>NC_056000.1:89130101-90399325 GCF_018446385.1 Zingiber officinale
ATAATTTTGAAGTAAGATGGCTGAATGCTTTCCATTTCCGGATCTTTACATTAAATAAAATTGCTATAGAAATTATCTTGAGTAAAAATATATATATAACATATTAGTTACAGATTATCTATTCTATGTATATACTAATTACAGATAATTTAGGTAATAATATATACACAAACCAATAGCATAATTAACATAATTATGCAAAAATATATTTCATAATTAATAGTCTATAATTTCTGCTATTGATATTCCTCTTTAAATTAATGTCGGATGATTAACAAATATCAATTTGTTAACAAAAAAAATGATGATGGTGTCGAGAGAGAGCATTAGTAAACATATCAACAATCTGGAGTTCAGTGGTGATATGCGGAAGAGAGATGACATGCGTATCATATACTTCACGAATAGAGTGACAATCCACTTCAATGTGCTTGGTGTGCTTGTGAAATACTGGATTAGCAACAATTTGAATAACACTAGTATTATTCGCATGAAGCAGAGTAGGCTTAATTTGGGGAAACCCAAGACCTAACAAGTATCTCGACGTCGGATTTAGACTGGATTGGACTTTTCGATTGGAGGCGGGTACTTTGACTTATCTTTTTAGATATGTCACTAGATATGCATTGTAGTTTTTAACAAGTAGTAATAATTATTTTCTTATCTGCATCGGTTTGTCACTACCAGATATCTGTCACATGCTTGTTTTTGTTTACCTGTTATGCATTTCATGTTAGTACCACTTGATTACATATGCTTATAAAGGTAGTGACATAACCATGCCTTAGTATGTTTAGGACCTAGGTTTTTATACCTTATCTGATCTGTGTACCTTTGATTTAATTCTTTGTCCTATGGTACACATTTTGTAGAGATGGATAGATTTAGGATATTCCCATGCTTAGTATCATGCACCATCTCGTATGATTGTATGTTGTGCGATAGTTGACTTCATTATTGTTGAGCACATCTCCAGTTACATGGATCTGCGCACACAACCACTCATGGGTTAGTAGTTTCTATCAGGCAGGGTGTGTTGCAGCAGAAGGGCTCCGTTGGTCCACTTATGAGTAGTGTGACGCAGCGTTGTAGCAGGACAGATATCTCTCCTCTGGACTGGCTCAGGGAGATGAGAGCATTGAGCTCCCCCACTTATGATTTGGGGTACGAGGATAGGTGTACTCCGACAGCATCCCGTCCATTCAGTCACTCATCAGGAGCAGTGATGGCAGAGTGCACGGTTGTCACAGCCCTACCTACTCGGTCTCACCATCGTGTGTGAGATGGCTGACTGGCGTCAGGGGTAACCAGGACATGTCATTGGTATCATACGCATTGATACATTTATTGCTTGTGTTTGCTGCACTTGTTTGTTGCATATTCGGTGGATGCATATGTTTGACATGAATACATGATTTCTATACCTCTCGGTCTATTATTCATACACCAGGTCCTGGTTAGTACAATTTTTCTCCTATATATTTCAATTTACATTTATCATTCCTATATCAAGAGACTATACGTATAATTATTGCTATTGATTATTTCTTACTATGCATGTCAGTAGTTACCCACTGAGGAGTTGACTCACCCCGTTGATATACTATTTTCAGGTTGAGGCTGCCCGGAGGATTTCCCGTCGCTAGTCCCCTCCAGATTTCGAGGATTTTCATATGGACCTTTTTATTGTTCTTTTCTTACTATATAGTTGTCTATGTGTTGGACTTATGTTGGTTTTTGCTTTATGGATATTATATTATCTTTATTGTCGATGAGTTTTATTGGATATGTTTTACTACATGCCTGCCTGGACGACAGAAGAGGTGAGTTGATTTTATTTGCGTCATTGTGATTTGTGTTTTATGGGTGTAGTTGAGTAGGATATAAGTTTTGAGCTTTATGGGTGTAGTTGAGTAGGATATAAGTTTTGAGATGGTTTTCCTTATCGTTGCATTAGTTTAGTTTTACTATTAAATTGCGTGGGTGTTTGCCTTATTTTTATTGTTATTGTTCCGACCATGTTGGCCGAGGTATATGTGACTCTGAGGGCATTGTAGAATGTTTCAGATTGTCACCCGTACAGGGGAGATGTTGTCGAAATTTCTTCTGGCAGGGACTCCCCCGGGGCGTGACAACATAACTTTCGAGAATTTTTCTAATTTGACCCTTGTGAAATCTAAGATATCAGCTTAGCCTTTTAAAATTTTGAGCTTGAACAGTTAAACATGTATGATTTTCTAAGTTTCTACTTGTGTCCTCAATTTATCATTTTCAATTTTTAATTTTTCAAAATCTTCTAACAGATAAGATTTTGCTAAAATTATTTTTAATTCTTTATTTTCTTTTTCAAGTTTGCAACGGTCTTTAGTTAATAATTTAACAAATTTAAAGAACTTATCATGTGGAAAAGATCGTACCTGACTTACCTTGTCGATCTCGTTGTCCGTAGCTCCCCATGAACTGTTGCTTTCTTCTGTTGACGCTCTCCCTTCATCGATGCTCTTGATGCTCATTTCGGACGAGCTTGCTTCGTCTTCTGGTAGGTACTCAGCTATTAGAGTTGTTCCGGTGATTTCCTCGGTTTCAGATTCTTCTGATGATGACTTGGTGTCCATCAAGGAGTTGGATTCAGTTTCTTTTGGTTCTTCATGGACCTTCAAGAACCGTTCCCAAAGTTCTTTTGCACTTTGGTAGTCACCGATTTTATCGAGATCTTCAACCGGTAATACGCTTAAAAGATGAAATTCAGCCTTACCATTTGACGTAAAATCGTCACGCTGCTTTTTGGTCCAGAGGTGTTTTTTGATTTCTTCTCCGTTTGTATTCTTCGGTGCTTCATAACCATATTTCATTATTAATAAAATATTAAAATTTGTTTTGAGAAATACCTCCATTCGTCGCTTCCAAAACGCGAACTCCCCCTCGAACGTTGGTGGGAGATACTAGCTCCGACCATTTCTTGTTTACTTTAGTCGGCGGTTAGTCCTTCTGAGGCGAACTTGGCTCTGATACCACTTGTTGGTCCAGGTAGGCCGGCTGGAGAGGGTTGAGTTGCTTGAAACACTAAAACAAAATACCTTTCTCCTCTTTCAACTTAGAGTAGCAGAAATAGCATAAAAATAAACAATATGAAATTAAAAGAAAGAGACTCGAAATTTACTTGGTTACAACCGGGATGGTTGTTAATCAAGACAGATGAAAGCTCACTAAAAATCTCCTTCGGTGAAGGCGGAGAAGCTTCTTACACACACTAATAGCTCAGACTATTGCTAAGAAATGAATACTCAAGTTGTTATATCTTTCCTAGGTTCAGGGGTCTTTTTATAACCCTTGGAAAAACTTATCTGCAGGATGAAGACGCCTTCTATAGGGCTGGAAGGCGTCCTCCAGCGAGGCACCGGTGGATAAAGTTTTATCCACTGCAACGGCTCGAACCAGCCTGGTCGAAGGCACCTTCCATAGCCATGGAAGGCACCTTCCATGATGAGTTGAAGGCGCCTTCCATGCGTAAGGAAGGCGCCTTCCATGAAGGCTTGAAAGCGCCTTCCATGCACATTGAAGGTGCCTTCCAGCAGAAGGCTTCAGCTTCTTTTTCTTTTTTCTCTCGCTCTTCAGCTTGGGTGATTTCGATCAACCAAAATAAGGCTCACCTAAACCTAATTTTGACCTTCTTCTCTAGTAACCTTTCTCCCCGACCTCTCGTCCCTCGGACCGCTGTGCGTGTCCTTCTCGTCCATCGGTGTACTCTTCCGCAGCACCTTGTCTCTCAGACGCACTGCGCCCGTCGGTTCTCTCCTAAGCTCCTGGGTCTCCTGATCGATTTCCTATGCTGTCTTTCTTGCCAAGAAGGACATATGAGGGATACATATCCTCTCCTAAAGAAGAAAGTAGAAAAGAAGAAGAAGATAAAAGAAAAGGGGAAGAAGGTCAAAAATCTAAAAGTAACATGGAATGACCCATCATCATCGAAAGAAGAAGAACGCCATATATCCCATTTTTCTCTAATGGGAATTGATGAAATTGCCTCCACCTCATCCAAAAATAAAGAAGAAAAGAGCTCAAGTGAAGAAGAAGAAGGGAGCTCAAGTGAAGTGGGAGGGCAAACATCGGATTCGGACTTCTCGATAAGTGAGGTATACAATATACCCACTCATAATTTACTTAAAATTATTTCAAGTACAAATGAAGGCTTGTTTAAGGCTAAAAATAAAAACAAATTCTTGAAAAATGAGATTAGCATGCTTAACAAAAAATTATAATCTATGACTCTTACGGATAATGATATGCATGTTTCTTCTTCTAGTTCAAATGCATTATGTTTAGAAGAAGAAAATAAGGACTTAAGGAAAAAGGTAGAATACCTTACCAATACTCTTAAAAATTTTAAAATTGGCTCAATACCCTAAGCATGATCATTGGGAGCCAAAGTGCAAGTTTCAACAAAAAGGGTTTAGGGTATAAGGAATCCAATAATGAAAAGTCTTATTATTATCTAATTGTTAGGAGCCAACCCAAGACAAAAACTATAGATTTTTCTTAAAATGAATCCCTAAGAAATATTTGGTTAACGTAATTAGGAAGAACTTCTATTGGGTACCAAAGTCAATCCTCAAGGGTTAGAGGATTGTTGAGGTTAGTTAACTATTGAAGTCATATTTAAATTCTTTTGAAAAATGGTTGACTTAAGATCTTAAGAGGAAATAGTTAGCCTTGATAAAACTAAATGATAAAAAGGGCTAAGTAAAAGTTACCTGCATTACATCTCACAATGACTTGCATAATATTTTTAAAGATGGATGTGAGATGATAGGATGATACTCATAATTCACTTATACTTATGACATATTGTTGAATTATGAAATATGTTAAAATAGTGATCATAGACTAACTATGGGGAAAGTAAATATTTAATTAATGGACATCTTTCCCATACATCATAGTTGGACATTTTAAATATTTTGAAAATAATTCTATGTTTTATTTATAGTGGCATAGTTATGTTAAAGCATATGAATTCAAAACAAGCTTTCAAATTGATACAAACTTGAGTGATTTTCAATGTTTTTGAATTTTTGTCAAAACTTCCAAAATACTTTGAAATTTCATGAAAATATATATATATATTTTTTCTTATTAGAGAACATTAAAATAAATATGTTTTCAAAATTTCATGATTTTATGAATTTTATAGATTTTTCTGTGTATTTCTGGAGTTGGCTTCAAAAAGCTGAAATTCGGACTGCTCATGTACCAGCCGACTACATCAGATACCAATCAACTGGTAGCGTTTTCGGTTTTAGTTAACTTAGTCCAAATTTGATGCCATGGTATGCATGATTGTTTGGTACAATCTTTTTGATGGTGTCAAAGGGGGAGAAATGTTAAGGTTTAAGTTAGAACTTTTTTTCTTATTTCTCTATAATTGTGCAAAACTTAAAAATTGAGTGATAGAGAATATGTTAAGGGGGAGCATGGATTTATGATTCATGTTTACATTTTACTTGTAATTTTCAAGTTGTTATTTGTGTCTAACTTAAACATATTGTCACACATCAAAAAGGGAGAGATTGTTGGTGCAATTGACCTAGGTTTAATCGGTACGATCATAGTTTTGATATGTGTGTCAAAGAGTTTAAGTTAGACTTTCATATGTGTTTTATATGTGTTTGAGTCATGCAGAACTTACATGAGGAGCTTGGTGCGGCAAAGCTTAGAAATCTCATCTTATGGCTCGGGTCTTTGAAGATCAGTGAAGGATGGTGCATCCGATGGACCGCGGACGAGGAGCAACAGAGTAGAGCCAAGGGAATCGACTTCAGGGCAACGTGAAGGATGTCAAGGAGAGGAGTCGTGGGCTCAAATGCATCTGAGGGACGAAAGCTGAGGAAGAGGCCTTCAAGTGTGAGTGAATGTAAGGTATCAGTCAACTAGTACTGAGACCAGTTGACTGATCCAAACTCACGACAACACAAAATGCTTCTGTGCCCGACGAGTGCGAAGACTAGTCGACTGGTGTTAACACCAATCGACTGATGGAAAGTCCCTTGGTAGAATCCCAGATTCTGCAGAGAGCCGTTGGTTGTGTCCAATGGTTACACCAGTCAACTAGTGTATGTACCAGTCGATTGGTGCCGAGATGAGTTGACCTTATGTTCAACTCTCTCCTCTTATTTAAGGGGATCTTTGGAACATGAAGGAGGTTACTGATTGTCATTGTAAAACTCCTAAGTCATTGCTCAAAGCTTCCAAGCCACACTCTTCTTTCTACTCTTAATCTTCATCTTGTAAAAGAAGAAGAGTGTTTTGTGAGAGGTTGTACTCCACTGATAAGGAGTATGCTCTAGAGAATAATCTATCGAAGGATTGAGATTCGTCCACCTCAAGGATAAGCCATGGAGTAGGAGCAAGTAATCTCCGAACCACGTTACATCGAGCTTGTTAGCATTTGTATTCGTATTTACTTTCATTGTGTTAGTAATCTCCGAACCACGCCCACGATATGTCCATAAGATGGACAAATCCTCAATCCATTGGTGGATTAATCCCCGAAAGACCTCTAGCTAGCACAATATCCTTGTGGATGGAGAAACCTCACCATAACCTTGATCATGTATACACAGATCACACACAGGAGCTTGGAAGACTACTAATAGGGGTTAACCACCTTTATTTTATCAACCTTGCCCAAGCACCCTGAGCTCTCTTAAATAGAGGTTGGAAGGAAACACTTAAAGCATCCACATTAAATACCCTATTTAAATATTTTATCCTAAATTTTGGATAGGGTAGCTAAAAAACTTTTACATCGGCTACTCTATCTATTCCCTAAATTAAACATTTATGAACAACACTTCTCAAAATTTAGGGAATGAATTTCATTCCCTAAATATTATAGAAGAGAGAGAAGAAATAGGGAAGTTGATATATGGTATATTGAAAAGTGGATATCCAAATTTAATAAAGTAATTTTTTTACCCTAAATTATGCATTTTAGATAGGGAAGCTAATGCGGATGCTCTTAGCTGTGTTTCCTGCCACCAGTTGACTAGTCAAAACACCAATCGATTGATCCTATATGGAATTTGACACTTACCAAAATTGGCTCGATACCAATTGATTGATGCAAACACCAGTCGACTTCTCCACATGAGTTGAGCGAACAGAGGCATTCTATTTACTCCCCAATCAACTGACCAATTGATTGAGCCCATACCAGTCGACTGATACAACTACCAATCGATTGGTTAAACCCTAACCCTAGGAGTTATGACTCCCAAATACATTCACTCAGCACTCTTCCTCGCCCGACCAATCTAGACCTAGCCTTCTAGCCTCCTCCATCAGCCTCGTGTCCCTCGGATGTCTCCCCATCCTTCATGCCTTCCCTTCTAGAGTTTCCTTCAGCCTTGTCCTTATTGTTGGGTCTTCCTTTGCCAAGAGACTCCTTACTTCCGGGACCTCAACCATTGCCAAGTCACACTCGGACTTATGTTGCCAAGACTGCATGCTTGGACTTATACCGTCAAGACTCACACTTGGACTTTCCTTGTTGTAACTATATCTGCACACTCACAATGCATATCAAATACAACAATAAACCTAACTTAAACCTTTATTCAAACATCAAAACCTAGGGCACTCATATTGTTCCAACAATTAATATATCAGAGGATACAAAACTTAAAGCAAGACACTCGATCCGATGAGTATACCACTAAATTTTTCCAGTTAATTACTAGGAATGAAAAATACAAGAAAGTGAAGATTGTTGAAATATCATATTCAGGATATTGTGAATATGTTTGACCTGTTTCTGTGTCTACTACATACTAGAGAGCATTGTTAGTGGAAAAAACATACATGATGTAATAGCATTTTTTTCCTATACACACTGTGAGTGGAGGATCTAGTGGTGTGGATACTAGGATTGGTAACAAAAGTGTCAAACAAATTAATAGAGGAAGTGGTAGCAATGGAGGACAAATTAATAGAGGAGTAGAAGCAGTGGAAGACTAAGGTGTTTCAGCTGCAGTGAGATTGGGAACAAACAATTAGTGTAAAAAAGTTGCAAGAAAGAAAGCACCATTTATGGAGAATGATGATTGTGAAGGTGTAGTCGAGTTCACAAGAGACCTCGTGTATTATAAAGAGGTGATAAATGAAGTGTAGTTGGAAGGAAATGTTAGGACTGCATTAGTGGTCTGGCATTCCTATTTGACACCAAAATTGATAATGGACGATGATTGACTGTGGAGTACAATTTTTCAGTCAACATGTACCATTCTAGGCAGGGTATATCATTTTGTGATCGATGATAGAAGTTGTGAAAACATTGTGTCTATTGAAGTTGTGTAAAAATTAAATATTCAAACGGGAAATCTCTCTAAGCCTTATAAATTGGAGTGTCTTAAGAAGAGAGGTAAGGTATCAGTGTGGAAGAGAGCTCTAGTTTCATTTTCCATTGGTCAGAAATATAAAGATGATATTTGATGTGATGTAATAGCGATGGATGATTGTCACACTTATTGTTGAATAGACCTTGACAGTATAATAGAGACGTGCATCATGATTGGCGAGCCAATACTTATAGTTTTATGTTTGAGTGGGTTAAAATTGTTCTACTATCATACAAACAGATAGTGGAACAACCTAAACTTGCAAGTGATGTTTCAACTTTATTGTGGCAGGCTTGGTTTGACAAGAAGTTGCAAGAAGCAGAAAGAGGGTGTATGTTGATGGGAAAGGAGATGGTCGAACCTAGCACTATTTCAAATTATGTGGCTTCGTTGATTGATGAATTTAGTGATATTTTTTTTTAAGACTTACCAAACATATTGCCTCCATTATGTGATATTCATCATCATATTGATTTATCAGCACTGCTGAACAGATTGCATAACGTGAGCATGAAGAGTTGTGTTGACAGGTTGAAGAATTATTGGTTAAGGGCCATATAAGGGAGAGCATGAGTACTTGTGTTGTACCTACTCTTTTGATACCAAAGAAGGATGGTTCTTGGCATGTGTGTGGATAGTAGGGCCATCAATTAAAATCACTGTCAGGTACTGCTTTCCCATTCTCTTTTGGATGATTTGTTTGACCAAATTAGTAGATCGACTGTGTTTACTAAACTAGATTTGAAGAGTGGGTATTATCATATTCGTATTAATTCAGGGATGAATGGAAGACGACTTTTAAGAGTAGGGAGGAATTGTATGAATGACTAGTGATGATTTTTGGGTTGTCTAATGCCCCTAGTATTTTTATGCGTGTGATAAATCAATTATTGTGACCCTTTATTGAGAGATTTATTGTGGTGTATTTTAAAGATATTCTGATATATAGTGAGACTCTTGAAATTCATCTTCAACATGTGAGGAAGGTTTTTAGTGCATTGCATAGGGAAAAAATTTATGGTGTAATGAAGAAGTGTGTTTATCACCCCAAGGTGTGGTTTTGGGGATATATGATTTTAGGAGCATGTTTGGAAGTGGACGTCACTAAAGTATAAGTAGTGAAGAAATGACCTACACTAACAACTTTAACAGAAGCAAGTTTTCAAGGTCTGACCTCATTTTACAAGTGTTTTATTGCTTTTTTTAGCAGCATCATGGCTCCTATAACAGATTGTATGAAGGGTAGCAGATTTGAGTGGACTGATGGTGCATATTCAACTTTCCAATTGATTAAAGAGTGACTCACAACTACACCAATCTTAGCGCTTCTAGATTTTTCATAGCCTTCTGAGTCACACACAGATGCTTTCAAAGTTGGTATTGATGCAGTAATCAATCAGAACAACAAACCTATGACATTTTTTAGTGAAAAGTTATAAAGAGCAAAGCTTAATTACAACACTTATGATGTTGAGTCTTATGTCATTGTGCAAGCAGTGAGATATTGTCATTGTTTTTATTTCATAGTGGATTTATTTTGTACACCGATCATGATTCGCTGAGACATCTACACCGGCAAAACAAGGTGTCACCTCGCCATACGAGATGAGTGCTTATTTGGAGTAGTTTACTTATGTGGTAAGGCAAGGGTTGCTAATCATGTGACAGATGTTTTGAGTCGTAGGAGCAACCTATTGGTTATGATGCTAGTTGAGGTGCTAGGTTTTGACTTTTTTCATGATTTGCTTGCTACTGACCCTTATTTTATTGTAATACTATAAGATGTATAGGTTGGGAAGAGAACATAATTTTTACTGTATGATGGATTTTTGTTTAAAGGCGAACAGTTATGGATTTCAGATTGTAATCTTAGCTTGCAGATAATCAAGGAATTGCATGGTGAAGGGTGCGTTGGCAGGTATAGAATGTTGCAACTAATTCAGACTTCCTTCTTTTGTCCTACTTTGTAGCAAGAGGTCAAGAAGTATGTGTAGCGGCGTAAAATTTGTTAAGTATCTAAGGGGGTAGTCACTAATGCAGGACTATACATGTCACTGTCAGTCCCTTCTCAGTCTTGAATTGACATTAGCATGAATTTTGTATTGGGTTTTCCACTTACCCAGCAAAGTAATGATTCAATCATTGTTGTCATCAATAGATGGTTCATGTTATTCCTTTCAATGATGGCAAAAAAGGCGAATACGCTCGCCCCCAGCGCTCCCGCCAACTCGTCCCAGGGCCAACACGGAGGAGGTAAATTATGGGCAGCTACTAGCTTTTGGAATAGTGACTAGCACATAAGGGAGGCATTTACCTCGGCTTTCAAGAAGACTACATATGTTGTTAATGTGGTAGAATTATTCTTTGGGGATATCTTTCATCTTCATGGCCTTCCAACATCCATTGCTTTAGATTGGGTTACTCATTTCCTTAGCCGTTTTTTGTGCAGCCCATTAAAGTGGTAAATACACAATTGAATTTCAGTAGTGCCTATCACCCTCAAACATACAGACAGATGGAGGTTGTGAATAGGTCACTTAACGATTTATTTCTCTTCTTAGTAGGTCATGACCAAGTGAAGAGTTGAGATCAAAAGCTATGTCAGGCAGAATGTGTTCATAACCATGCAATGAATCGCAATACTGGTTTTAGCCTATTCTAGGTGGTTTATTTGGTTCAGCCTCATGGCCCACTGGATTTGTTGTCATTACTAAGCACCATGGTAAAGCAATTGACTTTGTGAATTGCTTGCTGGAGGTCCATAAAACAGTACATGAACATTTATCTATCTCTAATTCCAATTACAAATATAAAGCAGGCCAAAAGCTGCGACACTTGGAGTTCGATGTTGGTGACTTTGTGTGAGTAGTTTTAACTAAGAATCATTTTGTCACTGGAAATTATAACAAATTATTAGCCAAGAAGATTGGTCTGATCGAGATTGTTGAGAAGATAAATCTCAATGTGTATCGTTTGAAGCCGCCTGGTCATATTCGCACTGCCAATGTTTTTAATGTGAAGCATTTGATTCCTTTCCATGGTGATTCTTCTTATGATGATGTGACCAACAATTCAAGGATGAATTTTCTCTATCTTGGGGAGAATGATGCGAGAATGACAAATAAACTTTTGGAGGTCATAACTTTTAACTCGGGTGTTAAAACGGATAATCTATGCGCTAAATTCGTTCAGAATCTATATTTATTATTGGGTGAAACCCTTAACCGGCCATTTTCAGGTCCAAAAATTATCATTTAAGACCTTTTTGGAGGCTCTGAATATTTTTTTTTACTATTTTTAGTAATTTTTAAAATTTTTGGGATTTACTATATTGTGGCAATTCCTGTCTTTTGCAAGTTAGGGCTTTGGGTTCATTTAAACATTTGTTTAATTGTTTTGAGACCGTTTTAATCAATATCAATTTTTAACCATAGTCTTCTACTTCAAAACAATGAGTTTTGCTTTTTTATTTTTTTGATATTATGTGAATCAATAGATTTTAGAAGATTATTTTCAGTATATATGATTCATATATGAATTAACGAATTCAATAACTTTTGCAACATCACCTTGAGATCACACTTGAAAGCTAAACAGATACTCGCAATATAGATATTTTAAAAATATTGTAGTACAAGAAAAGTGACTTCATAATAAGACACAATTAATACTTATTTACATTGAGAGTATGCTTCAGCTGAAGGACTTAATTTGTTACCAAGGGAAACTGTGACTTCTGCAAACACTTTTTATTCCTTTCGTCCTTTCATCACAAGTATAAGTCCAAGAATTTATCTATCTCTTTTGAAAGTTGAGGAACTTGATAGAATATGCAAAGACAAAAAAGAACATGATGACAAAGCCCAAGTTAGTCAATGCCGCCCACTTAACAAAGCTATACTCATAACCCAGGTTATCTTTCAAGTATTCTGTAAGTGGTTTATCATGTTCTCCAGGAATCTGAACGGTGCCCCCCTTTTTCCCCAACTGCGATGCTATGACACCATAAATTGTCCAAGATACTGGATTTCCCCAGTAGTACCACCTCCACCATATGGGAATATCCTGCAAAATGTGCCAACAAGAGTTCAGCGCAAATATCAACATCACAAATGAACAGTTTGCTCAGGAACCATGCATCCTCTGAGATATGTAATCACTTACCGGTCGTGCAATCAGGAAGCCTGAGAACAAGTTCCAGAAGTTGTAGAAGAAACTAGACACAATACCGGCAACTTGGTGGTTGGGTGTGAGTGCCACAGCCATCATACCATAAAGTGAAAAGTAGGTAAAGGACATTACAATGAAGTAGAAGAGCCAGAAGAAGTTCTCCGCATGCCAAGTAAAGCCAATCATCGAGAAAAGGAGAATTGTATAGATGAATCCCTGAACAAATATGTATAGTGCCTCAATGCTCACCTGCAAAAAGCAAAAATTATAAGTAGCTCTCAGTTTTTTGAGAAAATCAAATAGCTCTAGAATAATGAATGAAATTATTAACACTGTCTTTCCAAGTTAAATATATGCAAGTACTAGACTTCAAAGGAAGATGTGAAATAATTTTCCTTGTTAATTTTTGTCTGCCAAGTAAACAGCATATAATTACTGAAGAAACAATTTGACAACTATAGCCACAGAACAATAATTTTTGCTGTTCTGCTAAAAAACTGCAAAAGCAATCAACAAGGAACTAGTCCGTTTGCACTTTATACATATTTATTACCAGATAAATGGTGTATATATTTTTCTTTTAGTTTTCCTTTCGTTTTTGCCTTCTTGTTCTTTCTTCTTCGTCTAATGAAGCACAATCAGTCCTATCAGTGTTGAATAATTGGTACTTTAGCACCTTTAAGCAATAGATCAACTACTTAAAAAATTATTAGAACTTGAAAGAACTGGTAACTTTTAGCACACTAGGAGTAGTATTGGAATTTTTAACTTACAATTATTTTGTAATATCTCTTTGTTATCTCTGAAATCTAATCTTTTCTTTTACTTATAACTAATATTTTCATGATGGACTAGCAAATCCATCCATAAAATTAAATGACTTTTCAAGTTTCCACATTCATGTTTCAATATTATATGACTATTCATACTTCTTTCATTTTTTATATAGAATGAGCAAGCATAATCTCATAATTTACTCTCTACAGACTTACTTGTGCAAATGCGTAGGCCATGGCTGAGTACATCCCTGCCGCTCTTTCACGATAGAAGACTGTTCTCTCAACAGCCACAACAGGCTGCACATTGATAGAGTTGCTGGAACCAAGGAAAAAGACCGCAGCATAGAAAGCTCCAACTAGATTCAAAACGTCTTGTTGAGTCGAACTGTTCATGTCCAATAGATGAGGAAATTGTAAGTCATGATTATGAAAATTAAAAGAATACTTAAAAGGAAAACACTCTCTACAAGTTGATATAGAAAACTTAATACCAAAATGTACAAATTAAATTCTAGTTTTTCCTCAATAAAGAAAGCATCACTTGGTTTGTTAATTTCTCCAGAAATTCTGAATTTAGAAGCAAGTGAGCTTTGATTAAGAACACCATGAAAAGTAGATTAATATTAACCTTTTTAGTTGGTCTATAAAAGAAGTTTCTTCTTATGCTACTGATAAAAAGTATTGCAATTCATACAGTGATATGGAAAGAAAAATGAAACAAAAAAAACAATTTAGAAGTTAGAAATCTTACGTCTTGTCTCCCATCTGCCAAAACATCGTGCCAAATATTAAGGCTATGATGACTGTCAAGAAAAATCGGACAGCATTATATTGTGGGTTTCTCCAATATGACCAATATTGTTTCCAAAAGCAAGCTTGACATTGAGTAGTAAAACTCTGGGAGTACTTTTTAGGGAAATATAAATCCTTAGAATCTGGTGGTGGAATGCTCAATTCCTTGATAAGTTCTTGAATTTGTCTGAACAACAAAGTGGATCCATAAGGAAGATGATTTTGAGGTAATATATTTTAATAAAATATATATCTTATACTCACTTATGAAGTTCCGAATTCGAATAAATTTCAGCAAAGTCTACATTCAAGCTAGCCTCAACTTGGGGAGTACTTATTTCCAACATCCATGTTGCAGGGTTCACACCTTCTACGATCTTTGGTACACCTGGAATTGTCTACAAGATTGTCTCTTTTATGAACCAGAAACTCAAAATTCAGTGGAATATAATTCCTAAAATTAATTCATTCTATGGATACTTTCTACATGATTATATCTTGCACCTATTGAAAGCAATTTATTATTGTATTTTATGAATGAAAATATACAAAATTTTGAAATGACGTTTTAATTAATTAGATTATCAAACAGTAGTTCAAAAATCATTAAGTGATTGGAAACTTACTTCGAAATATTCGATCAGCTTGTGGGAGTGGCGACCAAGAGGGCCAGCATAAATAACTTGACCTCCCCTTTTCATCAAAAGAAGCTAGATACAAAAAGAAAATAACTCATCTCAAGAAGCAATGTTGCATCAACAAACAAAACTACATTGGATCAAAATTTATGATGCAAGAGGAAGTGAACCTCATCGAAAGCTTCAAAAATATCTATGCTTGGTTGGTGGATCGTACAAACAACGGTGCGTCCTGTATCCACTGTATTCCTGACTGTCCTCATAACTATGGCTGCAGCTCTTGCATCAAGTCCTGATGTTGGCTCGTCCATGAATATGATGGAAGGATTTGCAACAAGCTCAACAGCAATTGTGAGTCTTTTTCGTTGCTCAGTCGATAGACCATCAACCCCCGGAACTCCAACTAGAGCATCTCTCAAAGTGTCAAGTTCAACCAACTCCATAACCTCTTCCACAAACATCTACAATTAAATTGTTGTTAGTCCAGTTAAATTATGGATCAAAAAGGAACATACGTGCAGGAAGAATTTAGAGAAAATCTCGAATAACAAACCTAAATATCTATAGACGGTTGGTGTACAATAAAAATGGCAATATTCAAATGTGCAAATGGAAACTAGAAATCTTACAAAACATGAAGCAGCGAAAGCATAAATTGCAACTTACCATTCGTGTCTGCTTGTCAATTTCAGGTGCAAGACGCAGCCAAGCAGAGTAAACAAGTGATTCATAAATAGTCATATATGGCGAGTGAATGTCATTCTGTTCACAGTAACCACTTATCCTAGCAAAAGTCTCTTGATTTTTAGGATAACCAGAAATACTAATGCTCCCTTCAATATAACCACCAGTTTTCCTTCCTGCTAGAACATCCATCAATGTAGTCTTTCCGGCTCCACTTACTCCAACCAATGCAGTCAAAACTCCAGGCCTAAATGCACCGCTTACAGCACATAGTAATTGAAGACGATCTTCCTCAATTCCTCGTCTCTTCATTTCCTGATGAGAAACAAAAATGCCAGTTATGATTTTTTATTCTTTTCATTTTTTGCCCCTATAATGCATACTAAAGTGCTAAATGGAACAAGTTTAATGATATGTTTGTATCTTAATCAAAAACAAGAGACCTATTGAGGAATCCCATACTATAAAAATTATTAAGATCATATTTAGATAGAAAATAAATTTGGAGGAGTTGAATGAATATGAAAACTTTATAATTGATCTCATATGTTGTCATCCTTTGTTTTGAAATCAGTTGAAACAAAAAAATGTTTAAATCTAGAAATTTAGAAATACTATCAAATTCAAACTCTTTTATTTTTTTAAATGCTAGGAGTTTAGACTACTCTCATACAAACATGACCTAAAGAAATTGATCATAAAGATTATTCTCAGGTTTCCGGCCTTTAGATTTTGTTTATCCAAAGGAGAGAATTTATTTATCAAATTAGATAAAGAATATATGATCCAACAGAAGGTGCAATAGATCACTTGGTCAGGATTAGCTATAGAAGATTACAAAAACTGGAGTCAATGACTCTATTCATTCAAATCAAATTTTTTTTGATGAATTAAATCCAATCTAGATAAATTGGGTGCAGGAGCAAACAACCAAGAGCTTTATAGAGGTAATGTGGGATAAGTCATTGCATCAAAATGGAAAAAGGATAACATATGTTAGATCTACTTACAGCAGGCATGTCAACATAATAGTTCACATGATTGAAAGCAAGAGAGAGAGGCTGGAAAGGCAAAACCATTCCTCGCTTTGCTGAATGTACTGAAGCGCTAAAAGTTTCAGAGTTGTTTCTCCTTGCTGATTCTGGGGGATACAAAAATAAAACACTTTAAAAGAATAAATAAAATTGAAAGCTATTAAAATTATTTAAAGTTATGACATAGCTTGAAGAAAGCAACAGGTACATCTCATTTGATTGCCTAATCAGAAATAGACCAATGTGACTGTTTGGTTATATGCTAGATCGTGACAGTCCAAAGTCATTCGCCAACGATATATTTTTACCCAGACCAAGATTTGCACCATGTTGGACAAGAACACTTGGATCGTACTTAAAAAAGATTGAGTAGGGAATGGAATCAGGTGATGGTATTATCTTATTATAAGATTTTATTTTAAAAACTTCTCATATTGTGAGTCCATAATCAAAATACTAAACATTGTGTTAAAAAAATAGGACAAATGTGATAATGCAATCTGACCTGATAAATCCTGTGGATCAGAATGTGCGATACTTCCTATTATTTCAATCCTTCTATTTAATATTGATGAAGTTTTCTTTTTCTTACTAGATTCCTCATCAACAATTGCATTTTGTGCACTTGCCAAAGCTACAAATAAGGAAAATTTGTCTCACATGATAGAAATGATCAAGTAAAGAAATGAAAATTTGAAATTCTAGTGAACATTGAAAACTTACGATTCAAGTAGGTGAGCGCAAGGACAAATAATACGTTGAACAGAATAATAAATCCGATGAGAGCCCCAATAGCAAGCCAATACCAATAGCCACGGGAAAACATTCCTCTAGATTTGAGTATAGCAGTTCCTACAGTTAATGCATCTATGTTGGTGTCATTATTTGGCTGCAACAAGGATGTGGAAAGCAAGCATTAGGTATGGTAATGCATATAGCAGTCAGAGAAAAAACTTGTGATAGAACCTACTGCACCCCATCTTGGATCAAGGAACTCATTAATAGCAATAGCATTTTGCCCATACATTAAAGGGGAACTCCAGAAACCCCATATCCACCAGGATTTGATGTCATCTGCTCACATAATCATCAAATGCTAACTTCAGTCTCAATATATCAGTTCAAAGATTGTAAATTATCAAGAAAATGATACAATTTATGAGGAAACAAGAAAAGAATTATTAGTTAGAAGTTTTCAAACCTTTAGAAATAACAAAGCCTCCTAGCACAAAAACAATAAGCAAAGCAAATGTTCCAAATGTATTGGCTACAACCATGGTTCTTCCAGCTGCAGCAATGAAGCGGAACAGGCCAAGAGCCATCTGATGTACAAGGAGAAGTGCTAGGAACTGGCGGAAGAACCTAACATATTAGGAAAAAAAATTAAGAGAATGCTGATTAAAATTAACCTAAATATATCATGTCATGGGAAAAAAGAAGTCGCAACCATGAAATGTATCTTAGGTACTATAGGAGTACCTTAAGTGGTAAACATTAAAGAAAATTATTCAAAAAATAATAGGAAAAATTTTAAGTTGTTACCGGCTTGCAGCAGGGGCAAAACCAATCACATAATAGGTAAGTATGATCCAAATTCCAGTGTCCAAGAAAGAAAGAGGGATCCTGAGGAGACAATATGCAATGCCAAAAGCCCAAGCAGGGTAAAACAAGAAATCTCTTTGTTTATAGAACACAGGGAGTTTCTCAACAGTCATCACCAGTTCTGCCATTCCATTGAACATGACATTGGTTAAAGTGAAGAAGAGTGCACCATAAAATTTGTTGCCATCGGGGATTGTTTCATGATGCATTTTGGTTCTTAGAAACACAGTCATGGCTATTAAAGAAAGTGTAGTTATCTGGGTTGTCTTGAAAATGTAGACAAAAGAGTTTCTTTTCATCAACAACCACTCCCTTGATAAACATGCTTTAAGAAGTTCCCAATTAGAAATGCCATATTTCCGTGTTGTCAGTGCGGCAGGATGTGCTTTAGATTTATCATAAGAAATAGTAAGCTCTGCATATAGTTCTTGCCCGACATGAAATTGCTTAAAAAGCTCCACAAACTCAGAGACTGAAATAAAACGGTATGGTTTGTCCTTATTGTACCAATATTGTTCTTGATCCTTCAAAGAAGTTACCTCTTGAAGAAAGTCAGCAACTCCTTTCCTTTCAGGACATCTAAAGCCAACAAACTCAAAGAACTCAACAACATGCTCTCGAGGACCTTGATAGACTATTTGACCCTCTGATAATAGAATAACATCATCAAAAAGTTCAAATGTCTCAGGTGCAGGTTGAAGGAGAGATATAAGCACTGTCCCATCCATGACATGAACCATTTGCCTAATGAACTTTATTATTTGAAAGGTCGTAGAACTGTCAAGTCCAGTTGATATTTCATCCATGAAGAGTGCTCGTGCAGGCCCAGTTAGCATCTCTCCTGCAACAAAAATCATTAAGTTGAGGTTACTATAGATGAATACATTTAGAACAAACAAAATTGAAGTTGAAAAAGGTCAAATATGTCAAAAGCATTGAAGTGAAAGGATGGAAATTACACCTTACTGAATGATTTTCCTTCAAGCCTAATGGCCTATAAATTTGAAGATTTGGGCATGTTAAACATCATAAGAGGGGGTACTTTAATATTTAATCTTAGAGAGATTGATTTTTATAGTATTTTTCTTTAAGACGGTGATAACTTGAGTTGTAAAGAAAGATAATGATATTCACCATCTAATTTAGTGTTGCATAAGTTTCAATAAAGTATATAGTTTTTCATAAACTCTTTGTTTTGAAAATAACACCCACATATAATTGAAGGAACCAATTATCTGGGCTGAAAGACCAATCATTTAATAAAGGTCAATGAATGACAACCAATGTATTCATATTCTCATAGCAAAGAAATTACCCGTTGTCACTCGTTTCTTTTGCCCCCCAGAAATGCCTCGCCGCATCTGATCACCAACCAAAATGTCTGCACATATATCCAAACCAAGTACCTATTGTCCAATATTTCAAGAATTATAGCTAATAACAACTTGAGAAATGATGAATTACATTGCAAAGTTATAGGCATGAACCTTTAGAACGTAGTCAGTTGATACATTAGTTCTTTGTCCTTCAACTGCAGCAGCCTTCATGAATGCATCAATCTCAGGATCTGGTTTAATTCCTGCATCTCTCTCTCGTCTTGACAATTCTGATAACATTTCATACCTTGATCCCACACCTAAACATCGTGCTGAGAAATCCAATGTTTCTCTAACTGTCATCTCACCATTGTGAATGTCCAACTGACTAATGTAAGCAGATGTTCTTTGAGGAACAAATTCTGAGAGTTCATGGCCACAGTATGTGACTTTACCCCATTGCTGCAATAAAAGCAAAAAAGATTAATAAACATTGTGTAAAAATTTATGTGAATGCTCATAAAAAAATATAAAAAATTGTATATTGATGCAAAATAAGAGAAAGAAGAAGAGAAAAGTACCCTTAGTCTCTTATCAAGTTTCCCAGCTAGTGCAAGCAATAGTGTTGTTTTCCCTGAGGCTGGAGGCCCAAGCAGCAATGTCATTCTGAGAGTTGAAGAGATATTGAAGAATGAGTTATATTTCTCATAATGATTCATAATTCGAGCATTTAGAAGCCTCTTTGTATACATGTTAAAGTGCCAATACCACAAAAAAATTAACTTCACATGCTTGATGTATGAAATCATTGTAAGTTGTTTTCATAAGAAGAACTAAACAGTACTAGTTACTACTAAGGAGCTTGATGTTGAATATAGAAAAAAGCTCATAAATTTGAAATGGATTTGATTAAAATATGTGACTTTCTTCCAATGTTAATTCATTCCCATATTTTTAGAAAACCAAGTATCCTAGCTAAAGCTATACATATTCTCTAGAAATTCCCTGGATGATAATTATAATGAATATATGATAGAATCAATGAAATTTTGTGGCATGTAAAATCTCTATTAAAGAATCACTACCTCTCTCTCTCTCCTTATCTTTAGGGATAACTAAAGTTTTATTTTTCTTTACTAATAAACTAAAATGTTGCTGAGTCTTATTGTTATTATTATTATTATTTTAAGATTTAGATTAAACCATATTAGGGTTTAGACTAAGTCATGTTATCAATCTATAAAAAGGAGTGTTGAGAGTTTTTTTTTGAGTTGCGAGTATGAGAGAATAATTTTGTATCAATCTACTATTTGTCATTAATCTTCCTTCAATCTCTTCCTTTGAATCTACAAGGGATATCAAAGCCAAGGGTTGGGATTAGTTACCAAGGACTTCAAGAGCAGCGATCAAGGATTGTGTTTACATGGAGACGTCACTAGGTCACACTCGATGATTGTGAAGTTTATTGATCTAGGATTAGACTTGGCTAATTATAGTTGATACCCATGTCAATTTGGCGGATATGATAATTTTTGAAAGTGGTTTTGAAAAGTTTAATAATAATAATTATATCACTTGGAGTACTTGTATGCCAATTTTATTTACTTAGTAAGATTTATGAGAGTTATTGGGGGATTTGAGATATCACTTCGCAGTAAATCAAGATGATTTTAAAAGGTCAAAGATCAAAACTTGTAAAGTAATGTACACTTTATCAATATCTGCCAAGGATGATTGGCTACAACACATCATAGATGCAACACCGAAAGAGGCATGAGACACTCTTGCTAGAATTTTCGCTTGGACAAATAATGCTAAGTTACAACAAGTTGAGAATGAACTATTATCAATCTCGCAACATTGTATGATGGTGAGTGAATATTTTACCAAAGTTAAAGCTTTATGTCAAGAAATTTCAAAATTAGATCTTCAAAATCAAATTACAGAGACAAGGATGAGGATTATTGTTCATGGGATGAGTTCCGAATTTAATGCACTACTCACAACGATTCATGGATGGTCTAAAGAACTGATGTTGGATGAGATAGAAAATGTGTTAGCCAATCAAGAGGCATTGGAAAAACAAATGTTTAGAGTTTCAATCAACGAAGAAGAGAAAGCTCTCTAAAGTAATAAGATGGGTAAGACTTCTATCATTGAGAGATCAAGAAATAGAGGAGAATCAAAGAAAGATGAATGTCATAACTATCAACAAAGAAGGAGTTGGCTAGCTAGAGGTAAAGATAAATTTCTAAATGAATAATCAGTGCTACAATTGTGGAAAAAGATGTCACTATGCTAGAGATTGTCAAATATAACATAGCAGAAGGAAATGTTGCAACATCCTCCCATCCACAAGTTGAAAATGAAGATGAATAGGATTTTTAGAACTCCAGTTCTAGTTTAGAGCCAATTACAAGTAATTCTAATAATTCTATTCCCTCTCTCACAATTAAGTTAGAGGAAGAACACATAATGATAAGTGATGATTCTATTAACTATAATGATGATTGGATAATAGATTGTGGATGATCCAACCATATGATAGGAGATAAAGAAAAATTATCAAATATGTTAAAGACAAAAGAAGCGAATTATTGTCAAGGCAAACACTCAAAGATACTCATAATTCATGTTGGCAGGACGATGGTGGTAACCCGACTCGATTCAAACCAAGTAAAGTTGGGGAATGCATTTCTTGTATTTAGGACGAAGAAAAACCTCATATAAGTGTCACGACTAACATCACAAGAAACTATGTTGTGTTCAAGCCAAAGGATATCAAAGTTTGAAGCTGACTAGCACACCACTCATAGAGGGATGAAAGCTAGAATATGTTTACATGATGTCATCTCAAACAACTTGTGACAAATCATATGAGAAGACTAAGTCTCCTTGAAAAATAGGAATACATCAACAAATTGAAAAAGAAGGAAGACCAAGCCAACTAGAAGAAATCCATGCAAATGAAGAAGAGGAAACTCGGTCATATTTAATAAGATCAAAAAGACAAAGAAAGTCAAATCCAAAGTATGCAAATGTTGTGGTTATTGAAGAAAATAAAGTAAAAGAACCAAATACATATGAAGAAGCACCTCTAGCAAAGAATGGAGAAAAGCTATGGAAGAAGAAATTTATGCTATGAAACAAAAAGAAACTTGGGATTTGATACCAAAGCCTAAAGATGTAAAGACAATAACAATAACATGCAAATGGATGTATAAAATAATGAGTCATCTTGATGGATCAATAGAACGATACAAGGCATGATTGGTGTCTTAAGGATTCTCATAGAAATATGGAGCAGACTATGAGGAGACATTTAGTCTAGTTGCAAAGATTACAACAGTACATGTTCTATTAGCCTTAGTTGCTTGTAAGGATTAGAAGCTCAAGCATATGGATGTGAAGAATGCACTTTTGTATGGCAAACTTGGTCGAGAAATATATATGGACCAACCTCAAGAATTTCAGAGAAAGACTCACCCAAATTTTGTGTGCAAATTAAAGAAAGTACTTTATGATTAAAAGCAAGTCCCAAGAACTTGGTATAGAGATAGCAGAGTTCTTGATTCAAAGTGATTGCTCAATGGCACCATCAGAGTCCAATTTATTTGTAAAAGCTCAAGGAGGTTAGTTGACAATAGTACTAGTCTATGTAGATGATCTTATTATCAAAAGAGATGACAAAGTAGAGATTGATCAAATCAAAGTCAACCTATCGATATGTTTCCAAGTTAAAGATTTGGGAGAATTATAGCATTTCCTCAATCGTTGGACTCTTCTCATGCAAACGAAATGTACTAAGGATCTCCTAGAAAAGTATGAGATGGAAGAATGTAAGCATATCAACTCCACTAGAGGTACATACAAGGATATACTCTGCTGAAGGAACAGATTTGGAAGATGCAATAATGTACATGCAATTAGTTGGCAACCTAATCTATCTCAATCTCATAAGACCAAACATATCATGTGTAGTGAGAATAGTAAGCAAATTCATGTAGAAGCTAAAGAAACCTCACTTGGAAGAAGTTGTTTGAAGAATTCTAAGATTCATCAAAGATACCATTGATTGTGGTATATTATTTTAAAGAAAGGGAAAAGGAGAAGTAATTGGGTATTTGAATGCTGACTATGCTAGAGATTATGAAACAAGATGCTCAACTACAGGATATGTGTTTAGTCTTGATTTGAAACCTATCTATTGGTGCAGCAAAAGACAACCAACGGTATCACTATCAAGTAATGAATCAAAGTATTGATCTCAATAGCTACAATAACTCAAGAGGATACATGGTTGACGCAACTAGCAAAGTATCTTCTTCAACCGATTGATAATGCAATACAACTACATTGTTATAGTTAGTCAACTATACACTTAATTGAGAATCCGATGTTCCATGCAAGGACCAAACCTATTGAAGTACATTATCATTTTGTGAGAGAGAAACTCCTAGATTGAGGAATTAAGATGGAGTGTGTCAAAACTGAAGACTAAGTTGCAGACATATTCCCTAAAAGATGTAATGGTGCAAAGTTTGAAGACTTTAGAAGGCAACTAACTTAGCATGGTAAACAAACATACACTAATTAGAGAGTAGTAAGTAAGAAGAGGAAGTATTAAAGAATCACCACCTTTCTATCTCCTTATCTTTAGGGATAACTAAAGTTTTATTAGAACAAATTTTAAAATAGGCCAATTAGAATTTTTCTTTATTGAATAAACTAAAAAGTTGCTTAGTCTCTTTTATTATTATTATTTTTTAAGATTTAGATTAAGTCATATTGAAGGGGAGCCTTGGCACAATGGTAAAGTTGTTGCCATGTGACCAAAAGATCACAGATTCGAATCCTGGAAACAGCTTCTTGCAAAAAGCAGGGTAAGGCTGTGTACAATGGATCCTTCCCCGGGACCCCACATGGCGGGAGCTTCGTGCACCGGGCTGCCTTTTTTATTTAGATTAAGTCATATTAGGGTTTAGACTAAGTCATGTTATCAATCTATAAAAAGGAGAATTGAAAATTTTTCTTTTATGTTGTGATAAGAGTTTCGAGTGATTGGAGTATGAGAGATCAATAAAAGTTCTTCTTTCAATCTCTTCCTTTGAATCTACAATCTCTTGGGTAGAAAATATTTTATCAGAAACTTCATTAGATGTTTCAAACAGCTAATCTCAGATTCAGACTTAAAAGAGGAAGAAAAATCGATTAGCAATTACAACACTCATACGAATAACTAAATGATTGGAAAGACAAAATTTAGATAATCTCTCCACATACCTTGTTGGCTTGAGTATTCCACTGACATCCTTAAGAATTTTTATGGTCTTTTTCCTGGATTGGTTGAATCTTACAAGACCAAAGATATCCTGAATATGTGTATTAGAATACAAAGAAAAGAAGAAACATTAAAAGGAGTAATGAATTTTGGAAGTGCAATTGATATTTTCTTTTCATAAGAGGAAAAAAAGCAATAAACAGAAACTTCCTCAACTATAATTCTCTGGAAGAATTGGAACTAGACTCTGGAAAAGGTGGAAGGATCAATGACGAGTGATGGAACTTAAAATATAGAGTCATCAATATAAAAATTCAGTGCCAAAATGACGCCAAAAAATTCAATCATAATTCAGACATTTGGGTAAAAATTAAGTGTTAATTTTGTCTATTTTCAGAGGGCAGTAAGAGTTGCACCTATTTTCCTACTGAAAGTGGAAAGCATGATCACAGAGTGACTAACAAGGAAGGGAATTCACTCTTTTTGAGTGATTTCCTTTTTGCTATCACTCTTGTTCTTTTCCATGTTCCTCTTATTAGATTGTCTTATAATTCCCCTTTTATTTGCCTCGTTTATTTTAACATGGTCTCATGAGACAGTGAGTACCTCAAGAATGTTTATGGTGAAATTCCACAAGGTGGGTAGTGCTCTGCTTCCAATATAAACATCTGCCTCCACGGATATGTTCTCATACCGTACCTCAATCTTTGGAAGTTCCAGCCCCACCCTGTTCCAAAATACACACAAAACATCATAGTTTCTTGAAATATATATATATATATATATATATATTTTAAAAAAAAAGTAAAAACCAGATGTCGACGAATGACGATTATAAAAAGAAACAAACAATATTTTAAAATTCACACAAAAGATTCCTTTTTCCACATAAGATTTGTTAGTAAAAATGCACAAATAAAATCGTTGCTAATAGATAGACGACAAACTTGTACACTGTTATATTGTTTGTCTTTCGGTCAACAACTTTGGAATTTCAGCAAAGGTGCTGCTAGTTGAAAAAATCAAGATAAAAAAACGAAATTATAAGCGTTGTTGCAACCCACCGGTCGATTCGATCGCGGAGGCGAATGAGGAAGCGCTCGTTGTCCTCCTCCACCACCTTGAAGATCTGCTCGAGGAGGCGCTTCCGATCCTGGGGGCCAAGATTGTTGACATCAACTTCGCTGGCGATGACGTTTCCGTTGTCGATCACCTGACGGATTATGCCCTTGCGCATACGGTCGTATGTAGGCAGCTTCTCTAGCGCTGCCCACTTGAGATTCTCCTCATCGTCGCCCTCCTCCATCACCAGGCTGCGCCGGAATACGTCTGCTCGGTCTCGGAAGCTGTCAGCCCAGCTCCGCCGACTGCTGCTGTTTCTAGTGAGATCGTTTGTCATTTCCAGCTGGTTGTTCCCCTTCTTCTTTTTCTACTACTACTTCTACTTCTTCTTATTCTTCTTCTTCAGTTTGATTAATCACGCATTCGGAAGTAGGAGGAGAAGTAAAGAGGTGAAAAGGGAAATGAAGAAACTAGTGACAGCGAATGAAAGCTTCTTCTCAAGTGAGGAGGAGGAGAAGGAGGGAGTGGTGAGAGTTCTTATAGTGTGTTGGAGAAGCTTCTTCTCGCGGTCTACGTTTTATTTCCTTCGGTTATATTTGTTTTTTGTTGGTTGGTGGACTGACTGTGATATATATGGGAGTTACTTGGTGCCGGAGTTGACCCTCTAATCATTTGGCAAAAATGAAAAGGATCCCTCTTTTTCAAAATACTAAAGGGGTATTTCTTTTTAATTTATCATAAAGGGGCATATCTGTCTTTTGCTAAATTTATTCCTCTCTCATGGTCTAAAGCTAACCTAAACTGCTAAATTCATCTTAAAAAAAATCCTAATTTGCTATGAATTTTATAATAAATTTTATAAAAAAAAGTCATCGTAAAAATTTTTTGTAATGAAATTTACAACGAAAATTTGTTCATTGTAATAGATCATCTCCAAATTTGGTGACAAAAAAATAAAAAAAATAAAAATTCATCATTAAATTTGTAACAAATAAAATATTTATCGTCGTCCGAAAATATTTTCATTGTAAATTAGTGATGAAAAATTCCATAGCTAATATGTAATAAATATGGTTTTCATTGCAAATCTATAATGAAAAATATCATCTCTTATTTGGTAAATTTTGCAAAAAAAAAATCCAAAGGCACGTATCTGCAAATTTGTTCCATCGTTCATGCATATAAACGTGCAAATCTGATCCAATCAACATAAACAACAGAATCAAGCATCCCACGAAACAAAATAACAAATTAAATATCATACATGGCAAATTAAAAATCCAATACAAAATCGTATACATCATACACATACGGTAGAAATTAAGAGAAAGAAAAATTAATCATATTATTAAATTCAAAATTGATTGAGAAATAAAGAGTACAGGACCTTTATATAGTTAATTATAAGAAAAAATCTAAACCCTAAACTGAAAAGATAAAAGACTAAATCTAAACCCTAAACTGAAAAGGTAAAATACTAAATTGCCTTCAAGGCTATAAACAAATAATTCTAATAGATTATATAATATAGATTATATAATCTAACATCCCCCTCAAACTCATGATGCTACAGCCAGAAGCATTCAGAGTTTTTCAGATAAAAATCGGAAGCGCGAAGTGGAATGAGCCTTGGTAAACATATTAACAATCTGTAATTTGAAGGAACAAAGGCAATGTGATGGTGTCAATCTGAAGATGGTGACGAGTAATGTGACAATCGATTTTAATATGTTTCATGCGTTCATGAAAAACTGAATTGCGCGTAATTTGAATAACACTCTGATTATCATAATATTGTTGGATCGTAAAAGTCAATAGAGGGGGAAGGGGGGGTGAATATCGAAAAACGTTCGAGAAGAGTAAATGCAGCGGAAAAGTAAAGTAGAAAAGAGCAAGGCTAACACAGGTTCTTTTTACTTGGTTCGGAGCCTGTGTCGACTCCTACTCCAAGGCCCGCACTCGTCGAGTGCTTTCGTTGGGCAATCCACTAGCAATTCGAATAATTGATTACAAGAAATAAGTACAGAAAAACTAGAAATAAAATACCGACAAATATAAAACAATAGAAAAAGGAGCAGAGCTTTTGTCGGAGTAGCGTCGCAACGTCGCGGGAGCGCAGGAGAGCAGATCGTCAATTCTGAGTTGTTATTGTAGCTCCGTCTTTGACCCTCCTTATATTGGAGGCTCGGGGTGCCTGGAACCTTCAGGGCGCCTCGACCATGACGTAGCCGACCCAAACAGGAGGCTCCACGTGTCGACGTCGCGTCAGGGGATAAAATTTACCTCCGGGCGCCCGGACCACCTTTCTCCAGAAAACATCTTCTCCTGCAAGACAAGATTAGTCCGAGGCAAATAGATAATGTATATTCTGCAAAACAAAGTGTTAGCACAGTTTATAATTAGACAGAAGAAGTATGACTTAGATTCCGTCTCTCCGAGACTGGAATCTAGTCAAGATCTCGATTTAGAGTTCCAAAATGGTTCTAAGTCGGATCGGCGCCTAAGTTCCCTTTCCAGGAATGTGTCCTCATAGTCACTCCCTTCCAGTGACTTACCTTTACTTACCTGTCAGACGTTCGGTCAACCCTTCGACCCGTTAGGACTTCTCGCCAGCTATCCGGTCAGCCCGTCGACCTAACTGGACTTCGTGCCAAGTGTCCGATCAACTCATCGACCCGCTTGGACTTCTCGCCAGCTATCCAATCGGCCCGTTGACCTAGCTGGGCTTCATGCCAGACATCCGGTCAGCCCGTCGACCGTCTGGACTTCGCCTGCACACTCGATCAGAGTGTTAGACAACGAACGACAAACCTAACTTAACCTAATTTGTCATTCATCAAAACCTGAGTTAGACCATTAGTGCTAACCGCACCAACAATCTCCCCCTTTTTGATGGAATGACAACCTGGTTAAGTTAGTGAAGACAATATGCAAGTAAAAAAACAAACATTGTTTTTAAGGTTTAAGTTAGTTCTTAAATTTGACATTTTGTTGCTCTAACTTAACCACCTATCCCTCCCCCTTTGGCATTCATCAAATCAGGATAAAAGTCAAGTAATCAATAATGTAGAATACAGACAAAGTAAAAATTGTAAGAAATGATGTCAAGTTAGCTTGGGGGAGTTTAAATTTTAACACATAGTATTTTAGCTTTTATTTTTTAACTTTTGTAAAATAACTAAATTGTAAAATTAGATAGTCTAATTTTCAAACATAAGTGTTTAAGTTCCAAATTTCAAATTTTTTAAAAAATTTTTAAAATAAGTTTCAACTTTGAAACACTTTACAAACAAGAGTTTTCAAAACCAAAGTTTCAAGATCAAGGTTTAAATTTTCAAAAACTTAGTTTATAAAATCCAATTTAAAAGCTTAGTTTTATAAAAACTAGTTTTCAAAAAATAGATATATCAAATTAGATTTCCAAAGATCAGATTTTAAAAAGGAATTTTAAGAGAAGACATTATTTTTAAAGCTGAGAAAATAATTTTTGTGCTAAGTGTAAAAAAATGATTTAATCCTCCCCCTAAACCTGACATTCAAAATAGTTGTCTAACCAATTAGGTACTTACTAACTATGAGAAAATAGCAGCTTTCACTTGGTTAATCAAGTTAAGTGCATTGCAATCAGTTAATGTTTGACTAAATTGAAGAACTTTAACTTGATCAATGTCTGTTTGGTATTTAACGCCCAGACTTATGTCGATGCACTGAAATAAGCATCTTAAGTTCAGACAATCTGCCTATGCATCTCACCCCTTTCTATGTTTGTCAATCACAAGCAAGGTAAACCTAGGGTATTGGTGAGATGCTCAAGTGCTAGTCCTGGGGGAACATGATTTCTAGGTAGTTATTCTAATCTAAGGCTAAAACTGTTTTGAAAAAATAGGAAGTTTTGAAAACATAAAAGTATTTTGCCTTAGAATTTGAAAATAACCATTTTTGAAAACCAATTTTTAAAATTCCTAATCTATTAGACACATCCCTAATTTTCTACGTACATTGCTGAATTCACTTTCAGAGAGTGGTTTAGTGAATATGTCTGCTAAATTAGACTTTGACTCAATGTACTTGAGTTCAATGTCTCCTTTAGTGACATGATCCCTGATAAAGTGATGTCTAATTTCAATATGTTTGGTTCTGGAATGATGCACTGGATTTTTTGTCAAATTAATTGAACTGATATTGTCAATTAACACTTTTACATTTGTAAGGTTCAAATTAAAATCTTTTAAAGTGTGCATCATCCATAATAATTGTGCAACGCATTCTCCTATGGCTATGTATTCTGACTCAGTTGTAGATAAGGCAATACAGTGTTGCTTTCTACTGAACCAGCTGACAAGCGATGGACCCAATAGTTGACATCTACCACTTGTGCTTTTGCGGTCTAATTTGCATCCGGCATAGTCTGAGTTAGAATACCCTATGAGTTCAAAATTTATGGTTCTGGGATACCAAATTCCTACATTTGTTGTTCCTTTAAGGTATCTAAAGGTTCTTTTGACTTGAGTCAAATGAGATTCTTTAGCACAGGTTTGGTATCTAGCACACATACTAACTGCAAATAAGATATCTGGTCGACTTGCAGTTAGGTATAGTAGGCTACCTATGACACTCCTATAGTATTTTAAATTAACTGGTTTTACATTGGGGTCATCATCTAAGATTGTGTTTACTGCCATGGGTGTTTTTATTTCTTTAGTATTTTCCATTCCAAATCTCTTGAGTAATTCTTTAGTATATTTTTGTTGATAAATGTAATTTCTCTCATTCGTTTATTTGATTTGTAATCCTTAAAAATAGGTTAATTTACCTACTAGACTCATTTCAAACTTGTGTTCCATTAGGCTTGTAAATTCATTTAAAAATTCTGAATTTGTTGACCCAAAAATTATATCATCTACGTAGATTTGGGCTATAAAAATATCTTTTTGTATCTACTTAACAAATAAGGTTGGGTCAATTTGACCTTGGTTGAACCCTTTAGAAATTAGGTACGACGTAAGTCTTTCATACCATGCCCTAGGTGCTTGCTTAAGTCCATATAAAGCCTTTTTTAATTTATAGGCATGGTCAGGGTGTTCTAGATTTTCAAACCCAGGTGGTTGTCCTACGTAGACTTCTTCTTTTATTAGTTCATTTAGGAAGGCTGACTTAACGTCCATTTGGTAGAGTCTGAATCCTTTGTAGGCTGCATAACTAAGTAACATTCTAATGGACTCTAATCTAGCCACTAGGGCATAAGTTTCATCGTAGTCAAGTCCCTCTACTTGACTAAACCCTTTAGCCACTAATCTAGCTTTATTTCTTGTGATTTCCCCATTTTCACTTAATTTATTTCTAAATACCCATTTTGTTTCTATTATCTTTTTATCTTTGGGCGGTGGCACTAAATCCCAAACTTCATTTCTTTCAAATTGAGCTAGTTCTTCTTGCATTGCAATTATCCAGTTTGGGTCAAGTAATGATTCAACCACTGTTTTGGGTTCAATTTTTGAAATTAATGAGATTTGACATAGGTTTCTAAAGGATGACCTAGTCTGAAGCCTTAGGTCTGGATCACCGATTATTTGACTGGTTAGGTGATTTGGGTTGACTCTAATAGTTCTAGGAGGTTGACTCTCTTGAGGTTGTTCTTCTTCTTCATGACTTATAGGTTGGTTGGTTCCTTCAGAATTATTGTTTTCTTGAACAAAATTCAATTGGTTGTAGTTGAGTTTGTTCTAGGTCTTGTTTGGATTCTTCAAATTTCACATTGGTAGTCTCTTCAATTCTTAATATCACTTTATTATAGACTTTGTAACCTCTACTGTTTAAGGAGTAGTCTATAAAAATTCCATGTTCTATTTTAGAAGTGAATTTTCCTAAATGTTCTCTTATGTTTAGGATAAAGATTGGGCACCTAAATACTCGAAAATATTTTATATTGGGTTGTTTGTTATAGTAAATTTCAAAAGGGATTTTATTGTGTGTTTTATTTAGTGTTGTTCTATTTTGTACATAGTAGGTTGTACTAACAGTTTCTGTCCAAAAATATTTAGGTAAATTATACTCATTTAGCATCGTTCTGGAAGCTTCAAGTAAGGTTCTATTTTTTCTTTCTACAATTCCATTTTGTTGGGGGGTTTTCGGACACGAAAATTCGTAATGATATTCGTTTTCAAGACAAAATTTACTAAAATTATGGTTTTTAAATTCTTCCTCATTGTCGCTTCTAATTCTTTTAATTTTAATATTTTTTTCATTCTCAATTTGTTTACAAAAATTTGTAAATATTTCAAATGTTTCATCTTTATTTCTAAGAATTTGACCCAAGTGAACCTAGAATAGTCATCTATTATTACTAGACAATATAAGCTTTCATTCATTGATTTGACTCCATGGGAGTCAAATAGGTCTAAGTGTAAAAGTTCTAATATTGAATTGGTTTGTGATTGATTAGTTGGTTTGTGGGTAAATTTTGTTTGTTTACCTTGTTGATAAACATTACATATGGTTGAATCTAAGTTAGGTAATTTTGGTAGTCCTCTAACTAATCCATTTAGTCTGCTTATGTTTCTAAAATTCATGTGTCACATTCTTCTATGTCATAATCAGGTTTCTTCTTTTTGTGTTAAGTAACACTTAATTGAAGAAGTGGTTAAGTTAATTGCATAGATGTTGTCTTTTCTAAATCCTTTTAGGTTTATGTTAGGGTTGTTTAGGTGTTTGATTAGGCATTCTGTCGATAAAAACCTAACCTTATATCTAGTATCACACAATTGACTGATACTTAGGAGATTATACTTGAAATTTTCAACAAGTAAAACATTGGTAATAATAAAGTCAATTTTTAGTTCGATATTACCTATACCAATTACCTTGAGTTTGTCGTTGTTTCCAAAGGCAACTGTTCCTAGGCTTTTGTAGGTGAGTTGAGTGAATTTGGTGTGATTTCCAGTCATATGTTTCATGACAATTAACATACGTTTGATTCAGTTTTGATTTTAGATTTAAATTAATATTAGTGGTTAAATTAAGTTTAAGTTTAATTTTAAGTTTAAGTTAAAATTTTTTAATTTTAATTGGAATTTCAATATTAAGTTTTAAATTTCAGTAAAGTTAAATTAAGTTTAAAAATAATTTTAAGGTTAAAATAATGTTTAAGATTAAAAATAAGTTTAAAGTCTAAATAATAATTTTTAACGTGAAAATAATCTAAAAAAATAATTTATTATTATTATTATTATTATTATTTTAAGTTAACAAAATTTATTAAAGTGAAAAATAATATTTAAAAGAATTTTTCAAAATGATTTAAAGTTTTTTTTACATAATTTTTAAAATAGATTTTTAAAATGATATTTAAAAGAATTTTTAAAAGGATTTTTAAAATAATTTTTAAAAGAATTTTAAAATAATTTTTAAAATAGTTTTTAAAAGGATTTTTGAAATAGTTTTTAAAAAGGATTTTTAAAAGGATGTTTAAAATAATTTTTAAAAGGATTTTTAAAATAGTTTTTAAAAAGGATTTTTAAAATAATTTTTAGAAGGATTTGTAAAAATAATTTTTAAAAGGATTTTTAAAATAATTTTTAAAAAGATTTTTAAAATAATTTTTAAAAGAATTTTTAAAAGGATTTTTAAAATAATTTTTAGAGGATTTAAAATATTTTTTTTAAAAGGATTTTTTTAAAAATAATTTTTAAAAGGATTTTTAAAATAATTTTTTAAAGGATTTTAAAAATAATTTTTGAAAGGATTTTAAAAATAATTTTTAAAAGAGTTTTTAAATAATTTTTAAAACAATTTTTAAAACAATTTTTAAAAGAGTTTTAAAATAATTTTTAAAAGAATTTTAAATAATTTTTAAAATGATTTTTTAAATAATTTTTAAAAGAATTTTTGAAAGAATTTTTAAAATGATTTTTAAAAGAGTTTTTAAAATAATTTTTGAAAGAATTTTTAAAATGATTTTAAAAAGAGTTTTTAAAATAATTTTAAAAATAATTTTTGAAAGAGTTTTTGAAATGATTTTTAAAAGAGTTTTAAAATAATTTTTAAAAGAATTTTTAGAATTATTTTGAAAAGAATTTTTAAATGATTTTTAAAAGAGTTTTTAAATGATTTTTAAAAGAATTTTTAAATATTTTTTTAAAAGAATTTTTAAATGATTTTAAAAAGAATTTTTAAAGAATTTTTAAAATGATTTTTAAATTTTTTAAAATAAATTTTTAAAGTTAATTTTAAAATAAAATTTTAGGATTAAAATAAATTTTAAAATTTCAAGATTTAATTTTAATTTTAATTTAATTTTAATTTTAATTTTAATTCAAAATTTAATTTTGATCCTTAGTCATCTCACCCGATCTAAATTTTCAATCAGGGAATCTTATATTTTTGTGAGATGAATTTGATTCAATTATAGGATTTGGTTTAACTTTGTGTTAGATTCAGGTTTAGCTTTGGGCTCAACAAATAGACATTCTTTGGATAAACTTCTGGGCGTGAGTCACCTGGACATCATTAGAGTAACCATGCCTTCGAGGTTTTTCAAATAGTCCTATCCACTGAACTTAATGTAAAACCGTGGTCTAACTAGTTTGGATCCGTAAGAGTAGCTTCGGCTAGTTCCACTTAGGCAAATGCACCAGGTCGAAGCCATATCTTCCTAGACATGCATAGACTAAGCTTCCCTAACGTATTATCATCCAAAACTTCACCAGTACCGTGGGTCAAGTTAAACTTGGTCCCTTTCTAATTAGTCCTTGTTAACCTACCAGATAGGTTGGTTTGGGCTACCCTGTCGGGTAGGTTAGTTTCGGGGGTACCAACTATTCTGGAGTCTCCCCCTGAATTATTGGCTTTTTATTTTAAGATTTTTGTATAATTAGAGTTGGTTTTAGTTAAGTTTTAATATTTAATTTATAATTTAAATTTAAGTTTTTAATTTTGAATTAATTAAATTGGTTAAATTATCTTTCTTTAAAAGAGTATATTTAATATTTAAATTTTCTAGATTATTTTTGTTTAATATGTTATCTTTAACATTCAATTTTAAGTTTGTTAAAGTGTTTGATTTTATCCTTATATTTTCTTTGCCTTTTAAATTGAAATGATTAATTGAATTTATTAGATTAGTTTTATCTTTAAAAGTTAATTTTTTGTTAATTATATTATCTTGGTTTTGAATAACATTTTCTAGACTGATTTTATCTTGATTATTAAATACTTTATTAAGATAATTATTGATTTTATCTATTTTCTCATTTTTAACTTCTAAATTCGAATTTATTTTAATGTTTGACTTATTTATGTCTAAATGCTCACTTAATTTTAAATTTTCTGAATTAATGAAATTATTTGAATTGATTTGGTCATTGTTCTGTTTGACCAAGTCAAGGTTGATGCCAAATTGATCAGAGTCTTGATTGACTTGATCAGAGTCTAGATTGTTTTGTGATTTTGAATTTAAATAATTTATATCTAGATTATCATGCACCATACTTGGAATAATTTCATACTTATTTGAATCATCATGCTGATTATTTAAACTACTATTAGCAGGGGTATTTTGGTAAATATTACTAACCTTGAGCGCAACCCCTAATTTAGTAGGCTTTCTGTTGGATTTGACTCAAGTTTGGATTCGATTTCAACTTGATCCTCTAACTCCAACGGCTCCTCGTGAATTTTGATTAACTATGTCCAAAGCTCATATGCATTCTTGTACTTTCCTAGTCTGCATAAAATATTGTTAGGTAAAACACTACAAATAAGTTTACTTACATTTTCGTTCGATTTTGATTCATGAGAAGGTTTTCTCAAAATTAGCACATTGTCGAAATCTAAGCTTCTTAAGAAACATTTCATTCTTCTCCTCCAGTAATTGAAATCTTCTTGATCGTATGGTAGTGGTTCGTGGGGGTTCCATCTTTCTTGAAGAGACATTATTCTGGCACACAAAGAAACAGACAAAAAATCCCAAGACTTGGTCTTGGATTAGCAGTGCTGGAAAAAAATAGTATTTCAGTATTTTCGAAAAAATTAATAAAATATTAATAAAAAAATATTATTTCAAATTTTTGAAAATGTAATATTTTGTCAATACTAAACAATTGTGAAAGGATGACGATGTATTTTTCAAAAATAGTTTTAGAGAGAAAAAAACGAAAGGCGTAAGGTTTTATTTTAAAGATGAACGATATCTAATTTTTCTTTAAAAAACACCCCCTTTGCCTGATTGGTGGTTGCACCAAATCAAAGGGGTACCTTCTCTGATACCACTTGTTGGATCGTGAAAGTCGATAGAGGGGGGGGGTGAATATCGAAAATTGTTCGAGAAGAGTAAATGCAGCGGAAAAGTAAAGTAGAAAAGAGCAAAGCTAACATAGGTTCTTTTTACTTAGTTCGGAGCTTGTGTCAACTCCTACTCCAAGGCCCGCACTCGTCGAGTGTTTTCATTAGACAATCCACTAGAAATTCGAATAATTGATTACAAGAAATAAGTATAGAAAAGCTAGAAATAAAATATCGACAAATATAAAACAATAGAAAAAGGAGCAGAGCTTTGTCGGAGTAGCGTTGCAACGTCGCAGGAGCGCAGGAGAGCAGATCGTCAATTCTGAGTTGTTGTTGTAGCTTTGTCTTTGACCCTCCTTATATAGGAGGCTCGGGGCGCCTGGAACCTTCAGGGCGCCTCGACCATGACGTAGCCGACCGAACCAGGAGGCTCCACGTGTCGACGTCGCGTCAGGGGATAAAATTTCCCTCCGGGCACCCGGACCACCTTTCTCCAGAAAACATCTTCTCCTGCAAGACAAGGTTAGTCCGAGGCAAATAGATAATGTATATCCTGCAAAACAAAGTGTTAGCTCAGTTTATAATTAGACAGAAGAAGTATGACTTAGATTCCGTCTCTCTGAGACCGAAATCTAGTCAAGATCTCGATTTAGAGTTCCGAAATGGTTTTAATTCGGATCGACGCCTAAGTTCCCTTTCCGGGAATACGTCCTCACAGTCACTCCCTTCCAGTGATTTACCTTTACTCACCTGCCAGACGTCCGGTCAGCCCTTCGACCCGTCTGGACTTCTCGCCAACTATCCGGTCAGCCCGTCAACCTAGCTGGACTTCGTGCTAAGCATCCGGTCAGCCCGTCGACCCGCTTGGACTTCTCGCCAGCTATCTGGTCGGCCCGTTGACCTAGCTGGGCTTCGTGCCAGACATTCGGTCAGCCTGTCGACCTGTCTGGACTTCGCCTGCACACTCGATTAGAGTGTTAGACAACGACAAACCTAACTTAACCTAATTTGTCATTCATCAAAACCTAAGTTAGACCGTTAGTTCTAACCGCACCAACAAATATAACGGAATAGGTTGATGAAGAGAGATACCCATATCCGCAAGCAACCAACGTAACCAAACTATCTCACAAGTAGTTGAGGCCATGACACGATACTCAGCTTTTGTGGAAGATCTAGAAATAACATCTTGCTTTTTACTCTTCTAAGAAATGAGGAAATTGTAACGCCCAACAATTTCATATGAATTTCTTTTAAGAATAAGAGAAAATGGAACCAAAAAGAAAAAAAAAAAGAGTGGTCAAGGCTTGAACCTTGAACCTCTTAACAAGTGGCAAGTTTTAAGTAGTATGGGATAACCAATAGCCCAGGAGAAAGTATTGGTAGGAAGGAAAGGGAAATTGTAGTTAAGGATAAGGATGGTGAAGGGACACCTTTCTCCCTTCACTTAGAAGAAAAGTTTGTCTTTTCTTTCTCCCCTTCACTTAGCATGAAGAGTTCATTTTCCCTTCTCCCTTCATTTAGAATAAATGAAGGGAAGAATGAAAAGGTGTTTTTCCCTTCTCCCTTTCATGGAGAATAAATAGAAGAAAGGGAAAGAAAAGCTATTCTTTTCCTTCTTCCTCCTTCTTCTTCCTCCACCGAAAATTCCAAGCTCCTCTCTCCCATGGCCGAATTTAAGCTAAGGGTTTTCTTCCTAAGAAAACTTCACAAAGGGAAGTTTTTGAACATACTCTTATTACAAGAAAGAAAAAAAAAAATAAGGAAAAGGGAATTCTAGAAGCGAAAAGAGTCTTCGTCTTTTTCTTCACCAAGGGTATTCTCTTAGTAAATCAAGCAAGAGGATGTAAGTATTCCCCTCACCTGTAGTACAAGTAGTTTTCTTTGTTGTGGTTTTTATGTTGCTTAACAAGAACCTAGGAATCTACTCTTGAAGTTTCGGCCAAGAAGGATTAAGAGGCCTAAAGAAGTTTAAACTCAAAGTTGTCTAGTTTATGTTTTCTCTCATGACACCTAATATGTGATATGATGTTATTAAGATGTTATTCATGATTTATGTAGCTCAAAACCCTAGAGTCATGCTTGAAGTTTCGGCCAAGATGAATTAAAAGGCCTAGAGAAGTTTAAACTCATATTTGTCTAGCTTATGTTTTCTCTCATGACACCTAATATTTGATATAATGTTATTAAGATGTTATTCATGATTTATGTAGCTCAAAACCCTAGAGTCATGCCTTGAAGTTTCGGCCAAGATGAATTAAAAGGCCTAGAGAAGTTTAAACTCAAATTTGTCTAGCTTATGTTTCTCTCATGATACCTAATATGTGATATGATGTTAGTAAGATGTTATTCATGATTTATGTAGCTCAAAAACCCTAGAGTCATGCTTGAAGTTTCAGCCAAGATCAATTAAAAGGCCTAGAGAAGTTTAAACTCAAAGTTGTCTAGCTTATGTTTTCTCTCATGATACCTAATATGTGATGTGATGTTATCAAAATGTTATTCATGATTTATGTAGCTTAAAACCCTAGAAACAAGCCTTGTAAGTTTCGGCCAAGAAGAAAATGAAAAGGCTTAGGGAAGTTGAACTCCAACTAGACTTGCTTAGTTTTTTCTTCTATGTCATGCTATGTATCATATGATATTAGTTTAAAGTTCATGTTTGAAGTTGCTTAAAAGAAAACCCTAGAATCACGCTTATAGGTTTCGGCCAAGACTTGGAAATTAGGGTTGGAAATTTCATGTATGCTTGCTATGAGTCTCACTTGTATGTCATGTATCATGTGATATTAATTTAATGTTTCATGCTTGAAGTTGCTTAAAAGAAAACCCTAGAATCATGCTTATAGGTTTCGGCCAAGACTTGGAAATTAGGGTTGGAAATTTCATGTATGCTTGCTATGAGTCTCACTTGTATGCCATGTATCATGTGATATTAATTTAATGTTTCATGCTTGAAGTTGCTTAAAAGAAAACCCTAGAATCATGCTTATAGGTTTCGGCCAAGACTTGGAAATTAGGGTTGGAAATTTCATGTATGCTTGTTGTGAGTCTCACTTGTATGCCATGTATCATGTGATATTAATTTAATGTTTCATGCTTGAAGTTGCTTAAAAGAAAACCCTAGAATCATGCTTATAGGTTTCGGCCAAGACTTGGAAATTAGGGTTGGAAATTTCATGTATGCTTGCTATGAGTCTCACTTGTTATGTCATGTATCATGTGATATTAATTTAATGTTTCATGCTTGAAGTTGCTTAAAAGAAAACCCTAGAATCATGCTTATAGGTTTCGGCCAAGACTTGGAAATTAGGGTTGGAAATTTCATGTATGCTTGCTATGAGTCTCACTTGTATGCTATGTATCATGTGATATTAATTTAATGTTTCATGCTTGAAGTTGCTTAAAAGAAAACCCTAGAATCATGCTTATAGGTTTCGGCCAAGACTTGGAAATTAGGGTTGGAAATTTCATGTATGCTTGCTATGAGTCTCACTTGTATGCCATGTATCATGTGATATTAATTTAATGTTTCATGCTTGAAGTTGCTTAAAAGAACCCTAGATTCATGCTTATAGGTTTCGGCCAAGACATGGAATTAGGGTTTGTAGAAAGAACAAGACCCCAATTATGCATGATAATGACTCTTCATGATATGTTATGTGATATGTGGACTTTATGTTACCATGTTATGCTTATGCAAGGCTTATGTATGAGGAAATGCCTAAGAGTTGCTTCCCTATAAGTTGGGATTAAGAGCACTCTTCATGATATGACAAGTAACATAAGACCTAAGAGATGCTTCCCTATAAGTTGGGATTAAGAGCACTCTTCATGATATGACAAGAAACATGATATGCTATTTTACTTTTGTATGGATTGTACCGGACCCTAAGAATGGTCCATGGGATGGGCTCCTAAGTTGCCCCTAGGTCGAAGCACGGGCCTAGTTCCTAGTAGGTTCGGGATTAGCTACCTCGGATTTTATTTAGGATATGCGCAATTCATGTATGTGGTACAATGCCGGGCCCTCATGTTGAGATTTATGTTTAAGTATTTATATAATATATGTTTTCAAAAGAACATCTTGCATCTATATGTGATTTCATGTTATGTGATTATTATGCTTTAGGAAGATGCTCTTTTGAGATATGTCTATGATACCTAGAAGAACATGCTACTACTTTATGCTTATGCTCTCTTATACTATGCTATGATTTGCCTAAATGAATATGACACTACCTCATGCTAACATGAAAGGTGAAATCTAGATGTGGTTAAATGAATATATCACTACTCCATGTTTAATTCATGATTTATGGCTTTTGTGAGTAGGAAAGGATCTTACTAAGCCTATGTACTTATAATTTTATTTTCCTTGTACTGCAGAAAAGGATAAAGCATGGCTAAACTAAAGGGAGCAGCAGGAAGGGCAAAGTTGTGTGTGACAGTGGTATGGTGGAAGAGATCTGTTTTGTGTTTCAGGACTTATGCATATTTTAAGTTTTACATGTTAACTTATTTTTCCTATTTGATACTTTTTGATGGTTGCTACTTGATATTAACCTGAACCTATTTGGATGGTTGAATGCTTAATATAAACTTATACTCTCTTTTGTTCCATGAAACCTTGAAATGTTAAGTACTTGTTTAATTAGAGAATTGTTAGTTATCATGAACTCTAGAGAACAATATATATGTTTAGTTGTCCCCTTGTTTAGTAAGCTTTATGATCCAGTCAAACAAGCATGTATCATGTTTCAAGTAATAGATAGTGATAATCAAATTTTATATGCCCGAGTGCTAGCATGTTCACATGTTTTGTTTATATGATTAAGTAAGTAAGTTAAGAAAAATTTATTTTCTTCCGCTGCAATGATTTCATATGCATGTATGTATGTTTGCGTAGCGCTACCCTTGCCGTGCCAGGGCAAGAGTAAGGGCGGGCATTATAGAAATCACCAAGAAAAATGCAGAAGTCAGTGGTAGATTTGCGATCCGTAGGATCACCAACCCAATCCGCATTAGAATATGCATGCAACTCAAGAGATGAAGTAGAAGGAAATAAAAAGGCTTTGAAATTGAGTACCATGAAGATACATGAAAATACGAAGAACAACAGCCCAATGAACTGTAGTTGGTGCAGTGACAAATTGACTAACCACATGAATAGCATACGCAATATCTAAACGAGTCACGATGAGATAAAATAAACTTCCAGCAACAGTTTTGTACAAACTAGGATCCGATAAAGGTGAGACATTAGATGGAAAATATCGAGCATTAGTCTCAATAGGAGTATCAACAACCCTATTATTAGTAAGACGAGCACGCTCAAACAAATCAAATATATACTTTAACTGAGATAAAAGATAACCTTTCAGGGAATAAGCAACCTTAATGCCCAAAAAGTAGCGTAGTATACCCAAGTCTTTCATAGCAAAACAATGAGCCAACTCAGACTTTAAGGAAACAATTCCATCAGAATCATCACCAGTAATAATCATGTCATTAACATATAATGATAAAAGAATATGACCTACACTCGTACATCTGACAAACAATGTTGAATCATGATTACTAAGATGAAAACCAAATGAAGTAATCATTGTAGATAATTTCTCAAACCAAGCACGAGGTGCTTGTTTGAGACCATAAGGTGCTTTACGAAGCCTGCAAACTTCACCAGGTTGGTGTGAAATACCAAGAGGAGGTGTCATATAAACTTCTTCATAAAGATCACCATTTAAAAATACATTCTTGACATCCATCTGAGATATTCTCCATCGACAAATAGAAGCAACAACAATCAGAGTACGAACAGTCACCATTTTTGCAACAGGAGCAAATGTTTCCTCATAATCCATATCATACTCCTGAGAATAACCTTTAGTAACAAGACGAGCTTTCTATCGTTCGATAAATCCATCAGATTTAGTTTTGATCTTATATACCCAATGAGAACCAATGGTATGCTTTCCTGGTGGCAATGAGACAAAATCCCATGTATGACTTTGATGCAAAGTAGTTAGTTCCTCAGCCATAGCACTCTGCCAAAATGGGTTACAAATAGCTTCTCTATACGATACGGGCTCAGAAAGTCAATGAATAGATGCAACAAATGAAACAAAAGAATGAGAATAACAAGAGTAAGCAAAATATGGTAGTTTAGTAGACTTACGAACATGAGTGGATTGACGACAGTGAAGAGAAGGATCATCCGCAATCTCAGGAGATGATTGGGTGGAGGCAGAAGGAGGAGCATGTGGAGCGGATATCTTGGGAATCAAAGTACCAGATTCAATTGAGCTACTAGTAGGAGCTGTGGGCGAAGCTTCCTCAGTGTCGGTATTGAAAGGATCAATGCAAAGTAGATCTAACTTTGTCATATTATGCGAACTAGCAGGAATAGAAAAGAATGAAATATGTTCAAGAAACACAATATGATGAGAGACATACAATTTTTAACTAACAGGATCAAAATAACGATATCCTTTTTAACTAATATCATAACCCAGAAAGACACAAAGAGAAGACTGAGAGGCTAACTTATTACGCTCTGCATGTGGACGAAGGACAAAACAAGTACAACAAAAAACACGCAAAAAGGAATAGACAGTAGCATACTCATACAATTTTTCAAAAGATGACAAACCTGAATTGTGTGAGGTTGGAATTCTATTAATGACATGAGCAACAGTAAGGATTGCTTCTCCCCAAAAGGCACTAGGAACACTAGTAGACAATAAAAATGAACAAGCTATTTCAACAAGATGTCTATGTTTCTGTTCAGCCACACCATTTTATTCAGGAGTATCTGTACACGAGATTTGATGAATAGTACCATCAGAAGCAAGTAAATGTGAAAATTGATTCGAAGTGTATTCACCCCCCAAATCACAACGAAAACACTTTATGACACTAGAATGTTGAGTTTTCACAAGAGATCTAAAGTTATTGAAAATTGTAAGATAATTAAACCTGTGTTTCATAAGATAGACCCAAGAGTAACGAGTGTAATCATCAATGAAGGAAACATAATACCTTGAACCTTCTTTTGTAGGAATAGGAGAGGGTCTCCACACATCAGAATGGATAAGATTAAATGGAGGAGAAGAAAAAGAAAAACTTTTAGAAAATGGTAAGGCAAAAAATTTGGCCAGTTTACAACCACTACAATCAGAAATATTAGAACTTTTTAAAGGTCCTAATACTCCTGTAGAAGCTAAAAACTGCAAACGAGACGTTGAAACATGACCTAAACGGGAGTGCCACAAATAAAAATCAGAAGATGAACGACTTAAATGAAAAGATGATAAATCCACACTTGAAGCTACAACTTCTAGTACTTTGAGTTGATCTAAAACATAGAGTCCTCCTTACCTATGATCGGTCCTAATCAACCTCTTGTTAGGATCGACGGTCGCGGCTAGAGAGGGGGGTGTGAATAGCCGACCCCAAATTCTTCGCGTTTCTTCCTACGATTAGGGTTAGCGCAGCGGAAATGAAACCGTAGAAACGAAAAGGAAGAAGACAAACCTCAAACTCGATGGATGTAACGAGGTTCGGAGATGAAAATCCTACTCCTCGGCGTGTCCATAAGGTGGACGAATCCTATCAATCCGTCGGTGGATGAGTCCCCGGAAAACCGGCTAATAAGAACTCCTTCTGGGTGGAGAAACCTCACCACAAACTCTTGCAACAGCAAGATCAGAGTACAAGTACAAGAAGCACAGCAAGATACAAATATAAAGATGAATGTAACAACTCTTGCTTGCCTTCTCGTCGTCGACTGAAATCTGTAGATGAAGCACCAACTTCACAGAATCACAGCAGCAGCTGAAACCAGTCGAAGAAGTCGAGGAAGCTCACGCGAAGCTTCGGAAGCGAGCTTAACAAAGCTCTAGAACAGCAGAAGCAATAACTTGCAGAAGCAAGAAGAAGATCAAGAAGAAGCAGAAGCTTCGGAGAAGAAGTAGCAAGAAGTAGTCCTGTCTGTAGAAGCCCTCAGCCTCTTTTATACCTGCATCCACCTGCGAAGAAGAAGACAGAAGACAGCAGAAGACAGAAGATCGTTGTGAGCCAACGGATAGTTCTGGACCGATCAGGCTCCAACCTGATCGGTCTACACTGTCCCTAATCGGTCTTGGGGACCGATCATGCTAAGCTTGGACCGATCAGGCTATGTCCTGATCGGTCCAGGAAGACCCTGATCGGTCTTGGGGACCGATCAGCATGCATGTCCCTTCCTTTTTCTCCCGAACTTCTTGCCTTCTGATCGTTGTTTCCTGATTGATCTACAGACCGATCAGATAACACTCAGTAGGCTACTGTTTAGTTACTGATCGGTCACCAAACCGATCTAGATACCCAATGTATCACTGGATCGATCCATTGATCGATCAAGAGCTTGGTTTTTGCCCAAACCAAGTCCCAAGCCTTCCAAACCAACATCCGGTCAACCTTGACCTGTTGGTACATCATGCTTAGCATCCGGTCACTCCCTTGACCTGCTAAGACTCCCCACCAAGTGTCCGGTCAATCCCTTTGACCCACTTGGACTTTTCTCTTCGTGCCAAGTATCCGGTCACTCCCTTGACCTTCACAACACCAGATGTTCGATCAGCCTTGATCCATCTGAATTTTTCCTTGCCCGGCTTCACTCACCAGGACTTCCCAACTTCCTGGCTTCACTCACCAGGACTTTCACCAACTGCCTGGCTTCACTCACCAGGACTTTCACTTTCACCTAGCTTCACTCACTAGGGTTTTCACCTTGCTTCACTCACCAGGACTTCCAATCTGCCTGGCTTCACTCACCAGGACTTTTCCGTCTGCCTGGCTTCTCTCACCAGGACTTTCCAACTGCCTGGCTTCACTCACCAGGACTTTCACCTGGCTTCACTCACCAGGACTTTCACCTCCATTCCAGAGAACGAGCTACCGAGCCCTCTCTGACCACTGTTCGGGGAACGAGCTACCGAGCCCTCTCCGACTTCCATCCGGTCCAGAGAACGAGCTCCCGAGCCCTCTCTGACCACAGTCTGGAGAACGAGCTACCGAGCCCTCTCCGACTTCCCATGTGCCAAGCTTCCATACTTGGACTTCTCCGTGCCAAGTCTCCATACTTGGACTTTTCCCGTGCCAAGCTCCCTGCTTGGACTTTTCACCATGCCAAAACTCCATGCTTGGACTTTTCACCATGCCAAACTCCCTGCTTGGACTTTTCCCATGCCAAGCTCCCTGCTTGGACTTTTCCCGTGCCAAGCTCCCTGCTTGGACTTGTCCGAGTCAGGTCAACTCACCTCGAGTCAACCAGGTCAACCTTGACCACGGGTTGCACCCACAATCTCCCAAGCTTGTATCCTTGTAAAACATCAAGATACAACTTTTTTGTTCACGTCAAACATTGTCAAACATAACTCGTCAAACATCAAAACACAACTCGAGTCAAGTCAACTCGAGTCTGGTCAACCAGGTCAACCTTGACCTAAGGTTGCACCAACACCTCTAAGATCGCGGGTCCTGAAATAATAATTGGATGAAGAAAAAGAAACTAGGTATCCAGACTCACATAATTAACTAACAGAAATAAGATTTAGAGTAAGACTTGAAATATAATAAACATTAGTTAGAGATAAAGAAGATGTAACAATTGAACCAACACCTACTAATGACATAGGAGTACTATCAGCAGTCACAATAGATATAGATGAACTGGAAGAAAAAGAAATAAAAGATGACAAATTGGATGACATATGATGGGAGGCACCAGAGTCCAAAATCCAGAAGGACGAAGATATATTTGAAATACTAGATGATGTCAAACATATATGAGAGGAAGCTGACATGGTAGAGGAATGTGAAGCAAGGAACTGTTGAAACTGCTCAAACATATACGAATCAGATTTCTATGAAACATGTCAATGCCGAAATTAGTAGAAAAGGACGCCAATGTCGAAATTGACAACATAGGGCGTCGACATCGAAATCAACAAAAAAGAACGTCGGCACCGAAATTAGCAGCACAGGGCGTCGATGCCGAAATCGACAGAACAGGGTGTCAGCGCCGAAATCGACAAAAGCAGGACAAAAAATAGATGACGACGCCAAAATCAACAGCAACAGTAAGAGACGACAGCAGCAACAGGAAGCAATAACAGATGGTGGTAGAAAAATTATGTCAGAGAAGGAGAACCTTGCTCTGATACCATGTAGAAATTAAGAGAAGGAAAAACTAACCATATTATTGAATCCAAAATTGATTTAGAAATAAAGAGTACAGGGCCTTTATATTGTTAATTATAAGAAAAAATCTAAACCCTAAACTGAAAAAGTAAGAGACTAAATCTAAACCCTAAACTGAAAAGGTAAAAGACTAAATTATCCTAAGACTATAAACAAATAATTCTAATAAATTATATAATATAAATTATAATCTCTAACATATACAAATTCCAAAACAAATCAATCTAATGATCAACATTGTTCCAGTCAAACTAAATAATGTAACAAAAGATCCATAACATCATGTATTTCCTCGTCTTCTTTTCCTTGATTTTTTTCCTTTTTTTTCTTGTATCATAAAACAAATAAACAAAAAAGTAAAACAGTTAAGATGAAAATACCAATAAAAACCCCTTGATTTAGGATTGATTTAGCTACAAAGTATTATTTTTATCATTAATTAGTGATGAATTGTTAACTAGAGACAAAATAATATTTCCTTCGCTAATTAGCGACTGAAGTATTATTGTGTAGCTAATTAATAATGAAATATTATTTCCATCTCTAAGGTAGGTAAAGTAATTAACATTTTTTTAATGTTTTCCCTGTTTTAGCAATGGAATTATATTTTCATCGCTAATTAATGACTGAAATATTATTTCGTCTCTAATTAATGATGAAAATAATATTTCATCACTAAGTTATCAATGTAATTAATAATTTTTTGTCCTATTTTAGCAATGGAATTATATTTTCGTCTTTCAGTTGCTAATTAGCAACGGAAATAGCCATAGAATTATATTTTGTCACTAATTCCAAGCAAAATCAGGGTTTCCTACCCGATTTTTCTTTTCACGCAATCTCCCCTTTGTCTCTCTTCTACAGTGATCGGGGGAGGGGGGGGTGAATAACGCTCGTGGCTTTCACTCGTTTCAGATTTGTAAAACACTCGAGAAGTAGCAGCGAAAATAGATAAAATAACAAACACACAGAAGACTCCGAGATTTACTTGGTTCGGAGTCTAGGGCGACTCCTACTCCAAGGCCCGTGATCGTTGATCATTTTCGGTGGGCAACAACTATAATATCGCAAATCTTTTACAAGAAAATAAGTACAAGTATTAAACTTAGATTATACCGACAAATACAAAGATGAACGAAGTGGTTGTCGATTGTCGGAGTAGCAGAGTCTAGTTGAAGCTTTCGGAGCAGCGTACAAGATCACAAGTTCTTCTGTTCGAGTTCTGTGTTGAAGCTACACCCTAAGGCTTCTTTTTATAGCCTCTGCAAGACTGATCCAGATCCTTGAACCTTGGGATCAGATTTGACACAAAGCGGATTGGTCAACCGATCCCCGGTTCGGTTGACCGATCAGATGACCTCCACCTCATCCGATCCGCTCGCTCCGCTTCGATCTGATCAACTTCTATCTCATGTTCGGTCGACCGATAAACAGGTTCGGTCGACCGATCAGTTGCTCTGACTCAGTCCAGCTTGCCTAATCCAGTCGACACCCAACCTTGGTTCGGTCGACCGATCCCTAGGTCCAGTCGATCGATCCCCTGGTCGAGCCCGGTCCAACCTCTGGAAATCTGTTCTGCTGGCTTGGGGGTTCGGTCGACCGATCCCGGTCAGTCCTAACTCTGCATAAAAATATTAGTTTCCTATAAAACAGAGTTAGAATACAAATGATAATATATAGAAATAAATTTGACAATCTCCAGACTATCCAGTTCTGACTTCGGATTTCCTCCCGGAAACCCTAGGTCGAATCGACACCTACTGTTCTCTCTTCCGGGGAACACGTCCTCACCTACTCCACTCAGGAGACTTTTTCTTTGCTCAGCGTCCGGTCCGATGCTTCCGGTCTTCATGTTGGACATCCGGTCCATGACCCGTCCAAACTTCTACCCGGTTCGCGACACCAGGATTTCAACATAGGGTTACCACCCCCTAGAATTTTTGCCCGAAACTCCGACCCGCCAAGACTTTCCGCATAGGGTTACCACCCCCTATGACCTAGGGTTACCACTCCCTAGGGTTTTCCCCTTGCCTAACCGTAGCTAGGACTTTTCTGAAACACTCAATCATACACATTAGCTAACAATTAAACTTAACTTTGAATCCCTTTGCCATTATCAAAACTTAAGTTCGATCGTCGGATGCTTCCTGCACCAGCATCTCTAACTTTGTAGTGATCATGTCCGATGACTATCCGCGACACCTCCAGCGTACTAGTCTCTGACACGTCCTCTCCTACGCGTCCTCTCTGGCTAGTCCTTCGCAAGTTCTCTAGTTAGTCCCTCTAGATGTCCTCGATAGTCTTGTCCTTAGCCCCGTGTCCAGCAGCCTCAGTCTCTTCTCCATCCTCCTCAGAAGTCTCTCTAACTTCCTCAGGCTCCAACCAAATCCTATAGAAAAGTGCTTGTGTCCATGGTTCTCATCTCCGACCGAATCCTCTCCGGTGTGCTCGTCTCTAGCGGCCTTTGACTATGCTGCTCTTCTCCAGCGACCGCCTACTGCTCCTTGCCGATAACTACTGCTCCTCTCCAGCATCCTTGTCATCAACCTCCTCTATGTAGTTTAGGTCTAACATTCAGGCGTGAGCAATCTTCTCTCCAATACGAGATAAACAACTCATACATAATAATCTACACTTTAAACCATGCTTAGTCATATTTTTACATAATTCTTAATAGGCTTTTGCAAAGAAATCCTCCCTTTGCAGCTAGGATAACGTGTCATATGATCGTTTGAGGAATTCTAGGGGCTATCCTAGTTCTCCTTCTACTAAGGTATAGTCGTTAAGACAAGAAAATCAATAATTGAGAGATCAACTGCGATAGTGGAGTAGAAGACGGTCAATCGAGAGGTGAGAGATGATGTTGTCTTAGTTGAGATGCGAGCAGTCATTGCTCAATTTACCGTATCACAATATCATTTTGAGTCACAAGAAATTGAAGACCCACATGACCCTATTAAGTAGCTCATTATTGTAGCAAAAGGTAGAATCCGCCATCCCAGCGACCCCACACGGTTGACCCCACGACCATCTGTGAGGAGGTAAATTGGAAAGTTGTAGTTGGCTAGTGCGAGGAGGGCTTTTTCCTCGGTTTTGTCGAGATTCGAACTCTTGCACTATTGTAGCAACTCTACCTTGCACTAGCCAACTCAACCTTACCCCGAGGGCAAAGTAGCTTATTATGAAATTTGTTTAACTACAACTTAATTTTTTCACTCATAAAACAAGTAAAATATATTTATTCAGTTTTGATATTATAATATGCCCACCTCTAATTATATTATATTTTCTTAAGACCAATTCATCACTATTGATATATTTTATATATCACCACTATTAGATATCCAAAATATTATTCAGGTAATCTTTTTAAGAAATAATAGTTATACATTTATGTTTTTAGTGTATTGTTCTTAATAATAATTTTTGAATCAATTTGCTTCATATTATTCTGATAAAAATCTATCGTATTTTACTTTTTACATAATTTGATAGTACTAGCTCATATGATTGTATTTGAATGTCTTTATAGTAAATTATGGTCATGGTTTGTATATTTATATATGTCTATCATTATTGGATTTGGATAGTTTATTATGGATATTTGTGATAGTTTATATGGATTGGAATAGTTGATTATGAATGTTTGTGAATCTTTATATCGCAATATGTTTATGAATGTAATGAGTTTGTGAATGTACAGTTGATTTGATTATTTGTGTATGGATTGTAATGAGTTTGTGAATATAATTAGCGATGGAATTTAAATTCCATTGCCCAAACCATCTACAATCAAATATCTTATGACTAACTAATTTCCATCATAATTCTATCGCCATAACCAAATAACGATGGAAATATTTGTCGCTAAAAGTGATTTTTTTATAGTGTACAAAGAGTATGAATATAAACAATCTAACCCAAAAACTAATATAAACGCTCACTTCTTCTGATATGGATTTTCATTTGTCATCACCTTGATGACCATGCTTGAAAAAAATTAACACCGGACAAAATTTTTTATAGAAAATAATAGATTAAGGCAAAATAAAGCTATAGGATCATCAGCAATAAAGGTAACCAATAATCAGAAAAAAAACAACCATAGAAATTCAGCCATATTAGAACTGGTGCAACAAAGACTTTAAAAACTAGTTTTAAACAGTTGGCAATCAACTCATTGAAGAGTGTCAAGTCAACCCACTAGATAGCAGACAGGGTCCAAGCGATTGGTACTAAAATAATATCAAAACTAATACGGTTTTTTTTTTATCAAAAAGAGTAGCCGTATTTTCTTATTTATAAAAAAATATTTTAATTTTAAAATTATCAAAAAAAAATATAAAAATAATGTCACGTTGTATTTTAATATATAGATTTGATATTTTTCATATGAGACCTAACATGCATGATATATAAAAATATTAAGTTCAAACTAGGCTTGATATGAAAAATATTAAACCCAGACTGAACCTGATATTCGACCATATTAGATCCAGAGTAGACTTGATATGAGAAAATATCAGGTCAATCGTTGAGTCTGATATGATATCATGTTCTTTTTAATCCTAGAGAGAAGTGATGCATTGGAAAACGACGATAGAAGAGATTTAGGAGGTTAGCAAGAGAGGTAGGAAAAGAATAATACTATTTTTATGCTTTTTTGATAGTTTTAAAATTAAGATGTTCTTTTAGATAAATAAAGAATGTGACCGTTTCTTTGGGATAAAAAACCTAAACTAAGATATATATGTAACAAAGTGTATAAATCAATGAAAACAAATATACAATCAGAAGTAAAAAAAAATGATAATTGATAAGGAAACACATAGGACAACAAAACACATTATATTTCACAGTAATGACAAAACACAACAAACATATGAATACATAACACATATTGGCACATTGCAAGAAAAATTACGTAGTAATAACATTCTTATCCTGAAATTTCAAAATTTCTGCTTTCTTTTCTTTTATATGCTGGTTTCTAGAATAATTTTAGATGATATATGATACAATGCATGATAGAGGGGTCGGATAGTTGACATGGTCGGAAGTCAATCTCATGTGACGGTCAGAAGTCAAGTCTACGAGGCGGTCAGAAGTCAAGCCCACGTGGAGGTCAGAGGTTAAACTTACGTGATGGTCAAAAGTCCAGCCTATATGGCGGTCAAAAGTCCAGCTCACGTGGTGGTCAAAGGTCTAGAGTACAGGGCGGTCCGGGTCGAGCATAAGTGGCGTTCAGGGGTTAGGTCTATAGGGCAAGAAGGAACTCAAAGGATAAGACATGCAGAACATGATACACAGACCAGGACGTACAGATTAGGATAAACGGACTAAGGTTTACAGGTCAGGATTTATAGGACGAGACATATAGACCAGGACGTACAGATCAAGGTAAGCGGACTAAGGTTTACAGGTCAGGATTTATAGGATGAGACATACAGACTAGGACATACAGGTCAAGGATATGCGGACTAAGGTTTACAACTCAGGATTTACGGGATAAGACTTACAGAACATGATACACGGACCAAGGCGTACAGGTTAGGATATGCGGAATAAAGCTTACAGGTCGGGATTTACAGGACGAGACATGCAGAACGGGATATGTGGATCGGGACATACGATTCAGGACGTACAGGATAAAATACGGAGCAGGACCGTGCATATGGGACGAGACTTAAGGATGACAAGCGAAGGCCTAGATTGACAGGTCGGTATGCGCAGGTCTGGATTTACCGAATGACAAATGCAAGACTAGACATACAAATCTGGATTTACAAGGTGACAAATACAAGCCAGGGAATGTAGGTCTGTGCCCATAGGTCAAGATTTGCAGGTACGAGGACCCAGGCCAAGGTTAACAGACCGGGGCGGGCATACACTATATGACAATCAAGCCAGGGAATCGTAACAACCCGTCAGAGAATAATCACCGCATGTCAGGGAATATGATAACGGTCTAGGGCTCATTGCCCACCAATCTCTCCTCAGACATATAGGAGGATGTCATGTATCATTCATCACTAGACAAATCCTGACACCTGTCATTCCCTGACACTCGTTAGGCTCCAGAAGTACCCACTACCATATAAAAGGGAAACTTTTTCCCTTACGCAGGTATGCTCACTCATCTTTTCACTTTTCGTCCTTTCGTTTCACTATACTTCCGGGGAAAAAGTACTTGACTTGAGCGTCGGAGGACCTGACCAGGGAACTTTTTCCCTGGTTCTTGGTCTCTAACAACCTAGGTGCTTGTCTGAGTGTGTGCAAGAGACCCTCGCCTCATTGTTTTCGTCATCACCCCTCGTCACTCACCCGTAGGAACCTGTCCGACTCAACTTCCGTACGAGATCAATATAAGTATTTGTTAGATCGAGTCCATCTTCATACCACTTTGTTCTTTTATGTACTCTTCGCGTACAAAAATGTGCATTATAAAGAAACAGAAAGTTATTAGCTAATTTTTCATCCAGCAAATAAACGAAGTTAGTATTCATAACAATGTGCATCTTAATTTGTGAAAAAAAAAACATACATAATAATCACAGGAAAAAAAAAATACTGAAGGTGAGAAAGGGAGAAATACGCGCGCCTCGTTGTAGCCATAAAGATCCAAGGCACACTTTTTACAAGAGAGTGAGAACGGCAACAGATCGAGGAGGAACAGAAATATAAGGAAAGAATTTAATTGAGGAGTTGCAAGACCAGGGCTTCTGCTCACTGCCTTGGAAACCTTCGAGGAAACCCATCCCGGAGGACGATCGGGAAGCTGGAGCTCTCATCTCGCCGGAATCGCCACTCTAACGACTTACAAACGGAATAGCGATTCCGGCGTTGTTGGCGATGTTCGCGATGGGGAGGAAGCGATCCTGCTCCCACACGCTGCCGCCGCTTTCGTGGCTTCCGGCTCCATCTACCGTGCTGGATGAAGAAGCCTCCGCCACCGCCCCTCTGCTAGAACCTTAGAAACATTGCGAAGATCCCTAGAGGCGAACCCTAGATAGCGAGAGTAGAATGAAGGAGGCAGTGCAACGGATTCCTTGACGGTGATGCGGAGGGGAAAAAGACGTGCCCTATCGGTAACGTGCGTCGGGAAAATGATCTCGTCTTACAGTTTTAGCAAAATGACGGTGAAAAAATTTAACCGGTTTAAATTATTACTTAGAAAAATATGGTAATGGATTTAAACTTTAGTATTAAAAATTGTAAATTTTATTATATGATTGATTTTATAAAATAAATATTATAAGGTAAAATGTCACTTCTATATTTTTTTAAAATTATGGAGTTTAAAATTATATTTATCTCATTAATTTTATAATCAAAGTTGGTTATCATATATTAATTACAAATTAATAATTACTAAAATAATTAATAGTAAAAATTTATCAATAAAATTCTACTAGTGACCAATCAAAAATTTACAAACTTAATCAAGTAACAAATATTCAAAAATACTAAATTTGTGGCAAATAACATTCATACATAATAATTTCAATCATCATCATTGTAATATGTCAAAAACGTAGATAAAGATATAAATAACTAAAATTAGACTTAATTAAATTATTTTAGTAGGTAATATATCAAGAAATAAGATGATATGAATTTATAGAATTTTATCAAATTTTTCAGAATTTAAATGAATTATTTTAGATTTTTATAAATGGGTAAGAGAAAAATCCATTTAGAAATGAGAGTTGATTGGATATATAAAAGCTAAGGTTCATTAATCAAACCCTAACTTGGTTTTCTCTCTTCCCATTCTTCTCTTACCCTCTGTTTGGATAGAGTGAGGAAAGGTTCATTAACGGAAATATGTTTGGATAGAGTGAGGAAAGGTTCATTAACGGAAAGGGAAGGGAGGGGAAGGAAGGGGAAGTAAGGGGAAGTAAAGTATTTAACTTTTCTTTGTTTGGAAGGGATGGAAGGTTCATTAACATAACATGTGGTACTTTGTTTGGGAGGAAATGAAGGGGAATGCAGGTTAAATAGATAAAGTTATAAAAATATCCTTATTTTTTAAATTAAATTTTTTTTATAATATTAATATTTATTTTATAAATATAAATTAGATATTTTTAATAATAAAATCAATTTTTTATATTATCATTTAAATTAGCTATTTTTTTAATAAAAAATTAATTTTTTATACTATTCATAAAAAAACAATGAATAATCAAGTAATTAAATGAGAAATAATGAAAATAATGATTTTAGAAATATAAAATAAAAAATTTTTGAAATATAACGATGATAACGAGAACTCCTATTCTTTAAAAACTTATTAAATTTTGATGGAAAAATTAAAAAATAGTAGAGATCCTCTTAAATTTTGACGACAAAAATAGTTTCTCCCTTCAATTCAGTTAGAAGACGTGTCAGATCCCCTCCTATAATAATATGGTAGCAAGCAAGCTGTGAAGAAGGCGAGAAAATTGAACTCCGGTGACATAGTAAAATTAGAAATTGAAATATTTCTTAAACTATTAAGAACAGGGATAGAATTGGAATAAAAAATATTTTGTTTTCCCTTTCCCTTCTTTACACCCCAATTCGAGGTGTAAGAAAATCTCTCTTTCTATGGGTAATAAAGGTTAAAGCTTACCCTTCCTTACCTTTCCTTCCCTTTCCTCACTCCTTCCCAAACGAGGTTCAAAGTTTCCCTTCCCCTGATTTCCACTTCCTTCCCCTTCCCTCACCTCCTCTCAAACAAACCATTAGTGACATAGCAGCAGGCCGCTGCGATCATTGGTGTGATCGTTGTGCTCGTGCGACCGTCGCCTCGGCGCGGTCGTCGCCTCGGCGCGGTCGTCGCCTCGGCGCGGTCGTCGCCTCGGCGCGACCGCCGCCTCGGCGCGACCGCCGCCTCGGCGCGACCGTCGCGTCCTCACGACGGCCGTGTTCTCGCGACTGCCGCGTCCTTGCGACTGCCAAGCTCGTGCGACGTCCGTGTCTGCAGGACCGCGACACCATCCTGTGAACGGTTGCTGCCATCCCACCACCACCACCGTTGCCACGCGCGTCTTAGCCGCCAGTCACCGCGATCAGATGTCCTGTAGTCCTCGCGTGCTCGCGTCGAAGTAGCCTCGCTGCTAGGGGTGGCAATTCGGTTCGGATTCGGGTTGACAGGTTCGGGTTGACAGGTTGGCGGGTTGGCAAATGACAACCTGAACCCGACCTGATTATTATTTCGGGTCAAAATATTCAACCTGAACCTGATCTGTTTATTTGCACTTGACCCGAACCCGACCCGAACCCGACCCGTTTAACCCGCTTGACCCGTTTAACCCGTTTAACTCGTTCGACCCGTTTGACCCGTTTAACCTGTTTGACTCGTTTGACCCGAATATGACCTGAATTCATTAAATAAAATTTGTATATTTAATTAAAAATTAAAAATAACATTTATTTACCCAAATTGAAAATTAATATCATAAATGATAAGCCACAGCAACATTGCAATCAATAGCATAACATATCTCTATGTTTAGGGTTTTTAACTTTTTTAAGTTTGTAATTTTAGTTTAAATTTATAATTATTTATAAACGGGTTCGCGGGTTGTAATCGGGTCATTTCAGGTTGACCCGAACCCGACCTGTTTATTAATTGGGTCAAATGGGTCGATCCGATTTCGACCCGAACCCGAAACTACCCAACCCTAACCTGATTTTTTCGTGTTCGGTTCGGGTCGTATTTTCATGTCGGGTCAAAAATTGCCATCCTTACTCGCTGCCGCTATGCTCCACCTCCATGGAGCGATGCTGTGCTCATTGTCAACGTGCCGCCAAGCAAGAAAGTGTTGTCGTCTCTACTGTTTTCACCTTCGGTCATCAACCACTGAGCCAATGCTGCCGTAGGGAAAGAAGTCGCCAGAGAAGAATAACCGGTAACGAGGTAAAGCTAATTAGATTATTTGGATTTACTGCTTGATTAGTAGATTTAATTAATCAATTTCTTAGTTAATTGATAATGGGAGGATAGTATATTATTGGGATCGAATAGTTGGAGTGATGGGATTTGTGAAATGATAATGAAGTAATTGATATGAATGGAGGTAAATTAGAGTTTACTGTTAATGGTGGGATTATGAAGTTATTGATTAGTGATTAATTAACAATGGATAATTGATTAAAGATCAATTAAGAGTTATGTAAGTTAATTTAATTAACTCAATAGTTAACTGAATTAATAATAGGAGTATTCTTATACTTAGACTAGATTTGTATCCTATATTTGTAGGAGTCAAGCTCGAGGTAAACCTTGGACTTGAAGATGATATTCTACATTTGAGGTGGGTAGATCTTGCTTATTTTTTTGATAGCTTAGATTATAGTGCATGATTATTTACTTCCATATCTGATGAGGTTACAGTTACCAGCCTACTTTAAATCTGTCCTATAGTGCTTCTAAGGTTGATACTTTATTGTTGCCCTTATATCCTTATATGTTGACCTATTTTTGATAGTTTATGTAGTCTCGTTTATTATTCATGATTGTCTCTATATGTGTGTGTATGATATTACTGTTAGCTAGAGCCCTAGAGCCAATCATTTGATGATTGTATTTTGGACTTGTTGTATCATATTCTATATAAATAAAGGCATTTGGTTTTTGGTTATTATACTTACTTGTATTGGTGCCAAATAAACTAAGTATAATAACATCCTTGAGTAAAAGGTTCTCACCTATATCAATCGGTTAGTTGAACCGATAGTGAGATGATATAGGGAACACTACTCTTAATCATTCCAAGTAGAGTATTAACATTCAGGGATAATGTTAATGCAATAAGACTAGCATGTAGGTCAACTCGATGACTTGATCTCACAAGTCATGGATATAGAGATATCAAGTTGACACATGGGTATGCATTGGAGAATGTATACTGAATGACCCGCCATGAGAAAGTATCATGGATCGTTATATGAGTGTCATATACTTTCTCATGTGGCTATTAGTATGACTACTAGTCCTTAGACCTGAAGTCACCATGGTTCCCTACATAAGGAGTTATGTACTTTGGTTTCGTCAAACGTCACCCGTAACTGGGTGGACTATAAAGGCGATTACTGGGTATGTAACAAATTATGCGGAGGGATGTGAGTGATGTAGATGGGATCTATCCCTCCTATATGATGGGAGAGACATCGGTATTCTTGATAGAGTGAGACCACGAAATGCATGGCCATGCCCAAATGAGTCAATATGAGATATTGAGCTCATTTGATTGAGTGAGTCTACTTGGAGTTCAAGATTTAGATTGATTAGAGGATGACACGGTCTATGCCTCACATTGATCAATCTAGATGTCTAGGATAGAAGGACACTTGTCATATATTGTGAGGAGTCACAATTAGTAGTCACAAGGTGATGTCGGATCTCGACATTCTTGTAACTTGGGTAGTAATGATGTGTTGCTAGATGCCGCTCATTACTTATGCTCCTAAATGGGTTTAGAGCATTGCCAACGTTACAAGAACCTATAGGGTCACACACTAAGGACAATTAGATGGAGATTAGGTTCATATGATGAACCAAGAGGATTAGATTCATTTGATGAATCAAATTGGATTAAGAGTAATCCTAATTGGGCTAACTTGAGTTGGACTCAAGTTGATTCATGTGTTCAATGAGTCTAATTTAGATTATGACTCATTGAATCAATTTAATTTAATGAATTAGATTCATTATATATTAAATTGACTTGAATCAAATGGTTAGATTAGATCAACCATGGAAGAGGTTTGGTCAAGTTTGACTTGACTTGAGAGGAAGATTAAAAGTCAAGTTTGACTTGACTTTATGCCACCTCATTGGTGAGTTGGCATTGATGTGGACTAATGATGTTACTCCACATCATCATCATGGTTGCCACCTCATGGGAGTTACTAGTGAGTGCCACCTCATGGAGGTTACATTCTCTCCTTGATGACAACTTAATGCATTAATGAGGGGAGTTACACATGAGAAAAGTGGCCGACCACATTTTGAATGGTGTGTGAATTGATTTTCATAATTCATTCAAGTGTGGAATTTTACATCTTCTTCCTCTCAAGCTCTCCCTCTCCTCCTTCCTTGGCCGAACCACATAGGTGCTAGCACACCTTGGTTTTTGGTCACCTCCACCTAGTGTGTTCGTGTGGATACGTGTAGAGAGTTGTCTACATTGACAACTTTGAGATCCGGCGTACCGAGGACGAGCGGGATACGCAAAAGGGCACGCAACAAGGGTAAAGATCTTCATCATGTAGATCTAGAAGTTTTGTAACTCGTACTCGTATGTTTTCAAAATTTTCTTCGCACGTGATCCGTTGGCTAGGGTGATTCGGGGTTTCCGCGACGCGAAAAAGCGATTTTCGCGGCCCGAAAAATCCAACAATTACCAGACCCTAGTATAGGACTTTGGATATTCTACTAGACCCCTTAGTAGATAGTTTGTAACGACCCAAATTTCCTCATTTCGAGTCCTAATGGTAATTAAAATGATTTATAAATGCTTTAGAAAAAATCTAGAGATTTTTAGAAATTTTTAGAGTATTTTTATGTAATTTTTGGAGTTCGTTTGGTATTTTTACCAAAAGAAACAAGTTGCAAAAAAATAAAGAAATTAAGCCAAGGTTTGAACCGGAGACCTCCGGTTAAGCAAAGCCTTTAGTAGTCTCGGCTGACCAAGTGCCCAAGCAGTCGTTGCTGATTAAAGGAAGAGTGAAATTTATTTAAGTAGTAGTTAATAAACAGAAAATAAATAGGAATAAAAGGGATTCGGCTGAGGTTCGAACCCGCGACCTCCGACCCGACCCGAATCTTAAGCGAAGCACGATAGCCAAGTGCCCAAGCGGGCTGTGCAGTTTAGAAAAGATAGGGAAATTTATTTAAGAAGTAATAGTTAACAGAATGCTGGAGTTATAAAGGGAGAACTTAGGGGTTATGTTTGGGAAAACCTAAACCTCTCCTCTCCTTTTCTCTCTCGCTCGCGACGGCGGAGCTAGGGCGGAACCAAAGGAAGCTAGGGTTTTTGTCTCCGGCGGCCGGCCAAGGTTTAATCCGAGGGATTCTTCATGCGGTTGCGCATTTTCCGGCAAGGTGAACGCGTAGGTACAAGAGGAGGCCGAAAAGCTCGAGCTAACTGGAAACCCTAGAGCTCTTCTTCTCGGTTGTGAGTCCAAGAAGCAAGGTAAGTGCTTCCTCACCTACAGTAGAGTAGTTTCGGATTCATGTGTTCTTGATTTCCGACGCATGCCGTAAAGATTGATGATTTTGAAGGTTTCCTGCCGTGAGTTTCATAAAGAAGATGAGAAGAGGTTTTAATTAATTTGAATATGTAGTTTAGTTAATTACTTATTGTTTGATTGGAGCTGCTGCCATGAAACTAAATTTAGTTCATTTAGATTTGGAAAGGAGTAAATTGTTCTGTTTTGAATGGCTATGGGTGGTATTGTAGTTCCTTTTTACCTCCTTGTCGTGGACTGAAACAGTAGCAATTCCCTGCTTTTCTTTTGTTGCCGTGACACATAGCATGAAGAATAATTATGGTTTGGGTTTACAATAAAAATTATCCTTGCTAGTTACCTTTTGGGTTCCTTGTTGTGGTACTGAACATGAAAAGATTTAGTTTACGGTTTGAGCTTATGGTTTAGTATTCCAGTTCAGATCATGTTGTAACATGCTTAAAGACCTCTATTGCTCTTTAAAGGTATAAGCTTTGCATAGGTTTCACATAGATTTATAATCCGAACCCTACCTAGATTGCTTGTGACCTCAAATAGATTCAGTTTTGTGTTGAATAACTAAGCATGAACGGACTTTGGGGATTTCGAATTTCCTGCCGCTGGGCATGGAACAAGAAAGAGTTTAGTTTTCTTCTAAAGCCTATAGGTTTGTTTTTTTTTGTAGCTTACTGCGGAATGGATTATGCTTTGTTATTGAACATAAAGAACAGTCCTTATAGTTAGCATTTCATTCTATAATTCTTATAAATAGCATGCTTAGTCTTTCTTCAGTTTATATGGGACTACGGTCTAATGGGTGGGCTCTCATAGTCGCCCCTAGGTTCAGGTAACCTAGCTCTAGGTTCAGATAACCTAGTAAGAGCAAGATAAGATAAATCAGTTTATGAATCAGTATTTTACTTTTATCAGTGGCATTGTGCTAGACTCTTAGTTGTCCTTGGGTTGGACTCTTAGCTACCTTGGGTCTAGTTAGGGATGCGCACATAACAAGTACAGTTGCCTGGCCCATCAGCAGCATGATTATTATTTTTATTTATTATGAAAATAGTTTTCAAAACTTCACAAATCAGTTACGTGAATACAGTTCAGATTCAGCATTAGCCTAGCATCAGTTTAGCTCAGCTTATGTATCAGTTCAGTTAAACTTATTATTCTGAAGTATAAAAGTATAAGTTTTGAACAAGTGAAATAAGCTTTACATGTTTAGCATTTCAGCATGTCTTGTTTCTTTTGCTATTAGATGAGCATGTGTAGTATTTCCTTTAAAACATTCAGTTTTAGATTTATTTTATTCACATGCATATTCGAGTTTTGTGAGTTAGATAGCGCTTACTAAGCAATTTTGCTTATAGTTGCATTTCTCTTACTGCAGATAAAGGAAAGGAAAAGTTATAGCAAAGGAAGGCGACAAGGAGGTGCGGATGGATGTGTGATGCCTGGACTATAGAAGCCTTGGGATTTAGCATAAGAATTTATTAATATTGCCATGTATTTAGAATTCTTTCATTTAAATTGTTATGCACATTAGACCTATTATCTGAGTTGTACAATGGTTGCATGCATGTTCAGATTAATACATATATTTCAGCATGTTTAGATTGATGTATAGTTTTAGTTATGTATACGTGCTGGAGTAGAATGTAGGGATAAGTTATTCATGTTTCCGCTGTCATTAATTGCATGTTTAGATAGTTTTATGTATTGATATTCACATGTGTGCAATGTTAGTTAAAATAAGTTAGTAGTCCAGTAGCACTCCGCCCTCACAAACTAGTAGTGAGGAGGGTGAGGTGTTACAAGTTGGTATAAGAGCAGTTCCTATTCTCCAGCATCACACATCAACACCAGCATTGCCGTCTTCAAGTAAGAAAGTATTAAAAAAAAATTCTTTTATTTAGTATGCTTTTCCTTATTATTTGTGGTATAGAGAGATCCTTAGAAATATTTGTTTATAAGTGCTAAAGTGAGATAAAAGTTCTTGTTTTGTTCCTCTATGTTTTTATATATATATATGTCTAGGGAGAATAGAGACGATTTTAGTTTTTCTCTTTTTATATAACTAGATGGCAAGAAGAGGGCGTCCCCGTACCGTTCGTACTGAGGACCGAGCTCAAGAGAACGAAGAGCCTAAAACAACTGAACCAAATCTCTCTGAAGTTGTTGCTCAACTCCAAAGACAAGTGGCAGAGCAACAGCAAGTGATCGTCAATCTGCTGGCTAATCAGCAGCTAGTCCCTCCCACTCCTCCAACTATCAATGTGGAGACTCCAGTGGTGACTGAGGTTCCACCAGCCGCCCTGGAAGTCACCACAGCACCTAGAAGACAAGAAGCATACCTGATACAATGGCTGAAGCTGAAGCCAGAAAGTTTCTCAGGCACGACTGAGCCCTGGGATGCCCAGGCTTGGTTTAAGACACTAGAGAGCACCATGGAACTTCTTGACTGGCCAGAAGTCGAGAAGTTCAAGTGTGCCTCTTTCTTCCTATCTGGAGATGCTCGTATGTGGTGGGAGAGAGTTAAGAGCAAGAGAGTAGTCAATCAGATGAGTTGGGCTGACTTCGAGACAGAGTTTTACGAAGAATTCTTCTGCCAACGGATCACCAATAAACATTATGAGGAGTTTATAGAATTCAGACAAGGTGATCTGCCGGTAGAAGAAGCAGTCAGAAGATTCAACAGGCTAGCTCGACTCTACCCAGAGTTAGTGAGTACAGAGAAGGAACGAGTCAGACTGATGCTCCGAATGCTGAGACTAGAAATAACACTTAATGTGAGTAGTGGAACTCACCGGCCACCGACTAGGGAAGAGCTGGTCAACAGGGCATTAGTCACTGAGCACTATCTGAACAGCATCAAGGCACAACAAGCGCAACTCAAGCTAGTCAAGATAGAGGACAAGACAGTAGAGAGCCAGGAACCCCAGGCAAGTAAGCAGAACTAGAAGGGCAAAGATAACAAAAGGAAACAATGGAATACATGAGGCAGCCAAAAGGGAGGTCCAGTAGACGAGCAGGCCAAGTTCTCTCCCTACCCTAAATGTGGGAAATTACATCCAGGAGTCTGTCTCTTGGGTATGACTGGATGTTATTCGTGTAGTCAAGAAGGGCATCTGGCTAGAGTGTGCCCTAACAAGTTTAAGGCACCTCAGCAACAGTCAGTGCAATATGGAGGCAAGCCTGCACAGTTACACCACATGAAAACATCACCAGAGGGACCCTATCTCAGTCAGGGAAGGTTGGAAGCCCCACCCGTTCCAACCAATGCCAGAGTATTTTCTCTCACTAAGGAAGAAGCTGCCGGTGCCTCTACGGTAGTCATAGGTCAAATAACTACCCTTTCGCATTTAGTTACCGTCTTATTTGATATTGGGGCTACCCACTCTTTTGTGTCAATTTCTTTTGCCCAAACTTAACAAGTACCCACTGCCCAGAATTATTCTAAGTTCGAGGACGAACTTTTTATAAGATACGGGGAATTGTAACGACCTAAATTTCCTCATTTCGAGTCCTAATGGTAATTAAAAATATTTAGAAATGCTTTAGAAAAATTCTAGAGATTTTTAGAAAATTTTAGAGTATTTTTATGTAATTTTTGGAGTTCGTTTGGTATTTTTACCAAAAGAAACAAGTTGCAAAAAAAATAAAGAAATTAAACCGAGGTTCGAACTGGAGACCTCCGGTTAAGCAAAGCCTTTAGTTGTCTCGGCTGACCAAGTGCCCAAGAAGGCATTGTTGATTAAAGGAAGAGTGAAATTTATTTAAGTAGTAGTTAATAAACAGAAAATAAATAGGAATAAAAGGGATTCAGCTGAGGTTCGAACCCGCGACCTCCGGCTCGACTCGAATCTTAAGCGAAGCACGATAGCCAAGTGCCCAAGCGGGCCGTGCTATTTAGAAAAGATAGGGAAATTTATTTAAGAAGTAATAGTTAACAGAATGCTGGAGTTATAAAGTGAGAACTTAGGGGTTATGTTCAGGAAAACCTAAACCTCTCCTCTCATTTTCTCTCTCGCTCACGACGGCGGAGCTCTTGCGGAACCGAAGGAAGCTAGGGTTTTTGTCTCCGGCGGCTGGCCAAGGTACAATCCGAGGGATTCTTCACGCGGTTGCGACTTTTCCGGCAAGGTGAACGCGTAGGCACAAGAGGAGGTCGAAAAGCTCGAGCTAACCGGAAACCCTAGAGCTCTTCTTCTCGGTTGTGAGTCCAAGAAGCAAGGTAAGTGCTTCCTCACCTGCAGTAGAGTAGTTTTGGATTCATGTGTTCTTGATTTCCGACGCATGCCGTAAAGATTGATGATTTTGAAGGTTTCCTGCCATGAGTTTCATAAAGAAGATGAGAAGAGGTTTTAATTAATTTAAATATGTGGTTTAGTTTATTCCTTATTGTTTGATTGGAGCTGCTGCCATGAAACTAAATTTAGTTCATTTAGATTTGGAAAGGAGTAAATTGTTCTATTTTGAATGGCTATGGGTGGTATTGTAGTTCCTTTTTACCTCCTTGCCGTGGACTGAAACAGTAGCAATTCCCTGCTTTTCTTTTGTTGCTGTGGCACATAGCAGGAAGAACAATTATGGTTTGGATTTACAATAAAAATTATCCTTGCTAGTTACCTTTTGGGTTCCTTGTTGTGGTACTGAACATGAAAAGATTTAGTTTACTGTTTGAGCTTATGGTTTAGTATTCCAGTTCAGATCATATTGTAACATGCTTAAAGACCTCTATTGCTCTTTAAAGGTATAAGCTTTGCATAGGTTTCACATAGATTTATAATCCGAACCCTACATAGATTGCTTGTGACCTCAAATAGATTCAGTTTTATGTTGAATAACTAAGCATGAACGACCTTTGGGGATTTCGGATTTCCTGCCGCTGGGCATGGAGCAAGAAAGAGTTTAGTTTTCTTCTAAAGCCTGTAGGTTTGTTTTTTTTGTAGCTTACTGCAGAATGGATTATACTTTGTTACTGAACATAAAGAACAGTCCTTATAGTTAGCATTTCATTCTACAATTCTTATAAATAGCATACTTAGTCTTTCTTCAGTTTATATGGGACTACAGTCCAATGGGTGGGCTCCTATAGTCGCCCCTAGGTTCAGGTAACCTAGCTCTAGGTTCAGATAACCTAGTAAGAGCGAGATAAGATAAATTAGCTTATGAATCAATATTTTACTTTTATCAGTGGCACTGTGTTGGACTCTTAGTTGTCCTTGGGTTGGGCTCCCATAGTCGTCCCTAGGTTTAGATAAACTAGTAAACCCTACTAGATTCGGGACTAGCTACCTCAGGTCTAGTTAGGGATGCGCGCATAGCAAGTACAGTTGCCGGGCCCATCAGCAACATGATTATTATTTTTATCTATTATGAAAATAGTTTTCAAAACTTCACAAATCAGTTACATGAATACAGTTCAGATTCAGCATTAGCTTAGCACCAGTTTAGCTCAGCTTATGTATCAGTTCAGTTAAACTTATTATTCTGAAGTATAAAAGTATAAGTTTTGAATAAGTGAAATAAGCTTTACATGTTTAGCATTTCAGCATGCCTTGTTTCTTTTGCTATTAGATGAGCACGTGTAGTATTTCCTTTAAAGCATTCAATTTTAGATTTATTTTATTCACATGCATATTCGAGTTTTGTGAGTTAGATAGCGCTTACTAAGTAATTTTTCTTATAGTTGCATTTTCTTTTACTGCAGATAAAGGAAAGGAAAAGTTATAGCAAAGGAAGACGACAAGGAGGTGAGGATGGATGTGTGATGCCTGGACTATAGAAGCCTTGAGATTTAACATAAGAATTTATTAATATTGCCATGTATTTAGAATTCTTTGATTTAAATTGTTATACACATTAGACCTATTATCTGAGTTGTACAATGGTTGCATGCATGTTCAGATTAATACATATATTTCAGCATGTTTAGATTGATGTATAGTTTTAGTTATGTATACGTGCTAGAGTAGAATGTAGGGATAAGTTATTCATGTTTCCGCTGTCATTAATTGCATGTTTAGAGAATTTTATGTATTGATATTCACATGTGTGCAATGTTAGTTAAGATAAGTTAGTAGTCCAGTAGCGCTCCGCCCTCACAGACTAGTAGTGAGGAGGGTGGGGTGTTACATGGTTTGACTTTGTTAGGATGATCATACCATAGTATAGGATATTGAGAATCTTGCTAAACCTTTGTTTATTTTGTCTATACTAGGGTGTAGGATATTGAGTATCCTAATAGACCCTTATTGTTAATTAAGCCTATAACTTATGTTCGTGAATTTGTATTATATTATGTTTATATAGTTAGGCTCTTACCTGCACAACACTGATATTATAAGTAGTATAGTTGTATTCTGGTGTGAGGACATATATGATGGTGAGATTATACTGACCTACACTTGAAGGTAATCACGCCCTAGTAGAAGGGTAGTGTATTCCACTAGGCTTTCCCCTTTGAATCAACCCATAGGATTACTTGATATTAATCCCATTGTTTGTTATATCTGCGATGATTCCATAGAATTAGTTGAGATATTAACACTAGATGACTAGTAACTTAGGGACCTGATTGTCTGTTGTCTCTCTATATATTAGTAGAATTATATCATAATATGGCGTACCGAGTACCCTAGTAGACCCTTTATTGTTATATAGGCTCATGCCTATACGTTAGTAGAATTTGTTAGGATGTATACTAAAAGCCTAGCTTTTGGTATAAACATTTATCTAGAAATAAGAATCACATTGGTCAAATGTCTACATTTATGATAAATGTAGTTGTTCAATTAATTTATATTGTAGATAATATGGTGTGTGGTGTCACACACAGAGGATCATGTTATCAGTACCTTATAAATTATAAACAGTAGCTCACGACCATGATGGAAAGGAACAAACCATTGGAAGGTCGTAGTGTAATTAGGTATTAGTTTATTTTAACTATATAATTACACTAGTACACTTAGAGTGTATTGAGTAGGACCATTAGAGGTCGTTTCTTTTATACTGACTTTATAAAGGAACAAAGACCTCAGTTATTATGGAAGTGTGTGTTCTTAATCCTAATATAATAACAAGCACATATATTTGATATTTATTTCTTTAATTTATCAATGGGTGAGATTTAGTTCGATAAATCAATAAGCCCGATAAGTTGGGAAATGATATCACTTATAGTGTGTGTTGTTGATTATAGAAGGAAACTGTGTCCTAGTAATATAGGTTGAGAATGTCCCCAAGAGGAGCTCATAAGGATTGTCATGTTAAACCCTGCAAGTGGACTTAGTCTGACATGACGATGAAGTTGAGTGGTACTATTCTTGGAGCTAGATATTAATTAAGTGAGTTGTCAGTAACTTACTTAATTAGTGGACATTTGTTATCTTAAACACAGGGAGACTAACACACTCATAATAAGAAGGAGCCCAAAATGTAATTTAGGATTGGTGCGGTAGTTCAATAATAGTTCTCTAGTGGAATGAATTATTATTGATAAAATTAAGTTGTGTGTTCGGGGCGAACACGAGATGCTTAATTTTATCGGGAGACCAAAACCAATTCCTCCTCTCGGTCCCTATCGTAGCCTCTTAATTATAGAGTACTATACCCACCTATACCCACCTTCTTACCCATCCCATAGGGGCTGGCCAAGCTAGCTTGGAGACCAAGCTAGGGCCGGCCAAAGTTTGGTTCGTGGGTGCTTCAAGGTAGCCACCCTAGCTTGGGTTCAAGCTTGGTGTGGCCGGCCCAAATTAAAATAAAAGGATTTTTATTTTTAAAATTTTTCTTATGTGGATAACATGATTTAAAAGAGAGTTTAAAAATTTAAATATTTCCTTTTATAAAATTCTACAAAAGATTAAGAGAAGAGATAAAATCTCTTTCCTTATTTGTAGATTAAAAGATTAATTTTAATTTTGGTAAAAACTTTCCTTTTAAATATGTTCATGATTTAAAAGAAAGTTTAAAAATTAAAAATTCTCTTTTATTAGTTTCTACAAAAGATTAAGAAAAGATTTAATATCTTTCCTTATTTGTAGATTGAAAGGAGATTTTAATTTTTAGAGATAACTTTCATTTTTGAAAATTATCCACATGTTTAAAAGAAAGATTTTAATTTATAAAATTTCTTTTTATTAACCAATCATGAAGGGATTAAAATTATTGGAGAAATTTTTTATAAATTTCTAGAAACAAATTAGGAAGTTTTAATTTTTGTTTTAATTAAAACTCTCCTTGTTTTGGGGAAAGAGGTGGCCGGCCAAATAAATTGGAGAAGAGAAAATTATTTTTAATTCAATAAATTTTCTTTTTCATGGCAAAAGAATTAAGGAAGTTTTTATTTAAATTTCCTTATTTGCCAAAACCAAGAATTATAAAAGAGGGGGTAGAGGAGGCTTCATGGAGAATAACTCTATTCTTTTTCTTCCTCTCTTTTCTTCCTTGGTGTGGCCAGCCCCTAGAGGTTCCCCTTCTCCTTCTCTCTTCTCCTTCTTGTGGCCGAGACTTCATCATCTCTTGGAGGTATAGAAGTGGCCGGATCTAGCTTGGAGAAAAGGAGAGAAAGGAGTCTTGTTTCTTGCATCCCTTGGAGCTTGGTTGGTGGAAAAAGATCTTCATCTTTTGGAAGCTTTGTGCTTGGCCGAAACTTGAAGAAAGGAGAAGAAGGTGCTTTGGTGGTTTCTCATCTAGGAAGATCATTGCCCACACAACGTCCGAGGTTAGAAGAGGAATACGGTAGAAGATCAAGAGGTTTTTTCTAAAAGGTATAACTAGTATTTTTCCTTTCTGCATCATACTAGTTATTTTTGTAAATAATACCAAATACAAGAGGCATACGATTCTAGTATTTCGAATTTGTTTTCGATGTTGTGTTCTTTTGTTTTTTCTTTTCCTTGTGATTTGATTGTTCTTTTCGGTTGACCTAAAGTTATTTAAGGAAATTAAATATTAACTTTCCTTAAAAGGCTTTGTCTAGTCGGTGGTGGTTGTTCCCATATCCAAGAAGGCCATGTGCCTCACCACGTCAGTACTGGGAGCCAATTTTGGAAACTAATATTTAATGAAATTAATAACCTAGGTGATTTGGATCGAACGTGTTAAGTTCCGCAGGAGATCCGAGTCTAAACCTAAAAGAACAAATAGATTAAACTTTGGATCAAATGTGTTAAGTTCCGCAGGCGATCCAAGTTTAATTTAAAAGAACACATGGTAGCTAGGAAAAGGTTCAGACCTTTGTACAAAATTTTTGTACAGTGGAACCATTAGATTTTCCGAGTAGCAACCAACAGAATTATACCATAGAGTAGGATTCCGTGGATCCTACTAGACCCCTTAGTTGTTATACCATGTCGACTATTGTCTCTCATTCATGGGTGAGAGAATTGTTAGCAATCGTTGGTATATCCTATCGACCATTATCTCCCATTCGTGGTTGAGAGAGTCGTCAATGGCTGTTAGTATATCTTGTCTCCCATGTGTGGGTGAGAGGGTCGTTAGTGATCATTGGTATATACACTGTCTACCCACGGGAGCATCTATGGTAGAGCGTTCTCCCGCAGACAATGACTAGTTATTTACCCTGTCTGCCCACGGAACCATCCGTGGTAGAGCGTTCTCCCGGGACAATGACTAGTCATTTACCCTGATTGCCCACGGGACCATCCATGGTAGAGCGTTCTCTTGCAGTTAGTGTTTGTTATATACCTGCTATATGTCGATCATGTATTTGTTCATGCAGGTTGGGATGCACTGTATGCACTCCCGACTTGTTGGTTATACTTGGTTGAGCAGGTTAGTGAAATGCTATGTCATTGATTTTACTTTTGGTTAGCTGGTGATTATGTTAGACACCTACGTTGGTTAGTAAATATTTTACCTGAGACTGCATCTTTGATATTCTGTCAGTATATTATTATGCACTATTTCTTCTATCCACTGAGTATATTTTTTATACTCACTACCCATTGTTCTTCTTTGATCCTCCAGGTTAGAGGATGTGGGTCGCTCAGAGGTCCTGACTGCCAGTCCCACTCGAGTTGGATTTCTACATGAGTTGTTGGGTTTCCTTTCTGTTACTTATAGTTTTGGTTTTTATTGTGTATCGGATGTTTATGTCGGAGGTTATTCTTTTGGTAATCTTAATACGTTCTCATGTACATGCATACATATACACATATGTTTATTATGAGTTGTGATTTTATATTGCATCGATGCTTGTGTTGGTTTTTATTGGTTTGGTATCAGTTATTTCTTATATTATCACTAAGGGGTATCGTCCATTTTGGAGGATAAGTATATCCTCAGAGTGTGACAATTTTATTGGTATCAGAGCCAAGTTCAAGTCAAATGCTGGGTCTTGTGTTTTTGAGATTTTGATCTTGTTTTGATTTATGATTTTTTGAGTTTGGGACAAAGCAAGCCAAAGGACATCTTTGAGCTATAGGAAGTAAGGTATACCTCTAATGATTATCTTATCTTTTATGTTCACTATCTTGTTAGGTTATGGTTAAACACTCTCCAATTTAGTTGGATTGTGTATCTGTTTTTATATCTATCTAGTAGGTATTCCCTGACTTGGTGTACCATGATGACACTTAGTTAATAAACCCTATTTGCAATTGTGGTCGAGGTCGACCATGGAAGCGACTAGTGACCGTTGAGGACTCGACCTTGATGAAGATAATGTTATTTCTCTAGTAGCACCGACTGATACCGAGTCAGAAAGCAAGGGTTGAATCTGTTAACAACCTAGAGAAGATCAAGGAACATAGTCTCAGGTCATTCCTTGTTATTACCGGGTTAGTAAAGGACAAAGAATATATACTCATACTCATAGTTAGTAGAGGATCGATGCATCCTAGTCATTGGATTTTGAACATGAATTGCTTGTACTTGGTTAGCTAACCTAGAAAGTATCTCAAGTATGTGACCTGCACCGATACGGGAAAAGTATAGAGTGAGCTACTTAACACTTACGAGATACATCTGGGTATGTTACTGGACCCAATGTGAAGAAGGATATAAATCGCATGTCATTGTTGGCTCGGTAAGTAAGGATCGTTTTACTCTATTTCTTAGAGTTTCTGACCTTATGTAGATTGTGCCTGGTTAGATAACTTGGAGGGCACATTTGTGTATATGATTTGTACAGATGCAGACGAGGTTGAATTAACTACATACCATCTACAGGATCGGGCCATACTTGATGGAAAATGCAGAAGATGATATTAAGGAGAAAAAAATGCATCACTTGGTTTTATTTCGGGATACCTTGTAAAGGCAGTACTTTCCCACTCTATAGTATAATAGATTGTAAGGTGATGGTTAGTCAACTCGTCTAATACTTTTCTATAGGAGATTTTGACTCACAGATTGGTCATACATGGTGGATAACCTCGATCGTACATTGAAACTTATGACCCTCAATGATACGGAGGGTGTATTGTTAGCTATTTAACCCCTATGAGATCTGACCGTTGTTGAGTGGAATTTTACGATGATGGTCTTCGAGTGGCAGAGCGTTGATTGACAGTTATATTGACCAGCCATCTAGTGTTAGGGCTCCTTTGTAGTGTGATGGATTATAAGATAATGGTTAGTTGATCCAACTAACATTGTCTCCATCAACTAGTTTAAGATCTTGAACACATGATCATTTACCTAAGGTCTTGAAATCTATATTATGTCAGATTAGTGGACACTTTGTCAGCACATGCTAGAAGATAATTTTGGATAAGATTAGTAGGGTTTCTATACTCACATCGTATGGATTAGCAACATCTTTACCACTTAGAGAGGGATGATCATCAACCAGGAAGTCTAGGGATGCCTCTTGGACTTCAGTAGTCATACACTTGTGAGTGGATGACTTTATTTTGCTCTAGCGTTGTTCAAGAAGCGATCAAATTTGATTGATATTGAGGATGATTTGAGACATTGATGGATATTGTGAGATTAGATTTGGTGATAAGCCAATTTCTGATGGTCTACTCGTGGATATGGACTTAATGGTTTATCATTAGGTATTTATTGTTGATTGTAGCGTAAAAAGTGACACGAGGTGATATCTATAGATTTTATAATTTGCAGTTGATGATCAGATTATAAACCCATTGCTAGATTTGATAATTTTGGTTGCACATAACAAGGAAGCCCGAGTTGGTAGGCAACACGTCATATTCGGAAGTGAAGAACGATATCTAAGACTGTCGATAGATTTTCACGCGATAAAGAGGAAACTCTCCATTTTCAAGGAAGGTTGTGTATTCCCGAGACTGATTCGATTATAGAAGACCTACATTGAAATACACGTCGATAATGATTTATGGATCATTGGGGGATACTTTTGCGTATCATGACCTAAATTGCCCCTACTAGTGGAATGATAGGAAGAAAGATATTGTGGACTTGGGAGTCCGATGCTTTGTGTGTTAACAAATGAAGACAGAACATCAAAGTGGTGTAGTAGAGGGGTAGTGGGCCCCTAACCCACTGATAGCATCAGGGATTAGTAGACTTATTTAGGATGAGTTTGGTATGATAGAGGGTATATGATTCGATTTGGGTGATCGTTGATCGATTAACCAAGTTCATCCATTTTTCTACTGACATGCTAGATGACTCTTTGGATCACTTGGCAAAGTTTCCAATGAGTTATGTGTACAAAACTTTATTTGTGCAGAATGTTAGACAGACAGATGGAGCACACCATTCACTAACTAGAGGATTTACGTTAAGCATGCAAGATGGACATCAAGGACAACTAGAAGGTTATTTATAGCTAGTGAATTGTACCCACCATGGTTAGCTAGACGGTAATGTGAGTGTAGTTGTAGCAAATGGGCTCATAACCCATAAAGGAGTGCTTTCCACCTAGGAGAAGATCATCTAATAATTATAAGGAACCCTTATTCTCTAATAGTGAAGACCTCCCATGCTTTGAGAATGAATGAGTATAAGAGTGTATTTCATAGTTATCACTTTAGATGAAAGTATCGTTGTATTATAATCTAAGTGATAAATTTGGGGACCAAATTTTTATTAGTGAGGGAGAATGTAATATGCCAAAAACATAGATAAATATGTAAATAACTAAAATTAGACATAATTAAATTATTTTAGTGGGTAATATATCAAGAAATAAGACGATATGAATTTATAGAATTTTATGAAATTTTTCGGAATTTAAATGAGTTCTTTTAGGTTTTCAGAGTATAAATGGGTAAGAGAAAAGCCCGTTTGGAAATACCCAATTAAAATGAGAGTTGATTGAGTATATAAAGCCAAGGTTTGTTATCAAACCCTAACTTGGTTTTCTCTCTTCCCATTCTTCTCGTAGCGACAGAGCAGCAGCCGTGATCACCGGTGCGATCGCTGTGCCCGCGCTACCACCATCTCCGCTATCGCCGCATTCCCACAACCACTGCGTCCTCATGACGGCCGCGTTCTCACGACCGCCGCATCTTAATGACCGCCAAGACCGTGTGGCGTCTGTGTCCGTAGGACCGCGACACCATCCTATGAGCGGTTGCGCTGTTGGTGCAGCGGGGCCGGCAAGAGGGGGGGGTGAATTGTCTGCAATCAAAAAGTATACCCTCCTCAAAGAACTTTAACTCACAATAAAAGAAACAAGAGTATTTAAATTACGTAACAGAAACAAAAAGAGAGACGACTTAGCTATTTGACTTGGTTACAACCGAGATGGTTGTTAATCCAAGGCGATTGGAAAGCACACTAGAAACGTCTCATTCTCTGAAGGCGGAGAATCCTTTTACATTTTGAGAGCACAGGAGTTGCTAAGAATGAAAGTACAGAGTTTCTTTTCATTGATCCTGAATAGCTGTTCGAGACCCCTTTATATAGGGGTTCCAAGACTTATCCAGTTCACTTGATCTTCGGGATCAGGATTTAACTCGAGAGGGATTAGTCGACCGATCCCCAGGTTCGGTCGACCAAACCTGTGTACTTGACCAGCCTTCCATCCAGATGTAGTATGCGTGGATCGAGCCTACGTTCGGTCGACCTATCCCATTGCTCGGTCGACTGATCAACCAACAGTCTCTACTCGATCTGACTCGATCAAATCGCTTAACCAAGTCTCTGATTATCTTCGGTTCGGTCGATCAATCACTTCACCAATGGTTGACTGCTTGTCGTGGCTTCTGACGTGTCACCAACAGTTGGCTTTCTGATGGTAGGGGTTTGGTCGACCGATAAGAGCGTTCAGTCGACCGAACACTTGCCAAGTCAATGTCCCAGTTGACTTGCTCTGGTTTTGCTCACTTGAGTTATTGCGGCCAACCGGAATAGGGCTCACCTGAACCCAATTCCCGACTTTCTCCTCGAGCAGTCTTCCATCCCGGCTTTAATCCCTCAAACGCCGTGCATGCTCTTCTCGCCCACCTGTGTACTCTTCCACAACTCTCTCGTCCTTCAGACGCACCGAGCCCGTCGTCTCCCTTCCCGTGCCGTCCTTCTCACTAGCTGCGTCTTCCGCTCGACTTCTTGTGCTCCTAAACTCCTGCACACTTAGACACAGGGATCAGACAAATAGGATCTAACCTAAACTTGGTTAATCACATCAAAACAACCACAGGGTCCAACAATCTCTCCCTTTTTGATGTGCATTAACCCAAGTTTAAGTTAGGGTAAAAACTAACAAATAGTAATTTTAAGAAAATTACTAAACTAACATTTTAAGCACAAAAATTACAAAAAAAATTATAAATAAAAAATTTAATGTTCCTGACTCTCCCTAAACTTGTTACTTAACTCTTCCCCTTTGATCACAACAAAAACGGGGAAAAGAAATTTTCTAAGTCAAAAAATGATTTTCCAAGGAAATGTTTAAAAACTTTTCAAAGTATTATATAATTTTAATTTTAATGCTTTTATCAGAAATTTAATTAAATATTTTATTTCGATATTTCGGCTTCTAGGTCGTGGCGAGGCACTAGGCCTCCTTGGTTATTGGAGCAACAACCACTTCCTTAGACAAAACTTCATAAAGAAAATTTAAACATTTAATCTCTTTTCTGACAGCCTTAATAACAATTTTAATTTAGCACAGATTTTGGAACCCAATAGAGGTTCCTTCCTACAGGATTAATAAAAAAATCTGGGGGGTACATAAGTTTTAGGAATTTTTCTAAGTTGACCTTGATGCTTTCTAATATACCAGTTTAATTTACCAAAAATTCTTAATTTAGATTTTTGAAAAACATTTGAACATGCAGCAGATTTCAACTTTTCAATTTGCATTTTTAAATGATCATTTTCTAATTTTAAATTATCTAGCAATTTACTTAAATCAGCGCTCGCATTTTTTAATTTAAGTAAATCTTTAGAAAGACATTTAATAAAATTAAAGGACTGCTTGGGAGTTAGATTACGTACCTCACTTACCTATATATCCGTAGCTCCCCCTTCATCGTAGCTTTCTTCTTCTGATGTTCCTCCCCCTTCATCTATGCTCATTTCTGAGCTCGACTCTTCTTCCAGCTGATGGTTAGCCATTAGCGCTAGCCCCGAGAATTCTTCGACGTCTGATTCGGAGGATGAGTCTGACCATGTGACCTTCAAGTTCTTCTGTTTAGAGGAAGATTGTCGCTTTTCCTTTCCTTTTTCATTTTTTTTCAATTTTAGGCAGTCATCTTTGATGTGCCCTTCTTCATTGCAATTATAACAACGAATCGTCCTTTTATTTTGCTGAAGCCTCTTTGTCTACGATCTAAATTTATTAGTATTAAAAAATTTATTGAAACATCTTACCAATAGAGCGACTTCAGATTCGTCAATCGAGGCTTCGGAGTCAAAACCATTTATTCTTGTCTTTAAGGTAATGTTCTGACTAGTCTTCTCTACTCCATTGGGCTTTGCAACTCGAGATTCATGAAGTTCAAAAGTAGAAAACAAAATTTCTAAAGTACTTACCTCAAAGTCCTTAGAGATGTAGTATGCATCTACTAAGGACGCCCATTCTGGAGTTCTGGGGAAGGCGTTGAGTGTGTACCGGATCGAGTCCCGGTTCGTTACTTCTTCTCCAAGGTTGCTTAGTTGAGTTATTAGCTCCTTAATCCTTGCTTGGAGTTACGCTACCTTCTCACCATTGTTCATCCGGAGGTTCGTAAGCTAAGTCCGAAGGATGTCGCGTCTTGCAAGCTTCGCTTCGGAGGTACCTTCGTGAAGCTCCAGGAAATTTTCCCAGAGGTCTTTCGCGAAGTCGTAGCTTCCGATCCGACTTACCTCCTGAGGCGGCAGAACGCTGAGCAGGTGGAACTCATCCTTTCTGTTGGCGACGAAGTCTGCTTGTTCCTTCTTCGTCTAGTTGTACTCTTCTTTGTCTTTTGGCGCTTCATATCCATATTTCATTATTAAGAGTATATCAAATTCAGTTTTAAAAAACACCTCTATTTTTCGCTTCCATGTAGCGAAGTTTCCGTCGAACTTTGGGGGATGAATGTTCGCGCTGGTCATTGTCCTTATCTTTGTGCTTCAGACGGCGGTTAGTTCTTCTGAGGCTTTTGGGCTCTGATACTACTTGATGGTGCAGCGGGGCCGGCAAAAGGGGGGTGAATTGCCTGCAATCAAAGAGTATACCCTCCTCAAAGAACTTTAACTCAAAATAAAAGCAACAAGAGTATTTAAATTAAGTAACAGAAACAAAAAGAGAGACGACTCAGCTATTTGACTTGGTTACAACCGAGACGGTTGTTAATCCAAGGTGATTGGAAAGCGCACTAGAAACGTCTCATTCTCTGAAGGCGGAGAAACCTTTTACACTTTGAGAGCATAGAAGTTGCTAAGAATGAAAGTACAGAGTTTCTTTTCGTTGATCCTGAATAGCTGTTCGAGACCCCTTTATATAGGGGTTCCAAGACTTATCCAGTTCACCTGATTTTCGGGATCAGGATTTGACTCGAGAGGGATCGGTCGACCGATCCCCAGGTTCGGTCGACCGAACCTGCGTACTTGACCAGCCTTCCGTCCAGATGTAGTATGTGTGGATCGAGCCTGCGTTCGGTCGACCGATCCCATTGCTCGGTCAACTGATCAACCAACGATCTCTACTCGATCTGACTCGATCAAATCGCTCAACCAAGTCTCTGATTATCTTCGGTTAGGTCGACCGATCAGAAGGTTCGGTCGACCGATCACTTCACCAACGGCTGGCTGCTTGTCGTGGCTTCTGACGTGTCACTAACAGCTGGCTTTCTGATGGTAGGGGTTCGGTCGACCGATAAGAGCATTCGGTCGACCGAACACTTGCCAAGTCAACGTCCCGGTTGACTTGCTCTGATTCTGCTCACTTGGGTGATTGTGGCCAACTGGAATAGGGCTCACCCGAACTCAATTCCCGGCCTTCTCCTCGAGTAGTCTTCTGTCCCGGCTTTACATCCCTCGAACGCCACACACGTTCTTCTTGTCCACCAATGTACTCTTCAGCATCTCTCTCGTCCTTCGGACGCACCGAGCCCGTTGGCTCCCTTCCCGTGCCGTCTTTCTTGCTAGCTGCGTCTTCCGCTCAACTTCCTGCGCTCCTAAGCTCCTGCACACTTAGACACAGGGATTAGACAATCAGGACCTAACCTAAACTTGGTTGATCACATCAAAACAACGACGGGGGTCCAACAACTGCCATCCCACCGCCATCGCTGTTGCCACACGCGTCTTAGCCACCAAGCATCACGATCAGATGCCCTGTAGTCCTCGCGTGCTCGTGTCGAAGTAGCCTCGTTGCTGCTATGCTCCACCTCCATGGATCGTTGCTGTGCTTGCTGCCAACGTGCTTCCAAACAAGAAAGCATTGCCGTCTCTAACACCGCCGCTACTGTTTTCACCTCCAGTCATCAACCATTGCGCCAATGCTGCCATGCACCGCCGCAGGGAAAGAAGTCATCAGAGAAGAATAACTAGTAACGAGGTAAAGCTAATTAGATTATTTGGATTTACTGCTTGATTAGTAGATTTAATTAATCAATTTCTTAGTTAATTGATAATGGGAGGATAGTATATTATTGGGATCGAATAGTTGATGGAGTGATGGGATTTGTGAAATGATAATGAAGAAATTGATATGAATGGAGGTAAATTAGAGTTTACTATTAATGGTGGGATTAATTAATAGATTTATGAATTTATTGATTAGTGATTAATTAATAGTGGATAATTGATTAAAGATCAATTAAGAGTTAACTAAGTTAATTTAATTAACTCAATAGCTAACTGAATTAATAATAGGAGTATTCTTATCCTTAGACTAGATTTGTATCCTATATTTGTAGGAGCTGAGCTCGAGGTAGACCTTGGACTTGAAGATGATATTCTACATTTGAGGTGGGTAGATCTTGCTTATCTTTTTGATATCTTGGATTATAGTGTATGGTTATTTACTGCCATGTCTGATGAGGTTACAGTTACCTGCCTACTTTAAATCAATCCTATAGTACTTCTGAGATTGATACTTTATTGTTGCCCTTATATCCTTATATGTTGACCTATTTTTGATAGTTATGTAGTCTCGTTTATTATTCATGATTGTCTCTATATGTGTATGCATGATATTACCAGACCCTAGTGTAGGACATTGGATATTCTACTAGACCCCTTAGTAGATGACTTGACTTTGTTAGGATGATCATACCATAGTATAGGATATTGAGCATCTTGCTAAACCTTTGTTTATTTTGTTTATACTAGGGTGTAGGATATTGAGTATTCTAATAGACCCTTATTGTTAATTAAGCCTATAACTTATGTTCATGAATTTGTATTATACAATGGTTATATAGTTAGGCTCTTACCTGCATAGCACTGATATTATAAGTAGTATAGTTGTATTCTATTGCGAGGACATATATGATGGTGAGATTATACTGACCTACACTTGAAGGAAATCACGCCCTAGCAGAAGGGTAGTGTATTCCACTAGGCTTTCCTCTTTGAATAAGCCCCTAGGATTACTTGATATTAATCCCATTGTTTGTTATATCTGCTATGATTCCATAGAATTATTCGAGATATTAACACCAGATGACTAGTAACTTGGGGACCTGATTGTCTAATGTCTATCTATATATTAGTAGAATTATATCGTAATATGACATACCGAGTACCCTAGTAGACCCTTTATTGTTATATAGGCTCATGCTTATGTTAATAGAATTATACCATAGGGTAGAATTCCATGGATCCTACTAGATCCCTTAGTTATTATACCATGTCGACTATTGTATCCCATTCATGGTTGAGAGAATCGTTAGCAACTATTGGTTTATCCTGTCGACCATTATCTCCCATTCATGGTTGAGCGAGTCGTTAGCGACCGTTAATATATCTTGTCTCCCATGCGTGGGTGAGACGGTCATTAGTGATCATTGGTATATACCTTGTCTGCCCACGGGAGCATCCGTAGTAGAGCATTCTCCCAAAGACAGTGACTAGTTATTTACCTTGTCCGCCTACGGGACCATCCGTGGTAGAGCGTTCTCCCTCGGACAGTGACTAGTCATTTACCCTGATTGCCCATGGGACCATCCGTGGTAGAGCATTCTCTTGCAGTCAGGGTTTGTTATATACCTGCTATATGTTGGTCATGTATTTGTTCATGCAGGTTGGGATGTACTGTATATACTCCCGGCTTGTTGGTTATACTTGGTTGAACAGGTTAGTGAAATGCTATGTCATTGATTTTACTTTTGGTTAGCTGGTGACTATGTGAGACACCTACGTTGGTTAGTATGTGTTTTACCTAAGACTGCATCTTTGATATCCTGTCAGTATATTATTATGCACTATTTCTTCTATCCACTAAGTATATTTTCTTATGCTCACTACCTGTTGTTCTTCTTTAATCCTCTAGGTTAGCAGATAGAGGATGTGGGTCGCTCAGAGGTCCTGGCTTCCAGTCCCACTCGAGTTGGATTTCTACATGATTGTTGGGTTTCCTTTCCGTTACTTATAGTTTTCATTTTCATTGTGTATCAGATGTTTGTTGGAACCCCAAGGTTGTTTTGGTGTGATCAAGAAGTTAAGTTAGGTCCTGTGTTGTTCTAACCTTGTGTCTAAGTGTGCAGGAGCTTAGGAACACAGGTAGTCGAGCGGAAGACACAGCTAGCGAGAAGGACGGTAGTCCGAGGGACGAGGTGTTGTGGAAGAGTACACCGGCGGACGAGAAGGAAGCGTGCGGTGGTTCCAAGGGACGAAAGCCAGAGTGGAAGATTGCTCGGGGAGCAAGAGACGCAGCTAGCGAGAAGGACGACACGTGGTGCGTCCGAGGGACGAAAACTGCGGATGAGTACGCCGGCGGATGAGAAGGAAACATGCAGCGATTCCGAGGGACGAGAAGCCGGAAGGAAGCCCGCTCGAGAAGACCGGAAGTTGGGTTCGGGTGAGCCCTTTTCCGGATGGCAGAGATCACCCAACCGAGGCGAAAAAAGTCAATCGGAGTTGACTTAGGGTCTGGGGCGCCTGGAAATGTCCGGGGCGCCTAAAGAAGTCCAGGGCGCCCGGAACCCCTCCGGGCGCCCGGACTAGTAGTTTTGACCAGAACACATCCAATCCATTCTGAACGTTGGGGGATAAAGTTTTATCCTCCTAGGACGCCCGGAACCCTTCCAGGTGCCCCGACCAAGGCTATAAATATTGCCTTGGTCCAGAAGCTTTTCAACGAACTCTGAATTGTAATTCCAACGCTTGTAAGCTTTAGTCTAGAGTTGAGCTTCTGTTTTCTGCGCTTCAACGCTGTACGAGGCTTCTCCGCCTGAAGGAGTTTTTAGTGAGCTTAATCTTCCTTGGATTAACAACCACATCGGTTGTAACCAAGTAAATCCTTGTGTCTCGCTTTTTCTTTATGCTTTTTATTTATCTGCTTACTTTATATATACAAGTGTTAGCTTAAAGAGTTCGAGGAAGGTTGTTGTTTGCTTTTTGTGTTTACATGACTATCCAACAACCCTCTCCTAGCCGGCCCAACGGTCCTACAATGTTTATGTCGGAGGTTATTCTTTTGGTAATCTTAATACGTTATCATGTACATGCATACATATACACATGTTTATATGAGTTGTGATTTTATATTGCATCGATGCTTGTGTTGGTTTTTATTGGTTTGATAGTAGTTATTTCTTATATTGTCACTAGGGGGTACCATCCAATTTGGAGGACAAGTATACCCTCGGGGAGTGGCAATCATTATCATCGTTATCGCCATCGTCACCATCTTAGGGAGGAATTTGACTTGGAGCGGAGGTTAAATGAAGATGTTGCATGTTGAAATTCTATTGTTGGTGTAAATCACTAATTTCTTGATCCCTTTACCTCATTTTTTGATCCCTTTGCACTAGTTGCTCCTTTGTATTGCTAACCCTTTTAGTCAATTTATTAATTTCTCCCTTTACTACTATAGTGAGGTAGAAGAAGATGTATCAGCGGTTCTACAATTTCTACTTAAAGAACCCAATTTAAATATTCTTTCCCTTTTGGTTCACCGCTTGTCTCGAGCCATAGATTTATATTAGTACCAAAAGATGACTTAGATCCGTCATTATTATCACTTGTACTATAGCTTCTTCATGTTAGCTCATCATATCTACCATGTATTATAATGGGAAAAAAAATTAAAATAACAATATAATGAAAATGCTTATATCTTGATTACATATATAAGATCATAAGACTACAAAGGACCTAAATTATAAGCATTCATATTAACATTGAAAAAGTTAAAATTTATGAAAAAAGGATAATTTCTGTCAAGTGATTCATTAGAAATCAAATAATCTGGTAAGTAATAAAAATAAACATTGGAGAGACTAACCTAATAAATTCATCTTACTACATTTTTATGGTATAGTTAATATAATATATTCAAATCAACATTGAAATTACAAACTTTAATTGCTCTAGCCATGTCTCCGCTCCATATCTTTTCTTTTTTAAAAAGATGTGTGTGAAAGTGTCTATGAATAATGGCTTGGTCCCCATTCCTTGGCCTAAAAAAATATTGTTAGAAATAATAAAATAGTTTGAATTAGATTCAAAAATTAGTGTTAAAAATTAGTATTCTTTAACTATGTTCATTGATATTGATCTAGTTTCCTGCATATGTCTCAAATGATTCTTCAAAATTATAAACTTGACTTATTTTATTATGTTGACTTCTTTGTCAGCTGTCCATAGATTTCCAAAAATGCACAATCTTGCCCTAATTATCCTTGGTGATGCAAGGAGACTTTGTTCCTATAGTCTTCGCATGATTTAGGTTATGTCGGATGTGATCAGTCACATTTTTTTATTAAAATACTCGTTATTTTCAATTATTCAATCTTATTCCAAGTGAATACTCGGTTCAATGGAAAAAATAATATATATTAGAAACTTAAATTCATATATAAACTGATTGGGATAGCTTATCTTGAACTCATTCTATCATAGTGCTCTTTTATTGGATTTGAAGTACTTGTATAAGTCATTGAATCTCCTCACCAATGGTTATTTACTGTTCTATTAAGCTCATGAATAACACACACAAAATTTATAAATTATAATAAAGTTACAAATAAACAATGTTAAATAAATTTAACTAGTTGAAAAAAATAAAACAAGGACAATAAATAAAAAAATAATACATGTAAAATTTTAATCTTTAGTACTTATAAATCTCCATAAGGGGCTATCAACTCTCGATTGTCTTCGCTTTCTACCATTGAGTGTTGCACCGAAGGGACTAGCAAAGTTAAGGTGAATGAATTTAAAATTTAGATGCATAATGAAGAAATGGAAAACTTACCATATTTATATGAATAGAAACAAGACACCAATAATGTCTCATCTCTAATGACCTATAGAAAAAAAGATAGTGCATTGATAGATAAAATATATAAATTTAAGAATGAGATAGTAAATAGACAACTAATTCTTTTACGAGATATCAAAAAATTTACAAATTAAAACTAAATTTACTCACATAAAATAAACATTATTGATCCTGTCTGAAAATTGGGAGATGGCGCACTGGTGATGATGATGACTTAGTTGTTGACTAGAACTAGACTTGTAATCACCGAGAGTACCTTTCCTTCTAATTCCTGCACACAATCCAATGATTCAACAGAACATTAGTGACCAAGACCGGGGCGGGGATTTCTAGCAAGGCCCTCCGATGCTCAAGTTAGTATGATCCGATAGAGAAGAAGAACAATAGTAGTTACAATGCCTGCGTAATATTGGAATTCGGATGCAAGAATTTGCGTACCTTGCCAACGGAGAGGATTCTCCTTTTTATGCCACCTCACCTAACCTCCGTGATCGTGAGGTGGTCCCTCGGCACCTATGAGTTTGTTAGAAAATAAAGAAAGTACAACCTGGGCCTTCTGCGATAATTTTCCAAAGAATCTTTTTTCTACCCCAGATGTACCCTCTTTGTCGTTTATGAATCATTCAAATTGTGAAAGAACTATGCCATTACAATTGACCAATTAATGAAGCAGCTTCAAAGGAATATTCCCTGACAATCTTACCAAGCTGTTAAAATATTATCTGCTGCTTATCTATCATATATCTTGAACAATCACTGAGCCGACCGGACTCATGAATAAACATGTCTCAAATACCCACCAGCTGCTTATCATACTCCCTATTGAATATATTAAGAATACCTTCTGTTGAATATATCTTGACCAATCATTGAGCTGATCGTATATTAAAAATACCTTCTGTTGAATATATCTTGATCGGTCATTGAGCCGGTCGCACATTAAGAATACCTTTTGTTGAATATATTTCGATCGATCATTGAATCGGTCGCACACTAAGAATACCTTCTATTGAATATATCTTGATTGGTCATTGAGTCGGTCACATATTAAGAATACCTTCTGTTGAATATATCTCGACCGATCATTGAGCTAGTCGCACATTAAGAATATCTTCTGTTGAATATATCTCGGTCGGTCATTGAGCCGGTCGTACACTAAGAATACCTTCTATTGAATATATCTTGACTGATCATTGAGCCGGTCACACATTAAGAATACCTTCTGTTAAATATATCTCGATCGGTCATTGAGCCGATTGCACATTAAAAATATCTTCTGTTAAATATATCTCGACTGGTCATTGATTGAGATTCTCATTAAGTTGTTTTCCTTTGAGCTTGTCGGGGCTGCACTCAATTTAGTATACATGGGACCTTGTATTCGATCACCCTTTACTTGGCTAATCTTATGCTAGGAGATGCGTATAAGGTTGAGTGTCCTTAAACTCGTTTAGGCTTTGCCCGGTAGAGTGTGTACAAAGAGCCTTTTATCCGTTCGACTTTCGCTTGATCGACCATGTGTTAAGATCTTTCTGTAAGGTTGTGTCTTTAAACTCGTCTGGGCTTTGCCCGGTCAAGCGCACACATAGAACTTCCTATTCGATTGGCTTTCACTCGACCGATCGTGTGTTAAGATCTTTCTGTAAGGTTGTGTCTTTAGGCTGGTCCGGGCTTTGCCCGATCGAGCATACACAAAGAACCTCCTATCCGCTCGACCTTCTCTCGACTGACCGTGTGTTAAGATCTTTCTGTAAGGCTGTGTCTTTAGGCTCATCCGGGCTTTGCCTGGTTGAGCATTCATAGAGAGCCTCCTATTTGATCGGATTTATGACTGGTTAGCTTTACCCGAGCATTCTGTTCAAGGAACACTCATGTCTGGTATGATGCGGGGTGATCAGCAAAACTAGGTAACAAACTTTGCCTTGTCTCATCCGTGACCCCCACCTCATCATGGTTCTAACATCTTCATCATCTTTCGAACCCATTCATCATAACCCATATCAATTACCATAAATTAAAACTAAATTTACATTACCATATCATCAAAAATTGAAGTGTTCATTGTCATCCTCATTCTTATCATCATCGTCGTCATTGTCATCGTCGTCTTCATCATCATCATTGATATGGGTTAGGTTTAGTAGGTCCCCGGTGAGAAGGAGAAAGGAAATAGAAGAATTAAGCAAGCGCTAATATCAACCGGGATATACATTGAGAAGGATAGACCAATATCGTCCGGTATATACCTTAAGGAAAATAGGCCAATATCGACCGAGATAATAGGCTTAAAGGAAAGTAGGCCAATATCGGCTGGGGAAATATGCTTAAAGAAAATAGGTCAGTATCGGTCGGGATAATAGGCTTAAAGGAAAGTAGGTCAATATCGGTTGGGGAAATATGCTTAAAGAAAATAGGCTAATATCGGCCGAGATAATAGGCTTAAAGGAAAGTAGGCCAATATCGGCTGGGGAAATATGCTTAAAGAAAATAGGGAAATATCGGACGAGATAATATGCTTAAAGGAAAGTAGGCCAATATCGAAAGATAGGCCAATATCGGCCGGGGAAATATGCTTAAAGAAAATAGGCCAATATCGGCCGGGCTAATATGCCTAAAGAAAGATAGGCCAATGTCGACCGGGATAATATGCTTAAAGAAAGATAGGCCAATATCGGTCGGGATAATAGGCTTAAAGAAAGATGGGCCAAATATCGGCCGGGTTTACACGTTTAAGATAGATAAACCAAGATTGTTTAGATTAGTACATTTGGATGTATATTAGCATTGGGCGGGCTTATATGATCGTCTGGGTGTGAAAAGATACAAGGCCTTACAAGATCTATAGTATATTATTGAATGATTAGGGCATATGTTGAACAATAGTAGTAACTCGCCCAGATATAATTTATGTTCAATTCCGTCTGATACAAATCATAGTATAAGATCGGACTGTCTATAGCATAATAAAAATAGGGTAAGTAAGTATGGACGATAAATATATCTCTATATAGCGTATAAGACAGGGCGAGAACAAATATTTCAAGAATATTCATAAATAGCTTAATGAAGATATCTATAGTATGTGATTGTATAACAGGTTTGCTAATTTGGCGGGAAGAATATTTCTAGACTCTTCTACAAGCACTAGGCGACAAAGAAGGTACATGTGGGGTACAAAAAAGATTCCTTAAAAGTTATTTTCTGCAAGTACATGGCTTACGTCATCTCATAACAAACTCTAACAAACCGGGGTTCGCTTCATAACTACGGAGGTTATATGAAGTGGTATAAAAAGGGGGATCCTCTCCGTTGGTCAGGTATGCTTACGCTCACCACACTCACAACTATCCATTACAAACCCTAATTTCAATAACTTTTCATCTTCTTTCTTCCTTCCACACTAAGAGAGATCAGTAACTTGAGTGTCGGAGGGCCTAGCCAGGGATTCCCATCCCGGTCTTAGGTCACTGACAATAGTGTTGGTTGGTCTCTTGTGCGCAGGAAGTTGAGGAAGCTCCAGATCTTAGTGTTCTTCGATCTGCTTTGGTTTTCTAGGATCGGGAGTTCTCAGGTGTTCTTCTTCATCAACACTGTAAGTTTTCTCCCCAGCTTTCCATTTTTTCAAGCTTCTTAGATAGGATCAAATTTGGCACCGTCTGTGGGAGATTCACCTGAATATGAGATTATGAGATGGAAGACGCTGGAAAATCGAACCTACTCACTATTAGTCGTGAAGATCTAGATTTCCTTATTAATACTCACGTCCAGAAGGCTCTACAATAACAACAACAACAACAACAAGCTCATACTGGAGCTACTCTGCCAGTAGCTCAAAATCCGGCGATCTCGACTACTAATCATCGGAAGGGAAGGGATTTGGAAGAAGAAGATCGTGTGTATATTAATCCAGTCAATGCTTTTCCGACTAGACGCCCTCACGCCTTCCTTCGTATACCTTTTGTGCAGGGAGGGCGAAGGCCTATATTTCAGGAATCCTCTAGCGAGGCACCAGACAAAGAGAAGCGCAAAGCTAAGATGATGGTAGCTAGTGATAACTCACCTGATCCACTTCCTAAGCGATATCAAAATCTTCAGATCGATGAATACATAGGAACCACAGATCCAGAGGATCATTTATTAAAATTTGAGAATGTAGCATTATTACAACAATTTTCTGATGGAGTGAAGTGTCAGATGTTCCTTACAACACTTGGAGGAGCTACTCAACGTTGGTTCAAAAGATTACCGAAAAATTCTATCCGAAGATTTAAAGATTTCAAGAAGATTTTCTTACACCATTTCTCTAACAACAAGAGGTATCATAAAACTCCCTGGAGCTTATTCTCAATTAAACAAGGATCCAAAGAGGCCATTAGAGCCTACATCAAAAGATTCAATCAGGTAGCCATTGATGTACCCAATGCTACCACTGAAATATTAGTAAGTGCTTACTCTCAAGGCTTGAATGATAATAATTTCTTTTAAAGATCTGGTGAGGAATCCTCCAGCCAATTTTGACTTATTAATTGAATGTGCTACTGAGTTTATTAATGTCGAAGAAGCTCAGGCTGCACGCCAAAAAGAAGATACCACTTCTTCTCCTACTCCTATTAAGGAGAAAGCTCCCACTCCTGTTCCTCCACCGAGGGGGCCTTGAGCAATCCCTCCACCCCATCGTCGTACAGAGTATCATCCATAAGCAGTACAACATGTGGAGATGCAATAAGAAGCACCAAGAAGATGGTGCACTTATCACAAGACCAGCAGTCACCATACAGAAGACTGTTTTGTCTTGAAAAATAAGAAAGCAAATAGGGAGCACTATCAAAGGCGAAACTACTATCAACAACAATATCCCAGGCAACAAAGTCCACTCAAGATAGAATATCGCCTGGTCGAACCTCAACAAGGGGTATTACCAAACCTGGCCGGTACAACTCAGGTGCTTGAGAAAATTCAGCCGGAGACCATGACAGCCCGACAAGAAGAGAACAGAAGTAATGCCGCTTGGGGTAGAATTAATATGATCACGAGCGGGCCCACTGATGGAGATTCCAACAGGGCCAGGAAGGCACACACAAGAAGACTTGAGATCCATGCTGTGGGATGCAGCATGGAAAAAGCAGCAGAACCGGAAATTAGTTTTGGGCCCAGAGATCTTGAAGGGGTAGAAATATCTCATGATGATGCGTTAATAATTAAGGCTGTGATAGCCAATTACAATGTTTCTCGTACCTTTATAGAGACTAGTAGTTCCGTCAATATTATTTTCAAAAAAGCTTTTGATCAACTACAGATTGATCCAAGTGAACTTCAACAGATGGTGATGCCTCTATACGGATTCACTGGTAATGAGGTACAATCGCTTGGCTAGATAAAGTTGACCATATCTTTAGGGGAGGAGCCCCTCATGAGAACAAGAAGATCTTACTTCATGGTGGTGGATGCCCTATCTACCTATAATGTGATATTGGGTTGACCGACCTTAAATGAGTTTAGGGAAGTCGTTTCTACTTTTTGCCAAAAAATTAAATTTCCTGTTGAGGACCAAGTTGGGGAAGTACGTGGTGATCAGAAGATGGCTCGTAAGTGTTATATGGAGATCGTCAGAATTGAAGCCAATGCCGCCCGAAAAATGCAAAAAATGGAGGTTAATGTCGTTCAAGAGAAGCCACCTGTCCTAGTTTATGAGGAAAAGGAAGAGGTCCAAATACAGACCGGTCGACCTGAAGCCACCACCTATGTCGCGACCGATCTTGATCCTGCCCTGAAAACAGAGCTGATTCAATGCTTGAAGAAAAATAAGGATGTCTTCGCTTGGACGACCAAAGAAGTCACGGGCATTTCTCCTTCAGTAATGGAGTATTCTTTACATGTCTTCCCAGATGCTCAGCCTGTCATGCAAAGAAAGAGGAATTTCAGTGCAGAGCAGAATCAAATCATTAAAGAAGAAGTGGCTAAACTGTTAGAGGCCAGTTACATTAGGGAGGTGCAATTCCCTAGCTGGTTAGCTAATGTCGTCCTGGTCTCTAAACCAGGAAATAAATGGCGAGTATGTATTGATTTCCGTGATCTTAACAAGGCCTGTCCAAAATATTATTATCCACTGCTCAGGATTGATCAATTAGTGGATTCTACAGTCGGGTGTGAGTACATTCTATGTTGGATGCCTATTAAGGCTATCATCAGGTCCCTCTTGCTAAGAAGAGAAGGTTAGTTTTGTAACCTCTGAAAGTACTTATTGTTATAATATTATGCCGTTCCGACTAAAAAATGCAGGAGCAACCTATCAAAGACTTATGAATAAGGTCTTCCGGAAGCAGATTGGAAGAAATATGGAAGTATATGTAGATGATGTTTTAATTAAATCTCTTCAGGCTACTAATCTCTGCAGGGATGTAGAAGAAACTTGCGAAATATTGAGACAGTATGGGCTCAAGTTGAACCCGGGCAAATGTTTGTTTGGAGCGAAAGGTGGAAAGTTCCTGGGTTATATGGTATCCGAGCGGGGAATAGAAGCCAACCGAAGCAAAGTCAAAGCACTTAAAAATATGGAGCCACCGCGCAATATGAGGGAAGCTCAAAGACTCACCGGCCGGATCACAACCTTGTCTAGATTCATTTCAAGATCGGCCGATCATAGCTTCCATTTCTTCAAAATACTCTGGAAGGCTAACAAATTTCAATGGGATGAAGAATGTGACAAAGCCTTCCAGGAATTGAAAGATTACTTGTCCACCCTTCCTGTTGGGTTCTTTGGGCCGCGAAAACCGCTTTTCGCGTCGCGGAAACCCCGAATCACCCAAAGCCGTAGATCCGTGCAAGGAAAACCGAACGAAATATAAATACGATTTTCAAAACTTTAGATCTACTCCTAGATCTATGTGTTGAGAGCTTTACCCTTGTTGCGCACCCTTTCGCGTTCCCGCTCGTCCAAGGAGTTACCGGATCTCAAGACCGTGAAGCGTCGGTCCTCTAGAAGTATCCACACGGACACGTAGGTGGAGAAAACCTTACACAAAGGTGTGCTAGCACCTTGGTAAGATTCAGCCAAGAAAGGAGGAGAGGGAGAGGGAGAGCTTGAGGAAGAAGAAGGAGTAATCACTTGAATGAGCAAATTGAATTTCTCATTCAATCAAAAGTGGCCGACCACCTCTATTGTAACTCCCTCATTAATGCATTAAGTTGTCATCAAAGAGAGAATGTAACCTCCATGAGGTGGCACTCACTAGTAACTCCCATGAGGTGGTACACCATGATGATGTGGAACATCATCATTGGTCCACCTAATGCCAACTCACCAATGAGATGGCAAAAGGTCAAGTCAAAATTAACCTTTGGTCTTCCTTCTTAAGTCAAGTCAAACTTGACCCAATCTCTTCCATGGTTGATCTAATCTAACCATTTGATTCAAGCCAACTTAATATAATGAATCTAATTCATTTAATTAAATTGATTCAATGAGTCAAAATCTAAATTAGACTCATTGAACACATGAATCAACTTGAGTCGAACTCAAGTTAGCCCAATTAGGATTACTCTTAATCCAATTTGATTCATCAAATGAATCTTATCCTCTTGGTTCATCATATGAACCTAATCTCCATCTAATTGTCCTAAGTGTGTGACCCTATAGGTTCTTGTAACGTTGGCAATGCCCTAAACCCATTTAGGAGCATAAGTAATGAGCGGTATCTAGCAACACATCATTACTATCCAAGTTACAAGAATGTCGAGATCCGACATCACCTTGTGACTACTAATTGTGACTCCTCACAATATGTGACATTGTCCTTCTATCCTAGACATCTAGATTGATCAATATGAGGCATAGACCGTGTCATCCTCTAATCAATCTAAATCTTGAACTCCAAGTAGACTCACTCGATCAAATGAGCTCAACATCTAATGTTGACTCATTTGGGCATGGCCATGCACTTAGTGGTCTCACTCTATCAAGAATACCGATGTCGCTCCCGTCATATGGGAGGGATAGATCCCATCTACATCACTCACATCCCTCTACATAATTCGTTATATACCCAGTAATCGCCTTTATAGTCCACCCAGTTACGGGTGACGTTTGATGAAACCAAAGTACATAACAACTTATGTAGGGATCCATGGTGACTTCAGGTCTAAGGACTAATAGTCATACTAATAGCCACATGAGAAAGTATATGACACTCATATAACGATCCATGATACTTTCTCATGGCGGGTCATTCAGTATACATTCTTCAATGTATACCCATGTGTCAGCTTGATATCTCTATATCCATGACTTGTGAGATCAAGTCATCGAGCTGACCTACATGCTAGTCTTATTACATTAACATTGTCCCTGAATGTTAATACTCGACTAGGAATGATTTAGTGTAGTGTTCCCTATATCATCTCACTATCGATTCAACTAATCGATTGATATAGGTATGAACCTTCTACTCAAGGACGCTATTATACTTAGTCTATTTGACACTAATACAAATAAGTATAATAACCAAACAAATGCCTTTATTAATATACAAGAATATGATACAATGAGTCCATACAATCATCAAATGATTGGCTCTAGGGCTCTAACTAACACTTCCTGTATTGGCTAAGCCTGTAGTAGGAGAAACCCTATGGGTATATTTGTCGGCTAATGAAAATGCTGTAGGCTCTGTGTTGGTCAAACAAGAAGGAAAAGAGCAACCACCTGTGTATTTTTTTAGCCATTTATTAAAAGGAGCTGAGTGTAGATATACTACACTCAAAAAGTTGGCCTATGCATTAGTGTTAACTGTCCGGAAGTTGCGCCCATATTTTTTAGCAGATGCAATTATTGTATTGACCAACAGTACTCTCGGGCGGGTGTTGCTAAACCCAGAGGCTTCTGGTCGGTTGATCAAATGGATGACTGAACTTAGTAAGTATGACATACAATACCAACCTCGCTCGGCCATCAAAGCACAAGCTCTAGCATATTTCATCATAGAAGTTTAAGGTCCTGAAGAAGAGAGTGGTTGGAAAGTTTATGTGGATGGATCATCAACCATACAAGGTAGTGGAATTGGTATTCTCCTCATATCTCCAAGGGAAGATAAGCTTCAACTTTCTATCAGGCTAAATTATAGGGCCACTAATAATGAAGCAGAATATGAAGCATTGATAGCAGGGTTATAGGCCGCTCGGCAGGTGGGAGCATCCCGGGTTTATATTTATTCTGACTCTCAGTTAGCAGCCCAACAATTATCAGGTAACTTCAAAATCAACAATGATAGACCCAGGTTATATGCTGAGGCATTTGATAAATTGAAGGCTCAGTTTCAAGAAGTAAATATACAAAAAATTCCTCGATCTGAGAATCAAGTAGCAGATGAATTAGCTAAATTGGCCTCTGCTATAACACCATGGAGCTTGGATCGGCCAGTTGAGCAGACATTATTAGTATCTTGTATTGAAAGACAGGCTGAAATAGAGATACAAGGTGATTGGAGAGCACAAATTATATTATATTTGCAGCAGGGCATTCTTCCGACTGATGCAGAACAAGCAAGAGTATTTAAGAAGAGAGTTTCCCAATACACCATGATAGGGGAACAGTTATATAAAAGGGCTTTCTCTAGACCTTTACTTAAATATATTGGAACAAAAGATATACAATTTATCTTGCAAGAGGTTCATCAGGGCTCATGTGGCAGTCATATAGGAGGAAGATCCTTAGCCTGCAGGATTTTACTAGAAGGATATTTCTGGCCTACTTTACATGAAGATGCTGCCAAATTTGTAAGAACTTGCATTTCTTGTCAGAAACATTAGAATATTCCACATCATCCTATACAATTATTAAGAACTTCTATAGTTTCCTGCCCCTTTGATCAATGGGGCATGGATATAGTTGGTCCATTTCCTATGGCAACTGCACAGAGGAGATTTTTATTAGTAGTAGTAGACTATTTCTCTAAATGGGTAGAAGTAGAACCACTTGTTCAGATTATTGAAGATGCGGTTATTAAATTTTTGTGGAAAAATATTGTTTGCAGATTCGGTATTCCCCATAAATTAGTCTCTAATAATGGAAGACAGTTTCAAGGAAACAAAATCTTAGATTGGTGTAAAAGCCACGGGATTACTCAAGCATTCACCTCTGTGGCGTATCCACAGAGTAACGGTCAAGCATAAGTAACCAATAGAGAGATTATAAGAGGTCTAAAAACCAAACTGGATCATGTCGGAGGCAGCTGGGTAGATGAATTACCCAGTGTTCTTTGGGCATATCGTACTACACCCTGAGAAGCTACAGGGATTACTCCCTTCCAACTGGTTTATGGAGGAGAAGCTGTAATTCCTATCGAGGTGGGAGTAGAATCCGACAGAAGACAACTATATGATGATGATAATGCAGGTAGATGACTTATGGAGCTAGATCTGATAGAAGAAATTCAAGACAAAGCTACAACTCATCTTATATCATACCGACAACGAATGAGACAAAATTATAACAGGAGAGTCATCCCGAGATTCTTTGAAGTGGGGGATCTAGTATGGAAGCATGCCAAGCCCGCTGGGGATGTTAACAAATTAGCATCACAATGGGAAGGACCCTACAAGGTGGTAGAGAAACTTGTTGGTTGCTACTCGGAAAACCCAATGGCTCCACTGTACAAAAATTTTATACGTGATCTGAACCTTTCCTAGCTACCATGTGTTCTTTTAAGTTAAACTTGTATCTCCTGCGGAACTTAACACGTTTGATTCCAAGTTTAACTTATATGTTCTTTTAGGTTTAGATTTGGATCTCCTGCGGAACTTAACACGTTTGATCCAAATCACCTAGGTTATAAATTTAATTAAATATTAGTTTCCAAAATTGGCTTCCAGTACTGCATGTCGAGGCACTTGGCCTTCTTGGATATGAGAGCAACCACCACCGACTAGACAAAGCCTTTTAAGGAAAGTTAATATTTAATTTCCTTATATAACTCTAGGTTAACCAAAAGGAACAATCAAATCACAAGGAAAAAAGAAAAAGAACACAACATCGAAATTAAATTCGAAACAAGAATCGAATGCCTCTTGTATTTGGTATTTATACAAAGAAAAATTAACTAGTATGATGCGGAAATTAAATACTAGTTATACCTCTTCCTTGTATGCTAAAAACCTCAAGATCTTCTGCCGTATTCCTCGCCTCCTCTTAGACGTCGTGTGGGCGACGATCCTCTAAGACGAACACCACCCGGAAAGTTTCTCCTCCTTCTCTAGAATTCGGCCACCACCACCACAAAGGAGCAAAAGAGAGCAAAGGGAAGAGAGGGAGAGGGCCCGACCACTTGATGATCTCCAACAACACAATATCAATTGTTATGTTTTTCAAGCCTTCCCCTTCCCCCCTTTTTATATTAGTTTCCCAACGGAAAATTATGGAAAGAGTTTTATAAAAAATTAGACTCATTCCTATTTCCTTTTAATTTTTTCTTTTTCTTTCCTTTTAATTAATCAATCCTAGATTGATTTATTAATTAAACAACTATTTGTTGTAATTATTTGACCGACCCCTTGCTTGGGCACCAAGCAAGGTGGCCTGCCACTTATTAAAAGGGAAAGAAAGAAAATTTTTTTATAAAATTTAAAAGAAGAAAACTTCTAATAAAATTTTACAAACTCTTTTTTTTTCTAATGTGGATATTAAAAGGAAAGTTTTAAAACTTAAAACCAAGTTTTAAAATTTAAAACATCTCTAATAATATTTCTTTTTAAAAGAAAGTTTTATAAATTTTACAACTCTCTTTTAAAACCTTGTGGCCTAATTTAAATTAGAAATATTTTATAAATTTTTAAAATCTATCTTTTTACAAATTGTAAATATCTGAGGAAATTTAAAAATTCAAAAACAACCTTCTTAATTTAAATATTGCGGTCGACCCCCTTGCCCAAGGCAAGGGCCGACCACTTCTAGAGAATATGTGGTCGGCCATTGCTTGGTCACCAAGCAATGAATCAGCTCCCTTCTTGGACACCAAGATAGGCTTTTTTTTGGATGGACTTGAGGCTTTATTGAGGCTACAACAGGGACCTAGAGGAGAAATTGGTTTTGGCCTTCTGATGAGCTTGAGTATCCCGTGCTCGCCCCGAACACACAACTCATGTTCATCGATAATAACTCATTCCACTAGAGAGTTATTACCGCACTACCGCACCAATCCCAAATTACATTATGGGCTCCTTCTTATCATGAGTGTGTTAGTCTCCCTGTGTTTAAGATTATGAATGCCCACTAATTAAGTGAGTTACTGACAACTCATTTAATTAATATCTAGCTCCAAGAGTAGTACCACCCAACTTTATTGTCATGTTGGACTAGGTCCACCTGCAGGGTTTAACATGACAATCCTTATGAGCTCCTCTTGGGGACATTCTCAACCTAGATAACTAGGACACAGATTCCTTCTATAATCAACAACACATACTATAAGTAATATCATTTCCCAACTTATCGGACATATTGATTTATCGAGCTAAACCTCACCCTTTGATAAGTCAAAGAAATAAATATTAAATATACATGTTTGTTATTATATTAGGATTAAGAGCACACACTTCCATAATAACTAAGGTCTAGTTCTTTTACTAAGTCAGTACAAAAAGAACTTACCTAAATGATCCTACTCAATACACTTAATGTGTATCAGTGTAATTTATTAGTCAAGATAAACTAATACTTAATTACACTACGTCTATTCTGATGGTTTGTTCCTTTCCATCTTAGTCGTGAGCAACTGTTTATAATTTATAGAGAACCGACAACATGATCTTCTAAGTGTGACTCCACACTCCATGTTATCTACTATATAAATTAATTGAACAATTACATTTAACAAATAAATGTAAACATTTGACCAATGTGATTCTTTATTTCAAAATAAATGTGTACAAAAGCTAAACTTTTAAGTATACACTCCAACAATCTCCCACTTATACTAAAAGTCTAAGCTTCCATATCTGTTGCCAAACATCTGATTCCCATCCCCTCCACATGCCGATCAAAATCTTTCGCCGGAAGGGCCTTAGTGAAAGGATTTGCCAGGATATCTGCTGATGCTATCTTGGCGATGACAACTTCTCCTCGCTTGACGATGTCTCGTATCAGGTGGTACTTGTGCTCAATATGTTTACTTGCCTTATGGGCTCGTGGTTCCTTCGAGTTTGCAACTGCTCCACTATTATCACAATAAATTGTGACGATCTTGGGCAAACCAGGAATCACATCTAAGTCCATTAGAAAGTTCTTGAGCCATACAACTTCTTTGGCTGCCTCAGAGGCTGCCACATACTCAGCTTCCATGGTTGAGTCTTAGACGCATTTATGCTTAACACTCCTCCATGCAATGGCTCCACCTCCTAAAGTAAACACATAGCCTGATGTAGACTTACTGTTGTCCCTATCTGATTGGAAGTCCGAATCCGTGTAACCCACAGGGAGTAAATCATCTGCTTGGTAAACTATCATATAATCTCTAGTCCTTCTCAGGTACTTTAATATATGCTTTACTGTAGTCCAATGTCCTTGTCCAGGGTTACTTTGATATCTGCTAACCATGCCCACGGCAAAACAGATATCAAGTCTCGTACACAACATTGCATACATAAGGCTTCCTACAGTCAAAGCATAAGGAACTGCCTTCATGTCCTCAATCTCCTTTGATGTTTTTGGAGACATCTCTTTAGATAAGGCTACTCCATGCCTAAAAGGTAAGAAACCTTTTTTGGAGTTTGCATGCTAAAATGAGCAAGGATTGTATCTATTGTGACGCCGCGCCCCTCCTGCTCAAGGGGAACGGGGGTCACTTTACTTATACTTACTTACTTATTACATATTAATATTATTTACATGCATATCAATATTTTTTTCCTACTTAAAACAGCGGAAGTCTTGTTTATAAAATTTCTCTTTTAAAACCTTTCTTTTCTTTTCAAATCACCATTACTAATTACCTAGCATATAAGGTCACATAGCATGCTTAACATGATTTTAAGTCATAATACCAATAAGCATGATTAAATGTCATGGAGTCATGAAACAATAACATAAGCTAAGCATAATTCTTATTAAATAAAAGCAGGTCTTTCTCTTTTAGCCGAGCCACTACCACACACGTCCTTCTTGCCCCTCCTGCTGCTCCCTTAGTTCATCTATTCCTTGCCTTTATCTGTGGTACAAGGAAAGTAAGCTATGAGCACACAAGGCTCAGTAAGATCCTTCCTACTCACAAAAACCGTATAGCGTAGCATAATCACAAGGCATAAAGCATGGAGATAAACTCATCATATCATGTATAGAAGCATCATATCGTAACTCTCATAATCATAAAATACAGAACATCTTATCATATCATGTCATATTCATAAGAGCATCAAATCATATCATGTCATAAAGCACATCATAGCATATCGTAACATAATCATAAGGTATCATAGCATATCATGACATAATCATAAAGTATCATAGCATATCATGACATAATCATAAAGTGCATTCTGGTATATCATAACATAATCATAAGTATCATGGTATATCATGGCATAATCATAAGGTGCATTCTGGCATATCATAACATAATCATAAGTATCATGGTATATCATGGTCTAATCATAAGGTATATGCAAGATGACTTTCAAAAATATGTATCATGAACATATATATGCAATATGTCTTTTGAAAACTTATTATATACATACTTAAACATAATCTCAACATAACTAGGGGCCCGACTTGTACCACATACATAAATGCGCGCGTCCTATGTAGGTCCAAGGTAGCAAATCTTGAACCCTACAAGGCATATATACTAGGCCCATTTCTTAGTCCATCGACCTAGGGGCACTTAGGAGCCCATCCCTAACGAGGCCCGTTTCTTAGTCCATCGACCCTGGGGCGCTTATGAAGCCCACCCTTGGTACAAGCCATATAAAGTAAAGTAGCATGTCATACATATCATGGTTCTTATCATTTCATGTATATCATATTTCTTAACATATCATAAAACATGCATAATTTGGGCACACAACTCATCATAATAACATGCATAAATTTGGGCACACAACACATCATAAACACATGCATAATTTGGGCACACAGCTCATCATAATAGCATGCATAATTTGGGCACACAACACATCATAAATACATGCATAGTTTGGGCACACAGCTCATCATAATAGCATGCATAATTTGGGCACACAGCATATCATAAGGGTTATCAACATGCATAGATCATGAGCATATGCAAATAAACATAGAAGTATAGCAAGTTCTTATCATATCATGAAGCATTTCATGTGAGACACATGGAGATCATAATTAGGTCTCTAACCCTAATTTTTCATATAGTGGCCGAAACATATGATTGTAAATTAGGTTAACAATCAACATACAAGCATGTGAACCCTAAACCAATATCATATCATATATCATAAGGAACATCATGAGCATGTTTAGTTTAGGTTCTAGGTTTCCTACGCTTAGAAACTTGTCATGGCCGAATCTTATCAAGCATTACATTGGGTTAAAAGCAACATACAAGCATGTGAGCTCTAAACCAATATCATATCATATATCATAAGGAACATCATAAGCATGTTTAGTTTAGGTTCTAGGTTTCCTAAGCTTATAAACTTGTCATGGCCGAATACCATCAAGCATCACATTTGGTTAAAAATCAACATACAAGCATGTGAACTCTAACCCAGTATCATATCATATATCATAAGGAACATTATAAGCATGTTTAGTTTAGGTTCTAGGTTTCCTAAGCTTATAAACTTGTCATGGCCGAATACCATCAAGCATCACATTTGGTTAAAAATCAACATACAAGCATGTGAACTCTAAACCAATATCATATCATATATCATAAGGAACATCATAAGCAAGTTTAGTTTAGATTCTAGGTTTCCTAGGCTTATAAACTTACTATGGCCGAAACTTGTAAATCATGTAACTAGGTTTCATGTGGCATAAAAGCATGGAAACCCTAAACAAATTTCATAGTATTTATTACCAAGAACATCATGAGTATGTTTAGTTCAAGTTCTAGATTTCCTAGGCTTATAAACTTGTTGTGGCCAAAAGTTCATGGAGCATGAAATAAAGTTCTAACCAACCTACAAGCATGAGCATGTCATGTTAACTTCATATCTTGTCTTAATGAAAATCGTGGCATGCTTAGTTTAGGTTTAAAGATCTCCTAGGCCCTAAATCCTACCATGGCCGAATGTTCATGAGCATGAAACAAAGTTCAATCAACATACAAGCATGAGCATATCATATTAACTTCCTATCTTATCTTAAGAAGGATCATGGCATGCTTAGATTAGGTTTAAGGTTCTCCTAGGCCCTTAATCTTATCATGGCCAAAAGTTTAAAGGGAGACATCCTAATTCTAAGCAACATACAAGTATGAGAAATGTTAACAACTCTCTTATCATAAGGTACATATCATAAAAACAAAGGGAGCATGTTTAGTTTGAGTCTTAAGCATACCTAGTTCTTTTATTCATGCTTGGCTGAGAGTCTAGAATCATGAATCTAAGTTCTAACCAAACATTCCAACATAGAAACATTAGATTAATCCCCTACCATAAGATACATATTACAAGAAACATATTGAGCATATCTAGTTGGGTCTTAAAATTTCCTAGGTCTTCTTTTTGTCTTGGCCGAAAGTCCATGAAGAAATCCTAGGTTTTTAAGCAACCTAACCTCATAGAAAAACTCATGAACTATTGTACCATAGGTGAGGGGAAACTTACTTAATTTCTGCTTGTTGTTCCTTAAGAAAATGATACCCTTGTGAGGAGGAAGAAGAACTTCTCTTCTTTGTTTTCCCTTTTTGTTTTCTTCTTCTTGTAAGAGGTAAACCTTGCGACTCCTTCTTGGAAATAAGGTTTTCTTAGAGAGGAAACCTTAACTTGACTTTTAAGAATGAGGGAGAAAAGCTCTAAGTTTCGGTGGAGAAGGAAAAAGGAGGAGGAAGAAGGAGGAAGAAGAAGAATTAGAAATTCTCTTTCTGTTTTCTCCTCTAAATCCTATTTATTCATCATGGGAATGAATTATGTCTTCATTTATCCCTCCCTTAACTCCTCTATCTCTTCCCTCTTTGATTCTCATGAAAACTTAGAAGGAAGAGAGGGAAAGAAGGCAATTTGCCTTTTTCTTGCTCCCTCTCTTAACCAAGAGGAAGAGAAGGTAAGCAACTTGGTTTTCTCTTGCTCTTTTACTTAGTTCTTTCTTCTCACCTTTAACTACAATTTTCATTCCTTTCTATCCATCTATTATTCATTATTCTAGTGGTTATCATACACTAATTTAACTCTATTATTTGTGGGAGGTTCAAGGTTCAAACCCTCACCTCTCTTTCTTTTTTTTTCTATTATTTCTTTTGATTCCTCTTACTTTTATGCTCTAACAAAAAATAATACCCATATCTTATAATTTCGTGGGTGTTACAGTACCCCATACCTCATAGAAAGTTCATCCTCGAACTTAGAATAGCGACGGATACTTCCATTTCATATCATCTTCCCGTTCCCACGTGGCTTCTTCGTACCGTTGATTTTGCCACAGGACCTTTACTAAGGGTACTTCTTTGTTCCTTAGTCTTTTGACGTCTCGATCCAATATCTGAATTGGTCGGCTCTCGTAGGTTAGGTCCTCTTGCACTTGTACTGCCCGTGGTTCGATCACTTGGTCCGTGCTCGGAATACATTTCTTTAGCATCGAAACGTGGAACACGTTGTGAATGACTGACATCTCTTGAGGCAGCTCTATTTCGTAAGCTACTTTGCCGATTCTTTTCCGAACTTGATATGGTCCCACATAGCGCGGGCTTAGCTTTCCCTTCTTACCGAACCTCATTACTCCTTTCATAGGAGCTACTTTGAGGAACACTGAGTCTCCGACACTGAATTCCAATGGCCTTCGTCGCTTATCCGCATAATTCTTCTGTCGACTCTGAGCAGTTTCTATTCGTTGGCGAATGTTCTGTATAGCACGGGTGGTGCTATCGATGAACTCGGTCTGAAATCCCATCTCTTTCTTTTCACCGCCTTCGTACCAACATATAGGGGATCTACATTTCCTTCCGTACAGAGCCTCGTAGGGCACCATCCCAATAGTAGCTTGGTAACTATTGTTGTAGGCGAATTCCGCTAGGCATAAATAGCGGCACCAGCTCCCTTTGAAGTCTAATGCACAAGCCCGTAACATGTCTTCTAATACTTGGTTATCCCTTTCCGTTTGTCCGTCTGTCTGAGGGTGGAAGGAAGTACTGAATAATAGCTTCGTACCAAGAGCCTTCTGGACACATTCCCAAATATGTGAAACAAAACGACCATCTCTGTCTGAAATGATGGTCTTAGGAATCCCATGTAGTCTAATAATTTCCTTGACATATAATTGAGCCAGTTGCTCAATTGAATAAGTCATCTTGATTGCTAGAAAATGGGCGGATTTGGGTAATCTATCCACGATTACCCATATAGCGTCATAGCCGTTTGTTGTCTTGGGTAATCCTGAAATAAAGTCCATAGAGATATCTTCCCATTTTCATTCTGGAATTTGGACAGGCTGCAGTAATCCTCCAGGCCTCTGGTGTTCTGCTTTAACCCTCTGACAGGTCAGGCAGGCACTGACATACTGAGCCACATCTCTTTTCATACCGGACCACCAGAATTTCTTTTTCAAATCCTGGTACATTTTGGTAGATCCCGAATGCATTGCATAGGGCGTTGAATGAGCTTCTTCTAGTATCTTCCTTCGCAACTCTGGATCCCCGGGGATACATAATCGATCCCTGAGGTATAATATTCCATTGTCCGTGATCCGGAATCCGTCATTCCTTCCTTCTAAGGTCTCTTGTTTAATCCTTTGGAGGCTTTGGTCACTGTTTTGTTTCTCCAATATATTGCCGAATAATGTGGGTGCTATGGTCAGGGTAGAGAGTTGCCCGGACATATTTTCGATCCAATGACGCGGAATGTCTCTCGGCTTCCCGATAATTTCGAACACTGGTTCGCCTTCAGTATCAGATAAAATTTTAGCATATTGACTAAAAGTAGGTAACTGACCTGTGACTACAGTAGAGGCACTCGCCACATCTTCTTTGGTAAGCGAGAAAATCCTGGCGTTCGTTGTCGCTGGCGGGGCTTCCAATCTCCCTTGGCTAATCGGTGTTCCTTCAATAGCAGCTTGCATCTGGTGTAGCTGTGAGGGGACACTCCTGTTCTGGTTATTCTGCTGGAGTGGTGCTTGAAACCGGGTAGTGCAGTCTCTGGCCAGATGTCCTTCCCCTCCGCAATTGTAGCACTTTCTTGTACCCTTGTGGCATACTCCGGAATGCAGCTTCCCACAAATGGTACACCGAGGGTATTTCGGTTGCTTATTCACTGGACCACCTTTAGCATTGTCCCATTGTTTCCTTTTTCCGGTAGGGGTCCCTTTCCAGCCTGTTCTGGTACCTGGAGGTCTCTGTTCTTCTGTTCGTGCCTGATTCTTATTCTCGTTCATCGCTTTCTGATAGTGTTCTGTGATAAGGGCATTGCTGACCAGTTCCTCTGTAGTCTGCGGTCTATTAATTCTGCCGGCCACGTTTAGTGCTATCTCGGGTCGAAGCTTCTTCAGCATCAGTCTGACCCTTTCTCTTTCCGTGCGGACCAACTCTGGACAAAGGCGTGCCAGATGGTTGAAGTGCTTTACTACTTCGTTCACTGATAAGTCACCTTGCCGGAACTCAGTGAACTCGTTGTAATGCCGGTTCGTCACTTGCATATGGAAGAACTCTGTCTTGAAGTCCGTCCAGTTCATCAGATTAATTTGTCTCTTAGCCTTAACTCTTTCCCACCACATTCTTGCGTCGCCGGAAAAGCAGAAAGACACGCATTTGATCTTTTCTGATATGGGCCAATCCAGTAATTCCACTATGCTTTCCACTGTCTTGAACCAGGCCTGGGCGTCCCATGGCTCGTAAGTACCCGAGAAGTTCTCCGGCTTCAGCCTTAGCCACTGTATCAAGTAGGTCTCCTGTCGGACCACTGGGGCAGGGGCTACCGGTGGTACTGGTGCAACTATTGGTATGACGGGCACTGCATTCTGATTTACTGGCGGGGTGGTAGGATTTCCTTGCTGACCTATTAAAGTTGTGATCAGCTGTTGTTGCTTTGTGATATGACGCTGGAGGTCGGTGACTACTTGGGTCAGATCTGGTGGAGTCACTGTCTCATCTGCTCGGGTAGTGCATCTCCTAGCCATGCTTATCTTCATTGATGACAATAAATTATCGTTATTCCGATCCAGGCTGATATAAGATTATTATCATTCCTATCCTACCATCATGCATACTTAAACTAGAACTGTGACTTATCATAATCAAAAGAATGAGTAAACATGCATAATATTAAAGCATCATAAAAGAATTTAAATTAAGCATATAGAGTCTTACTTGGAGCGGCAGGATGGAGGCTTGACATGTGTGTAGTGAAAAGGCTAAAACCTCGCTCTGATACCAACCTGTGACGCCCCGCCCCTCCTGCTCAAGGGGAACGGGGGTCACTTTACTTATAATTACTTACTTATTACATATTAATATTATTTACTTGCATATCAATATTTTTTTCCTACTTAAAACAGCGGAAGTCTTGTTTATAAAATTTCTCTTTTTAAAACCTTTCTTTTAATTTCAAATCACCATTACTAATTACCTAGCATATAAGGTCACATAGCATGCTTAACATGATTTTAAGTCATAATACCAATAAGCATGATTAAATGTCATGGAGTCATGAAACAATAACATAAGCTAAGCATAATTCTTATTAAATAAAAGCAGGTCTTTCTCTTTTAGTCGAGCCACTACCACACACGTCCTTCTTGCCCCTCCTGCTGCTCCCTTAGTTCATCCATTCCTTGCCTTTATCTGTGGTACAAGGAAAGTAAGCTATGAGCACACAAGGCTCAGTAAGATCCTTCCTACTCACAAAAACCGTATAGCGTAGCATAATCACAAGGCATAAAGCATGGAGATAAACTCATCATATCATGTATAGAAGTATCATATCGTAACTCTTATAATCATAAAATACAGAACATCTTATCATATCATGTCATATTCATAAGAGCATCAAATCATATCATGTCATAAAGCACATCATAACATATCGTAACATAATCATAAGGTATCATAGCATATCATGACATAATCATAAAGTATCATAGCATATCATGACATAATCATAAAGTGCATTCTGGTATATCATAACATAATCATAAGTATCATGGCATATCATGGCATAATCATAAGGTGCATTCTGGCATATCATAACATAATCATAAGTATCATGGTATATCATGGTCTAATCATAAGGTATATGCAATATGACTTTCAAAAACATGTATCATGAACATATATATGCAACATGTCTTTTGAAAACTTATTATATACATACTTAAACCTAATCTCAACATAACTAGGGCCCCGGCTTGTACCACATACATAAATGCGCGCGCCCTATGTAGGTCCAAGGTAGCAAATCTTGAACCCTACAAGGCATATATACTAGGTTCGTTTCTTAGTCCATCGACCTAGGGCCACTTAGGAGCCCATCCCTAACGAGGCCCATTTCTTAGTCCATCGACCCCGGGGCGCTTATGGAGCCCACCCTTGGTACAAGCCATATAAAGTAAAGTAGCATGTCATACATATCATGGTTCTTATCATTTCATGTATATCATATTTCTTAACATATCATAAAACATGCATAATTTGGGTACACAGCTCATCATAATAGCATGCATAAATTTGGGCACACAGCACATCATAAACACATGCATAATTTAGGCATACAGCTCATCATAATAGCATGCATAATTTGGGCACACAGCACATCATAAATACATGCATAGTTTGGGCACACAACTCATCATAATAACATACATAATTTGGGCACACAGCATATCATAAGGGTTATCAACATGCATAGATCATGAGCATACGTAAATAAACATAGAAGCATAGCAAGTTCTTATCATATCATGAAGCATTTCATGTGAGACACATGGAGATCATAATTAGGTCTCTAACCCTAATTTTTCATATAGTGGCCAAAACATATGATTGTAAATTAGGTTAACAATCAACATACAAGCATGTGAACCCTAAACCAATATCATATCATATATCATAAGGAACATCATGAGCATGTTTAGTTTAGGTTCTAGGTTTCCTACGCTTAGAAACTTGTCATGGCCGAATCTTATCAAGCATTACATTGGGTTAAAAACAACATACAAGCATGTGAACTCTAAACCAACATCATATCATATATCATAAAGAACATCATAAGCATGTTTAGTTTAGGTTCTAGGTTTCCTAAGCTTATAAACTTGTCATGGCCGAATACCATCAAGCATCACATTTGGTTAAAAATCAACATACAAGCATGTGAACTCTAACCCAATATCATATCATATATCATAAGGAACATCATAAGCATGTTTAGTTTAGGTTCTAGGTTTCCTAAGCTTATAAACTTGTCATGGCCGAATACCATCAAGAATCACATTTGGTTAAAAATCAACATACAAGCATGTGAACTCTAAACCAATATCATATCATATATCATAAGGAACATCATAAGCAAGTTTAGTTTAGGTTCTAGGTTTCCTAGGCTTATAAACTTACTATGGCCGAAACTTGTAAATCATGTAACTAGGTTTCATGTGGCATAAAAGCATGGAAACCCTAAACAAATTTCATAGTATTTATTACCAAGAACATCATGAGTATGTTTAGTTCAAGTTCTAGATTTCCTAGGCTTATAAACTTGTTGTGGCCGAAAGTTCATGGAGCATGAAATAAAGTTCTAACCAACCTACAAGCATGAGCATGTCATGTTAACTTCATATCTTGTCTTAAGGAAAATCATGGCATGCTTAGTTTAGGTTTAAAGATCTCCTAGGCCCTAAATCCTACCATGGCCGAATGTTCATGAGCATGAAACAAAGTTCAATCAACATACAAGCATGAGCATATCATATTAACTTCCTATCTTATCTTAAGAAGGATCATGGCATGCTTAGATTAGGTTTAAGGTTCTCCTAGGCCCTTAATCTTATCATGGCCGAAAGTTGAAAGGGAGACATCCTAATTCCAAGCAACATACAAGTATGAGAAATGTTAACAACTCTCTTATCATAAGGTACATATCATAAAAACAAAGGGAGCATGTTTAGTTTGAGTCTTAAGCATACCTAGTTCTTTTATTCATGCTTGGCTGAGAGTCTAGGATCATGAATCTAAGTTCTAACCAAACATTCCAGCATAGAAACATTAGATTAATCCCCTACCATAAGATACATATTACAAGAAACATATTGAGCATATCTAGTTGGGTCTTAAAATTTCCTAGGTCTTCTTTTTGTCTTGGCCGAAAGTCCATGAAGAAATCCTAGGTTTTTAAGCAACCTAACCTCATAGAAAAACTCATGAACTATTGTACCACAGGTGAGGGGAAACTTACTTAATTTCCGCTTGTTGTTCCTTAAGAAAATGATACCCTTGTGAGGAGGAAGAAGAACTTCTCTTCTTTGTTTTCCCTTTTTATTTTCTTCTTCTTGTAAGAGGTAAACCTTGCGACTCCTTCTTGGAAATAAGGTTTTCTTAGAGAGGAAACCTTAACTTGACTTTTGAGAATGAGGGAGAAAAGCTCTAAGTTTCGGTGGAGAAGGAAAAAGGAGGAAGGAGGATGAAGAAGAATTAGAAATTCTCTTTCTCTTTTCTCCTCTAAATCCTATTTATTCATCATGGGAATGAATTATGTCTTCATTTATCCCTCCCTTAACTCCTCTATCTCTTCCCTCTTTGATTCTCACGAAACTTAGAAGGAAGAGAGGGAAAGAAGGCAATTTGCCTTTTTCATGCTACCTCTCTTAACCAAGAGGAAGAGAAGGTAAGCAACTTGGTTTTCTCTTGCTCTTTTACTTAGTTCTTTCTTCTCACCTTTAACTACAATTTCCATTCCTTTCTATCCATCTATTATTCATTATTCTTGTGGTTATCATACACCAATTTAACTCTATTATTTGTGGGAGGTTCAAGGTTCAAACCCTCACCTCTCTTTCTTTTTATTTCCATTATTTCTTTTGATTCCTCTTACTTTTATGCTCTAACGAAAAATAATACCCATATCTTATAATTTAGTGGGTGTTACATCTATATATAAAGCTTGGGATAGGCACAACATTCTTTTCTTGCGATCCCTTATAACTTTGATCCCAAGGATGTGTGTACATTCTCCTAAGTCCTTCATATCAAATTGTTTGGACAACCATACCCTTACGTCTGATAATACCTTGACATTGTTGCCAATTAACAAAATATCATCTACATATAGTACAAGAAATACCACCATGTTTCCGTTATACTTCTTGTATACACAAGACTCATCCGGACACTGAATAAATCCATATGACTGGATTACTTCATTAAATCGGATGTTCCAAGATCTTGAAGCTTGCTTCAGTCCATAAATGGACCGATTAAGCTTGCACACTAGATGCTCTTTGCCCTTTTCAATGAACCCTTCTGGCTGCTTCATATGGATGTTTTCTTCAAGACTTCCATTAAGGAAAGCTGTCTTGACATCCATTTGCCAAATCTCATAATCCATATGAGCGACAATGGATAAGAGTATCCGGATAGACTTATGCATAGCTACCGGTGAAAAGGTCTCCTCATAATCGATTCCCTCTTTCTGAGTGTACCCCTTCACAACAAGCCTTGCTTTGAAGGTTTCTACCTTCCCATCTGTCCCTCTTTTCCTTTTATAGATCCACTTGCATCCAATGGCTTTTACACCATCAGGTGGTTCTACAAGCTCCCAGACCTTATTAGAATACATAGATTCTATTTCGGAATTCATTGCCTTTTGCCAAGATACTGCATCTATATCTTGGAGTGCTTCATCATATGTCCGGGGATCTGGTTCATGTTTGCCTGGGATTAAGTCCGAAGACTCACCCAAAAACATGAATCTCTTGGGCTGCCTTACAACCCTCCCACTACGACGAGGCACCTCTATGGTTGTGTATCATGTGTGACACGTGTTGCAGTCTCTTGTGGTACTTCATCTTGTACTGTTGGTACTGAAGTAGACGTGTCCTCTCTAACTTCTTCTAGAACAATTTTACTACTGGGCTTGTGATCCATTATATAATCTTCTTCTAAAAACTGGGCATTGGTGCTAACAATGACCTTCTGGTCTTTAGGACTATAAAATAAACCACCTTTCGTTCCTCTGGGATACCCCACAAACATACGAACTTCTGTACAAGATTCTAACTTATCAACATCTTGTTTCAGCACATGTGCTGGACTACCCCAAATCCAAATATGTCTTAAACTGGGCTTTCGCCCATTCCATAATTCTGTGGGAGTAGAAGATACTGATTTAGAAGGTACTAAGTTCAGAATGTGCGCTGCTGTTTCCAGAGCGTATCCCCAAAACGAATTTGGTAATTCTGAATAACTCATCATCGATGTAACCATCTCCATAAGAGTCCTATTCCTTCCTTCTGCCACACCATTCTGTTGTGGTATACCAGGTGCGGATAATTGGGATTGAATCCCGACCTCTGATAAGTAATTCCTAAACTCTCCTAAGAGGTATTCGTCACCACGATCAGACCGTAGTGTCTTGATACTTTTACCTAGACGTTTCTCCACATCAGCCTTGTACTCTTTGAACTTATCAAAGCACTCAGACTTGCGGCGCATTAGGTAAATGTATCCATATCTTGAATAATCATCTATAAAAGAGATAAAATATTCAAAGCCACCTCTAGCCTAGATAGACATAGGACCACACAAATCAGAATGAACCAATTCTAACACTTCTTTGGCTCTATACCCCTTGGCCTTAAAAGGTCTCTTGGTCATCTTACCTTCCAAGCAAGATTCACACGTTGGAAAGTTTTCCAACTCTAATGGACCCAAGAGTCAATCGACTACAAGCCTTTGAATCATACTTAAGTTAATATGACCAAGTCTTAGATGCCAAAGATGTGTTTGGTTCATTTCCGAAGGTTCTTTTCTCTTATTAGAGTTAGAAGATGTGTTATTAATTTCCATAATTTTCTTTATGGGAGAAATTGGATTTAAAGTATATAAATTGCTAACCAATACACCAGAACAGATAATCACTTTATTTCTCTTTATAACCACATTGTTACTAAAGGAAACTGAATATCCATCCAAATATAGTTTAGAAACTGAAATTAAATTCTTTCTAAAACTGGGTACATAAAGACAATTCCTTAAAACCAATTTCCTATTCCTATCAAATGATAAGTAGACGTCTCCCACTGCAACAGCAGCCACCTTAGTAGCATTGCCCATGTATATAGTTATCTCTCTATCAAATAGTCATCGGGTTTCCTGGAACCCCTGCAAAGAATTGCAGACATGATCAGTGGTTCCCGTATCTAGACACCAGGTGCTGGTAGATAACACCGCTAAAAAGGATTCAACTACTAGAGTATGAGATATACCTTTATTGTTCTGTTTCCTACGAGGACAGTTCGCCTTCCAATGTCCAGTCTGCTTGCAAATAAAGCACTTGCCCTTCGGCTTCTTTATTCCAGCTTTTTGTCCTGCACCTTGAGGTTTATTCACCTTCTTTGCTGAGCCATTTTGTTTCTTCTTCTTCTTGCCTTTCGGCTTAGAAGTAGAACCATTTTCAGCATAGTGAATTTGAGAATGTTGACGAAACAACCCTTCGGCTGCCTGAAGTTCTGTCAGAAGTTCCGCCAATGAATACATCCTTTTATTCATATTTAGTTCAGGCGAAAATGCTCAAAACTTCTGGGCAATGTTTGGAGAATGATATCAACCTAGGTTTCCCCATCAATTTCCCCTCCAAGCACTTGTATTTCGTTTAAGTAAGCCATCATCTTGAGAATATGATCCCTCACGGGAGTCCCCTCAGTCATGGTGGCTGTCATCAGTTTTCTCATTGCCTCTTGCCTAGCAGCCCGATTCTGATGTCCGAAGAGTTCCTTGAGATTGTTCATTATATCATAGGCTGTTGGTAAGTCCTGATGCTGATGTTGCAATACATTTGACATCGAAGCCAAGATGTAACACCGCGCCATCTCATCAGCTTTTACCCATTTACTATGATGTTGAATCTCCTCTGGGGTAGAATCATTGCTAGGTGTTTCTGGGCATTCCTCTGACAGTACAAACTTATAGCCCTCAGCAGTTAAAACAATGTCCAGGTTTCTTTTCTAATCTATATAGTTGGGACCAGTAAGTCTGTTTTCTTTTAGAATAATGGCCAGTGGGTTGAAAGTCATCCTAAGAATCACAAAATAAATTTTGGTTAGAACTCTAAATTTAGAATAATATTGATTCCTCAAACAATACTATTTTAAATTAACCAACACCTTAAAACACCGTGAATTTTGTATGCCACGATAGCGTGGACGTATACAAATTCAACATTTGTAAAAGGAGGGTATATCCCATTAATTTTATTATCTTGTCAACCTAACTTTTTGACAAATAAAATTAATAGTTGGTTTCCTTCGGTCACACAAATAATAGCAGTGACTCCGATGGGGAGGATACTATTAGACGTGCCTAAGTGTATACCATTACTTGACACTAAGTCCATTAATAAGATTGTGCCCCTTCCGATGGGGAAGATCACACGCTCTTAATTAATTTCCTATAGTAATCCGAAATGGAAGTTTGTTCTAGTGATCCACAAACAAACTCATCCGATATGGAGGAAGGCACTCAGAGCCAACGCGCAAGTTTGTTTGCATCACTTACAAACCAGTAATGGAGACCGTGGAATTCACTAAAATAAATTCCTCTCCCACTTAGTTATTTAAAGTGAGGAATTTTGATGATGCTAGCCTACTAAACATGTACACTAACATTCACACACAACACAATACAAAAGCAATAAATAGAAAAACTAATTTTCAACTATTATGACTTTTATCTATTGTTGTCCTCCGTGTGTCATCATCCCTAGCTGCTGCCATCTTTGGCCACCGCCACCGGCTCTAGTTGTCGCATCCATCTTGCTCCTTGTTCCGCTGCGCCACTCTGATCCTCAAAAGGTTCCATGCCTTGCAAGATTCGATCCGCGACATAAATAGAATTTTACATTTTTCGATCCTATATTCCTCGAAGGAATGTACATATAAACTAGATCGAACATAAAATAAAATTTACATCCATTGATCATATATTCCATAAAAGGAATGTACATGTATCTAGATCAAAAAATAAAATCCTAATAAAACTAAATACAACTCCTGCTGTATTTTATAATACAATCATGCACACATAATAAATGCCCTTGACATGTCCAAGAGTCCAATCACACACATAATAACTATAAGCCATAATAGTTGGATCCTGCATCCACAAAGTTAGCACATCCTACTATTAACCTACCTAAATTATGTATGACATGTGCATAATTAAACTAATACCAAATACACAGAGGCAAAACCCTAGCTCTGATACCAATTGTTGGTTGCTACTTGGAAAACCCAATGGCTCCACTGTACAAAAATTTTATACGTGATCCGAACCTTTCCTAGCTACCATGTGTTCTTTTAAGTTAAACTTGTATCTCCTGCGGAACTTAACACGTTTGATTCCAAGTTTAACTTATATGCTCTTTTAGGTTTAGATTTGGATCTCCTGCAGAGCTTAATACGTTTGATCCAAATCACCTAAGTTATAAATTCAATTAAATATTAGTTTCCAAAATTGACTTCCAGTACTACATGGTGAGGCACTTGGCCTTCTTGGATATGGGAGCAACCACCACCGACTAGACAAAGCCTTTTAAGGAAAGTTAATATTTAATTTCCTTATATAACTCTAGGTTAACCAAAAGGAACAATCAAATCACAAGGAAAAAAGAAAAAGAACACAACATCGAAATTAAATTCGAAAAATAAGAATCGAATGCCTCTTGTATTTGGTATTTATACAAAGAAAAATTAACTAGTATGATGCGGAAATTAAATACTAGTTATACCTCTTCCTTGTATGCTAAAAACCTCGAGATCTTCTGCCGTATTCCTCGCCTCCTCTTAGACGTCGTGTGGGCGACGATCCTCTAAGACGAACACCACCCGGAAAGCTTCTCCTCCTTCTCTAGAATTCGGCCACCACCACCACAAAGGAGCAAAAGAGAGCAAAGAGAAGAGAGAGAGAGGGGCTGGCCACTTGATGATCTTCAACAACACAATATATATTGTTATGTTTTTCAAGGCCTCCCCTTCCCCCTTTTTTATATTAGTTTCCCAACGGAAAATTATGGAAAGAGTTTTATAAAAAATTAGACTCATTCCTATTTCCTTTTAATTTTTTCTTTTTCTTTCCTTTTAATTAATCAATCCTAGATTGATTTATTAATTAAACAACTATTTGTTGATGTTTAATTATTTGACCGGCCCCTTGCTTGGGCACCAAGCAAGGTGGCCGACCACTTATTAAAAGGGAAAGGAAGAAATTTTTTTTATAAAATTTAAAAGAAGAAAACTTCTAATAAAATTTTACAAACTCTCTTTTTTTTTCTAATGTGGATATTAAAAGGAAAATTTTAAAATTTAAAACCAAGTTTTAAAATTTAAAACATCTCTAATAATATTTCTTTTTAATAGAAAGTTTTATAAATTTTACAACTCTCTTTTAAAACCTTGTGGCCTAATTTAAATTAGGAAAATTTTATAAATTTTTAAAATCTCTCTTTTTACAAATTGTAAATATCTGAGGAAATTTAAAAATTCAAAAACAACCTTCTTAATTTAAATATTGCGGTCGGCCCCCTTGCCCAAGGCAAGGGTCGGCCACTTCTAGAGAATATGTGGCCGGCCATTGCTTGGTCACCAAGCAATGAACCGGCCCATTCTTGGACACCAAGATAGGCTTTTCTTTGGATGGACTTGAGACTTTATTGAGGCCACAACAGGGACCTAGAGGAGAAATTGGTTTTGGCTTCCGATGAGCTTGAGTATCCCGTGTTCGCCCCGAACACACAACTCAAGTTCATCGATAATAACTCATTCCACTAGAGAGTTATTACCGCACTACCGCACCAATCCCAAATTACATTATGGGCTCCTTCTTATCATGAGTGTGTTAGTCTCCCTGTGTTTAAGATTACGAATGTCCACTAATTAAGTGAGTTACTGATAACTCATTTAATTAATATCTAGCTCCAAGAGTAGTACCACCCAACTTTATTGTCATGTTGGACTAGGTCCACCTGCAGGGTTTAACATGGCAATCCTTATGAGCTCCTCTTGGGGACATTCTCAACCTAGATAACTAGGACACAGATTCCTTCTATAATCAACAACACATACTATAAGTAATATCATTTTCCAACTTATCGGACATATTGATTTATCGAGCTAAACCTCACCCTTTGATAAGTCAAAGAAATAAATATTAAATATACATGCTTGTTATTATATTAGGATTAAGAGCACACACTTCCATAATAACTAAGGTCTAGTTCTTTTACTAAGTCAGTACAAAAAGAACTTACCTAAATGATCCTACTCAATACACTTAAAGTGTATCAGTGTAATTTATTAGTCAAGATAAACTAATACTTAATTACACTACGTCTATTCTGATGGTTTGTTCCTTTCCATCTTAGTCGTGAGCAACTGTTTATAATTTATAGAGAACCGACAACATGATCTTCTAAGTGTGACTCCACACTCCATGTTATCTACTATATAAATTAATTGAACAATTACATTTAACAAATAAATGTAAATATTTGACCAATGTGATTCTTTATTTCAAAATAAATGTGTACAAAAGCTAAACTTTTAAGTATACACTCCAACAAAACTGACATCAGGCTCATATTATCTCTAAGACACAGAAGGAAGAATTCTCGGGCGCCTATGGAGTGCAAACATTTACAGCCCTACCGAACTTAACAAGCTTATATCACTCAAGAAATATAGATATCCCTGAACGAGCGGACTAATGTCTCCTCAGTGTACTCCAATCACGCAATCACGTGAAACGTAGCACGTCTAAAAGAACAAATCAAGTTTATTTTAAGCAATTTCCCTCCATTCGGTTCTGCAAAAAGATGACAAGTATGTTTGCAATTTATGTACTTCATATAATTTTTTGAATATAGTGCAGGCCAAAAATCGCCCGAAAAATAGAACATGGTTTAAACAACATAATGATCACCGGGCATTATTCCGCTTAAGCATCCGTCAAGTGGGAGCTTTAAGGAGTGACCGCCCAGGTTTCCTTAAGGAATCTCGAAGACATTAAACCATCACAAGGTTAGTGAAAGCATTTTTTGTTTCACTCAAATCACAGTCGATCGGGTAATCTCTTGAAGTAACTCGGACGGGTCTTCTTGAGAGGAACCGGAGACTTTAAACTAGCATAAACATAGTCGATCGGGAAATCTCCTGAAGTAACCCGGACGGGCCTTCTTGAGAGGAACTGGAGGCTTTAAACTAGCATAAACATAGTCGATCGAGAGATCTCCTGAAGTAACCCGGACGGGCCTTCTTGAGAGGAACCGGAGACTTTAAATTAGCATAAACATAGTCGATCGGGAAATCTCCTGAAGTAACTCGGACGGGTATTCCTGAGAAGAACCGGAGACTTTAAACTAGTATGAACACAATCGATCGGGAAATCTCTTGAAGTAACCCGGATGAGCCTTCTTGAGAAGAACAGTAGAGTTTAAACTAGCATGAACACAATCGATCGGGAAATCTCTTGAAGTAACCTGGACGGGCCTTCTTGAGAAGAACCGGAGACTTTAAACTAGCATGAACACAGTCGATCGGGAAATCTCTTGAAGTAACCTGGACGAGCCTTCTTGAGAAGAACCGAAGACTTTAAACTAGCATGAATACAATCGATCGGGAAATCTCTTGAAGTAACCCGGACGGGCCTTCTTGAGAGGAGCCGGAGACTTTAAACTAGCATGAACATAGTCGATCGGGAGATCTCCTGAAGTAACCCAGGCGTGCATTCTTAAGAGGAACCAAAGACTTTAAACTAGCATAAACATAGTCGATCGGGAGATCTCCTGAAGTAACCCGGACGAGTCTTCTTGAGAGGAACCGGAGACTTTAAACTAGCATGAACACAGTTGATCAGGAAATCTCTTGAAGTAACTCGGATGAGCCTTCTTGAGAAGAACCGGAGACTTTAAACTAGCATGAACACTGTCAATCAGGAAATCTCTTGAAGTAACCCGGACGAACCTTCTTGAGAAGAACCGGAGACTTTAAACTAGCATGAACATAGTCGATCGGGAGATCTCCTGAAGTAACCGGGATGGGCCTTCTTGAGAGGAACCAGAGACTTTAAACTAGCATAAACATAATCGATCGGGAGATCTCCTGAAGTAACCCGGACGGGCCTTCTTGAGTGGAACCAGAGACTTTAAACTAGCATGAACACAGTCGATCGCGAAATCTCTTGAAGTAACCCGGACGGGCCTTCTTGAGAAGAACCGGAGACTTTAAACTAGCATGAACACAGTTGATCGGGAAATCTCTTGATGTAACCTGGACGGGCCTTCTTGAGAAGAACCGGAGACTTTAAACTAGCATGAACACAATCGATCGGGAAATCTCTTGAAGTAACCCGGACGGGCCTTCTTGAGAAGAACTGGAGACTTTAAACTAGCATGAACATAGTCGATCAGGAGATCTCCTGAAGTAACCTAGACGAGCCTTCTTGAGAGGAACTGGAGACTTTAAACTAGTATAAACATAGTCGATCGGGAAATCTCCAGAAGTAGCCCGGACGGGTCTTCTTGAAAGGAACCGGTGACTTTAAACTAGCATGAACACAGTCGATCGGGAAATCTCTTGAAGTAACCCGGACGAGCCTTCTTGAGAGGAACCGGAGACTTTAAACTAGCATGAACACAGTCGATCGGGAAATCTTTTGAAGTAACTTGGATGGGCCTTCTTGAGAGGAACCGAAGACTTTTAAACTAGCATGAACACAATCGATCGAGAAATCTCTTGAAGTAACCTGGACGGGCCTTCCTAGGTGGAACCGGAGACTTTAAACTATCATTAGAAAAGTCAGGCAAGATTGAGTACCTGATCAAAATATGATAGAGCACAGGACTCTATTGACTCAAATTAATCGGGATTACACGCCCGACCGAAAACTCAAAGGTTGATGAAATTCTTCATATTAAATCTGTTAGAGTGTATACTAAAAGCCTAGCTTTTGAAAACATTTATTTTTGAAATAAAGAATCACTTTTGGTCAAAAATATCTACATTTATGTTAAATATAGTTGTTCAATTAATTTATATCGTAGATAACATGGTGTGTAGTGTCACACACAAAAGATCATGTTATCAGCACTTTATAAATTATAAACAGTTGCTCACGACTAAGATGGAAAGGAACAAACCATTGGAATAGTCATAGTGTAATTAGGTATTAGTTTATCTTGACTAATAAATTACACTAGTACACTTTAAGTGTATTGAGTTGGACCATTTAAGGTAAGTTCTTTTTATACTGACTCAAAGAACTAGACCTTAGTTATTATGGAAGTGTGTGCTCTTAATCTTAATATAATAACAAGCACATATATTTAGTATTTATTTCTTTAACTTATCAAAGGGTGAGATTTAGCTCGATAAATCAATAGGCCCGATAAGTTGGGAAATGATATTACTTATAGTGTGTGTTGTTGATTATAGAAAGAAACTGTGTCCTAGTTATCTAGGTTGAAAATGTCCCCAAGAGGAGCTCATAAGGATTGCCATGTCAAACACTGCAGGTGGACTTAGTCCGACTTGACAATGAAGTTGATGTTGGTGCGGGAAGCATCCGACGATCGAACCTGAGTTTTGATAATGGCAAAGGATTCAAATTTAAGGGTTGTTGTTATCTAACATGTTGAATGAGTGTTTCAGGAAAGTCCTAACTGCGGTTAGGCAGGTGAAAACCCTAGGGGGGGTGTAACCCTAGGTCCTAGGGGGCGGTAACCCTAGGTGGAGAAAAGTCCTAGTTGCGGTTAGGCAAAGGGAAAAACCCTAGGGGGTGGTAACCCTAGGTCATAGGGGGGTGGTAACCCTATGCGGAAAGTCTTGGCAGGTCGATGACTTCAGGCAAAAAGTCCTAGGGGGTGGTAACCCTAGGTGGAAAGTCCTGGTGTCGCGAACCAGGTGAAAGACTGGACTAGCCGGGAAGCGGATGTCCTGCAGAAAGTCCGGAATCGTCGAGTGCTGAGCAAAAGTCCAGTCGATCTGGAGGATCGTACTGGCAACAGGTAAATCTCCTGAGTGGAGTAGGTGAGGACGCGTTCCCCGTAGAGGGAACAGTAGGCGTCGGGTCGACCTAGGGTTTCCGGTTGGAAATTCGAAGTCAGACCCGGACAGTCCGGAGACTGTCTTAAACATTCTTTATTATCCATACTATTATTTTGTGCTAACTTTGTGTTGCAGGATGTTGTTTGGGACTAACATATCTTGCAGGTACAAAATAACGAAGACTTACCTCGGATGAACAGTGTCCGAGGCGCCTCCATGGGACTTGGAGGCGCCTCGGGTTCAAAATCCAGAGCTGGCGCAAAGAGCAGGCTTAAGGCGCCTTGGATGGGTTGAAGGCGCCTTAGACAGCTTGGAGGCGCCTTGAAAGGGTTTAAGGCGCCTTCAGGTCGCGGCAGTCAAAGGATTATCCCAGCAAGTATATCGGGATAAAATTCTCGTTTAAGGCGCCTTGAACACTGTTTATAAAGAGGATTCGACCAGCAGCTCAAGTGAACAAGATTCAAGTCTTCCCTCTGCATTTAGCTGCTAACGAACTCGTCCCGAAGTGCTGCAACTCGACACCGACAACCCGAAGCTTCAATTTAGTATTTTCCATTGTTGGTATAAGATTACTTACTGCATTACTTGTAAATCATCTTTTGTATACTTTCGAACTTATAGTTGTTGCCCACCAGAAGCGATCAAGGATCACGGGTGTAACGACCCGACCCTCTTGGCCCATTTGGCGGCCCATTTGGCGACCCTCGGGTCGTCGACCGTCGGCCCTTATGTCGTCGGCCCATTTGGCGACCTCTAATGTCGTCGACCGACGACCCTTGGCCGTGACGTTACTCACTAGGACTTTCCACCCCTGGTCAGTGGATTTTTGCCTCCCCCAGGATTCGAACTCTAAACCTCCAGGCTTAAGTATTAGAGTTTATGAATCCTGTAACCAAGTGAGATGAACTGTAACACCCATAGGGTTCCTAGCAAATATTTTAGAATAATTTTTATCATGAATAAAAATATGCCTTAGTTAAATTTTTGCTCCTAGCCGAACACTTAAACAAACAAAATAGAAATAAAAATATATATAAGGTCTAGGATTTGAACTCTAGACCTCCCACTAGATGCATGAATAAGATAACCATTAGACCAAGAGTAATTGTGGTTGAAAAGAAAGGGAAACTATAGTTAAAGGTAAAGAGGTAAAAGCTCTTGTCTTGGGAAGAGAAGTTAGAATTGTCTTCTTCCTCTCTAATGAAGAGATACTCTAGAATATTCTTTTCTTGCTCTCTAAGAAGGGATGCATCTAGACAATGTTTTCATTAAGAAGAGAGTAAAGGAAAGGAGGAAGAAAAATATAGTGTTTCCTCCTCCTCTCATGATGAATAAAAGGGAGAAATGAAAAATGAGTTGGCATTTTTCTCTCATTCTCTCCTACTCTCTCTTTCACCGTGACTCTCCCTCCCTCTCCTCTTCTTGCCGAGACCAAGGAACAAGGAAGCTCTCCTCTAGGAAGGATTCACAAGCAAGGTTCCCTCCTTAGAGAATTTAGTGAAGGATGTGAGTATCCCCTCACTGCAGTACAAGTAGCTTCGATCGGTTTCAATCGTAAACGTTTTCTTTTGAAATTTTAAAGATGTCTCTCTTGTAAATTTCAGTCAAGGTAAATATGGGTAGTCACCTAGGGCATGATAGAAACAAAAAGGACATACTTACCATATGATTCGGCCAAAATGATTTTTAGGCCTTAAGTTAAGAATTTTGGATAGAAATCATGGTAGTTGTACTCCTTCATGATGTATAAAATTTTTACATGTTGATAACCTAAGCTTTTATGTTTTATATGAAATGAAAACCATGAAGACCCTACTGATATGTTTCGGCCTAAACAAAATAAATGGTTTAAGGTTAGAGTTTTGAACTCAATCATGCTTATTCATGAAGTATAATGCCTTGTTTGTGCTTAGATCAAGTTTGCATGTTATATGTTTAAGTTTTATGCTTCATATGGAATAAAATGATATGAAACCCTACTGATATGTTTCGGCCAAATTGAGATAAATAAGTTAGGGTTAGAATTTTGAATTCAAATAGTCTTATTCATGAAGTATGGTGACTTGTATGTGCTTGTACAATGCCTTGTATGTACTTAGATTAAATTTGCATGTTATATGTTTAAGTTTTATGCTTCATATGGAATAAAATGATATGAAACCCTACTGATATGTTTCGGCCAAATTGAGATAAATAAGTTAGGGTTAGAATTTTGAATTCAAATAGTCTTATTCATGAAGTATGGTGACTTGTATGTGCTTGTACAATGCCTTGTATGTACTTAGATTAAATTTGCATGTTATATGTTTAAGTTTTATGCTTCATATGGAATAAAATGATATGAAACCCTACTGATATGTTTCGGCCAAATTGAGAAAAATAGGTTAGGGTTAGAGTTTTGAACCCAAATAGGCTTATTCATGAAGTATAATGCCTTGTATATGCTTAGATCAAGTTTGCATGTTATGTGGTTAAGTTTTATGATTCATATGGAACAAAATGATATGAGAACCCTACTGATAGGTTTCGGTCAAATTAAGATAAATGGGTTAGGGTTAGAGTTTTTGAACTCAAACATGCGTATTCATGAAAAATAATGTCTTGTATGTGCTTGGAACAATTTGCATGTTATGTGTTTGAGTTTTTATGCTTCATATGGAATAAAATAATGTGGAAACCTACTGATGTGGCTTGGCCAAGATGGATTAATTGGGTTAGGAAAGAGTTTAAACCTAACTAAATATGCTTATGTATTCTCATGATATGTAGCCTTTGATATATGAGTAGATTAAGCTTTCATGCTTCATGATATGATGAAAATATGCCTTATGATATGTTGCATTGCTATGTCTTATGATATGATAGACTTATGACATGATGTGCCATGTTAATGATATGATATGCTAGACTCATGATATGATATGCCATGTTCATGATATGTATGCCAAGTTCATGAGATGATATGCCATGTTTGATGATTTGAAAATAACATGTTATACTTTATGTTATGATAGGACCATGTTATGTTTCATAATGCATGTATGAATGGCTTATGTAAGAGGAAAAACCTAAAGAGTTGCTTCCCTTAAGTTGGGACCAAGAGCACTCTTCATGTTATGAAAAAGAGTTGCTTCCCTTAAGTTGGGACCAAGACCACTCTTCATGTTATGAAAAAGAGTTGCTTCCCTTAAGTTGGGACCAAGAGCACTCTTCATGTTATGAAAAAGAGCTGCTTCCCTTAAGTTGGGATCAAGAGCACTCTACATGCTATGGTAAAGAGATGCTTCCCTTAAGTTGGGACCAAGAGCACTCTTCATGTTATGAAAAAGAGTTGCTTCCCTTAAGTTGGGACCAAGACCATTCTTCATGTTATGAAAAAGAGTTGCTTCCCTTAAGTTGGGACCAAGAGCACTCTTCATGTTATGAAAAAGTGCTGCTTCCCTTAAGTTGGGATCAAGAGCACTCTACATGCTATGGTAAAGAGATGCTTCCCTTAAGTTGGGATCAAGAGCTCTCTTCATGATATGACAAGAATTATGACAAGTATGATATGATATGACATGCATGATATTTTACTTTGTAAGGCTTGTACCAAGGGTGGGCTCCATAAGCGCCCCGGGGTCGACGGACTATGAACGGATCTCGTTAAGGGATGGGCTCCTTAGTACGCCCCTAGGTCGACGGACTATGAACGGACCTAGATCCCTAGTAGGTTCGGGGCTAGCTACCCTGTCCTAGGGATTGCGCGCATTTATGTTTACATGTGGTACAAGCCGGGGCCCTTCTCATGTTGATGATATTATGTTCAAGTATATGTATACGATATGTTTTACAAGAAGCATGATGCAAACGTTCATTCCATGATGCATGTTTTGAAAATCATTCTACATCTTGCATCTACATGTTCACATGATATGAAATCCTTACATGAAAATAAAAAGGAGGTATGATATGCTCACCTGACATGATATATGTTTTGATAGGTGTTTCTATGATACGTTTCATGATATGAATTCACATGACATGATAGATTTTCATGAGACATGCTTATATGATATGATATGTTATGATGTGTACTTACAAGCTATGACACATTTTATGCCATGCTATGTTATGTTCCTTATATGATAGGAGACGATTATGTTATGTTCTTCCATACCATTTGATGATATGATATGTTTGATTTCATGTGTCACTTTATGTATTATTGTGATTCGGATTTATGAGTAGGAAAGGAGCTCACTAAGCCCTTTGGCTTATAGCTACACGTTTTCCTTGTACTGCAGATAAAGGCAAGGAATGGATCAGTTAAGGGGAGCAGCAGGAAAGGCGATGAAGATGTGTGTGGAAGTGCTGGTGGATAGATCTATTTATGCTTTTGGGTTATCTATGTTATGCATGTGAACAATGTTGGACCTATACTTATGATAATGTTCAGCTAGTATGATATCCTACTCATGTTATGTTGGTACGTTTGATTTCACATGCCATGTTAAGTGAATTAGATGCATATGGTAGATGTCAAAAAAAAAAAAAAAAATATAAGTCTTCCGCTGCCATGAATCCATATGCATTAGTAAATGATGTCTATGTTAAGTGACGTCCGTCCCTCTAGGGTAGCCTTAGGGGTACCTGGAAGGGCGGGCGTTACAGTTTGGTATCAGAGCAGGTCTGCCTTTCTACTACACACACATCAAGCCTTCATCCTGTCGCTCCAAGTAAGAATTTTATGCTTAAATTTTATTTTGATATGATATTTATGCTTAATCCATTTTTTTTTATGATGTTTGATAATATGCATGCTTGTTATCTTTATTTATTTAGTTATCCCATTTTTAGTTTAGGTATACATGATGGTAGACTAGGAACAACAATAATCTTAAGGTAGCCTGGTTTTGAATAACGATAACTTATACTAGCTTGTTGTGATTTATGAAGATAAAGCATGGTTAGAACACGAAATACCAGAGCAGATGAGACGGCACCTCCACCTGATCTGATGCATGTGGTTACCGAGCTCCAGCGTCAGGTTACGGAACAGCAACAAACGATCGCTGCATTGATGAATCAGCAAGGGAATCCTGCTACCCCACCAGGGAACCTGAATGCGATACCCATTATACCAACAACTGTACCAGTACCTCCGGCACCGGTACCACTAGTAGTTCCAGTTCCAGTGGTTCGACAGGAGGCATATCTGATTCAGTGGCAGAGACTTAAGCCAGAAGCTTTCTCTGGACATTGTGAGCCATGGGATGCTCAAGCATGGTTCAAAACTGTGGAGAGCATAGTGGAGTTACTAGATTGGCCTGAACATAAAAAGGTCAAATGCGCATAATTCTGCCTTACCGGAGATGCCAGGATGTGGTGGGACAGAGTGAAAGTAAGGAGACAAATAAATCAGATGAGATGGATGGACTTCGAGACTGAATTCTTCGAAGAATTTTTCCATATGCGGGTGACCAACAAGCACTATGACGAGTTCACCGAGTTCCGACAAGGTGATCTATCGGTTAATGAAGCTGTCAAGAAATTCAACCGCCTAGCACGCTTATGCCCAGAATTGGTCAGCACTGAAAGAGAAAGGGTCAGACTTATGCTGAAAATGCTCCGACCCAAGATAGCTCTGAATGTGGCCAGCGGAGTTAATAGACCGCAGACCGCTGAAGAGTTAATCAGCAGTGCCCTAATTACAGAACACTATCTGAAGGCAATGAATGGTGGCAAGAATCAAGCCCAACCCGGAGGACAAAAATCGCAGAATACCAGAACTGGGTGGAAGGGGAACCACAGTGGCAAGAGGAAGCAATGGGACAACTCTCAGGGAGGTCCAGCGAGCAAGCAGATCATGTTTCCTCAGTGCAACACGTGCGGAAAGAAGCATCCCGGAAAATGTCGTATGGGCACAAATGTATGCTATAGTTGTGGATTAGAAGGACATATGGCTAGAAACTGTCCTACTCAGATCCAGACACCTCAACCACAGAATGTCCCGAACAGAGGTATTCCTCCACAGTTACACCTGATGCAAGCTGTATTAGAAGGCCCTCAGATAAGCCAAGGAATATTGGAAGCTCCGCCAGTGACAACGAATGCCAGGATCCACTCCCTCACCAGAGAAGATGTGGCGAACGCTTTTACTGTTGTCACAGGTCAGATACTTATTTTCAATCAGCATGCTACTGTATTATTTGATACTGGGGCAACACACTCGTTTATCTCTACCCCATTCACAAGAAAGATAGACATGCCACCCCAAGCCCTGGATCACAAATTCTTAACGACCCTACCTTCAGGAGAAGTAATGCCATCCACTCATATGCTGCGAGCTGCACCTATCAGAATCTCAGACAGAGAACTCTATTGTGATCTGATAGTGCTTGACATGCAGGATTATGATATTATATTGGGCATGGATTTCCTGAGCAAGTACGGTGCCTCGATTGAGTGCCGTAAAAGAAAAGTGGTTTTCCGGCCCGAACCAGAACTGACGTTTGAATTTAGCGGAACGCCAAGGAAAGAGACTAAGAAATTCCTATCAGCCTTAGAAGCACGGAAGCTGTTGGGCAACGAATGCACGGGATTTCTAGCCCATGTGATCGATGCAAGCCGAACGGAGAACCGGAAGTTAGAGGATGTCAGAGTTGTATGTAATTTTCTGGGAGTTTTCCCCGATGAATTACCAGGACTAGCCCCGGACAGAGAAGTTGAATTTGAGATCGAATTGATCCCTGGTACTAAACCAATCTCTAAGGCACCTTACCGTATGACACCAGCTGAATTGAAAGAACTCCAGGAACAGTTACGGGAATTGCTTGACAAGGGACTTATTCGCCCTAGTCACTCTCCATGGGGAGCTCCGGTACTCTTGGTGAAGAAAAAAGACGGATCTATGCGAATGTGTATAGACTACCGGGCACTGAATAAGGTTACAATCCAGAACAGATATCCTTTACCACGGATTGATGACCTATTTGACCAGTTGAAAGGTGCCACCGTCTTCTCTAAGATTGACTTGCGATCTGGTTATCATCAAGTAAAGGTGAAACAAGGTGATATACCAAAAACGGCTTTCCGAACGAGATACGGACATTATGAGTTCGTAGTAATGCCCTTCGGAGTTACAAATGCTCCTGCTCTATTTATGGATTTGATGAACAGGATATTTTCGGCTTACCTTGACAAGTTCGTGATAGTTTTTATCGATGACATCCTTATTTACTCGAGAACCCAAGAAGAGCATGCCGACCATCTGAACATAGTATTACAAATTCTTCAGGAGAAGCAACTTTATGCGAAATTCTCGAAATGTGAATTTTGGCTCGATCAAGTGTCCTTTTTGGGTCATGTAATCTCTAAGGATGGAATAATGGTAGACTCAATCAAGATTGAAGCTGTAAGTAACTGGAACAGACCAAAGAATGCCAGCGAAATCAGAAGTTTTCTTGGTTTAGCCGGCTACTATTGAAAATTTGTAGAGGGTTTTTCCAGAATTGCGGCTCCTATGACGGCACTCACCAGGAAAAACAAGAAGTATGAATGGACAAAAGAATGCGAGAAGAGTTTCACGGAGCTAAAAAGAAGATTGATTAGTGCTCCAATCCTCACTCTTCCAGAAGGTAACGAGGGATTCGACATGTACAGTGATGCTTCCAGATTAGGACTCGGAGCTGTACTCATGCAGAATGGCAAGGTCATTGCCTATGCCTCTAGGCAACTTAAGGAGCATGAAAAGAACTATCCCACACATGACCTAGAACTAGAAGCCGTGGTCTTTGCCCTCAAGCTGTGGAGGCATTATTTATATGGGGCCCAGTGTAAGATTTATACAGATCACCAGAGTCTGAAATATTTCTTTACACAGAAAGACCTGAACATGAGGCAACGAAGATGGTTCGAGCTAGTCAAGGATTATGACTGCGAGATCTTCTACCATCCGGGGAAGGCAAACAAAGTAGCCAATGCACTTAGTAGGAAGTCCTGAATACCCAGAATTATTTTAAGTTCGAGGACGAACTTTTATGAGGTATGGGAGACTGTAACACCCATAGGGTTCCTAGCAAAAATTTTAGAATAATTTTTATCATGAATAAAAATATGCCTTAGTTAAATTTTTGCTCCTAGCCGAACACTTAAACAAACAAAATAGAAATAAAAATATATTTAAGGTCTAGGATTTGAACTCTAGACCTCCCACTAGATGCATGAATAAGATAACCATTAGACCAAGAGTAATTGTGGTTGAAAAGAAAGGGAAACTATAGTTAAAGGTAAAGAGGTAAAAGCTCTTCTCTTGGGAAGAGAAGTTAGAATTGTCTTCTTCCTCTCTAATGAAGAGATGCTCTAGAATATTCTTTTCTTGCTCTCTAAGAAGGGATGCATCTAGACAATGTTTTCATTAAGAAGAGAGTAAAGGAGAGGAGGAAGAAAAATATAGTTTTTCCTCCTCCTCTCATGATGAATAAAAGGGAGAAATGAAAAATGAGTTGGCATTTTGCTCTCATTCTCTCCTACTCTCTCTTTCACCGTGACTCTCTCTCCCTCTCCTCTTCTTGCCGAGACCAAGGAGCAAGGAAGCTCTCCTCTAGGAAGGATTCACAAGCAAGGTTCCCTCCTTAGATAATTTAGTGAAGGATGTGAGTATCCCCTCACTGCAGTACAAGTAGCTTTGATCGGTTTCATTCGTAAACGTTTTCTTTTGAAATTTTAAAGATGTCTCTCTTGTAAATTTCAGTCAAGGTAAATATGGGTAGTCACTTAGGGCATGATAGGAAAAAAAAAAAAAAAAAGACATACTTACCATATGATTCGGCCAAAATGATTTTTAGGCCTTAAGTTAAGAATTTTGGATAGAAATCATGGTAGTTGTACTCCTTCATGATGTATAAAATTTTTACATGTTGATAACCTAAGCTTTTATGTTTTATATGAAATGAAAACCATGAAGACCCTACTGATATGTTTCGGCCTAAACAAAATAAATGGTTTAGGGTTAGAGTTTTGAACTCAATCATGCTTATTCATGAAGTATAATGCCTTGTATGTGCTTAGATCAAGTTTGCATGTTATATGTTTAAGTTTTATGCTTCATATGGAATAAAATGATATGAAACCCTACTGATATGTTTCGGCCAAATTGAGATAAATAAGTTAGGGTTAGAATTTTGAATTCAAATAGTCTTATTCATGAAGTATGGTGACTTGTATGTGCTTGTACAATGCCTTGTATGTACTTAGATTAAATTTGCATGTTATATGTTTAAGTTTTATGCTTCATATGGAATAAAATGATATGAAACCCTACTGATATGTTTCGGCCAAATTGAGATAAATAAGTTAGGGTTAGAATTTTGATTTCAAATAGTCTTATTCATGAAGTATGGTGACTTGTATGTGCTTATACAATGCCTTGTATGTACTTAGATTACATTTGCATGTTATATGTTTAAGTTTTATGCTTCATATGGAATAAAATGATATGAAACCCTACTGATATGTTTCGGCCAAATTGAGAAAAATAGGTTAGGGTTAGAGTTTTTAACCCAAATAGGCTTATTCATGAAGTATAATGCCTTGTATATGCTTAGATCAAGTTTGCATGTTATGTGGTTAAGTTTTATGATTCATATGGAACAAAATGATATGAGAACCCTACTGATAGGTTTCGGTCAAATTAAGATAAATGGGTTAGGGTTAGAGTTTTTGAACTCAAACATGCGTATTCATGAAAAATAATGTCTTGTATGTGCTTGGAACAATTTGCATGTTATGTGTTTGAGTTTTTATGCTTCATATGGAATAAAATAATGTGGAAACCTACTGATGTGGTTTGGCCAAGATGGATTAATTGGGTTAGGAAAGAGTTTAAACCTAACTAAATATGCTTATGTATTCTCATGATATGTAGCCTTTGATATATGAGTAGATTAAGCTTTCATGCTTCATGATATGATGAAAATATGCCTTATGATATGTTGCATTGCTATGTCTTATGATATGATAGACTTATGACATGATGTGCCATGTTAATGATATGATATGCTAGACTCATGATATGATATGCCATGTTCATGATATGTATGCCAAGTTCATGAGATGATATGCCATGTTTGATGATTTGAAAATAACATGTTATACTTTATGTTATGATAGGACCATGTTATGTTTCATAATGCATGTATGAATGGCTTATGTAAGAGGAAAAGCCTAAAGAGTTGCTTCCCTTAAGTTGGGACCAAGAGCACTCTTCATGTTATGAAAAAGAGTTGCTTCCCTTAAGTTGGGACCAAGAGCACTCTTCATGTTATGAAAAAGAGTTGCTTCCCTTAAGTTGGGACCAAGAGCACTCTTCATGTTATGAAAAAGAGTTGCTTCCCTTAAGTTGGGATCAAGAGCACTCTACATGCTATGGTAAAGAGATGCTTCCCTTAAGTTGGGATCAAGAGCTCTCTTCATGATATGACAAGAATTATGACAAGTATGATATGATATGACATGCATGATATTTTACTTTGTAAGGCTTGTACCAAGGGTGGGCTCCATAAGCGCCCCGGGGTCGACGGACTATGAACGGATCTCGTTAAGGGATGGGCTCCTTAGTACGCCCCTAGGTCGACGGACTATGAACGGACCTAGATCCCTAGTAGGTTCGGGGCTAGCTACCCTGTCCTAGGGATTGCGCGCATTTATGTTTACATGTGGTACAAGCCGGGGCCCTTCTCATGTTGATGATATTATGTTCAAGTATATGTATACGATATGTTTTACAAGAAGCATGATGCAAACGTTCATTCCATGATGCATGTTTTGAAAATCATTCTACATCTTGCATCTACATGTTCACATGATATGAAATCCTTACATGAAAATAAAAAGGAGGTATGATATGCTCACCTGACATGATATATGTTTTGATAGGTGTTTCTATGATACGTTTCATGATATGAATTCACATGACATGATAGATTTTAATGAGACATGCTTATATGATATGATATGTTATGATGTGTACTTACAAGCTATGACACATTTTATGCCATGCTATGTTATGTTCCTTATATGATAGGAGACGATTATGTTATGTTCTTCCATACCATTTGATGATATGATATGTTTGATTTCATGTGTCACTTTATGTATTATTGTGATTCGGATTTATGAGTAGGAAAGGAGCTCACTAAGCCCTTTGGCTTATAGCTACACGTTTTCCTTGTACTGTAGATAAAGGCAAGGAATGGATCAGTTAAGGGGAGCAGCAGGAAAGGCGATGAAGATGTGTGTGGAAGTGCTGGTGGATAGATCTATTTATGCTTTTGGGTTATCTAAGTTATGCATGTGAACAATTGTTGGACCTATACTTATGATAATGTTCAGCTAGTATGATATCCTACTCATGTTATGTTGGTACGTTTGATTTCACATGCCATGTTAAGTGAATTAAATGCATATGGTAGATGTCAAAAAAAAAAAAATATAAGTCTTCCGCTACCATGAATCCATATGCATTAGTAAATGATGTCTATGTTAAGTGACGTCCGTCCCTCTAGGGTAGCCTTAGGGGTACCTGGAAGGGCGGGCGTTACAGCGGGCCTTCGAGTAGGAGTCACCTTAGGCTCCGAACGAAGTAAAATTGACCTGTGTCTTTGTGTTGTTTGTTTTTATTTCGCTGCGTCTTTACTCGAGTATTTTACAAATCGAACGAAATAGCCGCGAGCGCTATTCACCCCCCCTAGCGCGGTCTCGATCCAACAATTGGTATCAGAGTGGGGTCGTTTTGAACTGGTGCAACCACCATTCAAGCATTTTTCGTGGCTTTGTCTTTTGTATAAGGTAAAAATAAAACCTTACGCCTTTCATTTTTTCCCTCCAAAATTATTTTCGAAAAAATTCATTTTCATCCTTTCACGGTTTATTAGTATTGATAAAATATTGAATTTGGCAAAATTTGAAATAATATTTTTTAAATAATTTTTAATAATATTTTATTATTATTTTATTATTTTTTCTCGAAACTCGTAAATTTCTATTTCTATCCTTCTACCACACTACTAATCCAGGATTAAGTCCTGGGACAAGTTTTTTGCTCACTTTTTCGTGCAAGATTCAATGGCTCTCCAAGAAGGCTATAGCACCACTCGTCCACCGCTTTTCTCCTGCGAAGACTTCGGCTACTGGAAAGGCTGAATGGAGTCGTACCTACAAACCGAGTTCGATGTCTGGATGATCACCGAGACCGGGCTCGAAATACCAACTGACGACGCCGGCATGCCACTACCGTATGAGAACTGGGACGCGAACCTTATCAAAAAGGTAGAAGCAAATGCAAAAACAACGTATACACTACAATGCGGCTTAACGAATAAGGAGCTGAATCGCGCCGGCCCATTCTTAAGCGCCAGGGAGCTGTGGGAGAATCTGATTCAGTTACACGAAGGTACCCAAGTAAGTAAGCATAATTTAATAGAAAATTTATTTGAATTAGATGAACAGTATGACACTACTTCGGTCGAGGAAGGTATTACGTTGGTTGTAGGTACAAGCAAGACAGAGGAAGCTAGAAAGAAACATATGATGAAGGCAACATGGTCTGAATCTTCAGACAAATCAGAGACTGACGAAGAAGAAGTGACAAGCTTCCTCGCATTACCAGTACTAGCATCTGTGGCGGAAACTGAGTCCGAATACGGGACAGATACCGAAAGCGAATCTGGAACCGAGTCTGAGCGAAGCCACGGTTCCGTATCCGTTTCCGAAGGTTCTAAACCCACTGTAAGTTCTTTAATTTCTAGTATTTTCTTAGATAATTCAGAAAATTTAGTTCCTTACTTACTAAAAAAGTTAGCTAAATCTAACGTCCGAGTCAAGTCACTCCAAAAGGAGGTAACAACCCTTAAGGAAGTGACTAACTCGAGTCCTTTAACTGAGCCAGTTCAAATTGGAAATTCAACCCAAGTCCAACAACTTGAGGAAGAAAATTCCAATTTGAAAACTCAAGTTAAAGAACTCAAGAACATGTTGGAACGGTTTACTTTGGGTTCCAAGAATCTGGATCTGATTCTTGGAAAACAGCGAGCCATTTACAACAAATCCGGACTTGGATTTAAAACTAAAAGAAAATACAAATCGTATTTATCATTAGTAAATAGAAATAATAAAAAGGTAGTCCAAGCATGGGTACCTAAGTCCAACTTGGTCAATCAAGTTGGACTTGGTCAATATTGGGTCCCCAAGGATCAAGTCTATTACCTTGATAGACCTTATCGAGGCTATGATTCAGGGGGAGCAAAAAGAAAAACGATATTAATAAAACGAACATAATTAAATTCAAAATTCAAAATTCAAAAATCAAAATCAAATTAAAAATTCGAAATTAAATTATAAATTCAAAATTCAAAAATCAAAATCAAATTAAAAATTTAAAATTAAATCATAAATTCAAAATATAGATGGAGGATCCAGAATAGCTGGCACCCCCCACTGAACTACCCGACAGGGTAACTGAACTTAATCTACCCGAAATGGGTAAAACAAGAGTAGATTACTCGGCAGGGTAATTAAGGTTAGACTAAAACGGGCTAAGTTTAACTTGACTCACAGTACTGGTGAAATTTTTGGATGATAGTACGTTAGGGAAGCTTGGGCATCGCATGTCTAGGAAGATATGGCTTCGACCTGGTGCATTTGGCCAAGTGGAACTGACCGAATCTACCCTTAAATGGATCCTAACTAGTTAGACCAAGGATTAGTATTAAGTTCAATGGGTAGGACTATTTGGGAAACCTCGAAGGCATGGTTACTTTAATGAGCTCCTTGTGACTCAACATAACCCAGAAGTTTATCCAAAAAATGCTTACTTGTTGAACCCAAAGCTAAACCTGAATCTAACGCAAAGTTAAACCAGACCCTTAAATTTCACAATAATTCATCTCACAACAATTATAGGGTTCCCTGATTAACAATCTAGATTGGGTGAGATGACTAAGAAATCAAATTATGAAAATTGACTTGAACTTAAATCAAGTTAATTAACAATTAAATTATCTTAAATTAACTTGAATTATTTTCAAAACTAAAATGATTTTTAAAACACAATTTCAAAATTATTTTAAAACTCAATTTCAAAATTATTTTAAACTCAATTTCAAAATTACTTTTAAAATCAATAAAATTATTAAAAATCTTTTCAAAATTAATTTCAAATCTTTTCAAAATCAATTTCAAAATCATTTTAAAAAACTTTTCAAAACTTAATTTCAAAATCATTTTAAAAAACTTTTCAAAACTTAATTTCAAAATCATTTTAAATTCTTTTCAAAACTTAATTTCAAAATCTTTTCAAAACTTAATTTCAAAATCATTTTAAAATCTTTTCAAAACTTAATTTCAAAATCTTTTCAAAACTTATTTTCAAAATCATTTCAAAACTTAATTTCAAAATCATTTTAAAAAACTTTTCAAAACTTAATTTCAAAATCATTTTAAAATCTTTTCAAAACTTAATTTCAAAATCTTTTCAAAACTTAATTTCAAAATCTTTTCAAAACTTATTTTCAAAATCATTTCAAAACTTAATTTCAAAATCATTTAAAAAAAAACTTTTCAAAACTTAATTTCAAAATCATTTTAAAATCTTTTCAAAACTTAATTTCAAAATCAATTTCAAAATCATTTTAAAATCTTTTCAAAACTTAATTTCAAAATCTTTTCAAAATCAATTTCAAAATCATTTCAAAATCTTTTCAAAACTTATTTTCAAAATCATTTCAAAACTTAATTTCAAAATCATTTTAAAAAACTTTTCAAAACTTAATTTCAAAATCATTTTAAAATCTTTTCAAAACTTAATTTCAAAATCTTTTCAAAACATATTTTCAAAATCATTTCAAAACTTAATTTCAAAATCATTTAAAAAAAAACTTTTCAAAACTTAATTTCAAAATCATTTTAAAATCTTTTCAAAACTTATTTTCAAAATCATTTCAAAACTTAATTTCAAAATCATTTAAAAAAAAACTTTTCAAAACTTAATTTCAAAATCATTTTAAAATATTTTCAAAACTTAATTTCAAAATCTTTTCAAAATCAATTTCAAAATCATTTTAAAATCCTTTCAAAACTTAATTTCAAAATCTTTTCAAATTCAATTTCAAAATCATTTTAAAATCCTTTCAAAACTTAATTTCAAAATCTTTTCAAAATTAATTTCAAAATCATTTTAAAATCTTTTCAAAACTTAATTTCAAAATCATTTTAAAATCTTTTCAAAACTTAATTTCAAATCTTTTCAAAATCAATTTCAAAATCATTTCAAATCTTTTCAAAACTTAATTTCAAAATCAATTTAAAATCTTTTCAAAATTTAATTTCAAAATCATTTCAAAATTTAATTTCAAAATCATTTTGATTTTTTTTTCCAAAGTTAATTTCAAAATCATTTTAAAAATCTTTGCAAAACTAAAATCTTTTAAAACTTCATTTCAAAATTATTTGAAATTCAAAACTTATGTTTTATATCAACTGTAAAGACAACTCCATCTCACGTTCACTCAAATGCTAAACATGCTTGTTAATCTAGATTGAGTGAGATGGAAAATTAGGAAATATTTTTTTTAACCTCTCATGCTTGAACTCCTGAACTCAAAAATTTATTAAGACATTAATTAAGGGGGAGTGATTTTAAGTCGGTTTTAAAATCATTTTTTCTTTAAAAATTTTGACTTGACCTCAAAATTAAAAACTATTTTTGGCATATCTTCAAAAATTCAAGTTATTTTTTAGCTTTAAAATTAAAATTATTGATGACCTGACTCTGAAATTATAACTTCTCTAGAAGCTAAATGTTTTTAAAGCTAAGTACTTAATTAAGTTTTCTCTAACTAAACTTAGTTTCTCAACGCAATCATGTTTAAGTTGAAAACATAGCTAAGTATTTTCAAAGTTAGCTAAATATTTTTTCAAAAACATTTAGCTAAGCACTTTTTAAAGTGTTTAAAAAAAAAAATTTAGCTAAGTACAATTGTTTTCAAATGCTAAGTTCTGCTGAAAATGCTAAGTATTTTCCAAAGCATTCTCAAAATTTCATCAAAACAGTTTGTTTTGAAAAACTAAATCTTTTTAAGGTTAAATACTTAACAAAACTATTATCCTCATAAGTTTAGCTAAGTCCTTGATAAAAGTATTTTAAAAAGTAAAAATCTTAGCTGATCAATTTTTTTAGCTAAACTCCCTCTTTAAAAAACTAAGAATTTAAAGTGTTGTGATATCACAAAAATTTACTTAGTTACTTGTTAAAGACAAAATTAACCTTATCTCAGCTAAAAGTATCTCTCAAACTAAAGGAAATGCAAATATTCAGGTTGAGCGTGTTTGATCTTTAGGGCTCTGATACCTCTTAAAGTCAATCTATCGAACTGGACTCATGCTTGGACTTAAGGACCAACTAAATAAATAACCTAAATTAAAATATTAGCTACTCTCTCTCTTCAACCTAAAAATTAACAAGTTCTTTTTCAAAAATAAGTACTATTTTATTCAAAATTAAGCTAAGTCCCTTTTCACTTAAGCTATATTTTCAAAATTCAATGTTTCCAAAAGGCTTAGCTAAGTGATTCATAGAGCAACTTTCAATTTTTTTTCAAACATAGCCAATCTTGAAACATAACTTTATAAATTCTTACTAAGATATTTTCTAAGTTACCGTTCAGATAATTTTGCAAAATTTTAACTCAGTGCTTTCAAAATTTTAGGTGAAAATTTATTTTTCAACTTAGCACTTATCCTATTTTTTTTCATAATCTAATTTACTTTTCAAAAAGAAAAATTGAAAATTATTTTCAACTGGCTTATTTTTTGATAAATGGCAAAGGGGGAGAGTAGGAAATTCAAAAGTAAAGTAAAAATTCAAAAAGGAAACCCTGTATTAAGGGGGAGCTTCACAAAAGTTTAAGTGTTAGCTTAAGTTAGGTATTCATTTGAATTTATATACTTAAGCTTGGTCACTTAAAAATTTTTAATATACTTATGCATTGGTTTTATTTAACTTTGAATTTGGGTTGCCATAATCAAAAAGGGGGAGATTGTTGGTGCGGGAAGCATCCGACGATCGAACCTGAGTTTTGATAATGGCAAAGGATTCAAAGTTAAGGGTTGTTATTATCTAACATGTTGAATGAGTGTTTCAGGAAAGTCCTAACTGTGGTTAGGCAGGTGAAAACCCTAGGGGGTGGTAACCCTAGGTCCTAGGGGGCGGTAACCCTAGGTGGAGAAAAGTCCTAGCTGCGGTTAGGCAAAGGGAAAAACCCTAGGGGGTGGTAACCCTAGGTCATAGGGGGTGGTAACCCTATGCGGAAAGTCTTGGCAGGTCGATGACATCAGGCAAAAAGTCCTAGGGGGTGGTAACCTTAGGTGGAAAGTCCTGGTGTCGCGAACCAGGTGAAAGACTGGACTAGCCGGGAAGCGGATGTCCAGCAGAAAGTCTGGAAGCGTCGAGTGCTGAGCAAAAGTCCAGTCGATCTGGAGGATCGTACTGGCAACAGGTAAATCTCCTGAGTGGAGTAGGTGAGGACGCGTTCCCCGTAGAGGGAACAGTAGGCGTCGGGTCGACCTAGGGTTTCCGGTTGGAAATCCGAAGTCAGACCCGGACAGTACGGAGACTGTCTTAAACATTCTTTATTATCCATACTGTTATTTTGTGCTAACTTTGTGTTGCAGGATGTTGTTTGGGACTAACATATCTTGCAGGTATAAAATAACGAAGACTTACCTCGGATGAACAGTGTCCGAGGCGCCTCCATGGGACTTGGAGGCGCCTCGGGTTCAAAATCCTGAGCTGGCACGAAGAGCAGGCTTAAGGCACCTTGGATGGGTTGAAGGCGCCTTAGACAGCTTGGAGGCGCCTTGAAAGGGTTTAAGGCGCCTTCAGGTCGCGGCAGTCAAAGGATTATCCCAGCAAGCAGATCGGGATAAAATTCTCGTTTAAGGCACCTTGGAGCTTGTTTAAGGCACCTTGAACACTGTTTATAAAGAGGATTCGACCAGAAGCTCAAGTGAACAAGATTCAAGTCTTCCCTCTGCATTAGTTGCTAACGAATTCGTCCCGAAGTGCTGCAACTTGACACCGACAACCCGAAGCTTCAATTTAGTATTTTCCATTGTCGGTATAAGATTACTTACTGCATTACTTGTAAATCATCTTTTGTATACTTTCGAACTTATAGTTGTTGCCCACCGGAAGCGATCAAGGATCGCGGGCCTTTGAGTAGGAGTCACCTTAGGCTCCGAACGAAGTAAAATTGACCTGTGTCTTTGTGTTGTTTGTTTTTATTCCGTTGCGTCTTTACTCGAGTGTTTTACGAATCGAACGAAATAGCCACGAGCGCTATTCACCCCCCCTCTAGCGCGGTCTCGATCCAACAGTTGAGTGGTACTACTCTTGGAGCTAGATATTAATTAAGTGAGTTGTCAATAACTTACTTAATTTGTGGATATTCGTTATCTTAAACACAGGGAGACTAACACACTCATGGTAAGAAGGAGCTCATAATGTAATTTGGGATTGGTGTGGTGGTGCAACAATAACTCTCTAGTGGAATGAGTTATTGTTGATGAACTTGAGTTGTGTGTTCGGGGCGAATACGGGATACTCAAGCTCATCGGAAGGCCAAAACCAATTTCTCCTCTAGGTCCCTGTCGTAGCCTCATTAGTGCATTATAAACCACTCATTAAAATCCCATCTTGGTGACCAAGCCAAGGCCGGCCACCATATCCTCTTAAGGGGCCGGCCCCTTGCTTGGTGCCCAAGCAAGAGAGGGCCGACCACATTAATTCAAATAAGGAGGGGCGTTTTTAATTTTTAAAATCTTCTCTTTGTAGAATTCTACAAGTTTTAAAAGGGAGATTTTAAATTTAAAAATTTTCCTTATTTGAATTAAGTCATATAGTTTAAAAGAGAGTTTAAAAGTTTTAAAACTTTCCCTTTTTAACCATCCTCATGGTTTTTAGGAAAAAGGAAGAGAAGTTTTAAAATTTAAATTTTCTATTTTTGTAACCATGTTAAAAAAGGAAATTTTATAAGAGAAATTTTAAATTTTAAAACATGATTTTAATTTTTAAAAACTTTCCTTTTTCAACATCCACTTTAGGAAAGAGAGCATGTAAAATTTTATAGGAGGATTTCTTCTTTTATAAAATTTTATAAAAATTTTTTCCTTCCCCTTGATGATGTGGCCGGCCACCCTTGCTTGGTTCCCAAGCAAGGGGTCAGCCAAAATAATTAAAATTAAATCATCATCCAATTAATATTTGATGATTGATTCAATCAAGAGGAAAGAAAAGGAAAAATAAAAGGAAAAAGGAAAAACAAGAGGAAGATTTTAACTTTTGTAAAAAGTCTTTCCTTATTTGCCTTGGGCAAGTAATATAAAAGAAGGGGTGAGGAGGCCTCATGAGATATCAATTCTTATTCCCTTGGTGGAGTTCCTCTTGTGTGGCCGGCCCGTCTCTCTCTCTCTTTTCCCTTTGCTCTCTTTTGCTCCTTGGTGGTGGTGGTGGCCGAATTCTAGAGGAGGAGGAAGAAGGCTGTGGGTGGTGTTCATCTTGGAGGATCGTCACCCACACGACGTCCAATGTAAGGCGAGGAATACGACAGAAGATCTCAAGGTTATTAGCATACAAAGAAAAGTTATAATTAACAATTGTTTTCTGCATCATGCTAGTTATTTTTCTTTGTATGAATTCCAAACACAAGAGGCATTAGATCTAGTTTTTCGAATTAGTAATTCATGTTTGTGTTTTTCTTTGTTTTTCAAATTTGTGATTCGATTGTTCTTTTTGGTTAAACCTAGAATTATATAAGGAAATTAAATATTAGATTTCCTTAAAAGGCTTTGTCTAGGCGGTAGTGGATGCTCCCATACCCAAGAAGGCCATGTGCCTCGCCATTCAGTCCTGGAAGTCAATTTTAGAAATTAATATTTAATTGAATTTATAACATAGATGGATTTGGATCAATAGTGTTAAGTTCCGCTTGCAATCCAAATCTAAACCATTAAGAACAGATAAGTTAAATTTGGAATCAATAATGTTATGTTCCATTTGCAATTCCTAATTTAACTTCTAAAGAACACAATAGGTTGTTTAGGAAAGGTTCGACACTTGTACAAAATTTTTGTACAGTCGAACCTGTATGATCTTCTTAGGACCAATCAACAATTGGTATCAGATCTAGGGTTTGCCTCTGTGTGTTTTGGTTTTCAAATTAATTATGCACATGTCATGTATAATTTAGGCAGGATAATAGTAGGATGTGCTAACTTTGTGGTTGCAGGCTCCAACTATTATGACATATAGATATTGTGTGTGATTGGACCCTTGGACATGTCAAGGGCATTATTTTGTGTGCATGATTGTATGTATCAAATACAGCAGGAGCTGTATTATTTTTAGAATTTTATTTTTGTTCGATCTAGAATACATGTACATTTCTTTATGGAGTATAGGATCGATATATGTAAAATTCTATATTTATCGCGGATCGTATCTTTGTGAGGTGTGGTGCTATTGGAGGACCAGAGATACAGCAGAATAAGAAGCAAGATAGATGTGACAACTCGACCCGATGGCGGTGGCTAAAGATGGCAGCAGCTAGGGTTGGAACACACGGAGAACAGTGACAGAAAAGGCCATAATAGTTGGAAAATTAATTTCCATATTTATTACTTTTATTTACTGTGATGTGTGCTAGCATAGGTTAAAATCCTCATTTTTAAATAATTATGTGGGAGAGAGATTTTAATAAATTCCATGGTCTCCATTACTGGCTTGTAAGTGCCTCCCTCCACAACGGATGAGTTTGTTGCGGATCACTAGATCAAACTTCCTTTATGGATGGTTATAGGAAATTATTTAGGAGCGTGTGATCTTCTCCAACTGAAGGGGCACAATCCTATTTAATGGACTAAGTATCAAATAATAGTATACACTTAGACGCATTCAATAGCATCCTCCCCAACGGAGTCACTACTATTGTTTTGTGTGACCAAAGGAAAACCAACTATTAATTTTATTTGTCATAAAGTTAGGATGGCAAGATAATAAAATTAATGGGTTACACCCTCCTCTTACAAATGTTGAATTTATATACGTCCACATTAACGTGGCATGCAATATTCACGGTGTTTTGAGGTGTTGGTAAATTTAAATAATATTGTTTGAGGAATCAATATTATTCTAAATTTAGAGTCCTGACCAAAGTTTATTTTGTGATTTTTAGGATGACTTTCAACCCACTGACCATTATTCTAAAAGAGAATAGACTTACTGGTCCCAACTATATATATTGGAAAAGAAACCTGGATATTGTCTTAACTGCTGAAATCTATAAGTTTGTACTGTCAGAGGTATGCCTAGATACACCTAATGGTGACTCTACCCCAGAGGAGATTGAGTATTATAAGAAATGGGTAAAAGTAGATGAGATGGCGCGGTGTTACATTTTGGCTTCAATGTCAAATATATTGCAACATCAGCATCAAGATTTACCAACTGCTTATGATATAATGAATAATCTCAAAGAACTCTTTGGGCACCAAAGTCGGACTGCTAGGCAAGAGGCAATGAGAAAGTTAATGACAGCCACCATGTTTGAGGGGACACCTGTAAGGGATCATATCCTCAAAATGATGGCTTATCTAAATGAAATACAAGTCCTTAGAGGAGAAATCGATGGGGAAACCCAGGTCGATATAATTCTCCAAACGCTACCCAGAAGTTTTGAGCAGTTCCGCCTGAACTATAACATGAACAAAAGAGAGTATACGTTGGTGGAACTTCTGACAGAACTACAGGCAGCAGAAGGAATATTTCGTCATAGTTCTCAGATTCATTATGCTGAAAATGATTCTACTTCTAAGTCAAAAGGCAAGAAGAAGAAGAAATAGGTCTTTTCAGCAAAGAAGATAAATAAAGCTCAAGGTACAGGACAAAAAGCTGGAATGAAGAAGCCGAAGGGCAAGTGCTTCATTTGCAAGCAGTCAGGACATTGGAAGGCGGATTGTCCTCGTAGGAATCAGAACAATAAAGGTATATCTCATGCTCTAGTAGTTGAAACAAGTTTAGCGGTGTTATCTACCAGCACCTGGTGTGTAGATACGGGAGCCACTGATTATGTCTACAATTCTTTGCAGGGGTTCCAGGAAACCTGACGACTATTTGAAGGAGAGATAACCGTCTACATGGGAAATGCTACTAAGGTGGCGGCTGTTGTAGTGGGAGGCACCTACTTATCTTTTGATAGGAATAGAAGTTTGGTTTTAAGAAATTATCTTTATATACCCAATTTTAGAAAGAATATAATTTCAATTTCTAAACTATATTTGGATGAATATTCTGTTTCTTTTAGTAACAATGTGGTTATAAAGAGAAATAAGATTATTATCTGTTCTGGTGCATTGGTTGGCAGTTTGTATACTTTAAATCCAATTTCTTCCATAAGGCAACAAATGGAAATTAATAACACATCTTCTAACTCTAATAAGAGAAAAGAACCTTCGAAAATGAACCAAACATATCTTTGACATCTAAGGCTTGGTCATATTAACTTAAGTAGGATTCAAAGGCTTATAGCCGATGGACTCTTGGGTTCATTAGAGTTGGAAAACTTTCCAACCTGTGAATCTTGCTTGGAAGGTAAAATGACCAAGAGACCTTTTAAGGCCAAGGGGTAGAGAGACAAAGATGCGTTAGAACTGGTTCATTCTAATTTGTGTGGTCCTATGTCTATCCAGGCAAGAGGTGGTTATGAATACTTTGTCTCCTTTATAAACGATTATTCAAGATACGAATACATTTACCTGATGCGCCGCAAGTCTGAATGCTTTGACAAGTTCAAAGAATATAGGGTTGATGTGGAGAAACGTCTTGGTAAAAGTATTAAGACACTACGGTCTGACCGTGGTGGTGAATACCTTTTTGGAGAGTTTAGGAATTACTTATCAGAAGCCGGGATTCAATCCCAATTGTCTGCATCTGGTACACCCCAACAGAATGGTGTGGCAGAATAAAGGAATAGGACTCTTATGGAAATGGTTAGATTGATGATGAGTTATTCAGAATTACCAAATTCGTTTTGGAGATATGCTCTGGAAACAGCAGTGTACATTCTGAATATTGTACCTTCTAAAACAGTTCCTTCTACTCTCATGGAATTATGGAATGGGCGTAAGCCTAGTCTGAATCATATCCGGATATGGGGTAGTCTAGCACATGTGCTAAAGGGAGATACTAACAAGTTGGAATCACGTATAGAAGTGTGTCTGTTTGTGGGATATCCTAAGGGAACGAAAGGTGGTTTGTTTTATAATCCTAAAAATCAGAAGATCATTGTTAGCACCAATGCTCAATTTTTAGAGGAAGATTATGTAATGAACCATAATCCCATGAGTGAAATTATTCTAGAAGAGATAAGAGAGGATACGTCTACTTCAGTACCAATAGTACAAGATGAAGTACCACAAGAGACTGCAACACGTGTCACACATGATACACAACCACAGACAGTGCCTCTCGTAGTGGGAGGGTTGTAAGGCAACCTGAGAGATTCATGTTTTTGGGAGAATCTTCGGACTTGATCCGGGTAAACATGAACCTGATCCTCGGACATATGATGAAGCACTCCAAGATATAGATGCAGTATCTTGGCAAAAGGCGATGAACTCTGAAATAGAATCTATGTATTCTAATAAGGTCTGGGAGCTTGTAGAACCGCCAGATGGTATAAAAGCCGTTGGGTGTAAGTGGATCTATAAAAGGAAAAGAGGGACAGACGGGAAGGTAGAAACCTTCAAAGCAAGGCTTGTTGCGAAAGGGTATACTCAGAAAGAGGGAATCGATTATGAGGAGACTTTTTCACCGGTAGCCATGCTTAAGTCTATCCGGATACTCTTATCCATTTCCACTCATATGGATTATGAGATTTGGCAAATGGATGTCAAGACAGCTTTCCTTAACGGAAGTCTTGAAAAAAACATCCATATGAAGCAACCAGAAGGGTTTATTGAAAAAGGCAAAGAGCATATAGTGTGCAAGCTAAATCGGTCCATTTATGGACTGAAGCAAGCTTTAAGGTCTTGGAACATCCAGTTTAATGAAGTAAACCAGTCATATGGATTTATTCAATGTCCGGATGAGTCTTGTGTATACAAGAAGTGTAACTGAAATGTGGTGGTATTTCTTGTACTATATGTAGATGATATTTTGTTAATTGACAACAATGTCAAAGTGTTATCGGACGTAAGGATATGGTTGTCCAAACAATTCGATATGAAGGACTTAGGAGAATGTGCACACATCCTTGGGATCAAAGTCATAAGGGATCGCAAGAAAAGGATGTTGTGCCTATCCCAAGCTTCATATATAGATACAATCCTTGCTCGTTTTAGCATGCAGAACTCCAAAAAAGGTTTCTTACCTTTTAGGCATGGAGTAGCTCTATCTAAAGAGATGTCTCCTAAGACATCAAAGGAGATAGAAGACATGAAGGCAGTTCCTTATGCTTCGGCTGTGGGAAGCCTAATGTATGCAATGCTGTGTACGAGACCTGATATCTGTTTTGCCGTAAGCATGGTTAGCAGATATTAGAGAACCCTGGACAAGGACATTGGACTGCTGTAAAGCATATATTGAAGTACCTGAGAAGGACTAGAGATTATATGCTAGTTTACCAAGCAGACGATTTGCTCCCTGTGGGTTACACGGATTCAGATTTCCAATCAGATAGGGACAACAGTAAGTCTACATCAGGCTATGTGTTTACTTTAGGAGGTGGAGCCATTGCATGGAGGAGTGTTAAGCAGAAATGTGTATCCGACTCAACCATGAAAGCTGAGTATGTGGCAGCCTCTGAGGTAGTCAAAGAAGATGTATGGCTTAGGAACTTCCTAATAGACTTAGATGCGATTTCTGGTTTGCCCAAAATCATCACTATTGGGTTTTTTGGGCGGCGAAAACCGCTTTTTCGCGTTGCGGAAACCACGAAACCCCAGCCACCGGATCCGCGCGAAGATTAAAATTTCAAAAACATTACGAGTACGAGTTTCTTACACTAGTTCTAAACTAGATATACAAGGAAGAAAGGTTATACCCTTGATGCGAAACCCTTCGCAATCTCGCTCGTCCTCGGTTCGCCGGATCTCGAAAGTGTCAAAGTAAACACTTCTCTATTTGTATCCACACAAGCAAGAGAAGGAGAAAAAATCTCTAAGGATGTGCTAGCAACCTTAGAGATCAGTAATGGAGGAGAGGGAGAGAAAGAAGAAAGCTAGAGAGGAAGAAGATGGGAGTTACCACAAAAAAATGAAACTCACCTCATGAAATCAAAGTGGCCGACCACTTTAGTGGAGGTTGTAACCTCCATGGGATACCAAGAGTCACAACTCTTGGTAACTCCCATGAGGTGGCATCTCACTTAAGTAACCATGATGATGTGGAGCATCATCATTGGTCCACTTCTTGCCAACTCACCAATGAGGTGGCAAATGGTCAAGTCAAACTTGACTCTTCATCTTCCTCTCAAGTCAAGTCAAACTTGACCACTTCTCTGCCATGGTTGATCAAATCTAACCATTGGTTCAAGTTAATTTTAATTTAATGAATCTCTATTCATTGAATTAAATTGATTCAATGAGTCTAAGTCCAAATTAGACTCATTTAACACATGAACCAAAATGAGTCCAACTCAATTAGCATAATTTGGATTACTCTTAATCCAATTTGGTTCATCACATGAACCAAATCCTTTAGGTTCATCACATGAACCTAATCCTTTAGGTTCATCAAATGAATCTAATCTCCATCTAATTGCCCTTTGTGTGTGACCCTATAGGTACTTATAACGTTGGCAATGCTCCTAAACCCATTTAGAAGCATAAATAATGAGAGGTATCTAGCAACACATTATTACTACCCAAGTTATAAGAATGTTGAGATCCAACATCACCTTGTGACTACTAATTGTGACTCCTCACAATATATGACAAGTGTCCTTCTATCCTAGACATCTAGATTGATCAATGTGAGGCATAGATTATGTCATCCTCTGACCAATCTAAATCTTGAAATCCGAGTAGACTCACTCGATCAAATGAGCTCAATATCTCATATTGACTCATTTGGGCATGGCCAAGCACTTAGTGGTCTCACTCTATCAATAATATCGATGTCTCTCCCGTCATATAGGAGGGATAGATCCCATCTACATCACTCACATCCCTCTGCATAATTCGTTACATACCCAGTAATCGCCTTTATAGTCCACCCAATTACGGGTGACGTTTGACGAAACCAAAGTACATAACTCCTTATGTAGGGATCCATGGTGACTTCAGGTCTAAGGACTAGTAGTCATACTAATAGCCACATGAGAAAGTATATGACACTCATATAACGATCCATGATACTTTCTCATGGCAGGTCATTCAGTATACATTCTCCAATGCATACCCATGTGTCAACTTGATATCTCTATATCCATGACTTGTGAGATCAAGTCATCGAGTTGACCTACATGCTAGTCTTATTACATTAACATTGTCCTTGAATGTTAATACTCGACTAGGAATGATTAAGAGTAGTGTTCCCTATATCATCTCACTATCGATTCAACCAATCGATTGATATAGGTAAGAACCTTCTACTCAAGGACGCTATTATACTTAGTTTATTTGGCACCAATACAAGTAAGTATAATAACCAAAACAAATACCTTTATTTATATAAGAATATGATACAACAAGTCCATAATACAATCATCAAATGATTGGCTCTAGGGCTCTAACTAACAATCTCCTACTAGCACTAGTGCCAATCAGTATAGGCTCTAAGCCCCAATGACCTAGTGTGACCATCATGCTTTCTCTGTACCAAAGCCTTGGTCAAGGGATCTGCGATGTTTGCCTCTGTGGGTACTCTGCAAATCTTCACATCTCCTCTCTCGATAATCTCTCGAATGAGATGGAAGCGTCGTAGTATGTGTTTGGTCTGCTGGTGTGAGCGAGGTTCCTTCGCCTGTGCTATAGCTCCATTGTTGTCATAATAGAGCTCAATAGGGTCAGCGATACTAGGAACCACCCCAAGTTCAGTGATGAACTTGCGGATCCAAACTGCCTCCTTTGCTGCCTCTGATGCAGCAATGTACTCGGCATCTGTTGTAGAATCAGGGACCGTGTCCTGCTTCGAACTCTTCCAGCTCACAGCACCACCATTTATGCAAAACACGAACCCTGATTGCGATCGATAATCATCCTGGTCGGTCTGGAAGCTAGCATCACTGTAACCCTATACAGCTAGCTCATCATCGCCTCCATATATCAAGAAATATTCTTTAGTTCTTCTTAAGTACTTAAGAATATTCTTGACCGCTATCCAGTGACTTTCACCTGGATCTGACTGGTACCTACTCGTCATGCTCAAAGTATACGAGACATCAGGACGAGTACATAGCATGGCGTACATGATAGATCCTATGGCTGAGGAATAAGGGATCTGATCCATGCGGTCTCTCTCCTTTCTAGAAGAGGGACCTTGAGTCTTCAAAAGACTCACGCCATGTGACATCGGCAGAAATCCCTTCTTGGAGTTCTGCATGAAAAACTGTAGGAGTACCTTGTCAATATATGTACTCTGACTTAGGCCAAGAAATCTCTTAGATCTATCTCTATAGATCTGTATCCTAGAATGTAGGATGCTTCACCTAAGTCCTTCATTGAGAAACATGTCCCTAGCCAAGTCTTGACAGACTATAACAAAGGGATGTCCTTCCCAATGAGTAGTATGTCATCCACATACAATATGAGGAAGACAACTATATCCCTTACAACCTTCTTGTAGACACAAGGCTCATCTTTGTTCTTGATGAAACCAAACTGTTTGATTGCATCATCGAATTGAAAATTCTAGCTCCGAGAAGCTTGCTTTAGTCCATAAATGGACCTATGCAGCTTGCATACTCTGCTAGTATGCTGAGGATCTACAAAACCCTCAGGTTTTGTCATGTACACATCCTCAAGTAGGTTTTCATTCAGAAACACGATTTTGACATCCATCTGCCATATCTCATAGTCATGGTAAGCTGCAATAGCAAGCATGATCCGAATGGACTTAAACATCACTACTGGAGAAAAAGTTTCATCATAGTCAATACCATGAATCTGCTTGAAACCTTTAGCTACCAAGCGACCCTTATAGATAAGTCCATCCATGTTAGTCTTTCTCTTAAAGACCCACTTACTCCCAATGGGTTTTACCCCTTCAGGTGGATCAACCAAAGTCCATACTTGGTTGGTGTACATGGATTCCATCTCGGATCTCATGGCCTCTAGCCATTTCTCAGAATCTGGTCTCATCACAGTTTCCTGATAGGTGGTAGGCTCATCCTCTATGAACTCAACGTCATCATGGTCAGACAAGAGAAATGAATATCTCTCAGGCTGACAACGTACCCTATCAGACCTGCAAAGAGGTATGCCTACTTGAACTGGTTGTTGTTCCTCAACTTCTTGTGGAACAACATCATCCACAACACTTTGTGGTTCCAGTTCTACTTACATCGAGGCTTCAGTGCTATTGTTCGCATCATGAATTTCTTCAAGATCGAACGTACTCCCACTAGTCTTTCTAGAAACAAAGTCCCTTTCTAGAAAGACTCCAGTCTTTGCCACAACTACCTTGTGCTGACTGGGAATGTAGAAGTAATATCCCTTAGTTTCCTTGGGATATCCAATGAAATAGCACTTGTCGAATTTGGGTCCTAACTTGTCTGAGACTTGACGTCGAACGTAAGCCTCACAACCCCAAATCCTCATGAAAGACACCTGGGCATCTCTCCCAGTCCATATCCTATATGGTGTCTTTATCACGACCTTGGATGGAACTCGGTTGAGTATAAAAGTTGCCGTGTCTAGAGCATAGCCCCAAAGGAATGTTGGAAGATCTATGTGACTCATCATAGATCGTACCATATCTAATAGGGTACGATTCCTCCTTTCAGATACACCATTCCACTGTGGTGTTCCAGGAGGAGTAGTTGGGATAGAATCCCACACTCAGCTAGGTAGTCATGAAACTCATGGCTAAGGTATTCTCCACCTCGATCTGATCGAAGTATCTTAATACTCTTGCCAAGCTGGTTCTGTACTTCATTCTTGAATTCTTTGAACTTTTCAAAGGATTCTGACTTATGTGTCATCAAGTACACATAACTATATATACTGAAGTCATCAATAAATGTGATGAAGTACCTATAACCACCTCTAGCAGCGACATTGAAAGGGCCACATACATCACTATGTATAAGTCCTAACAAATCAGTCACTCTTTCGCTGTGCCCACTAAAGGGAGTCTTGGTCATCTTGCCTAGTAGGCATGACTCACACATCTCATAAGATTTAAAATCAAATGAGTCCAGCAAACCATCCTTATGGAGCTGGGATAAGCGCTTGTCATTTATATGACCTATGCGACAATGCCAGAGATAGGTTTGGTTCATCTCATTTGACTTGAACATCTTGGTATTTATGTTAAAGATAGGGCTTTCAAGGTCTATAATGTAGAGTCTGTTCATCAGAGGTGCACTATAATAGAACATGTCTTTTAAATAAACAGAACAACATTTGTCCTTTATAATAAAAGAGAAGCCTTTCTTGTCCAAACAAGAAACTGAAATTATGTTCTTAGTTAATGCTGGCACATAACAACATTCATCTAATTCTAATACAAGCCCAGAGGGTAGAGATAGATGACAAGTTCCTACAGTAACAACAGCAACCCGTGCTCCATTGCCTACGCGTAGGTCCACCTCGCCCTTCGCCAATGCCCTACTATTTCTCAATGCCTGCACATTAGTACAAATGTGAGAAGCACATCCGGTATCTAATACCCATGATGAAGAAATAGATAGATTGACTTCTATAACATATATACCTGAAGTGGAAGTCTCACTTCGTTTCTTCTTAAGATCTTCCAGTGCCCGGTCTGCCCGCAGTGGAAGCAGGTAGCATCCTTGGCGACCCCCCCTTTAGGCTCCAGCGCCTTGCCTTTGCCCTTGGCTTGGGACTTTCCTTTGCCTTTGGGCTTGCCCTTGCCCTTGTGTTTCGAACCATCAGAGTGGGGCTTTGCCTTCTTAAGGTTCAGCTCAGCAGTTCTTAACATGCTAAGCAGCTCGGGCAGTGGCTTGTCAATTTCGTTCATATTGTAGTTTAGATCGAACTGACTATAGCTATCCAGCAAGGATTGCAAGATCAGGTCAGTGGCCAGCTCTTGGCCAAGCGGGAATCCCAATCTCTGTAGGTTTTCTATGTATCCAATCATTTTGAGTACATATGGGCCTACGGGAGCCCCATCTGACATCTTGCACTGAAACAGTGCCCTTGAAATCTCAAATCTCTCATGCCTCGCTTGTCCTTGATACAGTTGACGAAGATGTTCAACCATATCATAAGTGCCCATTAACTCGTGTTGCTTCTGAAGCTCAGAGTTCATGGTCACGAGCATTAGACAAGACACATCTAATGTGTCATCTTGATGCTTCTTATAAGCATCTTTGTCAGCTCGCGAGGCATTGGCAGGAGGAGCCTCCGGAAATGGCTGCTCTAGAACGTACAGTTTACGTTCCTGGGTGAGAACTATTCTCAAGTTCCTGTACCAATCCAGGAAATTTGCTCCGTTGAGCTTGTCCTTCTCAAGAACAGATCGCAGGGAGAAAGTGTTTATATTTGACGTCATGGTTATCTACAACTGAAAAAAGTAGAAAATAAATATCATATTCTTTTAAATCATTTAATTAGGCCTTTAACTAAATGATGCTCCCACTGAATTCTATAATTTATGTGGGACAAGATCCACATCATACTAACCCTTGGCTTAGCTTTGGCTAATACGCCCAAGACTTAGTATGATCTGTAGGTAACAATTTACCAATTACATCTCTATGCAACTCTTGTTTATAGGATCATTATCCGCAGTTATATTAAAACTTGAGTTAGCTTTGGCTAATACGCCCAAGAATTAATATAAATGTGATTATGTCCTATATTCCAACCGTTGGAAAATGCCTTTAGTTAAACTCGATCCAATTGAGTTAACTAGTTACTCAATCTAATTGAGTTGTACTCACCCATGCGTTGATAAGCGGGACCAAGATTGTCCCTCCGTACCCTACCAAGATAATATGTGTTGCTCTGCTTTGGCAGATTCAACAACACATGTGATCGAGGTAGTGATAGGTATCACGGCACGATAGGCATTAGAGTTGACACGATTTAGATCTAATCTAATCGTCGATGTGTATCAAATACGCGATAGATCTAATCTAATAGAAAGGGTGCATCTTGTACACGATTTAGATCTAATCAAATCGTTAGGCAATAATTAATTACTAATCATGCATCACATACACACAAGCAATTAATTAAATTAATTTGTGATTAGTCATGGCCCTACTACGATCTTCTCAAGCCAATGAGAAGATCGGATGGTCAACCTAAGGTCAACAGCTTCTCAAGCTCCTCCCTTTGACCACCTTGTGTTGCTCGCGCCTTCCTCGTAACTCCGTCTCGAGTGGACCTTCCACCGCTCCAATTTTGTACATTACAATTTTGAAACTCGAGTTACATTCGAGTCTAAACTAATTTACAACAAGAATACAAAATAGAGAAAGGCACGACGCGCAGGTCGCGAATCAAATGTACAACACGCACAACACAAATGACGGCGCGCAGGCCGTAATATGAATTACAACACAAATCCAATCAGATTGGGTCCTTTTGGGCTATGACTATCAAAAATTATACATAATTCTAAATTATGTAATTTCCATAATTTTCTATAATTTTAATACCATTTTTTTCAATTTTTACGGGTAAAAATTCCCGACGGTCCCGTTTAGCGATTTTCGGGCGCAATCACGGAACGAATCCCCTTGCGGGGCTAGGGGCAGCGCCCCTACCCACAATCTAACCATCGCAAGTGTCCCTAAGCGATCCTACAGTGCCTTAGCTCGCTGTCCCAAAAAATTTTGGGGCGAAACCTTGCCGTTTCGGAAAAATCTTCTCGGTAGTCGAAGCCGACAAGCGTATAAACACTTGTGCTTCGCTTCTACGAGAAAATTACTCATAAAAACCATAAAAACTTAAATTTACAGAAAATCACAGCAGCTATATTTTTCATAAAAAAAATCAAACTAAACTCGTACAAGTCTTCGCACGTGGCTTTGATACCACTGTTGGGTTTTTCGGGCGGTGAAAACCGCTTTTTCGCCTCGCGAAAACCCCGAAACCCCAGCCACCGGATCCGTGCGAAGATTAAAATTTCAAAAATATTATGAGTACGAGTTTCTTACGCTAGTTCTAAACTAGATCTACACGGAAGAAAGGTTATACCCTTGATACGAAGCCCTTCGCAATCCCGCTCGTCCTCGGTTCGCCGGATCTCGAAAGTGTCAAAGTAGACACTTCTCTATGTGTATCCACACAAGCAAGAGATGGAGAAATAATCTCTAAGGATGTGCTAGCAACCTTAGAGATCAGTAATGGAGGAGAGGGAGAGCAAGAAGAAAGCTAGAGAGGAAGAAGATGGGAGTTACCACAAAAAATGAAACTCAACTCATGAAATCAAAGTGGCCGACCACTTTAGTGGAGGTTGTAACCTCCATGGGATACCAAGAGTCACAACTCTTGGTAACTCCCATGAGGTGGCATCTCACTTAAGTAACCATGATGATGTGGAGCATCATCATTGGTCCACTTCTTGCCAACTCACCAATGAGGTGGCAAATGGTCAAGTCAAACTTGACTCTTCATCTTCCTCTCAAGTCAAGTCAAACTTGACCACTTCTCTGCCATGGTTGATCAAATCTAACCATTGGTTCAAGTCAATTTTAATTTAATGAATCTCTATTCATTGAATTAAATTGATTCAATGAGTCTAAGTCCAAATTAGACTCATTTAACACATGAACTAAATTGAGTCCAACTCAATTAGCATAATTTGGATTACTCTTAATCTAATTTGGTTCATCACATGAACCTAATCCTTTAGGTTCATCAAATGAATCTAATCTCCATCTAATTGCCCTTTGTGTGTGACCCTATAGGTTCTTATAACGTTGGCAATGATGCTCCTAAACCCATTTAGAAGCATAAGTAATGAGCGGTATCTAGCAACACATCATTACTACCCAAGTTATAAGAATGTTGAGATCCAACATCACTTTGTGACTACTAATTGTGACTCCTCACAATATATGACAAGTGTCCTTCTATCCTAGACATCTAGATTGATCAATGTGAGGCATAGATCGTGTCATACTCTGACCAATCTAAATCTTGAACTCCAAGTAGACTCACTCGATCAAATGAGCTCAATATTTCATATTAACTCATTTGGGCATGGCCATGCACTTAGTGGTCTTACTCTATCAAGAATATCGATGTCTCTCCCGTCATATAGGAGGGATAGATCCCATCTACATCACTCACATCCCTCTGCATAATTCGTTACATACCCAGTAGTCGCCTGTATAGGCCACCCGATTACGGGTGACGTTTGACGAAACCAAAGTACATAACTCCTTATGTAGGGATCCATGGTGACTTCAGGTCTAAGGACTAGTAGTCATACTAATAGCCACATGAGAAAGTATATGGCACTCATATAACGATCCATGATACTTTCTCATGGCGGGTCATTCAGTATACATTCTCAAATGCATACCCATGTGTCATTTGATATCTCTATATCCATGACTTGTGAGATCAAGTCATCGAGTTGACCTACATGCTAGTCTTATTGTATTAACATTGTCCTTGAATGTTAATACTCGACTAGGAATGATTAAGAGTAGTGTTCCCTATATCATCTCACTATCGATTCAACCAATCGATTGATATAGGTAAGAACCTTCTACTCAAGGACGCTATTATACTTAGTTTATTTGGCACCAATACAAGTAAGTATAATAACTAAAACAAATGCCTTTATTTATATAAGAATCTGATACAACAAGTCCATAATACAATCATCAAATGATTGGCTCTAGGGCTCTAACTAACAATCACAATCTATTGTGATAATAGTAGTGCAGTTGCAAACTTGAAGGAACCACGAGCCCATAAGGCAAGTAAACAAATAGAACGCAAGTACCACCTGATACGAGACAGCGTAAAGCGAGGAGAAGTTGTCGTCGTCAAGATTGCATCAGCAGATAACCAAGAAGATCCTTTCACCAAGGCCCTTCCGACGAAAGCTTTTGATCGGCATGTGGAGGGGATGAGAATCAGATGTATAGCAACAAATGTGGCAGCTTATTCTTTTAGTATAAGTGGGAGATTGTTAGAGTGTATACTAAAAGCCTAGCTTTTGTAAACAATTATTTTTGAAATAAAGAATCACTTTTGGTCAAAAATATCTACATTTATGTTAAGTGTAGTTGTTCAATTAATTTATATTGTAGATAACATGGTGTGTGGTGTCACACATAGAAGATTATGTTATCAGCTATTTATAAATTATAAACAGTTTCTCACGACTAAGATGGAAAGGAACAAACCATTGGAATAGTCGTAGTGTAATTAGGTATTAGTTTATCTTGACTAATAAATTACACTAGTACACTTTAAGTGTATTGAGTAGGACCATTTAAGGTAAGTTCTTTTTATACTGACTCAAAGAACTAGACCTTAGTTATTATGGATGTGTGTGCTCTTAATCCTAATATCATAACAAGCACATATATTTAGTATTTATTTCTCTAACTTATCAAAGGGTGAGATTTAGCTCGATAAATCAATAGGCCCGATAAGTTGGGAAATGATATTATTTATAGTGTGTGTTGTTGATTATAGAAGGAAACTGTGTCCTAGTTATCTAGGGTGAGAATGTCCTCAAGAGGAGTTCATAAGGATTGTCATGTTAAACACTACAGGTGGATTTAGTCCGACATGACAATGAAGTTGAGTGGTACTACTCTTGGAGCTAGATATTAATTAAGTGAGTTGTCAGTAACTTACTTAATTAGTGGACATTCGTTATCTTAAACATAAGGAGACTAACACATTCATGGTAAGAAGGAGCCTATAATGTAATTTGGGATTGGTACGGTAGTGCAACAATAACTCTCTAGTGGAATGAGTTATTGTTGATGAACTTGAGTTGTGTGTTCGGGGTGAACACGGGATACTCAAGCTCATCGGAAGGCCAAAACCAATTTCTCCTCTAGGTCCCTGTCATAGCCTCATTAGTGCCTTATAAACCACTCATTAAAAGCCCATCTTGGTGTCCAAGAGAGGGCCGACCCAAGGCTTGGTGACCAAGCCAAGGGCCGGCCACCATATCCTCTTAAGGGGCCAACCCCTTGCTTGGTGCCCAAGCAAGAGGGGGCCGACCACATTAATTCAAACAAGGAGGGGCGTTTTGAATTTTTAAAATCTTCTCTTTGTAGAATTCTACAAGTTTTAAAAGAGAGATTTTAAATTTAAAAACTTTCCTTATTTGAATTAGGCCACATGGTTTAAAAGAGAGTTTAAAAGTTTTAAAACTTAATTTCCTTTTTTAACCATCCTCATGGTTTTTAGGAAAAAGGAAGAGAAGTTTTAATATTTAAATTTTTTATTTTTATAACCATGTTAAAAAAGGAAATTTTATAAGAGAAGTTTTAAATTTTAAAACATGGTTTTAATTTTTAAAAACTTTCCTTTTTTAACATTCACTTTAGGAAAGAGAGCATGTAAAATTTTATAGGAGGATTTCTTCTTTTATAAAATTTTATAAAAATTTTTTCCTTCCCCTTGATGATGTAGCCGGCCACCCTTGCTTGGTGCCCAAGCATGGGGCCGGCCAAAATAAATAAAATTAAATCATCATCCAATTAATATTTGATGATTGATTCAATCAAGAGGAAAGAAAAGGAAAAATAAAAGGGAAAAGGAAAAACAAGAAGAAGATTTTAACTTTTGTAAAAAGTCTTTCCTTATTTGCCTTGGGAAAGTAATATAAAAGAAGGGGTGAGGAGACCTCATGAGATATCAATTCTTATTCTCTTGGTGGAGTTCCTCTTGTGTGGACGACCCCTCTCTCTCTCTCTCTCTCTTTTCCCTTTGCTCTCTTTTCTCCTTGGTGGTGGTGGTGCCCGAAGTCTAGAGGAGGAGGTATAAGGCTTTGGGTGGTGTTCATCTTGGAGGATTGTCGCTTACACGACGTCCAAGGCAAGGCGAGGAATACGGCAGAAGATCTCAAGGTTATTACTATACAAAGAAAAGGTATAATTAGTAATTGTTTTCCGCATCATGCTAGTTATTTTTCTTTGTATGAATTCCAAGCACAAGAGACATTAGATCTAGTTTTTCAAATTAGTAATTCGTGTTTGTGCTTTTCTTTGTTTTTCGAATTTGTGATTCAATTGTTCTTTTTGGTTAAACCTAAAGTTATATAAGGAAAATAAATATTAGCTGTCCTTAAAAGGCTTTGTCTAGGCGGTGGTGGCTGCTCCCCTATCTAAGAAGGTCATGCGCCTCGCCATGCAGTCTTGGAAGACAATTTTGGAAATTAATATTTAATTGAATTTATAACATAGGTGGATTTGGATCAATAATGTTAAGTTCCACTTGCGATCCAAGTCTAAACCATTAAGAACAGATAAGTTAAATTTGGAATCAATAATATTAAGCTCCGTTTGTGATTCCTAATTTAACTTCTAAAGAACACAATAGGTTGTTTAGGAAAGGTTCAACACTTGTATAAAATTTTTGTACAGTGGAACCGTTACGATCCTCCTAGGGCTAACCAACAAAATCGATCGGGATTACACGCCCGACTGAAAACTCAAAGGTTGATGAAATTCTTCGTATTAAATCATTCGGGATTATACGCCTGGCCTAGATTCAAAGTCATCTGGATTTCTTTATAAAGATCATTCAGTATTACACTCCCGACCAGGATTCAAAGTTCAGAGGGAATTTTTTATATATATAATCCTTTAAAATTGCATTCCCCATCATAAGTCACATTCATACGAAGTTCTCTATTTAAAATCGTTTGGGATTGTACGCCCGACCAAGAACTTATAAATCCTATGAAGTTCTTCATATAAAGTTGCTCGGGATTACACGTCCCTCGGAAGCATTGAGGTCTTTGGAATTCTTTATATACAGTCATGCCTGAATAAAGATTAAGGAGTTTATGGAAAGCCTTATTGTTCAGAGCCATGTGATTAATTAACATATCACAACAGGAAAAGCTTTTGAGCAAGATAGTACTTATTCTCAGGAAGCAGCAGGCAGATAATAAAGGTCGGAAAAATAGGTAAGTACACATTTTTATAAAAATTGCAAGTACTTAATTACAAGTCTTTTATAAATACACTATCATGCTCGCTTAAAGTTGCTTGTCAAATTTTCGGGTAATTCCTGATTAAGTCTGCGACGGTTTATGAATTGAGAGTGGAGTTCACGAGATAGATAACCACCTTCTCTTAGTCGTTGAATAACCCCGGTCACAGAATGATTTAAAGTTCCAATGATACGGCGAACATATTCGTTAGTAAATTCTGGGGACCTCAGATAAGTTAAGCGCCTATCTTCCGATTGGTCTTCCTCATGCTCCTTATAACTTTGAAATTCAGTTTATAGTTTAGTAGCTTGGTCTTTGAAAGTGTTTCTTTCTAATTTAAGCTGCTCTAGTTCCTTTCGGAGTGAGGATATCTCTACATCTTGAGCCTTTCTCTGTTCCTGCTCTTGCAGAAGAGCAAACTCGCTTGAGGCTGAATCTTGAGCCTGCTTAGAGAGAAAGATATTGTGAAGTCTCTCTACTTTCTCTAAAACTGTGTTCTTATGAGAAACATCTGAAATAGCTTTGTCTTTTAAAGTAGTTTCCACTTGGAGGCTGGAATTTAACCGATCCACTTGTTGCTCCAGGGTTTTCCTTTCAAGCTCTTTGTTTTTCAATAACTGTTGCTGATGCTGCAATTCTTTTTTCATAGCCTCTATTTGTTGAGTCTGTAAAGCTATCTTCTCTTGTAATTGAGTAAGCTCAATGTGGGAAGGAGGAAGATGGGCTTTCAATGTTTCTATTTGAGCTTTTAACTTGTCATTTTCTCGTTCTAGAGCAGTGAGTAGCTGGTCTAGGTGAAGACTTAAGGCAAGGAACTAAACAAAATAATAATGCGGTTAGAAGAAGTGATAAGAAGTTAACAACGTATAATTAAGAACACTTACAGCAACAGCTTGACGACTGTGACTATCAGCACGGTTTGAAATGCTGGCGCCCTTTAATAGCTCTTGGCTATGTAGCCAAGATTCGGCCAATGGGCCTTGCAACTGTAGTAAACCATAACTAGGAGGGTCCAAAACTTGCCCCATTTGAGAGGACAGACCTATAGCTTGCCTAAACAAAGGTGAGGGAATAGAAGGAGAAGAAGGTCAGGAAGAAGAAGAGGAAGGGAAGGGAAAGAAGTGGTAGAAATGGGAACAACAGAATAAGAACTAGAAGGAGTGGAAGATGGCAAAGCAAGGAGAGTTGATTCAACTGTTGAGGCATGGATAGCTGATGGTCCTGAACTCGGAGAAGATCTCCTGCAAGGTGTCCTTTTGGCTCGTAGTCCAGAACCCAGAGGGGGTAAGGCCAAAGAAAGAGGTTGAGAGGATGCAGGAGTAGTAGTAATCATCTGAGAAGCAAAAGTAGCTGAAACAAGAACAGAAGAGGAAGGAATAAGTAGAGCCGGTCTCATCATTCTAAGGGAAAGATTGGAGATAATATGGGTAGGAAGCATTGGTGCCTTACCTCTCTCAAAAGAAATAGGTGCAGGAATAATGGGGGTCTGCACAAAAGTACCAAAGGTGTCACGAAAAGGAATATCCTCAGTAAGCCTAGGTTTCTTGATTATGGCAACAAAAGGTTGTTCTTCTTCTTCTTCCATAGCAGCAACAGCTTCTGCTGTTTGCTCTTCTTTAGATAATAAACCCAGAGTAGAGGAAGTAAGATTAGCTCGACGAGCTTGTAGCTATTTTTCTCCAAGATTATTCAAAAAAGACTTAGTCATAGTAGTGTTCTTGTACATGAAAGCGGGAAGAAGAGCATCAGCTGAAATATAAAAAGCGAGCATTATTATAGAAATTAATTAACAAACGTCTAACAAACATAGTCGAGAATGTCTGAACATACCAAAAGGGACCTCCAAGGGGGTTTCGATGGAGCTTATTCCGAAGGGAAACATTAGACCTTCCACAATCAGGGAAGGTAGGAAAAATTTAACCCCGTTTAGTTTGGATAAAGCGAAAGAGACAGAGGGATTATTGAGGAGATTGTCAGTGTTAGGAACAGGGGAGATTGTGTATCCGGACAATAGGAAAAGGGGAGGAGAAGGGAGACGCATAAAGAAAAATTTGTGACGCCATTCCTCTTGAGGAGGAATCCCACTAGACAAAATAGCTTTAGGGCGAGAACGAAACTTAAAAACACCAATGTCTACTTGTTGAGGAATGAAGAAGTAATGAAAAGACGAGGGATAAAGGAAAATCTAGTAGTTTAGATACCTCAACAAAACCCACAAGGATAGAAAAGATTGAGGAGTAAGATGATTAAGAGGAATCTTAAAGTAGGTACTAACATCAAAAAAAGGGATGAAGAGGGAAACGGAAACCTTGTAAAGCTTGAGCCCGGAAGATCGATATACTTCCTAAAGGAGGAAGATGCGGACCATTATGAGAAGTAGGGCAAGCCATATAGGAAGGAAAACCATAGTTTGCTTGCAATTCCACTTCTTCCGAATCGATAAGGCTAGAAGTACACGAAAGAAACCACTGGAGAAGGAGTGACCATGTCCGAATAGCAGAAAGAAGGTGAACAAAGGAAGAAGGAGGAATAGTCGGGAGTAGAAGAGAGCGTCTTAAACCTTTGCCCTTCTTCTGGGCCCTATACCAGAAACCCTTAGAAAGATAGGGGAAAACTAGAAAGAGAAGAAACTCGAAGATCAATAATAGTTTGTAAAAAACTTAGGTACAAAAAAGGAGGGGATGGCATAATTGTTATAAACTCAATAAATAAGGAAAGGATGGTAAACTCAGCAATCATCCTCGGAAAACGCGCAAGTTTTTCGCCCTCTCTACACTTGATTCTTAAAGAATCAAAGAGGTATGAGGAAAATCGGTCGAGTATAAGGTCGATTGGGTAGCTTAAAACTATCTATCTGATTAAACAACAAACCCGGACGGTTATACTAGACCAGACGAGATTTAGTTTAGTATAAAACGCCGGACGATATTTGCAGATATAATAGACCGGTCAAAATTGACTATATCATATTGAACGGTCATACTAGATCAGACGAGATTTAGTTAAGTATAAAATGTCGGACGATATTTACAGATATAATAGACCGGTCAAAAATGACTATATCATATTGAACGGCCATACTAGATCGGACGAGATTTAGTTAAGTATAAAATGCCGGACGATATTTGCAGATATAATAGACCAGTCAAAATTGACTATATCATATTGAACGGTCATACTAGATCGGACGAGATTTAGTTCAGTATAAAACGTCGGACGATATTTGCAGATATAATAGACCGGTCGAAATTAACTATATCATATTAAACGGTCATACTAGATCGGACGAGATTTAATTGAGTATAAAGCGCCGAACGATATTTGCAGATATAATAGACCGGTCAAAATTGACTATATCATATTGAATGGTCATACTAGATCGGATGAGATTTAGTTAAGTATAAAGCGCTGGACGATATTTGCAGATACAATAGACTGGTCAAAATTGACTATATCATATTGAACGGTCATACTAGATCGGACGAGATTTAGTTAAGTATAAAGCACCGGACAATATTTGCAGATATAATAGATCGGTCGAAATTGACTATATCATATTGGATGATTATACTCGATCAGACGGAGTCCGATTAAGTATAAAGTACCAGATGATATTTGTAGACATAAGCGTAAGTCAACCGGTTATAATAGGCCGGTCGAAATTGATGGTATTATAGTGTACTGATTAAAAAAATAAGATCTTATTTAAATATAGTTAGCTAATGGTAATAGACCGAGCGATATTTAATATGTTAGGATAAAGTGAACAAGAAAAAGCCAGTTACCAGAAGGGGATAAAGTCAGGAAGGAGGAAGTAAACCACCATAAATGAAAAAGAACAAGTTTGATAGCAGAGGAAGAATAATTTTTAAACATATGAATATGAAAGATAAAAGCATGTAAACCAAATGGTCAGAAAAATTTATTAACACAAACAATTTTCAACAACAGATACGAAGAAGAAGTTTAACTTCACAAAAATAAACTAGTTTCTGATAAGAGTTGTCATGACCAGTAGCAGTTAACCCTACAATAATCAGGATTATGGTAAAAAGGTTACTCTATAGATAATTGGGGAAATAGATTTGCAGGCCTGTTATCAATCAGCTTGCGTCAATCCAAGAAGTTAGGAGGAGGATCACGAGATAGGAAGCCCTGCTCCTATAACTGCTTAACAGCTCCCTCAGCTCCGGCAGTATAAGCTACCAAAATAGATTTTACAATAGGCCTGTTGAATTCAGTAGATCTGATTAGGGTCGTGGCCCGATCCTTAAAGCGATCATCTTCACCAGCTTTGTAATCAACCAGAGCTGTCTGGGAAGACCTCAGTTCAGCATCTTTTGTGGAGGCCTCTGTTTTAGCTGTATTCAAGGAAGTGTTTAAAGAAGCTATTTCATTATCCTTCAACTCAGAGCTTTGAGTTTGTCAACAAAGGTAGACTCGTAATCAGATTTCAGTTTATCTGTCTCAACAGTCTGCTTCTCTAATTTGGAAGATAATTCAGTGTTGAGGTCCGTAGTCGATTTAAATTGAGACCGAAAGCGCTCAAGATGGGCTTCATATTGTTTCCTAAACTCTTCGAAAGTGTGGCAGAGGACATCTCAGCAACCTGCTGTTTAAGCTTCTCGTTCTCCGAATATAAGTTGTTCATTAGTTGAGCTAGACCCATATTGGCCATCCATCACTATGAACATAAGAATGGGTCATAAAACAGTCATGGATAAATAATAAATAAGTAATAGCAGACATACCTTGATTTTCTCATGAGAGAATTGAGCGATTATCTCGGGAGAGGTAAGCTCTCCAAAGAGAGGGTGAATTTCCTCCCGAGCAGTGGTGAAAGAACCTCCCAACAATATAGGAAGAACGGGATAGAAGATGAAGTTGTGGAGAAAGAGGAAGTTGGCATAGGAGGGGGAGCAAAAACTACATAAGAATACGAGGAAGGAGGTAAAGACCCAAATTCTGGAACAGATAGAGGAAAGGTAAAAGAAGTACTACCAGGGGCAATATTGCTAGAAGAGGAAGAGGAAGAAAAAAAATAAGGGAATGATAGAGATCAGCCAAAGTAGGCTCGGCAGAAGAAAGGGTAGCAGAAGCAAAACCTTCCGAGAGTAATTCTTCAGTAGGAAGAATGAGTCTCCTTTTTGAGGGGGGAGCTCTAGTGAGTTTGCGTCCCGGGCATTTGCTAGGGGCAATTTCAGCAAGGGATTTTTCTGAGCTTACAGGGGATGTAAGCTCGACAACGGGAAGGGAGGTGGCTGGTGAGGAAGCAACAACCATTGATGAAGAAACAGTTGGCGAAGAGACAGCAGGAGTTCCTGTCGGAAGAACCTCAAGAACTTCAGGAGTCACTTGAGAGCTAGAAGCTTCAACCAGAGGAACCGAAGCTCCAATTGAAGATGACGGATTAGTTGCAGCAAGAAGTTCTTGCTCTTTAGCATGAAGTTCGGCCTCTTCCAGAAGTAGTTCTTCATCAATCAGAGCAGCATAAAAACCAGCCACTACACAAAAGGGAAGAAAATGTTTTAGTTAGTAAAAATTAATAGAAGAAGAAATAGAACTTTACCTAAGGAGTCGTGTATCTTATATTTGACCGGGCTCAAACCAAACAAATACAAAAGATCGCTCCGTAGCCATTTGGTGATAGAAAGGCGATGATATAACAACTTTTCACAATAAAGGGGAAAAGACGGGTGAAGATGAAACTCCTTGATATCAGGTAGAGGAGGTAAAGAAGATCTCCAAGCATGGGAACAAGGAATAGGTCCCGGAAACTTTATAAAGAAGAAACGAGATTTCTAGGCTTTGAGAGAAGAAGACATATCATCAAAAAGGACCATCTTAGTCCGAGACTGGAAAAGAAAAACACCTGGCTCTGCTACCTTTGGATAGGAAAACATGAAAACATTTTAAGGAGTAGGAGGAATATCAAATGTATGAAACAACATGTATACGCTGTTAGTTAGAGCTCTAGAGCCAATCATTTGATGATTGTATGGACTCATGTATATCATATTCTTGTATATATATTAAGGCATTTGGTTTTTGGTTATTATGCTTATTTGTATCAGTGCCAGATAAAATAAGTATAGTAACGTCCTTGAGTAGAAGGTTCTTACCTATATCAATCGATTGGTTGAATCGATAGTGAGATGATATAGGGAACACTACTCTAAATCATTCCTAGTCGAGTATTAACATTCAGGGACAATGTTAATACAATAAGACTAGCATGTAGGTCAGCTCGATGACTTGATCTCACAAGTCATGGATATAGAGATATCAAGCTGACACATGGGTATGCATTAGAGAATGTATACTGAATGACCCGCCATGAGAAAGTATCATGGATCGTTATATGAGTGTCATATACTTTCTCATGTGGCTATTAGTATGACTATTAGTCCTTTGACCTGAAGTCACCATGGATCCCTACATAAGGAGTTATGTACTTTGGTTTCGTCAAACGTCACCCGTAACAGGGTGGACTATAAAGACGATTACTGGGTATGTAACAAATTATGCAGAGGGATGTGAGTGATGTAGATGGGATCTATCCCTCCCATATGACGGGAGCGACATCAATATTCTTGATAGAGTTAGACCATGAAGTGCATGGCCATGCCCAAATGAGTCAACATTAGATGTTGAGCTCATTTGATCGAGTGAGTCTACTTGGAGTTCAAGATTTAGATTGATTTGAGGATGACACAGTCTATGCCTCATATTGATCAATCTAGATGTCTAGGATAGAAGGACAATGTCACATATTGTGAGGAGTCACAATTAGTAGTCACAAGGTGATGTTGGATCTCGACATTTCTTGTAACTTGGGTAGTAATGATGTGTTGCTAGATTCCGCTCATTACTTGTGCTCCTAAATGGGTTTAGGGCATTGTCAACGTTACAAGAACCTATAGGGTCACACACTTAGGACATTTAGATGGAGATTTGGTTCATATGATGAACCAAGAGGATTAGATTCATTTGATGAATCAAATTGGATTAAGAGTAATCCAAATTGGGCTAATTGAGTTAGACTCAAGTTGATTCATGTATTTAATGAGTCTAATTTAGATTATGACTCATTAGATCAATTTAATTTAATGAATTAGATTCATTATATTAAGTTGGCTTGAATCAAATGGTTAGATTAGATCAACCATGAGAGAGATTGAGTCAAGTTTGACTTGACTAGAGAGGAAGAGGAAGAGTCAAGTTTGACTTGACTCTTTGCCACATCATGAGTGAGGTGGCAAGATGTGGACCAATAGTGTTGTTCCACATCATCTTGTTGTTCCACATCATCTTGTTCTGTAAAATTATGATTTTTGGGTTTTTATGAGTATTTTTTTCGAGTAATCGAAGCACAAGTGTTTAGTCGCTTGTAGGCTTCGGCTACCGGAAAGATTTTTCCAAAAACGGCTTCGTTTCGCCCCAAAATTTTTGGGACAGCGGGCTTGGGTGCCATTAGATCACTTAGGAGCAACTCGCGATGGTTAGATCGCGGGTAGGGGTACTGTCCCTAACCCCGCAAGGGGATTTGCTCCGTGATTGCACCCGAAATCGCTAAAAACGAACCCGCCGGGAAGATTTTTCCGAAACGGAAATGTCTCGGCCCAAATCGTTTTGGGAGAGCGGGTTTAGGCGCTGTTGGATCGCAAAGGAACCCTCGCGATGGTTAGATCGCGGGTAGGGGCGCTGACCCTGGCCCCGCAAGGGGATCCGTTCCGCGATTGCGCCCGAAACCGCTAAACGGGTCCGCCGGGAAATTTTACTCGTAAAAATTGTAAAATTAATTTTAAAATTACAGAAAATTAAGAAAATATATAATTTTGAATTATATATTAATTTTGTGATAGTCATGGCCCAAAAACCCAATGTGATTGGATTGTGTTGTAATTCATAATATGGCCTGCGTGCCGTTATGTGTTTGCGAGTGTTGTATTATATTCGCGACCTGCGCGTCGTGCCTTCTCTTATATTCTTGTTGTAAATTAGATTTAGACTCGAATGTAACTCGAGTTTCAAATTGTAATGTACAAATTGGAGCGGTGGAGGGTCCACACGAGACGGAGTTCCGAGGCGGGCACGAGCAACACAAGGTGGTCAAAGGGAGGAGCTTGGAGAAGCTGTTGACCCTAGGTTGACCAATCGATCTTCTCATTGGCTTGAGAAGATCGTAGTAGGGCCATGACTAAATCACAAATAGATTAATTAATTGCTTGTGTATGTGATGCATATTTAATAAGTAGTTAATTAATTAGTGCCTTACGATTAGATTAGATCTAAGTCGTGCACATGATGCACCCTTACGATTAGATTAGATCTAAGTCGTGCACAAGATGCATCCTTTTCGATTAGATTAGATCTCGATCGAACCAACTCTAAATGCCTAACCGTGCTGTGATACCTATCACTACCTCGATCACATGTATTATTGAATCTTCCAAAGCAAAGCAATACATATTATCTTGGTAGGGTACGGAGGGACAATCTTGATCCCGCCTATCAACGCATGGGTGAATACAAACTCAATTAGATTGAGTATTCCTAGTTACTCGATTGGATCGAGTCAACTATAGGCATTCTTCCAATAGTTGGAAAGGTAGGACAAAATCACGTTTATATTAACTCTCGGGCGTATTAGCCAATGCTAACTCGAGTTTTAATATAAATGCGGATATTGATCCTATAAACAAGAGTTGCATAGAGATGTAATTGGTAATCGTTACCTACCGATCATACTAAGTCTTGGGCGTATTAGCCAAAGCTAATTCAAGGGTTAATATGATGTGGATCTTGTCCCACAAGAATTATAGTATTCAGTGGGAGTATCATTTAATTAAAGGACTAATTAAATGATTTTAAAAGAATATGATATTTATTTCTGCAAATTTTCTGTTGTAGATAACCATGACGTCGAATACGAACTCTTTCTCCCTGCGTTCTGTCCTAAAGAAGGACAAGCTCAACAGAGCAAATTTCCTGGACTGGTACAGGAACCTGAGAATAGTTCTCACTCAAGAATGTAAACTGTACGTTCTGGAGCAGCCCATTCCGGAGGCTCCTCCTGCCACGCGAGCTGACCGGGATGCTTACAAGAAGCATCAAGATGACGCATTAGATGTGTCCTGTCTAATGCTCGCAACCATGAACTCTGAGCTTCAGAAGTAACATGAGTTGATGTGTGCTTACGATATGGTTGAACATCTTCGTCAACTATATCAAGGACAAGCAGGGCACTGGAAGAGGAACTTCACAGGATACCTGGAAGATCTTAACAAGAAGAGAAATAAGATTTCTACTTCAGGTATAAATGTTATAGAAGTCAACCTCTCTATTTCTTCATCGTGGGTATTAGATACCGGATGTGCTTCGCACATTTGTACTAATGTACAAGCACTGAGAAATAGCAGAGCATTGACAAAGGGCGAAATAGACCTACGAGTAGGCAATGGAGCACGGGTTGCTGCTGTTGCTGTAGGGACTTATTTTCTATCTCTGCCCTCTGGGCTTGTACTAGAATTAGATGATTGTTGTTATGTGCCTGCCTTGACTAAGAACATAATTTCAGTTTCTTGTTTGGACAAGAAAGGATTTTCGTTTATAATAAAGAACAAATGTTGTTCTGTCTATTTAAATGATATGTTCTATTGTAGTACACCTCTGATAAACGGACTCTATATTCTAGACCTCGAGAGCCCTATCTATAACATAAATACCAAGAGGTTCAAGTCTAACAATATGAACCACACCTATCTTTGGCACTGTCGCTTAGGTCATATAAATGACAAACGCTTATCCCAGCTCCATAAGGATGGTTTGCTGGACTCATTTGATTTTGAATCATATGAGATATGCGAGTCATGCCTACGAGGCAAGATGACCAAGACTCCCTTTAGTGGGCACAGCGAGAGAGCGACTGATTTGTTAGGACTCATACATAGTGATGTATGTGGCCCTTTCAATGTCGCTGCTAGAGGCGGTTATTGATACTTCATCACATTTACTGATGACTTCAGTAGATATGGTTATGTGTATTTGATGACACATAAATCTGAATCCTTTGAAAAGTTCAAAGAATTCAAGAATGAAGTACAGAACCGACTTGGCAAGAGTGTTAAGGTACTTCGATCAGATCGAGGTGGTGAATACTTAAGTCATGAGTTTCGTGACTACTTAGCTGAGTGTGAGATTTTATCTCAACTCACTCCTCCTGGAACACCACAGTGGAATGGTGTATCCGAAAGGAGGAATCGTACCTTATTAGATATGGTACGATCTATGATGAGTCACTCTTCCGCCATATCTATGGGGATATGCTCTAGACACGGCAGCTTTCATACTCAACCGAGTTCCATCAAAGGCCCTGATAAAGACACCATATAGGATATGGACTGGGAGAGATGCCCAGGTGTCTTTCATGAGGATTTGGGGTTGTGAGGCTTACGTTCGACGTCAAGTCTCAGACAAATTAGGACCCAAATCCGACAAGTGCTATTTCATCGGATATCCCAAGGAAACTAAGGGATATTACTTCTACATTCCCAGTCAGCACAAGTTAGTTGTGGCAAAGATTGGGGTCTTTCTAGAAAGGGACTTTGTTTCTAGAAAGACTAGTGGGAGTGCATTCGATCTTGAAGAAGTTCAAGATGCGAACAATAGCACTGATGCCTCGATGGAAGTTGAACTGGAACCACAAAGTGTTGTGGATGATGTTGTTCCACAAAGAGTTGAGGAACAACAACCAGTCAAGTAGACATACTTCTTCGCAGGTCTGATAGGGTACGTCGTCAGCCTGAGAGATACTCATTTCTCTTGTCTGACCATGATGACGTTGTGCTCATACAGGATGAGCCTACCACCTATCAGGTGATGAGACCAGATTCCAAGAAATGGCTAGAAGCCATGAGATCCGAAATGGATTCCATGTACACCAACCAAGTATGGACTTTGGTTGATCCACCTGAAGGGGTAAAACCCATTGGGTGTAAGTGGGTCTTTAAGAGAAAGACTGAAATGGATGGACCTATCTATAAGGGTCGCTTGGTAGCTAAAGGTTTCAAGCAGATTCATGGTATTGACTATGATGAAACTTTTTCTCCAGTAGCGATGTTTAAGTCTATTCGGATCATGCTTGCTATTGCAGCCTACCATGACTATGAGATATGGCAGATGGATGTCAAAACCGTGTTTCTGAATAGAAACCTACTCGAGGATGTGTACATGACACAACCTGAGGGTTTTGTAGATCCACAGCATACTAGCAGAGTATGCAAGCTGCATAGGTCCATTTATGGACTAAAGCAAGCTTCTCGGAGCTGGAATCTTCGATTCGATGATGCAATCAAATAGTTTGGTTTCATCAAGAACGAAGATGAGCCTTGTGTCTACAAGAAGGTTGTAGGGGATATAGTTGTCTTCCTCATATTGTATGTGGATGACATACTACTCATTGGGAAGGACATCCCTATGCTTCAGTCTGTCAAGACCTGGCTAGGGAGTTGCTTCTCAATGAAGGACTTAGGTGAGGCATCCCGCATTCTAGGGATACAGATCTATAGAGATAGATCTAAGAGATTGCTTGGCCTAAGTCAGAGTACATACATTGATAAGGTACTCCTACGGTTTGCCATGCAGAACTCCAAGAAGGGATTTCTGCCGATGTCACATGGCGTGAGTCTTTCGAAGACTCAAGGTCCCTCTTCTAGAGAGGAGAGAGACCGCATGGATCAGATCCCTTATGCCTCAGCCATAGGATCGATCATGTATGCTATGTACTCGACCTGATGTCTCGTATGCTTTGAGCATGACGAGCAGATACCAGTCAGATCCAGGTGAAAGTCATTGGATAGCGGTCAAGAATATTCTTAAGTACTTAAGAATGACTAAAGAATATTTCTTGATATATGGAGGCGATGATGAGCTCGCTGTAAAGGGTTACAGTGATGCTAGCTTCCAGACTGACCAGGATGATTATCGATCGCAGTCAGGGTTCGTATTTTGCATAAATGGTGGTGTTGTAAAATATGAATCCCCTTGCGGGGCCAGGGGCAGCGCCCCTACCCGTGATCTAACCATCGCGAGGGTTCCTTTGCGATCTAACAGCGCCTAAGCCCGCTGTCCCAAAAAATTTTGGGGCGAAACATTGCCGTTTCGGAAAATTCTTCTCGGTAGTCGAAGCCTACAAATGTCTAAACACTTGTGCTTCGCTTCTATGAGAAAAATACCCATTAAAACTATAAAAACATTAATTTACAGAAAGTTTACAGATCTATATTTTTCATAAAAATACGAATCTAAACTTGTACTCGCTTCGCACGTGGCTCTGATACCACTGTTAGGTTTTTCGGGCCGCGAAAACCGTGTTTTCGTGTCGCGAAATCCCCGAATCACCCTAGCCAACGGATCCGTGCGAAGAGTATAGAAAAAAATTTATGAGTACGAGTTTACAACTTAGATCTACTCCTAGATCTACATGAAGAAAGAACATACCCTTGATGCGAAGTCCTTCGCAATCCCGCTTGTCCTTGGTTCGCCGGATCTCGAAAGTGTGAAAGTAGACACTTCTCTATGTGTATCCACACAAGCAAGAGAAGGAGAAAAATCTCTAAGGATGTGCTAGCAACCTTAGAGATCAGTAGGGAGGAGAGGGAGAGCAAGAAGAAAACTCAAGAGGAAGAAGAAGATGGAGTTACAACCACTTGAATGAAAAATCAAATTTTCATTCCACCTAAAAGTGGCCGGCCACTTCAAGGCATGTAACCCCCATGGAATATCAAGAGTCAAGTCTCTTGATCTCCTCCATGAGGTGGCATTTGGTCAAGTCAAACTTGACCAAATGAAGAAGCCTTGATGATGTGGCATTGGTCAAGTCAAAGTCAAGTCAAAACTTGACTCTTCATCATCCTACTTAAGTCAAGTCAAACTTGACCACTTCTCTCCCTTGGTTGATCTAATCTAACCATTGGTTCAAGTCAATTTTAATTTAATGAATCTCTATTCATTGAATTAAATTAATTAAATGAGTCTAAGTCCAAATTAGACCCACTTAACACATGAACCAAATTGAGTCCAACTCAATTAACCTACTTTGGATTACTCTTAATCCAATTTGGTTCATCATATGAACGTAATTATTTAGGTTCATCTAATGAACCTAATCTCCATCTAATTGCCCTTAGTGTGTGACCCTATAGGTTCTTATAACGTTGGCAATGCCCCTAAACCCATTTAGGAGCATAAGTAATTAGCGGTATCTAGCAACACATCATTACTACCCAAGTTACAAGAATGTTGAGATCCAACATCACCTTGTGACTACTAATTGTGACTCCTCACAAAATATGACAAGTGTCCTTCTATCCTAGACATCTAGATTGATCAATGTGAGGCATAGACCGTGTCATCCTCAAATCAATCTAAATCTTGAACTCCAAGTAGACTCACTCAATCAAATGAGCTCAATATCCTATATTGACTCATTTGGGCATGGCCATGCACTTCGTGGTCTCACTCTATCAAGAATATCGATGTTGCTCCCGTCATATAGGAGGGATAGATCTCATCTACATCACTCACATCCCTCTGCATAATTCGTTACATACCCAGTAATTGCCTTTATAGTCCACCCAGTTACGGGTGACGTTTGACGAAACCAAAGTACATAACTCCTTATGTAGGGATCCATCGTGACTTCAGGTCTAAGGACTAGTAGTCATACTAATAGCCACATGAGAAAGTATATGACACTCATATAACGATCCATGATACTTTCTCATGGTGGGTCATTCAGTATACATTCTCCAATGCATACCCATGTGTTAACTTGATATCTCTATATCCATGACTTGTGAGATCAAGTCATCGAGTTGACCTACATGCTAGTCTTATTGCATTAACATTGTCCCTGAATGTTAATACTCGACTAGGAATAATTAAGAGTAGTGTTCCCTATATCTTCTCACTATCGGTTCAACTAATCGATTGATATAAGTGAGAACCGTCTACTCAAGGACGTTATTATACTTAGTTTATTTGGCACCAATACAAGTAAGTATAATAACCAAAAACTAAATGCCTTTATTTATATAGAATATGATACAACAAGTCCAAAAATACAATCATCAAATGATTGGCTCTAGGGCTCTAGCTAATAGGATTTTTCCATGAGTTTCGAACAGGAACAGCGCAGTTACTTTTAGCATATAGTTTGTACTTTTCTTGCTAACTCCATGAAGATGACTAGCTTTAAGTTTGTTTTTTTTAGCCTCTATTATTTAAGCATGCAACCATGTATTTTAATGGAATGATTATGGGTTCTATTAAACTATTTAGAGGTTATGAGTAGCTATAAGAAAGAGAGACCAAGGTCTTAATAGGATCCCTAAGTTTAAGAATTGGGATCAGTAGCATGCCAAGTGCTCAAAGAAATGCCGTGACATTATATTATAAGAACATAAAAAGATAATAAGTATTTTATTTTAAAGAAAGGCTAGTACCCGACTTCCAAGGTTGTCATTAAACAAATTCAGGTGACCAATTCCAAGGTCTTGGCCCTGGTAAGACCAAGGTCTTTACCCTTGTAGGATTGATGACTAGCTACCACAGTCCCTATTAGGGAGCTCACATTGGTGCTAAGCTTGGGCCCCAAGAGAGGTTGATTATTATTTTAAAGTAATAAAGTATAAGTTTTGAAACAAATGAAACAATCTCTATTTATGCTTAGAGTCAGTAAGTTTAGCTTCTTTTAATTCGAAGCATGTAGTATTAGTTTTGTTTGTTTCCTAATTTGATATTTAGCATGATTAGCTTTATCTTTCAGCATGCAGTTTTATCCTTGTATATCATGATTAGCTATTAGAATTATATGAGTAGATTCCTTAGCTTTTCTTTGCTATTAGTTTGACATTAGCAGCTATATTTATGCTTTATTTTCTTTTAGAGCATACAGTTTCTAGTTCTTTCTGTATACATGCATATCCGTGTTTTTGTGAGTTAGATAGCGCTTCCTAAGCAAATTTTGCTTATATATTGCATTTCCTCTTACTGCAGATAAAGGAAAGGAAAAGATTTAGCAAGGAAGGCGACAAGGTGGTGCGGATGGTGTGTGATGCCAGGACTGTTGGAGAGAACTGGAAAGTTTTGAGTTTTAGTGTCTAGTGGATATGAAGTAATTGAGTTGTACTTTATAGTTGATGTCATTTGAGATTGTATTTTATATTCCTGGTTTTATTGAGTTTATTCACGTTTTAGAATGCATTTTGTGATGTGGTTCTATGTAATAAGTAGATATTATGGTTTTTGACTCTTATTAAACTGCATGGGTGTTGATACGTGTTCCAGCCGCCTGTGGCTGAAGTATATATTTTATGTATCTCAGTTTATGGTCACCAGTACAGGGGAGACTCTGCCGAAATTTTTCGATAAGGACTTCTCGTGGTTTCATTCATACCGGTTAAGTAGAGTTAGTAGTTAAGTAACGGTCATCCTTAGAGAGTTGTAGTGGTAGTAGTAAGAAGAGTGGTCGTTACAGTTGGTATCAGAGCAGTCCCCATTCTCCCGCATCACACATCAGCATCATCCTTGCCGTCTTCAAGTAAGAAAGTATTTAAGTTTTCCTTTTATACTTGCTTTATTATTTTCAGTATAGACTATTTGCTTATATGCGCTTTAGTAAGATAGAAGTTTTGTTTCTCTTTTATCTATATACATGTCACGCCCCAGAGGAGTCCCTGTCCGAAGAAATTTCGACAGCACCTCCCCTGTACGGCGGACAATATGAAACATTACTACATACAAAATATACATCAGCAACACTAAGCTGGAATATATATGCAAAATAGAAATAACATAACCACGCAGTTGATATACACAGCCTACCCGGCTGGACATAAATGAATAAAACATATAGCATAATACAACAGCCCACACGGCTGAAACAAAAAAATAAAATAAGCACAGCGGAAAGAAAACGAAGAAAAACCCACAAATTGCAAAGTTACCAAAATATCACAAATACCAAGTCCACAAACAAGTATCAAAACATAATTCTCACAATACCAAATTCATCGAATATGAAATGCAAGTAAGGAGGAATAAACCAAAATCAATCCTCGAGTGTGACGTAGGACCCAGGACTGGCAGCCGGCATCTCTCCAAGCATCCATGACTCATCTACCTGTTACCTGGCGAAAGAAAACCATTTTGCGGGGTGGTGAGTATTGGAACTCAGCGGGTAAGGAAAGGGATAGTGCATGATCATAACATGTAACTAGAAAGTGAGCCAAGAGTATACAGTCTCATAAAAGAAATAGCAGATTCTACCAAGATGTTCACATAAATGTTCATACCTGAAGCCATATCCTAGGCTAACAATAGAAAGTTAAAGTAGCGCAGATCTGCTACTGTACTGCTATTAACTACAAGGTAATAGGTAAGGTATATCCAAATTACCAATAAATAACCAGTGTCTAAACTCCTACAACGAATATATATCTCATCATAAGAAAGCATGTCAGCATAGGATACAACCGCAGTATAAACTAGCAACGACAGCGTAAGCTACTAACAGCAGCATAAATAAGCAACAATAACAGCAAGTATAAACAACAGCAGCCAAAACAAATATAATAACAACAGCGTATGCACAGATGGTCACTCCCGCCCACCTCCCTGCACCATGACCCCTGTATGGTCGAGAGGCCGGGTCAGTGACAGACTGTACACCACTCCAGCTACCACTCACACAAGTGGCCGAGGGGACAGTTGCATAGTAGCTAACTAGCTACATCTGCGACGGGGTCCCTGTTGCTCGTACTCCAGCTACCACTCACACGAATGACCGAGTGCGGCACGACAGGACAAGCGGCATCAACTCCAGCTACCACTCTCTCGAGTGGCCGAGGATGCGGCATGCATGCAATGACATGATGCGAACAATGCAACAGTCATCATATATATATAAACAGAAACAGGTATGCTACATGAAGCCAGCATGCTCAATATAGTACATAAATAAGCAACAGTCAAAACATACAAATATGGTATCTAGTATCTGCTACTGATCATGGACAACAACAAGAGACTGTATAGATATGGAAACGAATAACTCAAAGATTTGTGTGGAAGTATCAAGCGCAAGAAAACAAGAGTGGAGTCAAGGTAACAATCCTTATCCAAAAATAGCTCATGCACTAAGTTCAAAGAACTAAGGAGACAAAGTAAGAAATACCCGCCTTAACTGTAGACTGAGCTAAACAATCTCCACGTCGAAGTACTCGTCTCGAATTACAGTCCTGTAAATTACATAATGTACAATTTAGCTAATTTCATAAACGACACTAGCTAAACCGAAACCTAACTTAATTAGGAAAAAACTCTAATTCAACTATGAACCTCGATTCACCTAAGTCAATAGCACATTCCACTCATTTTGTAACCATAATGATTCATTATTACTTTTTCCTAATCCATTTCCCTGCATAATCAAAGAACCTACACAGCAGCAAAACCACAACCCACCTAACAAATTCTGTCCGAAATCTGTAAACACAGAAAAACCAGCAACACAAACTGCATCACAATCCTCCGAACAAGAGCCCAATCATCAATTCACCAAAATTGCCCTGTAACCCGAGACCATCACCAGTCAAGAACCCAAAGTCAATTCTCAATCACCTCCTTCAATTCTACACTGGAATCCGGAACCATTACAAAGCAAGAACAACATCCAATCCAAACCCCAACAGAAATGCCAACAAAAGTATGTTAAAGGATCATACTTACGAAGGGAATCTACTTGCTGGTTTGGTTAGGGCACGACTTGGAGAGAATCGGCGGCCGCGACTTCGGCTGAGGGTGAGATCGCAAGCTGTGGTGCCCGCGTGAGGGAGATCGGCTGGTGTCGTGATGCTGGTGCACGGAGAAGCAGCGGCTATAGCTCGAGGAAGAAGAAGTCCCGGCTGTGCACAGGAACTCGCAAGGGTAATCGGGAGAAGTCGGCGGCGGGGAAAGGATTAGGGCAGGCAGCTGTGGCTCGAGAGGGAAAATCGTCGGTTGTGGTGTCGCGAGGTGAGGAGATCGCGTGAGGAGGAGAGATCGGCGGCTGTGGCTTGAGAGAGGAAGAGGTCGACGAAGGTGAAGGCTCGAGGGTGAGGGAGGCCGCGCGGTGAAGTCTCGGGAAGGAGTTGGCGCCGTGTCGGGGGGTTTAGGGCAAAGGGAAATTCTCCCTTTTATAACTTAGGGAAATTTGATTAAGTCCTAGACCTGTTTCTCAATTAACTCCCAGCTCTGGGTATTCTAAACGGACTTTTCTCGAGCCCAGTAATGCATCCCCTTTGATTACGCCATACGAGCTCCAATTAAATCCCAGAAAATTTCTAAAAATTCCTAATAATTCTGTTAAAATTATTCGTCCATTAAACCTTATTATTTAATTATTATTTGGGCACCGTATTTTACATTCTCCCCCACTAATAAAAATTTGGTCCCCAAATTTACTACCTAACCACGTTAAACCACAAATGACATGTTTTATAGCCATCCACTCTAAGCTTAGTATGAGGTCAAACCCCACCTATAGATCCATCACCAGTGTCTGACCAACTAAGTCCAAAGAACATTCTTTGACTTCTTGACTACTAATAAGTACCCCTTTAGATGGTACAGATACTGTTAACTCATGTGTCTAGCGTGTAGGGGACCCCTAATCTTATCCAAAGATACCCGAGAGATGAACGAATGAGAACTACCAGTATCTATCAATAGATCTACACAAAATGTTTAAAGTGGTTAATACCTCGGAAGTCCAATCCCTCAGCCCGCTGTGCCTCCTCCCGTGTGACGGCATAACCTCGTCCCACCTCTGCACTCGATGGTGGCATCCTTAAAGTAGGCTGACGTGGAATCGGAGGAGCGTCACCCTGCTGCTGCTGCGGGTACTGAGGCTGAGTCTGTGGCTGGAATGCCGAATAAGGCTGAGATGGAAGTGCAGGATCTTGCTGTATCGGATACGTCTGATAAGGGGACGCTGCGGTCGAGTACTGCGTGGTCGTTGGCATCACTAGATAATCCTGACTCTGGATATGGTATACTTTTCCCTGGGGTCCCGGCAGTTGCGGCTGATATGAAGCGTTCTGAGTCCTTTGAGGTCCTTTCTGCTGTCATGGCGGGGTGGATCGCCCTCCCTGAGTGGTATCTTTAGTCGTCTCTAACTGAGCCTTCATAGGGCAACCCCGACTCTCGTGCCCTGGAAGCTTACAATAGAAGCATATAGCGTGATCCAACGGGCAATCATTCCTGGTATGACTTTTGGAGCCACACTGAAAACACGTGATCCCTCCGAAGTTGTTCTTCCGGTCTCGTTGAGAGGAACGAGAACCCCCATCCGAGGTTCGCCTTGTCTTCTGAGGTGGAGAGGACCCTCCTGAAGTAACCTGTGAGCTCTGTCCTCTTTTCTCCTTCTTCTGCGTCACTTGTTTATTATTACCTTTTTCCAGATTCACCTGTTGCTGAGTCATCTCAATGAATAACGCCCGATCTAAAACCTCTCGATAAGAACTACCGGGAAATCCGGACATCTTGAGTCGTATGTATGCCGCAAGTCCTTGAGTAAACTGATGCATCCGATCATAATCCTGAGCCACCAGATGAGGACAGAACTCAGCCAGTCTACTGAATTCTGCATTATACTCCATCACAGAACGGTCACCTTGCTTGAGGTTCAGAAACTCCTGACGACGGGCTAGACAAAATGTAACCGGAAAATACTGTCTCTCAAATGCCTCCCGGTACATCTGCCACGTGATACGTTGTTCCCCAAAGATCGACTTCTGCATGTCCCACCAAGTGACGGCTTGATCCCGGAGATGATATGCAGCCAACTCCACCTTCTCTTCATCTGTACACTTCATGTACCAAAATGTACCCTCCAAGTTCTTCAACCAGCTACGAGCCGCCCAAGGGTCAGCACCCCCATGGAACAGCGTAGTTCGATCCTTCACAGACTTCGCCAACAAGGGTATTCGGGCTCTATCCATCACCCAACCAGTAGTGTCTGGAGCAGGTATAGAAGGTGGTGCTCCCGGCGTCCGTAACTCATGCTCCCTAGTAGAGGTGGGAGGATTCCGATCACTGCTACCTGAATCAACCTCATTCGGGTTTCCTGTAACCTCCGTCTCTTGGCCAGCAGGTTCGGGACCCATCGATACCGTGGGTTGTTTTCGTGGTCGACCTTGTCCACGGTGATTCATAGCAGTCGACCCTTTTCGTGCCATTCCTGTTAATAATAAGTATGTAAGGAAAATGTTTTAGCAATATACCACTTACATCCTATAGCTCGGAGATATCTGCCGCTGCCTGGTCCCACAACTCGAGAGTCCCATCGTGGGATCAACTTACAAGGAAAAACAAACAATCGTAAAACCGAACATCATAGAACGAACCAGATCGAAATTCCAAAAACACACAACCCAACGTCGAAAATCCAGATCACGAAACCGGCTCTGACACCACTAAATTGGTATCAGATTAACTTGAAAATCCACAATGCGACAAACAAATCGCAAAAATCTGAAACATATAAATAGGCTTCGCAACCTGGGCTCTGATACCACTGAATTGTCACGCCCCAGAGGAGTCCCTGTCCGAAGAAATTTCGACAGCACCTCCCCTGTACGGCGGACAATATGAAACATTACTACATACAAAATATACATCAGCAACACTAAGCTGGAATATATATGCAAAATAGAAATAACATAACCACGCAGTTGATACACACAGCCTACCCGGCTGGACATAAATGAATAAAACATATAGCATAATACAACAGCCCACACGGCTGAAATAAAAATAAAATAAGCACAGCGGAAAGAAAACGAAGAAAAACCCACAAATTGCAAAGTTACCAAAATATCACAAATACCAAGTCCACAAACAAGTATCAAAACATAATTCTCACAATACCAAATTCATCGAATATGAAATGCAAGTAAGGAGGAATAAACCAAAATCAATCCTCGAGTGTGACGTAGGACCCAGGACTGGCAGCCGGCATCTCTCCAAGCATCCATGACTCATCTACCTGTTACCTGGCGAAAGAAAACCATTTTACGGGGTGGTGAGTATTGGAACTCAGCGGGTAAGGAGAGAGATAGTGCATGAACATAACATATAAGTAGAAAACGAGCCAAGAGTATACAGTCTCATAAAAGAAATAGCAGATTCTACCAAGATGTTCACATAAATGTTCATACCTGAAGCCATATCCTAGGCTAACAATAGAAAGTTAAAGTAGCGCAGATCTGCTACTGTACTGCTATTAACTACAAGGTAATAGGTAAGGTATATCCAAATTACCAATAAATAACCAGTGTCTAAACTCCTACAACGAATATATATCTCATCATAAGAAAGCATGTCAGCATAGGATACAACCGCAGTATAAACTAGCAACGACAGCGTAAGCTACTAACAGCAGCATAAATAAGCAACAATAACAGCAAGTATAAACAACAGCAGCCAAAACAAATATAATAACAGCGTATGCACAGATGGTCACTCCCGCCCACCTCCCTGCACCATGACCCCTGTATGGTCGAGAGGCCGGGTCAGTGACAGACTGTACACCACTCCAGCTACCACTCACACAAGTGGCCGAGGGGACAGTTGCATAGTAGCTAACTAGCTACATCTGCGACGGGGTCCCTGTTGCTCGTACTCCAGCTACCACTCACACGAATGACCGAGTGCGGCACGACAGGACAAGCGGCATCAACTCCAGCTACCACTCTCACGAGTGGCCGAGGATGCGGCATGCATGCAATGACATGATGCGAACAATGCAACAGTCATCATATATATATAAACAGAAACAGGTATGCTACATGAAGCCAGCATGCTCAATATAGTACATAAATAGGCAACAGTCAAAACATACAAATATGGTATCTAGTATCTGCTACTGATCATGGACAACAACAAGAGACTGTATAGATATGGAAACGAATAACTCAAAGATTTGTGTGGAAGTATCAAGCGCAAGAAAACAAGAGTGGAGTCAAGGTAACAATCCTTATCCAAAAATAGCTCATGCACTAAGTTCAAAGAACTAAGGAGACAAAGTAAGAAATACCCGCCTTAACTGTAGACTGAGCTAAACAATCTCCACGTCGAAGTACTCGTCTCGAATTACAGTCCTGTAAATTACATAATGTACAATTTAGCTAATTTCATAAACGACACTAGCTAAACCGAAACCTAACTTAATTAGGAAAAAACTCTAATTCAACTATGAACCTCGATTCACCTAAGTCAATAGCACATTCCACTCATTTTGTAACCATAATGATTCATTATTACTTTTTCCTAATCCATTTCCCTGCATAATCAAAGAACCTACACAGCAGCAAAACCACAACCCACCTAACAAATTCTGTCCGAAATCTGTAAACACAGAAAAACCAGCAACACAAACTGCATCACAATCCTCCGAACAAGAGCCCAATCATCAATTCACCAAAATTGCCCTGTAACCCGAGACCATCACCAGTCAAGAACCCAAAGTCAATTCTCAATCACCTCCTTCAATTCTACACTGGAATCCGGAACCATTACAAAGAAAGAACAACATCCAATCCAAACCCCAACAGAAATGCCAACAAAAGTATGTTAAAGGATCATACTTACGAAGGGAATCTACTTGCTGGTTTGGTTAGGGCACGACTTGGAGAGAATCGGCGGCCGCGACTTCGGCTGAGGGTGAGATCGCAAGCTGTGGTGCCCGCGTGAGGGAGATCGGCTGGTGTCGTGATGCTAGTGCACGGAGAAGCAGCGGCTATAGCTCGAGGAAGAAGAAGTCCCGGCTGTGCACAGGAACTCGCAAGGGTAATCGGGAGAAGTCGGCGGCGGGGAAAGGATTAGGGCAGGCATCTGTGGCTCGAGAGGGAAAATCGTCGGTTGTGGTGTCACGAGGTGAGGAGATCGCGTGAGGAGGAGAGATCGGCGGCTGTGGCTTGAGAGAGGAAGAGGTCGACGAAGGTGAAGGCTCGAGGGTGAGGGAGGCCGCGCGGTGAAGTCTCGGGAAGGAGTTGGCGCCGTGTCGGGGGGTTTAGGGCAAAGGGAAATTCTCCCTTTTATAACTTAGGGAAATTTGATTAAGTCCTAGACCTGTTTCTCAATTAACTCCCAGCTCTGGGTATTCTAAACGGACTTTTCTCGAGCCCAGTAATACATCCCCTTTGATTACGCCATACGAGCTCCAATTAAATCCCAGAAAATTTCTAAAATTTCCTAATAATTCTGTTAAAATTATTCGTCCATTAAACCTTATTATTTAATTATTATTTGGGCACCATATTTTACAATACATAAGTTTGTTTAGAAAGGATAGAGAATATATCAAGTCTTTCTTTTTCTCTGCATAACTAGATGTCAAGAAGAGGACGCCCCCGTACCGCTCGTACTGAGGACCAAGCACAGGGGAACGAGGAGCCCAGAGCAGCTGAACCAAATCTTTCTGAAGTTGTTGCTCAACTCCAGTGACAAGTAGCAGAGCAGCAACAAGTGATCATCAATCTGATGTGAATCAGCAGCCAGTCCCTCCTTTAGGTGCACTATAATAGAACATGTCTTTTAAATAAACAGAACAACATTTGTCCTTTATAATAAAAGAGAAGCCTTTCTTGTCCAAACAAGAAACTGAAATTATGTTCTTAGTTAATGCTGGCACATAACAACATTCATCTAATTCTAATACAAGCCCAGAGGGTAGAGATAGATGACAAGTTCCTACAGCAACAACAGCAACCCGTGCTCCATTGCCTACGCGTAGGTCCACCTCGCCCTTCGCCAATGCCCTACTATTTCTCAATGCCTGCACATTAGTACAAATGTGAGAAGCACATCCGGTATCTAATACCCATGATGAAGAAATAGATAGATTGACTTCTATAACATATATACCTGAAGTGGAAGTCTCACTTCGTTTCTTCTTAAGATCTTCCAGGTACACCTTGCAGTTCCTCTTCCAGTGCCCGGTCTGACCGCAGTGGAAGCAGGTAGCATCCTTGGCGACCCCTCCTTTAGGCTTCAGTGCCTTGCCTTTGCCCTTGGCTTGGGACTTTCCTTTGCCTTTGGGCTTGCCCTTGCCCTTGTGTTTCTGAACCATCAGAACAGAGTGGGGCTTTGCCTTCTTAAGGTTCAGCTCAGCAGTTCTTAACATGCTAAGCAGCTCGGGCAGTGGCTTGTCAATTTCGTTCATATTGTAGTTTAGAACGAACTGACTATAGCTATCCAGCAAGGATTGCAAGATCAGGTCAGTGGCCAGCTCTTGGCCAAGCGGGAATCCCAATCTCTGTAGGTTTTCTATGTATCCAATCATTTTGAGTACATATGGGCCTACGGGAGCCCCATCTGACATCTTGCACTGAAACAGTGCCCTTGAAATCTCAAATCTCTCATGCCTCGCTTGTCCTTGATACAGTTGACGAAGATGTTCAACCATATCATAAGTGCCCATTAACTCGTGTTGCTTCTGAAGCTCAGAGTTCATGGTCACGAGCATTAGACAAGACACATCTAATGTGTCATCTTGATGCTTCTTATAAGCATCTTTGTCAGCTGGCGTGGCACTGGCAGGAGGAGCCTCCAGAATGGGCTGCTCCAGAACGTACAGTTTACGTACTTGGGTGAGAACTATTCTCAAGTTCCTGTACCAGTCCAGGAAATTTGCTACGTTGAGCTTGTCCTTCTCAAGAACAGAACGCAGGGAGAAAGTGTTCGTGTTTGACGTCATGGTTATCTACAATAGAAAAATGCAGAAAATAAATATCATATTCTTTTAAATCATTTAATTAGGCCTTTAACTAAATGATGCTGTCACTGACTTCTATAATTCATGTGGGACAAGATCCACATCATACTAACCCTTGAGTTAGCTTTGGCTAATACGCCCAAGATTTAGTATGATCTGTAGGTAACAATTTACCAATTACATCTCTATGCAACTCTTGTTTATAGGATCATTATCCGCAGTTATATTAAAACTTGAGTTAGCTTTGGCTAATACGCCCAAGAATTAATATAAATGTGATTATGTCCTATATTCCAACCGTTGGAAAATGCCTTTAGTTAAACTCGATCCAATTGAGTTAACTAGTTACTCAATCTAATTGAGTTGTACTCACCCATGCGTTGATAGGCGGGACCAAGATTGTCCCTCCGTACCCTACCAAGATAATATGTGTTGCTCTGCTTTGGCAGATTCAACAACACATGTGATCGAGGTAGTGATAGGTATCACGGCACGATAGGCATTAGAGTTGACACGATTTAGATCTAATCTAATCGTCGATGTGTATCAAATACGCGATAGATCTAATCTAATAGAAAGGGTGCATCTTGTACACGATTTAGATCTAATCAAATCGTTAGGCAATAATTAATTACTAATCATGCATCACATACACACAAGCAATTAATTAAATTAATTTGTGATTAGTCATGGCCCTACTACGATCTTCTCAAGCCAATGAGAAGATCGGATGGTCAACCTAAGGTCAACAGCTTCTCAAGCTCCTCCCTTTGACCACCTTGTGTTGCTCGCGCCTTCCTCGTAACTCCGTCTCGAGTGGACCTTCCACCGCTCCAATTTTGTACATTACAATTTTGAAACTCGAGTTACATTCGAGTCTAAACTAATTTACAACAAGAATACAAAATAGAGAAAGGCACGACGCGCAGGTCGCGAATCAAATGTACAACACGCACAACACAAATGACGGCGCGCAGGCCGTAATATGAATTACAACACAAATCCAATCAGATTGGGTCCTTTTGGGCTATGACTATCAAAAATTATACATAATTCTAAATTATGTAATTTCCATAATTTTCTATAATTTTAATACCATTTTTTTCAATTTTTACGGGTAAAAATTCCCGACGGTCCCGTTTAGCGATTTTCGGGCGCAATCACGGAACGAATCCCCTTGCGGGGCTAGGGGCAGCGCCCCTACCCACAATCTAACCATCGCAAGTGTCCCTAAGTGATCCTACAGTGCCTTAGCTCGCTGTCCCAAAAAATTTTGGGGCGAAACCTTGCCGTTTCGGAAAAATCTTCTCGGTAGTCGAAGCCGACAAGCGTATAAACACTTGTGCTTCGCTTCTATGAGAAAATTACTCATAAAAACCATAAAAACTTAAATTTACAGAAAATCACAGCAGCTATATTTTTCATAAAAAAAATCAAACTAAACTCGTACAAGTCTTCGCACGTGGCTTTGATACCACTGTTGGGTTTTTCGGGCGGTGAAAACCGCTTTTTCGCCTCGCGAAAACCCCGAAACCCCAGCCACCGGATCCGTGCGAAGATTAAAATTTCAAAAATATTATGAGTACGAGTTTCTTACGCTAGTTCTAAACTAGATCTACACGGAAGAAAGGTTATACCCTTGATACGAAGCCCTTCGCAATCCCGCTCGTCCTCGGTTCGCCGGATCTCGAAAGTGTCAAAGTAGACACTTCTCTATGTGTATCCACACAAGCAAGAGATGGAGAAATAATCTCTAAGGATGTGCTAGCAACCTTAGAGATCAGTAATGGAGGAGAGGGAGAGCAAGAAGAAAGCTAGAGAGGAAGAAGATGGGAGTTACCACAAAAAATGAAACTCAACTCATGAAATCAAAGTGGCCGACCACTTTAGTGGAGGTTGTAACCTCCATGGGATACCAAGAGTCACAACTCTTGGTAACTCCCATGAGGTGGCATCTCACTTAAGTAACCATGATGATGTGGAGCATCATCATTGGTCCACTTCTTGCCAACTCACCAATGAGGTGGCAAATGGTCAAGTCAAACTTGACTCTTCATCTTCCTCTCAAGTCAAGTCAAACTTGACCACTTCTCTGCCATGGTTGATCAAATCTAACCATTGGTTCAAGTCAATTTTAATTTAATGAATCTCTATTCATTGAATTAAATTGATTCAATGAGTCTAAGTCCAAATTAGACTCATTTAACACATGAACTAAATTGAGTCCAACTCAATTAGCATAATTTGGATTACTCTTAATCTAATTTGGTTCATCACATGAACCTAATCCTTTAGGTTCATCAAATGAATCTAATCTCCATCTAATTGCCCTTTGTGTGTGACCCTATAGGTTCTTATAACGTTGGCAATGATGCTCCTAAACCCATTTAGAAGCATAAGTAATGAGCGGTATCTAGCAACACATCATTACTACCCAAGTTATAAGAATGTTGAGATCCAACATCACTTTGTGACTACTAATTGTGACTCCTCACAATATATGACAAGTGTCCTTCTATCCTAGACATCTAGATTGATCAATGTGAGGCATAGATCGTGTCATACTCTGACCAATCTAAATCTTGAACTCCAAGTAGACTCACTCGATCAAATGAGCTCAATATCTCATATTAACTCATTTGGGCATGGCCATGCACTTAGTGGTCTTACTCTATCAAGAATATCGATGTCTCTCCCGTCATATAGGAGGGATAGATCCCATCTACATCACTCACATCCCTCTGCATAATTCGTTACATACCCAGTAATCGCCTTATAGGCCACCCAGTTACGGGTGACGTTTGACGAAACCAAAGTACATAACTCCTTATGTAGGGATCCATGGTGACTTCAGGTCTAAGGACTAGTAGTCATACTAATAGCCACATGAGAAAGTATATGGCACTCATATAACGATCCATGATACTTTCTCATGGCGGGTCATTCAGTATACATTCTCAAATGCATACCCATGTGTCATTTGATATCTCTATATCCATGACTTGTGAGATCAAGTCATCGAGTTGACCTACATGCTAGTCTTATTGTATTAACATTGTCCTTGAATGTTAATACTCGACTAGGAATGATTAAGAGTAGTGTTCCCTATATCATCTCACTATCGATTCAACCAATCGATTGATATAGGTAAGAACCTTCTACTCAAGGACGCTATTATACTTAGTTTATTTGGCACCAATACAAGTAAGTATAATAACCAAAACAAATGCCTTTATTTATATAAGAATCTGATACAACAAGTCCATAATACAATCATCAAATGATTGGCTCTAGGGCTCTAACTAACAATCACAATCTATTGTGATAATAGTAGTGCAGTTGCAAACTTGAAGGAACCACGAGCCCATAAGGCAAGTAAACAAATAGAACGCAAGTACCACCTGATACGAGACAGCGTAAAGCGAGGAGAAGTTGTCGTCGTCAAGATTGCATCAGCAGATAACCAAGAAGATCCTTTCACCAAGGCCCTTCCGACGAAAGCTTTTGATCGGCATGTGGAGGGGATGAGAATCAGATGTATAGCAACAAATGTGGCAGCTTATTCTTTTAGTATAAGTGGGAGATTGTTAGAGTGTATACTAAAAGCCTAGCTTTTGTAAACAATTATTTTTGAAATAAAGAATCACTTTTGGTCAAAAATATCTACATTTATGTTAAGTGTAGTTGTTCAATTAATTTATATTGTAGATAACATGGTGTGTGGTGTCACACATAGAAGATTATGTTATCAGCTATTTATAAATTATAAACAGTTTCTCACGACTAAGATGGAAAGGAACAAACCATTGGAATAGTCGTAGTGTAATTAGGTATTAGTTTATCTTGACTAATAAATTACACTAGTACACTTTAAGTGTATTGAGTAGGACCATTTAAGGTAAGTTCTTTTTATACTGACTCAAAGAACTAGACCTTAGTTATTATGGATGTGTGTGCTCTTAATCCTAATATCATAACAAGCACATATATTTAGTATTTATTTCTCTAACTTATCAAAGGGTGAGATTTAGCTCGATAAATCAATAGGCCCGATAAGTTGGGAAATGATATTATTTATAGTGTGTGTTGTTGATTATAGAAGGAAACTGTGTCCTAGTTATCTAGGGTGAGAATGTCCTCAAGAGGAGTTCATAAGGATTGTCATGTTAAACACTACAGGTGGATTTAGTCCGACATGACAATGAAGTTGAGTGGTACTACTCTTGAGCTAGATATTAATTAAGTGAGTTGTCAGTAACTTACTTAATTAGTGGACATTCGTTATCTTAAACATAAGGAGACTAACACATTCATGGTAAGAAGGAGCCTATAATGTAATTTGGGATTGGTACGGTAGTGCAACAATAACTCTCTAGTGGAATGAGTTATTGTTGATGAACTTGAGTTGTGTGTTCGGGGTGAACACGGGATACTCAAGCTCATCGGAAGGCCAAAACCAATTTCTCCTCTAGGTCCCTGTCATAGCCTCATTAGTGCCTTATAAACCACTCATTAAAAGCCCATCTTGGTGTCCAAGAGAGGGCCGACCCAAGGCTTGGTGACCAAGCCAAGGGCCGGCCACCATATCCTCTTAAGGGGCCAACCCCTTGCTTGGTGCCCAAGCAAGAGGGGGCCGACCACATTAATTCAAACAAGGAGGGGCGTTTTGAATTTTTAAAATCTTCTCTTTGTAGAATTCTACAAGTTTTAAAAGAGAGATTTTAAATTTAAAAACTTTCCTTATTTGAATTAGGCCACATGGTTTAAAAGAGAGTTTAAAAGTTTTAAAACTTAATTTCCTTTTTTAACCATCCTCATGGTTTTTAGGAAAAAGGAAGAGAAGTTTTAATATTTAAATTTTTTATTTTTATAACCATGTTAAAAAAGGAAATTTTATAAGAGAAGTTTTAAATTTTAAAACATGGTTTTAATTTTTAAAAACTTTCCTTTTTTAACATTCACTTTAGGAAAGAGAGCATGTAAAATTTTATAGGAGGATTTCTTCTTTTATAAAATTTTATAAAAATTTTTTCCTTCCCCTTGATGATGTAGCCGGCCACCCTTGCTTGGTGCCCAAGCATGGGGCCGGCCAAAATAAATAAAATTAAATCATCATCCAATTAATATTTGATGATTGATTCAATCAAGAGGAAAGAAAAGGAAAAATAAAAGGGAAAAGGAAAAACAAGAAGAAGATTTTAACTTTTGTAAAAAGTCTTTCCTTATTTGCCTTGGGAAAGTAATATAAAAGAAGGGGTGAGGAGACCTCATGAGATATCAATTCTTATTCTCTTGGTGGAGTTCCTCTTGTGTGGACGACCCCTCTCTCTCTCTCTCTCTCTTTTCCCTTTGCTCTCTTTTCTCCTTGGTGGTGGTGGTGCCCGAAGTCTAGAGGAGGAGGAATAAGGCTTTGGGTGGTGTTCATCTTGGAGGATTGTCGCTTACACGACGTCCAAGGCAAGGCGAGGAATACGGCAGAAGATCTCAAGGTTATTACTATACAAAGAAAAGGTATAATTAGCAATTGTTTTCCGCATCATGCTAGTTATTTTTCTTTGTATGAATTCCAAGCACAAGAGACATTAGATCTAGTTTTTCAAATTAGTAATTCGTGTTTGTGCTTTTCTTTGTTTTTCGAATTTGTGATTCAATTGTTCTTTTTGGTTAAACCTAAAGTTATATAAGGAAAATAAATATTAGCTGTCCTTAAAAGGCTTTGTCTAGGCGGTGGTGGCTGCTCCCCTATCTAAGAAGGCCATGCGCCTCGCCATGCAGTCTTGGAAGACAATTTTGGAAATTAATATTTAATTGAATTTATAACATAGGTGGATTTGGATCAATAATGTTAAGTTCCACTTGCGATCCAAGTCTAAACCATTAAGAACAGATAAGTTAAATTTGGAATCAATAATATTAAGCTCCGTTTGTGATTCCTAATTTAACTTCTAAAGAACACAATAGGTTGTTTAGGAAAGGTTCAACACTTGTATAAAATTTTTGTACAGTGGAACCGTTACGATCCTCCTAGGGCTAACCAACAAAATCGATCGGGATTACACGCCCGACTAAAGGTTGATGAAATTCTTCGTATTAAATCATTCGGGATTATACGCCTGGCCTAGATTCAAAGTCATCTGGATTTCTTTATAAAGATCATTCAGTATTACACTCCCGACCAGGATTCAAAGTTCAGAGGAATTTTTATATATATAATCCTTTAAAATTGCATTCCCCATCATAAGTCACATTCATATGAAGTTCTCTATTTAAAATCGTTTGGGATTGTACGCCCGACCAAGAACTTATAAATCCTATGAAGTTCTTCATATAAAGTTGCTCGGGATTACACGTCCCTCGGAAGCATTGAGGTCTTTGGAATTCTTTATATACATCATGCCTGAATAAAGATTAAGGAGTTTATGGAAAGCCTTATTGTTCGAGCCATGTGATCAATTAACATATCACAACAGGAAAAGCTTTTGAGCAAGATAGTACTTATTCTCAGGAAGCAGCAGAGATAATAAAGGTCGGAAAAATAGGTAAGTACACATTTTATAAAAATTGCAAGTACTTAATTACAAGTCTTTTATAAATACACTATCATGCTCGCTTAAAGTTGCTTGTCAAATTTTCGGGTAATTCCTGATTAAGTCTGCGACGGTTTATGAATTGAGAGTGGAGTTCACGAGATAGATAACCACCTTCTCTTAGTCGTTGAATAACCCCGGTCACGTAATGATTTAAAGTTCCAATGATACGGCGAACATATTCGTTAGTAAATTGGGACCTCAGATACGTTAAGCGCCTATCTTCCGATTGGTCTTCCTCATGCTCCTTATAACTTTGAAATTCAGTTTATAGTTTAGTAGCTTGGTCTTTGAAAGTGTTTCTTTCTAATTTAAGCTGCTCTAGTTCCTTTCGGAGTGAGGATATCTCTACATCTTGAGCCTTTCTCTGTTCCTGCTCTTGCAGAAGAGCAAACTCGCTTGAGGCTGAATCTTGAGCCTGCTTAGAGAGAAAGATATTGTGAAGTCTCTCTACTTTCTCTAAAACTGTGTTCTTATGAGAAACATCTGAAATAGCTTTGTCTTTTAAAGTAGTTTCCACTTGGAGGCTGGAATTTAACCGATCCACTTGTTGCTCCAGGGTTTTCCTTTCAAGCTCTTTGTTTTTCAATAACTGTTGCTGATGCTGCAATTCTTTTTTCATAGCCTCTATTTGTTGAGTCTGTAAAGCTATCTTCTCTTGTAATTGAGTAAGCTCAATGTGGGAAGGAGGAAGATGGGCTTTCAGTGCCTCTACTTGAGCTTTTAACTTGCTATTGTCCCTTTTCAGAGCAATGAGTAGCTGGTCTAGATGAAGACTTGAGGCAAGGAACTAAAATAATAATGCAGTTAGCGGGAAATAATAAGGCGTTAATAATATATAATGAAGACACTTACGGCAACAGCTTGACGACTATGACTGTCAACGCGGTTTAAATACTGGTGCCCCTTAATAGCTCTTGGCTATGTAGCAAAGACTCAGTCAACGGGCCTTGTAGCTGTAGAAAACCGTAACTAGGAGGATCCGAAACTTGTCCCATTTGAGAGGGCAGACCCATAGCTTGTCTAAACAGAGGTCGGGGGACAAAAGGTGAAGAAGGCCGGGTGGACGAAGAAGGAAGAGAAGGAGAGGAAGTGGTAGAAAGGGGAACAACAGAGGAAGAGCTAGAGGGGATGGAAGATGGAAAGCAATGAAAGTTGATTCAGTTGTTGAGGCACGAATAGATGATGGTTCTGGACTCATAGAAGATCTCCTGCAAGGTGTTCTTTTAGCTCGTGGTCTAGAAGTTAGAGGAGGTAAGGCCAAGGAAAGAGGTTGAGAGGATGCAGAAGTAGTAGTAGCTATCTGAGAAGCAGAAGTAGCTGAAACAATAACAGAAGAGGAAGGAATAAGTAGACTCGGTCTCATCATATTAAGAGAAAGGTTGGAGACAATGTGAGTAGGGGCATTAGTTCTTTACCTCTCTCAAAAGAAATAGGTGAAGGAACAATGGGGATCTGCACAAAAGTACCAAAAGTGTCACAAAAGGGAACTTCCTCAGCAAGCCTGGGTTTCTTGTGTATGGCAACAAAAGGTTGTTCTTCCTCCTTAGATAATAAACTCAGAGTAGAGGTAGTAGGATTAGCTCGACGAGCTTGTAGCAATTTTTCTCCAAGTTTATTCAAAAAAACTTGGTCATAGTTGTGTTCTTATACATGAAAGCAGGTAGAAGAGCATCAGCTGAAATATAAAAACTAGGCGTTATTATAGAAAATAATTAACAAATGACTAATAAACATAGTCGAGAATGTCCGAACATACCAAAAGAGACCTCCAAGGGGGTTTCAATGGAGCTTATTCCAAAGGGAAACATCAGACCTTCCACAATCAAGGTTGGTAAGCAAAATTTAGCCCCCTTTAGCTTGGATAAGGCGAAAGAGACAGAGGGATCAGTGAGAAGGTTGTCAGTGTTAGGAACAGGGGGAGATTGTGTATCCAGACAATAGGAAAAGGGGGAGGAGAAGGGAGACGCATAAAGAAAAATTTGTGACGCCATTCCTCTTGAGGAGGAATCCCACTAGACAAAATAGCTTTAGGGCGAGAACGAAACTTAAAAACACCAATGTCTACTTGTTGAGGAATGAAGAAGTAATGAAAAAGACGAGGGGATAAAGGAAAATCTAGTAGTTTAGATACCTCAACAAAACCCACAAGGATAGAAAAAGATTGAGGAGTAAGATGATTAAGAGGAATCTTAAAGTAGGTACTAACATCAAAAAAAAAGGGATGAAGAGGGAAACGGAAACCTTGTAAAGCTTGAGCCCAGAAGATCGATATACTTCCTAAAGGAGGAAGATGCGGACCATTATGAGAAGTAGGGCAAGCCATATAGGAAGGAAAACCATAGTTTGCTTGCAATTCCACTTCTTCTGAATCGATAAGGCTAGAAGTACACGAAAGAAACCACGCTGGAGAAGGAGTGACCATGTCCGAATAGCAGAAAGAAGGTGAACAAAGGAAGAAGGAGGAATAGTCGGGGAGTAGAAGAGAGCGTCTTAAACCTTTGCCCTTCTTCTGGGCCCTATACCAGAAACCCTTAGAAAGATAGGGGAAAACTAGAAAGAGAAGAAACTCGAAGATCAATAATAGTTTGTAAAAAACTTAGGTACAAAAAAGGAGGGGATGGCATAATTGTTATAAACTCAATAAATAAGAAAGGATGGTAAACTCAGCAATCATCCTCGGAAAACGCGCAAGTTTTTCGCCCTCTCTACACTTGATTCTTAAAGAATCAAAGAGGTATGAGGAAAATCGGTCGAGTATAAGGTCGATTGGGTAGCTTAAAACTATCTATCTGATTAAACAACAAACCCGGACGGTTATACTAGACCAGACGAGATTTAGTTTAGTATAAAACGCCGGACGATATTTGCAGATATAATAGACCGGTCAAAATTGACTATATCATATTGAACGGTCATACTAGATCAGACGAGATTTAGTTAAGTATAAAATGTCGGACGATATTTACAGATATAATAGACCGGTCAAAAATGACTATATCATATTGAACGGCCATACTAGATCGGACGAGATTTAGTTAAGTATAAAATGCCGGACAATATTTGCAGATATAATAGACCAGTCGAAATTGACTATATCATATTGAACGGTCATACTAGATCGGACGAGATTTAGTTCAGTATAAAACGTCGGACGATATTTGCAGATATAATAGACCGGTCGAAATTAACTATATCATATTAAACGGTCATACTAGATCGGACGAGATTTAATTGAGTATAAAGCGCCGAACGATATTTGCAGATATAATAGACCGGTCGAAATTGACTATATCATATTGAATGGTCATACTAGATCGGATGAGATTTAGTTAAGTATAAAGCGCTGGACGATATTTGCAGATACAATAGACTGGTCAAAATTGACTATATCATATTGAACGGTCATACTAGATCGGACGAGATTTAGTTAAGTATAAAGCACCGGACAATATTTGCAGATATAATAGATCGGTCGAAATTGACTATATCATATTGGATGATTATACTCGATCAGACGGAGTCCGATTAAGTATAAAGTACCAGATGATATTTGTAGACATAAGCGTAAGTCAACCGGTTATAATAGGCCGGTCGAAATTGATGGTATTATAGTGTACTGATTAAAAAAATAAGATCTTATTTAAATATAGTTAGCTAATGGTAATAGACCGAGCGATATTTAATATGTTAGGATAAAGTGAACAAGAAAAAGCCGGTTACCGAAGGGATAAAGTCGGGAAGGAGGAAGTAAACCACCATAAATGAAAAAGAACAAGTTTGATAGCAGAGGAAGAATAATTTTAAAACATATGAATATGAAAGATAAAAGCATGAAATAAGCATGTAAACCAAATGGTCAGAAAAATTTATTAACACAAACAATTTTCAACAACAGATACGAAGAAGAAGTTTAACTTCACAAAAATAAACTAGTTTCTGATAAGAGTTGTCATGACCAGTAGCAGTTAACCCTACAATAATCAGGATTATGGTAAAAAGGTTACTCTATAGATAATTGGGGAAATAGATTTGCAGGCCTGTTATCAATCAGCTTGCGTCAATCCAAGAAGTTAGGAGGAGGATCACGAGATAGGAAGCCCTGCTCCTATAACTGCTTAACAGCTCCCTCAGCTCCGGCAGTATAAGCTGCCAAAATAGATTTTACAATAGGCCTATTGAATTCAGTAGATCTGATTAGGGTCGTGGTCCGATCCTTAAAGTGATAATCTTCACCAACTTTGTAATCAACCAGAGCTGTCTGGGAAGACCTCAGTTCAGCATCTTTTGTGGAGGCCTCTGTTTTAGCTGTATTCAAGGAAGTGTTTAAAGAAGCTATTTCATTATCCTTCAACTCAGAGCTTTGAGTTTGTCAACAAAGGTAGACTCGTAATCAGATTTCAGTTTATCTGTCTCAACAGTCTGCTTCTCTAATTTGGAAGATAATTCAGTGTTGAGGTCCGTAGCCGATTTAAATTGAGACTGAAAGCGCTCAAGATGGGCTTCATATTGTTTCCTAAACTCTTCTGAAAGTGTGGCAGAGGACATCTCAGCAACCTGCTGTTTAAGCTTCTCGTTCTCCGAATATAAGTTGTTCATTAGTTGAGCTAGACCCATATTGGCCATCCATCACTATGAACATAAGAATGGGTCATAAAACAGTCATGGATAAATAATAAATAAGTAATAGCAGACATACCTTGATTTTCTCATGAGAGAATTGATCGATTATCTCGGGAGAGGTAAGCTCTCCAAAGAGAGGTCGAATTTCCTCCTGAGCAGTGGTGAAAGAACCTCCCAACAATATAGGAAGAACGGGGATAGAAGATGAAGTTGTGGAGAAAGAGGAAGTTGGAATAGAAGGGGGAGCAAAAACTAAATAAGAATAAGAGGAAGGAGGTAAAGACCCAAATTCTGGAACAGATAGAGGAAAGGTAAAAGAAGTACTACCAGGGGCAATATTGCTAGAAGAGGAAGAGGAAGAAAAAAAATAAGGGAATGATAGAGATCAGCCAAAGTAGGCTCGGCAGAAGAAAGGGTAGCAGAAGCAAAACCTTCCGAGAGTAATTCTTCAGTAGGAAGAATGAGTCTCCTTTTTGAGGGGGGAGCTCTAGTGAGTTTGCGTCCCGGGCATTTGCTAGGGGCAATTTCAGCAAGGGATTTTTCTGAGCTTACAGGGGATGTAAGCTCGACAACGGGAAGGGAGGTGGCTGGTGAGGAAGCAACAACCATTGATGAAGAAACAGTTGGCGAAGAGACAGCAGGAGTTCCTGTCGGAAGAACCTCAAGAACTTCAGGAGTCACTTGAGAGCTAGAAGCTTCAACCAGAGGAACCGAAGCTCCAATTGAAGATGACGGATTAGTTGCAGCAAGAAGTTCTTGCTCTTTAGCATGAAGTTCGGCCTCTTCCAGAAGTAGTTCTTCATCAATCAGAGCAGCATAAAAACCAGCCACTACACAAAAGGGAAGAAAATGTTTTAGTTAGTAAAAATTAATAGAAGAAGAAATAGAACTTTACCTAAGGAGTCGTGTATCTTATATTTGACCGGGCTCAAACCAAACAAATACAAAAGATCGCTCCGCAGCCATTTGGTGATAGAAAGGCGATGATATAACAACTTTTCACAATAAAGGGGAAAAGACGGGTGAAGATGAAACTCCTTGATATCGTAGAGGAGGTAAAGAAGATCTCCAAGCATGGGAACAAGGAATAGGTCCCGGAAACTTTATAAAGAAGAAACGAGATTTCTAGGCTTTGAGAGAAGAAGACATATCATCAAAAGGACCATCTTAGTCCGAGACTGGAAAAGAAAAACACCTGGCTCTGCTACCTTTGGATAGGAAAACATGAAAACATTTTAAGGAGTAGGAGGAATATCAAATGTATGAAACAACATGTATACGCTGTTAGTTAGAGCTCTAGAGCCAATCATTTGATGATTGTATGGACTCATGTATATCATATTCTTGTATATATATTAAGGCATTTGGTTTTTGGTTATTATGCTTATTTGTATCAGTGCCAGATAAAATAAGTATAGTAACGTCCTTGAGTAGAAGGTTCTTACCTATATCAATCGATTGGTTGAATCGATAGTGAGATGATATAGGGAACACTACTCTAAATCATTCCTAGTCGAGTATTAACATTCAGGGACAATGTTAATAAGACTAGCATGTAGGTCAGCTCGATGACTTGATCTCACAAGTCATGGATATAGAGATATCAAGCTGACACATGGGTATGCATTAGAGAATGTATACTGAATGACCCGCCATGAGAAAGTATCATGGATCATTATATGAGTGTCATATACTTTCTCATGTGGCTATTAGTATGACTATTAGTCCTTTGACCTGAAGTCACCATGGATCCCTACATAAGGAGTTATGTACTTTGGTTTCGTCAAACGTCACCCGTAACAGGGTGGACTATAAAGACGATTACTGGGTATGTAACAAATTATGCAGAGGGATGTGAGTGATGTAGATGGGATCTATCCCTCCCATATGACGGGAGCGACATCAATATTCTTGATAGAGTGAGACCACTAAGTGCATGGCCATGCCCAAATGAGTCAACATTAGATGTTGAGCTCATTTGATCGAGTGAGTCTACTTGGAGTTCAAGATTTAGATTGATTAGAGGATGACACGGTCTATGCCTCATATTGATCAATCTAGATGTCTAGGATAGAAGGACAATGTCACATATTGTGAGGAGTCACAATTAGTAGTCACAAGGTGATGTTGGATCTCGACATTTCTTGTAACTTGGGTAGTAATGATGTGTTGCTAGATTCCGCTCATTACTTGTGCTCCTAAATGGGTTTAGGGCATTGTCAACGTTACAAGAACCTATAGGGTCACACACTTAGGACATTTAGATGGAGATTTGGTTCATATGATGAACCAAGAGGATTAGATTCATTTGATGAATCAAATTGGATTAAGAGTAATCCAAATTGGGCTAATTGAGTTAGACTCAAGTTGATTCATGTATTTAATGAGTCTAATTTAGATTATGACTCATTAGATCAATTTAATTTAATGAATTAGATTCATTATATTAAGTTGGCTTGAATCAAATGGTTAGATTAGATCAACCATGAGAGAGATTGAGTCAAGTTTGACTTGACTAGAGAGGAAGAGGAAGAGTCAAGTTTGACTTGACTCTTTGCCACATCATGAGTGAGGTGGCAAGATGTGGACCAATAGTGTTGTTCCACATCATCTTGTTGTTCCACATCATCTTGTTCTGTAAAATTATGATTTTTGGGTTTTTATGAGTATTTTTTTCGAGTAATCGAAGCACAAGTGTTTAGTCGCTTGTAGGCTTCGGCTACCGGAAAGATTTTTCCAAAAACGGCTTCGTTTCGCCCCAAAATTTTTGGGACAGCGGGCTTGGGTGCCATTAGATCACTTAGGAGCAACTCGCGATGGTTAGATCGCGGGTAGGGGTACTGTCCCTAACCCCGCAAGGGGATTTGCTCCGTGATTGCACCCGAAATCGCTAAAAACGAACCCGCCGGGAAGATTTTTCCGAAACGGAAATGTCTCGGCCCAAATCGTTTTGGGAGAGCGGGTTTAGGCGCTGTTGGATCGCAAAGGAACCCTCGCGATGGTTAGATCGCGGGTAGGGGCGCTGACCCTGGCCCCGCAAGGGGATCCGTTCCGCGATTGCGCCCGAAACCGCTAAACGGGTCCGCCGGGAAATTTTACTCGTAAAAATTTTAAAATTAATTTTAAAATTACAGAAAATTAAGAAAATATATAATTTTGAATTATATATTAATTTTGTGATAGTCATGGCCCAAAAACCCAATGTGATTGGATTGTGTTGTAATTCATAATATGGCCTGCGTGCCGTTATGTGTTTGAATTATATTCGCGACCTGCGCGTCGTGCCTTCTCTTATATTCTTGTTGTAAATTAGATTTAGACTCGAATGTAACTCGAGTTTCAAATTGTAATGTACAAATTGGAGCGGTGGAGGGTCCACACGAGACGGAGTTCCGAGGCGGGCACGAGCAACACAAGGTGGTCAAAGGGAGGAGCTTGGAGAAGCTGTTGACCCTAGGTTGACCAATCGATCTTCTCATTGGCTTGAGAAGATCGTAGTAGGGCCATGACTAAATCACAAATAGATTAATTAATTGCTTGTGTATGTGATGCATATTTAATAAGTAGTTAATTAATTAGTGCCTTACGATTAGATTAGATCTAAGTCGTGCACATGATGCACCCTTACGATTAGATTAGATCTAAGTCGTGCACAAGATGCATCCTTTTCGATTAGATTAGATCTCGATCGAACCAACTCTAAATGCCTAACCGTGCTGTGATACCTATCACTACCTCGATCACATGTATTATTGAATCTTCCAAAGCAAAGCAATACATATTATCTTGGTAGGGTACGGAGGGACAATCTTGATCCCGCCTATCAACGCATGGGTGAATACAAACTCAATTAGATTGAGTATTCCTAGTTACTCGATTGGATCGAGTCAACTATAGGCATTCTTCCAATAGTTGGAAAGGTAGGACAAAATCACGTTTATATTAACTCTCGGGCGTATTAGTCAATGCTAACTCGAGTTTTAATATAAATGCGGATATTGATCCTATAAACAAGAGTTGCATAGAGATGTAATTGGTAATCGTTACCTACCGATCATACTAAGTCTTGGGCGTATTAGCCAAAGCTAATTCAAGGGTTAGTATGATGTGGATCTTGTCCCACAAGAATTATAGTATTCAGTGGGAGTATCATTTAATTAAAGGACTAATTAAATGATTTTAAAAGAATATGATATTTATTTCTGCAAATTTTCTGTTGTAGATAACCATGACGTCGAATACGAACTCTTTCTCCCTGCGTTCTGTCCTAAAGAAGGACAAGCTCAACAGAGCAAATTTCCTGGACTGGTACAGGAACCTGAGAATAGTTCTCACTCAAGAATGTAAACTGTACGTTCTGGAGCAGCCCATTCCGGAGGCTCCTCCTGCCACGCGAGCTGACCGGGATGCTTACAAGAAGCATCAAGATGACGCATTAGATGTGTCCTGTCTAATGCTCGCAACCATGAACTCTGAGCTTCAGAAGTAACATGAGTTGATGTGTGCTTACGATATGGTTGAACATCTTCGTCAACTATATCAAGGACAAGCAGGGCACTGGAAGAGGAACTTCACAGGATACCTGGAAGATCTTAACAAGAAGAGAAATAAGATTTCTACTTCAGGTATAAATGTTATAGAAGTCAACCTCTCTATTTCTTCATCGTGGGTATTAGATACCGGATGTGCTTCGCACATTTGTACTAATGTACAAGCACTGAGAAATAGCAGAGCATTGACAAAGGGCGAAATAGACCTACGAGTAGGCAATGGAGCACGGGTCTGTAGGGACTTATTTTCTATCTTTGCCCTCTGGGCTTGTACTAGAATTAGATGATTGTTGTTATGTGCCTGCCTTGACTAAGAACATAATTTCAGTTTCTTGTTTGGACAAGAAAGGATTTTCGTTTATAATAAAGAACAAATGTTGTTCTGTCTATTTAAATGATATGTTCTATTGTAGTACACCTCTGATAAACGGACTCTATATTCTAGACCTCGAGAGCCCTATCTATAACATAAATACCAAGAGGTTCAAGTCTAACAATATGAACCACACCTATCTTTGGCACTGTCGCTTAGGTCATATAAATGACAAACGCTTATCCCAGCTCCATAAGGATGGTTTGCTGGACTCATTTGATTTTGAATCATATGAGATATGCGAGTCATGCCTACGAGGCAAGATGACCAAGACTCCCTTTAGTGGGCACAGCGAGAGAGCGACTGATTTGTTAGGACTCATACATAGTGATGTATGTGGCCCTTTCAATGTCGCTGCTAGAGGCGGTTATTGATACTTCATCACATTTACTGATGACTTCAGTAGATATGGTTATGTGTATTTGATGACACATAAATCTGAATCCTTTGAAAAGTTCAAAGAATTCAAGAATGAAGTACAGAACCAGCTTGGCAAGAGTGTTAAGGTACTTCGATCAGATCGAGGTGGTGAATACTTAAGTCATGAGTTTCGTGACTACTTAGCTGAGTGTGAGATTTTATCTCAACTCACTCCTCCTGGAACACCACAGTGGAATGGTGTATCCGAAAGGAGGAATCGTACCTTATTAGATATGGTACGATCTATGATGAGTCACACAGATCTTCCGACATATCTATGGGGATATGCTCTAGACACGGCAGCTTTCATACTCAACCGAGTTCCATCAAAGGCCCTGATAAAGACACCATATAGGATATGGACTGGGAGAGATGCCCAGGTGTCTTTCATGAGGATTTGGGGTTGTGAGGCTTACGTTCGACGTCAAGTCTCAGACAAATTAGGACCCAAATCCGACAAGTGCTATTTCATCGGATATCCCAAGGAAACTAAGGGATATTACTTCTACATTCCCAGTCAGCACAAGTTAGTTGTGGCAAAGATTGGGGTCTTTCTAGAAAGGGACTTTGTTTCTAGAAAGACTAGTGGGAGTGCATTCGATCTTGAAGAAGTTCAAGATGCGAACAATAGCACTGAAGCCTCGATGGAAGTTGAACTGGAACCACAAAGTGTTGTGGATGATGTTGTTCTACAAGGAGTTGAGGAACAACAACCAGTTCAAGTAGACATACCTCTTCGCAGATCTGAGAGGGTACGTCGTCAGCCTGAGAGATACTCATTTCTCTTGTCTGACCATGATGACATTGTGCTCATAGAGGATGAGCCTACCACCTATCAGGAAGCTGTGATGAGACCAGATTCCGAGAAATGGCTAGAAGCCATGAGATCCGAAATGGATTCCATGTACACCAACCAAGTATGGACTTTGGTTGATCCACCTGAAGGGGTAAAACCCATTGGGTGTAAGTGGGTCTTTAAGAGAAAGACTGACATGGATGGACTTATCTATAAGGGTCGCTTGGTAGCTAAAGGTTTCAAGCAGATTCATGGTATTGACTATGATGAAACTTTTTCTCCAGTAGCGATGTTTAAGTCTATTCGGATCATGCTTGCTATTGCAGCCTACCATGACTATGAGATATGGCAGATGGATGTCAAAACCGCGTTTCTGAATGGAAACCTACTCGAGGATGTGTACATGACACAACCTGAGGGTTTTGTAGATCCACAGCATACTAGCAGAGTATGCAAGCTGCATAGGTCCATTTATGGACTAAAGCAAGCTTCTCGGAGCTAGAATCTTCGATTCGATGATGCAATCAAACAGTTTGGTTTCATCAAGAATGAAGATGAGCCTTGTGTCTACAAGAAGGTTGTAGGGGATATAGTTGTCTTCCTCATATTGTATGTGGATGACATACTACTCATTGGGAAGGACATCCCTATGCTTCAGTCTGTCAAGACCTGGCTAGGGAGTTGCTTCTCAATGAAGGACTTAGGTGAGGCATCCCGCATTCTAGGGATACAGATCTATAGAGATAGATCTAAGGGATTGCTTGGCCTAAGTCAGAGTACATACATTGACAAGGTACTCCTACGGTTTGCCATGCAGAACTCCAAGAAGGGATTTCTGCCGATGTCACATGGCGTGAGTCTTTCGAAGACTCAAGGTCCCTCTTCTAGAGAGGAGAGAGACCGAATGGATCAGATCCCTTATGCCTCAGCCATAGGATCGATCATGTACGCCATGCTATGTACTCGACCTGATGTCTCGTATGCTTTGAGCATGACGAGCAGATACCAGTCAGATCCAGGTGAAAGTCACTGGATAGCGGTCAAGAATATTCTTAAGTACTTAAGAATGACTAAAGAATATTTCTTGATATATGGAGGCGATGATGAGCTAGCTGTAAAGGGTTACAGTGATGCTAGCTTTCAGACCGACCAGGATGACTATAGATCGCAGTCGGGGTTCGTATTTTGCATTAATGGTGGTGTTGTAAAATATGAATCCCCTTGCGGGGCCAGGGGCAGCGCCCCTACCCGTGATCTAACCATCGCGAGGGTTCCTTTGCGATCTAACAGCGCCTAAGCCCGCTGTCCCAAAAAATTTTGGGGCGAAACATTGCCGTTTCGGAAAATTCTTCTCGGTAGTCGAAGCCTACAAGTGTCTAAACACTTGTGCTTCGCTTCTATGAGAAAAATACCCATTAAAACTATAAAAACATTAATTTACAGAAAGTTTACAGATCTATATTTTTCATAAAAATACGAATCTAAACTTGTACTCGCTTCGCACGTGGCTCTGATACCACTGTTAGGTTTTTCGGGCCGCGAAAACCGTGTTTTCGTGTCGCGAAATCCCCGAATCACCCTAGCCAACGGATCCGTGCGAAGAGTATAGAAAAAAATTTATGAGTACGAGTTTACAACTTAGATCTACTCCTAGATCTACATGAAGAAAGAATATACCCTTGATGCGAAGTCCTTCGCAATCCCGCTTGTCCTTGGTTCGCCGGATCTCGAAAGTGTGAAAGTAGACACTTCTCTATGTGTATCCACACAAGCAAGAGAAGGAGAAAAATCTCTAAGGATGTGCTAGCAACCTTAGAGATCAGTAGGGAGGAGAGGGAGAGCAAGAAGAAAACTCAAGAGGAAGAAGAAGATGGAGTTACAACCACTTGAATGAAAAATCAAATTTTCATTCCACCTAAAAGTGGCCGGCCACTTCAAGGCATGTAACCCCCATGGAATATCAAGAGTCAAGTCTCTTGATCTCCTCCATGAGGTGGCATTTGGTCAAGTCAAACTTGACCAAATGAAGAAGCCTTGATGATGTGGCATTGGTCAAGTCAAAGTCAAGTCAAAACTTGACTCTTCATCATCCTACTTAAGTCAAGTCAAACTTGACCACTTCTCTCCCTTGGTTGATCTAATCTAACCATTGGTTCAAGTCAATTTTAATTTAATGAATCTCTATTCATTGAATTAAATTAATTAAATGAGTCTAAGTCCAAATTAGACCCACTTAACACATGAACCAAATTGAGTCCAACTCAATTAACCTACTTTGGATTACTCTTAATCCAATTTGGTTCATCATATGAACGTAATTATTTAGGTTCATCTAATGAACCTAATCTCCATCTAATTGCCCTTAGTGTGTGACCCTATAGGTTCTTATAACGTTGGCAATGCCCCTAAACCCATTTAGGAGCATAAGTAATTAGCGGTATCTAGCAACACATCATTACTACCCAAGTTACAAGAATGTTGAGATCCAACATCACCTTGTGACTACTAATTGTGACTCCTCACAAAATATGACAAGTGTCCTTCTATCCTAGACATCTAGATTGATCAATGTGAGGCATAGACCGTGTCATCCTCAAATCAATCTAAATCTTGAACTCCAAGTAGACTCACTCAATCAAATGAGCTCAATATCCTATATTGACTCATTTGGGCATGGCCATGCACTTCGTGGTCTCACTCTATCAAGAATATCGATGTTGCTCCCGTCATATAGGAGGGATAGATCTCATCTACATCACTCACATCCCTCTGCATAATTCGTTACATACCCAGTAATTGCCTTTATAGTCCACCCAGTTACGGGTGACGTTTGACGAAACCAAAGTACATAACTCCTTATGTAGGGATCCATCGTGACTTCAGGTCTAAGGACTAGTAGTCATACTAATAGCCACATGAGAAAGTATATGACACTCATATAACGATCCATGATACTTTCTCATGGTGGGTCATTCAGTATACATTCTCCAATGCATACCCATGTGTTAACTTGATATCTCTATATCCATGACTTGTGAGATCAAGTCATCGAGTTGACCTACATGCTAGTCTTATTGCATTAACATTGTCCCTGAATGTTAATACTCGACTAGGAATAATTAAGAGTAGTGTTCCCTATATCTTCTCACTATCGGTTCAACTAATCGATTGATATAGGTGAGAACCGTCTACTCAAGGACGTTATTATACTTAGTTTATTTGGCACCAATACAAGTAAGTATAATAACCAAAAACCAAATGCCTTTATTTATATAGAATATGATACAACAAGTCCAAAAATACAATCATCAAATGATTGGCTCTAGGGCTCTAGCTAATAGGATTTTTCCATGAGTTTCGAACAGGAACAGCGCAGTTACTTTTAGCATATAGTTTGTACTTTTCTTGCTAACTCCATGAAGATGACTAGCTTTAAGTTTGTTTTTTTTAGCCTCTATTATTTAAGCATGCAACCATGTATTTTAATGGAATGATTATGGGTTCTATTAAACTATTTAGAGGTTATGAGTAGCTATAAGAAAGAGAGACCAAGGTCTTAATAGGATCCCTAAGTTTAAGAATTGGGATCAGTAGCATGCCAAGTGCTCAAAGAAATGCCGTGACATTATATTATAAGAACATAAAAAGATAATAAGTATTTTATTTTAAAGAAAGGCTAGTACCCGACTTCCAAGGTTGTCATTAAACAAATTCAGGTGACCAATTCCAAGGTCTTGGCCCTGGTAAGACCAAGGTCTTTACCCTTGTAGGATTGATGACTAGCTACCACAGTCCCTATTAGGGAGCTCACATTGGTGCTAAGCTTGGGCCCCAAGAGAGGTTGATTATTATTTTAAAGTAATAAAGTATAAGTTTTGAAACAAATGAAACAATCTCTATTTATGCTTAGAGTCAGTAAGTTTAGCTTCTTTTAATTCGAAGCATGTAGTATTAGTTTTGTTTGTTTCCTAATTTGATATTTAGCATGATTAGCTTTATCTTTCAGCATGCAGTTTTATCCTTGTATATCATGATTAGCTATTAGAATTATATGAGTAGATTCCTTAGCTTTTCTTTGCTATTAGTTTGACATTAGCAGCTATATTTATGCTTTATTTTCTTTTAGAGCATACATTTTCTAGTTCTTTCTGTATACATGCATATCCGTGTTTTTGTGAGTTAGATAGCGCTTCCTAAGCAAATTTTGCTTATATATTGCATTTCCTCTTACTGCAGATAAAGGAAAGGAAAAGATTTAGCAAGGAAGGCGACAAGGTGGTGCGGATGGTGTGTGATGCCAGGACTGTTGGAGAGAACTGGAAAGTTTTGAGTTTTAGTGTCTAGTGGATATGAAGTAATTGAGTTGTACTTTATAGTTGATGTCATTTGAGATTGTATTTTATATTCCTGGTTTTATTGAGTTTATTCACGTTTTAGAATGCATTTTGTGATGTGGTTCTATGTAATAAGTAGATATTATGGTTTTGACTCTTATTAAACCGCATGGGTGTTGATACGTGTTCCAGCCGCCTGTGGCTGAAGTATATATTTTATGTATCTCAGTTTATGGTCACCGATACAGGGAGACTCTGCCGAAATTTTTCGATAAATACTTCTCGTGGTTTCATTCATACCGGTTAAGTAGAGTTAGTAGTTAAGTAACGGTCATCCTTAGAGAGTTGTAGTGGTAGTAGTAAGAAGAGTGGTCGTTACAGTTGGTATCAGAGCAGTCCCCATTCTCCCGCATCACACATCAGCATCATCCTTGCCGTCTTCAAGTAAGAAAGTATTTAAGTTTTCCTTTTATACTTGCTTTATTATTTTCAGTATAGAGTATTTGCTTATATGCGCTTTAGTAAGATAGAAGTTTTGTTTCTCTTTTATCTATATATATGCACGCCCGAGGAGCCTGTCCAGAAAGATGAGAAATTTCAAGACCTCTGCATAACAGATGACAATAATACTACATCTACAAAATATACATCAGCAACACTAAGCTGGAATATATATAAAATAGAAATAACATAACCACGCAGTTGATATACTCAGCCTACCGGCTGGACAAAAAAATAAAATAAGCACAGTGGAAAGAAAACGAAGAAAAACCCACAAATTGCAAAGTTACCAAAATATCACAAATACCAAGTCCACAAACAAGTATCAAAACATAATTCTCACAATACCAAATTCATCGAATACGAAATGCAAGTAAGGAGGAATAAACCAAAATCAATCCTCGAGTGTGACGTAGGACCCAGGACTGGCAGCCGGCATCTCTCCAAGCATCCATGACTCATCTACCTGTTACCTGGCGAAAGAAAACCATTTTACGGGGTGGTGAGTATTGGAACTCAGCGGGTAAGGAAAGGGATAGTGCATGATCATAACATGTAACTAGAAAGTGAGCCAAGAGTATACAGTCTCATAAAAGAAATAGCAGATTCTACCAAGATGTTCACATAAATGTTCATACCTGAAGCCATATCCTAGGCTAACAATAGAAAGTTAAAGTAGCGCAGATCTGCTACTGTACTGCTATTAACTACAAGGTAATAGGTAAGGTATATCCAAATTACCAATAAATAACCAGTGTCTAAACTCCTACAACGAATATATATCTCATCATAAGAAAGCATGTCAGCATAGGATACAACCGCAGTATAAACTAGCAACGACAGCGTAAGCTACTAACAGCAGCATAAATAAGCAACAATAACAGCAAGTATAAACAACAGCAGCCAAAACAAATATAATAACAACAGCGTATGCACAGATGGTCACTCCCGCCCACCTCCCTGCACCATGACCCCTGTATGGTCGAGAGGCCGGGTCAGTGACAGACTGTACACCACTCCAGCTACCACTCACACAAGTGGCCGAGGGGACAGTTGCATAGTAGCTAACTAGCTACATCTGCGACGGGGTCCCTGTTGCTCGTACTCCAGCTACCACTCACACGAATGACCGAGTGCGGCACGACAGGACAAGCGGCATCAACTCCAGCTACCACTCTCTCGAGTGGCCGAGGATGCGTCATGCATGCAATGACATGATGCGAACAATGCAACAGTCATCATATATATATAAACAGAAACAGGTATGCTACATGAAGCCAGCATGCTCAATATAGTACATAAATAGGCAACAGTCAAAACATACAAATATGGTATCTAGTATCTGCTACTGATCATGGACAACAACAAGAGACTGTATAGATATGGAAACGAATAACTCAAAGATTTGTGTGGAAGTATCAAGCGCAAGAAAACAAGAGTGGAGTCAAGGTAACAATCCTTATCCAAAAATAGCTCATGCACTAAGTTCAAAGAACTAAGGAGACAAAGTAAGAAATACCCGCCTTAACTGTAGACTGAGCTAAACAATCTCCACGTCGAAGTACTCGTCTCGAATTACAGTCCTGTAAATTACATAATGTACAATTTAGCTAATTTCATAAACGACACTAGCTAAACCGAAACCTAACTTAATTAGGAAAAAACTCTAATTCAACTATGAACCTCGATTCACCTAAGTCAATAGCACATTCCACTCATTTTGTAACCATAATGATTCATTATTACTTTTTCCTAATCCATTTCCCTGCATAATCAAAGAACCTACACAGCAGCAAAACCACAACCCACCTAACAAATTCTGTCCGAAATCTGTAAACACAGAAAAACCAGCAACACAAACTGCATCACAATCCTCCGAACAAGAGCCCAATCATCAATTCACCAAAATTGCCCTGTAACCCGAGACCATCACCAGTCAAGAACCCAAAGTCAATTCTCAATCACCTCCTTCAATTCTACACTGGAATCCGGAACCATTACAAAGCAAGAACAACATCCAATCCAAACCCCAACAGAAATGCCAACAAAAGTATGTTAAAGGATCATACTTACGAAGGGAATCTACTTGCTGGTTTGGTTAGGGCACGACTTGGAGAGAATCGGCGGCCGCGACTTCGGCTGAGGGTGAGATCGCAAGCTGTGGTGCCCGCGTGAGGGAGATCGGCTGGTGTCGTGATGCTGGTGCACGGAGAAGCAGCGGCTATAGCTCGAGGAAGAAGAAGTCCCGGCTGTGCACAGGAACTCGCAAGGGTAATCGGGAGAAGTCGGCGGCGGGGAAAGGATTAGGGCAGGCAGCTGTGGCTCGAGAGGGAAAATCGTCGGTTGTGGTGTCGCGAGGTGAGGAGATCGCGTGAGGAGGAGAGATCGGCGGCTGTGGCTTGAGAGAGGAAGAGGTCGACGAAGGTGAAGGCTCGAGGGTGAGGGAGGCCGCGCGGTGAAGTCTCGGGAAGGAGTTGGCGCCGTGTCGGGGGGTTTAGGGCAAAGGGAAATTCTCCCTTTTATAACTTAGGGAAATTTGATTAAGTCCTAGACCTGTTTCTCAATTAACTCCCAGCTCTGGGTATTCTAAACGGACTTTTCTCGAGCCCAGTAATACATCCCCTTTGATTACGCCATACGAGCTCCAATTAAATCCCAGAAAATTTCTAAAAATTCCTAATAATTCTGTTAAAATTATTCGTCCATTAAACCTTATTATTTAATTATTATTTGGGCACCGTATTTTACATTCTCCCCCACTAATAAAAATTTGGTCCCCAAATTTACTACCTAACCACGTTAAACCACAAATGACATGTTTTATAGCCATCCACTCTAAGCTTAGTATGAGGTCAAACCCCACCTATAGATCCATCACCAGTGTCTGACCAACTAAGTCCACAGAACATTCTTTGACTTCTTGACTACTAATAAGTACCCCTTTAGATGGTACAGATACTGTCAACTCATGTGTCTAGCGTGTAGGGGACCCCTAATCTTATCCAAAGATACCCGAGAGATGAACGAATGAGAACTACCAGTATCTATCAATAGATCTACACAACATGTTTAAAGTGGTTAATACCTCGGAAGTCCAATCCCTCAGCCCGCTGTGCCTCCTCCCGTGTGACGGCATAACCTCGTCCCACCTCTGCACTCGATGGTGGCATCCTTAAAGTAGGCTGACGTGGAATCAGAGGAGCGTCACCCTGCTGCTGCTGCGGGTACTGAGGCTGAGTCTGCGGCTGGAATGCCGAATAAGGCTGAGATGGAAGTGCAGGGTCTTGCTGTATCGGATACGTCTGATAAGGGGACGCCGCGGTCGAGTACTGCGTGGTCGTTGGCATCACTGGATACTCCTGACTCTGGATATGGTATACTTTTCCCTGGGGTCCCGGCAGTTGCGGCTGATATGAAGCGTTCTGAGTCCTTTGAGGTCCTTTCTGCTGTCGTGGCTGGGTGGATCGCCCTCCCTGAGTGGTATCTTTAGTCGTCTCTAAGTGAGCCTTCAGAGGGCAATTCCGACTCTCGTGCCCTGGAAGCTTACAATAGAAGCATATAGCGTGATCCAACGGGCAATCATTCCTGGTATGACTTTTGGAGCCACACTGAAAACACGTGATCCCTCCAAAGTTGTTCTTCCGGTCTCGTTGAGAGGAACGAGAACCCCCATCCGAGGATCGCCTTGTCTTCTGAGGTGGAGAGGACCCTCCTGAAGTAACCTGTGAGCTCTGTCCTCTTTTCTCCTTCTTCTGCGTCACTTGTTTATTATTACTTTTTTCCAGATTCACCTGTTGCTGAGTCATCTCAATGAATAACGCCCGATCTAAAACCTCTCGATAAGAACTACCGGGAAATTCGGACATCTTGAGTCGTATGTATGCCGCAAGTCCTTGAGTAAACTGATGCATCCGATCATAATCCTGAGCCACCAGATGAGGACAAAACTCGGCCAATCTACTGAATTCTGCATTATACTCCATCACCGAACGGTCGCCTTGCTTGAGGCTCAGAAACTCCTGACGACGGGATAGATAAAATGTAACCGGAAAATACTATCTCTCAAATGCCTCCCGGTACATCTGCCACGTGATACGTTGTTCCCCAAAGATCGACTTTTGCATGTCCCACCAAGTGACGGCTTGATCCCGAAGATGATATGCAGCCAACTCCACCTTCTCTTCATCTGTACACTTCATGTACCAAAATGTGCCCTCCAAGTTCTTCAACCAGCTACGAGTCGCCCAAGGGTCAGCACCCCCATGAAACAGAGTAGTTCGATCCTTCACAGACTTCGCCAACAAGGGTATTCGGGCTCTATCCATCACCCAACCAGTAGTGTCTGGAGCAGGTATAGAAGGTGGTGCTCCCGGCGTCCGTAACTCATGCTCCCTAGTAGAGGTGGGAGGATTCCGATCACTGCTACCTGAATCAACCTCATTCGGGTTTCCTGTAACCTCCGTCTCTTGGCCAGCAGGTTCGGGACCCATCGATACCGTGGGTTGTTTTCGTGGTCGACCTTGTCCACGGTGATTCATAGCAGTCGACCCTTTTCGTGCCATTCCTGTTAATAATAAGTATGTAAGGAAAATGTTTTAGCAATAGATCACTTACATCCTATAGCTCGGAGATATCTGCCGCTGCCTGGTCCCACAACTCGAGAGTCCCATCATGGGATCAACTTACAAAGGAAAACAAACAATCGTAAAACCGAACATCATAGAACGAACGGATCGAAATTCCAAAACACACAACCCAACGTCGAAAATCCAGATCACGAAACCGGCTCGACACCACTAAATTGGTATCGATTAACTTGAAAATCCACAATGCGACAAACAAATCGCAAAAATCTGAAACATATAAATAGGCTTCGCAACCTGGGCTCTGATACCACTGAATTGTCACGCCCCAGAGGAGTCCCTGTCCGAAGAAATTTCGACAGCACCTCCCTTGTACGGCGGACAATATGAAACATTACTACATACAAAATATACATCAGCAACACTAAGCTGGAATATATATGCAAAATAGAAATAACATAACCACGCAGTTGATATACACAGCCTACCCGGCTGGACATAAATGAATAAAACATATAGCATAATACAACAGCCCACACGGCTGAAACAAAAAAATAAAATAAGCACAGCGGAAAGAAAACGAAGAAAAACCCACAAATTGCAAAGTTACCAAAATATCACAAATACCAAGTCCACAAACAAGTATCAAAACATAATTCTCACAATACCAAATTCATCGAATATGAAATGCAAGTAAGGAGGAATAAACCAAAATCAATCCTCGAGTGTGACGTAGGACCCAGGACTGGCAGCCGGCATCTCTCCAAGCATCCATGACTCATCTACCTGTTACCTGGCGAAAGAAAACCATTTTGCGGGGTGGTGAGTATTGGAACTCAGCGGGTAAGGAAAGGGATAGTGCATGATCATAACATGTAACTAGAAAGTGAGCCAAGAGTATACAGTCTCATAAAAGAAATAGCAGATTCTACCAAGATGTTCACATAAATGTTCATACCTGAAGCCATATCCTAGGCTAACAATAGAAAGTTAAAGTAGCGCAGATCTGCTACTGTACTGCTATTAACTACAAGGTAATAGGTAAGGTATATCCAAATTACCAATAAATAACCAGTGTCTAAACTCCTACAACGAATATATATCTCATCATAAGAAAGCATGTCAGCATAGGATACAACCGCAGTATAAACTAGCAACGACAGCGTAAGCTACTAACAGCAGCATAAATAAGCAACAATAACAGCAAGTATAAACAACAGCAGCCAAAACAAATATAATAACAACAGCGTATGCACAGATGGTCACTCCCGCCCACCTCCCTGCACCATGACCCCTGTATGGTCGAGAGGCCGGGTCAGTGACAGACTGTACACCACTCCAGCTACCACTCACACAAGTGGCCGAGGGGACAGTTGCATAGTAGCTAACTAGCTACATCTGCGACGGGGTCCCTGTTGCTCGTACTCCAGCTACCACTCACACGAATGACCGAGTGCGGCACGACAGGACAAGCGGCATCAACTCCAGCTACCACTCTCTCGAGTGGCCGAGGATGCGGCATGCATGCAATGACATGATGCGAACAATGCAACAGTCATCATATATATATAAACAGAAACAGGTATGCTACATGAAGCCAGCATGCTCAATATAGTACATAAATAGGCAACAGTCAAAACATACAAATATGGTATCTAGTATCTGCTACTGATCATGGACAACAACAAGAGACTGTATAGATATGGAAACGAATAACTCAAAGATTTGTGTGGAAGTATCAAGCGCAAGAAAACAAGAGTGGAGTCAAGGTAACAATCCTTATCCCAAAATAGCTCATGCACTAAGTTCAAAGAACTAAGGAGACAAAGTAAGAAATACCCGCCTTAACTGTAGACTGAGCTAAACAATCTCCACGTCGAAGTACTCGTCTCGAATTACAGTCCTGTAAATTACATAATGTACAATTTAGCTAATTTCATAAACGACACTAGCTAAACCGAAACCTAACTTAATTAGGAAAAAACTCTAATTCAACTATGAACCTCGATTCACCTAAGTCAATAGCACATTCCACTCATTTTGTAACCATAATGATTCATTATTACTTTTTCCTAATCCATTTCCCTGCATAATCAAAGAACCTACACAGCAGCAAAACCACAACCCACCTAACAAATTCTGTCCGAAATCTGTAAACACAGAAAAACCAGCAACACAAAGCTGCATCACAATCCTCCGAACAAGAGCCCAATCATCAATTCACCAAAATTGCCCTGTAACCCGAGACCATCACCAGTCAAGAACCCAAAGTCAATTCTCAATCACCTCCTTCAATTCTACACTGGAATCCGGAACCATTACAAAGCAAGAACAACATCCAATCCAAACCCCAACAGAAATGCCAACAAAAGTATGTTAAAGGATCATACTTACGAAGGGAATCTACTTGCTGGTTTGGTTAGGGCACGACTTGGAGAGAATCGGCGGCCGCGACTTCGGCTGAGGGTGAGATCGCAAGCTGTGGTGCCCGCGTGAGGGAGATCGGCTGGTGTCGTGATGCTGGTGCACGGAGAAGCAGCGGCTATAGCTCGAGGAAGAAGAAGTCCCGGCTGTGCACAGGAACTCGCAAGGGTAATCGGGAGAAGTCGGCGGCGGGGAAAGGATTAGGGCAGGCAGCTGTGGCTCGAGAGGGAAAATCGTCGGTTGTGGTGTCGCGAGGTGAGGAGATCGCGTGAGGAGGAGAGATCGGCGGCTGTGGCTTGAGAGAGGAAGAGGTCGACGAAGGTGAAGGCTCGAGGGTGAGGGAGGCCGCGCGGTGAAGTCTCGGGAAGGAGTTGGCGCCGTGTCGGGGGGTTTAGGGCAAAGGGAAATTCTCCCTTTTATAACTTAGGGAAATTTGATTAAGTCCTAGACCTGTTTCTCAATTAACTCCCAGCTCTGGGTATTCTAAACGGACTTTTCTCGAGCCCAGTAATACATCCCCTTTGATTACGCCATACGAGCTCCAATTAAATCCCAGAAAATTTCTAAAAATTCCTAATAATTCTGTTAAAATTATTCGTCCATTAAACCTTATTATTTAATTATTATTTGGGCACCGTATTTTACAATACATAAGTTTGTTTAGAAAGGATAGAGAATATATCAAGTCTTTCTTTTTCTCTGCATAACTAGATGTCAAGAAGAGGACGCCCCCGTACCGCTCGTACTGAGGACCAAGCACAGGGGAACGAGGAGCCCAGAGCAGCTGAACCAAATCTTTCTGAAGTTGTTGCTCAACTCCAGTGACAAGTAGCAGAGCAGCAACAAGTGATCATCAATCTGATGTGAATCAGCAGCCAGTCCCTCCCACTCCTCCAACAATCAATGTGGAGACTCCAGTGGTGACTGAGGTTCCACCAGCCACCCTAGAAGTCCCCATAGCACATAGAAGACAAGAAGCATGCCTGATACAGTGACTGAAACTAAAGCCAGAAAGTTTCTCAAGCACGACTGAGCCCTGGGATGCTAAGGCTTGGTTCAAGACACTGGAGAGCACCATGGAGCTTCTTGATTGGCCAGAAGTCGAGAAGGTCAAGTGTGCTTCATTCTGCCTATTTGGAGATGCTCGTATGTGGTGGGAGAGAGTTAAAAGCAAGAGAGCAGTCAATCAGATGAGCTGGACTGACTTTGAAGCAGAGTTTCATGAAGAATTCTTCTGCCAGCGGATCACCAATAAGCATTATGAGGAGTTCATAGAATTCAGACAAGGTGACCTGTCAATGGAAGAAGCAGTAAAGAAATTCAATAGGCTAGCTCGTCTCTGCCCAGAGCTAGTAAGCACGGAGAAGGAACGAGTCAAACTAATACTCAGGATGCTGAGGCCAGTGATAGCACTTAATGTGAGTAGTGGAACTCACCAACCCCAGACTGGCGAAGAGCTAGTCAGCAGAGCATTAGTTACTGAGCATTATCTGGACAGCATCAGAGCACAACAAGCGCAGCATAAGCCAGTTAAGATCGAAGACAAGATAGCTGGGAGTTAGAAACCTCAGGCAAATAAGCAGAACTAGAAAGGCAAGGGTAGTAAAAGAAAGCAGTGGAACTTAGGAGGTAACCAGAACGGAGGACCAGCAAATAAGCAGACCAAGTTCCCTCCCTATCCTAAATGTGGGAGAACACATCTAGGAGCCTGTCTTTTGGGTAAAACTGGATGTTATTCCTATGGTCAGGAAGGACACATGGCTAAAGAATGTCCTAACAAGTTCAAAGCACCTCAGCCACAGCCAATACAATATGGAGGCAAACCTCAGCTACATTATATGCCTGCAACTCTGGAAGGACCTCAGCTCAATCAAGGAAGGTTGGAAGCCCCACCAGTTCCAGCCAGTGCCAGAGTATTCTCCCTCACTAAAGAAGAAGCTGCTAGTGCCTCCACGGTCGTAACAGGTCAAGTAGTTATTTTTCAGCATTTAGCTACTACACTATTTGATACTGGAGCGACCTATTCTTTTGTATCAGTACCCTTCGCCAAAGAATTACAGGTACCTACAGAAAGCATGAACTTCATGTTCCTGATGACCCTACCTTCTGGGGAAGTCATGGAATCCAACCAGTGGCTTCGGGCTGTACCAGTCAGAATTTCAGACTGTGAGCTATGTGTAGATCTGGTAGTCCTCGCCATGCAGGATTTTGATATCATTTTGGGTATGGATTTCCTCAGCAAGTACAGTGCTTCAGTGGGCTGCCGCAGAAGAAAAGTGATCTTTAGTCCGGAAGGTGAACCATCCTTTGAATTCACGGGATTATCAAAGAGGAAGACCCAGAAATTCCTCTCCTCTCTCACAGCTCACCAGATGTTAGCTAAAGGGTGTGCTGGTTTTCTTGCGCACATTATGAGTACAGAAGAACAAAAAGGACCCAAGCAGGAGGAAGTTCAGGTAGTCTGTGAGTATCCAGAAGTATTCCCAGAAGAGCTACCTGGACTACCTCCCAACAGAGAAGTGGAGTTTGAGATTGAATTGGTTCCTGGTACCGGTCCAATTTCAAAAGCTCCATACCGCATGTCTCCAGCAGAGCTGAAAGAGTTACAAGAACAACTTCAGGAGCTGCTTGACAAAGGCTTCATCCGCCCTAGTCATTCACCATGGGGAGCTCCTGTGTTGTTTGTCAAGAAGAAGGACGGATCTATGCGGATGTGCATAGATTATAGAGCTCTGAATCAAGTGACAATCAAGAACAAGTACCCCCTTCCCAGGATCGATGACATATTTGATCAATTGAAAGGGGCAACAGTGTTATCAAAGATAGACCTGCGCTCTGGGTACCATCAGCTGAAAGTGAAAGAAAGGGATATACCCAGAACGACTTTCAGGACCAGATACGGACACTATGAGTTTGTAGTCATGCCTTTTGGTGTGACTAATGCACCTGCAGTTTTTATGGACTTGATGAACAGAGTGTTCAGAGAATACCTTAACAAATTTGTCATAGTGTTCATTTACGACATTCTAGTCTATTCCAGAACCTCAGAGGAGCATGACACACACTTGAGGATAGTATTGCAGACCCTTCAGAAAAAGTAGTTGTATGCTAAGTTCTCAAAGTGCGAGTTCTGGTTAGAGCAGGTGGCGTTTCTAGGCCACATCATTTTTAAAGAAGGTATTCAAGTGGACCCTGCCAAAATAGAAGTGGTCAACAACTGGAGTAGACCCAAAAATGCCAGGGAGATCAGAAGCTTCCTTGGTTTAGCTAGGTACTACAAGAAGTTTGTGGAGGACTTTTCCAGGATAGCTTCTCCACTAATGGCCTTAACCAGGAAGAACAAGAAGTTTGAATGGTCAAATAAATGTGAGCAGAGTTTCCAAGAGCTAAAGAAGAGACTGACCAATGTTCCTATTCTGACGGTCCCAGAAAGTGACAAGAGTTTTGACATCTACAGTGATGCTTCCAAGATGGGCCTAGGAGCTGTACTCATGCAAGAAGGAAAAGTTATAGCTTATGCTTCCAGACAACTCAAAGACTACGAGAAGAACTACCCCACTCATGATCTCGAGCTGGCAGCTGTGGTCTTTGCACTGAAACTCTGGCGACACTACCTGTATGGAGTCTAGTGCAAAATCTTCACAGACCATCAGAGTTTAAAGTATTTCTTCACCCAGAAAGATTTAAATATGAGACAACGCAGGTGGCTAGAGTTGGTTAAGGACTATGACTGTGAAATCCTCTACCACCTAGACAAAGCTAATAAAGTGGCAGATGCACTAAGCAAAAAATCCAGTGCATCCCTGATGTCTTTGTCATCATTAGCCCTACCACTGCAGAAGGAGTTGTCGGACTTTGGAATGGAAATTATTTATGGGCAACTCTCTACATTGACCTTAGAGTCTACCTTGCTTGAGGATATACAGAGAAAGCAAAGTGAAGATCCAGATATCCAGAAGATCAAGCAAGGGATACAGAAAGAAGAAAATTCAGAGTTTCGAGTATCAGACAGTGGAATTCTTTATCAGGGGAGTTGCCTTTGTGTCCCCAATGATGAAGAGCTGAGAAAGAAAATTTTAGAGGAAGCTCATAGTACACCTTACTCCATGCATCCTGGTTCTACCAAGATGTATGAAGACGTGAAACAGATGTTCTAGTGGTCTGGACTCAAAAGAGATGTAGCTAAATATGTCAGTACCTGCCTAACATGTCAGAGGGTCAAAGAAGAGCACCAGAGATCAGGAGGAGTTCTACAACCTCTTCCAATACCAGAGTGGAAGTGGGAAGACATATCCATGGACTTCATAATAGGTCTCCCAAGAACCAAAAATGGATATGATGCGATATGGGTAATAGTAGACCGATTAACCAAGTCTGCTCATTTTCTAGCCATCAAGGTGTCCCACTCTATAGAGCAGTTGGCACAGTTATATGTTAAGGAGGTGATCAGACTTCACGGAGTTCCTAAATCTATTGTTTCTGATAGAGATGGATGCTTCACCTCACACTTTTGGGAGTGTGTTCAGAATGCACTAGGCACCAAACTCAAGTTCAGCACAGCCTTCCATCCTCAGACTGATTGATAGACAGAGCGAGTAAATTAGATTCTAGAAGATATGCTCAGAGCTTGTGCACTAGATTTCAAGGGAAGTTGGTGCAAGTATCTATGCTTAGCTGAGTTTACCTACAACAATAGCTATCAGGCCACCATCAAGATGGCACCTTATGAGGCATTGTAAGGCAGGAAGTGCAGATCATCCATTTGCTGGTAAGAAGCAGGTGAGAGAAAAGAAATGGAAGTGGAACTGGGCATTCAGACACAGCTGATAGATGAGACTACTTAGGCTATTCAGAAGATCAGACAGAGAATTGAGACTGCCCAGAGTAGACAGAAGAGTTATGCTGACACACGCCGTAGGCCACTTGAATTCCAAGTAGGGGATTCAGTCTTTCTCAAGGTTGCTCCTATGAAGGGAGTGGTGAGATTTGGCAAGAAGGGCAAATTAAGTCCTCGTTATGTAGGACCTTACCTGATCACAAAAAGGATTGGGAAAGTAGCTTACAAGCTGGACTTACCACAGGACATGTCAACAATACATAATGTATTTCATGTCTCTATGCTAAAGAAGTGTATTCACGATCGTAGCCAAGTGATTCAGCCTCACTCAGTGCAGATCCAAGAGGATCTTAGCTACGAGAGCAGACCTACACAGATAGTGGACAGAGCAGTCAAGAGACTAAGAAACAAAGAAGTGCCATTAGTGAAGGTCATCTGGCAGAACCAGAAACACGAGGAAGTCACTTGGGAGCGTGAGGACAGTATGAGACAGAAATATCCAGAGTTATTCTAAGTTCGAGGACGAACTTTCTATAAGGTATGGGGGATTGTAATGACCCAACTTTCCCTATTTCAAGTTCTAAATGTCCTTAAAAATATTTGGAAATGTTTTTAAAATATTCTAGAGATTTTTAGAAATTTTTAGAGTATTTTTATGCAATTTTTGGAGGCCGTTTGGTATTTTTACTAAACGAAGGAAGTTTCGACAAAAAAATGTTCAAGTCGAGATTCGAACCGTGGACCTCGGACCTGTACCGAGCCTTAACCGAATCCAGCTAGCCAACTGTTCCGTGAGGGTTTTGTTAATCAAATACGGGACAAAATAAATTTAAGTAGTTATGGATAACAGAAATACCTAGGTTTAAGAGGATTAAGTTATTTCTTTTCTCTCGACTGAAACCCTTTCTCCTCTCACGCGGTGTCGACTCTTCTTTCGGGTGAAACAGGACCGCAGCTTGGGCACGATTCCGGCGGCCGGCGAGGGGATTCTCCGGAGGTTCTTCACCAGTACAAGGTTCCCTCGTCGAGGCGGAGCCGTGAGCACAAGAAGAGACCGAGATTTGAAGCTTCACGCAAACCCTAGATCTCTCCCTCTTCGGCTATGAGTCCAAGGAACCGATGTAAGTTGCTACTCACCTGTAGTAGGATAGCTCCGAATTTCTTTAGTTTCTCACTTTGCTTCCGAAGCACACGTGAACCCTAGTTTCACATCTTGATGCCGTGAACCCTAGCTTTTCTTCACTAAGCAGAATTACTTCACTTTGCTGCCGAGAATTTCAAAGAAGGGAAACAGATTGTATTGTTTCAAATTGTAGTTTAGATTCGGTGGATAAGATTAGTAGCTTGTGATTTCCCTTTCTATGAGGTCTGCTGCTTTGTGATGGTTTAGTTCCGTTTCCAGAATCTTTACAAGGTTTTAGATTGAATTTACCTCTTGTTGTTTCCTGCCGAAATTTGTTAATTAGGCATTGAAGAATTTAGGATTTGTTAGAGGTTAAGAGTAGCATGCTTGCTTTGATTTCTTCCTTCTTATGTCAGTTTTAGCATCCCAGCTGTAGCATCTCATTGTTACTGATATATATGTAATAAGTATTTCAAATTTTCAGTTTAGATCCACACATCTTAGTTATAGCACCCTATTGTTACTGTAATTGGCCTGGTAAAGGTGGTTTAAATATGGAGCATGAAATGGGTTAATTCGGAACATGCAGTTGGTTGCATTGGGTAGTACCTTAGTTTAGACTTCTTTATTTTCCTTGTTTCTGATTCCCTGTACAGCTAGGGTGCTTGCTTTTCCTTGCTGCCATGGAACTCAATTTAAATTGTTTAGTTTTGAACATCCTATTTGTAGCTTAGTTTTACCTTGCTATACTGGGCACGAACAACATATATATAGTGTACCTTGTAGCTTAGTTTTCCTTGCCACTACTGGGCACGAATAGCTATACATAGTGTATCTTGTAGCTTAGTTTTTACTTGCTAATTCCATGAATATGATTAGCTTTAAGTTTAGTATTTTAACCTTGGATTTTTCCATGAGTTTCGAACAGGAACAACCTCGGTTTCTTTTAGCATATAGTTTGTACTTTTCTTGCTAACTCCATGAACATGACTAGCTTTAAGTTTATTTTTTTTTAGCCTCTGTTATTTAAGCATGCAGCCATGTATTTTAATGGAATGATTATGGGTTCTATTAAACTATTTAGAGGTTATGAGTAGATATAAGAAAGAGAGACCAAGGTCTTAATAGGATCCCTAAGTTTAAGAATTGGGATCAGTAGCATGCCAAGTGCTCAAAGAAATGCCGAGGCATTATATTATAAGAACATAAAAAGATAATAAATATTTTATTTTAAAGAAAGGCTAGTACCCGACTTCCAAGGTTGTCGTTAAACAAATCCAGGTGACCAATTCCAAGGTCTTGGCCCTGGTAAGACCAAGGTCTTTACTCTTGTAGGACTGACGACTAGCTACCACAGTCCCTATTAGGGAGCGCACATTGGTGCTAAGCCTAGGCCCCAAGAGAAGTTGATTATTAGTTTAAAGTAATAAAGTATAAGTTTTGAAACAAATGAAATAAACTCCATTTATGCTTAGAGTCAGTAAGTTTAGCTTCTTTTAATTCGAAGCATGTAGTATTAGTTTTGTTTGTTTCCTAATTTGATATTTAGCATGATTAGCTTTATCTTCCAGCATGCAGTTTTATCCTTGTATAGCATGATTAGCTATTAGAATTATATGAGTAGATTCCTTAGCTTTTCTTTGCTATTAGTTTGATATGAGTAGCTATATTTATGCTTTATTTTCTTTTAGAGCATACAGTTTCTAGTTCTTTCTGTATACATGCATATCCGTGTTTTTGTGAGTTAGATAGCGCTTACTAAGTAAATTTTGCTTATAGATTGCATTTCCTCTTACTGCAGATAAAGGAAAGGAAAAGATTTAGAAAGGAAGGCGACAAGGTGGTGCGGATGGTGTGTGATGCCAGGACTGTGGGAGAGAACTGGGAAGTTTTGAGTTTTAGTGTCTAGTGGATATGAAGTAATTGAGTTATACTTTATAGTTGATGTCATTTGAGATTGTATTTTATATTCCAGGTTTTATTGAGTTTATTCACGTTTTAGAATGCATGCTGTGATGTGGTTCTATGTAATAAGTAGATATTATGGTTTTTGACTCTTATTAAACTGCATGGGTGTTGATACGTGTTCTAGCCGCCTGTGGCTGAAGTATATATTTTATGTATCTCAGTTTATGGTCACCGGTACAGGGGAGACTCTGCCGAAATTTTTCGGTAAGGACTTCTCGTGGTTTCGTTCATACCGGTTAAGTAGAGTTAGTAGTTAAGTAACGGTTATCCTTAGAGAGTAGTAGTTGTAGTAGTAAGAAGGGTGGTCGTTACATTAGTATCAGCCAGGTTAACACGTTACCAGAGATAGGCCAATGCTGGCTGAGTTAGTATGGTTATAAAAGATAGGTTAGTATCAGCCAAGGTCAAAAGGGTTTGATTGAGTATAACATATTGATTGCATTTGAGGTATTTAGCCTTGTATAGCTCGAAGTATATCATCAGTTAAATAAAAACAAATAAGTGTTGCATATACTCTATAGGCAAAGCCTGATCGAACATGTAATATTTCCCAAGCTATGTAACTCAACTAAACATAAACTCATGTCTAGTTAGTCGGCTAATACCTCTTCCGACTATACTTATAGGGAAGCCCGCTGAAACATGAGCTCTCAAACTTCTTAGAAAACTTCAACCCAGCTAAAGGTAAACCTGACCAAGTCAGAGAAGTGGAAATATTTTGCCTGGTATGAGGGTAGGATGAAAAATCTGTCATCCAACAGAATTGCCCTCCCCCCTCCTCGTTTAGGAGAGCCAGTGCGTTCTTTTACGCCTGGGAGAAAGTAGGAAAAAGAGTGGTCTCATGGACAAAGGAGGTACAAACTTGTTCAAGTCCCCTCAGACATGTCACAGAACAATACACTTCTTGCTTGAACATTTTGAGCTCTGCTTCCAGAGCGTCCACCTTAGCCTGCAGACGACCTGGGCCTTGCTGCCATTGTGACACCAATAGGCTAGTTATGTGAACCTCCCTGGTTAATGTGAACACCTCTGAAGCTTGTTGAGTCTGTAAAGCAGTCACTTCTTTGGCTTGAAGTTCTAGATCTCAATGAACTTTGTTCCTCAAGGTCGTTCTCGACCGTACTTGAAACTGAGTGACCGACAGAAATACCTCCAGCTCTCATGCCAGAAAGTTAACTAGATCCAAAGCTTGGGCAGCTTCATCTATAGATTTCGTCTTGTCCAACAAGAATTGCCCCCAGAAAGGGGGGTCTAAAGACATACTCTCGGTAAGGAGAGGCGAACAAGGTGGAAAGGAACTGAGGCAAGTGAAGAAGGAAGGGAGGATCACAATCCTATTTAAAGGGTGAAAAGACTCACGGGATCACTATACTTGGGTTTACGGGATTGCTGTACCAGAAGTCACAAGGACTACTATAGAGAAGGTCATGAGTCTACTGCATTGGCCATGGCAGAGTCAAGATTAAAGATAAGCAAAGAAACAAAAATAGACTTGGGTCTAGTCAGTTGGCTACACCTCCTTCGACTAGACTTGGAGGGAAGGCTAGTGATATGGGTTAGGTTTAGTAGGTCCTCGGTGAGAAGGAGAAAGGAAATAGCAGAATTAAGCAAGCGCTAATATCGGCCGGGATATACCTTGAGAAGGATAGACCAATATCATCTGGTATATACCTTAAGGAAAATAGGCCAACATCGCCCGGGATAATAGGCTTAAAGGAAAGTAGGCCAATATCGGCTGGGGAAATATGCTTAAAGAAAATAGGCTAATATCGACCAGGATAATAGGCTTAAAGGAAAGTAGGCCAATATTGGCTAGGGAAATATGCTTAAAGAAAATAGGCTAATATCGGCCGAGATAATAGGCTTAAAGGAAAGTAGGTCAATATCGGCTGGGGAAATATGCTTAAAGAAAATATGGCAATATCAGCCGGGATAATATGCTTAAAGGAAAGTATGCCAATATCGACTGGGGAAATATGCTTAAAGAAAATAGGGCAATATCAGCCAGGATAATATGCTTAAAGAAAGATAGGCCAATATCGGCAGGGGAAATATGCTTAAAGAAAATAGGCCAATATGGGCCGGGCTAATATGCTTAAAGAAAGATAGGCCAATGTCAGCCGGGATAATATGCATAAAGAAAGATAGGCCAATATCGGCCGGGATAATAGGCTTAAAGAAAGATGGGCCAAATATCGGCCGGGTTTACACGTTTAAGATAGATAAACCAAGATTGTTTAGATTAGTACATCTGGATGTATATTAGCATTGGGCGGGTTTATATGATCGCCTGGGTGTGAAAAGATAAAAGGCCTTACAAGATCTATAGTATATTATTGAACGATTAGGGCATATGTTGAACAATAGTAGTAACTCACCCAGATATTATGTAGGTTCAATTCCGTCCGATACAAATCATAGTATAAGATCGGACTGTCTATAGCATAATAAAAATAGGGTAAGCAAGTATGGACGATAAATATATCTCTATATAGAGTATAAGACAGGGTGAGAACAAATATTTCAAGAATATTCATAAATAGCTTAATGGAGATATCTATAGTATGTGATTGTATAACAAATTTGCTAATTTGGTGGGAAGAATATTTCTAGACTCTTCTAGAGGCACTAGGTGACAAAGATGATACATCTGGGGTACAAAAAAGATTCCTTAAAAGTTATTTTCTGCAAGTATATGACTTACGTCATCTCATAACAAACTCTAACAAACCGGGGTCCACTTCATGACTATGGAGGTTATATGAAGTGGTATAAAAAGGGGAATCCTCTCCGTTAGCCAGGTATGCTTACGCTCACCACATTCACAACTATCCATTACAAACCCTAATTTCAATCACTGTTCATCTTCTTTCTTCCTTCCACACTAAGAGAGATCACTGACTTGAGCGTCGGTGAGCCTAGCCAGGGATTCCCACTCCGGTCTTAGGTCACTGACAATAGTGTTGGTTGGTCTCTTATGCGCAAGAAGTTGGGGAAGCTCCAGATCTTGGTGTTCTTCGATCCGCTTTGGTTTTCTAGGATCGGGAGTGTTAGGACCTTCGGACGCGGCTAGAGAGGGGGGGTGTGAATAGCCGACCCCAAATTCACGTTTCTTCCTACAATTTTAGTTAGCGCAGCGGAAATAAAAGATAGAAACGAAACGGGAGAATATCAAACCTCAAACGCGATGATATAACGAGGTTCGGAGATGATACTCCTACTCCTCGGTGTGTCCGTAAGGTGGACGAATCCTATCAATCCGTCGGTGGATGAGACCCCGGAAAATCGGCTAATAAAAACTCCTTCTGGGTGGAGAAACCTCGCCACAATCTCTCTTGCAACAGCAAGATCGGAGTACAAAGATAAAGCAAGAAGCCAAGAACAATATGAATGTAAAAACACTAGTTTGCTTGCCTTCTCATCGACTGGTGATGAAGCAACCACTTCACGGATGCCAAGAACAGCAACAACTGATCAGTTGGACTCCAGCCGAGGGAAGCTCACACGAAGCTTCAGCAGTGGAGAGCTCAACAAAGCTCAGATCGCAGGAGCAAGAAGAAGTCCACACCCCTAATCTAGAGGCCCTCCACCTCTTGATTTATATGAACCTGGGAAGAAGACAAAGAAGACACATAAATCTAGCCGTTGTGACTCAACGGCTAGACCTGGATCGATTAGGCTCCACCCTGATCGATCCAGGATGGATCTGATCGGTCAGGAGACCGATCAGGCCCTAGGCTGATCGGTCCCCAGACCGATCCCAACTCTCACAGAGTTGGTTGCAGAGCCCTGATCGGTCTGTGGACCGATCAGGCCATAGGTGGATCGGTCCACCGACCGATCCCTCCTATTCCTTCTCCCAATATGTTTGGTTACTGATCGGTCACCAGACCGATCAGATGACCCACAGTGAGAATCAGTGTATCACTGGATCGGTCAACAGACCGATCCAGATACCCCTATACTGGATCGGTCAGCAGACCGATCCAATTTCCTAGCCTTAAACCCTAAAGCCTTCCTGATCTAGAGAACGAGCTACTGAGCCCTCTCTGACTTCCACGTCCAGTCCAGAAAATGAGCTACCGAGCCCTCGATGACCTAGTCAGGAGAACGAGCTATCGAGCCCTCTCCGACTTCCACGTCCGGTCCAGAGAACGAGCTACCGAGCCCTCTCTGACCTAGTCCGCAGAACGAGCTACCGAGCCCTCTTCGACTTCCACGTCCGGTCCAGAGAACGAGCTACCGAGCCCTCTCTGACCTACCATGCCAAGCTTCCATACTTGGACTTTTCCCTGTGCCCAGCTCCCTGCTTGGACTTTTCCGTGCCAAGTCTCCCTACTTGGACTTTTCCCGTGCCAAGCTCCCTGCTTGGACCTTTTCGTGCCAAGTCTCCATACTTGGACAGGTCAACCTTGACCAAAGGTTGCACCCACAATCCCCCAAGTTCCTATTCATGTCAAACATCAAAATATAACTTCTCTATTCTTGTCAAACATCAAAGTATACCTCGAGTCAGGTCAATTCGAGTCGGGTCACCCAGGTCAACCTTGACCTAAGGTTGCACCAACAATCTCCCCCTTTTTGATGTTTGACAAAAACCATAATCAAGTTAGGTTAACCCGATAACCTAACTTAGGTTTTCCAATAGTTCTCCAATGTTCCTCCTTGAACATTCTCTGAACATTCTCCCCAAATGCCAATGTTCTTCCTTGAACATTCTCTGGACATTCTCCCCCTTTTTGACACACATCAAAAGGAGTGAATCAAGGTCAAGTGTTTCTTCCTAATGAAAGTCCCATACCTTTCATTGAAACCCTTAATTTCCCCCTTGATACTAAAATCAACAATCAACTTAGTGATAATCACTTATTAAAAAAACTTGACGAGCAAAAATTCCCCCTAAAAGTCAACTCCCCCTTGACCATTGCACCAACAATGTCTTGGAGAGTTTCAACCCTTTAGAAATCTAAAGCACCAACTTCCATAGCTGAAATTTCAGACAACAGTCGAGAATCAGCATTTTGGCACGCTCTGATCGATCACCAGACCGATCTGGACTCCACTGGATCGGTCACCAGACCGATCCACACTACCCTGGATCGGTCCAGTGACCGATCCAGACTTCCCTGGACCGATCAGAATCTTCTCTGATCGGTCCACAATTCTCTGATAAGAATTTCTGATTTTCTCCCGAAATTCAGAAACCCCGAAAAAATTACAAAAAATTCCAAAAATTGTAAAATTTTGAGAATACATTCCTTATCACATATATTATCATGGAAAAATAGTTTTCTATGAAAATAACTCCCATTTTTTAATCTTGATACAAAGTTCGAAAGACTTTGAAATAGCTCAAGGTTAATCCATCTTTGTATCAACTTGCTCAATTATGAATGCTATCACTAGAAAAGCTTCATCAAGGTTTTTCAAATCAATTTTGAAATGATCTTAAACCATTCAATTTAGGACCACAATCTTAGGGCTAAATGTACATGCCTTGTACACAAGTTTTTCCTATGATCCTCAAATTCGAATTAGGCTCATCTAGGTATAAGAACTATGCACCTTGATCCTAACTCATCATCCTAATATCTCACACACATCTAAGGTGTATCAAACACATCCAAGTCAATTTTGATGTGAGATATGAGTTTAGGTCATCTTAAGCTAAGTTCTCATGCATTTTCTAGACAACAATTAGATCTCCATATCAAATTGTATTTTTATCCTTAAATCAATTTAATTGATCATAAATGCAAGAGATGATGACATGGCATAAAATAATATCATAAGTGGAAATATGTGCCAATGTCATGATGTCATGGCATAAAGTATGAAACTTCAATAAGGCATGACATATAACTAACCTAAGTATTATCATGACAATTCAAATGATAATAAAATAAATATGATGTCATGACATGGCATATGACAAACAATGTATGGCAAATAACATATAAAGGTATAGAAAATACCTAATTCTAGCCTTAGTTGCCATTTTTGATAATTTTGATCATTTTACCATAAATTCTATATTCCTAAGTGTAATAGACCTAAAATCATATACTAAAGATTTTTAGATCACTATGTGCCAATTAGATTGACCCTAGAAAACTCCTCAAATGTGGTTGGCACATCCTAATCACCTTAGGAATAATTTTTAATTTCATTTTCAAGGCTTGATTACACCTTGAAAATTCCTAAAATGCCACATTTTGCCATGAGTAGGTTAACCACCTATCCAATTAAGGTTGGCACACCCTAAACCATCTAGCGTGAAGGAATCACTCTCCTAGGAACCCAATACCTATTTGAGCTCATTGGGTTCACTAAATATTCACTAGGGATGACTTCCCTAGCAACCCTCCTAATGACCCTCCTAGGCTTTAAAACCTTGGTCATTTGGGACTCATCAAGATCAACTCTAGGGGTGACTCCCCTTGTGACCTTGATGATGGTCTTCTTAGCCCTAGGTCTTGTTCCATAATCGAATGGAACATTATGATAAGCGGGCTTGACCACTTGAGACTTAGGTTTGTGACCCAAACCTCTCATGTCATTGGGCTTTGATTTTTGACCCTTAGACCGTAGAGTTGATTTCTCCAAATTCTTAAGAGCCTTTTCTAAAGTGTCAAGTCTTGACCTCAAGACTTGATTTTCCTTCTTTAATACCTCAAGCTTTAATTTTCCATTTTTCTTTGAGGTATTCCTAGGCATATGTCTAGTTGTTTTGGGATTCCTATCTAGGTTTTCCTTAACCCTAGATGAGTTAACTCTAGGGTTGGCATTTCTAGCATTGTCCTTATCTAGGCTAACATGTTTGGCACCTAAGCACATGTATCGGTTTCTAAGGTTATCATGCTTATCATTATTGACAATTGCAAAAAAACTACTAGCATGTGTCTTATTAGAATTGCAAGAATGTGCCTTAAAGGATACCTTAGGGTTTACCTTAGCTCCCCCTATAGATGTGCTTGGTCTCTTGTCCTTGTGAGGTTGCCTCCCCCTTGGACATTGACTCCTATAATGTCCCCTTTGCTTGCATTGGAAGCACACCACGTGCTCCTTGCCCTTGCGTATCGGGACTCCGGCTTCCTTGACTTTTGGTGCCGGTGGAGTCTTCCTAATCCTCTTTGGACATTTACTTTTGTAATGCCCATATTCCCTACACTCAAAGCACATTATATGTAATTTACTTGAAATTAAGTTGCTTGAGTTACCTAGGGTTGAGGATGGATATAAGCTCTCTCCTTCATCCCTTCCGGAGGTAGAGGCTTCTTCTTCTTGCTCCAGTCTTGAAGAAGAACTCTCCTCCTCTTCTTCCATAGATGTTGAGTAGCCCTCAACTTCTAATTCCATACCTCCATGATGTGAGCTACTTGGCTCACTTGACTCCTCTTCATGACTTCAATTGGAGCTCTCCTCATGGAACTTAGCCAAGTTGTTCCACAACTCCTTGGCATTGTTGTATCCACCTATCTTACACAAGATATCATTAGGTAATGAAAATTCAAAGATTTTCGTTACCTCGTCGTTGATTATGGAATGGTGGATTTGTTCCTTCGTCCACTTCTTCTTCTCGAGAGGTTCTCCTTCTTTATCCACCGGAGGAATAAAACCTACTTGTACACAATTCCAATTTACTAGGTTAGTCATAAGAAAATACTTCATTCTTACCTTCCAATACGCGAAGTCGTCGCGATCGTAGAAGGGTGGAATCGTGACGTCTTCTCCAAGTTGATCCATTCTCTAGCTCGTGCTCCCCCGGGTGTTAATCCGAAAAAGAGCAACCTCGCTCTGATACCACTTGTTAGGACCTTCGGACGTGGCTAGAGAGGGGGGGTGTGAATAGCCGACCCCAAATTCACGTTTCTTCCTACAATTGTAGTTAGCGTAGCGGAAATAAAAAATAGAAACGAAACGGGAGAATATCAAACCTCAAACGCGACGATATAACGAGGTTCGGAGATGATACTCCTACTCCTCGGCGTGTCCATAAGGTGGACGAATCCTATCAATCCGTCGGTGGATGAGACCCCGGAAAACCGGCTAATAAAAACTCCTTCTGGGTGGAGAAATCTCGCCACAATCTCTCTTGCAACAGCAAGATCGGAGTACCAAGATAAAGCAAGAAGCCAAGAACAATATGAATGTAAAAACACTAGTTTGCTTGCCTTCTCATCGATTGGTGAGCAACCACTTCACGGATGCCAACAACAGCAACAACTGATCAGTTGGAGTCCAGCCGAGGGAAGCTCACACGAAGCTTCAATAGTGGAGAGCTCAACAAAGCTTAGATCGCAGGAGCAAGAAGAAGTCCACACCCCTAATCTAGAGGCCCTCCACCTCTTGATTTATATGAACCAGCGAAGAACACAAAGAAGACATAGAAATCTAGCCGTTGTGACTCAACGGCTAGGCCTGGACCGATCAGGCTCCACCCTGATCGATCCAGGATGGATCTGATCGGTCAGGGGACCGATCAGGCCCTAGGTTGATCGGTCCCCAGACCGATCCCAACTCTCACAGAGTTGGTTGCAGAGCCCTGATCGGTCTGTGGACCGATCAGGCCATAGGTGGATCGGTCCACCGATCGATCCCTCCTATTCCTTCTCGCAATCTGTTTGGTTACTGATCAGTCACCAGACCGATCAGATGACCCACAATGAGAATCAGTGTATCATTGGATCGGTCAACAGACTGATCCAGATACCCATAGTATCACTGGATCGGTCAGCAGACCGATCCAATTTCCCAGCCTTAAACCCTAAAGCCTTCCTGATCTAGAGAACGAGCTACCGAGCCCTCTCTGACCATGTAACGCCCGCCCTCCCTACTAACCCTAAGGGACGGGGCTACGATACTCTATGTACATATTACAGCGGAAGACTTGAAATAAATTATTTTTTCTTAGTTTAATAAAACTTTTCTTTTGTTTTCAAATCCGAACTACACTAATATGGTTTCCATAACATGATAACAAGATAAATAGAAACATAACATCAAGTTACCCATATAGTACTACAATTTACGAAACCAAAGCGTAATTCTTAAAAGTTCTTAAAGCAGGTTCTTATTTGGTTGCCTAGCCACCGCCACACACATCTCCTTGCCTCTCCTGCTGCTCCTTTAGCTCATCCAGCTTTTTTCCTTTATCTGTGGTACAAGGAAAGTAAGCTATGAGCACTCATGGCTCAGTAAGTTCCTTTCCTACTCACTAAAATCGAAAATCATCACATGATCAAAGAATATCTCAACATAACATGATCTCAACTAGTCATGGCATAACATATCATACTCTTTAAGCATATCATGCAACATAACAAAATCATAACTAGTCATGGCATATCATCTCTTAAAGCATAGCATGATACATAACATAATCATATCTAATCATGGCATATCATAGCATCATCATAAGGTAGCATGGCATATCAAGCTCTTAAAGCATAGCATGAAACATAACATAATCATATCTAATCATGGCATATCATAAATCATAGCATCATCATAACATGATCATAAGGTATATGCAATATGATTTTGAAAACATGTATCCGAAAAACATGTGTATGTCTCATGATCTTTAAAACCATTTCTTCTTACATATATACTTGAACATATTATCAACTTAAAGGGGATCCCGGCTATGTACCACTTACATATTGCGCGCAACCTATGTAGGTCCAAGGTAGCAAGTCTTGAACCCTACAAGGCAAACATACTAGGCCCGAGTCTTACTCCATCAACCTAGGGGCACTTAGGAGCCCATCCCTAACGAGGCCCGAGTCTTATTCCATCGACCCCGGGGCGCTTATGGAGCCCACCCTTGGTACAAGCCATATAAAGTAAAGTACATGTCATACTTAGAGCATGCATCACTTAGGCACACATCATATCATAAAAGTATGCAACACTTAGGCATACATCATATCATAAAAGTATGCATCACTTAGGCATACATCATATCATAAAAGTATGCATCACTTAGGCATACATCATGTCATAAAAGCATGCATATTTTCACCACATAGCATATCATAAAAGCATGCATATTTTCACCACATAGCATATCATAAAAGCATGCATACTTCTATCCACATAGCATATCATAAAAGCATGCATATTTCTAGCACATGTCATATCATGGAAAGTATGAATCACAAGCATACATGTTTAAGCATAAGGGTGTATCATGTGATTATACTATCATAAGAAACATGGTAACATAGTTAACTTGGATTCTAAGCTTCCTAATCCCTTGGGTTCTTATCATGGCCGAACCCCCTTAGATCTCAATTTAGGTAAAAATAACCTCCAAGCATGTGGAACCTAAATTATCATCACACCAATTTCATAGGAAACATTATAAGCATGATTAACTTGGTTTCTAAGTTCTCCAAGTCCCTAAACTTCATGTGGCTGAACCTTATCAGGTGTGAAACAAGGTCCCAAATGTCATGAAAGCATGGAAACCTTAAACCATATTTATAGCATTTTTCTTCCAAGTAACATAGTAATCATATTTTAGCTAATTCCTAAGTTCTTCAAGCCCTTAACATATGTCATGGCCAAAATTTCACAAGTATTCATTAGGGCTAAAAACAAGCATACAAACATGTGAACTTGAACTAACATCATGTATAAATTCATAATAAGGTATCATACAAAGGGTATGGCCGAAACTTACCCTAGCCTCATTTTAGGTCATTAAGCAACATATAGCATGAGAACTTTGGCTTTCTACTTATCATATTTCATGTAGAGTGACATGAGCATATTTAATTTTTGTTCTAGGGTTTCTAGGGCATCTATCCCTTCATGGACGAGACCTACAATGGTCCATTTAGGTCATGGAAAAATTATACAAGCATGTGACACAATCAACACATTATCATATTTCCATAAGAAGCATTTTTAACTCAATTGGTTTCAATTCTAAGGCCTCTAGGTCATTTAAACCCTATTTGGCCGAGACCCATCAGTGGTTAACTTTGCTTCAAATAGCCTAAAAGCATAGGAAGTCATACAAGTTTCATAGCATGTATAAAGACAAGCATAATAAACATACATGTGCATTGTGTCTTAGGCTTCCTAGGTTTCTTTCCTTTTCTTTTATTTTTCCTCATGGCCGAAACCTACCATTCTCTAAACTAGGTTTTAAGTGGCCTAAAGCATGGAAAACCTAAGTAAGTTTCATGGCAAAAATTACTAAGAACATCATATACAAATTTGGTTCATAAACAAGCTAGGACCCTTGTGACCTTACAAGTCATATATCATGTAACTAAATTCTCTATACCCTAATTGAGCATGAGAGCATTAAACCACTTTCATATCTTAATATCACAGAGGTCTTGATCATGTTAAAATTTTGTTTAAGCTTTCCTAAGCTATCCATCTTAACATGGCCGAAAATCTTAATGAAGAGTTCATGAATTTCTAGCATGCAATTCTTTAAGAGAACTCTATATTCTATCATATAAACATGGTTACTTAAATTTAAAGGTCTTCCTAACCCCAAGCTCTTTTCTTGCCCGAAACATATGAGGGGATTTCCTTTGGTTCCAAGTAACTTTCAAGCAAGAAAAACCAATAAAAGATCCTTAGTAATTCATGGAGGGAATCTTGTACTAGTTTGGTTAAACAATGATTTCCCTAACCTCTTTAAAACATTTTTGGCCGAAATTCTAGGGTTAGGTACTCCTCTGGCCAAGCATCATATAGGTATAAAAACATGAAGGAAAACCTTCCTACATAGCATAGAAAAATATCACGAAATGAGGACTTGTTTAAACCTTCCTAGATTTGAAACTCTTCTTTGGCCGAATTTTCTTAAATTATATTCTAGGTTTTCTAATCCTCATAAAATCCGAAAATCACATAAAAAGCCTTGTACCACAGGTGAGGGGAAGCTTACATCCTTTTTGCTTGTGGATCTAAGGTATGGTGATGGAAGAAGTAGCCTCTTCTTCTAGTTCCCTTCCCTTGTTTCTCTTGTTAAGTCCTCCTTGTATCTTAGGCTTTCTTAGGAGAAAACCTTGGCTTGAGGCCGAAGATGGAGGAGAGGGGGCTGAGGTTCTCGGTGAGGGAGAGGGGAGAATGAGAGAAATGAGAGAAAAATTAGAATTCTTCTCTTTACTTGCTCCCTTTTATGTTAAGGAGGAAGAAGTAGCAAAATTAGTTTTTGCTTTCCTTCTCCCTTAGCCTTTTTTTCTATTTTATTTTTATTTTTATTTATTTATTTATCCTCATCATTCATGGTGAAATAAGGGGGAATGAATCACCTTAATTAGCCTCTTTTATTTTCGGCAAGAGAAGAGAGAAAGAGGGAGAGAAGGAAGGAAGGCAAGTTGCCTTTCTCTTGCTCTTTTCTTGTTTTCTTTTGGCTAACTTTTACTCTCACCCTTATCATGAGTTTCCCTCCTTTTCTATCAATATCTTCTCTCTATCCCAATTGGTTTCTACTAATTAATTCTATAAATTATAATATAAGAGGTTCAAGGTTCAATCCTTTACCTCCTCTTCTTTTTATTTCATTTTATTTCTTTTTGTTTCAACCAACTTCCTTTTATTTTTCTAAGGAAAAATCCTATATTCATATGCTTATCTTAAAAGCTTAGTGGGTGTTACAGACCTAATCCAGAGAACGAGCTACCGAGCCCTCTCTGACCTAGTCCGGAGAACGAGCTACTGAGCCCTCTCCGACTTCCACGTCCGGTCCAGAGAACGAGCTACCGAGCCCTCTCTGACCTAGTCTGGAGAACGAGCTACCGAGCCCTCTCCGACTTCCACGTCCGGTCCAGAGAACGAGCTACTGGGCCCTCTCTGACCTACCATGCTAAGCTTCCATACTTGGACTTTTCCCCATGCCCAGCTCCCTGCTTGGACTTTTCCGTGCCAAGTCTCCATACTTGGACTTTTCCAGTGCCAAGCTCCCTGCTTGGACCTTTCCGTGCCAAGTCTCCATACTTGGACTTTTCCGTAATCAGGTCAACTCAAGTCGGGTCAACTAGGTCAACCTTGACCAAAGGTTGCACCCACAATCCCCCAAGTTCCTATTCATGTCAAACATCAAAATATAACTTCTCTATTCTTGTCAAACATCAAAATATACCTCGAGTCAGGTCAACTCGAGTCGGGTCACCCAGGTCAACCTTGACCTAAGGTTGCACCAACAGGGAGTTCTTCGGTGTTCTTCTTCATCAGCACAGTAAGTTTTCTCCCCAGCTTTCCATTTTGTCAAGCTTCTCAGACAGGATCAATCATCATCATCATCAGTCTCAAAATTAGATTCTTCACCATCATCCTCATGAATTTTACTTGCATTTGTTAGAGTGTATATTAAAAGCCTAGCTTTTGGTATAAAAATTTATCTAAAAATAAGAATCACATTGGTCAAATGTCTACATTTGTGATAAATGTAGTTGTTCAATAACGTGGTGTGTGGTGTCACACACAGAAGATCATGTTATCAGTACCTTCTAAATTATAAACAGTAGCTCACGACCAAGATGGAAAGGAACAAACCATTGGAAGGTCGTAGTGTAATTAGGTATTAGTTTATCTTAACTATATAATTACACTAGTACACTTAGAGTGTATTGAGTAGGACCATTTGAGGTCGTTCCTTTTATACTGACTTTATGAAGGAACAAAGACCTCAGTTATTATGGAAGTGTGTGCTCTTAATCCTAATATAATAACAAGCACATATATTTGATATTTATTTCTTTAATTTATCAATGGGTGAGATTTAGTTCGATAAATCAATAAGCCCGATAAGTTGGGAAATGATATCACTTATAGTGTGTGTTGTTGATTATAGAAGGAAATTGTGTCCAAGTAATCTAGGTTGAGAATGTCCCCAAGAGGAGCTCATAAGGATTGTCATGTTAAACCCTGCAGGTGGACTTAGTCCGACATGACAATGAAGTTGAGTGGTACTACTCTTGGAGCTAGATATTAATTAAGTGAGTTGTCAGTAACTTACTTAATTAGTGGACATTTGTTATCTTTAACACAGGGAGACTAACACACTCATAATAAGAAGGAGCCCAAAATGTAATTTGGGATTGGTGCGGTAGTTCAATAATAGTTCTTTAGTGGAATGAATTATTATTGATGAAATTAAGTTGTGTGTTCGGGGGGAACACGGGATGCTTAATTTCATCGGGAGACCAAAACCAATTCCTCCTCTCGGTCCCTATCGTTGCCTCTAGTATATAGAGATTTATACCCACCGCATACCCACCTTCTTACCCATCCAATGGGGCCGGCCAAGCTAGCTTGGAACTCAAGCTAGGGCCGGCCAAGATCAAGTGGATGAGTCATGTAGGTGGCCGGCCAAAGCTTGGGTCCCAAGCTTAGGTGGCCGGTCACTAGAATATTAAAAAGGATTTTTATTAAAATTATTTCTTATGTGGATATCATGATTTTAAAAGAAAGTTTAAAAATTAAAAATTTCCTTTTATAGCTTTCTACAAAAGATTAAGAGAAGAGATTAATCTCTTTCCTTATTTGTAGTTTAAAAGGATGGTTTTAATTTTTGGTAAAAACTTTCCTTACTTGTAAATCATCTACATGTTTAAAAGAGAGTTTAAAATTTGAAATCTTTCCTTATTTGTTGATTAAAGGAGGATTTTAATTTTAAGAAAACTTTCCATTTTAATCATGTTCATGATTTAAAAAAGAGTTTAAAATTAAATATTCTCTTTTATAAGTTTCTACAAAAGATTAAAAAAAGATTTGATATCTTTCCTTATTTGTAGATTAAAAGAGATTTTAATTTTTAGAGATAACTTTCTTTTTATCCACATGTTTAAAAGAAAGATTTTAATTTATTAAATTTCCTTTTTATAAACCAATCATGAAGGGATAAAAATTATTGGAGAAATTTTTTATAAATTTCTGGAGGCAAATTAGGAAGTTTTAATTAATTAAAACTCTCCTTGTTTGTAGCTTTTATATGGCCGGCCAAATAAAATTGAGAAAGAAAATTATTTTTAATTAAATAAAATTTTCTTTTCAATGGAAAAAGAATTAAGGAAGTTTTTATTAAATTTTCCTTATTTGCCAAGACCAAGGATTATAAAAGAGGGGGTTGAGGAGGCTTCAATGCTAACGACTCTATTCTATTTTTCTTTCTCTTTTCCTTGGTGGTGTGGCCGACCCTTCCTTCTTCTCTTCTTCTCTTTGTGGCCGAACCTTTTCATGCTCATGGAGTTTTAATTCGTGGCCGGATCTAGCTTGAGGAAGAAGGAGAGAAAGCCTACATCCCTTGGAGCTTGGTTGGTGGAAAAGATCTTCATCTTTTGGAAGCTTTGTGCTTGGCCGAAATTTGAAGAAAGGAGAAGGTGCTTTGGTGGTTTCTCATCTCGGAAGATCGTTGCCCACACAACGTCCGAGGTTAGAAGAGGAATACGGTAGAAGATCAAGAGGTTTTTCTAAAAGGTATAACTAGTATTTTTCTTTCCGCATCATACTAGTTATTTTTGGAAATAATACTAAATACAAGAGGCATACGATTCTAGTGTTTCGAATTTGTTTTCGATATAGTGTTCTTTTGTTTTTCTTTTCCTTGTGATTTGATTGTTCTTTTCGGTTAACCTAAAGTTATTTTAGGAAATTAAATATTAGATTTCTATAAAAGGTTTTGTCTAGTCGGTGGTGGTTGCTCCCATATCCAAGAAGGCCATGTGCCTCGCCATGTCAGTACTGGGAACCAATTATGGAAATTAATATTTAATGGAATTAAAAACTTAGGTGATTTGGATCAAACGTGTTAAGTTCCGCAGGAAATCCAAGTCAAAACCTAAAAGAACAAATAGATTAAGTTTTGGATCAAACGTGTTAAGTTCCGCAGGCGATCCAAAATTTAATTTAAATGAACACATGGTAGCTAGGAAAAGGTTCAGACCTTTGTATAAAATTTTTGTACAGTAGAACCTCTAGGCTTTCCGAGTAGCAACCAACAATTGGTATCGAGCTAGGGTTTTGCCTCTGTGTATTTGGTATTAGTTTAATTATGCACATGTCATACATAATTTAGGCAGGATAATAGTAGGATGTGTTAACTTTGTGGATGCAGGATCCAACTATTATGGCTTATAGTTATTATGTGTGTGATTGGACCCTTGGACATGTCAAGGGCATTTTATTGTGTGTGCATGATTGTATTATAAAATACAGCAGGAGCTGTATTTAGTTTTATTAGGATTTTATTTTTGATCTAGTTACATGTACATTCCTTTTATGGAATATAGGATCGATGGATGTAAATTTTATTTTATGTTCGATCTAGTTTACATGTACATTCCTTCGAGGAATATAGGATCAAAATGTAAAATTCTATTTATGTCGCGGATCGAATCTTGCAAAGCGTGGAACCTTCTAAGGACCAGAGGCGCAGCAGAACTAGGAGCAAGATGGATGCGACAGCTAGACCCGGTGGCAGTGGCCAAATATGGCAGCAGCTTGGGATGACAACACACGGAGGACAACAAGAGATAAAAGCTATAATAGTTGAAAATTAGATTTTCTATTTATTGCTTTTATATTGTGCTGTGTGTGCATGTTAGTTTACATATTTAGTAAGCTAGCATAGTTAAAATTCCTCATTTATAAATAACTAAGTGGGAGAGGGATTTTTAAGTAAATCCCATGGTCTCCATTACTGGTTTGTAAGTGATGCAAACAAGCTTGCGCGTTGGCTCTGAGTGCCTTCCTCCATAACGGATGAGCTTGTTTGTGGATCACTAAAATAGACTTCCATTTTTTGATGACTGTAGGAAGTTAATTAAGAGTGTGTGATCTTCCCCAACGGAAGGGGCATAATCTTATTAATGGACTTAGTGTCAAGTAATGGTATACACTTAGACACATCTAATAGTATCCTCCCCATCGGAGTCACTGCTATTATTTGTGTGACCAAATGATACCAACTATTAATTTCATTTGTCAAAAAGTTAGGTTGACAAGATAATAAAATTAATGGGTTAAAACCCTCCTTTTACAAATGTTGAATTTGTATACGTCCACACTAACGTGGCATGCAAAATTCACGGTGTTTGAGGTGTTGGTGAATTTAAATAATATTGTTTGAGGAATCAATATTTTTTTTAAATTCAAAAGTTTTTGACCAAATATTTGATCAAAGACAGATCAACTATTAATTTTATTCGTCATAAAGTAAAGTTGACGAGATAATAAAATTAATGAATAAAATCTCCTCTTCAATTTTGTATACGTCCACACTAACGTGGCATACAAAATTCATGGGGATTTTTAAGGAGTTGATCTTGACCAAGTATTTTTGTGATTCTTAGGATTTAAAATGTTTGTCAATCCCCTAGTAGTCATACTATAAGAAAGACTTAGTAATCCCAATTGTAATGATTGGAAATAGGACTTGGACATTAAGGTAGACTGTCTTCTTAGAACTAAGAACAATATAGGTGTATTTAATTCATTAGTTGAAACATGTTTAGTGGTGTTATCTACCAGAACCTGAAGTGTAGATATAGATGCCATTAATCATGTCCGTAATTCATTGCAGGGTTCCAGGAAACCCGACAACTAAATGAAAATTAAAACACCATCTACATGGGCACTACTGTAAAAATGGTAGCTGTTGCAGTGGGAGATGTTTATCTTTTGATAAGAATAAAAGATGGATTTTTGAGTAATTGTCTTTACGCACCAAGTTTAGAAAGAACTAGTTTTCAGTTTCTAAACTATTCAAAGAACTTGATATTCTGCCTCTTTTAATAACAAAGTTGTTATTAAGAAAAAAAGGGAAATTATCTGTTCTGGTATGTTGGTTGGCAATTTATAAATCCAATAACTCTCACGATGCAACAAATGGAAATTAGTAACACATCTTCTAACTTTAAGAGAAAGTAACCTTCGAAAATGAACCAATTATATCTTTGGCTTCTAAGGCTAGGTTATATTAACTTGAGTAGGATTCATTGGTAGCTGATGAACTTTTGGGTTCATTAGTAGTGGAAATCTTTCCAACCTACGAGTCTTACTTGGAAGAAAAAAATAACCAAGAAGCTTTTAAGTCTAAGGGGTATGGAGTCAAAGATATATTGGAATTGGTTCATTCTGATTTGTGTGATCCTATGAGCATCCAGGCAAGAGGTCGTTTCAAATATTTCATCTATTTTATAGACAACTATTTGAGATACGGATATATTTACTTGATGTGCCGCAAGTCTAAGTGCTTTGATTAATTCAAAGAGTACGAGGCTGATGTGGAGAAACGACAAAGTAAAAGTATCAAGACACTACAGTAAGATCGTAGTGGCAAGTACCTCTTGGAAGAATTTAGGAGTCATTTATCAGAAGTAGGGATTCAATCCTAACTAACTGCACCTGGTACACCCCAACAGAATGGTGTAGGAAAAGGAAGGTATAGGACTCTTATGGAAATAAGTAGATTGATGAGTTATTAAGAATATTATCAAAATCATTTTAAGGATATACTTTGGAAACGGGAGTGAATATAGTACCTTCTAAAGTCATAACTCTCTACTCATATAGAATTGCTGAATAGGCGTAAGCCTATTTCGAAGCATATTCGGATTCGGGTAGTCCAGCACATATGCAGAAGAGAGACAATGATAAGTTGGACAGGAGTTCACTCGTTTGTGGGTTATCCTAGTGAAATGAAAGTAGGTTTATAGTCTTAAAAATCAGAAGGTCATTGTTAGCATCAATGACTGATTTTTAGAAAAGGACAATGTAATAAACCATGTGCCTATAAGAAAATTTATTCTTAAGGAAATAATAAAAGGCATGTCTGATCTAGTACCAACTATACAAGATGAGATACCACAAGGAAACTGCAACACGTATCACAAATGATACACAATTGCAGAAAGTGCCTTGTCGTAGTGGGAGGGTTGTTAGGCAACCTAAAAAGAATCATGTTTTGGGAGAGTTTTTGGACTCGATCCCTGGAGGACATGAACCTGATCTCCGGACATATGACGAAACACTCCAAGATAAAGATGCAACATCTTGGCATAGAGTAATGAATAACAGAATTAGAATATATGTATTCTAATAAAATCTGGAAGCTTGTAGAACAACCAAATGGTGTAAAAGCCTTTGGGTGTAAAAAGGTCTATAATAGGAAAAGAGGGTTAGAAAGGAAGGTAGTAACTTTCAAAGCAAGGCTTGATGAAAAAGGAAACTTTTTCACTGGTAGCCATGCTTAAGTCTATCCGGATTCTTTTATCTATTTGGCAGGTGGATGTCAAGATAGCATTCCTTAATGGAAGTCTTGATGAAAGCATCCATATAAAGTAACCAGAAGGGTTCATTGCAAAGGGCTAAGAGCATCTTGTGTGCAAGCTCAATCAGTCTATGGACTGAGGCAAAGCTTCAAGGTCTTGGAACATCCAGTTTATCAAAGTAATCCAGACCTATGAATTTATTGAGTAAACGGATAAGTCTTGTGTATACAAAAGGTGTGATGGAAATGTGGTGGTATTTCTTGTACTATACGTAGATAACATTTTTGGTAGTTGGAAACAATATCAAAATGTTGTTAGAAGTAAGGGTATGGTTGTCCAAATAATTCGATATAAAGGACTTGGGAGAATGTATATATTTTTTAGATCAAAATAATAAGGGATCGAAAGAAAAAATATATTTTACTTATCCCAAGCTTAATACATCGGGAAATCCTTGCTCGTTTTAAGCATGCAAAACTCCTCGAAAGGTATCTTACTTTTTAAGCATGGAGTGTCTTTATCTAAAGAGATGTCTCCGATGACATCAAAGGAGATTGAGGACATGTAGGCAGTTCTTTATGCTTCGGCAGTTAGACAACCTAATGTATGCTATGCACGAGATCATAAATCTGTTTTGCCAAGGGCATAGTTAGCAGATATCAAAGTAACCCTAGACAAGGACATTGGACTGCAGTAAAGCATATATTAAAGTACCTTAGAGGCGCTAGAGATTATATGCTAGCTTACAAGGCAGTTAATTCGGTCCCTGCGGGTTACACGGATTTTGACTTCCAATCGGATAGGGACAATAATAAGTCGACCTTGGGGTTTTTGTGTTTACTTTAGGAGGAAAAGTCATAACTATGGAAGAGTGATAAGCATAGGTGTTTTTCTGGACTCCACCATAGAAGCTGAGTATATGGTAAGCCTCTGAGGTAGCCATAAAAGCTGAATGACTTAATTACCTCAAGATAGACTTAGATATGATTTTTAGTTTGTCCAAAGATTATTACAATTTATTGTAATAATAATGGTGCAGTAACAAACTCGAAGAAACCATGAGTCTATAAGACAAGTAAACACAATAGAGCGCAAGTACTACCCAATACGAGAAATTGTATAACGAGGAGAAGTTGTTGCCACCTAGATTGCATCAGATGATAACCTAAGGTCCTTAAGGCAAGAGTTTTTTGAAAGGCATGGGAATCAGATGTATGGTAGCAGATATGGCAGCTTAGTCTTTTAGTATAAGTGGGAGATTGTTAGAATGTATACTAAAAGCCTAGCTTTTGGTATAAACATTTATCTAGAAATAAGAATCACATTGGTCAAATGTCTAAATTTGTGATAAATGTAGTTGTTCAATAACGTGGTGTGTGGTGTCACACACAGAAGATCATGTTATCAGTACCTTATAAATTATAAACAGTAGCTCACGACCAAGATGGAAAGGAACAAACTATTGGAAGGTCGTAGTGTAATTAGGTATTAGTTTATCTTAACTATTTAATTACACTAGTACACTTAGAGTGTATTGAGTAGGACCATTTGAGGTCGTTTCTTTTATACTGACTTTATGAAGGAACAAATACCTCAGTTATTATGGAAGTGTGTGCTCTTAATCCTAATATAATAACAAGCACATATATTTGATATTTATTTCTTTAATTTATCAATGGGTGAGATTTAGTTCGATAAATTAATAAGCCTGATAAGTTGGGAAATGATATCACTTATAGTGTGTGTTGTTGATTATAGAAGGAAACTGTGTCCTAGTAATCTAGGTTGACAATGTCCCCAAGAGGAGCTCATAAGGATTGTCATGTTAAACCCTGCAGGTGGACTTAGTCCGACATGACCATGAAGTTGAGTGGTACTACTCTTGGAGCTAGATATTAATTAAGTGAGTTGTCAGTAACTTACTTAATTAGTGGACATTTGTTATCATAAATGTAACGCCCGCCCTTCTTACCCAACCAAAGGCGGCGCTACGTTCTTATACTACTTACGTACATGTTTTACTATAATAGCGGAAGAATAAAAACTTTAAAGAATTTAATTTATTAAGCATGATATCACAGATGAAATATGCATATATTGATTCTATAACTAATCATATTAATCTGTCCGAATCGTTCTTTGCCGAGCCACCACCACACACATCCTTATCCGCTCCTCCTGTTGCTCCTCTAGTTCATCCAGTTCTTTGATCTGCGGTACAAGGAAAGTAAGCTGTGAGCACTCATGGCTCAGTAAGTTCCTTTCCTACTCACTAAAACTGAAAGTCATCGTATATTAATATCATGCGTAATATCATAAGCATATAACATACAAAGGTATCATATTCATATCATCATGGCATCATATCAAATCATTAGCTAATTCAAGCACATATGCAGGCAATGCATCATGAATTTGAAAACTTATACTTGTAAGTACTTGAAATTAATATCATCATCATTGGGGATCCCGGTTTGTACCACATACATCATACGTAGGTCCAAGGTAGCAAGTCTTGAACCCTACCATACATACATACTAGGCCCGAGTCTTACTCCATCGACCTAGGGCATCAGAAGCCCATTACTGACGAGGCCCGAGTCTTATTCCATCGACCCCGGGGCGTTTACGGAGCCCACCCTTGGTACAAACCATACAAAGTAATTTATCATGCATAACTATCATATCATATCCTTAACAATCTTTCATGCATTTCATTTTTCATTCTTCTCATTATGTATAGCATTTCATATGCTATTACATATCATGGCATTCACATAATTTCATTCTTCTCATTATGTATAGCATTTCATATGCTATCACATATCATGGCATTTACATATATTTCATTCTTCTCATTATGTATAGCATTTCATATGCTATCACATATCATGGCATTTACATAAATTTCATTCTTCTTATTATGTATAGCATTTCATATGCTATCACATATCATGGCATAACATAAATTTCATTGCATAACATTTCCTAGGTTTCTTTCTTTCCTTTTTTTCTTTTATTTCCTTCACATGGCCGAAACCTACCATTCTTTAGCTAGGTTTTTAAGTAGTCTAAAGCATGAAAACCTAAGTGAGTTTCATGGTAAAATTTACTAAGAAACAAACATATAAATTTAGTTCATGAACAACTTGGCCGAAATATACAAGTCTTTTAACATCTTTGTATCCTACCTCATGAGCATGTTTATTTAAATTTAAGGGTATTCCTAACCCTAAACCCCTCCTTGGCCGAAACATATGGGTGGGTTTCCTTTTAGTTCAAACATCTTCTAAGCAAGAAAACTAATTACATGGTCCCTAACATTTCATAGGAAGAACCTTGTACTAGTTGAGTAAAATAATGAATTTCTCTAGCCTCTTAAAAATATTTTTGGCCGAAATTCTAGGGTTAAGTGCTCCTCTTATCAAGCATCATATAGGTATAAAAACATGAAGAAGAATCCTTTTCCATGGCATAGAAAATCTATCATTTAGTGAAGACTAGTTAAACATCACTAGATTTCGAAAGCTCTTCTTAACCGAATTTTCTCATACTTGTTTCTAGGTTTTAAAATTCTCATAAAATCATAAAAACATATAAAAAGCCTTGTACCACAGGTGAGGGGAAGCTTACCTTCTTCGCTTAAGTTTCCTAGAATTGAGAACTTGCTTGGACCTTTCTTCTTGCTTGCTAGGTTCGGCACCAATGGAGGGAAAGGAGTGGCTAGGTCTTTTGGTGGAGAGGGGAGGAAGAAGAAGCTTCTCCCTCTTGTGTTGCTCGGCAACAACAAGGAAGAAAGAAGAGGGAGGGTGTGAGGAGGAAGAGGAGCTTCCTTCCTCTTGTGTTGCTTGGCAACAAGAAGAAGAAGAGAGGGGAGGGTCTCGGCACAAGAGGGAGGAGGAGAGGGAGAGGAGTGGAGGATGAATTTGAAGTCACCCCTCCATGCCTATTTATACTAAAATGAGGGGAGGAAATTTGACTTGATTCATCCTCCCCATTTATTCCTCTTCTTTATGATAGGAATATTCTAGAGATATGCCTTGTGAGTTCTCTCTTAATCTCTCTCTTTTCTCTCCTTTAATAAAATTTTCTATCTCTCCTCTTACAATATCCTCTCTTATCCCAATTGGTTAACACATGCATGCATCCACAAGAGAACCAAGGTTCAAAACTTGGTTATGCATATTTTTACTTCTTTTTCTTTTTAAGTAGAAAGAATCCTTTCTTATTCTTAACTACTTAATCCTTCCTCTCTTTACTAAAAATTCTCCTATCCCCTTTGGTATCCTATACATGTTCCCTACAAGAGATCCAAGGTTCAATCTCTCTTCTAACATTTTATTTTCTTTTACACATAATAATTCATATATATTATGCATTATGCATAAATATTTCATACATGTACATATTATCTCTTATTTCTTTCTTTTGTCCACATTAATTCCATACATTTTAAATCATGTATAGATGATTATATTCTCAACTTTATTTTTCTTTCATAAAGTTTTAATAATCTAAATCCATCTTAATATTTAACATAGAGTATTTACATCCTCTTTTCATTCGTACTCCCATTACCCTTCTAGGCTTTCTAGGGGTGTTACAAACTCCCCTACTTATTGAAAGTTCGTCCCCGAACTTAGAATAACAATTTCTGCTCAGATTCATTATTCCTCTTATGTTATAGCCTAAGGTACTTGTATCTAGGCTACCATTCATGCATCCTACTTATCATCATGCACCATTCTCTAGGGTATAGCTTAAGGTATCCTTCCTAGGCTACCATTCATGTATCTTAGAGTATCATACTATTTTGCATACAAATAAATTATGCAACTGTACTTACTTGGAGCGGCAGGAAGGAGCTTGATGTGTGTGTAGTGAGCTGGCAAAACTTCGCTCTGATACCACCTGTAACGCCCGCCCTTCTTACCCAACCAAAGGCGGCGCTACGTTCTTATACTACTTACGTACATGTTTTACTATAATAGCGGAAGAATAAAAACTTTAAAGAATTTAATTTATTAAGCATGATATCACAGATGAAATATGCATATATTGATTCTATAACTAATCATATTAATCTGTCCGAATCGTTCTTTGCCGAGCCACCACCACACACATCCTTATCCGCTCCTCCTGTTGCTCCTCTAGTTCATCCAGTTCTTTGATCTGCGGTACAAGGAAAGTAAGCTATGAGCACTCATGGCTCAGTAAGTTCCTTTCCTACTCACTAAAACCGAAAGTCATCGTATATTAATATCATGCGTAATATCATAAGCATATAACATACAAAGGTATCATATTCATATCATCATGGCATCATATCAAATCATTAGCTAATTCAAGCACATATGCAGGCAATGCATCATGAATTTGAAAACTTATACTTGTAAGTACTTGAAATTAATATCATCATCATTGGGGATCCCGGTTTGTACCACATACATCATACGTAGGTCCAAGGTAGCAAGTCTTGAACCCTACCATACATACATACTAGGCCCGAGTCTTACTCCATCGACCTAGGGCATCAGAAGCCCATTACTGACGAGGCCCGAGTCTTATTCCATCGACCCCGGGGCGTTTACGGAGCCCACCCTTGGTACAAACCATACAAAGTAATTTATCATGCATAACTATCATATCATATCCTTAACAATCTTTCATGCATTTCATTTTTCATTCTTCTCATTATGTATAGCATTTCATATGCTATTACATATCATGGCATTCACATAATTTCATTCTTCTCATTATGTATAGCATTTCATATGCTATCACATATCATGGCATTTACATATATTTCATTCTTCTCATTATGTATAGCATTTCATATGCTATCACATATCATGGCATTTACATAAATTTCATTCTTCTTATTATGTATAGCATTTCATATGCTATCACATATCATGGCATAACATAAATTTCATTGCATAACATTTCCTAGGTTTCTTTCTTTCCCTCTTTTTTTTTTCTTTTATTTCCTTCACATGGCCGAAACCTACCATTCTTTAGCTAGGTTTTTTTTAAGTAGTCTAAAGCATGAAAACCTAAGTGAGTTTCATGGTAAAATTTACTAAGAAACAAACATATAAATTTAGTTCATGAACAACTTGGCCGAAATATACAAGTCTTTTAACATCTTTGTATCCTACCTCATGAGCATGTTTATTTAAATTTAAGGGTATTCCTAACCCTAAACCCCTCCTTGGCCGAAACATATGGGTGGGTTCCCTTTTAGTTCAAACATCTTCTAAGCAAGAAAACTAATTACATGGTCCCTAACATTTCATAGGAAGAACCTTGTACTAGTTGAGTAAAATAATGAATTTCTCTAGCCTCTTAAAAATATTTTTGGCCGAAATTCTAGGGTTAAGTGCTCCTCTTATCAAGCATCATATAGGTATAAAAACATGAAGAAGAATCCTTTTCCATGGCATAGAAAATCTATCATTTAGTGAAGACTAGTTAAACATCACTAGATTTCGAAAGCTCTTCTTAACCGAATTTTCTCATACTTGTTTCTAGGTTTTAAAATTCTCATAAAATCATAAAAACATATAAAAAGCCTTGTACCACAGGTGAGGGGAAGCTTACCTTCTTCGCTTAAGTTTCCTAGAATTGAGAACTTGCTTGGACCTTTCTTCTTGCTTGCTAGGTTCGGCACCAATGGAGGGAAAGGAGTGGCTAGGTCTTTTGGTGGAGAGGAGGAAGAAGAAGCTTCTCCCTCTTGTGTTGCTCGGCAACAACAAGGAAGAAAGAAGAGGGAGGGAGTGAGGAGGAAGAGGAGCTTCCTTCCTCTTGTGTTGCTTGGCAACAAGAAGAAGAAGAGAGGGGGTCTCGGCACAAGAGGGAGGAGGAGAGGGAGAGGAGTGGAGGATGAATTTGAAGTCACCCCTCCATGCCTATTTATACTAAAATGAGGGGAGGAAATTTGACTTGATTCATCCTCCCCATTTATTCCTCTTCTTTATGATAGGAATATTCTAGAGATATGCCTTGTGAGTTCTCTCTTAATCTCTCTCTTTTCTCTCCTTTAATAAAATTTTCTATCTCTCCTCTTACAATATCCTCTCTTATCCCAATTGGTTAACACATGCATGCATCCACAAGAGAACCAAGGTTCAAAACTTGGTTATGCATATTTTTACTTCTTTTTCTTTTTAAGTAGAAAGAATCCTTTCTTATTCTTAACTACTTAATCCTTCCTCTCTTTACTAAAAATTCTCCTATCCCCTTTGGTATCCTATACATGTTCCCTACAAGAGATCCAAGGTTCAATCTCTCTTCTAACATTTTATTTTCTTTTACACATAATAATTCATATATATTATGCATTATGCATAAATATTTCATACATGTACATATTATCTCTTATTTCTTTCTTTTGTCCACATTAATTCCATACATTTTAAATCATGTATAGATGATTATATTCTCAACTTTATTTTTCTTTCATAAAGTTTTAATAATCTAAATCCATCTTAATATTTAACATAGAGTATTTACATCCTCTTTTCATTCGTACTCCCATTACCCTTCTAGGCTTTCTAGGGGTGTTACAAACTCCCCTACTTATTGAAAGTTCGTCCCCGAACTTAGAATAACAATTTCTGCTCAGATTCATTATTCCTCTTATGTTATAGCCTAAGGTACTTGTATCTAGGCTACCATTCATGCATCCTACTTATCATCATGCACCATTCTCTAGGGTATAGCTTAAGGTATCCTTCCTAGGCTACCATTCATGTATCTTAGAGTATCATACTATTTTGCATACAAATAAATTATGCAACTGTACTTACTTGGAGCGACAGGAAGGAGCTTGATGTGTGTGTAGTGAGCTGGCAAAACTTCGCTCTGATACCACCTGTAACGCCCGCCCTTCTTACCCAACCAAAGGCGGCGCTACGTTCTTATACTACTTACGTACATGTTTTACTATAATAGCGGAAGAATAAAAACTTTAAAGAATTTAATTTATTAAGCATGATATCACAGATGAAATATGCATATATTGATTCTATAACTAATCATATTAATCTGTCCGAATCGTTCTTTGCCGAGCCACCACCACACACATCCTTATCCGCTCCTCCTGTTGCTCCTCTAGTTCATCCAGTTCTTTGATCTGCGGTACAAGGAAAGTAAGCTGTGAGCACTCATGGCTCAGTAAGTTCCTTTCCTACTCACTAAAACCGAAAGTCATCGTATATTAATATCATGCGTAATATCATAAGCATATAACATACAAAGGTATCATATTCATATCATCATGGCATCATATCAAATCATTAGCTAATTCAAGCACATATGCAGGCAATGCATCATGAATTTGAAAACTTATACTTGTAAGTACTTGAAATTAATATCATCATCATTGGGGATCCCGGTTTGTACCACATACATCATACGGAGGTCCAAGGTAGCAAGTCTTGAACCCTACCATACATACATACTAGGCCCGAGTCTTACTCCATCGACCTAGGGCATCGAAGCCCATTATCGATGAGGCCCGAGTCTTATTCCATCGACCCCGGCGTTTACTGAGCCCACCCTTGGTACAAACCATACAAAGTAATTTATCATGCATAACTATCATATCATATCCTTAACAATCTTTCATGCATTTCATTTTTCATTCTTCTCATTATGTATAGCATTTCATATGCTATTACATATCATGGCATTCACATAATTTCATTCTTCTCATTATGTATAGCATTTCATATGCTATCACATATCATGGCATTTACATATATTTCATTCTTCTCATTATGTATAGCATTTCATATGCTATCACATATCATGGCATTTACATAAATTTCATTCTTCTTATTATGTATAGCATTTCATATGCTATCACATATCATGGCATAACATAAATTTCATTGCATAACATTTCCTAGGTTTCTTTCTTTCCCTTTTTTTTTCTTTTATTTCCTTCACATGGCCGAAACCTACCATTCTTTAGCTAGGTTTTTTAAGTAGTCTAAAGCATGAAAACCTAAGTGAGTTTCATGGTAAAATTTACTAAGAAACAAACATATAAATTTAGTTCATGAACAACTTGGCCGAAATATACAAGTCTTTTAACATCTTTGTATCCTACCTCATGAGCATGTTTATTTAAATTTAAGGGTATTCCTAACCCTAAACCCCTCCTTGGCCGAAACATATGGGTGGGTTCCCTTTTAGTTCAAACATCTTCTAAGCAAGAAAACTAATTACATGGTCCCTAACATTTCATAGGAAGAACCTTGTACTAGTTGAGTAAAATAATGAATTTCTCTAGCCTCTTAAAAATATTTTTGGCCGAAATTCTAGGGTTAAGTGCTCCTCTTATCAAGCATCATATAGGTATAAAAACATGAAGAAGAATCCTTTTCCATGGCATAGAAAATCTATCATTTAGTGAAGACTAGTTAAACATCACTAGATTTCGAAAGCTCTTCTTAACCGAATTTTCTCATACTTGTTTCTAGGTTTTAAAATTCTCATAAAATCATAAAAACATATAAAAAGCCTTGTACCACAGGTGAGGGGAAGCTTACCTTCTTCGCTTAAGTTTCCTAGAATTGAGAACTTGCTTGGACCTTTCTTCTTGCTTGCTAGGTTCGGCACCAATGGAGGGAAAGGAGTGGCTAGGTCTTTTGGTGGAGAGGGGAGGAAGAAGAAGCTTCTCCCTCTTGTGTTGCTCGGCAACAACAAGGAAGAAAGAAGAGGGAGGGTGTGAGGAGGAAGAGGAGCTTCCTTCCTCTTGTGTTGCTTGGCAACAAGAAGAAGAAGAGAGGGGAGGGTCTCGGCACAAGAGGGAGGAGGAGAGGGAGAGGAGTGGAGGATGAATTTGAAGTCACCCCTCCATGCCTATTTATACTAAAATGAGGGGAGGAAATTTGACTTGATTCATCCTCCCCATTTATTCCTCTTCTTTATGATAGGAATATTCTAGAGATATGCCTTGTGAGTTCTCTCTTAATCTCTCTCTTTTCTCTCCTTTAATAAAATTTTCTATCTCTCCTCTTACAATATCCTCTCTTATCCCAATTGGTTAACACATGCATGCATCCACAAGAGAACCAAGGTTCAAAACTTGGTTATGCATATTTTTACTTCTTTTTCTTTTTAAGTAGAAAGAATCCTTTCTTATTCTTAACTACTTAATCCTTCCTCTCTTTACTAAAAATTCTCCTATCCCCTTTGGTATCCTATACATGTTCCCTACAAGAGATCCAAGGTTCAATCTCTCTTCTAACATTTTATTTTCTTTTACACATAATAATTCATATATATTATGCATTATGCATAAATATTTCATACATGTACATATTATCTCTTATTTCTTTCTTTTGTCCACATTAATTCCATACATTTTAAATCATGTATAGATGATTATATTCTCAACTTTATTTTTCTTTCATAAAGTTTTAATAATCTAAATCCATCTTAATATTTAACATAGAGTATTTACATCCTCTTTTCATTCGTACTCCCATTACCCTTCTAGGCTTTCTAGGGGTGTTACAATAAACACAGGGAGACTAACACACTCATAATAAGAAGGAGCCCAAAATGTAATTTGGGATTGGTGTGGTAGTTCAATAATAGTTCTTTAGTGGAATGAATTATTATTGATGAAATTAAGTTGTGTGTTCGGGGCGAACACGGGATGCTTAATTTCATCGGGAGACCAAAACCAATTCCTCCTCTCGGTCCCTATCAAAGCCTCTAGTATATAGAGATTTATACCCACCGCATACCCACCTTCTTACCCATCCAATGGGGCCGGCCAAGCTAGCTTGGAACCCAAGCTAGGGCCGGCCAAGATCAAGTGGATGAGTCATGTAGGTGGCCGGCCAAAGCTTGGGTCCCAAGCTTAGGTGGCCGGTCACTAGAATATTAAAAAGGATTTTTATTAAAATTATTTCTTATGTGGATATCATGATTTTAAAAGAAAGTTTAAAATTAAAAATTTCCTTTTATAGTTTTCTACAAAAGATTAAGAGAAGAGATTAATCTCTTTCCTTATTTGTAGTTTAAAAGGATGGTTTTAATTTTTGGTAAAAACTTTCCTTATTTGTAAATCATCTACATGTTTAAAAGAGAGTTTAAAATTTGAAATCTTTACTTATTTGTTAATTAAAGGAAGATTTTAAATTTTAAGAAAACTTTCCTTTTTAATCATGTTCATGATTTAAAAGAGAGTTTAAAATTAAATATTCTCTTTTATAAGTTTCTACAAAAGATTAAGAAAAGATTTGATATCTTTCCATATTTGTAGATTAAAAGAGATTTTAATTTTTAGAGATAACTTTCTTTTTATCCACATGTTTAAAAGAAAGATTTTAATTTATTAAATTTCCTTTTTATAAACCAATCATGAAGGGATAAAAATTATTGGAGAAATTTTTTATAAATTTCTGGAGACAAATTAGGAAGTTTTAATTAATTAAAACTCTCCTTGTTTGTAGCTTTTATATGGCCGGCCAAATAAAATTGAGAAAGAAAATTATTTTTAATTAAATAAATTTTCCTTTTCAATGGAAAAAGAATTAAGGAAGTTTTTATTAAATTTTCCTTATTTGCCAAGACCAAGGATTATAAAAGAGCGGGTAGAGGAGGCTTCAGTGCTAACGACTCTATTCTATTTTTCTTTCTCTTTTCCTTGTGTAACACCCCAAATTTCATGATTTGAAGTCCTAAAAGATCTTATTAAAATCTAGAAATGCTTTAGAAAAATTCTAGAGATTTTTAGGAATTTATAGAGTATTTTTATGTAATTTTTGGATTTCGTTTGGTATTTTTACCAAAAGGAACAAGTTGCAAAAAAATAAGAAATTATGCCAAGATTCGAACTGTGAACCTCGGGTTAAGTAGAGATTCGCTTAACCAACAGACCAGACAAGTTTTCATAATTAAATTTATGAAAAATTTATTTAAGTTATAAGTAGAAACGAAGGAAGAAATAGGAGTCGGCCGAGTTTCGAAGCCACAACCTCGGCCAAACCGAAGCTTTAAGCGGAGCGGGCTAACCAACTGTCCCACGATTATTTCGTGAACAAATTAATAGCGAAATAGTCTTAAGCCATAAACTTTAGGTTATAAAAGAGGGATAAGTTAGGGATTAATTATCCCGTGACCGAAACCTTTCTCTCCTTCTCCTCTCGCGACGGCGCTGTGCGGGCGATTCCTGCTTGGGCGAAATCGCAGCCGAGCTAGGCTTTGTTTTTCGGCGGCCGGCCAAAGTTCTCCGAGGGGTTTTCTCCACTTCTCGTCGAGGAGAAGCTGTAAGCACGAAGAAGAGCAGGAATTTGAGCTGCCCGAACCCTAGAACCTTCCTTTCTTCTCGGTTTGAGTCCAAGGATAGGTAAGTCGCTACTCACCTGCAGTAGGATAGTTCCGGATTTCGATTCGTTTTGGTGTTTCCTTGTTTGTTCGATTTTGCCGTGAAGCTTCTCGATTTTGCTTGCTGCCGTGAATCCCCAAAGAAAGAAGAGAAGGGATTTGAATGGTTTAGATCTGTTCTAGTTTAACGAATGAAATAGATAAACATGGAAGAGAAGGGTTTTGCTTGCTGATGATCTCTTCCATGTTTTGCTTCCACGTTTTGGTTTCTACAGATTTCGAATTTATGCTGTAAAAATCTGTTTAGCACAGCATTCACCTCCTTTGGTTCCCTGCCGTGATGTTCTTGTGGGAAGATGAGAAGGGGTTCCATTGGGTTTGGCAAATAGTTAGGCTTCTGATAGCAAGCAAGTTGATTTTCTTAGGTTGCAATTAAGCAAGCTTGATTCCTTTTGTTTCAATTCTGCAAGTTTTATTCCTTTTGTTACACATGCAGTAGGTTAGTTAATTTAGTTTTCCTTCAACAAGTTAGCTAAGTTTCAGTCATAGTTTTTGGTGCTAGTTAGTGAGCATGAACAGCCCTATATATATATATATTTAGCATCTGTTTAGACCCTTTTGTACTATGTAGTGGCACGAACAGCCCATTAATCCTATACTGGCTTCAGAGCTTGCTTTGCAGATTTTTGATTTATTCTAGCATGTTGTTTAGACCTTCCTATTTGTTGTTAGTTAAGCATGTGTAGTTCTCTTTACTACTAGATATACATGAGCAGTTTCTTTAGTTTTTATTTGTTATTAATTATAGCATGAGCAGTATTGATTTAATTCCTAGTTTTGTTTGCTATGTGTTGAGCATGATCAGTTTCCTTTGCCACGAGATATGCATGAGTATACTTTCTAGTTTTCCTGTGCTATTAGATCAACCTGAGCAGTTATATATATGTTGTTTATTTCAGGATTTTCAGAATTGTTTTCCTTTGTATTAAACCTGTTGTAGCATGTTTGAAGAAGTTAGATATGCTTTCTTTTGATTTGCCTCTGATATAGCATGCTTATAGAAGTCAGATTTTCTTTCCTTTGATTTAATTCTGCTGTAGCATACCTATGTTCTTTTTAAGAGTTTAAGAAAAGTATAAGAAAGATTAAGAAAAGAAAGAAAAGGCCGAGGCCTTAAGTAGATCCCAAAAGTTAAGACTTTAGGGATTTTGGCACACAAGGTGCCTATTAAAATGCCAAGGCATTAAAAGAAGAAGTAATTAAGATTATAAATATTTTACTTTTAAGAAGAGGCTAGTACCCGACATCCAAGAGCTTGTCGTTAAACAAATCCAGGTGTCCAATTCCGAGGTCTTGGCCCTGGTAGACCGAGGTCTGCTCTTTTAGGATTGGTGGCTCGCAACCCCAACCTATTAGGGAACACACATAAGATGGTACTACGCCTGGGCCCAAGAAGAAGTTGATTATTATTTTGAAGTATTATAAGTATAAGTTTCTGAACAAGTAAAAGAAGTTTCACATAAGTATTAAATAATAAGTCTAAAAGCAAGTGAAATAAGATTCAGAAGATGCTTAGAATTCAGTAAGTTTAGCTTTCTTTATGCTAGCATGATGGTATAGCTTTGCTTTACATGTTTAGTCTTTTAGTATGTTTCTTTTGCTAGTAGATGAGCATGAGTAGATTTCCTTTTGAGCATTCAGTTTTAGATTTCAGTATATCCTCATGCATATCGAGATTTTGTGAGTTAGATAGCGCTTACTAAGCAAATTTTGCTTATAGACTACACTTCCTCTTACTGCAGATACAGGAAAGGAAAAGATATAGAAAGGAAGGCGACAATGTGGCGCGGATGGTGTGTGATGCCAGGACTATGGAAGCCTTGGGACTTAGTTTAAGAATTTATTAAGATTGTCATTTATTAAGAATGTATTAGATGAGTCATTTAGTCTTCCGCTGCTAGTTAATTGTAAGTTTTGAGTTCTCTGAGAGTTTTAGGAATTACTATCAATATGTGAACAAGGATAGTTTAGTAAAGGTAGTAGTCCAGTAGCGCTCCACCCTCGCAGACCAGTAGTGAGGAGGGTGGGGTGTTACACCTTGGTGGTGTGGCCGACCCTTCCTTCTTCTCTTCTTCTTCTCTTTGTGGCCGAACCTCTTCATGCTCATGGAGTTTTAATTGGTGGCCAGATCTAGCTTGAGGAAGAAGGAGAGAAAGCCTACATCCCTTGGAGCTTGGTTGGTGGAAAAGATCTTCATCTTTTGGAAGCTTTGTGCTTGGCCGAAATTTGAAGAAAGGAGAAGGTGCTTTGGTGGTTTCTCATCTCGGAAGATCGTTGCCCACACAACGTCCGAGGTTAGAAGAGGAATATGGTAGAAGATCAAGAGGTTTTTCTAAAAGGTATAACTAGTATTTTTCTTTCCGCATCATACTAGTTATTTTTGGAAATAATACTAAATACAAGAGGCATACGATTCTAGTGTTTCGAATTTGTTTTCGATATAGTGTTCTTTTGTTTTTCTTTTCCTTGTGATTTGATTGTTCTTTTCGGTTAACCTAAAGTTATTTTAGGAAATTAAATATTAGATTTCTATAAAAGGTTTTGTCTAGTCGGTGGTGGTTGCTCCCATATCCAAGAAGGCCATGTGCCTCGCCACGTCAGTACTGGGAACCAATTATGGAAATTAATATTTAATGGAATTAATAACTTAAGGTGATTTGGGTCGAATGTGTTAAGTTCCGCAGGCGATCCAAAATTTAATTTAAAAGAACACATGGTAGATAGGAAAAGGTTCAGACCTTTGTACAAAATTTTTGTACAGTAGAACCTCTAGGCTTTCCGAGTAGCAACCAACAACATTGACGTCTATCACTACACCAATGGGATCGAAACGTTGGAATATTATATTCTTTTATTTGAAATGTGTTCGTAGCTTCCTCTTATTGATATGCTATGTTTTGTCAACATTCAATTTTTTTCCATGCTTTCATTCACAAATAGTCCACCAATCAATTTTTATGACATTTCAACCTAGGATATGAAGCATAAAATTCTTGAATCTCTTATAAAGTTTCTTATGATTTATTTTAACCAAATTAAACTATAGATGCACCTTCATCCCTTCGACAGGGTCAAACTAGTAATACAAATAAAATAACTCACACTTTTGGTCCATGGTACTCTAGTAATACAAATAAAATTTCATCTAGCAACCCATAAAAATCATTTCTTGCACATCCATCATTGGATGATTAAACACAAACCCCACTATTCATTATAGTGTTTCTCATTCCATAATCTTGAGCATGAAAATTATATTCGTTTATGAAATATGTTGGCTAAGTTTGTACCATTGATTTTGGACCTATGATAAATGGATTAGCAATTTTTGCTCAGCTTGATTATCATGAACGTAAAGTTAAATAAATATATCATGATTAAGTCAAGATATGTATAAAAATAATTTATAGTGTACTTACATAATTTTAAAACCATGGTGCAAATTCTTCATCACTAAAGCGATTAAACTTATGTGTAGAAATATCAAAATATAGGTTTTAGAAAATCCTACCATAAAAAAATAAATTATAACACAAACAATTTACGATATAAGAAATACATAAAATATCAAATTTATACTTGAAATATGATAATACTTTTGGATAATTCAGTAAAATATATGTGTGGGCTGACCACCATTCTCGACCCATTAAATATCTACGCGTACATTGTCCACTTGGTCAACTAAGGTAGTTAAACATTAAGAATGACTTCAAATTAGTATCAATAGGAATCTCATCATTTCTTTTTGGTTTCCACCTTTTGCACTGAATGTGAGACTCAAAATAATATGATGCAAAAGTTCTTCCTTCCTTGACAATGTATGCATTAACAATAGAGGAGTTGACCCATGCCTTGTTTTTCACTTTTTTCTTCAAATGATATAGGAATCTAATTGTAATAAAATAAAATATTTTAGAAAATAATATATAATCAAATTAGTCATTTTATCAAATTGATAATAAAGTATAGAAGATGAAAATTTTACCTTTCAAATGGATATATCTATCAAAACTTAACCTCATATAGCAAGTGAATCAAAAGATGTTTCATGGAATAAAAAGTGATAGTGGAAATATCTTTTCTAAATTATAAAAATTGATTGGGGAAAAAAATGATTGGAATATCTCCACATTCAAGACACAGTACCGTGGTACATATTGTTTGCAGATGATATTATTTTGATAGATGAGACACGTGAAGGAGTAAATGCTAAACTAGAATCTTGGAGGGAAACACTAGAAGGGAAAGATTTTAAGATTAGTAGATTAAAGATAGAATATATGGAATTTAAGTTTAGCAATATTAGAAGTAATGAAACCATTGTTAAGATAGGAGAGGACGAGTTGTCCAGAATCGAGAGATTTAAATATTTAGGATCATTTTTGCAAAATGATGGAGGGATTGAGAGAGATGTCTTACATAAAATACAAACAGAATGGGTGAAATGGAGGGGAGCGTCGAGTGTTTTATGTAACCGTAAAATACCTCTTAAACTTAAAGGTAAATTCTATAAAACCGCAGTTAGACCTGCTATGTTATATGGAGCTGAATTTTGGGCTATGACTTGAGGACATGAGCAGAAGATGAGAGTTGCAGAGATGAGGATGTTACGGTGGATGTGTGGACATACGAGGATGGACAAAATAATAAATGAGAGCTAGAGAGAAAGTCAGAGTTGCATCTATTGAGGAAAAACTCCAAGAGACACGTTTAAGATGGTACAAACATGTACTTAGATGACCAATAAATGCTCCAGTTAGGTGATGTGAAACTATGATAAACATACATATCAAATGAGGAAGAGGAAGATCAAAAAAGACTTGGTTAGCAACAATAAAATAAGATAAAATTTATTTAAATATAGATGATGATATAATAGGAGATAAAGCTTAATGACGTAAAAGGATTCATACAGTCGACCCCACCTAGTGGGAAAAGGCTTGGTTGTTGTTGTTGTTGTTGTTGATTGGAATATCTCTCTCTAACATCTCCATGTGTGAATGTCTCAACACTATCAAGAAAATATCATGAAGGTAAATGCTTAACTCCGTAATGACACCCTAAACAAAATTTGATAAGAGTTCTTTAAAAACAATAGGAATTAACCTTTCCATCAATACATAACAGTCATGACTTTTCAAACCAATCAATTTGCATTCCTTCATGTACATTGTAGGTCCATGTTAGGCCGGCTAGAGGGACCGTTGGTTTTCATCAGTTGGAGGTGGTTCTAAAGAGGTCCAGGATGCCTCCAAGAGGATATTACTTATACTCTACATGATAGAGTTTTATCCTCTCTTAACGTAGCATAATGACTATTGGAGGCGGCTCCAAGGGAGGCACGAGGGCACCTCTAAGGGAGGCTCGAGGGTATCTCCAACCATGTTGGATGCACCTTCCACTAAGAGGCACGAGGGTGCCTCCAAGTACCTTGAGGGTACCTTCTACTAGCCGACTTGACCAGTTAACCTCCAAAAATAGTTAACTCTTTCTTGCTCTTCTTTGGGTGATATTCCGGTCATCTAAAGTTAAGCTCACCCAAATCCAACTTCGACCTTCTCCTCGAGAAAGCTTCCTCCCTAACTTTTCGTCCCTCGAATATTGCATATGTCCTTCTTGTTGGTTGCTACTCGGAAAGCCTAGAGGTTCCACTGTACAAAAATTTTGTACAAAGGTCTCAACCTTTTCCTAGCTACCATGTGTTCTTTTAAATTAAATTTTGGATCGCCTGCGGAACTTAACACGTTTGATCCAAAACTTAATCTATTTGTTCTTTTAGGTTTTGACTTGGATCTCCTGCGGAACTTAACACGTTCGACCCAAATCACCTTAAGTTATTAATTCCATTAAATATTAATTTCCATAATTGGTTCCCAGTACTGACGTGGTGAGGCACATGACCTTCTTGGATATGGGAGCAACCACCACCGACTAGACAAAACCTTTTATAGAAATCTAATATTTAATTTCCTAAAATAACTTTAGGTTAACCGAAAAGAACAATCAAATCACAAGGAAAAATAAAACAAAAAAAACACAACTTCGAAAAACATATTCGAAATACTAGAACGTAAGCCTCTTGTATTTGGTATTATTTCCATAAATAACTAGTATGATGCGGGAAAGGAAAAACTACTAGTTATACCTTCTAGAAAGACCTTTTGATCTTCTACCGTATTCCTCTTCTAACCTCGGACGTTGTGTGGGCAACGATCTTCCGAGATGAGAAACCACCAACCACCTTCTTCTCCTCCTAGCTAGGTTCGGCCACAACAAGGAAGTTTCACCATGGAAGAAGATCAAAACACCAACCAAGCTCCAAGAGATGCTAGCTTTCTCTCCTTCTTCTTCTTCTTCTCCAAGTAGTATCCGGCCTCCACAAAAACTCCAAGCAATAGGGATGTTTCAGCCACCACAAGAGGAAGAGAGGGAGAGGATGATGATGGTCGGGCACAACAAGGAACAAAAGAGGGAGAGAAATAATAGAGGTTGTATCTCATGAAGGCACCCCCACCCCTTCTTTTATATTCCTTGGCCTAGACAAATTAGGAAATTTAATTACAATAAAATTCACTTAATTTCCTTGACATGATTTAATTGAGAAAAATAAAATAAAATTTCCAATTAAAACAATATTGGCCGGCCACATCAAAAGAAATAAATTAGACAAGTTTTAATCAACAAATTAAAACTTCCTAATTTGTTTCCAGAAATTTTAAAAATAAAATTTCTCTTCAAAAATCTCTTCATGGTTGATAAAAAGAAATTTCTATAATTTTAATTTAACAATATGTGAATAATTTTTAAAGAGAAAATAAAATATCTCACCAATCTACAAATAAGGAAAGAGATCTAATCTCTTTCTTTAATCTTTTGTAGATCTTTTACAAGAGAGATATTTTAATTTTAATTCTCTTTTAATAAATTATATCTTCCACATAATAAAATTAAAATTAAAATCCTTTTTAATTTAATATGGCTGGCCCCTCTAGCTTGGGTTCAAGCTAGGCCCGACCACACCAATTTATGCTTAGGCCGACCCTAGCTTGGTTCCCAAGCTAGCTTGGCCGGCCCCTATTAGGTGGGTATAGAAAGTGGGTATAGGTGGGTATAGTACTCTATAAATAAGAGGCTACGATAGGGATCGAGAGGAGGAATTGGTTTTGGTCTCCCGATAAAATTAAGCATCCCGTGTTCGCCCCGAACACACAACTTAATTTTATCAATAATAATTCATTCCACTAGAGAACTATTATTGAACTACCGCACCAATCCCAAATTACATTTTTGGGCTCCTTCTTATTATGAGTGTGTTAGTCTCCCTGTATTTAAGATATCGAATGTCCACTAATTAAGTGAGTTACTGACAACTCATTTAATTAATATCTTATTCCAAGAGTAGTACCACTCAACCTTATCATCAGGTCGGACTAAGTTCACCTGCAGGTTTTAACATGACAATCCTTATGAGCTCCTCTTGAGGACATTATCAACCTAGTATCTCTAGGACACAGTTGTTGGTGCAACCTTAGGTCAAGGTTGACTTGGTTGACCCGACTCGAGTTGACGTGACTCGAGTTGTATTTTGATGTTTGACTTGGGGAGATTGTCGGTGCAACCTTAGGTCAAGGTTGACCTAGTTGTGTTGCATGTTGATGTTTGACACTCGTGAGAGAGTTCTATTCTTGATGTGGGACAAGAATAGATGTTTGGGAGATTATTGGTGCAACCGTAGGTCAGGGTTGACCTGGTTGACCTGATTCGGGAAAAGTCCAAGTATGGAGACTTGGCACGGAAAAGTCCAAGTAGGGAGCTTGGCACTGGAAAAGTCCAAGTATGGAGACTTGGCACGGAAAAGTCCAAGCAGGGAGCTTGGCACGCGAAAAGTCCAAGTATGGAGACTTGGCACTGGAAAAGTCCAAGTATGGAGACTTGGCACTGGAAAAGTCCAAGTATGGAGACTTGGCACGGGGAAAGTCCTGGTGAGTGAAGCCAGGCAGTGGGAAAGTCCTAACTGGGATGTTAGGCAGTTGGAAAGTCCTGGTGAGTGAAGCCAGGTAGTGGGAAAGTCCTAACTGGGATGTTAGGCAGTGTGGAAATCCTGGTGAGTGAAGCCAGGTGGAAAGTCCTGGTGAGTAAAGCCGGGCAAGGGAAAATCCAGATGGATCAGGGATGATCGGACTTCTGGTGTTGGAAAGTCCAAGTAGGTCAAAGGGATTGACCGGACACTTGGCAGGGAGTTCTAGCAGGTCAAGGGAGTGACCAGATGCTAGGGATGAAGTACCAATAGGTCAAGGTTGACCGGATATTGGTTTGAAGTCTTGGGACTTGGTTTGGGCAAAATAGCTCGATCGGTCACCGCACCGATCCGGATACTTGTTTGCTCGATCGGTCCGGTGACCGATCGTAAACCGGTCAAACTCTGTTGTTCTTGTCGATCGTGACCATCGCAAGCAACAGAGGCGGTGATCGGTCCACGCATCGATCAGTTATGTCCCGATCGGTCCGGGACCGATCAGAGACGGCGTCGCGAAGCGCCAGAGTTGGGATCGGCCGTGGACCGATCCAGCTGTAGCTGATCGGTCCACAGACCGATCAGAGTACGCACAGAAGGTTCTGTGCACTGACTGATCGGTCTGGGGACCGATCAGCGCAGGGCCTGATCGGTCCACAGACCGATCAGGGTTCTAGCCGTTGCGACGCAACGGCTAGTTTCTTCGCTGTCTTCTTCGCAGGTATAAAGGGGTCGAGAGCTGTAGCTGCACTACTTCTTCTTCCTCTTCTCTTCTGCTACAGAGCTGCTGTTCTGGTGCTTGAGCTTTGTTGAGCTCTTCTTCGCAAGCTTCGCGTGAGCTTCTCGACTGGGATATCCTGCTGTTGTAGGTGTTCTGAGGAGCTGCTGCTTCAACGAAATCCAGTCGGCGAGGAGGCAAGAAAACCTGTGTTTTTTACATTCATTGTTCTTGTCTTCTTGTATTTCTTGTTGTATTCCTTTCTTGCTGTTGCAAGAATATTGTGGCGAGGTTTCTCCACCCACAAGGAGTATATTGTATTAGCCGGTTCTCCGGGGACTCATCCACCGACGGATTGACTGGACTCGTCCACCTTACGGACACGCCGAGGAGTAGGAGCCCTAATCTCCGAACCTCGTTACATCGACGCGTTGAGGTTTGATCTTCTTGTTTTCGTTTCCTTGTTTGTTTTTCCGCTGCGCTAACGAATTGTAGGAAGAAAAACGAGCGATTTGGGGCGGCTATTCACACCCCCCCTCTCTAGCCGAGTACGAACGATCCCAACAATAGTTTCCTTCTATAATCAACAACACATACTATAAGTGATACCATTTCTCAACTTATCGAACTTATTGATTCATCGAACTAAATCTCACCCATTGATAAATTAAAGAAATAAATATCAAATATATATGCTTGTTATTATATTAGGATTAAGAGCACACACTTCCATAATAACCGATGTCTTTGTTTCTTTATAAAGTCAGTATAAAAGAAACGACCTCAAATGGTCCTACTCATTACACTCTAAGTGTACTAGTGTAATTATACAGTCAAGATAAACTGATACCTAATTACACTACAACCTTCTAATGGTTTGTTCATTTCCATTTTGGTCGTGAGCTACTGTTTATAATTTATAAGGTACTGATAACATTATCTTCTGCATGTGGCACCACATACTATGTTATCTACAGTATAAATTAATTGAACAACTACAACTAAATGTAGACAATTTGACCAAATGTGATTCTTTATTCATAATGAATGTTTACAAAGCTTAGGCTTTCAGTATACACTCCAACACTTCTCATCCACCGATGTACTCTTTCACAGCACCTCGTCCTTGGGATGCACTAGGTTTGTCAACTCACTTCTTGTGTCATCCTTCTCGCTAGCTGTATCTTTCATTCAATTGCTTGTGTCCCTAAGTTCCTACATACTTAGATATAAGGTATCAAAACCGTAAGACCTAACTTAACTTAGTTGATCACATCAAAACTAGTATGGGATACTTACAATCTCTCCTTTTCTGATGTGCACCCATCCAAATTAAGTTAGGGTAAACAGATAATAAAATAATTAATGTTTAAAATTTAGCAATAAGTACAAGCAAAATATATCAAAATTTTGCAATTTTACCACCTCTCCTTTAACTTAATCCAAAACCTCCCATTTGATCATATCAAAAAAATATTAGGCAAAATATGAAAAAATTAGAAAAAATAGTGAAACTTTTTCTAGGGGTTTAAGATAAAATTTTTAGTTATTTGTTTCTTTATCAAAATTAACTTCCAAAAGTAATAATTTTTATCAATTAAATATCAGTTTTGGCTAAAATAATTTAAAACTAATTTTTTGGTTTTTAAAAAATGTTAAAAAAATTTGTCACGGTCAAATAGAAAAAGTAGGATCAAGAAAAAAAATTTCAACGCACATACTATTTTCTTTCATTATTAAAATATATGTTTTTAGATAGAAATAATCATTTTCAAATTTAAATGATTAAAAATATAATTTTAATTCAAAAAATCTGTCTGATTTTTATCAACATTTAAAATATAACGTTCTTTAGCTAAAAATTCAGGGTTTTCTTAATTTATCTTCAAAAAAGTTTAAATTTTAAATTATATTTTTCTATCAAAAATTAAAAAAAATTCAAATAATTATAAAAAAATCTTGAATTTTTTTATTCTAATAGAAAACCTACATCATTATAATAAAAAGAATATAATTTTCAAAAATAAAATTTTAAAACAGTTTTAATTTAAAAAAATATGTTTTTTATCAAAAAATTAAAAAATTAATAATATAAATGTCAAAAAATTTTGAAAAAATTTCTATTAGTAGATAATAATTTGGGTTTTCATATAAAAAATTTTGGACAAATATGAATAGAAGATATATAAAACAGTTAATTTTATACAACATGTTAATAATTCAAGTAAAATAAATCTAAACATACGGGTAGTTCGCATTCCTTTATTTCTCGTGCATTTATAAGGGAAATTGGTAAACTACCTATCCTTAGACCGCGGTGATTAACCGTCGCCCTACCATCCGGTGATGCATTGGATGTCACTCAGGAGGTCAGAGGATGCCCATTGGACTTCGACAACCATATATTCATTGTAGATTTTTACTAGTACTGGAACTTGTCGAGTTCAACATTATCCTTGGCATGGATTGGCTTTCAGCATATCATGCAATGGTTGATTGCTAGACGAGGGTGATCACATTCCGACCTCCGAACCAACCATTGTGGGATTTCACTAGCATCATGGATGACGGTATATCGACCATTTTTGCGATTCAGGCTCAGAAACTACTGTCATATGGCTGTCAGGGATTTCTATTATCATTAATTAATGCTAACGACAGTAGTAGTTTTCAACTCCCAGACGTTCCAGTGGTTCAAGAATATCCGGATGTATTTCCGGATGAGCTACCAGGCTTGCCTCCTCGAAGGCAAGTGGAGTTTTCTATTGAGCTGATTCCAGGGACCGCACCGACATCGGAAGCTCCTTACCATATGGCATCGAAAGAGTTAGACGAGCTAAAGGTCCAACTCTAGGAGTTATTGAATAGGGGATTTATTCACTCTAGTGTATCTCCGTGGGGTTCTCCGGTATTGTTTGTCAAGAAAAAGGATGGAACCCTGAGTTTGTGCATTGATTATAAATAGCTGAATGCAGTGACCGTCAGAAATAAGTACCCCTTACCATGGATCGAAGATTTGTTTGATCATCTCAGAGGTATATCAGTATATTCTAAGATTGATTTTCGGTCCGGATATCATCAACTGAGGGTTAAAGATTTTGATATTCAGAAGACAACATTTTGCACCAGATACGGACATTATGAGCTTTTGGTAATGCCATTTGGGCTTACCAATGCTCCAGTGGTATTTATGGATTTGATGAATCGTGTCTTTCTGGAGTATCTAGATCAATTTGTTATCATTTTCATCGACGACATTTTGATCTACTCGTGTTCCGAGGAGGAACATGCACAACATCTTCGCATAGTCTTGGAGACTCTTCGACAACATCGTCTATATGCGAAGTTCAGCAAGTGTGCTTTTTGGCCATCCTTAGTCAATTTTCTGGGACACATGGTTTCTAGTCGAGGTATTTTCGTAGACCCTCAGAAGATCGAGGCTGTCACCAGCTGGGAGCAGCCGAAATTAGTTCAAGAGATCCATAGTTTCTTGGGATTGACTGGATATTATAAACGATTCGTTGAGGGGTTTTCTCTCATTGCTATGCTGCTGACATGCTAGACCAGAAAAGGTGTGAAGTTCACGTGGTCAGAAGCCTGCGAGACCAGCTTCCAGGAGCTGAAGCGGAGATTAGTGTCGGCACCAGTTCTGGTTTTGCCCTCTGGAGAGGATGAATTCGTGCTCTATACCAACGCTTCTCTATAGGGTTTGGGTGTTGTTTTGATGCAGCACGGCAGGGTAGTGTCCTATGCTTCTTGTCAGTTAAAAGAGCATCAGAAGAACTACTCAGTACATGATTTGAAACTAGCTACTATTATCTTTGCTTTGAAGATTTGGCGGCATCATCTGTATGGTATTACACTTTGAGATTCTCACTGATCATAAGAGTCTCAAATATCTTTTCACTCAGAAGGAACTCAATCTTTGACAGAGGAGATGGATGAAGTTCCTGAAGGATTATGACTGTACCATTAGCTACCACCCGGGGAAAGCTAATGTGGTTGTCGATGCACTTAGCTGAAAGTCCAGAGGGACTTTAGCATGTTACATAGTTTTGGTCACGGACTTGATTCAGGGTTTCTCCGAGTTGGGCCATGAGGAGCAAGGACAGACAGAGTAGGGTACTCTGGTTACCATGGTTGCTCAGTCATCGATCAGGATGAGGATCCGAGAGGCCCAGGCCGGTGATCAGCGCTTACAATCCATTGGCAACCAGTTAGCTTCTGGGCAGCAGACGAAGTTCACCTGAGATCACGAGGGTATTATTTATTTCTGAGGCAGGTTATGCGTACCTCAATCTCACCCAGTTATGGAGGAGTTACTTCAGGAGGCTCATCAATCCCGTTTTGCTATCCACCCAGGTGGAACCCGCATGTATCGAGATTTGAGGCGTTCCTATTGGTGGAACGACATGAAAAAAGACATCATGGAGTTTATAGCTAGATGTCTAGTCTGTCAGCAGGTGAAGGCCAAGCACTAGAGACCTGCCAATTTACTTTAAAGGATTCCCATTCCGAAGTGAAAATGGGAGCACATCACCATGGATTTTGTGGTGGGATTGCCTAGGACACGATGAGGCTATGACGCGATTTGGGTAATCGTTGATCGATTAACCAAATCCGCACACTTCTTAGTGATCCGAAAGACCGATTCGCTGGATCAATTGGAAGAGCTGTATTGTCGGGAGATTATCAGATTGCATGGTGTTCCCTTGAGCATTATATCAGATAGAGACCCACGGTTCACGTCCCGATTTTGGCAGAGTCTGCAGCAGGCCTTGGGCACACAACTCCGTCTCAGTATAGAATTCCATCCGCAGATAGATGGACAGTTAGAGTGGACCATCTAGACATTAGAGGACTTGTTGAGGTCTTGCATTATGGATTTCATAGGCAGCTGGGAGTACCACTTGCCATTTGTAGAGTTCACCTACAATAATAGCAATCATTCGGCTATCCAGATGGTACCATTTGAAGCGTTGTATGGTAGACCTTGTCGGACACCCACCCTCTGGGAGGAGATTGGGGAGGCCCAGCTGCTAGGACCTCAGAGAGCTCAGTAGGAGGCAGAGTTTGACTGTACTATTAGACAGAGGATGTCAGAGGCGCAGGATCGCCAGAAGAGTTATGTTGATCGAAGATGGAGACCCCTGGAGTTCTCTACAAGCAACCAAGTATTTTTGAGAGTCTCACCCACGAAAGGGGTGAAGAGGTTTAGCCTCCGAGGTAAGCTAGCTCCACGATACATTGGGCCTTTCTAGATCTTGGAAAGGATTGGAGTGGTAGTTTACCGTCTAGCACTACCACCAGCTCTGGCAGACATTCACGATGTATTTCATGTGGCCATGCTGAGGAGATATGTACCCGACCCAGCACATGATATATTAGATATATCAGTTCCCATTCAATCTGACGTTACCTACAAGGAGGTTCCGGTACGGATTCTGGACAACATAGAGTGTCAGCTGCGAAACAAAACTATTCGGCTGGTTAAAGTTGGATGGAAGTATCATTCTGACGAGGGGGACACTTGGGAGCTCGAGGATATGATCCGAGCTCAATACCCTAATCTTTTTACTTAAGGTATGTGGGTTAGCTTTCCATTCAACATTTATATTATTCATCTATTGTTAGTACTTGCTGATGGTAATTAACGAAAATTTGGAGACCAAATTTTTATTAATGGGAAAGAATGAAAAATATGGTACCCAAATAATAATTAAATAATAAGGTTTAATAAACGAATAATTTGATTGGAATTTTTAGGAATTTTCAAAAAAATTTTGGAAATTTTTTGGAGCTCGTATGACGTATTTGGAGGGGATGCATTTACAGGCTTGGGAAAAGCCTGTTTGGAATACCCAAAGGTGGAAGTTGATTGAGGAGTGTACTTAGGGTTTGATTAAGCAAACCTAAGTATATAAACTTCCTCCTCACCCATGCCCTAATCCTCACCGCGCCATCCCCTAAGCTCCCGACGGCGTCCCCCCCCCCCCCCTCCGCTGATTCCCCTTCCTCTCCCTCTCGCAGCGTGGAGCGCCTTCTCCCCTTCCCCTATCTCTCTCTTGTGTGAAGCCGATTCCGTCCTCCTCGATCACCAGATCTCGCTGCCATCTCAAATCCATCGCTGGCGCAGCTCCAGTCACCGTCGGCCCTTCTTCGGACTTGGGCGAGAGCACCGACTTTCCATTTGCATCGCCCCTCTCTCGTCGCCATTGTGTGGTGGTGGTTTTGGGAGCACGCTGTCGGATAGATACCAGATGGCTGTGGAGAGTCGGCCATCACCATCTCTACTTCTGATTTCCTTAGACCATGAGCCATGCCCTAGGTCAAATCAGTGTCGCCTACTCACTGCTAGCCATAGTCATCTTCATGAACCATCATCACTGTGTGACCACCACCGGCCAACAGCTACCTCCGATCTAGAGCCCATCAGTGGTCTGTCCAGATTCAGAGAGGGGGGCAATCAAAGACACCATCTCTTCTTCAGATTCAAAGAGGAGAGCACCATTTCTAGCATATCAACATTCGGGTTTCATTCTAGAGGAAATTACAGGCTTGGTTTTAGGTAAGACATGCTTGACACTTTGATTTTTGGGTTGTAGAGATCTGAATTCTAATTTTTGAATGGGAAGTTTATGCTAACTAGGTTGGTCGATTATTGTAGCTTCGGCCTTAGGTTTTTGTCAGCCTAGCTCCGACCACAGTGTCCGACAACGGGTGCTCCATCGATAAATTAACGACAAAGTATACAACTTGGGTGAGTTTTGGAGTTGATTCAGGATGGTTATATGGTTTAATTGATATAGATGGTAATATGATCGTTAATAGGATCATTGAATTATTGTGGATTAAGTTAAACCTAATTAAAATGATGAATTAGGTTAATTATGTCGATTACAGTTTTCCCTAATTAGATTGGGAATTTTATTTAGCTATTTGCTACATATGTAATTAGCTAAATACATTATGTGATCGCAGGACTTTGAGTCGAGGCGAGCGTCTCGATGTGTGATTTTTTGATACGATCTTTGTTTTGAGGTAGGTACCTTGACTTATCTTTTGATATTATCATTCTGATATGCTTAGTGAGTTATAACTAGTGGTAATAGTTATGCTTATATTTGCTTGGTATGTCACTACTTGATACCGTAGTTTACCATATTGTTATGCTTATGTTCTCTTGATTCTTGCATTGTGTACTTATGTAATAACATACAGTGCATTACCGGATACAGGTCTAGCTACTAGATTTGCTTGACATGTGTACCTAGTTTACTACTTAGCATGTGTACCTAGGTTTATTACTTGGCATGTGTACCTAGATCATTGATAGGGGCTTGGTTTTCCTTTTAGTACACATTACGAGGAGTTTGGTATTTTTAGGATTACATGCTTAGTGTCATGCACTATTTTGCATGATTGCATGTTGAGCAATTGTCGGCTCCATTATTGTTGAGCACATCACCAGTTACATAGATCTGCACACACAACCACTCATGAGTTAGCGGTATATCAGGCAGGGTGTGTTGCAGCAAGTTGTTCTGTCAGGGCTCCGCTAGTCCACTCATGGGTAGTGTGATTACAGCGTGATAGCGGACAGGGATCCCTCAACTTGACTATATTACATAGGGAGATGAGATCATTGAGCTCCCCCACTATGATTTGGGGTAGGAAGATAGGTGTACTCCGACAACATCCTGTCCACTCGGTCACTCAGGAGTAGTGATGACAGAGTGCACAGTTATCATAGCCCAACCCACTTGATCTCACCATCATGTTTGAGGTGGCTGACTGGCGTCAGGGGTGACCAGGATATTTGCATCATATGCATGGATTGCATTTATTGCTTGTGATTGTTGCATATTGGATGCTTCATTTTTGTGGTTGTATATGATTGACCTATATACAGGAGACATGAGGTATTTGGTCTAACGACCCTTATATCCAAATAGGAAGTCCTAGTGAGTCCAGTTTCTTTGCTTGTTCAATTTTCTTATTTCCTATTTTTAATCAAGAGACTGTACTCCATGATTATTACTATTAGATATATCTTACTATGCATGTCAGTTTATACCCGCTGAGTTGTTGAACTCACCTCGTTGCTTTATTTCTATTTCAGGTTAAGGCTGTCAGGAGGTTCCAGTCGCTAGTCCGCAACCTTGTGTAGATATGGTTTTCTACCTTCAGACTTTATTTCCTTGTTTTGTGATCTACATGCGTATGATGTGTAGATCTTGTACTCGTGGATGTTATATCGAGTTTTGGTCTACTACCCTTGTTTTTCACTGTGATGGTTTTCTGTTGTGGGTTGTGTTTCCTCGAGTAGTGGAGTAGGTTTTATAATAAACTGCGTGTTTTGATTTGTTGTGTAGTCAGCCAGAGGCTGATTTTGTTAGTAATTAGCCCTAAGAGCCAATCATGAGATGATTATGCCTTTTGGTTACTAATTGAGTTAGATTCAAATGAACTCACTCATTGGATTGAGTCCAATCTGAATTAGACACATTGGATTAATGAGTTAGACTCAATGGGTTAGACTTATTGGGTTATTGGATTAATGGTTAATCCAATATATTAAATCCAACCCATTAAGAGGAATACAAAGAGACAAAAAACCCTTGGTATTCATTAGATGAATATAAATAGTTTTTTTGGATTTTATTTTTCATTAGATGAGAAAAGGTGAATCTTGAGATTCCATCTTCCTCCTCCTTCCATGGCCGATTCTTGATGTTTGGCCGAATCAATCTTCTTGCTAGCACAATAAAATGGTTCTTCTTCGAAGGCTTCGTTCGTGCGACAAACGAAGGATATGTTCGTGTGGATACCGTAGAGGCGCGGATGCTTGAACGTGCTGAGATATGGATCCAAAGAAAAGGCTGCTGTCGGGATTGCGAAGGGCACGCAACAAAGGTATAATCCTATCATGTAGCTTAGCATAGATTATTTTTAGAAAATGTTTCTTCCCTTCGCATGGATCTGCTGGATAGAGGATCTAGCAATTTTTACGCTGCGTTTCCGCATCTTTGGCACGCTAGATCCCTACAGATTTATTATAAATTGTGTGGATTGTTTGTTCATATTATTGTATATGTTCCGACTGTGTTGGCCGAGGATTGTGAGGCCCTGCGGGCTATGTAGTCAAGTATCAGATTGTCACCTATACAGGGGAGATGCTGTCGGAATTTCCTCTAGCAGGGACTCCCTCGGGGTATGACAACGCGTCCTCACCAAGTCACTCCCCTCTAGTGACTTACCTTAACTTACTGCTTTGCCAAACATCCGGTCAGCCCGTCAACCTGTTTGGACTTTGTGCCAACTATCCAGTCGGTCCATTGACCTAGCTAGATTTTGTGTTAGATATCTAGTCAGCTCGTCGACCTATCTGGGCATAGTACCAGCTATCCGGTTAGTCCATTGGCTTAGCTGGATTTCTTGCCATATATCTTGTCAGCCCGTCGACCTATCTGGACTTCTTCTTCACACTTAGTTACATCATTAGATCATAACAAACCTAACTTAACTTACTTTGTCATTCATCAAAACCTGAGTTAGACCATTAGTGCAACCTGCACCAACACCTCGATCTGAAATATATTTGCAACCTCCTCTTGTTGATATATAATGTCTTCCCAATGTTCCTCTATTTTTTTCCATGCTTTCGTTTTACAAATAGCCCACTAATCAATTTTGTCATGTTTCAAACTAGGATATGAAGTATATAAAACTTGTTACCAAAATAAGTGGTTCATGTCTCTTATATAATTTTTTATGATTTATTTCAACCAAATTATACCGTGGATGCACCTTCATCTCTCTGGCAAGGTCAAACCAGCGACACATAAATAAGATAACTCACATTTTTGAGTCAAGGTATTTTATCTCTATAATTTCATCTATAAAACCATCAAAATCATTACTTACACCTCCATCATTGGATGACTGAACACATACCTCACTATTCATTGTAGTCTTCCCTTTTCCATATTCTTGAGTATAAAAATTATATCTTATATGAGTTATAGTGAGCGGATCTCAAAGATGGCGTGTTGGTCAAAGTTAGTATGGGGGAGCACTTCCCATATGGCTTTGTCGATCGCCCCCGTTAAAACTATAGGGTCCTGCCCGAGTGGTTACAAAGTAGGATGCTCAAATAAAGCCGATCAACCTTAAAGTCGGTCAGATATAAGGACTCTAGTATTTTACTTTAGAAGTTAGGAAATAACGTACCCGATTAGTCAACTAGCCAATTGAGTGCAAGGGAGCCTAGCTAGGTGAAAACTAGACCGAGCTCTAAGCGCTTAAGCCTTATAAAACTCTTAGTATAAGACTAATTGAACAAAGGCCAGATGAACATAAGGCTCTATCATGCCCCAAGGGTATACTTGTCCGCTAAATCGGATGGTACCCCCTAGTGACAATATAGAAATAATCGATATCAAACCAATTTAAGCCGACGTAAACCACCAATGTAATATAACAACAACAAGTCACAAATGATAATGCATGTATGTATGCATGAACGTGTGATCATATTAAACTAACCAAAAATATAACCAACAATATAAATATTTGGTACAAAACGAAAACCAAAATTTCAAACAGCAGAAAGTACACCAACAACTCAAATAGAAATCTAAACTCGAGTGGGGCTGGCAGCCAGAGCCTCTGAGTGACACAAGACCTCTATCTGCTAACCTGAAAGTTAAAATAAAAGTAAAGGGTAGTGAGTACAATAACTCAATGGGTAGAAGAATATAGTGCATGAATAATATAATGTCAAGAGATTAAAGGATGCAACCTTAGGTGAAGTACTTACTATAATAGTAAGAGAGTCAATATGATTAACCACTAACGGAGCATAACTAACTATATACTCGTCTACTAACCTATTCAACCAAGTGTGCCCAATAAATTGGGAGTACATATGTTACATCCCAACTTGCACGAATAAATACATGACCGACATATAACAAATATATAACAAGTACTGACTACAGGAGAACATTCTACCACGGATGACCCCATGGACAGTTAGGGTAAACAAATAGTCATTGTCTACAAGCGAACTCGCTACCACAAATAATCTCATGGGTAGACAGGATAAGTAAACAGTCACTATCTGTAGGTGAACTCTCTACCATGAATGGTCTCGTGAGAAGACATGGTATATATGTAGCTGTCTAGCTACGGACTACACACGAACTCGCTATCACGAATGGTCTCATGGGCAGTTGTATATATATCATGATCATTGATGACTCTCACAACCATAAATGGAAGACAATGGTAGACAAGATATACTAACGGACATTGACGACTCTCTCAACTATGAATATGAGACAATGGTCAACAGGATATATTAACGGTCGCTAATGACCCTCTCAACCATGAATGGAAGATAATGGTCGACAAAATATACTAACCACGGGTCTAGTAGGATACTTAAAATACTACACTATGGTATTATCTTGCTAATGTATACGTATGAGCCTATATAACAAGGGTCTACTTGGATACTCGATATCCTATACTACGATATAATTCTACTAAAATATTGGTAGAAAATAGATAATTAGGTCCCCAAAATACTAGTCAACCAATTTCATCAAGAAAATACTAGCCATCTAGTATTAATATCTTAACTAATTCTATAGTATCATCTCATATATAATAAACAATGGGATCAAGATCAAGTAATCCTAAGGGTTGATCTGAAGGAAAAAGTCTAGTGGAATATGCTACCCCTCTACTAGGGAGTGATTTCTATCAAGTATAGGTCCTCACAATCTCACTAATAAATATGCCCTCACAAGTATACAACTATAGTACATATAATATCAATACCCTGCAGGCATGAGCCTAAGTATATAATAATACTATAATATAAATGCACAAACATAAGCTTACAACTAGACTGTGGTCTGGTACTATCATGTATATATATAAACTGAATCATGTATAACAACCAAGATTGCATAGCTATCAACAATAGATCAAAGTATAAGGATAAATAATAAGGTATCTAACTGAGGAGCAACATAGAATAGATTTAAGGTAAGCAAGTAATTACGACCTACTCAAAACATAGCAGTAAACAATCATGCACTATAATCAAAACTCGCAAAAGACAAGCAGAATCTACCCACCTCAAATGTAGATTGTTATGACCATCTTTAAGTCAAAGGTTTGCTTCAAGCCAAAATCCTACAAATATAGGATATAGATCCAGTCTAACTACTAGAGTAATCCTATTAACAATTCAGTTAACTATCCAATTAATTAAACTAACTTAGTTAACTCTTAATTGATATCTAATCAATTATCCACATAAGAAAGTTAATTAATCAATTAAGCTAATTAATTAATTACTCTATCATCTATCTATTAATTAAATTGTTAACCAAATATTTAAATCAACATCTATTTTCCCATTAATAATTAATTATCTATTAATCAATTATCTAACATTCGATTAAATTGCTTTATTCATCGATTAATCATACTAAACCCTAATCAATAAAACTCACATATACCTTCATCATCTCCTTCAACAACACCATGGTTGGCGTTGGTTGCGGCGTTGGCATCAACATTGGGAGGAAAACTAACAAGGGTGGCGCCATTGTTGTTCGCAACAGGTGCCCGGACGCACAGGGACAGTGGCGAGCTTTCGAGCAGCGACGTGCCTCCGGGACGGTAGCTCAGAATAGGAAGTCAAATGTTAAGGGAATCATTGTCGCGGTTAGTCATGTGTCGAGCAAACTGGCACGGGCAGGTGATGATGATGGGCTATAAAAGTAATGCTTCGCACAACGCCGGTAGTATACAACCGCGAACTCGCGACAGTGGAGTGCGCGCGACTGCTCGTGGAGGAGGGGAGAAGACAGGGCAATGACCGACGATTCGAGAGACAGGTAGCCAGTGTGACGATCAAGTCACGGTGGGAAGATAGGTAGATTGCACCGCTGATCTCTCGCAATAGGGATCATTGAGAGTCATTATCGGCTACGGAGGAGGGGGCTCTCCGGTGGAGGTCCGGGTAATGTCAGAGAAGCACGACACTAGCGATAGGGGCTCGCGGACAGCCGACGCAGCGAGGTCGCAGGCATCGCGTGCGCGCAGTGGAATGAAATGGCGGAGAGGAGAGGAGTAAATAAACTAGGGTTTGATTATTGAAAACCTAAGTTTATTTCAATCAACTCCTAGCTTAAATAGGGTTATCACAAACAGGCTTTCTATCTTACCCGTTTATCCTATAAAATCTAAAATAACCTCTCTAAAATTTAAAAAATCCAGTAAATTCCATAAATTCATATAAACTTATTTTTGATAAATTATCCATTGGAATATATTTATTTTCCTTAAAATAATTTAATTATGCCAAATTTTAATTATTTGAAATCCTTAGTGTTATATATATATATATATATATATACAATTATGATACTATGCGTGAGTTTATTTTGCGCGCCAGTGTGCAACTGTCAACGTGGCATCCCACTTGTTTTTTTTGCCTTTTATTTTTCTTTCCTCTGCTGCATCAATTGAAATTTCCTTTTATTTATAAAACCTAACCTTTCAGCGACGAAGTTCCCGCGACGCCACTCGCCGATCCCCACCTCGACGTTCCTCTTCCTCTCTCGCCGATCCTTGGCATCTTTCATCGCTAACGTTGCCGCCGCTGTCTGTCAAGAGCCCCCTTCTTCGCTCTCTGATCCTCGCAGCCCTCGCCTCGCCGTTCCTCGCTCGCCGATCCCCGTTGTCTTTCATCGCTGCCGCCGCTATCTATCAAGAGCCGCCGACGCCACGCTGTCCCTATGGTCGTCCCTCACCATGAGACCCCTCCCTATTATGTTTGTAATAGAAAAACTTTTTTCTTGCAATAAAACACTGTTGCGTCTATCCTCTTCACTCTCAGATATAGCCTCCTGCTTGAATCGAAGCAATCTTCAATTCTAGTAGTTCAACTTGCTTATAGAAATTATTTCTTTTTTCATCCAATTCAATTTCATGAAGTGTAACCTGTCGATGCAACTCTGTTTCTACCTTTTGATGTTCAACTTCATTCTTCAAACTAGCAACAAGTGAGCTTGTATCTTCTAGGTCCAGCCGGATGGATTCTTTGCCATTTTTTATGTAACTTAGTTAGGCTTCTAAAGCAAATACAAGTTTTGATAGCTCAACATTTTTTTCTTCTAGCTGAGTTACATGCAACTCTAACTCATTTTTGTTTCTTTCAAGTTCCATTGAACTTCTTTCAAAAGACTTATTAGTGGAAGAATGCAATTCTATGCTACCTGTGATCACTTGCTCACCATGCTCCACATCTTGCAAGTGTTATTTTCTTTAAGCAAGTTGAAACATCAAGAGAGAAATTATTTTCCAAAATAATGTTACTGACATTTCATGCCAAATAATGACACCCCTCTTGACCATGCTTAGAACTTGTAGAAAATGAGGTACTGTGCATCTAAATTTTTAATGGGCATAGTATATAAAGCTAAGAATTGTATTTGTTGAAATATCCTATATTTATTTCTTATTTTCAAAGATATAACACATCCATTCTATTTCCCATTGTATATGGTTATCATTATAGTGGTAAAAGTTTTGCCATTGTCAGCCTCTTTGATTTGTTTCTCTGATGTTGAATGTATACATACACTAGAATCTTCATGGTTTATAATTTTTCTCTCTTCTATTTGTTTCTTTGATGCTGAATGTAAACATTTCTCATTGGCGATGACCACCACATGAGAATATTGTGTTAGATTACTAGCTAATTTTTAACTATTCTACCAAACAACACACTTGTTATATGGTACTTATCAAACCTTCACAATCTAGCAATATTCTTTTTCTTATGTCTATTTGATTTAGAATGTTTGTGTGGCTATATGGTGATATGTAGAGCTTCACTTCATTTAAATCTGAAATTCCCTAGCAATGGAAGAAAATGATCATCTATACATTCCCCAAGTTGCAGATGATCAAAACCCAAAATATGGGATGGAATTCTCATCAATAGAGGAGGCATTTTCGTTCTATAACCAATATGCACGAGAATCTGGATTTAGTGCAAGGATAAATAATAGCAAGAAAAATAAGATGACAAATGAAGTTACGTGGAAAATATTTGTATGCTTTAAAGACGGGCATACAAATGATCAACAAAATAAACAGGCAAAAGGTGATCAACGAACGAGGAAAAGAGCACGTGGAAAAGTTAGAACTGGTTGTAAGTCAAAGATTTCACTTGTCAAAAAACAAACTGAACCTAATTGGGTTGTCACTAATTTCATGGAAGGGCATAATCATCCACTCTCGACTCCTTCAAATTGCCAACTTGCCAACAAATGTGATTATTGGAGATAGAGTATGGAGGACCTGAGATGGTAGGTTGCACAGAAAGAGATATTAGAAACTTTGAGAAAAAACTAAGGGATGAACAAAAAGGTATCAATACTGAAACACTAATCGAGTTATTTGCATATGAGAAAGAGAAGAATTCAGTTTTTTTCTTTAATTATGAGGCTGATTTAGATAACAGATTGAGTAGGTGTTTTTGGCTAGATCAAGTATCAAGGACAGCATACAATGTATTTGGTGATGTAGTTGTATTTGATACAACATATAACACCAACAAATAAAGGTTGATTTTTGCACCATTTGTAGGAGTTAATCATCATCATCAGACAATTATTTTTTGTTGCTGCTTTATAAGTGATGAGAAAACTGAGTCTTTTGTTTGGCTGCTTAACAAGTTTATAGAAGCTATGCCTAAAGGTGCACCAAATGTGATCATCACTGATCAGGATCCTGTTATGACGAAAGCCATTGCCCAAGTTTTCCCTCAGACAGTGCATCGATATTGTTTATGGCACATACTGAACAAATTTTCAGATAAATTACACCCTTTAACTTTTCGTGATTACTACCAAAGCATAAAGAATGTCATTGGGAATTCTACCACACCTGATGAATTTGAAAATTCATAGGAAGAGGTTATTAAGTGTGCTAACTTGGAGAAAAATGAATGGTTGTGTTCGATGTATGAATTGTGACACAAGTGGGTGCCAACATATTTTAGTCATATATTTTGTGCTGGAATGTCAAGTAGTCAAAGATCTGAAGGTTCACATGTATTTTTTAAGAGATATGTTTCAAAAAGAACTCATTGATGGATTTTATCATCCGTTTCAATAGGGCACTGAAACACCAAAGACATAATGAGTTAGTTGCTGACTATATTGATATGAATGAGCATCCCAGGATTAAGACAAACTGGCCAATGGAAACTCAAATGGTTAAGTTATACACGAAAAAGAAATGATTGGAGTTTCAAAGTGAATTAAGTGAGATCCATGCTTATTATGTGAAACAAACATCTATGGGAGTTGACTCAGTGGTTTATCATGTGATGAATTTTCAAAGTAGTTCTTCCTCCAAACCAAGGGTGCTCACACATGACAAACAGAAGGATAACATATCTTGTAGCTGTAGAAAATTTGAGTCCGATGGCATTCCATGCAGGCATATGTTAGCCTTTTTTCGTATCAACCAAGTGTTTCATTTGCCAGATAAGTATATACTCAAATGATGGACACGAGATGCAAAGGTTGGAGCAATACATGCTTTGGGGGAGCAAAATTTCATCGATGATCCAGAAAGGGTTTTGATGTCAAGACACTCCAGGTTATCCTATAAAGCTTCAGTGCTAATTGATGATGCATCTTTGACTGATGAGGGGACAAACTTCTTGGATGAACAATTCGATTATAACTACAGAAAAATTCAAGAGATGAACACTAATAAAACATGCGACAATGGAAGTTAAAGGAAGAAATTCATTGATAAGACTCCTAATATTATTGATCCTTCTTTAGTAAGAACAAATGGATGTGGGAAGAGAATAAAATCATCAAAGGAGAAGTTAATATTAAAGTCTCGGTTATGTCGTGGATATGGGCATCGAGGTGTGTCACATGACAAGCGTAATTGCCCAATTTTACAGCAAGGGTATGTGTCAATTAATTCCGCATTTGTATGATAATTTTATTTGAAAATCAATTATTTTTATTAAATTTTGTAAATATAACGATGTGTTGATTGTCAGATCAACTATAGATAATCATCATAACAGCGATGACGACATATATGAAGAAGAATTGACATCTATTGTTGGTACTATCAAAGTTTAATTTTATAAAATTATAGTGGTTGATTGATTGAGATATTGAAATTAAAAATTGTTAATGTTGGGGCCGATTATGTAGCTAGAGGGGGGGGGTGAATAGCTTGGCGCGCTCCTAGTGCTCTTCGTTGCTTGTTTCTTCAATGATATGCAGCGGAAATACAAGAAACAAAACATACAACAATAACACAAAGGATTTACTTGGTATCCACCTCAAGATGAGGTGACTAATCCAAGGATCCACACACACGAGCACTCTCCACTATGAAAACACTCCTTTACGGTAACTACCAAAGGCGGAGAAGCCTTTACAAACTCTCAATACAACAAGAAAGCACGGGAAGACAAATACAAGAATATCTTACAAGATATGCAGTGAAAACCCTAACCCTAGCTTCTTCCTCTTGTTGCAGTCACACCTCTTGACTTGGACGTCTCTCCAAGATCCTTCAAGAACTGGCGGTGAGAGTGGAAAACTCTGTGGAGAAGCTGCTGTGAAGATCGGAGCTGAACAGTGTAAAAGTTGTCGAAGAAAGTGCTCGACAACGACTTTAATCGATGCCAACGGTCGAATCCCGATCGATTGGTTTGCTCCTAATCGATCGGGGAGGCTTAGGATCAATTGGCCGATCGATCCAGAGCCTCTGTGCTCTCGGGAATTGCCTGGATCGATCGGCTGATCGATCCAGCCTTTATCGCGCAGAATCGCGACTCCCAATCGATCGCCCGATCGATTGGGAGCTCTGGATCGATCGGCTGATCGATCCAGCGATGTTCTGTGTGATTGCGAGCCTCTCCCAATCAATCCATTGATCGATTGGAAGGAAGCTTGCCGCGGGAACTTATCCAATCGATCGACCGATCGATTGGGCATGAGCCAATCGATCGGCTGATCGATCCAGCTCCTTGATTTTGCCCAAAATCAAGTCCAAGCCCCCTAAACCAACATCCGGTCACCTATGACCTGTTGGTACATCATGCCTAGCATCCGGTCACCCTTGACCTGCTAGAACTCACTCACCAAGTGTCCGGTCAATCCCTTTGACCCACTTGAACTTCCACCAGATGTCTGGTCTGTTGGAGTGTATACTGAAAGCCTAAGCTTTTGTAAACATTTGTTTTGAATAAAGAATCACATTTGGTCAAATTATCTACATTTGTTTGTAGTCGTTCAATTAATTTATATTGAAGATAACATAGCATGTGGTGTCACATGCAGAAGATAATGTTATCAGTACCTTATAAATTATAAACAGTAGCTCACGACCAAAATGGAAAGGAACAAATCATTAGAAGGTCGTAGTGTAATTAGGTATCAGTTTATCTTGACTGTATAATTACACTAGTACACTTAGAGTGTATTGAGTAGGACCATTTGAGGTCGTTTCTTTTATACTGACTTTATAAAGGAACAAAGACCTCAGTTATTATGGAAGTGTGTGCTCTTAATCCTAATATAATAACAAGCATATATATTTGATATTTATTTCTTTAATTTATCAATGGGTGAGATTTAGTTCGATGAATCAATAAGCCTGATAAGTTGGGAAATGATATCACTTATAGTGTGTGTTGTTGATTATAGAAGGAAACTGTGTCCTAGAGATACTAGGTTGATAATGTCCCCAAGAGAAGCTCATAAGGATTGTCATGTTAAACCCTGCAGGTGGACTTAGTCCGACATGACGATAAGGTTGAGTGGTACTACTCTTGGACTTAGATATTAATTAAATGAGTTGTCAGTAGCTCACTTAATTAGTGGACATTCGATATCTTAAACACAGGGAGACTAACATGCTCATAATAAGAAGGAGCCCAAAAATGTAATTTGGGATTGGTGCGGTAGTTCAATAATAGTTCTCTAGTGGAATGAATTATTATTGATAAAATTAAGTTGTGTGTTCGGGGCGAACACGGGATGCTTAATTTTATCGGGAGACCAAAACCAATTTCTCCTCTCGGTCCCTATACTAGCCTCTTATTTGTAGAGTTCTATACCCACCTATACCCACCTTCTATACCCACCCAATAGGGGCCGACCAAGCTAGCTTGGGAAACAAGCTAGGGCCGGCCTAGGTAAAAGTTTGGGTGGCCGGCCCTAGCTTGAACCCAAGCTAGTGGGGCCGGCCAAAATAAATTAAAAAGAATTTTAATTTTAATTTTTTTATGTGGAAGAAATAATTTATTAAAGAGAATTAAAATTAAATTATCTCTCTTGTAAAATTTACAAAAGATTAAAGAAAGATATTAGATCTCTTTCCTTATTTGTAGATTGGTGAGATATTTTATTTTCTCTTTAAAAATTATTCACATATTGATAAAATTAAAATTATATAAATTTCTTTTATTAACCATGTAGAGATTTTTAAAGAGAAATTTTAATTTTAAAATTTCCGGAAACAAATTAGGAAGTTTTAATTGTTGATTGAAACTTGTCAAATTTGTTCTCCAATGATATGGCCGACCAATATAGATTTAATTGGGAAATTTTATTTTAATTTTCTCAATTAAATCATGTCAAGGAAATTGAGGAAATTTTATTGTAATTAAATTTCCTAATTTGCCTAGGCCAAGGAATATAAAAGAAGGGGTGAGGGTGCCTTCATGAGATAACAACATCTATTATTTCTCTCCCTCTTTTGTTTCTTGGTGTGGCCGGCCATCCTCTCCCTCTCTTCCTCTTGTGGTGGCCGAATCTCCCTCTTCCATTGGAGCTCTTGTGGTGGCCGGATACTACTCGAAGAAGAAGAAGAAGAAGGAGAGAAAGCTAGCATCTCTTGGAGCTTGGTTAGTGTTTTGATTTTCTTCCTTGGTGAAGCTTCCTCTTTGTTGGCCGAACCTAGCTAGGAGGAGAAGAAGGTGGTTGATGGTTTCTCATCTCGGAAGATCGTTGCCCACACAACGTCCGAGGTTAGAAGAGGAATACGGTAGAAGATCAAGAGGTTTTTCTACAAGGTATAACTAGTAATTTTTATTTCCGCATCATGCTAGTTATTTATGGAAATAATACCAAATACAAGAGGCTTACGTTCTAGAATTTCGAATATGTTTTTTCGATGCTGTGTTCTTTTGTTTTTTCTTTTCCTTGTGATTTGATTGTTCTCTTTGGTTAACCTAAAGTTATTTTAGGAAATTAAATATTAGCTTTCTATAAAAGGTTTTGTCTAGTCTGTGGTGGTTGCTCCCATATCCAAGAAGGCCATGTGCCTCGCCACGTCAGTACTGGGAACCAATTATGGAAATTAATATTTAATGGAATTAATAACTTCAGGAGACTTGGGTCGAACGTGTAAAGTTCCGCAGGAGATCCAAGTCAAAACCTAAAAGAACAAATAGATTAAGTTTTGGATCAAACGTGTTAAGTTCCGCAGGCGATCCAAAATTTAATTTAAAAGAACACATGGTAGCTAGGAAAAGGTTCAGACCTTTGTACAAAATTTTTTGTACAGTGGAACCTATAGGTTTTCCGAGTAGCAACCAACAATTAGTATCAGAGCTAGGGTTTTGCCTCTCTGTATTTGGTATTTAGTTTAATTATGCACATGTCATACATAATTTAGGCAGGTTAATAGTAGGATGTGCTAACTTTGTGGATGCAGGATCCAACTATTATGGCTTTTAGTTATTATGTGTGTGATTGGACCCTTGGACATGTCAAGGGCATTTATCTGTGTGTGCATGATTATATTAAAATATAGCAGGAGCTGTATTTAGTTTTATTAGGATTTTATTTTTGATCTAGATACATGTACATTCCTTTTATGGAATATAGGATCAAAATGTAAAATTCTATTTATGTCGCGGATCGAATCTTACAAAGCGTGGAACCTTCTAAGGACCAGAGGTGCAGCGGAACTAGGAGCAAGATGGATGCGACAGATAGATCCGGTGGCGGTGGCCAAATATGGCAGCAGCTTGGGATGACAACACACGGAGGACAATTAGAGATAAAAGCCATAATAGTTGAAAATTAAATTTTCTATTTATTGCTTTTATATTATGCTGTGTGTGCTTGTTAGTTTACAAGTTTTAGTAGGCTAGCATAGTTAAAATTCCTCATCTATAAATAACTAAGTGGGAGAGGGATTTTTAAATAATTCCCATGGTCTCCATTACTGGTTTGTAAGTGATGCAAACAAGCTTGCGCGTTGGCTCTGAGTGCCTTCCTCCATAACGGATGAGCTTGTTTGTGGATCACTAGAACAGATTTCCATTTTTGGATGACTATAGGAAGTCAATTAAGAGTGTGCGATCTTCCCCAACGGAAGGGGCATAATCTTATTAATGGACTTAGTGTCAAGTAATGGTATACACTTAGACACATCTAATAGTATCCTCCCCATCGGAGTCACTGCTATTATTTGTGTGACCAAAAGATACCAACTATTAATTTTATTTGTCAAAAAGTTAGATTGACAAGATAATAAAATTAATGGGATAAAACCCTCCTTTTACAAATGTTGAATTTGTATACGTCCACACTAACGTGGCATACAAAATTCACGGTGTTTTAAGGTGTTGGTTAATTTAAAATAGTATTGTTTGAGGAATCAATATTATTCTAAATTTAGAGTTCTGACCAAAAGTTATTTGTGATTCTTAGGATGACTTTCAACCCACTGTCCATCATACTTCAACAAAACAGACTTACTGGACCTAATTACATAGATTGGAAAAGAAACCTGGACATTGTTCTGACTGCAGAAAGCTATAAATTTGTACTGACTGAACCTTGTCCTGATGCATCCACTGGTGAATCTACCCAAGAGGAGATTGAATATCATAAGAGATGGGTAAAGGCAGATGAGATGGCGCGGTGTTACATTTTGGCTTCAATGTCAAATGTATTGCAACATCAGCATCAAGATTTACCAACAGCTTATGATATTATGAACAATCTCAAGGAACTCTTTGGTCATCAGGATAGGGCTTCTAGACAAGAAGCTATGAGAAAGATAATGATAGCCACCATGCAAGAGGGTACTCCTTTAAGGGATCATATCCTAAAGATGATGGCTTATCTGAACGAGATACAGATCCTTGGAGGAGAAATTGATGGGGAAACCCAGATCGATATGATCCTCCAAACGCTACCTAGAAGTTTTGAGCAGTTCCGCCTGAACTATAATATGAATAAAAGGATTTATTCATTAGGGGAACTACTGATAGAACTTCAAGCAGCAGAAGGATTATTTCGTCACAATTCTCAAATTCACTATGCTGAAAATGGTTCTACTTCTAAACCGAAAGGAAAGAAGAAGAAGAAACAAGCTGGTTCAGCAAAGAAAGTGAATAAATCTCAGAGTACGGGATTTAAAGCTGGAGTGAAGAAGCCTAAGGGCAAATGCTTCATCTGCAAGTAAGCAGGACATTGGAAGGCGCTGTCCTCGTAGGAATCAAAACAAAGGTATATCTCATGCTCTAGTTGTTGAAACATGTTTAGCGGTGTTATCTACCAGCACCTGGTGTGTAGATACGGGAGCCACTGATCATGTCTGCAATTCCTTGTAGGGTTTCCAGGAAACTCAACGACTATCTGAAGGAGAAATTATCGTCTACATGGGCAATGCTACTAAGGTGGCAGCTGTTGCAGTGGGAGACGTCTATTTATCTTTTAGTAGAAATAGAAATTTGGTTTTAAAAAATTGTCTTTATGTACCCAGTTTTAGAAAGAATTTAATTTCAGTTTCTAAACTATTTTTAGATGGATATTCAGTTTCTTTCAGTAACGATGTAGTTATTAAAAGAAATAAAGTGATTATCTGTTCTGGTGCATTGGTTGGCAATTTGTATACTTTAAATCCAAATTCTTCCACAAAGCAAAACATGGAAATTTATAACTCATCTTCTAGTTCTAATAAGAGAAAAGAACCTTCGGAAATGAATCAAGCATATCTTTGGCATCTAAGGCTTGGTCATATTAACTTAAGTAGGATTCAGAGGCTTATAACCGATGGACTTTTGAGTTCATTAGAGTTGGAAAATTTTCCAACTTGTGAATCTTGCTTAGAAGGTAAAATGACCAAGAGGCCGTTCAAGGCCAAGGGGTATAGAGCCAAAGAAGTGTTAGAATTGGTTCACTCTGATTTGTGTGGTCCTATGTCTGTCCAGGCTAGAGGAGGTTTGGAATATTTTGTCTCTTTCATAGATGATTATTCAAGATACGGATATATTTACCTAATGCGCTGCAAGTCCGAGTGCTTTGATAAGTTCAAAGAATACAAGGCTGATGTGGAAAAACGATTAGTTAAAAGTATCAAGACACTATGATCTGATCGTGGTGGCGAATACCTCTTAGGAGAGTTTAGGAATTACTTATCAGAGGCTGGGATTCAATCCCAATTGTCTGCACCTGGAACACCCCAACAGAATGGTGTAGCAGAACGAAGGAATAGGACTCTTATGGAGATGGTTAGATCGATGATGAGTTATTCAGAATTACCAAATTCATTTTGGGGATATGCTCTGGAAACAGCAGTGTATGTTTTGAACTTAGTACCTTCTAAATCAATTTCTTCTACTCCCATGGAATTGCGGAATGGGCGAAAACCCAGTCTAAGACATATTCGGATTTGGGGTAGTCCAGCACATGTGCTGAAACCAGATGCTGATAAGCTAGAATCCCGTACAGAAGTTCGCGTGTTTGTAGGATATCCCAAAGGAACGAAAGGTGGTTTATTTTATAGTCCTAAAGACCAGAAGGTCATTGTTAGCACCAATGCCCAGTTTTTAGAAGAAGACTATATAATAGATCACAAGCCCAGTAGCAAAGTTGTTTTAGAAGAACTTAGAGAGAACACGTCTACTTTAGTACCAACAGTACAAGATGAAGTACCACAAGAGACTGCAACACGTGTCACACATGATACACAACCACAGACAGTGCCTCGTCGTAGTGGGAGGGTTGTAAGGCAACCTGAGAGATTCATGTTTTTGGGAGAGTCTTCGGACTTGATCCCGGGTAAACATGAACCTGATCCACGAACATATGACGAAGCACTCCAAGATATAGATGCAGCATCTTGGCAAAAGGCAATAAATTCTGAAATAGAGTCTATGTACTCTAATAAGGTCTGGGAGCATGTAGAACCACCTGATGGTGTAAAAGCCGTTGGATGCAAGTGGATCTACAAAAGAAAAAGAGGGACAGACGGGAAGGTAGAAACCTTCAAAGCTAGGCTTGTTGCGAAAGGGTACACTCAGAAAGAGAGAATCGATTATGAGGAGACCTTTTCACCGGTAGCTATGCATAAGTCTATCCGGATACTCTTATCCATTGTCGCTCATATGGATTATGAGATTTGGCAAATGGATGTCAAGACAGCTTTCCTTAATGGAAGTCTTGAAGAGAACATCCATATGAAGCAACCAGAAGGGTTCATTGAAAAAGGCAAAGAGCATCTAGTCTGCAAGCTCAATCGGTCCATTTATGGACTAAAGCAAGCTTCAAGATCTTGGAACATCCGGTTTAATGAAGTAATCCAGTCATATGGATTTATTCAATGTCCGGATGAGTCTTGTGTATATAAGAAGTGTAACGGAAACGTGGTGGTATTTCTTGTACTATACGTAGATGATATTTTGTTAATTGGCAACAATGTCAAGGTATTATCAGACGTAAGGGTATGGTTGTCCAAACAATTTGATATGAAGGACTTAGGAGATTGTGCACACATTCTTGGGATCAAAGTTATAAGGGATCGTAAGAAAAGAATGTTGTGTCTGTCCCAAGCTTCATATATAGATACAATCCTTGCTCGTTTTAGCATGCACGATTCCAAGAAAGGTTTCTTACCTTTTAGACATGGAGTAGCTCTGTCTAAAGAGATGTCTCCAAAGACGTCGAAAGAGATAGAAGACATGAAAGCCGTTCCTTATGCTTCGGCTGTAGGAAGCCTAATGTATGCAATGCTATGTACGAGACCTGATATCCGTTTTGCCGTGGGCATGGTCAGCAGATATCAGAGTAACCCTGGACAAGGACATTGGACTGTGGTAAAGCATATATTAAAGTACCTGAGAAGGACTAGAGATTATATGCTAGTTTACCAAGCAGACGATCTGCTCCCTGTGGGTTACACGGATTCAGATTTCCAATCAGATAGGGATAACAGTAAGTCTACATCAGGCTATGTGTTTACTTTAGGAGGTGGAGCCATTTCATGGAGGAGTGTTAAGCAGAAATGCGTTTCGGACTCAACCATGGAAGCTGAGTATGTAGCAGCCTCTGAGGCAGCTAAAGAAGCAGTATGGCTCAGGAACTTTCTGATGGACTTAGATGTGATTCCTGGTTTGCCCAAAATCATCACAATTTATTGTGATAATAGCGGTGCAGTTGCAAACTCAAAGGAACCACGAGCTCATAAGGCAAGTAAACATATAGAGCGCAAGTACCACCTGATACGAGATATCGTGAAGCGAGGAGAAGTTGTCATCGCCAAGATTGCATCAGCGGATAACCTGGCAGATCCTTTCACTAAGGCCCTTCCGGCGAAAGCTTTCGATCGGCATGTGGAGGGAATGGGAATAAGATGTATGGTAGAAGATACGGCAGCTTAGTCATTAGTATAAGTGGGAGATTGTTGGAGTGTATACTGAAAGCCTAAGCTTTTGTAAACATTTGTTTTGAATAAAGAATCACATTTGGTCAAATTATCTACATTTGTTTGTAGTTGTTCAATTAATTTATATTGAAGATAACATAGCATGTGGTGTCACATGCAGAAGATAATGTTATCAGTACCTTATAAATTATAAACAGTAGCTCACGACCAAAATGGAAAGAAACCAATCATTAGAAGGTCGTAGTGTAATTATGTATCAGTTTATCTTAACTGTATAATTACACTAGTATACTTAGAGTGTATTGAGTAGGACCATTTGAGGTCGTTTTTTTTATACTGACTTTATAAAGGAACAAAGACCTCAGTTATTATGGAAGTGTGTGCTCTTAATCCTAATATAATAACAAGCATGTATATTTGATATTTATTTCTTTAATTTATCAATGGGTGAGATTTAGTTCGATGAATCAATAAGCCTGATAAGTTGGGAAATGATATCACTTATAGTGTGTGTTGTTGATTATAGAAGGAAACTGTGTCCTAGAGATACTAGGTTGATAATGTCCCCAAGAGAAGCTCATAAGGATTGTCATGTTAAACCCTGCAGGTGGACTTAGTCCGACATGACGATAAGGTTGAGTGGTACTACTCTTGGACTTAGATATTAATTAAATGAGTTGTCAGTAACTCACTTAATTAGTGGACATTCGATATCTTAAACACAGGGAGGCTAACATGCTCATAATAAGAAGGAGCCCAAAAATGTAATTTGGGATTGGTGCGGTAGTTCAATAATAGTTCTCTAGTGGAATGAATTATTATTGATAAAATTAAGTTGTGTGTTCGGGGCGAACACGGGATGCTTAATTTTATCGGGAGACCAAAACTAATTCCTCCTCTCGGTCCCTATCGTAGCCTCTTATTTGTAGAGTTCTATACCCACCTATACCCACCTTCTATACCCACCCAATAGGGGCCGGCCAAGCTAGCTTGGGAAACAAGCTTGGGCCGGCCTAGGTAAAAGTTTGGGTGGCCGGCCCTAGCTTGAACCCAAGCTAGTGGGGCTGGCCAAAATAAATTAAAAAGAATTTTAATTTTAATTTTTTTATGTGAAAGGAATAATTTATTAAAGAGAATTAAAATTAAATTATCTCTCTTGTAAAATTTACAAAAGATTAAAGAAAGAGATTAGATCTCTTTCCTTATTTGTAGATTGGTGAGATATTTTATTTTCTCTTTAAAAATTATTCACATATTGATAAAATTAAAATTATAGAAATTTCTTTTATTAACCATGTAGAGATTTTTAAAGAGAAATTTTAATTTTAAAATTTCCGGAAACAAATTAGGAAGTTTTAATTGTTAATTGAAACTTGTCCAATTTGTTCTCCAATGATGTGGCCGGCCAATGTAGATTTAATTGGTAAATTTTATTTTATTTTTCTCAATTAAATCATGTCAAGGAAATTGAGGAAATTTTATTGTAATTAAATTTCCTAATTTGCCTAGGCCAAGGAATATAAAAGAAGGGGTGAGGGTGCCTTCATGAGATAACAACATCTATTATTTCTCTCCCTCTTTTGTTTCTTGGTGTGGCCGGCCATCCTCTCCCTCTCTTCCTCTTGTGGTGGCCGAATCTCCCTCTTCCATTGGAGCTCTTGTGGTGGCCGGATACTACTCGAAGAAGAAGAAGACGAAGGAGAGAAAGCTAGCATCTCTTGGAGCTTGGTTAGTGTTTTGATTTTCTTCCTTGGTGAAGCTTCCTCTTTGTTGGCCGAACCTAGCTAGGAAGAGAAGAAGGTGGTTGGTGGTTTCTCATCTCGGAAGATCGTTGCCCACACAATGTCCGAGGTTAGAAGAGGAATACGGTAGAAGATCAAGAGGTTTTTCTACAAGGTATAACTAGTAATTTTTATTTCCGCATCATGCTAGTTATTTATGGAAATAATACCAAATAAATGAGGCTTACGTTCTAGAATTTCGAATATGTTTTTTCGATGCTGTGTTCTTTTGTTTTTTCTTTTCCTTGTGATTTGATTGTTCTCTTTGGTTAACCTAAAGTTATTTTAGGAAATTAAATATTAGCTTTCTATAAAAGGTTTTGTCTAGTCGGTGGTGGTTGCTCCCATATCCAAGAAGGCCATGTGCCTCGCCACGTCAGTACTGGGAACCAATTATGGAAATTAATATTTAATGGAATTAATAACTTAAGGAGACTTGGGTCGAACGTGTAAAGTTCCGCAGGAGATCCTAGTCAAAACCTAAAAGAACAAATAGATCAAGTTTTGGATCAAATGTGTTAAGTTCCGCAGGCGATCCAAAATTTAATTTAAAAGAACACATGATAGCTAGGAAAAGGTTCAGACCTTTGTACAAAATTTTTTATACAGTGGAACCTATAGGTTTTCCGAGTAGCAACCAACATGGTCAACCTTAACCCATCTGGATTTCCTCGTGCCAAGTATCCGGTCAATCCCTTTGACCTACTTGGACATCCCAACACCAGATGTCCGATCATCCTTGATCCATCGGGATTTTCCTTGTGCCAAGTATCCGGTCAATCCCTTTGACCTACTTGGACTTCCCAACACCAGATGTCCGATCATCCTTGATCCATCTGGATTTTCCTTGCCTGGCTTCACTCACCAGGACTTCCCTTCTGCCTAGCTTCACTCACTAGGTCTTCTCTTCTACCTAGCTTCACTCACTAGGACTTTCACCTGGCTTCACTTACCAGGATTTCTCTTCTGCCTAGCTTCACTCACTAGGACTTTCACCTGGCTTCACTCACCAGGATTTCTCTTCTACCTAGCTTCACTCACGAGGACTTTCACCTGGCTTCACTCACCAGGATTTCTCTTCTGCCTAGCTTCACTCACTAGGACTTCTCTTCTGCCTAGCTTCACTCACTAGGACTTCTCTTCTTCCTAGCTTCACTCATCAGGACTTTCCAGCTGCTCGGCTTCACTCACCGGGACTTTCACCTAGCTTCACTCACTAGGATTTTCCAGTCTGCCTAACCTCGCAGTTAGGATTTTCACCTGGTTTCACTCACCAGGATTTTCCAGTCAAGTATCCAGTCAACCTTGACCTACTTGACTCTCCTTCATAATCTTACCACATGAACAATTGCACCTGCAATCTCCATGTCTTATCTCCATGTATTGTCAAACATTGAAACCCAAACATCAAGACTCGAGCTGGAACCAATTCAAGCTCAGTCAAACAGGTCAACCTTGACCTAGGGAATATTGCACCAACAATCTCCCCCTTTTTGATGTTTGACAATACCACTTAACAATACCACTAGTAAGTTAGGCTAATCTCATAACCTAAACTTACTTCATGCCAATATGAGAATGAAGGCCTAACTTAATTCTACATTCTCCCCCTATTGGCACACATAAAAAAGAAACTCTCCCCCTTAAGAGTTACTCACCGTTGTTCACAACTTCCCTCGTTGTTCACAACATGATTTAAATAAAGGTCCCATACCCTTTATTTTCATCAAATGCTCATCCTTGAGCATATACCACTAAACAATGAAGATGCCCACTCTCCATTGTTTTCCAATGCCCAACCTTGAGCATTTTCACTAAAGAAGGTAAAACCACCATCCAAAGTGTATGAAAATAATTTTTCATGTCCTTAAAGAGTAACTCCCCATAAAGACATGCACGTAACTTCTGTCATTGCACCAACAATGACTTGGAATCCCTAAACCTTTAGGAAACCCAAAATAGAAATTTTGAGGTTCATAAATTCAATAATGAAACCAAATCTCAACATAAACCTCTACTTAGTCTTCCTTAACCAATCCATCCTTGTTTTCATCATGAAAACTCCCCTTAAATATATACAAATGTGTTTTGAGGGGCAAGGAATGGTTACCTAGACTAAAAGGGGTTAAAATGCTGAAATTAGGCTTTCCCAGCCAAAATCAGCATCCCCAATCGATTGGAGTAGGGTCCCAATTGATTGAACCCTGTTGAATCGATCCACTGATCGATTCAATCTTCGTGGATCGATCGACTGATCTATCCAGCGAGCTTCTGCTCGCGAGAAATACCTTCTCAATCGATCACCCGATCGATTGAGGCACTCAATCGATCCACCGATCGATTGAAGCTTTGAAAAAGCTGAAATTCAATTTCAGAAAGTCCCCAAAAATTTTACAAAATTCGAAAAATTATGAAAATTCATGTAGACATTTCTTAGGGCATATATTATCATGGAAAAATAGTTTTCTAAGAAAATACTTCATATTTTCCAAGATTGACACAAACTAGAAAACTTGTAAAAAGTTTAGTATTTTCTTCTAGTTTGTGTCTAACTTTTCAATGATGACCACTATCAAAAGATAGTCTTCATCAAGGTTTTCCAAAAGAATTTTAAAACATTTTCAAAACCAATTTCCAAGTTCTTTGGGCTTAATGCACATGACTTGTACATTAGCTTTCCCAATGATTGGAAAACACATAACTATGTGTTTGATGAACCTAAAACTCACAAAAATACACTAAATCAACATCTTGAGTTTTATTCATCATCCTAACATCTCACTTGTATTTAATGTGCACTAAAATACATACAAGTCACCTTATAGTTCTTAGTGAGATGTAAACTTTTGGTTTTTTCCCTAATCTAGGGATCATGCATATCTATCTAGCATTTTTAGGTTATGAACATCCACCAAGGATGTGATTTCTTAATGAATGCCATTTGTCCTTAAATTGCAAGGAATTAAAATAATGCATGATATGTTATGGCATATATCAAAAAGAAATAATTTTCAAAAGAAAATTTCCTATAACTATATGATGTATGTATGACATGACATGGTATTTTTATGTTTTTCATAATAAAACATGAATGCAAGATATGATGTCATGGCATATGATGGGAAAACGAAACATGACAAATTAGCATAAATAAAATACCTAGAATAACTATCTAAGTATCCTTAAACCTTAGCTAATTTAAAGTTTAAACCCTACATTGCCCAAAATGTCCCAAGAAATTGTTAAAATATAATTTTGACATTTTTCTCCATTTTTCCAATTTGTGCCAATTTAAATTAAAGATATTCCTCAAAATTTTGCACAAATTACTCTCTTAAAGAGTAATAACTTGAAATAAGGCTTAGATTTTCCTTTTACTTCCCAATAAAGTGCTAAAATCCCAACTTGGCATTTTATTACACTTAATTTCTTGTGCCAATCAAGCTTATATCAAATTTCTCAACCTATGGCACATTTTATCCTTTCCAAGAGTAAACCATTAATTCTTATCATTTTCAAAGGTTAACAATAACCTTGAAAATGCTCTTAGAGTGCCAACTTTATCATGATTGGGTTAACTACCCTTTCAATTAGAGTTGACACTCTCTAACCCATCTAAGGGGTAGAGAAAATGCTCCTAGGAATCCAAAACCTATTGGTGCTCCTTGGATGCTCTAGATATTCACTAGGGATAACTTCCCTAGATACCTTCCTAGTGACCTTGTTAGGTTTCTTAGAAGCCTTGGTCACATTTTCTAGGTCAACTCTAGGAATTTCTTCTCTAGTGACCTTGTTAGTGACTTTCTTGGACTTCTTAGAAGTCTTAGTCACTTTTGTTGCAAAAATACTCTTAGGAATAACTTTCCTAGTATTTTTGACTTGACCATTTGACCTAGACTCGGTTCCATAGCTATATGGAACCCTATGGTAAGAAATTACATCCTTCTTAGCCTTTGGTTTGTATCCCAAACCTCTATGGCCATTGGATGACTTTTGTTGTCATAAACCTAGGTTATGCTCATTTTGCCCTTTAAGGATATTTTCCATCCTTTTTAGGGTCTTTTCTAACTTATCAAGTCTTGACCTCAAGACTTGATTTTCCATCCTTAAGTCCTTAACTTTAGGTTTTTCAATGAATTCATGAGCATTTTTATTTCTAGACCTATAACTAAAATTCTTAGTTTCCTTGTCTAGATTTTTATCTACCTTTCTAAACCTAGGTGTGGTAGTTTTAGCATGTAGAGCCACATGTTTTTCTTTAAAGCTCTCATGCCTTCTATTCTTATGGTAAATAGCATTAAAATGATAAAAATTAGAACTAACATGCTTTTTACCATTATTCAAGGGAGTAGGCTCAATAAATGATATATTTCTTTTTACCTTGGAGGCTCCCCCTTGAGTTGTGCTTCCTCCATGAGACTTAACTGCTTTCTTCCCCTTGGGACATTGGCTCCTATAATGTCCCTTTTGATTGCTAGAGAAGCACACAATGTGCTCCTTGCTCTTCTTTGTTGTGGGGACGGTCTCCTTGGGCTTCTCCTTTCCCTTTGGTGCCACTTGGCTCTTTTTCTTGGCTAATTTAGGGCATTTGCTCTTATAATTCCCATGCTCCCTACACTCAAAACATATGATATGATTTTTATTTTTATTTGAAACATTTATACCTTCATGTGTAGGGATGACATCTTCTCCTTTTGATCCGGAGGTAGAGGCTTCCTCTTGATCCGATAATGATGCTCCTCCAATAGTTTCGACTCGACTTATGGAGGTGGAAGCTTCTTCATCCTCTTCTTCTCTTGACCCGGATGCGGAGACTTCTCCTTCTTCTTGATCCGGTGTCATCGAAAATTGCTCCCCCTCAATTCTAGAGGTGGAGGCTTCTTCATCTCCGTCTTGTGTATGGAACAAGGAGTATGCCCTCTCCTTGCCCTCTTCACCGCATTCCTTTGAAGATGAAGCTTCTTGGACTTCTTCTTCGGAAGATGAGCATCTCTCACCTTTGGAATTCTTGTCGTCTTGGTCTTGCTCTAATGAGTCACCCTCTTTGGATTTTTCTTGGATTGGTACAGTGGAGGGGATCTCATGAATCTTGACCAATTTGCTCCATAGCTCTTTGGCATCTTCAAAATATCCAATTTGCTCCAAGATGTTGCTCGACAATAGATTGACCAAAAGCTTGGTCACTTTATTATTGGCCTCACATCTTTGGTTTTGGTCTTGGCTCCACTTGCTCCTCTTGAGAATTTTTCCCCTTGAATTCTTTGGAGCTTCGAAGCCTTCCATTAGAGCAAACCATTGCTCTATCTCCACCATTAAGAAATTCTCGATCCTTGATCTCCAAAGATCGAAGCTCATCATTATGAATGGTGGAGGCACCTTTGTATCGAATCCAAGACCATCTTGGAATTCCATTTGAAGTTGACCTTGATGATGAAGTCTTTGACTTGATAGAATTTGCTCCAACTTCTATACCCTCTAGCTCTTTTCCCTTTCCGGCGATGATTCCGGTGAAGAGCAACCTTGCTCTGATACAACTTGTTGGGACCGATTATGTAGCTAGAGGGGGGGGGGTGAATAGCTCGGCGCGCTCCTCGTGCTCTTTGTTGCTTGTTTCTTCAATGATATACAGCGAAAATACAAGAAACAAAACATACAACGCTAACACAAAGGATTTACTTGGTATCCACCTCAAGATGAGGTGACTAATCCAAGGATTCACACATACGAGCACTCTCCACTATGAAAACACTCCTTTACGGTAACTACCGAAGGAGGAGAAGCCTTTACAAACTCTCAATACAACAAGAAAGCACGGGAAGACAAATACAAGAATATCTTACAAGATATGCAGTGAAAACCCTAACCCTAGCTTCTTCCTCTTGTTGCAGTCACGCCTCTTGACTTGGACGTCTCTCCAAGATCCTTCAAGAACTAGCGGTGAGAGTGGAAAATGCTGTGGAGAAGTTGCTGTGAAGATCGGAGCTGAACAGTGTAAAAGTTGTCGAAGAAAGAGCTCGACAACGCCAATCGATCGGGGAGGCTTTGGATCGATCGACCGATCGATCCAGAGCGCCTCTGTGCTCTTGGGAATTGCCTGGATCGATCGGCTGACCGATCCAGCATTTATCGCGTAGAATTCCGACTCCCAATCAAACGCTCGATCGATTGGGAGCTCTGGATCGATCGGCTGATCGATCCAGCGATATTTTGTGCGATTGCGAGCCTCTCCCAATTGATCCATCGATCGATTGGAAGGAAGCTTATCGCGGGAACTTACACAATCGATCGGCTGATCGATTGGGCATGAGCCAATCGATTGGCTGATCGATCCAGCTCCTTGATTTTGTCCAAAATCAAGTCCAAGCCCCCTAAACCAACATCCGGTCACCTATGACCTGTTGGTACATTATGCCTAGCATCCGGTCACCCTTGACCTGCTAGAACTCGCTCACCAAGTGTCCCGTCAATCCCTTTAACCCTCTTGAACTTCCACCAGATGTCTGGTCAACCTTGACCCATCTGGATTTCCTCCTGCCAAGTATCCGGTCAATCCCTCTGACCTACTTGGACTTCCCAACACCAGATGTCCGATCATCCTTGCTCTATCTGGATTTTTCTTGTGCAAAGTATCCGGTCAATTCCTTTGACCTACTTGGACTTCCCAACACCAGATGTTCGATCATCCTTGATCTATCTGGATTTTCCTTGCTTGGCTTCACTCACCAAGACTTCCCTTCTGCCTAGCTTCATTCACTAGGTCTTCTCTTCTGCCTAGCTTCACTCACTAGGACTTTCACCTGGCTTCACTAACCAGGATTTCTCTTCTGCCTAGCTTCACTCACTAGGACTTTCACCAGACTTCACTCACCAGGATTTCTCTTCTGCCTTGCTTCACTTACTAGGACTTTCACTTGGCTTCACTCACCAAGATTTCTCTTCTGCCTAGCTTCACTCACTAGGACTTTCACCTGGCTTCACTCACCAGGATTTCTCTTCTGCCTAGCTTCACTCACTAGGACTTTCACCTGGCTTCACTCACCTGGATTTCTCTTCTGCCTAGCTTCACTCACTAGGACTTCTCTTCTGCCTAGCTTCACTCACTAGGACTTTTCTTCTGCCTAACTTCACTCACCAGGACTTTCTAGCTGCCCGGCTTCACTCACCGGGACTTTCACCTAGCTTCACTCACTAGGATTTTTTAGTCTGCCTAACCTCCCAGTTAGGATTTTCACCTGGTTTCACTCACCAGGATTTTCCAGTCAAGTATCCAATCAACCTTGACCTACTTGACTCTCCTTCATAATCTTACCACATGAACAATTGCACCTGCAATCTCCATGTCTTGTCTCCATGTATTGTCAAACATTGAAACCCAAACATCAAGACTCGAGCTTGAACCAATTCAAGCTCAGTCAACCAGGTCAACCTTGACCTAAGGAATATTGCACCAACAGTTAACAATTGCCTTTATTGTTGCAGGTTCAAACAATATGCACTAGGATAAAACTTTTGTAGATTCAATAATAAGTATAAGACTGACAATGGGAATTTCTTCAATTCCTTGCTTGCTATCTTATCATGAGAATGAAGGCCTAACTTAATTCTACATTCTCCCCTATTGGCACACATAAAAAGAAACTCTCCCCTTAAGAGTTACTCACCGTTGTTCACAACTTCCCTCGTTGTTCACAACATGATTTAAATAAAGGTCCCATACCCTTTATTTTCATCAAATGCTCATCCTTGAGCATATACCACTAAACAATGAAGATGCCCACTCTCCATTGTTTTCCAATGCCCAACCTTGAGCATTTTCACTAAAGAAGGTAAAACCACCATCCAAAGTGTATGAAAATAATTTTTCATGTCCTTAAAGAGTAACTCCCCATAAAGACATGCACGTAACTTCTGTCATTGCACCAACAATGACTTGGAATCCCTAAACCTTTAGGAAACCCAAAATAGAAATTTTGAGGTTCATAAATTCAATAATGAAACCAAATCTCAACATAAACCTCTACTTAGTCTTCCTTAACCAATCCATCCTTGTTTTCATCATGAAAACTCCCCTTAAATATATACAAATGTGTTTTGAGGGGCAAGGAATGGTTACCTAGACTAAAAGGGGTTAAAATGCTGAAATTAGGCTTTCCCAGCCAAAATCAGCATCCCCAATCGATTGGAGTAGGGTCCCAATTGATTGAACCCTGTTGAATCGATCCACTGATCGATTCAATCTTCGTGGATCGATCGACTGATCTATCCAGCGAGCTTCTGCTCGCGAGAAATACCTTCTCAATCGATCACCTGATCGATTGAGGCACTCCAATCGATCCACTGATCGATTGAAGCTTTGAAAAAGCTGAAATTCAATTTCAGAAAGTCCCCAAAAATTTTACAAAATTCGAAAAATTATGAAAATTCATGTAGACATTTCTTAGGGCATATATTATCATGGAAAAATAGTTTTCTAAGAAAATACTTCATATTTTCCAAGATTGACACAAACTAGAAAACTTGTAAAAAGTTTAGTATTTTCTTCTAGTTTGTGTCTAACTTTTCAATGATGACCACTATCAAAAGATAGTCTTCATCAAGGTTTTCCAAAAGAATTTTAAAACATTTTCAAAACCAATTTCCAAGTTCTTTGGGCTTAATGCACATGACTTGTACATTAGCTTTCCCAATGATTGGAAAACACATAACTATGTGTTTGATGAACCTAAAACTCACAAAAATACACTAAATCAACATCTTGAGTTTTATTCATCATCCTAACATCTCACTTGTATTTAATGTGCACTAAAATACATACAAGTCACCTTATAGTTCTTAGTGAGATGTAAACTTTGGTTTTTCCCTAATCTAGGATCATGCATATCTATCTAGCATTTTTAGGTTATGAACATCCACCAAGGATGTGATTTCTTAATGAATGCCATTTGTCCTTAAATTGCAAGGAATTAAAATAATGCATGATATGTTATGGCATATATCAAAAAGAAATAATTTTCAAAAGAAAATTTCCTATAACTATATGATGTATGTATGACATGACATGGGATTTTTATGGTTTTGATAATAAAACATGAATGCAAGATATGATGTCATGGCATATGATGGGAAAACGAAACATGACAAATTAGCATAAATAAAATACCTAGAATAACTATCTAAGTATCCTTAAACCTTAGCTAATTTAAAGTTTAAACCCTACATTGCCCAAAATGTCCCAAGAAATTGTTAAAATATAATTTTGACATTTTTCTCCATTTTTCCAATTTGTGCCAATTTAAATTAAAGATATTCCTCAAAATTTTGCACAAATTACTCTCTTAAAGAGTAATAACTTGAAATAAGGCTTAGATTTTCCTTTTACTTCCCAATAAAGTGCTAAAATCCCAACTTGGCATTTTATTACACTTAATTTCTTGTGCCAATCAAGCTTATATCAAATTTCTCAACCTATGGCACATTTTATCCTTTCCAAGAGTAAACCATTAATTCTTATCATTTTCAAAGGTTAACAATAACCTTGAAAATGCTCTTAGAGTGCCAACTTTATCATGATTGGGTTAACTACCCTTTCAACCCATCTAAGGGTAGAGAAAATGCTCCTAGGAACCCAAAACCTATTGGTGCTCCTTGGATGCTCTAGGTATTCACTAGGGATAACTTCCCTAGATACCTTCCTAGTGACCTTGTTAGGCTTCTTAGAAGCCTTGGTCACATTTTCTAAATCAACTCTAGGGATTTCTTCCCTTGTGACCTTCTTTGTGACTTTCTTGGACTTCTTAGAAGTCTTATTCACATTTGTTGCAAAAATGCTCTTAGGGATAACCTCCCTAGTATTTTTGACTTGACCATTTGACCTAGGGTTGGTTCCATAACTATATGGAACACTATGGTAAGAAATTACATCCTTCTTAGCCTTTGGTTTGTATCCCAAACCTCTATGGCCATTGGATGACTTTTGTTGTCCTAAACCTAGGTTATGCTCATTTTGCCCTTTTAGGATATTTTCCATCCTTTTTAAGGTCTTTTCTAATTTATCAAGTCTTGACCTCAAGACTTGATTTTCCACCATTAAGTCCTTAGTTTTTGGCTTTTCATTAAATTCATGAGCATTTTTATTTTTAGACACATAACTAAAATTCTTAGTTTCATTGTCTAGATTTTTATCTACCTTTCTAAACCTAGGTGTGGTAGTTTTAGCATGTAGAGCCACATGTTTTTCTTTAAAGCTCTCATGCTTTCTATTCTTATGGTAAATAGCATTAAAATGATAAAAATTAGAACTAGCATGTTTTTTACCATTATTCAAGGGAGTAGGCTCAATAAATGATACATTTCTTTTTACCTTGGAGGCTCCCCCTTGAGTTTTGCTTCCTCCATGAGCCTTGACCGCTTTCTTCCCCTTGGGACATTGGCTCCTATAATGTCCCTTTTGATTGCAAGAGAAGCACACAATGTGCTCCTTGCTCTTCTTTGTTGTGGGGACAGTCTCCTTGGGCTTCTCCTTGCCCTTTGGTGCCACTTGGCTCTTTTTCTTGGCCAATTTAGGGCATTTGCTCTTATAATGCCCATGCTCCCTACACTCAAAACATATGATATGATTTTTATTTTTATTTGAAACATTTATACCTTCATGTGTAGAGATGACATCTTCTCCTTTTGATCCGGAGGTAGAGGCTTCCTCTTGATCCGATAATGATGCTCCTCCAATAGTTTCGACTGACTTATGGAGGTGGAAGCTTCTTCATCCTCTTCTTCTCTTGACCCGGATGCGGAGACTTCTTCTTCTTGATCCGGTGTCATCGAAAATTGCTCCCCCTCAATCCTAGAGGTGGAGTGCTTCTTCATCTTCGTCTTGTATATGGAACAAGGAGTATGCCCTCTCCTTACCCTCTTTATTGCATTCCTTTGAAGATGAAGCTTCTTGGACTTCTTCTTCGGAGGATAAGCATCTCTCACCTTCGGAATTCTTCTCCTCTTGGTCTTGCTCCAATAAGTCACCCTCTTTGGATTTTTCTTGGATTGGTACAGTGGAGGGGATCTCATGAATCTTGGCCAATTTGCTCCATAGCTCTTTGGCATCTTCAAAATCTCCAATTTGCTCCAAGATGTTGCTCGCCAATAGATTGACCAAAAGCTTGGTCACTTTATCATTGGCCTCACATCTTTGGATTTGGTCTTGGCTCCACTTGCTCCTCTTGAGAATTTTGCCCCTTGAATTCTTTGGAGCTTCGAAGCCTTCCATTAGAGCAAACCATTGCTCTATCTTCACCATTAAGAAATTCTCGATCCTTGATCTCCAAAGATCGAAGCTCATCATTGTGAATGGTGGATGCACCCTTGTGTCGAATCTAAGACCATCTTGGAATTCCATTTGAAGTTGAGCTTGATGATGAAGTCTTTGACTTGATAAAATTTGCTCCAACTTCTACACCCTCTAGCTCTTTTCCCTTTCCGGCGATGATTCCGGTGAAGAGCAACCTTGCTCGATACAACTTGTTGGGACCGATTATGTAGCTAGAGGGGGTGAATAGCTCGTCGCGCTCCTCGTGCTCTTTGTTGCTTGTTTCTTCAATGATATACATGAAAATACAAGAAACAAAACATACAACGCTAACACAAAGGATTTACTTGGTATCCACCTCAAGATGAGGTGACTAATCCAAGGATTCACACATACGAGCACTCTCCACTATGAAAACACTCCTTTACGGTAACTACCGAAGGAGGAGAAGCCTTTACAAACTCTCAATACAACAAGAAAGCACGGGAAGACAAATACAAGAATATCTTACAAGATATGCAGTGAAAACCCTAACCCTAGCTTCTTCCTCTTGTTGCAACACGCCTCTTGACTTGGACGTCTCCAAGATCCTTCAAGAACTAGCGGTGAGAGTGGAAAAGCTGTGGAGAAGTTGCCTTTGAAGATCGGAGTCGAATCGAAGAAGTGCTGAGAAAAAGCTCGACAACGCTTTATCGGAGCCATCGATCGATCCGATCGATCGATTGCTCCCTCGTTTGGGGAGCTTGGATCGATCGGCCGACCGATCCAAAGCGCGTGAATCTCAGCTCCCAATCAAACGCTCGATCGATTGGGAGCTCTGGATCGATCGGCTGATCGATCCAGCGATATTTTGTGCGATTGCGAGCCTCTCCCAATTGATCCATCGATCGATTGGAAGGAAGCTTATCGCGGGAACTTACACAATCGATCGGCTGATCGATTGGGCATGAGCCAATCGATTGGCTGATCGATCCAGCTCCTTGATTTTGTCCAAAATCAAGTCCAAGCCCCCTAAACCAACATCCGGTCACCTATGACCTGTTGGTACATTATGCCTAGCATCCGGTCACCCTTGACCTGCTAGAACTCGCTCACCAAGTGTCCCGTCAATCCCTTTAACCCTCTTGAACTTCCACCAGATGTCTGGTCAACCTTGACCCATCTGGATTTCCTCCTGCCAAGTATCCGGTCAATCCCTCTGACCTACTTGGACTTCCCAACACCAGATGTCCGATCATCCTTGCTCTATCTGGATTTTTCTTGTGCAAAGTATCCGGTCAATTCCTTTGACCTACTTGGACTTCCCAACACCAGATGTTCGATCATCCTTGATCTATCTGGATTTTCCTTGCTTGGCTTCACTCACCAAGACTTCCCTTCTGCCTAGCTTCATTCACTAGGTCTTCTCTTCTGCCTAGCTTCACTCACTAGGACTTTCACCTGGCTTCACTAACCAGGATTTCTCTTCTGCCTAGCTTCACTCACTAGGACTTTCACCAGACTTCACTCACCAGGATTTCTCTTCTGCCTTGCTTCACTTACTAGGACTTTCACTTGGCTTCACTCACCAAGATTTCTCTTCTGCCTAGCTTCACTCACTAGGACTTTCACCTGGCTTCACTCACCAGGATTTCTCTTCTGCCTAGCTTCACTCACTAGGACTTTCACCTGGCTTCACTCACCAGGATTTCTCTTCTGCCTAGCTTCACTCACTAGGACTTTCACCTGGCTTCACTCACTAGGACTTTTCTTCTGCCTAACTTCACTCACCAGGACTTTCTAGCTGCCCGGCTTCACTCACCGGGACTTTCACCTAGCTTCACTCACTAGGATTTTTTAGTCTGCCTAACCTCCCAGTTAGGATTTTCACCTGGTTTCACTCACCAGGATTTTCCAGTCAAGTATCCAATCAACCTTGACCTACTTGACTCTCCTTCATAATCTTACCACATGAACAATTGCACCTGCAATCTCCATGTCTTGTCTCCATGTATTGTCAAACATTGAAACCCAAACATCAAGACTCGAGCTTGAACCAATTCAAGCTCAGTCAACCAGGTCAACCTTGACCTAAGGAATATTGCACCAACAGTTAACAATTGCCTTTATTGTTGCAGGTTCAAACAATATGCACTAGGATAAAACTTTTGTAGATTCAATAATAAGTATAAGACTGACAATGGGAATTTCTTCAATTCCTTGCTTGCTATCTTATCATTAGCATTTGTGTGAACATTTGGTCGCTTACGTCCTGATAATATAGATAAGTTGAGGAGATAAGCACCTGAAGCTGTAGCACCTAAAGGTGGAGAAGATGACAATGTCCCATATCTAGTGGTTGGAGAGACATTTGAGCATACTATTGAAAAGATACAAGATTCATAGGTTTTACATTTGAGCAGGCTGTTGATGTATTATTTTTTCTCACTGTTTAATCTTAACGATGTAAACTTTTTTAAATATTTCATATCATTTTTGGAAGATTTAATTAAATGTGGCTATGATGAAGGATTATTTTATCTGTTGGTGTTTATCTCTATTGGTTTGATCACTTCCAATGACTTTGAATTGTGATTGTAAATTATAAGTTGTAAATTGTAAATTGACACAAACTTCTTGATTGCATCTCTCGGTTCCACTTTGATGTGAACTCCCATGCTTGGAAGTTGGAATTGCTATGTTAAAATAAAAATGATTAGATATCTGTATTAGCATGATCAACTCGTTCCTAACATCTTATTGCAGTATCAAACAGTTACGCTTGCATGAATATGTTGTAGCTTTGCTTCAGGAAGTTCATCAGTTAGAGTAATCATCCGGCAACAGGAAGAGATAAATTAACTGGTTCCAAGGCACCTCAGGAGTACAACACTACTATCGAACAGTAGATACGTTTTTTAATAATGACTAGCATATACCAACTTAGCATTCAAAATTGCATATATAAATTTATGAATGTGAAACCGTTTTCCAGTAACATGTGTCTCTTTAAATAATGTCCGAATTGAAAATCTAAATGATAGGCATAGTGGTTAGATTTGGTAGACAATTCAATAACGCAATATATAGCAAGTCTATGTTATCTGAAGGGACATGCATCATAAATCATCTTTCCACTATGTCCCATGTGTTTGTTGATGGGTAATTTGATCATTTAATCATGAAAATAATAACAATAATCAGTATTTACTGGCCATTTCCACTTGAGCTAAAAGCACAAATATTTGTTAATAATACAAAGTCTACAACTATTAACAATGCAAGTGAGAAATACATTTGTTATGCTTCTTGATAAACATCATTAAATTACAATGCTTCTTCTCATAAATGGTTCTTCAAGGTCTTGGGATGATTGGATTTTGTCCGATTGGCATTGGGGAAACAATGTCCCAGCAGACGTTCAGCACAAGGAGTTAACAACTAACAAGATTCATCCTCACCTGAGAAAAATAAGAATTAAATCTAGAGACTGCTACAGCAGGATCCTGAAAGCATATGCATCTCACTTGCTTAAACGTGAAAGCTTGCTATTTTCTTACACTAGCTTCGCTCACAGATTTATGCAAGTTCTAAATCAATAAAATTATTAGAAATTATCAACAGAATCAAGGATGAAGGCCATTCTACTTGCTAAATATCAAAATCAAGAAAGCATTAAGAAATTGAAGCCATCTGATCTATACCATAATGAGAGCCATTCACATTGAAAAAAGACTCCTCCACTAGTTTACATGAGTCAAGCAAAATGCAATATAGTTACATGATTAGAGAGGCTATCTTTCCAAGAAAAGCAGCTTCGTATACAGTTGACACTTTGTGGAGCAATTTTGATAGGAGCCCTAACAATGGTTGAGATTGTAAGGTTGCAAATAAAGTCCCATGTGTTTTCAAAATACCTTCAGTCTAACACCAACAAAATTCACTAAATACCTTCAACCTTTCATGTCTCAATTATTTGTAAGCAAAACAATATACACAACCCCAACCTTGTCATCCAAGTCCTGACCACATTTTTGTTATTGGTAATCCCTTTTAGCACAATATCTTTTAAAAGAGAAAGAAAAAGAAAAATGTTTAAAAAATAAATTTAACACTCATCCATTGCTTAGCAACATTTGTACAAGAAAATTTTATTTTATGCTACATATGGGAAATACTTGGATGCTCTATAAAAAAAATACTTGGATGCAACATTTGTACAAGAAAATTTAACAATCATCCACAGTACCTTATTTTCTACAAGTTGTAAGCATGGTCAAGAGGGGTGTCATTATTTGGCACGAAATGCCAGTAACATTATTTTGGAAAATAATTTCTCTCTTGATGTTTCAACTTGCTTAAAGAAAATAACACTTGCAAGATGTGGAGCATGGTGAGCAAGTGATCACAGGTAGCATAGAATTGCATTCTTCCACTAATAAGTCTTTTGAAAGAAGTTCAATGGAACTTGAAAGAAACAAAAATGAGTTAGAGTTGCACGTAACTCAGCTAGAAGAAGAAAATGTCGAGCTATCAGAACTTGTATTTGCTTTAGAAGCCTAACTAAGTTACATAAAAAATGGCAAAGAATCCATCTGGTTGGACCTAGAAGATACAAGCTCACTTGTTGCTGGTTTGAAGAATGAGGTTGAACATCAAAAGGTAGAAACGGAGTTGCATCGACAGGTTACACTTCACGAAATTGAATTGGATGAAAAAAAGAAATGATTTCTATAAGCAAGTTGAACTACAAGAATTGAAGATTGCTTCGATTCAAGCAGGAGGCTATATCTGAGAGTGAAGAGGATAGACACAATAGGGTTTTCTTGCAAGAAAAAAGTTTTGCTATTAGAAACATAATAGGGAGGGGTCTCATGGTGAGGGACGACGGTAGGGGCAGCGTGGCGTCGGCGGCTCTTGACAGACAACGGCGGCAGTGACGAAAGACGGCGGGGATCGGCGAGCGAGGAATGCCGAGGTGAGGGCTACGAGGATTAGAGAGCGAAGAAGGGGGCTCTCGACAGACAACGGCGACAGTGTTAGCGATGAAAGATGGCAAGGATGGCAAGAGAGGAAGAGGAACGTCGAGGTGGGGATCGGCGAGCGGCGTCGCGGGAACTTCGTCGCTGAAAGGTTAGGTTTTAGAAATAACAGGAAATTTCAATTGATGCGGTAGAGGAAAGAAAAATAAAAGGAAAAAAAATACAAGTGGGATGGCACATTGACAGTTGCGCACAGGCGCGCAAAATAAGCTCGCGCATAGTATCATAATTGTATATATATATATATATATATATATATATATATATATATATATAGAAAGAGAGAGAGAGAGAGAGATTTGATATGTTAAGCGACGCTTTGTGTGCGATCGTGAGCGAAATCTGACGTGGGCTATCTGACGCGACCAAAACCTAATTTTTTTAATCTCTCTCTCATCTGTATGCAACAACTATAAGATTCTCATTTCTCTCTCATCTGATTGAATGCAACAATCACTGTGCTACTAATTTTTAAAGGTGATGTAGCTGCTATAACGTTGTAGCAGCTACTACACAATAGCTGTTACACGTTATAGCAGCTTCTGTATAGTAGGTACTATAACGTGTAGCATTGTTATTGTGTAGCTACTATGTTGTAACAGCTACTGCACCATTATACCAAATACTGCACCGTTGTAGCAGCTTCTATACCGTTGAAACAACTACTGCACTGCTGTAGCAGCTATTGCATTGTTGTAATAACTACTGCATCGTTGTAGCAGCTTCTGCACCGTTGTAGCAGATACTACACTGTTGTAGCAGATACTGCACTGTTGTAGCAGCTTCTGCACTATTGTAGCACCTAACTACTACACTATTGTATCAGCTACTATACTGATGTAGCAGCTTTTGCATCGTTGTAGTAGCTACTGCACCGTTGTAGCAGCTTTTGCACTATTGTTGCAGCTTCTGCACCATTGTAGCAGCTCCTGCGTCGTTGTAACAACTACTGCACGGTTGTAGCAGCTACTGCATCGTTGTACCAACTACTGCACCGTTGTAGCAGCTACTGCACGGTTGTAGCAGCTACTGCACTGTTGTAGCAACTATTACACTATTGTAACAGCTACTGCGTAGCGACTGCTACAAGTTTCTGCACTGTTGTAGCAGCTTATGCACTGTTATAGCAGCTACTACACCGTTGTAGTAGCTACTACACTGTTGTAGCAGCTACTATACGGTTATAGCAGCTTATACACCGTTGTAGCAGCTTCTGCACTATTGTAGCAGCTACTACATAGTAACTGCTACAAGTTGTAGCAGCTACTGCATAGTAGCTGATAAAAGTTGTAGCAGCTACTGCATAGTAGTTGCTATAATATTGTATCATCACTACCACAACAATTTTTTACATGTAATAATAGGAGAGAGAAGATAAAATTTCATTTTAATTTAAAAAGAAAGAGAGAAAAGTTGTTACATGCAGATGAGAGAGAGATTAAAAAAATTAGGTTTTGGTTGCGTTAGATAGTCCACGTCGGATTTCGCTCACGGTCGCACACAAATTCATATAAATTTATTTTCGATAAATTATCCTCTGGAATATATTTATTTTCCTTAAAATAATTTAATTATGCCAAAAATCCTTATATATATATATATATATATATATATATATATATATATATATATATATATATATATAGTATATTACATTCTCCCTTACTAGTAAAAATTTGGTTCCTAAATTTACTACTCAAATCGTAATACAAAGTTATCCTCATCTATGGGTAACCACTAAACAATACACTCTTATACTAATTCATTTCCATACCATAGGAGGTCTTAAATGTTAGGGAATATAATTTTCTCATAAACTATACGATAATCTACTTCTAAAGTAAATAATTATCGTTCTGTGGGATATGAACCCATCATGCTTCCGCTACTCTCACATTTTTGTCTAGCTAACTATTGTGGTGAAATCCACTAGGTATAAATGACCTCCTAGCCACCTCTGAAGTCCTTTGCGCATGTTCGAAGTAGGTCCCCTAGTTATTGAATGGTGTGCTCCGTCCATTTATCCACTTGGAATTCTGCACCAAATAAAGTTATGTACACATGACTTGTTGGAAAATCTATCAAGTAATCCAAAGAGTCAGTCTAGCGTGCCAGTAGAAAATGGTCAAACTTATTTAATCGATCAATGATCCCTTAATTCAAATCCTGCACCCTCCAAAATCCATTGTACTATCTTCCCCTTTCCACTCTGGTTCTAGTTCTTCTTGAGTTTATTTCTTCAGCAAGATCAACACTAGAATGTCTCTAACTAGTTTGGATCAAGAATTTCACCCTTCCATCACAATAAAAAAGGATGTCAGTTCTTGCCTAATCGTGATCGATTCCTATTTGCAACAACACTTCTTTATATTGTAACTCATGTAAACCCCTTTTTAAAGCCTCACTTGATTCCTCTTGGTTTTATCCAATCACAATTTAAGAACCCTTTTCGAAATTGTTAAGTTTAGAGAATCATTTCAATGTAACTTCAGATCCCTCAATGATTTCAGTAATGTCAACTTCACCCTTTAAGATCTCCTATGCTTAATGATGTATATCTCAAGTGATTCACAAAATTCAATGCCTGCCCACTTTCAGTTCATAGGTCAATTTCAGGAAGTCAGATCCAACAAGGTTGAGAAAGTTGAAGATTTCCAATGGACTCGCAAAATTAGAAATCAGTTGCATTACATGCAAATTCTGAAGCAACAGTTGTTTAGAAATTAGTTTTCAGGGAGTGAGATTTAAGAAAGTTTCAGGCTTGAGTCATTGAGAGTTTTGCAAGGGGAGGGACAAATCAACAATTAATCACTACATAAGATATGCCCTTGTAATGATAGAAAGGAAGTCTAATTATCATGATTGTAAACTAAACCTATGATATTTAGACTTGAGTATTATATCTCACGGGTCTATATCCAAGTGCTCAAGACCTCCATTTCTAGAGATTTGTACATATAATCAATTGGGCCGTCAAGTGTTTACATAGAATGTGAGTGTCCAAGTATCAGTATTTGACATATGAAAAGAGGAAGCATCAGAGAACTCAACTTTAAGTATAAATGACTTAATCCATCCCTCAAAAACTAACTAAAAGAATAGAAGCACATGCATTCATTGTTTGATCACTCAGTGTATATTCAGTGTTAGTTAGAGCCTTAGAGCCAATCATTTGATGATTGTATTATGGACTTGTTGTATCATATTCTTATATAAATAAAGACATTTGTTTTTGGCTATTATACTTACTTGTATTGGTGCCAAATAAAATAAGTATAATAGCGTCCTTGAGTAGAAGGTTCTTACCTATATCAATCGATTGGTTGAATCGATAGTGAGATGATATAGGGAACACTACTCTTAATCATTCCTAGTCGAGTATTAACATTCAGGGACAATGTTAATGCGACAAGACTAGCATGTAAGTCAACTCGATGACTTGATCTCACAAGTCATGGATATAGAGATATCAAGTTGACACATGGGTATGCATTGGAGAATGTATACTGAATGACCCGCCATGAGAAAGTATCATGGATCGTTATATGAGTGTCATATACTTTCTCATGTGGCTATTAGTATGACTAATAGTCCTTAGACCTGAAGTCACCATGGATCCCTACATAAAGAGTTATGTACTTTGGTTACGTCAAACGTCACCCGTAACTGGGTGGACTATAAAAGCGATTACTGGGTATGTAACGAATTATGCAGAGGGATGTGAGTGATGTAGATGAGATCTATACCTCCTATATGTCGGGAGAGACATCAATATTCTTGATAAAGTGAGACCACTAAGTGCATGGTCATGCCCAAATGAGTCAATATGAGATATTAATCTCATTTGATCGAGTGAGTCTACTTAGAGTTCAAGATTTAGATTGGTCAGAGGATGACACAGTCTATGCCTCACATTCATCAATCTAGATGTCTAGGATAGAAGGACATTTGTCATATATTGTGAGGATTCACAATTAGTAGTCACAAGGTGATGTTGGATCTCAACATTCTTGTAACTTGGGTAGTAATGATGTGTTGCTAGATACCGCTCATTACTTATGCTCCTAAATGGGTTTAGGGGCATTGTCAACGTTACAAGAACCTATAGGGTCACACACTAAGGACAAATAGATGGAGATTAGGTTCATATGATGAACCAAGAGGATTAGATTCTTGTGATGAATCAAATTGGATTAAGAGTAATCCTAATTCGGCTAATTGAGTTGGACTCAAGTTGATTCATGTGTTCAATGAGTCTAATTTAGATTATGACTCATTGAATCAATTTAATTAAATGAATTAGATTCATTATATTAAATTGGCTTGAATTAAATGGTTGGATTAGATCAACCATGAGAGAGATTAAATCAAGTTTGACTTTACTTGAGAGGAAGAGGAAGAGTCAAGTTTGACTTGACTTTATGCCACATCATTTGTGGCTTGGCATTAAGTGGCCAATAATGGTGTTACACATCATCATGTTTAGCACATGTGTGTGCCACCTCATGGAGGTTACAAATCATTTTAATGACCACATTAAATGAGAATGGGGGTTTCAATTCCCATTGTGGCCGGCCACTTATGGTGTTGAATGAGATTGATTTTTCATTCAAGGATTATTCATTCCATCTTCTTCCTTGCTCTCTCTTCTTGCTCTCCCTCTCCTCCTCTTGCTGTGACTGATCAAGGGTGCTAGCACACCTTTGTTTAGTTTTTCTCCACCCATTTATTCGTGTGGATACTTCTAGAGGATCGTACGCTTGACGATCTCGAGATCCGGCACTTCCTTGGACGAGCGGGATTTGTAAAGGGCACGCATCAAGGGTAAAAGGTTTTCTCCTTGTAAATCTAGTTTAGAACTAAGTCTAAGAAACTCGTACTCATAAAATTTTGTTTTATTTTACTTCCCACGGATCCGGTGACGAGGGTTTCGGGGTTTCCGCGACGCGAAAAAGCGGTTTTCGCGGCCTGAATAACCCATCATTTAGTACATGGAATAAGCTAATTAGAGTGATCTTGATATAACAAGCATTATGAGAAGAATTGGCGACTGACCTCGAAGTAAAGGATATTTGGATACAATGACAAATCTTGTTACACAAAGAACAAGACCAACTTATCTATATGTAATATTATGATCTCCAAATAACACTCCTTGTTTTTTTTGCTCAACATTACACATGATATGGGTTAGGTTTTAAGGGTCTTCAGATGAGGAAAGAAAAGGAAGAGAGAGTCAAAGGAGGAAGGCCAATATCGGCCGATACATTCCTGCCGAACGAAGATAGGTCAATATCGGTCGATACATGCTTGCCGTATGAAGGTAAGTCAATATCGGTCGATACATGCTTGCCGTGTGAAGGTAAGTCAATATCGGTCGATACATGCTTGCCGTATGAAGGTAAGTTAATAACGACCGATGCACACTCCAGAGCAAAGATAAACCAATATCGGCCGATACATTCCTGCCGGACGAAGGTAGGCCAATATCGGTTGATACATGCTTGCCGTATGAAGGTAAGTCAATATTGGTCGGGACATACCTTCAGAACAAAGGTAAACCAATAACGGCCGATACATGCCTGCCGAACGAAGGTAATCTAATATCGGTCGATACATGCTTGCCGTATGACGGTAAGTCAATATCGGTCGATACATGATTGCCGTGTGAAGGTAAGTTAATATCGGTCGATACATGCTTGCCGTATGAAGGTAAGTTAATAACGACCGATGCACACTCCAGAGCAAAGATAGACCAATATCGGCCGATACATTCCTGCCAGACGAAGGTAGGCCAATATCGGACGATACATGCTTGCCGTATGAAGGTAAGTCAATATTGGTCGGGACATAACTTCAGAACAAAGGTAAACCAATAACGGCCGAGACATGCCTGCCGAACGAAGGTAGGCCAATATCGGTCGATACATGCTTGCCGAACGAAGATAGACCAATATCGGCCAAAAGGGTTAATGAATACTTCAGAAACATGTTAGATAAAATATTATTTCGACACAGTAAAGATACAAATAGAAGTCACGTGAAGAAGAATCATACATGAATATATCGAATAGAATAATTCATGACAGAGAATATATATTTTGGCGGGAAATATGCTTTCAGCTTGTCTTGCAGGTGCTAAACGACAAAGAAGGTACATCTGGGGTACAAAAAAGATTGCTTAAAAATCATCTTCCCGAAGTACGCAGCTGATGTCATCTCATAACAAACTCTAAAAGTGGTATAAAAGGGGGAATCCTCTCCGTTGGCTGGGTAAGTGAACATCCCTAATTTTCTGTCTACTGTTCATCTTCTTCCTGTTTCCCTCCGGGACACCAAGAGAGATCACTAACTTGAGCGTCGGAGGGCCTAGCCAGGGATTCCCACCCCGGTCTTAGGTCACTGACAATAGTGTCGGTTGGTCTCTTGTGCGCAGGGAGCTTCGGGAGCTTGAAAGTTCAGTTTTCTCCTATTTGGACGGAGATTTCTTCCTATTTATCAGATTTCCTTCGGTGATTCTGGTTTTCTTCCGATCCGCTTTGGGTTTCTCGGGTCGAGGTTTCACCGACATTATTCTTCATCATTACGAGGGTTTTCCTTCTTCCGGATCTCCTTCATGGTCAGCTTCTCAGACAGGATCAAATTTGGCGCCGTCTGTGGGAACTTTACCTGAATCTGAGACTACGTGATGGATGAAGCAGGGAAGTCGAACCTACTTACTATCAGTCATGAGGATTTGGATCTCCTCATTAATTCTCATGTTCAGAAAGCCCTACAACAACAGCAGCAACAACTACAAGCTTATACTGGGGCCACTCTGTCGATGGCTCATCATCTGGCGATATCAAGTACTGAACCCCGGAAAGGAAAGGAGACAAAAGAAGAAGAACATTTATATTTTCCTCCGGCTACTGTTTCTCCAACCAGGCATCCACGAGCCTTCCTTCGCACTCCCTTGGATCCAGGGGGTAAGAGGCCTGTGTTCCAAGAGTCCTCTGGTGAGGCGCCTGACAAAGAGAAGCGTAGAATGAAAATGATAACTAGTGATAGTTCACCAGAAAAGGTCATCTCTCCATTCTCACAAAGTGTATTAGACGACCCACTTCCTAAGCGATATCAGAATCTGCAAATTGGAGAATATACCGGAACCACAGATCCGGAAGATCACTTGTTGAAATTTGAAAATGTAGCCTTGTTGCAACAATTCTCCGATGGGGTGAAGTGTCGGATGTTTCTCACTACTCTTGGGGGAGCAGCACAGCGCTGGTTCAAGAGATTACCTGAAAAGTCTATTCGAAAATTTAAGGATTTCAAGAAAGTCTTTTTACATCATTTCTCCAGCAACAAAAGGTATCATAAGACCCTGTGGAGCCTATTTTCAATTAAGCAGACGTCTAAAGAATCCATTCGGGCATATATTAAAAGGTTCAATCAGGTAGCTATAGATGTACCTAATGCTACTACTAAAATATTAGTAAGTGCTTTCTCTCAGGGTCTAAATGATAATGACTTCTTTAAAGATTTGGTAAGAAATCCTCCTGTTAACTTTGATTCCCTGATTGAACGTGCCACTGAGTTCATTAACGTAGAAGAAGCCCAAGCTGCTCGTAGGAAAGAAGGTGTTCCCTCTTCTCCTACTCATGCGAAGGAGAAGGCTCCGACCCTGGTACCCCCACCAAGAGGACCTAGAACCACTGATCCACCTCATCGGCAACCAGATTATCGTCCACAAGCTGTACAGCATGTAGAGATGCAGCCGGAGGTACCGAGGAGATGGTGCACTTATCATAAAACTAACAGTCATCACTCTGATGACTGTTTTGTTTTGAGAAACAGGCGAGTCAATAAAGAGCGCTATCAGAGGCAGAACTATTACCGGCAACAGTACCCCAGGCAGCAAAGTCCGCTCAAACCGGAATATCACCCGGATGGAACCCGGCAAGAAGCAATACCGGTCCCAGCTGGTACCAGCCAAGTATTAGATAAAGCACCTTCCGAAACCACAACGACTCGGCAGGAGGAGAATAGAAATAATGTTGCTCGGGGTAATATTAACATGATTACGGGCGGACCCACCGATGGGGATTCTAACAGAGCCAGAAAAGCACATGCCCGAAGATTGGAGATTCATGCAGTAGGATGCAGCATGGAATGAGCAACCGGTCCTGAAATAAGTTTTGGGCCCAAAGATCTAGAGGGGGTAGAAATACCTCATGACGACGCATTGATCATCAAAGCTGTGATAGCCAACTACGCCATCGCTCGTACTTTCATAGACACTGGCAGCTCAGTCAACATTATATTCAAAAAGGCTTTTGATCAGCTGCAAATTGATCCAATGGAACTTCAACCGATTGTAACTCCTCTGTATGGATTCACAGGCAATGAAGTGCAACCTCTGGGGCAAATAAAGTTGGCCATTTCTTTGGGGGAGGAACCCCTGATGAGAACCAGGAGATCTTATTTTATGGTGGTAGATGCTCCATCTTCTTATAATGTGATATTGGGTCAGCCCGCCCTGAATGAGTTCAGGGCGGTCGTTTCTACTTTCTGTCAGAAGATTAAGTTTCTCGTGGAGGATCAGGTCGGAGAAGTACGGGGCGATCAAAAGACAACCCGAAAATGTTACGTAGAAATCATTCGAACCGAGACCAACACCGCTCGGAAGATTCAAAGAATGGAAGTTAATGCCATTCGCGAAAAGCAGCCCGTCTTGGTCTATAAAGAAAAGGAAGAAGTTCAAATCCAAACTGGGCGGCCAGAAGCTACCACCTACGTTGCAGCCGACCTTGATCCTGATCGTAAAGCTAAGTTGGTGCAATGTTTGAAGGAGAATAATGATGTGTTCGCCTGGACTCCCAGAGAAGTTTCGGGCATTTCTCCTGTCGTCATGGAACATTCCTTGCATGTCTTCCCGGATGCCCACCCAGTCATGCAAAGAAAGAGGAGTTTTAGTACGGAACAGAATCAGATTATCAAGGAAGAAATAGCCAAGCTTATGGAGGTCGGGTACATCAGGGAAGTGCAATTCCCAAGCTGGTTGGCTAATGTGGTGTTAGTCTCTAAACCTGGGAATAAATGGCGAGTGTGCATTGACTTTCGAGATCTCAACAAAGCTTGCTCGAAGGATTACTATCCTTTACCCAGGATTGATCAACTGGTTGATTCCATTGTCGGATGTGAATATATTTCCATGCTGGATGCATATCAAGGTTATCATCAAGTCCCCTTGGCCAAAGAGGATCAAGAAAATGTTAGTTTTATAACATCTGAAGGCACTTATTGTTATAATATTATGCCCTTTGGACTAAAGAATGCAGGAGCAACCTATCAAAGGCTTATGAATAAGGTCTTTCAGAAGCAGATTGGTAGGAATATGGAAGTATATGTTGATGACATCTTAATCAAGTCTTTTCAAGCTGCTGATCTGTGCAGGGATACAGAGGAGACTTGCAAGACATTAAGACAGTATGGGCTCAAGTTGAACCCAAGCAAATGCTTGTTCGGCGCGAAGGGAGGAAAATTCCTGGGATATATGGTGTCCGAACGGGGGATAGAGGCCAACCCGAGCAAGGTTAAGGCGTTGCAGAGCATGGAGCCACCCCGCAACCTGAGTGAAGCTCAAAGATTGACAGGCCAAATCACAGCCTTGTCTAGATTTATTTCTAGATCAGCTGATCGTAGTTTCCATTTCTTTAAAATACTCAGAAAAGATAATAAGTTTCAATGGAATGAGGAATGTGATAAGGCTTTCCAAGAATTGAAAGATTATTTGGCTACCCTCCCTGTATTAGCTAAACCTATAGCAGGAGAAACTCTGTGGGTATATTTGTCGGCTAATAAAAACGCCGTAGGCTCTGTGTTAGTCAGACAAGAAGGAAAAGAGAAACAACCTGTATATTTTTCTAGTCATTTATTAAAAGGAGCGGAGTGTAGATACACTACACTAGAAAAACTGGCCTATGCTCTAATATTGACTGCTCGGAGGTTACGCCCATATTTCTTGGCACATGAGATTATTGTCTTAACCAACAACACTCTCGGACGGGTATTGCTCAACCCAGAGGCATCAGGACGGTTAGTCAAATGGACAACCAAGCTTGGGGAATATGACATTCAATATCAACCCCGCTCGGCCATCAAGGCACAGGCTCTAGCAGATTTCATCATAGAGGTTCAAGGCCCAGAAGAAGAAGATACCTAGAAAGTTTATGTGGATGGCTTTGCAACTAGACAAGGCAGTGGAATTGGTATTCTTCTTATATCCCCAAGAGAAGACAGACTTCAACTCTCCATTAGATTAAATTACAGAGCTACCAACAATGAGGCTGAATATGAAGCTCTAATAGCTGGTTTACAGGCTGCTCGGCATGTAGGAGCAGCTCGAGTCCTTATATATTCTGATTCTCAGTTAGCAGCTCAACAATTATCAGGTAATTTTGAAATCAATAACGACAGGCTCAAGTTATATGTTGAGGCATTCGATAAGTTGAAATCTCAATTTCAAGATGTGAGCATACAAAAAATTCCCCGATCAGAGAATCAGGTGGCAGATGAATTAGCTAAACTAGCCTATGCTGTAGTACCATGGAGTCTTGATCGACCAGTGGAACAGATCCTGTTAATTTCCTGTATTGAAAGACAGACTGATATAGAAATTCAGGGTGATTGGCGAGCTCAAATTATATTATATTTACAGCAAGGTCTTCTTCCGAGAGATATAGAGCAAGCCAGGGTATTTAAGAAACGAGCTGCTCAATATACCATGGTGGGGGAGCAATTATATAAAAGGGCTTTTTCCAGACCTTTGCTCAAGTGTGTAGGAATAGAAGATACCCAATTTATTTTACAGGAGGTACATCAAGGCTCGTGTGGCAGTCATATAGGAGGAAGATCTTTGGCTCGTAAAATCCTCTTAGCGGGATATTTCTGGCCCACTTTACATGAAGATGCCGCTAAACTGGTAAGAACTTGTATTTCTTGTCAAAAGCATCAGAATATATTACATCACCCTACCCAGTTATTAAGAACCTCTATAGTCTCGTGTCCCTTTGATCAGTAGGGTATGGACATAGTAGGTCCATTTCCTATGGCTGCTGCACAGAGGAGGTTCCTGTTGGTGGTTGTGGATTATTTCTCTAAATGGGTGGAAGCAGAACCGCTTGCTAGAATTACAGAAGACGCGGTCATTAAATTTTTATGGAAAAATATAATCTGCAGGTTTGGCATTACTCTTAAGTTGGTCTCTGATAATGGAAGGCAGTTTCAAGGCGATAGAATCCTAGATTGGTGTCAGAGTTATGGGATTACCCAGGCCTTCACCTCTGTAGCTTACCCGCAAAGCAATGGTCAAGCAGAAGTAACTAATAGGGAGATTATTAGAGGACTGAAAACTAAATTAGATCATGTCGGAGGTAGCTGGGTAGACGAGTTACCCAGTGTTCTCTGGGCATATCGCACTACGCCTCGTGAAGCTACAGGAATCACTCCTTTCCAGTTAGTCTATGGAGGAGAAGCAGTAATCCCCATTGAGGTAGGAGTTGAGTCTAACAGAAGATAATTGTATGATGAGGATAATAGAGACCGATGACTTATGGAACTGGACCTGATCGAGGAAATAAGAGATAAAGCTGCTACTCGTCTTATATCATATCGACAAAGGATGAGATAGAATTATAACAAAAGGGTCATCCCCAGATTCTTCCAAGTAGGGGATTTGGTATGGAAACGAGTTAAGCCTATGGGAGATGTCAGCAAGTTGGCACCACAATGGGGAGGGCCTTACAAAGTGATAGAAAAGCTTGCGTCAGGCTCATACTATCTCCAAAATGCCGAAGGAATAAATGTTGGAACGCCCTTGGAGCGCTAATTATTTGCAACCCTATCGAGCCTGATTTGATCATATTACTTTAAATATGTTCACAGTTATTGGAATTCCCAGGCGAATTAAGATACTTGCAGTTTATGTACTTTGTTTCTTTGATGAAAGTCAAGAAAGATAAATATTGACACGGGAAATAAATGTGGTTCATACAAATTGATAAGTATCAGGAGAAGCCTCCTTTCTATTTTTTAAGCAGCAAAATAAGGAAAAATCATAAAGGCTTATTCAGCTCCCCTCAAGGAATTACAAGCCAACACAAGGTTAGCCCAAGTATTATACTTTCATATAAATCAAAGTCGATCGAGAAAAGCCTATGAAGTAACCCGGTAGGGCCTTCATAGGAAGACTCGGAGACTATAAACCAAAGTCGATCGGGAAGATTCTATGAAGTAACCCGGCGGGCCTTCATAGGAAAAACCGAAGACTATAAACCAAGGCAGATCAAAGTCGATCGAGAAAAGCCTATGAAGTAACCCGGTCGGGCCTTCATAGGAAGACTTGGAGACTATAAACCAAAGTCGATCGGGAAGATTCTATGAAGTAACCCGGCGGGCCTTCATAGGAAAAACCGGAGACTATAAACCAAGACAGATCAAAGTCGATCGAGAAAAGCCTATGAAGTAACCCGGTCGGGCCTTCATAGGAAGACTCGGAGACTATAAACCAAAGTCGATCGGGAAGATTCTATGAAGTAACCCGGCGGGCCTTCATAGGAAAAATCGGAGACTATAAACCAAGACAGATCAAAGTCGATCGAGAAAAGCCTATGAAGTAACCCGGTCGGGCCTTCATAGGAAGACTCGGAGACTATAAACCAAAGTCGATCGGGAAGATTCTATGAAGTAACCCGACGGGCCTTCATAGGAAAAATCGGAGACTATAAACCAAGACAGATCAAAGTCGATCGAGAAAAGCCTATGAAGTAACCCGGTCGGGCCTTCATAGGAAGACTCGGAGACTATAAACCAAAGTCGATCGGGAAGATTCTATGAAGTAACCCGGCGGGCCTTCATAGGAAAAACCGGAGACTATAAACCAAGACGGATCAAAGTCGATCGAGAAGAACCTATGAAGTAACCCGGTCGGGCCTTCATAGGAAGATTCGGAGACTATAAACCAAAGTCGATCGGGAAGATTCTATGAAGTAACTCGGCGGGCCTTCATAGGAAAAACCGGAGACTATAAACCAAGACAGACCAAAGTCGATCGGCAAAGTCCTATGAAGCAACCCGGACGGGCCTTCATAGGAGAAGCCGGAGACTATAAACCAATATGAAGCAGAATCATCGGGAAATTATATGAAATACATCAGATGGATCTTCACAAAAGAGATCAAAGATTTCTAAATCCGTGCAAGATATAGATAATCAGAGAATCTCCTGGCTTCGAAGCCTAATGTCGAGAGGGGATTCCACAGAGGAGCCCAGATATGTGAAAGTGAAAGTCTTTACTCAAAAGTCGTCCGAGATATTATATTCAGCTCGGAGGCCAATAGTTTTATACAATTTCATATCCAGTCTCAACTGAGATTATTCATCCTTGGGGAGATATAACGCACGCGGGAGGTTACTTAAAAAAGAATCCATTAAGATAAGGCTCCGCTTTGAAGGATGAGCAAGGAATTTTTCAATAAAATTTATATTCAGCAAGCAATAGCATTCCAAAAGGGGTATTCTCAAACTGGCAGGAAGAAGAAGCAAGTAAGTGTTAAAATTTCCTTATACCTTGCAAATACTTAGTTAATCAGTACCAACTGCACCTTTTTTCTCATTGTCAATTCTTGCTTTACAAGTTTTTATGAGTACATTCTTTAAACATTCGGGAAAGGGCCTTTCAAATCTGAGGGTAGTTCTTCATTAAGCCTGCGGCGATTTATGAAAGAGAGGGGAGGTTCCCTGGGTAGATATCCGCCCTCTTTTAGTTGTTGAAGAACCCCCGATACGGAATGATTTAACGCACCCACTATCCTGCGAACAAATTCCCGAGCAAATGCCGGTGACTTTAAGTAAGCTTGCCGCCATTCTTCCCATCGACTCTTTTCCTGCTCCTTATAACGCTGGAAATCAGCTTGCAGTTTTGAGTTTTGCTCTTTTAAAACATCCTTCTCCGATCTTAGCCGTTCCAATTCCTTCTGGAGCAGTGACAATTCGTTATCTTGAGCTTTCCTCAGCTCTTGTTCCTGTAGAATATTGAAATTATGAGAAGCCAGGTCCTGAGCTTGGTCAGAAAGACAGGCATTATGAAGCTTCTCTACTTTCTCTAAGATAAGACTTTTCTGAGAAGCATCTAAAAGAGCTTTCTCTTTTAAAGCGATCTCCAATCGAAGACCTGAATGCAGTCGATCCACCTGTAATTCTAAGGTTTTTCTAGCAAGCTCTTTGTCTTTCAACAGTTGTTGACATTCCTTCAATTCTTGCTTCAGGGTTCCCAATTGTTGATTTTGCAAGGCCACCTGCTCTTGCAACTGAGCCCTATCACTAATAGAAGAGGGCGAGGCAGCTTTCAATGTCTCTAGTTGAGCTTTCAACTTAGTGTTCTCATGATCTTTAGCTGTGAGTAGTTGATCGATATGCAGACTTGTGGCTAGGAACTAAATGAAAGGATAATGTAGGTTAAAGATAAAGTTACAAAGCTAATAAACACATAACTAGGAATACTTACAGCCACTGCCTGACGACTATGGCGATCCGCTCGATGTGGGAGACTAAGGCCTCGTAATTGTTCATAACCTTGCGATCAAGATTCAGCCAATAAACCTTTCAGTTGCAAAGTGCCATAGCCAGGAGGACTAGAAGGCTGTCCCAATTGAGAAGGTAAGCCCGCAGCCACTCTAAATAAAGGAGGGGGACTAAAGGAAGCCGGAGATGGAGAAGAAGAGGAGGCAATGGAAGGAAAAGGGATATTAGAAGCAGGAGGAGCAAAGTAGGAACTAGACGGAATAGAAGGTAGTAGTGTAGGAGGGGTTGTTCCAATTGTAGAAACACTAACGGCTGAAGGGCTGACAATGGGAGAAGATCTCTGGCAAGGCATTCGTTTTGCTCGGGGCCTATAAGCCAAGGGAGGCAAGGTCAATGCCAAGGATGTAGAAGGCACAGGAGAGATAGCGGCCACCTCAGAGGCAGAAGCAGGAGAAGCTGAAACAATAGAAGAAGAAGAGATAAGCAGACCGGGCCTCATCAATCGAAGAGCAGGATTGGAGATGATATTGGTGGGAGTCATCGGTGCCTTACCTCTTTCAAAAGAAATAGGCGCCGGGACAAGAGGAGTTTGTACAAAAGTACCAAAGAAATCACCAAAGGGAGAATCCTTAGTAAGATTTGGCTTTTTAACTAAAGGAACAAAAGGCTCTTCTTCTTCCTCTTCCATGAGTGCGACACCCTCTGCTTGTCGTTCTTCTTCGGAAAGCAAGCCCAAGGTAGAGGGATTGGGATTGGATCGGCGAGCCAACAACCATTGTTCTCCAAGATTATTGATAAAGGACTTGGTCATAGCAGAATTCCTGTACATAAAAGCCGGAAGAATAGCATCGGCTGAAAACAGAGGATAAACATCATTACTATAGAGATATACTAATCAGCAAAGGCGAAGTAAAATAATTATACTCACTAAAGGAACTATCCAAAGGAGTGTTAATGTTGCCTATCCCGAAGGGAAACATGAAACCCTCTTCAATTAGATGTGGCAAACTGAATTTCGCTCTCCGCAATTTGGGTAAGGCAGAGGCAATAGAGGAATCATTGAGAAGACCTTGAGTGTCAGGAAGCAGAGGCAGATCATGTATCCATTGAATAGGAAACGGAGGTGGAGAAGGTAGACGCATATAGAAAAATTTACGATACCATTCGCCTTGAGGAGGAATGCGGTTAAACAGAATGGCCTTAGGACGAGATTGAAATTTAAAAACGCCCACATCTACTCGGCGAGGAATAAAGAAGTGATGAAAAAGACGGGGAGACAAGGGGAAATCTAACAGTTTGAATACTTCAATGAAGCCCACTAGAATGGAAAAGGATTGAGGGATGAATTGGTTGAGCGGAATAGCAAAATATCGGCTAACCTCACAAAAGAAAGGGTGAAGGGGAAATCTGAAACCTTGCAAGACTTGGTCCCTGAAGATGGAGATACATCCTAAGGGAGGAAGGTGAGGACCTTCATGAGGAGCAGGATGGACAATGTAAGAGGGAAAACCATAGGTTGCCTGTAAGTCCACTTCTTCTGTATCTATGAGGTCGGAAGAACACGAGAGAAACCATGCCGGAGAAGAAATCGCCATGAAGAGAAGGGGTTAGAAGAAAAGGAATTTAGAAGCGAAAAGATGGACGGAGGGAAGCAGAAGAAGACTCCGTAAACCCTTGTCCCTTTTCAAGTTCTGTGCTAAAACCTCTAAACAGAAGAGGCGAAAGGGAAAAGGAAAATAAAAGGTGCTCGGAGTATCAATTGTTATAAATAGATAATAATATTAAAAAATAAAATCAAGTGGAAAAAGCTACCTCGGAAACAGGTGTGAGTTTCCTCAAAAGTGTTCTTGGGAAATCCTGGCAAGGACAGATAGAAATTAGTATGATAAACTATAAGGAGGTCAAGCGTCGGATAGTAGTTAATAAAGTGGAAGTTAGGCGTCAGATAATAGTTAATAGACAAAATCCGTGGATGAAAATCGGACGGTTTTGACAAACCGGCCGAACTAGAGATCGTTCAACATATATTGACCAAAGGCTTATTATAGTGAGGCAAATAATATACGTTATGATAAAACCCAGTGAGACTCAATTACTATGCGGAAAAAGACATATGAAGATACAATGATAAACCAGTCTAGCAGAACAAATCGACCAATATCAAGGATATCATGACGAAGCCGTGTTAAATCGGACGGGATGTAACTAAGCTATAAAAAATCGGGCGGTATCTATCAATCTTAATATATATCGGGCGATCATTAAGAAAAGACTCATAGGGAAATCTCGCGTCAGATACATTTGCAGAAAACAGATATTTATCCTGAGAAAGAGTAAAATTTACAACCCAAGAAGAGTAATCAAAGTCACACAAGCTTATCAGTACTAAATTACAATAACTCGAACTTAAGTTAAAGTCAGTTTGGGGTACAGATCAGGAGGTTTGTTTTCAATCAGTTTACGTTTGTTTAAGAAATTAGGAGGAGGATCGCGAGTTAAATAATGCTCTTCTTTTAATTGTTGAATCGCCCCTTGAGCTCCTGCAGTAAAAGCGGATAGAATGGACCTCACGATCGGTCTGTTGAACTCGGGAGATTCAATCATGGCTGTGGCTCGCTCCTTATAACGAACATCCTCACCCCCTTTGTAGACTGCCAGCGCCATCTGAGAGGTCTTTAATTCATCTTTTCTGGCAGAAGCCTCGGCTTTAGCCGAATCAAGGGAGGTGGTCAGAGAGGCTACCTCGTCCTCTTTCAGCTGTAAGGCTTTGATTTTCTCAGTCAATTCCGCTTCATAATTCTCTTTTAGTTCGCCATGTTTTGAGGTCAGCTCTTGATTGAGGTCCGTAACCAATTTGAATTGGGCTTCAAGGCTCTCAATTTGAGTTTCAAATTGCTTCTTGGCGGCGGCAGAAAACTCGGCAGAAGACAATTCGATAACCTGCTATCGCAACCCCCTGTTCTCCGATTTCAATTTCTCGTTCTCAGTGTACAGATTGTGCAATAGTCGGGAGAAACCCATGTTCTCTAGCCACCGCTGGGAGCATATTCAAAACCGTAAGACGATACTTCATAAACAGAAAGCAGGAGTATGTAAACATACCTTATTCTCTTTATTAGGAAAGCGGTCAATCGCTTCAGGAATGGAAATTCCCTCAAAAAGGGGACGAACCTCGTCCCAGGAACTAGCAAAAGAACCCCCCAGTAATATGGGGAGGACAGGAATGACAGAAGAGCCAGCTGAGAAGGAAGAAGTAGGGATAGATGGTGGAGCAAAAACCAAGTAAGAAGAAGACGAAGAGGGTATAGATCCTGAAGTCGGAATAGACAAAGTAAAAGTAAAAGAAACGTCATCAGAGGTGCTAGTTTTAGGAAAAGGAGAGGTAGGAAAATTCAAGGAAGGATAGAGTTATGCTAAGGTGGGCTCATCGGAAAGAAGGTCAGTTGACACAAAATCTTCTGAAACAAGCTCATCAACAGAAAGAATGAGCCTCCTTTTTGGAGGAGGAGCCCTGGTTAGCTTGCGTCCCGGACGCTTGCCCGCAGAAATCTCAGTTATAGGTTTATCAGAGCTACCAGGGGATGTATGCTCGACAAGAGGAATAGAGGCAGATGGGGAGATAGTAATAGCTGCAGAAGATGTAATAGCGGGAGTAAGATCAGGGAGGATCTGCGCAGCAGGATCCCGAGGAGAACCTCTTGGAATCTCATGAAGCCCAGAAGAGCTAGGTATTTCGGCTAAGGGAGCCGGCTCTTCAATTGATGGTGGAGGGGCGATAGCGGCCAGAAATTCGGCCTCCTTAGCGCGAAGCAATTCTTCTTCCACGCGTATTTCTTCGTCAATCAAAGCGTCATAAAAACTCTCCACTGTATAGAGAAGAAAAATAATTTAGCCAATTATAAGCAAAAAGAAAAGAACAAGACGTTACCTAAGGAAATGTGAGTATCGGGTTTGACGAGGCTTAAACCAAATAGGTATAAAAGCTCGACCTTCAACCATTTTGGGATCGAGAGCCGGTGACCTAATAACTTCTCACAATAAATAGGAAAAGCAGGAAGGAGATGAAACTCTCTAACATCGGGTAAGGGAGGCAAGAAAGATTTCCAAGCATGAGACAAAGGAATAGGTCCCGGAAACTTTAAAAAGAAAAAACAAGATTTCCAGGCTTTGAGAGACGATGGCATATCTCCAAAAAGGACCATTTTAGTTCTCGACTGGAATAAGAAGACACCAGGCTCCGAGAGCTTGGGGTAGGAAAACATGAAGGAATTTTGAGGAGTAGGAGGAATATCTCGTAGACGAAACAACATATAAGTACCGCATAGATAACGAAATGCATTAGGAGCAAATTGTTGCAAAGGAATATCAAAATATCGACTTATTTCAATTAAGAAAGGAGGAATGGGGAACCTTAAGCCCCCTATCAACTGGTCCCTGAAGAAAGTCACGCAGTTATCAGGGGGATGATGGGGTCGAGCATTCGGTGTTGGGAGTATGATTTTATATTCCTTAGGAATTTCATATTGGCGACGGATGGACAATCTAGCATTCTTATCAAAGATGGAAGACATATGGACATACCAAGGAGCAATCGCTTCTTCAGCCATGGACAAAGGTATGGGCTAGAGCAATAATGGATTACTTACTGAAGACAAGAAAGGGGATCGTCGTGAAATGGCGAAGCACGAGGACTGGTTGAAGACAACAACAGGAAAAAAGCTCTAGAGAAGGAAAAAGGAAGGGTGAGGTTTAAAGAGGAGACGAAAGGTTTAGGGTTTGAAAAACGCAAGACGGTCATCAGATTAGGACGTTGGTAGCTCAGCCGACGCTGAGGATCGCAAAAGAAAGGCGAAAGGCCTATGTGACGTGGTAATCAGAAAAGGCATGTGTCAGATCATCATAAAAAAAGAGGGGCATTCATATCAGACGTGACGAATCGGATCGCGATGGGGTTGGTAGTGCTTTGAACATTCTCTCACCCGAGGGAAAGCCAATCACCGGTTAGAAAATTTGGAGAGAAGACGTGATCGGCTGGGCCTAATGAAATAGAAAGGACATAACTTTTTGACCATACCCAGGCTAAAGACAAGAATATTTTAAGAGTAAAAGGTTAGAAGAATGACAAATGTTAATCTGTCTGTGCAGAATATGACTTAGTATTTATTGAAAATATTTTTATTAACGAGGGCAATTGTGGTTATGTTAGATAAATATGATATTGACTACAGTCCATAAGATAACATCAGTTGATATAACACCGGTTATAATATCAAATTATACTAATAGTTAAGATAACCTCAGTTATAATAAATGATACATAGGATACATGAAGAAATGATGAACACAACATTGTAAATGATAGAGAGATTCAATAAAAGCCTTTGATTAGATACAAAAATTTGTCTTTACACTTAGAATCTGATCAAATACATAGTGTCACATTCCCTCAGGAACAGTAAACCCCAAATAGATAACAAATATTACAAGCATAAACTCTTAGGACACTCGGAAAGTTTTAGTCCCATTGGATTCAAACTTACCATGGAGCAGAGATAGAAATAGCCCACTTCGTCCGAGCTTGCCAAGGCTCACAAGGGGCCATATTTTGCCCTGGATGAAGAAAGCAACAAAAAACAAAAAAGCTCAAGGGCGACAAGACAGGGGAACGTTGATTCATTCCATGATGGCAAAGTAAATGTAAAAACCACTTCCCCTCTCAAGCCGTATAAGCTCAGCAAGTGGAGCAACCAATCTCGGCCCAAGGGTATCATGTGATGTGCCCTTCCCACAACACCCTTGGGTCATTTGGCTGCCCCTCTATAAGTAGAAAAAATTTCTCTGAAGTTTCTTGGGTCCTTCAGAGCACCTGCATCTTTGGATAGAAGATTTGAACTGTGAAGCTTCCTCTCTTAAGACGATCCCTTGTACCCCTGGAGTAACCGGAGCAAAAATCCCGATAAACTCATACATAGATCTCACCTGGTCCAACAAAAGTTGCCTCCAAAGAGGAGGATCCACGACCATGGCCTTAGCAACAAAAAGTGGCAAGGAAGAAAAAGAACTGAGAAAGGTTGTGGGTGAAGAGAAGGTTGTAGGCTGGTAGCCCTATTTAAAGGAGAAAGAGGCTCACAGGATTGCTACACTTAATTTATTAAGACAATGGCACACAAAATCTGTGAGGTCATTTCGAAATCTGGAGCAGAGGCACGGGTAGGAAAAGACAAGACCATACTTATGTCTAGTCAGTCGTCTACACCTCCTTCGACTAGACTTAAGGGGAAGGCTAGTGATATGGGTTAGGTTTTAAGGGTCTTCAGATGAGGAAAGAAAAGGAAGAGAGAGTCAAAGGAGGAAGGCCAATATCGGCCGATACATTCCTGCCGAACGAAGATAGGTCAATATCGGTCGATACATGCTTGCCGTATGAAGGTAAGTCAATATCGGTCGATGCATGCTTGCCGTGTGAAGGTAAGTCAATATCGGTTGATACATGCTTGCCGTATGAAGGTAAGTTAATAACGACCGATGCACACTCCAGAGCAAAGATAGACCAATATCGGCCGATATATTCCTGCCGGACGAAGGTAGGCCAATATCGGTCGATACATGCTTGCCGTATGAAGGTAAGTCAATATTGGTCGGGACATACCTTCAGAACAAAGGTAAACCAATAACGGCCGATACATGCCTGCCGAACGAAGGTAGGCCAATATCGGTCGATACATGCTTGCCGTATGAAGGTAAGTCAATATCGGTCAATACATGCTTGCCGTGTGAAGGTAAGTCAATATTGGTCGATACATGCTTGCCGTATGAAGGTAAGTTAATAACGACCGATGCACACTCCAGAGCAAAGATAGACCAATATCGGCCGATACATTCCTGCCGGATGAAGGTAGGCCAATATCGGTCGATACATGCTTGCCGTATGAAGGTAAGTCAATATTGGTCGGGACATACCTTCAGAACAAAGGTAAACCAATAACGGCCGATACATGCCTGCCGAACGAAGGTAGGCCAATATCGGTCGATACATGCTTGCCGTATGAAGGTAAGTCAATATCGGTTGATACATGCTTGCCGTGTGAAGGTAAGTCAATATCGGTCGATACATGCTTGCCGTATGAAGGTAAGTTAATAACGATCGATGCACACTCCAGAGCAAAGATAGACCAATATCGGCCGATACATTCCTGCCGGACGAAGGTAGGCCAATATCGGACGATACATGCTTGCCGTATGAAGGTAAGTCAATATTGGTCAGGACATACCTTCAGAACAAAGGTAAACCAATAACGGCTGATACATGCCTGCCAAACGAAGGTAGGCCAATATCGGTCGATACATGCTTGCCGAACGAAGATAGACCAATATCGGCCAAAAGGGTTAATGAATACTTCAGAAACATGTTAGATAAAATATTATTTCGACACAGTAAAGATACAAATAGAAGTCACGTGAAGTAGAATCATACATGAATATATCGAATAGAAAAATTCATGACAGAGAATATATATTTTGGCGGGAAATATGCTTTCAGCTTGTCTTGCAGGTGCTAAACGACAAAGAAGGTACATCTGGGGTACAAAAAAGATTTCTTAAAAATCATCTTCCCGAAGTACGCAACTGATGTCATAACGAACGCTAACAAACCGGGGCCCACTTCATGACTACGGAGGTTATATGAAGTGGTATAAAAGGGGGAATCCTCTGCGTTGGCTGGGTAAGTGAACATCCCTAATTTTTTGTCTACTGTTCATCTTCTTCCTGTTTCCCTCCGGGACACCAAGAGAGATCACTAACTTGAGCGTCGGAGGGCCTAGCCAGGGATTCCCACCCCGGTCTTAGGTCACTGACAATAGTGTCGGTTGGTCTCTTGTGCGTAGGGAGCTTCGGGAGCTTGAAAGTTCGGTTTTCTCCTATTTGGACGGGGATTTCTTCCTATTTATCAGATTTCCTTCGGTGATTCTGGTTTTCTTCCGATCCGCTTTGAGTTTCTCGGGTCGAGGTTTCACCGACATTATTCTTCGTCATTACGGGGGTTTTCCTTCTTCCGGATCTCCTTCACGGTCAGCTTCTCAGACAGGATCAACACACATTAAAAATCAAGCTAGAAACAAGGAAATCAAAATATGACATTTTCGGAAGCCAACTCCATTTTTTTCTTGCATTTCCATTTTCCATGTTCTTTCTGATTAAGAATTTTGTAAATTAGAAAGAAACTATCAAATTTTCTGTATTACCATATTATTTTTCTAAGGGGATTCCATGCCTGTTAAAAGGAAACAGGAAGGAAGAAAATAGTTAAACGACAGTAAGTTATCTAAGGTCATTTCGATATCTGAATTTGTTCTTCTGCTTTTTATAAACCCTAATGGGTTGCTCAATCGGATCTAAGTCATCTCAACCCCTTCGGGGAAAGGCAAAAATTGGGTTAACATAACAAGAGTGTTTGGTTTTTCGGATCAATGTGAGGTATAGACCGTGTCATCCTCTAATCAATCTAAATCTTGAACTCCAAGTAGACTTACTAAATTAAATGAGCTCAATATCTCATATTGACTCATTTGGGCATGGTCATGCACTTCGTGGTCTCACTCTATCAAGAATATCGATGTATCTCCCGTCATATAGGAGGGATAGATCCCATCTACATCACTCACATCCCTCTGCATAATTCGTTACATACCCAGTAATCACCTTTATAGTCCACCCAGTTACGGGTGACGTTTGACGAAACCAAAGTACATAACTCCTTATGTAGAGAACCATGGTGACTTCAAGTCTAAGGACTAGTAGCCATACTAATAGCCACATGAGAAAGTATATGACACTCATATAACGATCCATGATACTTTCTCATGGTGGGTCATTCAGTATACATTCTCCAATGCATACCCATGTGTCAACTTGATATCTCTATATCCATGACTTGTGAGATCAAGTCATCGAGTTGACCTACATGCTAGTCTTATTGCATTAACATTGTCCCTGAATGTTAACACTCGACTAGGAATGATTAAGAGTAGTGTTCCCTATATCATCTCACTATCGGTTCAACTAACCGATTGATATAGGTGAGAACCTTCTACTCAAGGACGCTATTATACATAGTTTATTTGGCACCAATACAAGTAAGTATAATAACCAAAACAAATGCCTTTATTTATATATAAGAATATGATACAATAAGTTCATAATACAATCATCAAATGATTGGCTCTAGGGCTCTAACTAACAATCTCCCACTAGCACTAGTGCCAATCAGTGTAGGCTCTAAGCCCTAATGACCTAGTGTGACAATCATGCTTCCTCTGTGCCAAAGCCTTGGTCAAGGGATCTGCGATGTTTGCCTCTGTAGGTACTCTGCATATCTTCACATCTCCTCTCTCGATAATCTCTCGAATGAGATGGAAGCGCCGTAGTATGTGTTTGGTCCACTGGTGTGAGCGAGGTTACTTCGCCTGTGCTATAGCTCTATTGTTGTCACAATAGAGCTCAATAGGGTCAGCGATACTGGGAACCACCTAAAGTTCAGTGATGAACTTGCGGATCCAAACTACCTCATTTGCCTCCGATGCAAGAATGTACCGCGTCAGAATCAGCCATCGTGTCTCGCTCAACTCTCCCACCACAAAGACCACCATTTATGCAAAATACGAACCCTGACTGCGATTGATAATCATCCTGATCGGTATAGAAGCTGGCATCACTGTAACCCTTACAGCTAGCTCATCATTGCCTCCATATATCAAGAAATATTCTTTAGTCCTTCTCAAGTACTTAAGAATATTCTTGACCGCTATCCAGTGACTTTCACCTGGATCTGACTGGTATCTGCTCGTCATGCTCAAAGCATACGAGATATCAGGTCGAGTACATGGCATGGCGTACATGATAGACCCTATGGCTGAGGCATAAGGGATCTGATCCATGCGGTCTCTCTCCTCTCTAGAAGAGGGACCTTGAGTCTTCGAAAGACTCACGCCATGTGACATCGGCAGAAATCCCTTCTTGGAGTTCTACATGGCAAACCGAAGGAGTACCTTGTCAATATATGTACTCTAACTTAGGCCAAGCAATCTCTTAGGTCTATCTCTATAGATCTGTATCCCTAGAATGCGGGATGCTTCACCTAAGTCCTTCATTAAGAAACATGTCCCTAGCCAAGTCTTGACAGACTGTAGCAAAGGGATGTCTTTCCCAATGAGTAGTATGTCATCCACATATAATATGAGGAAGACAACTATGTCCCCTACAACCTTCTTGTAGACACAAGGTTCATCTTCATTCTTGATGAAACCAAACTATTTGATTGCATCATCGAATCGAAGATTCCAACTCTAAGAAGCTTGCTTTAGTTCATAAATGGACCTATGCAGCTTGCATACTCTGCTAGTATGTTGTGGATCTACAAAACCCTCAGGTTGTGTCATGTACACATCCTCGAGCAGGTTTCCATTCAGAAACGCGGTTTTGACATCCATCTGCCATATCTCATAGTCATGGTAAGCTGCAATAGCAAGCATGATCCGAATGGACTTAAACATCGCTACTGGAGAAAAGGTTTCATCATAGTCAATACCATGAATCTGCTTGAAACCTCTAGCTACCAAGCGACCCTTATAGATAAGTCAATCCATGTCAGTCTTTCTCTTAAAGACCCACTTACACCCAATGAGTTTTACCCCTTCAGGTGGATCAACCAAAGTCCATACTTGGTTGGTGTACATGGATTCCATTTCGGATCTCATGGCCTCTAGCCATTTCTCGGAATCTGGTCTCATCACAACTTCCTGATAGGTGGTAGGCTCATCCTTTATGAGCACAACATCATCATGGTCAGACAAGGGAAATGAGTATCCCTCAGGCTGACGACGTACCGTATCAGACCTGCGAAGAGGTATGTCTACTTGAACTAGTTGTTGTTTCTCAACTCCTTGTGGAACAACATCATCCACAACAATTTGTAGTTCTAGTTCAACTTCCATCGAGGCTTCAATGCTATTGTTCACATCTTGAACTTCTTCAAGATCGAACGTGCTGCCACTAGTCTTTCTAGAAACAAAGTCCCTTTCTAGAAAGACCCCAGTCTTTGCCACAACTACCTTGTGCTAACTGGGAATGTAGAAGTAATATCCCTTAGTTTCCTTGGGATATCCAATAAAATATCAGTTGTCGGATTTAGGTCCTAATTTGTCTGAGGCTTGACGTCTAACGTAAGTCTCACAACCCCAAATCCTCATGAAAGACACCTGGGCATCTCTCCCAGTCCATATCCTATATGGTGCCTTTATCACGGCCTTGGATGGAACTCGGTTGAGTATAAAAGCTACCGTGTCAAGAGCATAGCCCCAAAGGTATGTCGGAAGATCTGTGTGACTCATCATAGATCGTACCATATCTAATAGAGTTCGATTCCTCCTTTCGGATACACCATTCCACTGTGGTATTCCAGGAGGAGTGAGTTGGGATGGAATCCCACACTCAGCTAGGTAGTCACGAAACTCATGGCTAAGGTATTCTCCACCTCGATCTGATCGAAGTATCTTAATACTCTTGCCAAGCTGGTTCTGTACTTCATTCTTGAATTCTTTAATCTTTTCAAAGGATTCAGACTTATGTGTCATCAAGTACACATAACCATATCTACTAAAGTCATCAGTAAATGTGATGAAGTATCTATAACCGCCTCTAGCAGCGACATTGAAAGGGCCACATACATCACTATGTATGAGTCCTAACAAATCAGTCGCTCTTTCGCTGTACCCACTAAAGGGAGTCTTGGTCATCTTGCCTAGTCGGCATGACTCGCACGTCTCATAAGATTCAAAATCAAATGAGTCAAGCAAACCATCCTTATGGAGCTGGGATAAGCGCTTGTCATTTATATGACCTAAGCGACAGTGCCAGAGATAGGTTTGGTTCAGGTCATTTGACTTAAACCTCTTGGTATTTATGTTATAGATAGGGCTTTCAATATTTAGAATGTAGAGTCCGTCCATTAGAGGTGCACTACAATAGAACATATCTTTTAAATAAACAGAACAACATTTGTCCTTAATTATAAAAGAGAAACCTTTCTTGTCCAAACAAGAAACTGAAATTATGTTCTTAGTTAATGCAGGCACATAACAACAATCATCCAACTCTAATACAAGCCCAAAGGGCAGAGATAGAAAATAAGTCCCTTCAGTAACAGCAGCAACCCGTGCTCCATTGCCTACATGTAGGTCTATCTCGCCCTTTGTTAATGCTCTACTATTTCTTAGCCCTTGTACATTAGTACAAATGTGAGAAGCACATCTGGTATCTAATACCCACGATGAAGAAATAGAGAGGTTGACTTCTATAACATTTATACCTGAAGTAGAAATCTTATTTCTCTTCTTCTTAAGATCTTCCAGGTATCCTGTGAAGTTCCTCTTCTAGTGCCCTGCTTGTCCTTGATATAGTTGACGAAGATGTTCAACTATATCATAAGTAGTCATCAACTCATGTTGCGTCTGAAGCTCAGAGTTCATGGTTGCGAGCATAAGACATGACACATCTAATGCGTCATCTTGATGCTTCTTGTAAGCGTCACGATCAGCTCGTGTGGCAGTGGCAGGAGGTGTCTCGGGAATGGGCTACTCCAGGACGTACAGTTTACATTCCTGGGTGAGAACTATTCTCAAGTTCCTGTACCAGTCCAAGAAATTTGCTCCGTTGAGCTTGTCCTTCTTAAGGACAGAACGCAGGGAGAAAGAGATCGTATTCGACGTCATGGTTATCTACAACAGATAAATGCAGAAAATGAATATCATATTCTTTTAAATCATTTAATTAGGCCTTTAACTAAATGATGCTCTCACTGAATTATATGATTTTATAGAATCAAGTGAGTGATGTGGTCAAACCACACTTACTAGATTCTAACTAGCTATAATTCGTGTGGGACAAGATCCACATCATACTACGCCTTGAGTTAGCTTTGGCTAAATCGCCCAAGACTTAGTATGATCGATAGGTAACAATTTACCAATTACATCTCTATGCAACTCTTGTTTATAGGATCATTATCCGCAGTTATATTAAAACTTGAGTTAGCTTTGGCTAATACGCCCAAGAATTAATATAAATGTGATTTATGTCCTATCTTTCCAACCGTTGGAAGAATGCCTATAGTTGTACTCGATCCAACCGAGTTAACTAGTTACTCAATTTAATTGAGTTGTACTCACCCATGCATTGATAGGTGGGACCAAGATTGTCCCTCCGTACGCTACAAAAATAGTATGCGTTGCTCTGCTTTGGCAGATTCAACAACAACATGCGATCGAGGTAGTGGTAGGTATCACGGCATGGTAGACATTACGAGTTGAAGCGATTGAGATCTAATCTAATCGTCGAGGTGTATCATATACTCGATTTAGATCTAATCTAATCGTAGATGTCTAGGATAGAAGGACACTTGTCATATATTGTGAGGAGTCACAATTAGTAGTCACAAGGTGATGTTGGTTCTCAACATTCTTGTAACTTGGGTAGTAATGATGTGTTGCTAGATATCGCTCATTACTTATGCTCCTAAATGGGTTTAGGGGCATTGCCAACGTTACAAGAACCTATAGGGTCACACACTAAGGACAAATAAATGGAGATTAGGTTCATATGATGAACCAAGAGGATTAGATTCTTGTGATGAATCAAATTGGATTAAGAGTAATCCTAATTGGGCTAATTGAGTTGGACTCAAGTTGATTCATGTGTTCAATGAGTCTAATTTAGATTATGACTCATTGAATCAATTTAATTAAATGAATTAGATTCATTATATTAAATTGGCTTGAATTAAATGGTTGGATTAGATCAACCTAAGTCAAGTTTGACTTGACTTGAGAGGAAGAGGAAGAGTCAAGTTTGACTTGACTTTATGCCACATCATTTGTGGCTTGGCATTAAGTGGCCAATAATGGTGTTACACATCATCATGTTTAGCACATGTGTGTGCCACCTCATGGAGGTTATAAATCTCTTTAATGGCCACATTAAATGAGAATGGGGGTTTCAATTTCCATTGTGGCCGGCCACTTAGGGTGTTGAATGAGATTGATTTTTCATTCAAGGATTATTCATTCCATCTTCTTCCTTGCTCTCTCTTCTTGCTCTCCCTCTCCTCCTCTTGCCGTGACTGATCAAGGGTGCTAGCACACCTTTGTTTAGTTTTTCTTCACCCATTTATTCGTGTGGATACTTCTAGAGGATCGTACGCTCGACGATCTCGAGATCCGGCACTTCCTTGGACGAGCGGGATTTGTAAAGGGCACGCATCAAGGGTAAAAGGTTTTCTCCTTGTAAATCTAGTTTAGAACTAAGTCTAAGAAACTCGTACTCGTAAAATTTTGTTTTATTTTACTTTGCATGGATCTGGTAACGAGGGTTTCGGGGTTTTCACGACACGAAAAAGCGGTTTTCGCGGCCCGAATAACCCATCATTCAGTACATGGAATAAGCTAATTAGAGTGATCTTGATATAACAAGCATTATGAGAAAAATTGGCGACTAACCTCGAAGTAAAGGATATTTGGATACAACGACAAATCTTGTTACACAAAAAGAAAAGCAGCACGGACAAGGCTTATTCGATATTATGATACTCTCCAGAACTTCTCTACATAAAACACTCCTTGTTTTTTTTGCTCATCATTACATACATTAAAAAACTAGCTAGAAACAAGGAAATCGAAATATGACATTTTCGGAAGCCAACACCATTTTTTTCTTGCATTTCCATTTTCCATGTTCTTTCTGATTAGGAATTTTGTAAATTAGAAAGAAACTATCAAATTTTCAGTATTACCATATTCTTTTTCTAAGGGGATTCCATGCCTTTTAAAAGGAAACAAGAAGCTAAGGAAGAAAATAGCAAACGACAGTAAGTTATCTAAGGTCATTTCGATATCTGAATTTGTTCTTCTGCTTTTTATAAACCCTAATGGGCTGTGTTGGAGTGTATACTTAAAAGTTTAGCTTTTTTACAGATTTATTTTGAAATAAAGAATCACATTGGTCAAATGTTTACATTTATTTGTTAAATGTAATTGTTCAATTAATTTATATAGTCAATAACATGGAGTGTGGAGTCACACTTAGAAGATCATGTTGTCGGTTCTCTATAAATTATAAATAGTTGCTCACGACTAAGATGGAAAGGAACAAACCATTAGAATAGACGTAGTGTAATTAAGTATTAGTTTATCTTGACTAATAAATTACACTGATACACTTTAAGTGTATTGAGTAGGATCATTTAGGTAAGTTCTTTTTGTACTGACTTAGTAAAAGAACTATACCTTAGTTATTATGGAAGTGTGTGCTCTTAATCCTAATATAATAATAAGCATGTATATTTAGTATTTATTTCTTTGACTTATCAAAGGGTGAGGTTTAGCTCGATAAATCATTATGCTCGATAAGTTGGGAAATGATATTACTTATAGTATGTGTTGTTGATTATAGAAGGAATCTGTGTCCTAGTTATCTAGGTTGAGAATGTCCCCAAGAGGAGCTCATAAGTATTGCCATGTTAAACCCTGCAGGTGGGCGTAGTCCAACATGATAATAAAGTTGGGTGGTACTACTCTTGGAGCTAGATATTAATTAAATGAGTTGTCAGTAACTCACTAAATTAGTGGACATTCGAAATCTTAAACACAGGGAGACTAACACACTCACGATAAGAAGGAGCCCATAATGTAATTTGGGATTGGTGCGGTAGTGCGGTAATAACTCTCTAGTGGAATGAGTTATTATCGATGAACTTGAGTTGTGTGTTCGGGGCGAGCACGGGATACTTAAGCTCATCGGAAGGCCAAAACCAATTTCTTCTCTAGGTCCCTGTTGTAGCCTCAATAAAACCTCAAGTCCATCCAAAGAAAAGCCTATCTTGGTGTCCAAGAAGGGGCCGGTTCATTGCTTGGTGACCAAGCAATGGCCGGCCACATATTCTCTAGAAGTGGCCGGCCCTTGCCTTGGGCAAGGGGGTCGGCCACAATATTTAAATTAGGAAGGTTGTTTTTGAATTTTTAAATTTCCTCAGATATTTACAATTTGTAAAAAGAGAGATTTTAAAAATTTATAAAATTTTCCGTATTTAAATTAGGCCACAAGGTTTTAAAAGAGAGTTGTAAAATTTATAAAACTTTGTTTTAAAAAGAAATATTATTAGAGAAGTTTTAAATTTTAAAACTTGATTTTAAATTTTAAAACTTTCCTTTTAATATCCACATTAGAAAAAAAAAGAAGAGAGTTTGTAAAATTTTATTAGAAGTTTTCTTCTTTTAAATTTTATAAAAAAATTTTCTTTCAATCCCTTTTAATAAGTGGCCGGCCACCTTGCTTGGTGCCCAAGCAAGGGGCTAGTTAAATAATTAAACATCAAAAAATAGTTGTTTAATTAATAAATCAATCTAGGATTGATTAATTAAAAGGAAAGAAAAAGAAAAAATTAAAAGGAAATAGGAATGAGTCTAATTTTTTATAAAACTCTTTCCATAATTTTCCGTTGGGAAACTAATATAAAAAGGGGAGAAGGGGAGACCTTGAAAAATATAACAATTGATATTGTGTTGTTGGAGATCATCAAGTGGCCGGCCCCTCTCCCTCTCTTCCCTTTGCTCTCTTTTGCTCCTTTGTGGTGGTGGTGGCCGAATTCTAGAGAAGGAGGAGAAGCTTTCCGGGTGGTGTTCGTCTTAGAGGATCGTCGCCCACACGACGTCTAAGAGGAGGCGAGGGATACGGCAGAAGATCTTGAGGTTTTTAGCATACAGGGAAGAGAAATAACTAGTATTTAATTTCCGCATCATACTAGTTAATTTTTCTTTGTATAAATACCAAATACAAAAGGCATTCGATTCTTGTTTTTCGAATTTAATTTCGATGTCGTGTTCTTTTTCTTTTTTCCTTGTGATTTGATTGTTCCTTTTGGTTAATCTAGAGTTATATAAGGAAATTAAATATTAACTTTCCTTAAAAGACTTTGTTTAGTCGGTGGTTGTTGCTCCCATATCCAAGAAGGCCAAGTGCCTCGCCATGCAATACTGGAAGCCAATTTTGGAAACTAATATTTAATTGAATTTATAACTTAGGTGATTTGGATCAAATGTGTTAAGTTCCGCAGGAGACCCAAATCTAAACCTAAAAGAACATATAAGTTAAACTTGGAATCAAACGTATTAAGTTCCGCAGGAGATACAAGTTTAACTTAAAAGAACACATGGTAGCTAGGAAAGGTTCAGATCACGTACAAAATTTTTGTACAGTGGAGCCATTGGGTTTTCCGAGTAGCAACCAACAGGCTGCTCAATCGGATCTAAGTCATCTCAACCCCTTCGGGGAAAGGCAAAAATTGGGTTAACATAACGGGAGTGTTGGATTTTTCGGGCCACGAAAATCGCTTTTTCGCGTTGCGAAAACCCCGAAACCCCCGCCACTGGATCCGTACGAAGATAAAACTTTTGAAAAACTTACGAGTACGAGTTTCTAAACCTCGATCTACAGTAGATCTACAAAGAAGAAAGGTTATACCCTTGATGCGAAGCCCTTCGCAATCCCGCTCGTCCTCGATTCGCCGAATCTCAAAAGTGTCAAAGTAGACACTTCTCTCTGTGTATCCACACAAGCAAGAGATGGAGAAAAATCTCTAAGGATGTGCTAGCAACCTTAGAGATCAGTAATGGAGGAGAGGGAGAGCAAGAAGAAAGCAAGAGAGGAAGAAGATGGGAGTTACAGCAAAAAAATGAAACTATCCATATGAAATCAAAGTGGTCGACCACTTTAGTGGAGGTTGTAACCTCCATGGGATACCAAGAGTCACAACTCTTGGTAACTCCCATGAGGTGGCATCTCACTTAAGTAACCATGATGATGTGGAGCATCTTCATTGGCCCACTCAATGCCAACTCACCAATGAGGTGGCATAAAGTCAAGTCAAACATGACTCTTCATCTTCCTCTCAAGTCAAGTCAAACTTGATCACTTCTCTCCTATGGTTGATCAAATCTAACCATTGGTTCAAGTCAATTTTAATTTAATGAATCTCTATTCATTGAATTAAATTGATTCAATGAGTCTAAGTCCAAATTAGACTCACTTAACACATGAACCAAATTGACTCCAACTCAATTAGCATAATTTGGATTACTCTTAATCCAATTTGGTTCATCACATGAACCTAATCATTTAGTATAACACCCGAAAATTCTCAAGACTATTGTAGGAATATTCTATGATTTTCTAGAATTATTAGATATTTTTCCGGAATTTTTCGAGTAGCGGAAGTAGCAAAAATTATTAGAAAAGTAAAATGGCTTAAGCGGGAATCGAACCCGGGACCTCTCGGGTCCGCTAAACCTTTAGTTAACCTTAGTAACCAGTGAACCCAGAATGGCCGTGCTGAAAGGAAAGGGAATCAATTATATTTATAATTGGTTTGGCCGAATTAATTACTTAGTATAATAGGAAAGTTGGGGTTTGGTTTATTTTTAGAACTTGGTTCGGCAACTCCTCTCCAAAACCCTCACGCCGACGCCAACCCTCTTCCCTCTCCTTCTCTCGGCGCAACAACAAGGGAAGAACTAGGGTTCCATCCCTAGGGTCCCAAGGTCACTTTCCGGCGACGATTTCAGCACAAGGGCATTCCCCTCCGCGAGTAGAGCACGTGGACGCGAGCGAATCGTCGAGAAGTCGTCTCCACCGGAATTTCTAGCGATTAGATTTGTAAGAAATCTAGCACACAAGGTAAGAAACCCCTCACCTGCAGTATAAGTAGCTCTCGCGTGTTTTCTTTTATGCACTAGATTAGTTTTATTGAATTTTGTCAGCATATAGTGTGTATTTTAACTCTTCTCACAGATTTAGGGATTAGTGAGCATCTCTAGATGGGTCGAGCACGTGTATCCTCTGTAGATAGGGGTTTAGACGCTGCTGGGTGCCTAGAGGTGGTCTCCCTGATCGAGAGGAGAGTTAGAGAGCACCAAATGCTCGACAAAATGCCTAGCACAGCCTTATGATACAGTGGGCATTTAGTTAAATGCCATAGAACATGTTAATTAGCATGATCAGTTTTTATTTCAGCTTTTATGAGACTAGATGTCCAAATGGGTGGGCTTACACAGTCGCCTCTAGGTTCATACAACCTAGTTCTAGGTTCAGATAACCTAGATTCAGCAAAATAGTATTAGCTATTTCAGTATTTTACTTTTCAGTGGCACTGTACTGGATTAGATATCCATTGGGTTGGACTCCCATAGTCGTCCCTAGGTTTAGCTAACCTAGTAAACCCTACTAGATTCGGAACTTGCAATCCCGGGTCTAGTTAGGGATGCGCGCACAGCAAGTACAGTTGCCAGGGCCCATCAGCAGCATGTTTAATATTTTTACTTACTATATGTATATGGTTTTCAACCTTTCACAAATTAGTTCGTGAATTCAGTACAGTCCTAGCAGTAGCTCAGTATTAGCTTAGCTCAATTTTTAGTATCAGCTTAGTTCTTCATTGATACCATGTGATTGATATCATGTTCAGCTTTAAATATGCCATGATTGTATGCTTATATGCCATGCCATGTTTAGTTTATTGAGTATACTTAGCATATCCTTTCAAACAGCATGATTTAAAATCATATTTACATCGTATGCATGTTCTAGTGAGGTAGATGGTTTCTTACTAAGCTTTTTAGCTTACAGATACTATTTTCCTTATACTGCAGATACAGGTAAAAGGAAAATGGACTAGCAGTGGAGGCTGGAGGTCAATGCAGATCAAGATGTGTGTGGAAGGAACTGGAATAAAGATCCTAGGGATCTAGTTTTATTTTATTATGCATTAGAACGTGTTCAGTATGCATTAGTACTCATAGCAAGCGTTATCTTATGTTTCTGTTAGTTAGCAAGAGAACAGTTTAAAACCTTGTTAGTTTTGGTTTCCATATGTTTACATGCCATGAATTAGTATTCTATGCCTTAATCATGTTTAGTATGTTAGCCATTACCTAGTAGAATGTTTCTCTTAGCTTTTATAGTGTTGTGTAATGACCTTGGCACGCATCAGTGCTGATATCAGGGGCCTGATACGAAATCAGAAACCCCTGATCGGTCAGCAGACCGATCAGGGAGTCTCTGATCGGTCGGTAGACCGATCAGGGACCTGGTTTCTGCGAACAGAAGCTTTCTGTTCGTTCCCTGATCGATCCGTGGATCGATCAGGAGCTGGGTCGCGAAAAAAAAAAATGGCTCACTGATCGGTCAGCAGACCGATCAGTAAGCCACTGATCGGTCTCATTCACTGATCAGGGACCCGCTAGATCGGTCGGCAGACCGATCCAGCAGCGTACAGGATTGCAGCGTAGTTTATTGATCGGTCGATTGAACGACCCGGAGTTTCCTACCGTGCCAGTATCAGTAGATCGGTCTGTGGATCGATCTGAAGTTTATTATCAGTTGTAAACACCTCCCCTAGCATGTGTACAACTCCTAGGTACACCTAGAATATTAAGATCAGATTTCAAAGATAATAGTTTAGCAAAATTTTAATAAATCTAGATTTTCCACAATAGTAATTTAGCACAGCATTACGTAACGATCGGCCTCGCAGCCTAGTCTGTAGGAGGCGGGTCGTTACAGAGTGGTATCAGAGCAGTGTTCCATACTTCCTACACACACATCAGCATTGAACCTGCAACTTCCAAGTAAGAATACCTCTACTTTATTTATGTATCTTGCTTTCTTGTTATAGCTCATGTTTATAGATATCTGATGCATGTTAGTATGTGATAGTATATAACATGATAGCAATAGTTATACAATTATAATTGTATTAGTTATGCATGTCCTGTCCTCCATGTCTTTAGAAATGGCACGAGGACGCCCAGCTAGAAGGACACCAGCTACTGAGCCCCAGCATGAGGCAGGCAGTTCAGTGCCTCCCCTAGACCTTATAGCGTTAGTGGCTCAGTTACAGCAGCAGCTAGCTGAACAGCAACAGGAGATAGCCACCCTCAGGGCTAATCAGCAGAATACCCCCAAAGACTCCAGTGGTCTTAGAGGTTCCACCAGTCCAGCCTACGGCACCAGTAGCCCCAGCAGCAGTAGAGGCAAAGAGAGAAGCCTATTTGATCCAGTGGCAGAGAGTCAAGCCCGAGAACTTCTCAGGCACCAGTGAACCATGGGATGCTCAGGCATGGTTCAAAACACTGGAGAGTACGATGGAGCTTCTGGACTTGCCAGAACATGAGAAGGTGAAGTGCGCCTCCTTCTGTATGACAGGAGATGCACGTATGTGGTGGGAGAGAATCAGAGTGAAGCGCCCAGTAAATCAGATGACATGGGCAGACTTCGAGAAAGAATTCTTTGAGGAGTTCTTTCACATGCGGGTTACAAACCGCCACTATGACGAGTTCACTAAGTTTCGTCAGGGCAACCTTTCAGTTGAGGAAGCCGTGAAGAAATTCAACAGGTTGGCTCGTCTATGCCCAGAGCTAGTCAGCACAGAGAAGGAACGAATCCGGTTGATGCTCAAGATGCTGAGGCCAGAGATAGCAGTGAACGTGGCTGGTGGCATACATAGGCCACAAACCACAGAGGAGTTAGTGAGCAGTGCCTTGACCACAGAGCTTTACCAGAACAACATAAAGCAGCAGAAGCAAGTCTCCTCAGAGTCCAAAGGCCAAGGAAACTCTCACACTCAAAAACAGTAAGGCCACAGCTCTAACTGGAAAGGGAACTCCAACAGCAAGCGCAAATCAGGGAGTGACCCAAAAGGAGGACCATCTAGCAAGCGACCCAGTTATCCAAAGTGTGCTACTTGTGGGAAATTCCACCCAGGGGTTTGTCGCAAGGGCACACGAGGATGCTTTGAATGTGGATAAGAAGGGCACATGGCCAAGCAGTGCCCGAACAAGACCGGTCTTCCTCAGCCACAGCAGATTCAGTATGCAGGCCAGCCAGCTCAGTTATATCAGATGCAAGCCGCTCTAGAAGGTCCACTTATCAGCCAGGGCAGATTAGAAGCCCCTCCAGCTATGGCGAATGCGAGGATCTACTCACTCACCAGAGAGGACATAGCCAATGCCTCGACAGTTGTCACAGGTCAGATTAGCATTTTACAGTATAGTGCTACTGTTCTATTTGATACTGGGGCAACCCATTCATATATAGCCAGGATGTTCTCCGAAAAATTAGAAATACCCTCAGAGGTACTCAGTGGTCAGTTTTTGATGGCACTACCTTCAGGAGAGATCATGGCATCCACGCACTGGCTCAGAGCAGTGCCGGTCATTATAGCAGACAGAGAGCTCTTTTGTGATCTGATAGTGCTCGAGATGACCGACTATGACGTTATCTTTGGAATGGACTTTCTGATCAGATACGGCGCTTCTATAGAGTGTCGTAAACAGAAAGTCGTATTCCAACCTGAAGCAGAAGCACAGTTCGAGTTCGTCGGAGAACCGAAGAGAAAGGCCAAGAGGTTTCTCTAAGCTATGAAGGTACAGAGATTAATGGATTCAGGGTGTACAGGATTCCTAGCACACGTAGTCAACGCCTGCCCGGACAAGAACCAATCGTATGTGACTACCCAGCAGTCTTCCCTGAAGAGTTACCAGGCTTAGCACCAGATAGGGAGATTGACTTTGAGATAGAGCTCATTCCCGGTACAAATCCTATCTCCAAAGTGCCTTATCGCATGGCTCCAGCAGAACTGAAGGAACTTCAGGAGCAACTACAGGAGCTGCTTGACAAGGGTTTCATACGCCGGAGTCACTCACCATGGGGAGCGCCTGTATTGTTCGTGAAGAAGAAGGACGGGAGCATGCGCCTGTGTATAGATTACCGGGCACTGAACCAAGTCACAATCAAGAACAGGTATCCTCTTCCCAGAATTGATGACCTGTTCGACCAGCTAAAGGGAGCAGCAGTGCTCTCTAAGATAGACCTCAGATCAGGATATCATCAAGTGAAAGTCAAGGAAGGGGATATACCCAAGACAGCATTTAGGACTAGATATGGACATTACGAGTTCGTAGTCATGCCCTTTGGCGTGACAAATGCTCCAGCTACTTTCATGGACCTCATGAACAGGGTATTCAGAGAATACTTAGATAAATTTGTTATCGTATTCATCGATGACATTCTTATCTATTCAGGAACTCAGGAAGAACATGCAGAGCACCTGAAAACAGTATTGCAGACCCTTCAGCAGAACCAGCTGTATGCCAAGTTCACGAAATGTGAATTTTGGTTAGATCAGGTGTCCTTCATGGGTTACATCATCTCGAAGGATGGTATCATGGTAGACCCCAGTAAGATAGAAGCTGTGAGCAACTGGAAAAGACCTAAGAACGCTAGTGAGATCAGAAGCTTTCTGGGATTAGCAGGGTATTACAGAAAGTTTGTAGAGGATTTCTCCAGGATAGCCTCCCCACTGACAGCTCTTACCAGAAAGAACAGAAAATTTCAGTGGACAGAGGACTGCGAGAACAGTTTCAGCGAGTTGAAAAGGAGGTTGACCAGTGCACCTATTCTGACTCTACCAGAAAATACAGACAGCTTTGATATATATAGTGATGCCTCTAAGTTGGGACTAGGAGCAGTGCTGATGCAAGACGGCAAGGTAATCGCCTACGCCTCCAGACAACTTAAGGATTATGAGAGGAATTACCCCACTCATGACCTTGAGCTTGCAGCAGTAGTGTTCGCTCTCAAAATTTTGAGACATTACTTGTATGAAGCTCAGTGCAGAGTGTATACAGATCATCAGAGTCTGAAGTACTTCTTCACTCAGAAGGATCTGAATATGCGACAGCGCAGATGGCTAGAGCTGGTCAAAGACTACGACATAGACATCCTCTACCACCCAGGAAAAGCAAATAGGGTGGCAGATGCACTTAGTAGAAAGTCCAGTGCTGCCCTATTATCTCTAGCAGCCATATCACCACCCCTACAGAAGGAGATCTCAGATTTCGGTCTCGAGCTCAAAGTCAGACAGCTCTCTACTATGACATTAGAGTCTACCTTGCTCGGTGACATCCAGACAGCTCAGGAGCAGGATCCTGAAATTCAGAGAATCAAGCAAGGTTTAGAAGAATCAGAAGGTGGAGAGTTCAGAATATCAGATAGAGGGGTATTATATTTTGGTGCCAGATTATGCGTTCCAGATCAGGAGGAACTACAGAGGAAAATCCTAGACGAGGCTCACAAGACTCCTTATGCGATGCATCCTGGCTCCACCAAAATGTATCAGGACTTGAAGAAACATTTTTGGTGGCCTGGGATGAAGAGAGACATCGCTCGATATGTCTGTTGGGTTCGTCGGGCCGCGAAAATCGCTTTTCCGCGTCGCGGAAACCCCGAGTCACCCGAAGCCATGGATCTCGTGCAAAGATTCGTAAACAAAAACTTTTCGAAAAACCTTTTCTTGTACGAGTTTGTAAAAACTTTAGATCTACACTAAAGTTAAGATCATTACCCTTGATGCGCACCCCACGTGAATCCCGCTCGTCCAAATGTTGCCGGATCTCAAGACCGTCAAGCGCACGGTCCTCTAGAAGTATCCACACGGACACACTAGATGGAGGTGACCAAAAACCAAGGTGTGCTAGCACCTATGTGGTTCGGCCAAGGAAGGAGGAGAGGGAGAGAGCAAGAAGAACTCTAGGAGGAAGAAGAAGGAATGAATGAATGGAATTAATTTTCAAAAATGAAAATTCTTCTCCACATTCAAGTGGCCGGCCACCTTCTAGGAGGTGTAACCCCCACATTAATTCCAATTAATGTGGAGAACATTAAGAGTTGTAACCCCCATGAGGTGGCACTCTAGGATGATGTGGATCAACACTATTGGTCCACATCTTGCCACCTCACTAAATGACATGGCAACAAGTGTAACCTCCTCATTTAATGTGGGCCGACCACATTAAATGCTATGGAGGCTTGTAACCTCCATGAGGTGGCACACATTGATGATGTGGAGCAATCCTATTGGTCCACATCTTGCCAACTCACTAGTGATGTGGCAAAAAGTCAAGTCAAACATGACTTTTTCTCTTCCTCTCAAATCAAGTCAAACATGATCAAATCTCTCTCATGGTTGATCTAATCCAACCATATGATTCAAGCCAACTTAATATAATGAATCTAATTCATTAAATTAAGTTGATTTAATGAGTCATAATCTAAATTAGACTCATTGAATACATGAATCAACTTGAGTCCAACTCAATTAGCCCAATTTGGATTACTCTTAATCCAATATGATTCATCAAATGAATCTAATCCTCTTAGTTCATCATATGAACCAAATCTCCATGTAATTGTCCTTAGTGTGTGACCCTATAGGTTCTTGTAACGTTGGCAATGCCCTAAACCCATTTAGGAGCATAAGTAATGAGCGGTATCTAGCAACACATCATTACTACCCAAGTTACAAGAATGTCGAGATCCGACATCACCTTGTGACTACCAATTGTGACTCCTCACAAAATAAGTGACATTGTCCTTCTATCCTAGACATCTAGATTGATCAATATGAGGCATAGACCGTGTCATCCTCTAATCAATCTAAATCTTTAACTCCAAGTAGACTCACTCGATCAAATGAGCTCAACATCTAATGTTGACTTATTTGGGCATGGCCATGCACTTCGTGGTCTAACTCTATCAAGAATATTGATGTCGCTCCCATCATATGGGAGGGATAGATCCCATCTACATCACTCACATCCCTCTGCATAATTTGTTACATACCCAGTAATCGCCTTTATAGTCCACCCTGTTACGGGTGACGTTTGACGAAACCAAAGTACATAACTCCTTACGTAGGGATCCATGGTGACTTCAGGTCTAAGGACTAATAGTCATACTAATAGCCACATGAGAAAGTATATGATACTCATATAACGATCCATGATACTTTCTCATGGCGGGTCATTCAGTATACATTCTCCAATGTATACCCATGTGTCAGCTTGATATCTCTATATCCATGACTTGTGAGATCAAGTCATCGAGCTGACCTACATGCTAGTCTTATTGCATTAACATTGTCCCTGAATGTTAATACTCGACTAGGAATGATTTAGAGTAGTGTTCCCTATATCATCTCACTATCGATTCAACTAATCGATTGATATAGGTATGAACCTTCTACTCAAGGACGCTATTATACTTAGTCTATTTGGCACTAATACAAATAAGTATAATAACCAAACAAATGCCTTTATTAATATACAAGAATATGATACAATGAGTCCATACAATCATCAAATGATTGGCTCTAGGGCTCTAACTAACAATCTCCCACTAGCACTAGTGCCAATCAGTATAGGCTCTAAGGCCTAATGACTTAGTGTGACCATCATGCTTTCTCTGTGCCAAAGCCTTGGTCAAGGGATCTGCGATGTTAGCCTCTATAGGTACTCTGCAAATCTTCACATCTCCTCTATCGATAATCTCTCGAATGAGATGGAAGCGCCGTAGTATGTCCGCTGGTGTGAGCGAGGTTCCTTCGCCTGTGCTATAGCTCCATTGTTGTCACAATAGAGCTCAACTGGGTCAGCGATGCTAGGAACCACCCCAAGTTCAGTGATGAACTTGCGGATCCAAACTGCCTCCTTTGCTGCCTCTGATGCAGCAATATACTCGGCCTCTGTTCTAGAATCAGCTATTGTGTCCTGCTTCGAACTCTTCCAGCTCACAGCACCACCATTTAAGCAAAACACGAACCTTGACTGCGATCGGTAATCATCCTGATCGGTCTGAAAGCTGGCATCACTGTAACCCTTTACAGTTAGCTCATCATTGCCTCCATATATCAAGAAATATTCTTTAGTCCTTCTCAAGTACTTAAGAATATTCTTGACCGCTATCCAGTGACTTTCACCTGGATCTGACTGTATCTGCTCGTCATGCTCAAAGCATACGAGACATCAGGTCGAGTACATAGCATTGCGTACATGATCGATCCTATGGCTGAGGCATAAGGGATCTGATCCATGCGGTCTCTCTCCTCTCTAGAAGAGGGACCTTGAGTCTTCGAAAGACTCACGCCATGTGACATCGACAGAAATCCCTTCTTGGAGTTCTGCATGGCAAACCGAAGGAGTACCTTGTCAATGTATGTACTCTGACTTAGGCCAAGCAATCTCTTAGATCAATCTCTATAGATCTGTATCCCTAGAATGCGGGATGCCTCACCTAAGTCCTTCATTGAGAAGCAACTCCCTAGCCAGGTCTTGACTGCCTGAAGCAAAGGGATGTCCTTCCCAATGAGTAGTATGTCATCCACATACAATATGAGGAAGATAACTATATCCCCTACAACCTTCTTGTAGACACAAGGCTCATCTTCGTTCTTGATGAAACCAAACTATTTGATTGCATCATCAAATTGAAGATTCCAGCTCCGAGAAGCTTGCTTTAGTCCATAAATGGACCTACGCAGCTTGCATACTCTGCTAGTATGCTTTGGATCTACAAAACCCTCAGGTTGTGTCATGTACACATTCTCGAGTAGGTTTCCATTCAGAAACACGGTTTTGACGTCCATTTGCCATATCTCATAGGCATGGTAGGATGCAATAGCAAGCATGATCCGAATGGACTTAAATATCGCTACTGGAGAAAAGGTTTCATCATAGTCAATACCATGAATCTGCTTGAAACCTTTAGCTACCAAGCGACCCTTATAGATAAGTCCATCCATGTCAGTCTTTCTCTTAAAGACCCACTTACACCCAATGGGTTTTACCCCTTCAGGTGGATCAACCAAAGTCCATACTTGGTTGGTGTACATGGAATCCATCTCGGATCTCATGGCCTCTAGCCATTTCTCAGAATCTGGTCTCGTCACAGCTTCTTGATAGGTGGTAGGCTCATCCTCTATGAGTACAACGTCATCATGGTCAGACAAGAGAAATGAATATCTCTGACGTACCCTATCAGACCTGCGAAGAGGTATGTCTACTTGAACGGTTGTTGTTCCTCAACTCTTTGTGGAACAACATCATCCACAACACTTTGTGGTTCCATTCAATTTCCATCGAGGCATCAGGCTATTGTTCGCATCTTGAACTTCTTCAAGATCGAGCGTGCTACTACTCTTTCTAGAAACAAAATCCCTTTCTAGAAAGACCCGATATTTGCCACAACTACCTTGTCCTGGGAATGTAGAAGTAATATCCCTTAGTTTCCTTGGGATATCCGATGAAATAGCACTTGTTGGATTTGGGTCCTAATTTGTCTGAGACTTGACGTCGTACGTAAGCCTCACAGCCCCAAATCCTCATGAAAGACACCTGGGCATCTCTCCCAGTCCATATCTTATATGGTGTCTTTATCACGGCCTTGAATGGAACTCGGTTGAGAATGAAAGCTGCCGTGTCTAGAGCATATCCCCATAGATATGTCGGAAGATCTGTGTGACTCATCATAGATCGTACCATATCTAATAAGGTATGATTCCTCCTTTCGGATACACCATTCCACTGTGGTGTTCCAGGAGGAGTGAGTTGAGATAAAATCCCACACTCAGCTAAGTAGTCACGAAACTCATGGCTTAAGTATTCACCACCTCGATCTGATCAAAGTATCTTAATACTCTTGCCAAGCTGGTTCTGTACTTCATTCTTGAATTCTTTGAACTTTTAAAAGGATTCAGACTTATGTGTCATCAAATACACATAACCATATCTACAGAAGTCATCAGTAAATGTGATGAAGTACCTATAACCGCCTCTAGCAGCGACATTGAAAGTGCCACATACATCACTATGTATGAGTCCTAACAAATCAGTCACTCTTTCGCTGTGCCCACTAAAAGGAGTCTTGGTCATCTTGCCTCGTAGGCATGACTCGCATATCTCATATGATTCAAAATCAAATGAGTCCAGCAAACCATCCTTATGGAGCTGGGATAAGCGCTTGTCATTTATATGACCTAAGCGACAGTGCCAGAGATAGGTGTGGTTCATATCGTTCTATTTGAACCTCTTGGTACTAACGTTATAGATAGGGCTCTCTAGATATAGAATATAGAGTCCGTTTATCAGAGGTGCACTACAATAGAACATATCGTTTAAATAGACAGAACAATATTTGTTGTTTATTATAAACGAGAATCCTTTCTTGTCCAAACAAGAAACTGATATAATGTTCTTAGTCAAGGCAGGCACATAACAACAATCATCTAATTCTAATACAAGCCAAGAGGGAAGAGATAGATGATAAGTTCCTACAGCAATAGCAGCAACTCGTGCTCCATTGCCTACTCGTAGGTCTATCTCACCCTTCATCAATGCCCTGCTATTCCTCAGCGCTTGTACATTAGTACAAATGTGCGAAGCACATCCGGTATCTAATACCCACGATGAAAAAATAGAGAGGTTGACTTCTATAACATGTATACCTGAAGTAGAAATCTTATTTCTCTTCTTCTTAAGATCTTCTTGGTATTCTTTAGAGTTCCTCTTCCAGTGCCTTGCTTGTCCTTGATATAGGTGACAAAGATGCTCAACCATATCGTAAGCACCCATCAACTCATGTTGCTTCTGAAGCTCAGAGTTCATGGTCGCGAGCATAAGACATGACACATCTAATGCGTCATCTTGATGCTTCTTGTAAGCATCTCGGTCTGCTCGCGTGGCAGTGGCAGGAGGAGCCTCCGGAATGGGCTGCTCCAGAACGTACAGTTTACGTTCCTGAGTGAGAACAATTCTCAGGTTCCTGTACCAGTCCAGGAAATTTGCTCCGTTGAGCTTGTCCTTCTTAAGGACAGAACGCAGGGAGAAAGAGTTCGTATTCGACGTCATGGTTATCTACAACATAAAATTTGCAGAAATAAATATCATATTCTTTTAAAATCATTTAATTAGGTCTTTAACTAAATGATGCTCCCACTGAATACTATAATTCTTGTGGGACAAGATCCACATCATACTAACCTTTGAGTTAGCTTTGGCTAATACGCCCAAGGCTTAGTATGATCGGTAGGTAACGATTACCAATTACATCTCTATGCAACTCTTGTTTATAGGATCAAGATCCATATTTATATTAAAACTCGAGTTAGCTTTGGCTAATACGCCCGAGAGTTAATATAAACGTGATTTTGTCCTACCTTTTCAACTATTGGAAGAATGCCTATAGTTGACTCGATCCAACCGAGTAACTAGGAATACTCAATCTAATTGAGTTTGTATTCACCCATGCGTTGATAGGCGGGACCAAGATTGTCCCTCCGTACCCTACCAAGATAATATGTATTGCTCTGCTTTGGCAGATTCAACAATACATGTGATCGAGGTAGTGATAGGTATCACGCGGTTAGGCATTTAGAGTTGGTTCGATCTAGATCTAATCTAATCGAGAAGGATGCATCTTGTGCATGACTTAGATCTAATCTAATCGCAAGGGTGCATCATGTGCACGACTTAGATCTAATCTAATCGTTAAGGCACTAATTAATTAATTAATTATTAAACATGCATCAGATACATAACAATTAATTAATTAATCTATTTGTGATTTAGTCATGGCCTTACTACGATCTTCTCAAGCCAATGAGAAGATCGAATGGTCAACCTAGGGTCAACAGCTTCTCCAAGCTCCTCCCTTTGACCACCTTGTGTTGCTCGTGCCCGCCTCGGAACTCCGTCTCGTGTGGACCCTCCACCGCTCCAATTTGTACATTACAATTTGAAACTCGAGTTACATTCGAGTCTAAATCTAATTTACAACCAGAATAAGAGAAAGGCACGACGCGCAGGCCGTGGGAAAAAAAAATAAAAATACAGCACACACAATCATATGACGGCACGCAGGCCGTATTATGAATTACAACACAAATCCAATCTTATTGGGTATTTTGGGCCATGACTATCACAAATTAATATATAATTCAAAATTATATATTTTTCATAATTTTTCTGTAATTTTAAAATAATTTTTACAATTTTTATGAATAAAATTTCCCGGCGGTCCCGTTTAGCGGTTTCGGGCGCAATCGCGGAACGGATCCCCTTGCGGGGCCAAGGGGCAGCGCCCCTACCCGCGATCTAACCATCGCGAGGGTTCCTTTGTGATCCAATAGTGCCTAAACCCGCTGTCCCAAAACGATTTGGGTCGAGACATTGCCGTTTCGGAAAAATCTTCCCGGCGGGTTCGTTCTTAGCGATTTCGGGTGCAATCGCGAAGCAAATTCCCTTGCGGGGTTAGGGGCAATGCCCCTACCCACGATCTAACCATCGTGAGTTGCTCCTTTCCGATCTAATGGCAACCGACCCCGCTGTCCCAAACGGATTTCGGGAAAAACGAAGCCGTTTAAAAGAAAACTTTCCGATAGCCGAAGCCTACAAGTGCCAAGACACTTGTGCTTCGCTTCTATGGAAAAATTACTCATAAAAACTCTAAAAACTCAATTTTTACAGAAAATCACAGAAGGTATATTTTTCATAAAAATACAAACGAACTCGTATAAGTCTTTGCACGTGGCTCTGATACCACTGTTGGGTTCGTCGGGCCGCGAAAGCCGCTTTTCCGCGTCGCGGAAACCCCGAGTCACCCGAAGCCATGGATCTCGTGCAAAGATTCGTAAACAAAATCTTTTCGAAAAACCTTTTCTTGTACGAGTTTGTAAAAACTTTAGATCTACACTAAAGTTAAGATCATTACCCTTGATGCGCGCCCCACGCGAATCCCGCTCGTCCAAATGTTGCCGGATCTCAAGACCGTCAAGCGCACGGTACTCTAGAAGTATCCACACGGACACACTAGATGGAGGTGACCAAAAACCAAGGTGTGCTAGCACCTATGTGGTTCGGCCAAGGAAGGAGGAGAGGGAGAGAGCAAGAAGAACTCTAGGAGGAAGAAGAAGGAATGAATGAATGGAATCAATTTTCAAAAATGAAAATTCTTCTCCACATTCAAGTGGCCAGCCACCTTCTAGGAGGTGTAACCCCCACATTAATTCCAATTAATGTGGAGACCATTAAGAGTTGTAACCCCCATGAGGTGGCACTCTAGGATGATGTGGATCAACACTATTGGTCCACATCTTGCCACCTCACTAAATGACATGGCAACAAGTGTAACCTCCTCATTTAATGTGGGCCGGCCACATTAAATGCTATGGAGGCTTGTAACCTCCATGAGGTGGCACACATTGATGATGTGGAGCAATCCTATTGGTCCACATCTTGCCAACTCACTAGTGATGTGGCAAAAAGTCAAGTCAAACATGACTTTTTCTCTTCCTCTCAAATCAAGTCAAACTTGATCAAATCTCTCTCATGGTTAATCTAATCCAACCATATGATTCAAGCCAACTTAATATAATGAATCTAATTCATTAAATTAAGTTGATTTAATGAGTCATAATCTAAATTAGACTCATTGAATACATGAATCAACTTGAGTCCAACTCAATTAGCCCAATTTGGATTACTCTTAATCCAATATGATTCATCAAATGAATCTAATCCTCTTAGTTCATCATATGAACCAAATCTCCATGTAATTGTCCTTAGTGTGTGACCCTATAGGTTCTTGTAACGTTGGCAATGCCCTAAACTCATTTAGGAGCATAAGTAATGGGCGGTATCTAGCAACACATCATTACTACCCAAGTTACAAGAATGTCGAGATCCGACATTACCTTGTGACTACTAATTGTGACTCCTCACAAAATATGTGACATTATCCTTCTATCCTAGACATCTAGATTGATCAATATGAGGCATAGACCGTGTCATCCTCTAATCAATCTAATTCTTGAACTCCAAGTAGACTCACTCGATCAAATGAGCTCAACATCTAATGTTGACTCATTTGGGCATGGCCATGCACTTCGTGGTCTAACTCTATCAAGAATATTGATGTCGCTCCCGTCATATGGGAGGGATAGATCCCATCTACATCACTCACATCCCTCTGCATAATTTGTTACATACCCAGTAATCGCCTTTATAGTCCACCCTGTTACGGGTGACGTTTGACGAAACCAAAGTACATAACTCCTTATGTAGGGATCCATGGTGACTTCAAGTCTAAGGACTAATAGTAATACTAATAGCCACATGAGAAAGTATATGACACTCATATAACGATCCATGATACTTTCTCATGGCGGGTCATTCAGTATACATTCTCCAATGTATACCCATGTGTCAGCTTGATATCTCTATATCCATGACTTGTGAGATCAAGTCATCGAGCTGACCTACATGCTAGTCTTATTGCATTAACATTGTCCCTGAATATTAATACTCGACTAGGAATGATTTAGAGTAGTGTTCCCTATATCATCTCACTATCGATTCAACTAATCGATTGATATAGGTATGAACCTTCTACTCAAGGACGCTATTATACTTAGTCTATTTGGCACTAATACAAATAAGTATAATAACCAAACAAATGCCTTTATTAATATACAAGAATATGATACAATGAGTCCATACAATCATCAAATGATTGGCTCTAGGGCTCTAACTAACAATGTCAGCACCTGTCTAACCTGTCAGAGGGTTAAGGTAGAACATCAGAGACCAGGGGGAGTTTTGCAGCCCATACAGATACCAGAATGAAAGTGGGAAGACATTTCTATGGATTTCATAGTGGGATTACCCAGGACCACGAATGGTTTTGATACCATCTGGGTAATAGTCGACAGATTGACTAAATCAGCCCACTTTTTAGCTATCACGATATCCTACTCCATGGAACATTTAGCTCGATTGTATCTCAAGGAGATCGTTAGACTACATGGAGTCCTACGAACAATTATATCAGACAGAGAGAGCAGATTCACATCACACTTCTGGGAGTGTGTACAGTCAGCTTTGGGCACGAAGTTGAAGTTTAGCACAGTCTTCCATCCTCAGACAGATGGACAGACGGAGCGGGTAAATCAGGTACTCGAAGATATGCTCCGAGCATGTGCCCTAGATTTCAAAGGAAGTTGGTGCAAATATCTGAGTCTAGCAGAATTTGCATACAACAACAGCTATCAGGCCACTATCGGTATGGCACCTTATGAGGCTCTCTATGGGTGGAGGTGTATATCTCCAATCTGCTGGTATGAGTGTGGTGAACAGAAAGAACTAGAACTTCAGACAGATCTAGTGGCAGATACCACAGCAGCTATACAGCAGATCCGCCAGAGGATAGAGACAGCTCAGAGCTATGCTGATACACGGCGCAGACCCTTAGAGTTTTCAGTCGGGGATACAGTGTTCCTCAGAGTAGCTCCCATGAAGGGAGTGATGCGTTTTGGGAAGAAGGGCAAGCTTAGTCCCAGATATGTGGGACCATACCTTATCAGAAGAAGAGTGGGCAAGGTAGCATATGAGCTAGAGCTACCCCAGGAAATGTCAGCTGTCCACAACGTATTTCATGTCTCTATGCTGAAGAAGCATACCCCAGATACCACCCAGGTGATTGAGCCCCAGTCGGTACAGATCCGCGAAGACCTCAGCTATGATAGTCAGCCTATTCAGATAATAGACCGAGCAGTTAAGAAATTGCGGAACAAGGAAGTACCATTAGTCAAAGTCATTTGGCACAGTCACACAGTAGAAGAGGCAACTTGGGAGACAGAAGCCAGCATGAGACAGAAGTACCCAGAATTATTCTAACTTCAAGGATGAACTTTTTATAAGGTATGGCGGATTGTAACGCCCGAAAATTCTCAAGACTATTGTAGAAATATTCTATAATTTTTCTGGAATTATTAGATATTCTTTCGGAATTTTTCGAGTAGCGGAAGTAGCAAAAATTATTATAAAAGTAAAATGGCTTAAGCGGGAATCGAACCCGGAACCTCTCGGGTCCGCTAAACTTTAGTTAACCTTAGTAACCGGTGAACCCAACAGGGCCTTGCTAAAAGAAAATGGAATCAATTATATTTATAATTGGTTTGGCCGAATTAATTACTTAGTATAAATAGGAAAGTTAAGTTGGGGTTTGGTTTATTTTTAGAACTTGGTTCGGCAACTCCTCTCCAAAACCCTCACGCCGACGCCGACCCTCTTCCCTCTCCTTCTCTCGGCGCCACAACAAGGGAAGAACTAGGGTTCCATCCCTAGGGTCCCAAGGTCACTTTCCGGCGACGATTTCAGCACAAGGACGTTCCCCTCCGCGAGTAGAGCACGTGGACGCGAGCGAATCGTCGAGAAGTCGTCTCCACCGGAATTTCTAGCGATTAGATTTGTAAGAAATCTAGCACACAAGGTAAGAAACCCCTCACCTACAGTATAAGTAGCTCTCGCGTGTTTTCTTTTATGCACTAGAGTTTTATTGAATTTTGTCAGCATATAGTGTGTATTTTAACTCTTCTCACAGATTTAGGGATTAGTGAGCATCTCTAGATGGGCCGAGCATGTGTATGCTCTGTAGATAGGGGTTTAGACGCTGCTGGGTGCCTAGAGGTGGTATCCCTGATCGAGAGGAGAGTTAGAGAGCGCCAAATGCTCAACAAAATGCCTAGCACAGCCTTATGATACAGTGGGCATTTAGTTAAATGTCATAGAACATGTTAATTAGCATGATCAGTTTTTATTTCAGCTTTTATGAGACTAGATGTCCAAATGGGTGGGCTCCCACAGTTGCCTCTAGGTTCAGACAACCTAGTTCTAGGTTCAGATAACCTAGATTCAACAAAATAGTATTAGCTATTTCAGTATTTTACTTTTCAGTGGCATTGTACTGGATTATATATCCATTGGGTTGGGCTCCCATAGTCGTCCCTAGGTTTAGCTAACCTAGTAAACCCTACTAGATTCGGAACTTGCAATCCCGAGTCTAGTTAGGGATGCGCGCACAGCAAGTATAGTTACCAGGGCCCATCAGCAGCATGTTTAGTATTTTTACTTATTATATGTATATGGTTTTCAACCTTTCACAAATTAGTTCGTGAATTCAGTACAGTCCTAGCAGTAGCTCAGTATTAGCTTAGCTCAGTTTTTAGTATCAGCTTAGTTCTTCATTGATACCATGTGATTGATATCATGTTCAGCTTTAGATATGCCATGATTGTATGCTTATATGTCATGCCATGTTTAGTTTATTCAGTTTACTTAGCATATCCTTTCAAACAGCATGATTTAAAATCATATTTGCATCGTATGCATGTTCTAGTGAGGTAGATGTTTCTTACTAAGCTTTTTAGCTTACAGATACTATTTTCCTTATACTGCAGATACAGGTAAAAGGACAATGGACTAGTAGTGGAGGCTGGAGGTCAATACAGATCAAGATGTGTGTGGAAGGAACTGGAATAAAGATCCTAGGGATCTAGTTTTATTTTATTATGCATTAGAACGTGTTCAGTATGCATTAGTACTCATAGCAAGCGTTATCTTATGTTTCTGTTAGTTAGCAAGAGAACAGTTTAAAACCTTGTTAGTTTTGGTTTCCATAGGTTTACATGCCATGAATTAGTATTCTATGCCTTAATCATGTTTAGTATGTTAGCCATTACCTAGTAGAATGTTTCTCTTAGCTTTTATAGTGTTGTGTAATGACCTTGGCACGCATCAGTGCTGATATCAGGGGCCTGATACGAAATCAGAAACCCCTGATCGGTCACTGATCGATCTGTGGATCGATCAGGAGCTGGGTCACGAAAAAAAAAATGGCTCACTGATCGGTCAGCAGACCGATCAGTAAGCCACTGATCGGTCTCATTGACCGATCAGGGACCCGCTGGATCGGTCGGCAGACCGATCCAGCAGCGTACAGGATTGCAGCGTAGTTTATGGATTGGTCGGTTGAACGATCCGGAGTTTCCTACCGTGCTAGTATCAGTAGATCGGTCTGTGGATTGATCCAAAGTTTATTATCAGTTGTAAACACCTCCCCTAGCATGTGTACAACTCCTAGGTACACCTAGAATATTAAGATCAAATTTCAAAGATAATAGTTTAGCAAAATTTTAATAAATCTAGATTTTCTGCAATAGTAATTTAGCACAGCATTACGTAACGATCGGCCTCGCAGCCTAGTCAGTAGGAGGCGGGTCGTTACATTTAGGTTCATCAAATGAACCTAATCTCCATCTAATTGCCCTTTGTGTGTGACCCTATAGGTTCTTATGATGTTGGCAATGCTCCTAAACCCATTTAGAAACATAAGTAATGAGCGGTATCTAGCAACACATCATTACTACCCAAGTTATACGAATGTTGAGATCCAACATCACCTTGTGACTACTAATTGTAACTCCTCATAATATATGACAAGTGTCCTTCTATCCAAGACATCTAGATTGATCAATGTGAGGCATAGACCGTGTCATCCTCTAATCAATCTAAATCTTGAACTCCAAGTAGACTCACTAAATCAAATGAGCTCAATATCTCATATTGACTCATTTAGGCATGGCCATGCACTTTGTGGTCTCACTCTATCAAGAATATCGATGTCTCTCCCGTCATATAGGAGAAATAGATCCCATCTACATCACTCACATCCCTCTGCATAATTCGTTACATACCCAGTAATCGTCTTTATAGTCCACCCAGTTACGGGTGACATTTGACGAAACCAAAGTACATAACTCCTTATGTAGGGAACCATGGTGACTTCAGGTCTAAGGACTAGTAGTCATACTAATAACCACATGAGAAAGTATATGACACTCATATAACGATCCATGATACTTTCTCATGGCGGGTCATTCAGTATACATTCTCCAATGCATACCCATGAGTCAACTTGATGTCTCTATATCCATGACTTGTGAGATCAAGTCATCGAGTTGACCTACATGCTAGTCTTATTGCATTAACATTGTCCCTAAATGTTAACACTCGATTAGGAATGATTAAGAGTAGTGTTTCCTATATCATCTCACTATCGGTTCAACTAACCGATTGATATAGGTGAGAACCTTCTACTCAAGGACGCTATTATACTTAGTTTATTTGGCACCAATACAAGTAAGTATAATAACCAAAACAAATGCCTTTATTTATATATAAGAATATGATACAATAAGTCCATAATACAATCATCAAATGATTGGCTCTAGGACTCTAACTAACAGGGAGCTCACACTAACTACGAGCAATTTTAGTTTCAAAGTTCAGCATCAAGAGAAGTTTCACTGATCAAAAAATTTTAGATTTAGAATCTTGACAAAAATAGATAGATTGGAACACTAATTGGTAGTATAAGAGTAGGAACTTATTATGAGATTGCCACTGATCAAGAACTGCATAAAGAACTTGGCACACAATGGTTTAACTTAATACATGCCCTTTGTGCTACTCTTCTTTATTATGAACCCATCAATCACTACTCTCCACATAATTGTTGAACTAAATCTTCAGAAACTTCAATTTCTGTTAAGTTTTGGAAGTCACAAATTCCTTTGGCTTTATGTCAGTATCAAATCCTTGATAACAATTGCAATCTAAGGTTCAGATTCACATTCACCTTCAAAGAATTCCTGCTTTTCAGATCTAAATTTAGATTCCAATCTGTGCATCAAATGGCAGTTTCAGGACTTTCCTGTCGATGAAGTTTCAGCTTGAATCATGAAGAGGAGAGCTTAACAAGGAATCTCATTTAGCACTGAAATAATAGGAGACTGAGTTCAAGTTGCTATTGTCAGGAATAAACACGAAGAATTGGCACCAAACCGGTTGATCTCTATAGCTTCTATCAAATTCATTATTTCACATACTTGTAAATCTATCGCGAGGATATGACTACAAAGGTCCAAATACAACCTTGGATGGATATTAGTACTTACATTGAGAATCTCCCATGGAGTAGAGAACATCAATCCTCTATTAACTAGACTAGTATTGGTATACATGCCTTGCCCATTACCTAATTGGTAGTAGCAGAGGCATGTATATAGACGTTTCCTAGGACGGTGCCTCTTGATCTCCAATAGGTTGTTGGTAGGCCCGACCCTTATTTTCCCAATTTAGTATGGGATGGTGCCATAGAAGAATCTACATTCTCTACATCGGGCTCCGATCCCTAACGTGCCAATTGGTCGCTTCCATGGTCGACCCCGACCACGACTGCAAATAAGGCTTACTCACTAAGTGTCATCATGCTATAAAATGAATAAGATAATCACTAGATACCTAATACACAAATATCGAAACAGTTACACCATCCAATAAAATTGGAGGGAGTCTACCCAACTATACCTTAATTCCTACAATAATAAACTTGTCTAATAATAAACTACACCTAGTAGTGAACACAAAAGGCAAGATAATCACTAAAAGTATACCAACGTTTCCTATAGCACAGAAATGTCCTTCGGCTTACCTTGCGTCCCAAACTTGAAAAATCATAAATCAAATGAGAGAGAAATCCTAAAAACACAAAACCCTGTATTCAAACTCAAACTTGGCTCTGATACCAATAAATTTGTCATGTCGTGAGGGTATACATGTCCACCAAATTTGATGGTACCCCCTAGTGACAATATAGAAATAATCGATATCAAACTAATTCAAGCCAACATAAAACACCAATGTAATATAACAACACCAAGTCACAAATGACAATGCATGTATGTATGCACGAACATGTGATCATATTAAACTAACCAAAATATAACCAATAATATAAATATTCGATACAAAAAGAAAACCAAAATTTCAAATAGCAGAAAGTACACCAACGACTCAAACAGAAATCCAAACTCGAGTGAGACTAGTAGCCAGGACCTCTTAGCGACACAACACCTCTATCTGCTAACCTGAAAGTCAAAGGAAAAGCAAAGGGTAGTGAGTATAATAACTCAGTGGGTAAAAGAATATAGTGCATGAATAATATACTGTCAAGAAATCAAAGGATGCAATCTCAGGTGAAGTACTTACTATAAAAGTAAGAGAGTCAATATGATCAACCACTAACGGAGCATAACTAACTATGTACTCGTCTACTAACTTGTTCAACCAAGTGTGACCAATAAATCAAGAGTACATACGTTACATCCCAACCTGCACGAATAAGTACCTGACTGATATATAGCAAGTATATAATAAGAACTGACTGCAAGAGGACGTTATACCAGGATGATCCTATGAGTAGTCAAGGTAAACAAATAGTCATTGTTTGCAAGCAAACTAGCAACCACGAATGATCTCATGCGCAGACAAGATAAGTAAAAAATCACTATCTACGGGTGAACTCGCTATCACGAATGGTCTCATGGACAGACAGGGCATATACATAGCTGTCTAACTACGGACTGCATGCAAACTCGCTACCATGAATGGTCTCGTGGGTAGTCGTATATATATAATGATCGCTGATGACTCTTTCAACCATAAATGAGAGACATTGGTCGATGAGATATACTAACGGTCATTGACAACTCTCTCAACCACGAATGAGAGACAATGGTTGGCAGGATATACTAACCACGAGTCTAGTTGGATACTCAAAATTCTACACTATGGTATTATCTTACTAATGTATAAGCATGAACCTATATAACAAGTAAGGGTCTACTTAGATACTCAGTATCCTCTACTACGATATAATCCTTCTAAAATATAGGTAGAAAATACACAATCAGACTCCCAAAATGCTAGTCAACCAATCTCGTCAAGAAAATACTAGTCATCTATTATTAATATCTCAACTAATTCTATGGTATCATCACATATATAATAAACATTGGAATCAAGATTAAGTAATCCTAGGGGTTGATCCGAAGGGAAAAGTCTAGTGGAATTCGCTATCCCTCTGCTATGGAGTGATTTCCATCAAGTATAGGTCCTCACAATCTCACTAATATATATGCACTCACAAGTATACAACTATACTACATATAATATCAATACCCTGTTGGCATGAGCCTAAGTATATTACTATAGTATAATATAAATGCACAAACTAAGCTTACAACTAGACTATGGTCTGGGACTATCATGTATATATAAACTGAATCATGAATAACAACCAAGACTACGTAGCTATCAACAATAGATCAAAGTATAAGGATAAACAATAAGGTATTTAACTCAGGAGCAATATAGAACAGATTTATGGTAAGCAAGTAATTGCGACCTAATCATGTACTATAATCAAAACTCGCAAAAGACAAGCAGAATCTACCCACCTCAAATGTAGATTGTTCTGACCATCTTCAAGTCAAAGGTTTGCTTCAAGCTAAAATCCTACAAATTTAAGATATAGATCCAATCTAACTACTAGAGTAATCCTATTAACAATTCAGTTAACTATCTAATTAATTAAACTAACTTAGTTAACTCTTAATTGATATCTAATCAATTATCCACATAAGAGAGTTAATTAATCAATTAAGCTAATTAATTAATTACTCTATCATCTATCTATTAATTAAATTGTTAATCAAATATTTAAATCAACATATATTTTTCCCATTAATAATTAATTATTTATTAATCAATTATCTAACCATTAATTAAATTACTTTATTCATCGATTAATTATACTAAACCCTAATTAATAAAACTCACGTATAACTTGGTCTTCTCCTCCAACAACACCATGGTTGGCGTTGGTAGTGGCATTGGCATCGACATTGGGAGGAAAACTAGCAGGGGTGGCACCATGGCTGTTCATGATAGGTGGCAGGATGCACAGTGATGGTGGTGAGCTTTCGAGCAGCGACATGCCTCAGGGATAGTGGATAAGAATAAGATGTCAAATGTTAAGAGAGTCGTTGTCACGGGAAGCCATGTGTCGAGCGCACTCGAACGGGCAGGTGGGTGGCGACAATGGGTTACAAAAGCAACGCTTCACACAACGCCGACAGTACGCAACCTCTAACTTGCATTAGTGGAGTGTGTGCGGCTGCTCATAGAGGAGGGGAGGAGATAGGGTGATGACTGGCAATCCGGGAGACAGGTAGCCGGTGCGACGATCTGGCCGTGGAGGAAAGAAAGGCGGCTTGCACTGCTGATCGATCGCGACAGGGATCATTGCTAGTCATTATCGGCTATGGAGGAGGGGGTTCTCTAGTGGATGTTTGAGTAATGGTGGAGAAGCACGACGCCAGCGATAGGGGCTCACAAACAGCCGGCGTGGCGAGGTCGTAGGTATCGCGTGCGTGCAGTGGAATGAAACGACGAAGAGGAGTAAATAAACTAGGGTTTGTTTATTGAAAAACCTAAGTTTATTTCAATGAACTCCTAACTTAAATGTGGTGCTCTCAAACAAACTTTCTATGTTACTCGTTTACCCAATAAAATCTAAAATGGCCTCTTTAAAATTTAGAAAAATTCATGTAAATTCCATAAATTCATATAAACTTATTTCCTGATAAAATATCCACTAGAATATATTTATTTTCTTTAAAATAATTTAATTATGCTAAATTTTATTTATTTTAAATCCACATATATATATATATATATTACAGGCTCTCAATGTACGACTGGCCCGGTAAAGATTGGGCGGGCTTAAGGACACTTGGCTTTATAAAACTCTTAGTATAAGACTAGCTGAACAAAGGCTAGTCGAACATAAGTCTCTCCGTGTATGCTCGGCTAGGTAAAGATCAGGCAGGCTTAAAGACACTTGGACTTACAAGACTCTTAGTATAAGACTGACCAGACAAAGGCCGGCTGAACATAAGGATCTCCGTGTATGCCCAGCCAGGTAAAGACTGGGTGGGCTTAAGGACACTTGGCCTTATAAGACTCTTACTATAAGACTGATAAGACAAATTTCGGTCAAACATAAGGCTGGGTAAAGACCGGGCGATCTTAAAGATACTTGGCCTCATAAAGTTCTTAGTATAAGGTCGGTTTGATAGAGGCCGGTCTGTTGGTTGCTATTCTGGAATATCGTACTGTTCCCATGTACAAAAATTTTGTACAAGTTTTGAACCATTCCTAACAACCTATTATATTATTTAGAAATTAAATTTGGAATCGCAAACAGAACTTAACATTATTGATTCCAAATTCAACTTATCTGTTCTTAGAGGTTTAGACTTGGATTGCAAATGATGCTTAACATTATTAATCCAAATCCACCCATGTTATATATTTGATTAAATATTAATTTCAGAGTTTGGCTTCCAGGTTAAACATGGCGAGGCAATAGGCCTTCTTGGTTATGGGAGCATCCACCACTTCCTAGACAAAGCCTTTCAACGAAATTCAATATTTAATCTCCTTATAGCAACTCTAGGTTTAACCATTAAGAACAATCGAATCACAAGATCGAAAAAAATAAAAGAAACACAAACTCGAATCATAAATTCGAAACCTAGAATCACTAGCCTCTTGTGTTTGGTATTTCAAGATCTAAACAAAAGATGAACTAGTTATGATGCGGAAACTAATAACTAGTTATACCTTTTGTAGCTTATAGACCTCATGATCTTCTATCGTATTCCTCTTCTTATCTTGGACGTCGTGTGGGTGATGGTCTACCGAGATGAGAATCCACCCAAGCTTCCTTCTTCTCCAAGTAAGTTTCGGCCACCACCAATCTTCAAGAGATGAAGAACTTTCGACCACCAACCAAACTCCAAGGGATGCTAAGAAACAAAGCCTCCTATCTCTCCTTCTTCCTCTAACAAGATCCGGCCACCACCAAGCTCCTTGAGATGAAGATGCCGCTGGGCACACAAGGAAGAAGAATAGGAGAGGAAGAGGAAGAGAGGGCCGACCACCACCAAGGAAGAGAGGAATAATAGAAGATGTTTTGTTGTGAGATGAGGCACCTATACCCTTTCTTTTATATTCCTTGGTTTTGGCAAATAAGGAAAGTTTTAATTAAAACTTCCTTAATTTCCTTGCCAATGAAAGGAAAATTTAATTAAAAATTCCTTTGATTCTATTAATGTGGCCGGCCACCTCAAATTCTCCAAACAAGGAAAGTTTTAAACACAAAAAATTAAAACTTCCTAATTTATTTCGGGCAATTGTTTTAAAATAAAAATTTCTCTTTTAAAATATTCCCTTCATGGTTGGTTATAAAAGGAAACTTTTATAAATTAAAATCTCTCTATTAAAATATGTAGATGATTTCAATAAGGAAAGTTTTCTCCAAAATTAAAATCTTCCCTTTAATCTACAAATAAGGGAAGATATCAAACCTTTCTCTTAATCCTTTGTAGAAACTATAAAAGGTAAAATTTAATTTTAAAACTCTCTTTTAAAATCATGAGGATGGTTACAAAAAAGGAAAGTTTTATAAAAAATTAAAATCTTCCTTTTAACTACAAATATGGAAAGATATCAAACCTTTCTCTTAATCTTTTGTAGAAAGCTATAAAAGAAATGATTTAAATTTTAAACTCTTTTTTAAAACCATGGCTTCCACATAAGGAAAGATTTTAAAATAAGTTCCTTTTATTTTTTATGTGGCCGGCCACCTAAGCTTGGGCTCCAAGCTAGAGCCAACCACACTTCAACCCATCCAAGCTTTATCTTGGCCGGCCCTTGCTTGGGCTCCAAGCTTGGCTTGGCAGGCCACCTTGGGTTGAGTAAGAAGGTGGGTTTAGGTGGGTATAAGACTTTATAAATAAGAGGCTACGATAGAGACCGAGAGGAGAAATTGGTTTTGGTCTCCCGATAAACTTGAGCTTCCCGTGTTCGCCCAGAACACCCAACTCGAGTTCATCAATAATAACTCATACCACTAAAGAGTTATTATTGAACTACGACACCAATCCCATATTACTATATGGACTCCTTCTTATCATGAGTGTGTTAGTTTCTCGGTGTTTAAGATATAGAATGTCCACTAATTAAATGAGTTACTGACAACTCACTTGATTAATATCTAGCTCCAAGAGTAGTACCACTCAACCTTATCATTATGTCGAACTAAGTCCACCTACAGGGTTTACATAACAATCCTTATAAGCTCCTCAAGCGGACATCATCAACTTAGATTACTAGGATACAATTTCATTCTATAATCAACAACACACAATATAAAAAATATCATTTCCAACTTATCGGGCCTATTTATTTTGTAAGGAACTAGGGCACTAAACACACGAAAAGCGTAACGAAAAACATCTAGTTCCTTTCCAATAGATCAATGCGAAAGGAAACCAAATACTAAGTATTAATTATCTACATGAGAAAGTTATACCTTTGTTGCATGCCCTTCGCAATCCCGATTCCAACATTTCTTTAGATGCGGATCTTAGCGCGATCAAGTGACCGCGCCTCTATGGTATCCACATGAACAAGTCTCATTTGTCTCACAAACTCACATTATGGAGAATGAAATAACCAAAGGTTATGCTAGCAACCTTTCTTGGAGGTTTCGGCCAAGTGGAAGAGAGGAGGAAGAAGAGCTAGAGCACCAAAAACTCATCATGAAAATGAATCCAAAAACCCCTTTTTATAGATTCATGAAGTTGCCTCATGCCTTAATGTCACTTGTCTTGATTGACATTAATATTTCTCTTCATCCAATGAATCCAGTGCATGTGCAATTCAAATGGTTCACTCTCCATCCAATGAATTCAATGCATCAAATGCATGCAATGCATGAGCAATTCAAATTGATCACTCTTCATCCAATGCATCCAATGCATGAGTAACTCAAGTTGTACACTCCTCTTTCTTCATGAATTCAAATTTCTTGAAATCATATAATGAGCCCAACTTATTATTCATTAATTAATTCATGAAATCTTATAATGAGTCCAACTCATTAATCATCAAATAATTCATGAAATCATATAATGAGTCCAACTCATTAATCATTAATCCAATTGATTCAATGAGTCTAATTTGAATTGGACTCAATCCAATAGTTGGATTTAATTGAGTCTTACTCAATGAGTCCAATTTGAAATAGACTTAATCCAATGATTCATCATATGAATCCATCTCCATTGACTTGTTCTTTGTGTGTGACCCAATAGGTTCTCGTAACGTTGGCAATGTATCCAAATTAACATTTAAATACATAAGCAATGAGTGGCGTCTAGCAAGGCATCATTGCTACCTAAGTGACAAGAATCTCGAGATCCGACTTAACCTTTCCGTGGCTATTATCTTGTATGACTCAATCCTTCTATCCTCGATATCTAGATTGATCAATGAAGCATAGACCATGTCATCCTCTTATCAATATATATGTTTCGTGAACTCTAAGTAGACACACTCAATTAAATAATCTCAATATCGCATATTGACTCATTTAAGCATGACCATACATTCTTGTGTCCTACTAGTCAAGGGGCCCATAGATATCAATTCCAGCATAGGGAAGGGATAGATCCCATCTACATCATTCACATCCCTTCACATAATTTATTACATATCCAGTGATCGACTTTATAGTCCACCCTGTTACGGGTGACGTTTGACGATACAAAAGTATACAACTCCTTATGTAGGGAACCGTAGTGACTTTAGGTCTAAGGACTATTTATACCAATAGTCACATGAGAATGTTTATGACACTCATACGATGATCCATGAAATATTCTCATGTTGGGTCATTCAGTACATATTCTCTAATATATACCCATGTGTCAACCTGATATCTCATATCCATGACTTGTGAGATCAAGTCATCTGTTGACGTATATGATACTCTCAACGTATTAATATTATCCTTATATATTAATGCTCGACTAGGAATAGTTAAGAGTAGTGTTCTATGCATATCTACAATATCTCACTATCAATTCAACCATTTGATATGTTGTAGATTAGAAACTCCTACTCTAGGACATTATTATGGTTATTCATTCGACACTGAATTGAAGTAAATATAATAACCAACTTTGCCTTTATTAATAATGAAATATGATACAAAAGGAGCCCTTTACAATCATCTCATAATTGGTACTAGGGCTAATACTAACTATCTCCCACTAGCACTAGTGCCAATCACTGAAATATCTAATACCTAGTGACCTAGTATGCCCATCATGCTTCATCTGTGCCAAATCCTTGGTCAAGGGATCCGCAATGTTAGCATCAGTCGGTACTCTACATATATTCACATCTCCTCTATCGATGATCTCTCGAATGAGATGGAATCGCCGTAGTATATGCTTGGATCTTTGATGAGAGCGAGGTTCCTTAGCTTGTGCAATAGCCCCATTATTATCACAATAGAGGTCTATTGGGTTTGCTATACTAGGGACAACACCAAGCTCGGTAATGAACTTCCTGATCTAAACAACCTCCTTTGCTGCAGCTGAAGCAGTAATGTACTCGACCTCTGTTATTGAATCAGCTACTGTGTCTTGCTTTGAACTCTTCCAGCTCACAATACTACCATTTAAGCAAAATACATGCCCTGAGTGCGATCTATAATCATCCTTGTTAGTTTGGAAGCTAGCATCGATGTAACCCTTTACAACAAGCTCTTCATCGCCTCTAAAGATCAAGAAATAATCTTGAGTCATTCTCAAGTACTTAAGAATATTCTTGACTGCCGTCCAGTGACCTTCACCTGGATCTGATTGGTATCTGCTCGTCATGCTTAATGCATACGAGACATCTGGGTGAGTACAAAGCATGACATACATGATAGACCCTATTGCAGATGCATAAGGAATCTGATCCATGCGGTTCCTTTCTTCTTTAGAAGAAGGGCATTGAGTTTTTGAAAAACTCACACCATGCAACATAGGTATGAATCCCTTCTTGGAATTCTCCATGGCAAAACGTTTAAGCACCTTGTCAATATATGTACTCTGGCATAGACCAAGCAATCTTTTAGATCTATCTCTATACTAAAATATAGGATGCTTCACCTAAGTCTTTCATTGAAAAACAATTCCCAAGCTATGTCCTCACTGATTGAAGAGTAGGGATATCATTTCCAATGAGAAGTATGTCATCTACATACAATATGAGAAAGATGACTATGCTCCCACTAACCTTCTTGTAGACACAAGATTTATCTTCATTCTTAATGAAACTAAACATTTTGATTGCATCATCGAATCGAAGATTCCAGCTTCTAGAAGCTTGCTTTAATCCATAAATGGATCTTTGTAACTTACACAACTTTCCAGCATTCTTGGGATCTACAAAACCCTCAGGTTGTGTCATGTACACATCCTTGAGTATATTTCTGTTAAGAAATATAGTTTTGACATCCATCTGCCAGATCTCGTAATCATAATAAGTTGCAATAGCAAGCATGATTGAATGGACTTGAGCATCACAACAGGTGAAAAGGTTTCATCATAGTCTATACCATGAATTTGCTTGAATCCTTTAGCCACCAATCTACCTTTATTAGTATGCATATGACCATCCATGTCTGTCTTCTCTTTGAAGACCCACTTACACCCGATGAGTTTGATCCCTTCAGGTGATCAACCAAAGTCCATACTTGGTTAGTGTATATGAATTTCATTTCGGATCTCATGGCCTCTAGCCATTTCTCAAAATTTCGGCCCTGTACAGCTTTCTGATATGATATAGGCTCATTGAGACCAATAAGCTCTACATCACCATGGTCAGACAAGAGAAAAGAGTATCTCTCATGTTGACGATGGATCCTATCAGATCTACGTAGAGTTTGTGCTACTTGAACAGGTTGTTGCTCCATTACTTCTTATGGTGTAACAAAATCATGATCCACAACATCTTGTGGTACCTGTTCAGTTTCCATCAAGGCGTCTGTGATAGTTTATGTATCTTGAATTTCTTCAAGATCGACATTACTCCCACTAGTTCTTCTAGAAATAAATTCCCTTTTAGAAAGACACCAATTTTGGTAACAAACACTTTATCTTGTGTGGGGTTATAGAAATAATATCCCTTTGTTTCCTTGGGATATCCTATAAAATAGCACTTGTCTGATTTAGGTCCTAGTTTATCGGAGACTTGTCGTCGAACATAAGCCTCACATCCCCAAATCTTCATGAAAAACATCTTGGGACTCTTCCCAGTTCATATCGTATATGGTGTCTTTATGACAACCTTAGATGGAACGCGGTTAAGTGTGAAAGCGGCCGTCTCTAGAGCATGTCCCCAGAAGGAAGCAGGAAGTTCTGTTTGACTCATCATCGTTCGTACCATATCTAATAAAGTATGATTTCTCCATTCTGATACACCATTCCATTGTGGTGTTCCAGGTGGAGTGAGTTGAGATATAATCCCACACTCAACAAGATGGTCATGAAACTCTTGGCTAAGGTATTCTCCACCATGATCTGATCGAAGCATCTTAATACTCTTATCAAGTTGACTTTGTACTTCATTCTTAAATTCTTTGAACTTTTCATAGGATTCTGACTTATGTCGCATTAGATACACATAGCCATATCTACTGAAATCATCAGTAAAAGTAATGAAGTAATGATAGCCTCCTCTAGCTGCTATTCTGAAAGGGCCACATACATCTATATGTATGATTCCTAACAAGTCATTAGCTCTTTTGCTATGTCCACTAAATGGAGTCTTTGTCATCTTACCTTGAAGATAAGATTTACATATCTCATATGATTCAAAATCAAATGAGTCAAAAAGTCCATCCTTATGGAGTTGGGATATGCGACTCTCATTTATGTGACCTAAGTGACAATGCTAGAGATATGTTTGGTTCAAATCATTAGACTTGAGTCGCTTGGTATTTATGTTATAGATTGGGTTGTCTACGTCTAGAACATAGAGTCCATTCACAAGATGTGCACTACAATAGAACATTTCATTGAAATAAACGGAACAACATTTGTCCTTTATTACAAATGAGAATCCTTTCTTGTCCAAACAAGAAACATAGATGATGTTCTTAGTTAAGGCAGGAACATAACAACACTCTTCAAGTTCTAATACAAGTCCAGTGGGCAAAGATAAGGAATATGTTCCTACAGCTATAGCAGCAACTCTTGCGCCATTGTCTACTCGTAGGTCCACTTCGCCCTTTGTCAATATTCTACTATTTCTCAAGCCCTGCACATTAGTCCAAATGTGAGATGCACATCTGGTATCTAATACTCATGAAGAGGAAATAGATAAATTGACTTCTATAACATGTATACCTGAGGTAGAAGTTTCATTTTTCTTCCTTTTCACTTCCTCTAGGTAGGATTTGCAGTCCCTCTTCCAATGTCCGATCTCACCACAATGGAAGCAGGTTCCTTCCTTAGCCACCTCGTCTTTGGGTTTTATTGCATGAGCCTTGCCATTGCCTTTGGTTTGGGTTTTACCCTTACCTTTGGGCTTCCATTTGCCTTTACCCTTTGGCACCATTAAAATGGTGCTAGGCTTTGCCTTCTTAAGGTTGAGTTTAGTAGTTCTCAACATACTCAACATCTCAGGCAATGGTTTGTCAATTTCATTCATGTTATAGTTCATGACAAATTGACTATAGATTTCGGGCAATGATTGCAAAATTAGGTTAGTGACCAATTCTTGGCCTAGTGGGAATCCCAACCTTTGTAGAATTGCCACATACCCGATCATCTTGAGCACATAAGGCCCTACAGGACTTCCTTCTTGCATTCTGCATTGAAATAGATCTTTTGAGATCTCAAATCTCTCATGCCTTGCTTGTCCTTGATATAGTTGTCTAAGCTGTTCAACCATATCATAGGCACCCATGTTCTCATGTTGCTTCTGAAGCTCAGAGTTCATGGTGGCGAGCATAAGGCATGACACATCTAATGCATCATCTTGATGATTCTTGTAAGCATCCCTATCAGCTCTAGTGGTAGTAGCGGGGGGTGCTTCAGGAATGGGCTACTCTAGGACATACAATTTTTGTTCTTGCTTGAGTACTATTCTCAAGTTTCTATACTAGTCTAGGAAGTTAGCTCCATTGAGCTTGTCCTGATCAAGGACAGATCGCAGAGAGAGATTATTTGACGTATTTGACGACATGGTGATCTATAACAATAAAATGTAGAAATAAGTATCATATTTTTGATTATTTAACTAGGCCTTTAATTAAATGATTCTCTCACTAAATTGTAAAGCTTTGGTAGAAGCAAGTCATGGATGTGATTTTACCCACACTACTAGCTCCAAATCCAATTGTGATAACATTTATATGGGACAAGATCCGTATTATACCGCATCTTGAGTTAGCTTTGGCTAATCGCCCAAGACTTAGTATAATTTAGGTAGGCAACATTTACCAATTACATTATATGTAACTCTTGTATCATTGTGTGAACAAGACTATTTGTTTATTTACCCATCTTATGAAATCCACATTATAACTCATCTTGAGTTAGCTTTGGCTAATCGCCCAAGACTAGTATAATTTTGAATTTCATCGTATGGGATATGCCTCCAAGTTCTCAAATTAGTTGAGTCACACCCAAAGTTTTAGTAGTCAAACATCACTATTGTCCTTCACACTCTAGCAAGATAAATCGAGTCACTTTGCTTTGGCAAAACCTAACTACAATTGATCGAGCTAGATGTGAGTACCAAACTTTTGTAGACATATTTAAAAGACCTAATCATGATTAAACTACACATGCATCACATACAATCATAACATATTATGGCATACATCACATATATGCATAAAAGAAATCGTGGCATGGTTATGGCCCCATAATCTATGATCCTCTCAAGCTAATGAGAAGATCAAAAGGTCAACCTAGGCAAAAGCATCTTCTCCAAGTGCTTCAAAAGCATCTTCTCCAAGTGCTTCAAAAGCATCTTCTCCAAGTGCTTCCTTGGTCGTTATGTGTTGTTGTCCTTCTCCTTTTTTTCATCGTCGCCAAGTAGACTTAATCTTTTCTAATTTGTATATTACAAAATCTAATGAAAACTTGAGTTACATTCAAGTGTAGTCTAAATTTACAACTAGAATAAAAGAGGAGAGGCATGACACGCAGGCCGTATTATGAATTACAACGCACACATCCAATCACATCGGGGTTTAAGGGCCATAATCATGCACCATGTCATATAACATTCTCAATCTATTATGACAAAATATACTATGATTTAAACAACTAATTATGAGCCACAATGACATGTTGGTTTCGCTAAAAACATCTTGGCCGAAACTTGCTCATAATCATGCAAATCATAATAAACTTTCATGCAATTTCTATATCACATATGAAATTCTACTATAACTTAGAATATACATTTGCAAGTGGCTCTGATACCACTGTAAGGAACTAGAGCGCTAAACATCTAGTTCCTTTCCAATAGATCCATGCGAAAGGAAACCATACACTAAGTATTAATTATCTACATGAGAAAGTTATACCTTTGTTGCGTGCCCTTGGCAATCCCGATTCCAACATTTCTTTAGATACGGATCTTAGCGCGATCAAGTGGCCGCGCCTCTATGGTATCCACATGAATAAGTCTCGTTTGTCTCACAAACTCTCAAGGTGGAGAATGAAACAACCAAAGGTTGTGCTAGCAACCTTTCTTGGAGGTTTCGGCCAAGTGGAAGAGAGGAGGAGGAAGAAGAGTTAGAGAACCAAAAACTCATCATGAAAATGAATCCAAAAACCCCTTTTTATAGATTCATGAAGTTGCCTCATGCCTTAATGTCAATTGTCTTGATTGACATTAATATTTGTCTTCATCCAATGAATCCAATGCATGTGCAATTCAAATGGTTCACTCTTCATCCAATGAATTCAATGCATCCAATGCATACAATGCATGAGCAATTCAAATTGTTTACTCTTTATCCAATGCATGAGTAACTCAAGTTGTACACTCCTCTTTCTTCATGAATTCAAATTTCATGAAATCATATAATGAGTCCAACTAATTATTCATTAATTAATTCATGAAATCATATAATGAGTCCAATTCATTAATCATCAAATAATTCATGAAATCATATAATGAGTCCAACTCATTAATCATTAATCCAATTTATTCAATGAGTCTAATTTGAATTGGACTCAATCCAATAGTTGGATTTAATTGAGTCTTACTCAATGAGTCCAATTTGAAATAGACTTAATCCAATGATTCATCATATGAATCCATCTCCATTGACTTGTTCTTTGTGTGCGACCCAATAGGTTCTCGTAACGTTGGCAATGTATCCAAATCAACATTTAAATACATAAGCAATGAGTGGCATCTAGCATGGCATCATTGCTACCCAAGTGACGACAATGTCGAGATCCGACTTAATATTTCCGTGGCTATTATCTTGTTTGACTCAATGCTTCTATCCTCGATATCTAGATTGATCAATGAGGTATAGACTATGTCATCCTCTTATCAATCTTTATGTTTTTTGATCTCTAAGTAGACACACTCAATTAAATAATCTCAATATCGCATATTGACTCATTTAAGCTTGACCATGCATTCTCGTGTCCTACTAATCAAGGGGCCCATAGATATAACTTCCGTCATATGGAAGGGATAGATCCCATCTACATCACTCACATCCCTCCGCATAATTTATTGCATACCCAGTGATCGACTTTATAGTCCACCCTGTTACGGGTGATGTTTGACGATACCAAAGTATACAACTCCTTATGTAGGGAACCGTAGTGACTTCAGGTCTAAGGACTATTTATACCAATAGTCACATGAGAATGTTTATGACACTCATATGATGATCCATGAAATATTCTCATGGTGGATCATTCAGTACATATTCTCAAATATATACTCATGTATCAACCTGATATCTCATATCCATGACTTGTGAGATCAAGTCATCCGTTGACCTACATGCTAGTCTCAACGCATTAATATTGTCATTGTATATTAATGCTGGACTAGGAATAGTTAAGAGTAGTGTTTTATGTATATCTATAATATCTCACTATCAATTCAACCAATTGATATGTTGTAGATTAGAACCTTCTACTCTAGAACATTATTATGCTTATTCATTCGACACTGAATTGAAGTAAATATAATAATCAACTTTACATTTATTAATAATGAAATATGATACAAATGGAGCCCTTTACAATCATCTCATAATTGGTACTAGGGCTAATACTAACAGATTTAACGAGCTAAATTGCACCCTTTGATAAATTAAAGAAATAAGTTTTAAGTATATGTGCTTTTTATTATATCATGATTAAGAGTACACACTTCCATAATAATTGAGGTATTGTTCTTTTATATAGTCAGTATAAAAAGAAACTACCTCAAATAGTCTTGCTCAATACACTCAGAGTGTACTAGTGTAATTTTATAGTTAAGATAAACTAATACCAAATAACACTATGACTATTTCAATGGTTTGTTCCTTTCCATCTTAGTCATTAGCTACTTTTTATAACTTATAAGGAACTGATAACATGATCTTCTGTGTGTGACACCACACACCATGTTATCTACAATATAAATTAATTGAACAACTACACTTAGCATATAAATGTAGACATTTGACCAATGTGATTCTTTATTCCAAAATAAATGTTTACAAAAAGCTAGGCTTTTAGTATACACTCTAACAATCTCCCACTTATACTAAAATATTATGCTGTCATATACCCTGTCATACATCTGATTCTCAACCTCTCAACATGGCCATCAAAAAATTTTGCCTTAAGGGCCTTAGTGAAAGGATCTTTTAGGTTATCATCTGATCCAATCTAGGCGACAACAACTTCTCCTCGTTATACGATGTGTCGTATTGGGTGGTACTTGTGCTCTATGTGTTTACTTGCCTTATGGGCTCGTGGTTCCTTCGAGTTTGCTACTGCACCAATAATTTTGGGCAAACCAGGAATTAAATCTAAGTCCATCATGAAGTTACTGAGCCATTCAGCTTCTTTGGCTGCCTTAAAGACTGCCACATACTCAGCTTCTATGGTGGAGTCCGAAAAAGCATCTACGCTTAACACTCCTCCATTTTTATGGCTTTACCTCCTAAAGTAAACACAAAACCCTGAGGTTGACTTACTATTTGTCCCTATATGATTGGAATTCAGAATCCGTGTAACCTATAGCGAGCAGATCTTCTACTTGGTATACCAGCATATACTCTCTAGTCCTTCTCAGGTACTTTAATATATGCTTTACGGCAGTCTAATGTCCTTGTCCTGGATTACTTTGATATCTGCTAACCATGCCCACGACAAAACAGATATCTGGTCTCGTGCACAATATAGCATACATTAGGTTTCCTACAGCTGAAGCATAAGGAACTGCCTTCATCTCTTCTATCTCTTTTGATGTCTTTGGAGACATCTCTTTAGATAAAGATACTCCATGGCTAAAGGGTAGAAAATCTTTCTTGGAGTCTTGCATGCTAAAATGAGCTAGGATTGTATCGATATATGAAGCTTGGGATAAGCACGACATTCTTTTCTTGCGATCACTTATTACTTTGACCCCGAGAATATGTGCACATTCTCCCAAGTCCTTCATATCGAATTGCTTGGCCAACCATACCCTTACTTCCGACAACACTTTGATATTGTTTCCAATTATCAAAAATGTCATCTACGTATAGTACAAAAAATACTACCCCGTTTCCATCACACTTCTTGTATACACAAGACTCATTCGGACACTGAATAAATCCATACGACTGGATTACTTCATTATACCGGATGTTCCAAGACCTTGAAGCTTGCTTCAGTCCATAAATATGTTGGATCGTGAGGCGTCGATAGAGGGGGGGTGAATATCGATTCGAAAAACCAGTGTTAAGAAGAGTTAAGTGCAGCAGAATAATAAAAAACTTAAACAAACTGAACACGGTGTTTTTTACTTCGTTCGGAGCCTATGACGATTCCTACTCGAAGGCCCGTACTCCGTGAGTACTTTCGTTGGGCAATCACTAGCAGTTCGAAAATGATTACAATTTAAAGTACAGGAATGCTAGCAAAATAATGAAAATACCGACAAGAATTAAAGAAAGGGAGAGGAGCGTGTTGTCGGATCTTTGTTAGCGTCGCTGGAGCGCAGAGCAGTAGGGCAAGTAGTAGAAGACTTTCTTTCTATTGATTTTTAGCTCTGCCTCCGCCCCATCTTTTATATGAAGCTCGGGGCGCCCTAGATCCCTTCCGGGCGCCCTGGTGAGACGTGGCAAGTCCAACCAGCGAGCTCCAAGTGGCGACGCGCGATCAGGATAATTTTTGCCTCCAGGGCGCCCGGACCTCCGGGCGCCCGGACCACCTTTTTCCAGCGAACAACTTTCCTGCAAAATAAGGTTAGTCCGAGACAAATAGATCCTGCAAAATAAAGTGTTAGCACAGTTTATGAGTTCAGTATAAGAAGTATGACTTAGCAAAACAGAGTATGACTTAGATTCCGTCTTTCCGAGACTGGAATCTAGTCACGATCTCGACTTAGATATCCGAAATGAATCTAAGTCAGATCGACGCCTAATGTTCCCTTCTCGGGAACGCGTCCTCGCAGTCACTCCCCTCTAGTGACTTACCTCACTTACCTGCCAGACGTCCGGTCAGCCCGTCGACCCGTCTGGACTTCGTGCCAGCTATCCGGTCAGCCCATCGACCTAGCTGGACTTCGTGCCTAAGCGTCCGGTCAGCTCATCGACCTGCTTGGACTTCGTGCCAGCTATCCGGTCAGCTCATCGACCTAGCTGGGCTTCGTGCCAGACATCCGGCCAGCCCGTCAACCTGTCTGGACTTCTCCTGCACACTCGATCAGAGTGCTTAAACAACTACAGACTAACTTAACCTGATTTGTCATTCATCAAAACCTTGGTTAAATTGTTAATGCTAACCGCACCAACAATCTCCCCCTTTTTGATGGAATGACATCCTGGTTAAGTTAGTGAAAACACATGCAAGAAATAACATGCATTTATGTGGTTTTAAAGTTAGTTTGTATTTTCAAATTGGTTTAGCTAACTTAACCACCTAACCCTCCCCCTTTGGCATTCATCAAAAATAAGCATGGATTAAGTAAGCATAGATTTCAGACAAAGAGAAAAAAAAATGTCAAGATAATTTGGGGGAATTTAAACTTTTGAAAACTTGCTTAAAGCATTAGCTTTTAGATTTTAGAATAATAGCTAAGTTTAGATAGACAAAATCTCAAACACAAGTGCATAAGTTCTAAATTTCAAGATTAAATTGTAAATTTTCAAAACAAGTTTCAGTTTTGAAATGCTTTTCAAATAAGTTTTTAAAAATTCCAAAACTAAGTTTGAAAAAATTTATTTTTCAAACCTGATTGAAATTTATTTTTCAACACTAAGTTTGTAAAAGATTCAATTAAGGAAAGTGATTTTGAGAAGCTTAGTTTGTAAACTTAAGTTTTGAAAATACTCTAATTTCCATAATTTTCAATAACAAAGCAATTTTTAAAACTAAAATTTAACTTTCAAATCAAATTATCAAAATTAAGTAAAATCAAATTTGAGAACTAGATTTTTAAATTTAATTTTCAAAATAGTTAAATCTAATTTTCAAAATCAATTTTCAATAAAAAGTAAAAACCAAAACAACTTGGTTGTATAAGTGTTAGTTTGCAAACATAGTTTTAAGTTATTTAAAATAGACAAAGGAGTTTTCAAAATAATTTTGTAAAATTCTTTTTCAGAATCAACTTTTCAAAAAAATTTGCACATTTTTAACCAAGTTGAGTCAAAAATAAGTTCAATTTGAAAAACTGAAGTAGTTTTATTTCTCCCCCTGAACCAGACATTAAATCAAATGTCTAACCAGTTTGTTACTGACTGACTTATCAGAAGATAGCAGCTTTCACTTGGTTAGTCAAGTTAAATTCAACCTTAACTTGATTAATGCATGTTTTGTATTTAACGCCCAGACTTATGTCGATGCACTGAAATAAGCATCTTAACTCTTAGGCAAGTGGCCTATACATCTCACCCCTTTCTATGTTCGTCAAACACAAGCAAGGTAAGCCTAGGGTTTTGGTGAGATGCTCAAAACTAGTCCTATGGGTACATGCTTTCTAAGGATGTTAAACTAGTCTAAGGCTAAAAATATATTAAAAATTCTAAAAATAGGAAAGTTTTGAAAACAAAATATGTTTTAGCCTATAATTTGAGAATAACCATTTTTGAAAATATTTTTGAAATTTGAAACTCCTAGTCTATGAAGCACATTCCTAGTTTTCTCCGCAAATTGCTAAATTCACTTTCAGGGAGTGGTTTAGTGAATATGTCAGCTAAATTTGACTTGGACTCAATGTATTTGAGTTCAATGTCACCCTTAGTAACATGACCACTGATAAAGTGGTGTCTGATTTCAATGTGTTTGGTTCTTGAATGATGCACTAGATTTTTTGTTAAATTTATTGAGCTAATATTGTCAATTAAAACTTTGACATTTGTGATTTTTAAGTTGAAATCTTTTAAAGTGTGCATCATCCATAATAATTGTGCTACACATTCTCCTATGGTTATGTATTCTGACACAGTTATAGATAGTGCAACACAATGTTGCTTTCTACTAAACCAGCTAACAAGTGAGGGGCCTAGTAGTTGGCATCCACCACTTGTGCTTTTGCGGTCTAATTTGCATCCAGCATAATCTGAATCAGAATATCCTATTAATTCAAAGTCATTGGTCCTAGGATACCAAATTCCTACGTTTGTTGTTCCCTTAAGATATCTAAAGATCCTTTTGACTTGAGTCGAATGGGATTCTTTAACACAGGTTTGGTATCTAGCACACATACTAACTGCAAATAAGATATCGGGTCGGCTTATAGTTAAGTAAAGTAGACTACCTATTGCACTTCTATAATACTTTAGATCCACTGGTTTTCCATTTGGGTCATTGTCTAAGATTGTGTTTACTGCCATGGGTGTTTTTATTTCTTTTGTATTTTCCATTCTGAATTTTTTAAGTAATTCTTTAGTGTATTTATATTGATAAATGTAATTTCCTTCATTTGTTTGTTTAATTTGTAATCCTAGAAAATATGACATTTTCCTACTAAACTCATTTCAAATTCTTATTCCATTAGGTTGATAAATTCTTCTAAAAAGTCTGAGTTAGTTGAACCAAATATTATATCATCTACATATATTTGTGTTATAAATATGTCATTCTTTAGTAATTTAACAAACAAGGTTGGGTCAATTTGACCTTGGTTGAATCCTTTGGATGTTAAGTAAGATGTTAGCCTTTCATACCATGCCCTGGGTGCTTGTTTAAGTCCATATAATACTTTCTTTAATTTAAATACATAATCAGGATGTTCTAGATTTTCAAATCTAGGAGGCTAACCTACATAAACTTCTTCTTTTATCAGTCCATTGAGAAAGGCTGACTTAACATCCATTTGATATAGTTTGAGTCCCTTATGGGCTGCATAACTTAGTAATATTCTAATGGATTCTAATCTGGCTACTAGGGCATATGTTTCATCGTAATCAAGTCCTTCAACTTGACTGAACCCCTTGGCAACTAGCCTAGCCTTATTTCTAGTAATTTCCCCAGATTCACTTAATTTGTTTCTAAATACCCATTTTGTTTCTATTATTTTCTTATCTTTAGGTGGTGGTACTAGATCCCAAACTTCATTACGCTCAAATTGAGCTAGTCCCTCTTGCATAGCGATAATCCAATCTGGATCAAGTAGGGATTCAGTTACTGTTTTGGGCTCAATTTTTGAAATCAGGGAAATTTGACTTAGATTCCTAAAGGATGATCTGGTCTGAACCCTTAGGTCTGGGTCACCAATTATTTGATCAGTTGGATGGTTAGGGTTGATTCTTATAGTTCTTGGAGGTTGATTTGCTTGAGTGTGTTCATCTTCTTCATGATCTAGGGATTGATTGGTTTCTTCAGAATTATTATTTTCAATAGGTTGAAGTTGATTTTGTTCTTGGGTTTCTTCAAATTTTACGTTTGTAGTTTCCTCGATTTTTAATGTAATTTTATTATATATTCTGTAACCCCTACTGTTTAGAGAATATCCTACAAAAATTCCATTTTCTACTTTAGAGGTAAATTTTCCTAAGTGTTCTCTAGTATTTAAGATGGAGGTTGAACACCCAAATACTTTAAAATATTTTATGTTGGGTTGTTTGTTATAAAATATTTCAAAGAAAGTTTTATTATGTCTTTTATTTAATGTTGTTCTGTTTTGAACATAGCAGGCTGTACAAACAACTTCTGCCCAAAAATATTTAGGTAAGTTATACTCATTTAGCATAGTTCTAGAGGCTTCTAATAAAGTTCTATTTTTTCTTTCTACAATTCCATTTTGTTGGGGGGTTTTAGGACACGAGAATTCGTGATGGTAGCAATTCTCAAGACAGAACTTGTTGAAATTATGATTTTTAAATTCTCCCCCATTGTCACTCCTAATTCTTTTAATTTTAATATCTTTTTCATTTTCAATTTGTTTGCAAAATTTGTAAAGATTTCAAAAGTTTCATCTTTATGTTTTAAGAATTTAACCCAAGTAAATCTAGAATAGTCATCTATTATTACTAAGCAGTATAAGTTTCAATTTATGGATTTGACTCCATGGGAGTCAAAAAGGTCTAAATGTAAAAGTTCTAATATCGAATTGGTTTGTGGCTGATTGGTTGGTTTGTGAGTTGATTTTGTTTGTTTACCTTGTTGACAAGCATTACATATGGTAATTTCGGTAAGCCTCTCACTAGTCCATTTAATTTACTTATGTTTCTAAAGTTGGTGTGAGACATTCTTCTATGCCATAACCAAGTTTCTTCTTTTTGTGTTAAATAACACTTAATTGAAGAGGTGGTTAAGTTGATAGCATAGATATTGTCTTTTCTAAAACCTTTTAGACTTATAGTAGGATTATCTAGATGTTTGATTAAACACTCTGTGGATAGAAATTTAACCTTATACCTAGTATCACACAATTGACTTATACTCAGGACATTGTATTTAAAATTCTCGACATGTAGAACATTTGTAATTATGAAATCTATTTTTAATTCAATATTACCTATTCCGATTACCTTGAGTTTGCCGTTGTTTCCAAAGGCAACAGTTCCTAAGCTTTTGTAAGTGAGTTGAGTGAACTTGGTGTGATCTCCAGTCATGTGTTTGGAGCAACCACTGTCCAAAATCCACTTGGTTTCCTACAATGAGTAGGAGTTAAGGTTAGTCTTTTATTTTTAAAGTTAGTTTAATAATTTTAAAAGTTAAAATAATTTTTTTTTAATTAAAAATTTAGTTTGAATTCGAAATTTAATTTTAATTTAATTTAATTTGAAATTCAAAAATTTAATTTTAATTCATTTGAAATTTGAAATTTAATTTTAAATTTGAAATTTAATTTTAATTTAATTTAATTTGAAATTCAAAAATTGAATTTTAATTCATTTGAAATTTGAAATTTTATTTTAAATTCGACGTTTTAATTTTAATTTAATTTAATTTGAAATTCAAAATTTTAATTTTAATTCATTTGAAATTTGAATTTTAATTTTAAATTCGAAGTTTTAATTTTGATCCTTAGTCATCTCACCCGATTTAAGTTTTCATTCAGGGAAATCTATAATTTTGTGAGATGGGTTAGATTTTAATTATGGAGTTTGGTTTAACTTGTGTTAGATTCAGGTTTAGCTTTGGTCTCTACAAATAGGCATTCTTCGGATAAACTTCTAAGCTTGGTGAGTCACATGGACGTCATTAGAAGTAACCAACCTTTCGAGGTTTTTCGAATAGTCCTATCCACGGAGCTTAGTACTAAATCTTGGTCTAACTAGTTAGGATCCATTTAAGGGTAGCTTCGGTCAGTTCCACTTGGCCAAATGCACCAGATCGAAACCATATCTTTCTAGACATGCGATGCCCAAGCTTCCCTAACGTACTATCATCCAAAAACTTCACCAGTACCATGATTCAAGTTAAATTTGGTCTCTTTTTAACTAATCCTAATTACCCTGCCGGGTTAGTTTGTTTAGGTTACCCTGTCGGGTAAGTTAGTTTTGAAGGTGCCAGCTATTCTGGAGCCTCCCCCTGAATTATTGGCCTTTAATTTAAATTTTAGTTTTAGGTTTGTGTCGATTTCTTTTATAATTATAATTAACTTGGTGATTGTTTATATTTTGTTGAGTTTTTGATTTCTTTGACTTGTATTTTGTTTTTTGATTTGGTTTATTCGAGTTTATATAATATATTTTTTCTTTAGGTTTGTAATATTGATTCATTCCTACTTGCATGGTCAAACACGCTTTTGGAACCCAAGCTTGATTAGTTGATTTGTATTGGGTTATTAGTGACTTAAAGGTTTTATTTAAGTTCGACTTGTATCCAAGTCCGGTTTTATTATAACATGCGTTTTGATTGTTCAGGATAAGTCTAGATTTTTTGATCTTGTAGTGAATTTCTCTAGTATTTCTTTTAAGTTATTAATTTTTGATTTTAATGATAAATTCTCTTCAAGTATTAGATCTTGAGTTGGATTAAAAATTTTTATTTGTTCCTTGAGGTCTTGATTTTCCTCAAGGAGTGATTTGTTTTCATTTTCTATTTTAATTAACTTACTATTTAAGCAGAAAATAATTTTAAAAAACTTTTTGTTTAAATTAAAATGTACCTCATCTGGGCCTTCGGAAATGAGTACGGACTCGTGGCTTCGGTTTGTCGAACTTCAGTCTTGGGCATTCGTTCTTGTAGTGCCCCTTTTTATTGCATCCAAAGCACGTCACGTTCTTTTGTTCCGAGGGAGAACTGATCTTTTGAAGGTCCTTCTTGCTGAAGCTTCTTTTTCTCCTGGTGAACATTTTTTTTACCAGGTTCACCAGGTGTTCTTCGTCTTCGGAATCTTGATCAGAATCTTCTTCAGATTCAGGCTTGCTCTTCTTTTCATTGGATGAGCCTGCAAATAAAGCAATACCTTTCTCGGCTCCAGCATTAGTTTGTTCATGTAATTCTAACTCACAGAAAAGCTCATCTAATTTTAACTTAGATAGATTTTTAGAAATTTTGTAAGCATCTACGATTGATGCCCACAAGCTATTACGAGGAAAGGCATTTAGTGCGTACCTTATTAAATCTCTGTTTTCCATCTGGTGGCCTGTCGCGTGGAGTGCGTTGAGGACGTCCTTGATTCTTGCATGCTGTTGACTTGCCGTTTCCCCTTCCTGCATTTTTATATTAAATATTTTATTTAAAAGTAGGTCTCTTTTTGTTACCTTTGCGTCGCTCGTTCCTTCGTGCAACTCGATCAGTTTGTCCCACAATTCTTTAGCATTCTGATGCGGTCCGACGCGATTCAACTCTTCTCGTGTTAGGCCGCAATGTAGCGTGTTGATTGCCTTGTTTTCTGTTGATGCCTTTTTCCTCATGTCCGGAGTCCACTATTCTGGGTCTAGTGGATTTTCGGAGTTGTCGACTGGAGTTCGGTACGCCTTTATAACGCTGAACCATTGATCGTAGTCTGTCTTTAGGTACACCTCCATTCTTTTCTTCCAGTAGGAGAAGTCATCCCCGTTGAATAGGGGAGGACGTACTGTACTAAAGCCTTCTAGTTGAGACATCCTGCACACAAGTAAACAACGAAAGAAAAATATCCCAAGACTTGGTCTTGGATTAGCAGTGCGAGAAAAAAAATTTATAGCAGTATCTAAATTAGTGTTGCACTAATATAGATTTAATTGCGACAAAAAAGAAAAATATCCAAATTAATAATAATAATATCAGATTAGAATTAAGAAAAAAATAGAAAAAGAATATTTTCACCCCCTGTCTGATTGGTGGTTGCACCAAATCAGAGCGGTACCTACTCTGATACCACTTGTTGGATCGTGAAGCGTCGATAGAGGGGGGGGTGAATATCGATTCGAAAAAACAGCGTTAAGAAGAGTTAAGTGCAGCGGAATAATAAAAAACTTAAACAAACTGAACACGGTGTTTTTTACTTCGTTCGGAGCCTATGACGACTCCTACTCGAAGGCCCGTACTCCGTGAGTATTTTCGTTGGGCAATCACTAATAGTTCAAAAATGATTACAATTTAAGTACATGAATGCTAGCAAAATAATGAAAATACCGACAAGAATTAAAGAAAGGGAGAGGAGCGTGTTGTCGGATCTTTATTAGCGTCGCTGGAGCGCCTCCGCCCCATCTTTTATATGAAGCTCGGGGCGCCCTGGTGAGACGTGGCAAGTCCAACCAGCGAGCTCCAAGTGGCGACGTGAGATCAGGATAATTTTTGCCTCCAGGGCGCCCGGGTGCCTCCCGGGCGCCCGGACCACCTTTTTCCATCGAACAACTTTCCTGCAAAACAAGGTTAGTCCGAGACAAATAGATCCTGCAAAATAAAGTGTTAGCATAGTTTATGAGTTCAGTATAAGAAGTATGACTTAGCAAAACAGAGTATGACTTAGATTCCGTCTTTCCGAGACCGGAATCTAGTCACGATCTCGACTTAGATATCCGAAATGGATCTAAGCCGGATCAACGCCTAATGTTCCCTTCCCGGGAACGCGTCCTCGCAGTCACTCCCCTCTAGTGACTTACCTCACTTACCTGCCAGACGTCCGGTCAACCCGTCGACCCGTCGACCCATCTGGACTTTGTGCCAGCTATCCGGTCAGCCCGTCGACCTAGCTGGACTTCGTGCCTAAGCGTCCGGTCAGCCCGTCGACCCGCTTGGACTTCGTGCCAGCTATCCGGTCAGCCCGTCGACCTAGCTGGGCTTCGTACAAGACATCCGGTCAGCCCGTCAACCTATCTGGACTTCTCCTGCACACTCGATCAGAGTGTTTAGACAACTACAGACTAACTTAACCTGATTTGTCATTCATCAAAACCTTGGTTAAATTGTTAATGCTAACCACACCAACAAAATAGACCAATTGAGCTTACATATTAGATGCTCTTTGTCCATTGCAATAAACCTCTCTGGTTGCTTCATATGGATGTTTTCTTCAAGACTTCCATTATGGAAAGCTGTCTTGACATGCATTTGCCAAACCTCATAATCCATATGAGCAGCAATAGATAAGAGTATCCGAATAGACTTAAGCATAGCTATTAGTGAAAAGGTTTCCTCATAATCGATTCCCTCTTTCTGAGTATACCTCTTCGCTACAAGCCTTGCTTTGCAGGTTTCCACCTTCCTGTCTGTCCCTCTTTTCATTTTATAGATCCATTTAAATCCAATAGCTTTTACACTATTTGATGGTTCTACTAGCTCCCAGACTTTGTTAGAATACATAGATTCTATTTCTGAATTCATTGATCCTTGCCAAGATGCGACATCATTATCTTGAAGTACTTTGTCATATGTTCGGGGATCAGGTTTATGTTTGCCTAGGATCAAGTCCAATGACTCTCCCCAAAATATGAATCTTTCAGGTTGCCTAACAACCCTCCCACTACGATGAGGTACTGTTTGTTGTTGTGTATCGTTTGTGATACGTGTTGCAGTTTCTTGTAATATTTTTGTTAGTTAGAGCCCTAGAGCCAATCATTTGATGATTGTATTATGGACTTATTGTATCATATTCTTATATATAAATAAAGGCATTTGTTTTGGTTATTATACTTACTTGTATTGGTGCCAAATAAACTAAGTATAATAGCGTCCTTGAGTAGAAGGTTCTCACCTATATCAATCGGTTAGTTGAACCGATAGTGAGATGATATAGGGAACACTACTCTTAATCATTCCTAGTCGAGTATTAACATTCAGGGACAATGTTAATGCAATAAGACTAGCATGTAGGTTAACTCGATGACTTGATCTCACAAGTCATGGATATAGAGATATCAAGTTGACACATGGGTATGCATTGGAGAATCTATACTGAATGACCCGCCATGAGAAAGTATCATGGATCGTTATATGAGTGTCATATACTTTCTCATGTGGATATTAGTATAACTATTAGTCCTTAGACCTGAAGTCACCATGGTTCCCTACATAAGGAGTTATGTACTTTGGTTTCATCAAACGTCACCCGTAACTGGGTGGACTATAAAGGCGATTACTAGGTATGTAACGAATTATGCAGAGGGATGTGAGTGATGTAGATGGGATCTATCCCTCCTATATGACGGGAGCTACAGTGATATTCTTGATAGAGTGAGACCACGAAGTGCATGGCCATGCCCAAATGAGTCAATATGAGATATTGAGCTCATTTGATTTAGTGAGTCTACTTGGAGTTCAAGATTTAGATTGGTCAGAGGATGACACGGTCTATGTCTCACATTGATCAATCTAGATGTCTAGGAGAGAAGGACACTTGTCATATATTGTGAGGAATCATAATTAGTAGTCACAAGGTGATGTTGGATCTGGACATTCTTGTAACTTGGGTAGTCATGATGTGTTACTAGATACCGCTCATTACTTATGGTCCTAAATGGGTTTAGGGGCATAGCCAACGTTATAAGAACCTATAGGGTCACACACTAAGGACAATTAGATGGAGATTAGGTTCATATAATGAACCAAGAGGATTAGATTCATTTGATGAATCAAATTGGATTAAGAGTAATCCTAATTGGGCTAATTGAGTTGGACTCAAGTTGATTCATGTGTTCAATGAGTCTAATATATATTATGACTCATTGAATCAATTTAATTAAATGAATTAGATTCATTATATTAAATTGGCTTGAATTAAATGGTTGGATTAGATCAACCATGAGAGAAATTAAGTCAAGTTTGACTTGACTTGAGAGGAAGAGGAAGAGTCACGTTTGACTTGACTTTATGCCACATCATTTGTGACTTGGCATTAAGTGGCCAATAATGAGGTGACACATCATCATGTTTAGCACATGTGTGTGCCATCTCATGGAGGTTACAAATCTCTTTAATGGCCATACTTAATGCAAAATGGGGGTTACACTTTTGTGAAAGTGGCCGGCCACTTTTGTGAAGGGAATGAATTCATTTTTCATTAAAGTGTCATTTACATCTTTTTCTACCTCGAGTGCTCTCTCTTCTTTCTCTTCCTCTCCTCTCTTGGCCGAACACCATCTAGGTGATAGCACACCTATTGTTTGGTCTTCTCCACCTAATTAGTTCGTGTGGATACTTCTAGAGTGTTGTCTACCTTGACAACTTGAGATCCGGCATCTCCTTGGACGAGTGGGACTTGTCAAGGGCACGCAACGAGGGTAATATTCTTCTCCTCTGTAGATTTAGTGTAAATCTAAGTTAGAAACTCGTACTCGTAATATTTTCGAATGTTTTATTCTTCGCACGGATCCGTGGCTTGGGGTTTTGGGGTTTCCGCGACGCGAAAAAGCGGTTTTCGCGACCCGAAAAACCCAACAGTGGTATTAGAGCCACGTGCGAAGTTTGTACGAGTTTATTTTTTGTTTTTATGACAAAAATTTAGTACTGTAACATTCGGTAAATTTCTAATTTTTAGAGTTTTTATGGGTATTTTTTCTTGTAGAATCGAAGCACAAGTGTTACGACACTTGTAGGCTTCGACTTCCGAGAAGATTTTTCGGAAACGGCAAGGTTTCGCCCCAAAACTTTTTGGGACAGCGGACTAAGGCACTGTAGGATCGCTAAGGAACCCTCGCGATGGTTAGATCGCGGGTAGGGGCGCTGCCCCTAGCCCCGCAAGGGGATTCGTTCTGCGATTGCGCCCGAAAATCACTAAACGGGACCGTTGGGAAATTTTACTCGTAAAAATTGTAAAAATTAGTATTAAAATTATATAAAATTATGGGAATTACATAATTTAGAATTATGTATAATTTGTGATAGTCATCGCTCAAAAATACCCAATTGGATTGGTATATTTTGTGTTGTAATTCATAAGACGGCCTGTGTGCCGTCATGTGATTGTGTGTGCTGTATTGTTTGATACGCGACCTGCGCGTCGTGCCTTTCTCTATTTATTCTTGTTGTAAATTAGTTTAGACTCGAATGTAACTCGAGTTACAAAATTGTAATGTACAAAATTGGAGTCGTGGAAGGTCCACTCGAGACAGAGTTACGAGGAGGGCGCGAGCAACATAAGGTGGTCAAAGGGAGGAGCTTAATAAGTTGTTGACCCTAGGTTGACCATCCGATCTTTTCATTGGCTTGAGAAGATCGTAGTAGGGCCATGACAAATCACAAATTAATTTAATTAATTACTTGTGTATATGTGATGCATGATTAAGTAATTAATTAGTGCCTAAAGATTAGATTAGATCTAAGTCGTGCACATGATGCACCCTTTCGATTAGATTAGATCTATCGAGTATATGATACGCATCATCATTTAGATTAGATCTAAATCACGTCAACTCTAATGCCTACCGTGTCGTGATACCTATCACTACCTCGATCACATGTGTTGTTGAATCTACCAAAGCAGAGCAACACATATTATCTTGGTAAGGTACGGAGGGACAATCTTGGTCCCGCTTATCAACGCATGGGCGAATACAAACTCAATTAGATTGAGTATTCCAAGTTAACTCGGTTGGATCGAGTACAACTATAGGCATTCTTCCAATGGTTGGAAAGATAGGACATAAATCACATTTATATTAATTCTTGGGCGTATTAGCCAAAGCTAACTCAAGTTTTAATATAACTGCGGATAATGATCCTATAAACAAGAGTTGCATAGAGATGTAATTGGTAAATCGTTACCTACTGATCATACTAAATCTTGGGCGTATTAGCCAAAGCTAACTCAAGAGTTAGTATGATGTGGATCTTGTCCCACATGAATTATAGAATTCAGTGGGAGCATCATTTAGTTAAAGGCCTAATTAAATGATTTAAAATAATATAATATTTATTTTCTGTATTTTTCTATTGTAGATAACCATGACGTCGAATACGAACTCCTTCTCCCTGCGTTCAGTACTTGAGAAGGACAAGCTCTACGGGGCAAATTTCCTGGACTGGTACAGGAACTTGAGAATAATTCTCACTCAGGAACGTAAACTGTACATTATGGAGCAGCCCATTCCGGAGGCTCCTCCTGCCACTGCCACGCGAGCTGACCGAGATGCTTACAAGAAGTATCAAGATGACGCATTAGATGTGTCCTGTCTAATGCTCGCGACAATGAACTCTAAGATTCAGAAGCAACACGAGTTAATGGGCTCTTATGATATGGTTGAACATCTTCGTCAACTGTATCAAGGACAAGTGAGGCATGAGAGATTTGAGATCTCAAGGGCACTATTTCAGTGCAAGATGTCAGATGGGGCCCCGTAGGCCCATATGTACTCAAAATGATTGGGTACATAGAAAACCTACAGAGGTTGGGATTCCCGCTTGGGCAAGAGCTGGCCACTGACCTGATCTTGCAATCCTTGACGGATAGCTATAGCCAGTTCATTCTAAATTACAATATGAACGAAATTGATAAGTTACTGCCCGAGCTGCTTAGCATGTTGAGAACTGCTGAGCTGAACCTTAAGAAGGCAAAGCCCCACTCTGTTCTGATAGTTCAGAAAGACAAGGGCAAGGGCAAGCCCAAAGGCAAAGGAAAGTCCCAAGCCAAGGGCAAAGGCAAGGCACTGAAGCCTAAAGGAGGGGTCGCCAAGGATGCTACCTGCTTCTACTACGGTCAGACCGGTCACTGGAAGAGGAACTGCAAGGTGTACCTGGAAGATCTTAAGAAGAAGCGAAGTGAGACTTCCACTTCAGGTATATATGTTATAGAAGTCAATCTATCTATTTCTTCATCATGGGTATTAGATACCGAATGTGCATCTCACATTTGTACTAATGTACAGGCGCTGAGAAATAGCAGGGCATTGGCGAAGGACGAGGTGGACCTATGCGTAGGCATTGGAGCATGGGTTGCTGCTGTTGCTGTAGGGACTTATTTTCTATCTCTGCCCTCTGGGCTTATATTAGAGTTGGATGATTGTTGTTATGTGCCTACATTAACTAAGAACATAATTTCAGTTTCTTGTTTGGACATGAAAGGTTTCTCTTTTATTATAAAGGACAATTGTTGTTTTGTTTATTTAAAAAATATGTTCTATTGTAGTGCACCTCTGATGAACGGACTCTACATTCTAGACCTTGAAAGCCCTATGTATAACATAAATATCAAGAGTTTCAATTCAAATGACATGAACCAAACCTATCCCTGGTACTGTCGCTTAGGTCATATAAATGACAAGCGCTTATCCCAGCTCCATAAGGATGGTTTGTTGGACTCATTTGATTTTGAATCTTATGAGACGTGCGAGTCATGCCTACTAGGCAAGATGACCAAGACTCCCTTTAGTGGGCACAACGAAAGAGCGACTGATTTGTTAGGACTCATACATAGTGATGTATGTGGCCCTTTCAATGTTGCTGCTAGAGGCGGTTATAGGTACTTCATCACATTTACTGATGACTTCAGTAGATATGGTTATGTGTACTTGATGACACATAAGTCAGAATCCTTTGAAAAGTTCAAAGAATTCAAGAATGAAGTACAGAACCAGCTTGGCAAAAGTATTATGATACTTTGATCAGATCGAGGTGGAGAATACCTTAGCCATGAGTTTCGTGACTACCTAGCTGAGTGTGGGATTCTATCCCAACTCACTCCTCCTGGAACACCACAGTGGAATGGTGTATTCGAAAGGAGGAATCGTAGCTTATTAGATATGGTACGATCTATGATGAGTCACACAGATCTTCCGACATACCTTTGGGGCTATGCTCTAGACACGGCAGCTTTTTTACTCAACCGAGTTCCATCCAAGGCCGTGATAAAGACACCATATAGGATATAAACTGGGAGAGATGCCCAGGTGTCTTTCAAGAGGATTTGGGGTTGTGAGGCTTACGTTCGACGTCAAGTCTCAGACAAGTTAGGACCCAAATCTGACAAGTACTATTTTATTGGATATCCAAAGGAAACTAAGGGATATTACTTCTACATTCCCAGTCAGCACAAGGTAGTTGTGGCAAAGACTGGGGTCTTTCTGGAAAGGGACTTTGTTTCTAGAAAGATTAGTGGGTGCACGTTCGATCTTGAAGAAGTTCAAGATGCGAACAATAGCACTGAAGCCTCGATGGAAGTTGAACTAGAACCACAAAGTGTTATGGATGATGTTGTTCCACAAAGAGTTGAGGAACAACAACCAGTTCAAGTAGACATACCTCTTCGTAGGTCTGATAGGGTACGTCGTCAGCCTGAGAGATACTCATTTCTCTTGTCTAACCATGATGACGCTGTGCTTATAGATGATGAGCCTACCACCTATCAGGAAGCTGTGATGAGACCAGATTCCGAGAAATGGCTAGAGACCATGAGATCCAAGATAAAATCCATGTACACCAACCAAGTATGGACTTTGGTTGATCCACCTGAAGGGGTAAAACCCATTGGGTGTAAGTGGGTCTTTAAGAGAAAGACTAACATGGATGGACTTATCTATAAGGGTCGCTTGGTAGCTAAAGGTTTCAAGCAAATTCATAGTATTGACTATGATGAAACCTTTTCTCCAGTAGCGATGTTTAAGTACATTCGGAACATGCTTGCTATTGCAGCATACCATGACTATGACATATGGCAGATGGATGTCAAAACCACGTTTCTGAATGGAAACCTACTCGAGAATGTGTACATGACACAACCTGAGGGTTTTGTAGATCCACAGCACACTAGCAGAGTATGCAAGCTGCATAGGTCCATTTATAGACTAAAGCAAGCTTCTCAGAGCTGGAATCTTTGATTTGATTATGCAATCAAACAGTTTGGTTTCATTAAGAACGAAGATGAGCCTTGTGTCTACAAGAAGGTTGTAAGGGATATAGTTGTCTTCCTCATATTGTATGTGGATGACATACTACTCATTGGGAAGGGCATCCCTTTGCTTCAGTCTGTCAAGACCTGGCTAGGGAGTTGCTTCTCAATGAAGGACTTAGGTGAGACATCCCACATTCTAGGGATACAGATCTATAGAGATAGATCTAAGAGATTGCTTGGCCTAAGTCAGAGTACATACATTGACAAGGTACTCCTTCGGTTTTCCATGTAGAACTCCAAGAAGGGATTTCTGCCGATGTCACATGGTGTGAGTCTTTCGAAGACTCAAGGTCCCTCTTCTATAGAGGAGAGAGACCGCATGGATCATATCCCTTATGCCTCTGCCATAGGATCTATCATGTACGCCATGATATGTACTCGACCTGATGTCTCGTATGCTTTGAGCATGCCGAGCAGATACTATTCAGATCCAGGTTAAAGTCACTGGATAGCGGTCAAAAATATTCTTAAGTACTTATGAAGGACTAAAGAATATGTCTTGATATATGGAGGCAATGATGAGCTAGCTGTAAAGGGTTATAGTGATGCTAGTTTACAGACCGATCAGGATGATTATCGATCGCAGTCAGGATTCGTATTTTGCATAAATGGTGGTGCTGTGAGTTGGAAGAGTTTGAAGTAAGACACAGTAGCTGATTCTACGATAGAGGCCGAGTACATTGCTGCATCAGAGGCAGCAAAGGAGGCAGTTTGGATCTGCAAGTTCATCACTTAACTTGGGGTGGTTCCTAGTATCGCTGACCCTATTGAGCTCTATTGTGACAACAATGGTGCTATAGCACAGGCGAAGGAACCTCGCTCACACCAGCGGACCAAACACATACTACGACGCTTCCATCTCATTCGAGAGATTATCGAGAGAGGAGATTTGAAGATATGCAGAGTACCTACAGAGGCTAACATCGCAGATCCCTTGACCAAGGCTTTGGCACAGAGGAAGCATGATGGTCACACTAGGTCATTGGGGCTTAGAGCCTACACTGATTGATACTAGTGCTAGTGGAGGATTGTTAGTTAGAGCCCTAGAGCCAATCATTTGATAATTGTATTATGGACTTATTGTATCATATTCTTATATATAAATAAAGGCATTTGTTTTGGTTATTATACTTACTTGTATTGGTGCCAAATAAACTAAGTATAATAGCGTCCTTGAGTAGAAAGTTCTCACCTATATCAATCGGTTAGTTGAACCGATAGTGAGATGATATAGGGAACACTACTCTTAATCATTCCTAGTCGAGTATTAAAATTCAGGGACAATTTTAATGCAATAAGACTAGCATGTAGGTCAACTCGATGACTTGATCTCACAAGTCATGGATATAGAGATATCAAGTTGACACATGAGTATGCATTGGAGAATCTATACTGAATGACCCGCCATGAGAAAGTATCATGGATCGTTATATGAGTGTCATATACTTTCTCATGTGGCTATTAGTATGACTACTAGTCCTTAGACCTAAAGTCACCATGGTTCCCTACATAAGGAGTTATGTACTTTGGTTTCGTCAAACGTCACCCGTAACTGAGTGGACTATAAAGGTGATTACTAGGTATGTAACAAATTATGCAGAGGGATGTGAGTGATGTAGATGGGATCTATCCCTCCTATATGATGGGAGCGACATCGATATTATTGATAGAGTGAGACCACGAAGTGCATGGCCATGCCCAAATGAGTCAATATGAGATATTGAGCTCATTTGATTTAGTGAGTCTACTTGGAGTTCAAGATTTAGATTGGTCAGAGGATTACACGGTCTATGCCTCACATTGATCAATCTAGATGTCTAGGATAGAAGGACACTTGTCATATATTGTGAGGAGTCGTAATTAGTAGTCACAAGGTGATGTTGGATCTCGACATTCTTGTAACTTGGGTAGTAATGATGTGTTGCTAGATACCGCTCATTACTTATACTCCTTAATGGGTTTAGGGGCATTGCCAATGTTACAAGAACCTATAGGGTCACACACTAAGGACAATTAGATGGAGATTAGGTTCATATGATGAACCAAGAGGATTAGATTCTTGTGATGAATCAAATTGGATTAAGAGTAATCCTAATTGGGCTAATTGAGTTAGACTTAAGTTGATTCATGTGTTCAATGAGTCTAATTTAGATTATGACTCATTGAATTAATTTAATTAAATGAATTAGATTCATTATATTAAATTGGCTTGAATTAAATGGTTGGATTAGATCAACCATGAGAGAAATTAAGTCAAGTTTGACTTAACTTGAGAGGAAGAGGAAGAGTCAAGTTTGACATGGCTTTATGCTATATCATTTGTGACTTGGCATTAAGTGGCCAATGATGAGGTGCCTCATCATCATGTTTAGCACATGTGTGTGCCACCTCATGGAGGTTACAAATCTCTTTAATGGCCACACTTAATGCAAAATGGGGGTTACACTTTTGTACACTTTTGTGAAAGTGGCCGGCCACTTTTGTGAAGGGAATGAATTCATTTTTCATTAAAGTGTCATTTACATCTTCTTCTTCCTCAAGTGCTCTCTCTTCTTGCTCTTCCTCTCCTCTCTTGGCTGAACACCATCTAGGTGCTAGCACACCTATTGTTTGGTCTTCTCCACCTAATTAGTTCGTGTGGATACTTCTAGAGAGTTGTCTACCTTGACAACTTGAGATCCAGCATCTCCTTGGACGAGTGGGACTTGCGAAGGCCACACAACGAGGGTAATATTCTTCTCCTCTGTAGATTTAGTGTAAATCTAAGTTAGAAACTCGTACTCGTAATATTTTCGAAAGTTTTATTCTTCGCAAGGATCCGTGGCTTGGGGTTTCCCCGATGCGAAAAAGCGGTTTTCGCGGCCCGAAAAATCCAACAATTTCATCTTACACTGTTGGTACTAGACTAGACGTGTCCTCTCTAATTTATTTTAGAACAATTTCACTCATGGGCTTATGGTTTATTACATAATCTTCCTCTAAAAATCGAGCATTGGTGCTAACAATGATCTTCTAATTTTTATAAAACAAACTATCTTTCGTTCCCTTAAGATATCCTACAAATAGACACACTTTTGTACGTGATTCCAACTTGTCAGTATCTCAAGCACATGTGCTGGACTACCCCATATCCAAATATGACTCAGACTAGGCTTACGCTCATTTCACAATTTCATGGGAGTAAAGGGTATTGATTTAGAAGGTACCATATTCAGAATGTACACTGCTGTTTCTAGAGCATATCCCCAAAATGAATAACTCATCATCAATCTAACCATTTCTATAAGAGTCCTATTCCTTCTTTCTACCACACCATTCTGTTGGGGTGTACCAGGTGCAGACGGTTGGGATTGAATCCCGACTTCTGATATGTGACTCCTAAATTTTCCTAAGAGGTACTTGCCACTACGATCACACCGTAGTGTCTTGATACTTTTACCATGACATTTCTCCACATCAGCCTTATACTCTTTGAACTTATCAAAACACTCAGACTTATGGGGCATTAAGTAAATGTACCCATATCTTGAATAGTCATCTATGAAATATTCGAAACTACCTCTTGCCTGGATAGTTATAGGACCACACAAATCAGAATAAACCAGTTCCAACACATCTTTGGCTCTATACTCCTTGGTCTTAAAAAGTCTCTTGGTCATTTTTCCTTCCAAGCAAGATTTGTAAGTTGGAAAGTTTTCTAACACTAATGAACCCAAGAGTCCTTTGAATCATACTCAAGTTAATATGACCAAGTTTTAGATGTCAAAGATATGCTTGGTTCATTTTCGAAGGTTCTTTTTTCTTATTAGATTTAGAAGATGTGTTATTAATTTTCATTTGTTGCATTGTGGGAGTTATTGGATTTAGAGTAAATTGCCAACGAACGTATCAGAACAGATAACTTCCCTATTTATCTTGATAACTCCTTTGCTATCATAAATAGACAGAATATCCATCCTTGTATTGTTTAGAAACTGAAATCAAGTTCTTTCTAAAACCATAAAGATAATTTCTTAAAACTAATATTTTATTCCTATAAACATCTTCCACTGTAATAGCTGCTACTTCTGTAGCATTGCCCATGTAAACAGTGATTTCTCCTTTGTGTAGTTGTCGGGTTACCTAGAACCCCTGCAATGATTTGCAGACATGATCAGTGATTATCGTATCTATACGCTAGGTACCGGTAGATAACACCACTAAACATGTTCCAACTACTAGAGAATAAGATATACCTATATTGTTCTCTTCCTACGAGGACAGTCCACCTACAAATGTCCAGACTGCTTGCAAATGAAGCACTTGCCTTTCAGCTTCTTCATTCTTGCTTTTAGTCCAGTACCTAGAGATCATACAGTCTTGCATGTCAGACCGATTCTAGTGTCCGAAGAGTTCCTTGAGATTGCACATCATGTCATGGCCAATAGGCATGGTCTGATGCTGATGTTGCATCACATTTGATATAAAAGCCAAATGTAACTCCGCGCCATCTCATCTTCCTTGACCCATTTCCTAAGATACTCAATCTCCTCTTCACTAGAATCGCTATTAGGCACATTAGTGTAGACCTCCATTAGTACAAACTTATAGCCTTTAGCAGTTAAGACAATATCCAAGTTTCTTTTCCAATCTATGTGGTTGGGACCAGTAAGTTTGTTCTCTTTCAGAATAATAGCCAGTGGGTTGAAAGTCATCCTAAGAATCACAAAATAAACTTTTGGGCAAGACTCTAAATTTAGAATAATATTGATTCCTCAAACAATATTATTTTAATTTACCAACACCTCAAAACACTATGAATTTTGCATGCCACGTTAGTGTGGATGTATACAAATTCAAACATTTGTAAGAGGAGGTTTTACCCATTAATTTTATTCTTGTCATCCTAACTTTATGACAAATAAAATTAATAGTTTGTATTCCTTTGGTCGCACAAATAGTTGCAGTGACTCTGTTGGGGAGGATACTATTAAATGTGCCTAAGTGTATACCATTACTTGATACTTAGTCCATTAAATAGGATTGTGCCCCTTCAATTGGAGAAGATCACACGCTCCTAAATAATTTCCTATAACCATTCATAAAGGAAGTTTGACCTAGTGATCCGCAAACAAACTCATCCGTTGTGGAGGGAGGCACTCAGAGCCAACACGCAAGTTTGATGGATCACTTAAAAACCAGTAATGGAGATCGTGGAATTTATTTATTAATCCCTCTCCCACTTAGTTATTTAAGATGAGGATTTTATCATGCACACACACATCATAGTAAATAAAGTAATAAATATGGAAAAATAATTTTGCAACTATTATGGCCTTTTCCATCACTGCCCTCCGTGTGCTGCCAACCCTAGCTGCTGCCATCTTTAGCTACTGCAATCGGGTCTAGTCGTCGCATCTATCTTCTTTTTCCGCTATGCCTCTGGTCCACAAATAGTACCGCGCCTCGCTAGGATACGATCCGTGATAAAAATAAAATTTTACATATTTCGATCCTATATTCCACAAAGGAATGTACATGTAATCTAGATCGAAACAAAAATGTAAAATCCTAAAAGTAATACAGCTCTTGCTGTATTTAATACATATAATCATGCACACACATAAAATGCCCTCGACATGTCCGAGGGTCCAATCACACACAATCACATTAGGGCCATAATAGTTGGATCTAGGATGTCTGCAACCACAAAGTTAAATATATTTGCACATCCTACTATTATCCTGCCTAAAATATGTTTGACATGTGCATAATTAAACTGAAAACCAAACACACATAGGCAAACCCTAGCTCCGAAATATCGTACTGGTTCCCCTGTACAAAAATTTTGTACAAGTCCTGAACCATTCCTAACAACCTATTGTGTTCTTTAGAAATTAAATTTGGAATCATAAACAGAACTTAACATTATTGATTCCAAATTCAACTTATCTGTTCTTAGAGGTTTAGACTTGGATTGCAAACGATGCTTAACATTATTAATCCAAATCCACCCATGTTACAAATTTGATTAAATATTAATTTTAGTGATCGACTTCCAGGATAAACATGGAAAGACACTAGGCCTTCTTGGTTATGGGAGCATCCACCACTTCCTAGACGAAGCCTTTCAACGAAATTCAATATTTAATTTCCTTATAGTAACCCTAGGTTTAACCATTAAGAACAATCGAATCACAAGATCGAAAAAACAAAAAAAACACAAACTCGAATCATAAATTCGAAACCTAGAATCACTAGCCTCTTGTGTTTGGTATTTCAAGATCTAAACAAAAGATGAACTAGTTATGATGCGGAAATTAATAACTAGTTATACCTTTTGTAGCTTATAGACCTCATGATCTTCTATCGTATACCTCTTCTTATCTCGGATATTGTGTGGACGATGATCTACCGAGATGAGAATCCACCCAAGCTTCCTTCTTCTCCAAGCAAGTTTCGGCCACCATCAATCTTCAAGAGATGAAGAACTTTCGGCCACCAACCAAGCTCCAAGGGATGCTAAGAAACAAAGCCTCCTATCTCTCCTTCTTCCTCTAACAAGATCCGGCCACCACCAAGCTCCTTGAGATGAAGATGCTGCCGAGCACACAAGGAAGAAGAATAGGAGAGAAAGAGGAAGAGAGGGTCGGCCACCACCAAGGAAGAGAGGAATAATAGAAGATGTTTTATTGTGAGGTGAGACACCTCTACCCTCTATTTTATACTCCTTGGTCTTGGAAAATAAGGAAAGTTTTAATTAAAACTTCCTTAATTTCCTTGCCAATGAAAGGAAAATTTAATTAAAAATTTCTTTGATTCTATTAATGTAGCCGACCACCTCAAATCCTCCAAACAAGGAAAGTTTTAAACACAAAATTAAAACTTCCTAATTTGTTTTCGGAATATTTTTTAAAATAAAAATTTTTCTTTTAAAAATTTCCCTTCATGGTTGGTTATAAAAGAAAACTTTTATAAATTAAAATCTCTCTATTAAAATATGTAGATGATTTCAATAAGGAAAGTTTTCTCCAAAATTAAAATCTTCCCTTTAATCTATTAATAAGGAAAGATATCAAACCTTTCTCTTAATCCTTTGTAGAAACTATAAAAGGTACAATTTAATTTTAAAACTCTGTTTTAAAATCATGAGGATGGTTACAAAAAAGGAAAGTTTTATCAAAAATTAAAATCTTCCTTTTAACTACAAAAAGGAAAGATATCAAACCTTTCTCTTAATCTTGCGCAGAAAGCTATAAAAGGAAGGATTTAAATTTTAAACTCTCTTTTTAAACCATGACTTCCACATAAGGAAAGATTTTAAAATAAGTTCCTTTTATGTTTTATGTGGTCGGCAACCTAAGCTTGGGCTCCAAGCTAGGGCCGACCACACTTCAACCCATCCAAGATTTATCTTGGCCGGCCCTTGCTTGGGCTCCAAGCTTGGCTTGGCCGACCACCTTGGGTGGGTAAGAAGGTGGGTTTAAGACTTTATAAATAAGTGGCTATGACAGAGACCGATAGAAGAATTGGTTTTGGTTTCCCTATGAACTTGAGCTTCTCGTGTTTGCCCGGAACACCCAACTCAAGTTCATCAATAACAACTCATACCACTAAAGAGTTTTTATTGAACTACCGCACCAATCCCATATTACTATATGGGCTCCTTCTTATCATGAGTGTGTTAGTCTCCCTGTGTTTAAGATATAGAATGCCCACTAATTAAATGAGTTACTGACAACTCACTTGATCAATATCTAGCTCCAAAAGTAGTACCACTCAACCTTATCGTCATGTCGGACTAAGTCCACCTGTAGGGTTTACATGACAATCCTTATAAGTTCATCAAGGGGACATCATCAACTTAGATTACTATGATATAGTTTCATTCTATAATCAACAACACACCATATAAATAATATCATTTGACAACTTATCGGACCTATTGATTTAACGAGCTAAATCGCATCTTTTGATAAATTAAAGAAATAAGTATTAAGTATATGTGCTTGTTATTATATCATGATTAAGAGTACACACTTCCATAATAACAGAGGTATTGTTCTTTTATATATTCAGTATAAAAAGAAACTACCTCTAATGGTCCTGCTCAATACACTAGTGTAATTTTATAGTTAAGATAAACTAATACCAAATTACACTACGACTATTCCAATGGTTTGTTCCTTTTCATCTTAGTCGTGAGCTACTTTTTATAACTTATAAGGAACTGATAACATGATCTTCTGTGTGTGACACCACACACCATGTAATCTACAATATAAATTAATTGAACAACTACACTTAGCATATAAATGTATACATTTAACCAATGTGATTCTTTATTTCAAAATAAATGTTTACAAAAAGCTAGGCATTTAGTATACACTCTAACACGGTCGAGCATAAGGATATCTGTGTACGTCTGGCTGAGCAAAGACCAGACAGGCTTAAAGACACTTATCCTTAGGAAACTCTACATATCCACTTAGTCAGGCACAGGTCTACTAAGTTTAACTTACCTAATTTCACAATGTCCTTAAAATAAAGCTCTAACATACATAATCTATCATATGACTTCTTGAATGAAACTTTGGCATACTGTGGATACTATATTAGTCTCTAAACAAATCTCTGCAGTATTTAACATATGATACCAGATCGATACAATAACAAGCAATATGACTAACCTTGTGGACTAACTGAGATACATTTAGCAGACAAGCAAGAAACAATATTTTAACAGCCTGTCATAGTTGTCAAGGAATATTCCTTTGGAACTTCCATCGAAGGCTATCTTGTTTCCCATAGGTGATTAATTTATAACAACATCCTCCTCCAATGACTTTAGAAAAGGTTTAAGTTATAAACGACAAAAGAAGTACATCTGTGGGTACAAAAAAGATTCCTCGAAAGCTCTTTGAGGAACAACCTAACAAACTCTAACGCATAAAGCCACCTCATGAGCATGGAGATTGTGAGAGGTGGTATAAAAAGGGGTGGTCATCTCCATTGGCAAGGTATGCAACTTTAGCATTTAAGACCTTCATTCACACGTCCTCTACTGTTCTTCTTCTATTGGTAGAGAAATTGTACTAACTTGAGTGTCGGAAGGCCTTACCAAGGACCCTTCCTTGGTTTTTGGTCATTAACGCTTCATTGGATCGTTTGGTTGTGCACGGGATTGTTGAGGAGCTTCATCATAGATCGGAGAGTCAACTATTCATTAACAAACCATCTACTTGAGCCAGCGTGCCATCTCTTTATCCATTAGACAAGATTAAATTTGGAGCAATCTGTAGGAATCTTCGCTAGAATCTGAAGCTACGAGATGGAGGAGGCTGGAAAACTCACTACCGTCACCTTAACACAAGAAGATCTGGAGTTGATCATCAATGCCAGAGCATAAAAATTACTTCAACAACAACAACAAACCAACACTGGTGACACAATGCTGCCACCAAATCTGGTAGTGTCAATAATAGGCCATCAAAGGGAAAGAGGAGTTCAAGAGGAAGGCCCTACTTGCTTGCTTCCTGCGCCTCTCTCACCAATTCAACGCCTCGAGCACTTTTTTGACACCGCTAGAATAGTTGGGCCAAGGAAGAGTACTCTAGGAGTCTTCCAAAGAAGCACCTGTACGGGATAAGCGTAAAGGAAAAGCTATAGCTAGTGATAGCTCCCCTGAGTGGATCATCACTCCATTCTCTCAACGGGTGTTGGAAGACCTATTGTGAAAACATTATCAGAATCTGAACATAGGAGAATATTCGGGGACAACTAACCTAAAAAACCATCTTCTCAAGTTTAAAAATGCTGCTCTTCTTCAATAATTTATGGATGACGTTAAATGTTGAATGTTCATCACCACATTCGGTGAAGCAACCCAATGCTAGTTTAAATGACTGCTAGATAACTCTATTCGCCGCTTCAAGGACTTCCGTAAGGTATTTATTCATCACTTCTCTAGTAACCAGTGGTACCACAAAACCCCTTGGAGCCTTTTCTCACTCAAATAACGGCCTAAAGAGATACTTTAAACCTATATCAAGAGGTTCGATCAGGTGACTATAGATGTTCCCATGGCCACCATGGAGATTTTAGTGAGTGTCTTTTCTTAGGGACTCACTAATAATGATTTTTTTCTATGATTTGGTTAGAAAATCTCCAACCAACTTTGACCCGTTGATCGAACGAGCGACCAAATTCATCAATGTTGAAGAAGAATAGGCTGTCCAAAAGAAAGAGGGCACCACACCCACTCCCGCTCCAGCCACCGAGCGCCCAGCGCTACTGCCCCTCCACCCAAAGGACCTTAGGTAGGTCCTCAATACCGTCATCAAGAATCACAACCTCAAGCCATGCAATATGTGGAGGTTCCTAGGGAAACTCCATGAAAGTGGTGCACATACCATCAGATAGCTACTCATAATACGGAGGATTGTTGTACTCTGTGGATCGGTGAGATGACAACCCCAGATACCATCGACTTTCACCAGCCCCAAACCGTCGGCCATATCCACAACAAAATAGCCCACTCAAGATTGAGTATCGGGTGACCGAGCTACAACAAGGAACACTACAACCCCAGACCGAGCAAACCCAAGTGCTTGCCCGAGTTCAACAAGAACATCCCTCAGTGCGCCAAGAAGAAAACCACAGTAACGTCGCTCGAGGTAATATCAACATGATAGTTGGAGGACCAACTGATAGTGATTTCAATCGAGTAAGGAAGTTGCACGCTTGGTGTCTAGTCATTCATAAAGTCAGATGTAGTGCAGAGCAGGCAGCTGGCTCCAAAATCAGCTTTGGGACTAGAGATCTGGAGGGGGTGAAAATATCCCATGATGATGAATTAATAATCAAGACTATTATAGCCAATTATAATATTTCTCGTACTTTTATTGATACAAATAGCTCAGTTAACATTATTGGTCCTATCTGAGATCTGCGGAGATGAGCACTGGTTTTGATGAATGATGATGACCTCCGATGAGGATGAACTCCGAAGATCTGAAGAGACTCCTCAACGCTCCTACGCACAGTGAGACGAGCCAACAAAGTGTTAGTGACCTAAGACCGGTGTGGGATCCCTGGCTAGACCCTCCGACACTCAAGTCAATTCCTCTTAAAGATAGAAGAAGAAGAAAAAGAACAGTAACTGAAGTGAAACAGAGTTGAGATGCTAGAACTTGCGTACCTTGACAACGGAGAAGAACCCATTTTTATACCACCTCACGTGACCTCCGTAGTTATGAGGTGGTCCTCGGTTCGTTAGAGTTTGTAAGGAGATGAAATCATCATATATACTTCATGCAATAATCCTTTAAGGAATCTTTTCTGTACCCTAGATGTACTCATTTTGTCTTCTATGACACGCCATCATAATTGAAGAAGCTTCTAGAAGATATTTCCCTCCAGATATTTCATTAAGCATATTTTGATCGGTCGTTCAAGCTAGTCGCATATGCTGTTAAGAATGCCTTTTGTTAAATATGTTTTGGATGATCGTTCAAGCTGGTCGTATATACAATTAAGAATGCTCCCTGTTGAATATAGCTCGGTCGGTCATTCAAGCCAGTCATATATACTATTAAGAATACCTTCTGTTGAATATTTCTCGGTCAATCGTTCAAGCTAGCCGTATATACTATTAAGAATACCTTTTGTTGATCCTTTCCTTATACTTGGGCGGGCTTAACCCGGCTGAGCATATATGAGCGCGAGGGTGCTCGCTCGGCTTGCGGTCGACCGATAAGATGATGAGAATATTATATAGGGCTAAATATCTTTATGCTCGGGTGGGCTCCACCCGGTCGAGCATATATGAGCACCTGGGTGCTCGCTCGACCTGCGATCGACCGGTAAGATTATGAGAATATTATATAAGGCTAAATGCTTTTATGCTCGGGCAAGATTTACCCGGTCGAGCATCTATGAGCATGGAGCCGCTCACTCGGCCTGTGATCGGTCGGTAAGATGATGAGAATATTATATAAGGCTAAATAACTTTATGCTTGGGTGGACTTTGGCCGATTGAGTAATATACTGGGAATATTATATAAGGTTAAATACCTTTATGCTCGGGTGGGCTTTGCCCGATTGAGCATATATGAGTTCGGGGGCGCTCACTCGGCCTGCGATTGGCTGATAATATACTAAGAATATTATATAAGGCTAAATATCTTTATGCTAGGGCAGGTTTTGCCCGGTTGAGCATATATGAGCGTGGGGGTGCTCACTCGACCTGCGATCGGTCGGTAATATACTAAGAATATTATATAAGACTAAATGCCTTTATGCTAGAGCGGATTTTGCTCGACCGAGCATATATGAACGCGGAGGTGCTCGCTTGGCCTTTATTTGACCGACGATATACTTTTCCTATCTTTTTGGACTTAAACCCCTCCTTCACTCGCTCGACCGATCTATCATAACCTATATCACTAGCCTTCCCTTCAAGTCTAGTCGAAGGAGGTGTAACCGACTGACTAGACCTATGTCTATTTCTACCCTTTTTCTATTTTTTGTAGTGATCCCGTGACAACCTCTACAATGATCTCATGACACCTCTACTGTGATCTCGTGACACCTTCAGCAAGTTAAATAGAAATGTGATCCCACCTTTTACACCACCAACCTTTGTTCTTTCTTACTTTACTTTCCTCTAAAGATTTTATTGGGAGTTATGACTTTAGATCTTCCCCTATGGGGTCAACTATTGTTCGTGCAAGCTTTAGATCTACATCATTCACAGCAAAGAGAGATAGAGGTACGTTTGTTAGCAGCTCAGTCTCAAGTTTGGTCGGAAGTGGCTTTGAGGGATAAAGGTTACTCGGATTTGAAGCAAAAGACTGAGGAGTTGGATGATCTGAAAGTTCATCACGCTTTGGAGATAACCGTTCTAATCAAGAAGGTTTGTGTAGATGGTTTGCTGATATCACAACAACAACAAGACTTAGACTAGCAGAAGGCTAAGGTTGATTTTCTGCAAGATGAGTTGGATCAGATTAGATCAAATATAGCTTCTTAGTCACAGGTCCCAGAGGGTGAGTCACGCAAAAGCAAGAGGACAAGACGAGCTTCTCCCTTTTGTCCAAGCTGTCATTCTATTACATGCCTATACCTAGGACGGGAAGAATAATCTGGTGGTTCCAAATAAAAGTTAAATTCCATTGGATTATAGATTTTCCCATCGGCAACCATACCAGGCAAAATATTCCAGATCTCAAGAAAATTTATTTTCATCCCACAGAACATGATAATGAGTTGGCTTACCTGTCCCCTACAGTTCCAAAATTTGTTCAGGTCATCACTTTACCACATGCCCCTACTTGAAATGGGAAGAATGATTTACTAACTCTAGACAACAAAATTAGCAGAAGCTTTTTTATTTTCTATATTTGTTTATAGAAGTTTAAGAGTTATGATTGTAACATTACTAATGTTAATGTAAAGTTCTGTGTTTATATTTGATTATGATTATTACCTTGCTAAGTGTTTCTTGCGGTTGGCCACGTGAGGATTAGTCGAATGAGGGATCTCATGTGTACGCCCAACCAAATATGAGTGCAACCAGACTTTGGGGTTCTCTTCTGCACACACAGTCAGTTAGGATTACATCAATCAAGGTAGCTTCCTTATTTATAAATTTTGTTTATTCATCTATATTTTAAGATTCGTGCAATTTTTTCCAGTGGTCTTATTAGTAATTGGTCCTTCAACGGAAAGAGAATGTTCAAAGATATGGCGGTTCTATGTATGATTCGATTTGTTCTATCTATCATAAATGCCTCTTCCTGGGTGAGTGCCACGTATCCTTTTTTCTCCTTTTTCTAAGTAACTCCGGTACGTTTTTCATTCATGTCTTATCACACATTCTCCTTGGTAAATCAACGTCTCTTCTTTACCGAATCATTTTATTTCAACGGCGATCCTTATATTTCCCTAAAATCCTAAACCTTTTTTTAAAACTTTTTCACTCTTCGTCTTCCTCCAGTTATTCCTTGGCGACTTTCTTTCCCAACCTTTCTCCAAAACTCGCATTTCTTCATCTTCTCCGATCTTCTTCCCCCTTACGATTTAGTAAGTCATTTTCTCTTTATGTGTTTAAGTTTCTTGTCATGGCTGAAGAATCTCTACTCCCTTGGTATGCTCAAATTTGTTCCTCCTTCACTGTCGCCGATCTAACTTCCATTCACTCTCATATGAAATCCCTACAGAATACCTTATTTGGGTTCCGTCACCTGAAGCTTATCCTTGTCTTCCTCCTGATGATTATGTTACATTTTCTAAAGACCAACTAGCCATAGGCTTACACTTTCCTATCCCTTCCTTCTTGATAGACATAAGTCAATATTTTGGTATTCCTCTTCAATAATTTGCCCCAAACACCTTTAGATACCTATGTGGATTGTACATGGTGTTCCACCTTTTCAGTATACCTCCTACTCCTCAAAACTTTTTTATGTTTTCTTACCCCAAGAAATCAAAACCAGTGGTTTTCCTCTTCCAATCTCGCCCGAAAAAGGTATTCTTTGAAGAAATACCTTCTTCAATTAAGGGTTGGAATTCCCATTTTTTCTTTGTCAAATTTCCCGGTCCTGTTGGGTGGTCTACTAAATGGCAATCTTTTTTTTCCTCCTCTCCCTGATGTAAGGGAACTTCATCAATAATTCATCTTTTCTAAATACTCTAGTAAATTACTAGGTCATCACTTTTATATTTATCAGTGGATACGCGATGATCTCTTATATCTTTTTGGTTTAAGCCCTATTCAAAAGAGCCTACAATACTCTTTTGGTAACTTTCAAAATTCTTAACTATCCGTCCTTTACTAACTAAAATGCATTTTTGTATATTGTAGTGGATACTCTATATAGAGCATTGGTTGATAAGGCAATCTTCCTAGAAGATGAGGAAGTGTTAGGTAAGGAGTGAGAGCTTGGAGCGGAACTTAATGCCGCAGCTCAAGAATCTGATGCTCCTCTTCCTGAGTCCTCCAGTCAACTAGCTCTCATTCCTAGCTCTTCAACTACTCTTGAGGAAGCATCCACCAGCATACCTCTAAAAGATACCCCTCAAGATGTAACACCCACTAAGCTTTTAAGATAAATATGAGAATGATGAATTTGCCTTAGAAAAATATTAGTAGAATGTTAAACCAAAAAGAAATAAAAAGAAATAAAAATAGGGAGTGGTCAAGGATTGAACCTTGAACCTCTCATGATGTAAATGATAGGATTAATGGGTAATAACCAATTGGGATAGGAATGAAATATTGATAGCAAAGGAGGGAAACTCATGATAAGGATGAGAGTAAAAGCTAGCCAAAAGAAAGCAAGAAAAGAGCAAGAGAAAGGCAACTTGCCTTCCTTCTTTTCTCTCCCTCTTCCTCTCCCTTTGCCGTGACTTAAAGAGGAAAATTAAGGGAATTCATTCCCCCTTGTTTCATCATGAATGATGAGAACAAATAAATAAATAAAATAAAAAGAAAATGGAAAAAACAGGGGATAAGGGAGAAGGAAAGCAAAAACCAATTTTGCTACCTCTTTCCCCTTAACATAAAAGGGAGCATGCAAAGAGAAGATTTTTATTTTTCTCTCATTTCTCTCATTCTCTCCTCTCCATCACCGAGAGCCTCAGCCCCCTCTACTCCATTTTCGGCCCCAAAAACAAGGTTCCTCCTAGGATACAAGGAAGGCTACCAAGGGAAATCAAAGGAGGAGAACAAGAAGAAGAGACCCTTTCGTCCATCACCACACTTTAGAACCACAAGCGAAAAGGATGTAAGTATCCCCTCACCTGTGGTACAAGTGGTTTTAATGTGTTTTTGGATTTTATGAGGATTTTAAAACCTAGAAACAAAGTTGTGAAAATTCGGCCAAAGAAAGGACTTGTTGATCCTAGGAATGTTTAATATAAGCCTTGATTCATGATCATTTTTCTATGCTTTGTAAGAAGGTTTTCTCTCATATTTTTATATATATGTGATGCTGGATTAGAGATGTACCAAACCCTAGAGTTTTGGCCAAAAAGGTTTTATAAGGGCTAGGGAATTTATTTGTTTACCTAACTTGCACAAAACCCTCTAAATAAATGGTTAAGTATCCATTATTGTTTTCATACTTGAAGGTTACTTGGAACCAAAAGTACCCCACTCACAAGTTTTTGCCAAGGAAGGGTTTAGGGTTAGGAAGACTTTGAATTTAAACTCACCATGTTTATATGATAGAATATAGAGTTTCTTAAAGAGTTGCATGCTTGTATGTTGATAGAAACTCATGAACATCACTTTTAATGTTTCGGCCATGGTAAGGTGGATGGTTTAGAATAGCTTAAACAGATTTTTTTAACATGCTCAAAACCTCCATGACAATAAGATATGAAAGTTGTTTGATGCTCCCATGCTTAATTAGAGTATAGGAAAATTGGTTGCATGATATATGATAATTATGACCACAAGGGTCCTAGCTTGTTTGTGAACCAAACTTATATGTATAGTTGCTTTGATGTTTTTGCCATAAAACTTGTTTAGGTTTTCCATACTTTAGGCCACCTAAAACCTAGTTTAAAGACTTGGAAGGTTTCGGCCAAACATATGCTATGAGATAAAGAAAGGAAAAACCTAGGAAACCTAAGACACAATTTAAATGTATGCTTATAGTGCTTGACTTTTTTACATGTTATGAAATGTGTTATGACTTTCTATGCTTTTATGCCATTTGAACAAATTCCATGCTTGATGAGGTTCGGCCATGTAGGGTTTAAAGACCGAGAAACCTTAAAATTTAGACCTCATGTGTTAAAGATGCTTCTTATGAAATTGAGATAACATGTTGATTGTGTTCACATGCTTATATATTTAACTATGATTCAAATGGACACCTTAAAGTCTCAGCCATGAAGGGATACATGCCTTAGAAACCCTAGAACTTACATTGAACATGCTCATGTCACTCTCCATGGAATATGAAATGTAGAAAGCTAAAAATCCACATGCTATATGTTGTTAGTGACCTAAATTGATGCTAAGGGAAGTTTCGGCCATGACCACTTGTATGATGCCATTTATAAATTCATACATGATGTTAGAGTAAGTTCACATGCTTGTATGCTTGTTTGAAAACCTAAATGAGTACTTGTAAGTTTCGGCCATGACATAATTTTAAGGGCTTAAAGGATTTAGGAACTAACTCAATTGTGCTTACCATATTCCTTGAAACAAATGCTATAAATATGGTTAAGGTTTCCATGCTTTATGTCATTTAGAACCTTGTTTCACACTTGTTAAGGTTCGGCCAAATGAGGTTTAAGGACTTGGAGAAATTAGAGTCCAAGTAAATCTTGTTTATAATACTTCCTATGAAAATGATATGTGGATGAATTAGGTTCTACAAGCTTGGATGTTGTTTAAAACCTGAATTGGCACCTAAGAGGGTTTCAGCCAAGATAAGAACCCAAAGGATTAGGAAGCTTAGTACCCAAATTAATCATGTTACATTGTTCCTTATGATTGGATGAGCACATGATACACTTTTATGCTTAGACATGTATGCTTGTGAGCTATACAAGATGAGAATTTCTACGATATGTTATGAGTTCAAAATATGCATGCTTTATGTTATGATATGTGGGTAAATTTTACATGCTTTGATGATATGATATGAGCTAAAAATTTGCATGCTTATGTTATGATATGTGGTTAAATTATGCATGCTTTGATGCTATGTTTAGTGCTTAAAATATGCATGCTTTCATGATATGCTATGTGGTTAAATTATGCATGCTTGATGATATGCTTTATGCTTAAGATATGCATGTTTTTATGATCTATGCCTAAGTGATGCATATTGTGATGATATGATGTATGCCTAAGTGATGCATACTTTTATGGTATGATGTATGCCTAAGTGATGCATACCTTTATGACATGATGTATGCCTAAGTGATGCATACCTTTATGATATGATGTATGCCTAAGTGATGCATACTTTTATGACATGATGTATGCCTAAGTGATGCATACTTTTATGATAGGATGTGTGCCTAAGTGATGCATGCTTTTATGATGTATGATATGTATAAGTATGACATGTACTTTACTTTATATGGCTTGTACCAAGGGTGGGCTCCATAAGCGCCCCGGGGTCGATGGAATAAGACTCGGGCCTCGTTAGGGATGGGCTCCTAAGTGCCCCTAGGTCGATGGAGTAAGACTCGGGCCTAGTATGTTTGCCTTGTAGGGTTCAAGACTTTCTACCTTGGACCTACATAGGTTGCGCGCAATATGTAAGTGGTACATAGCCGGGATCCCCTTTAAGTTGAGATTATGTTCAAGTATATATGTAAGAAGAAATGGTTTTAAAGATCATGAGACATACACATGTTTTTCGGATACATGTTTTTCAAAATCATATTGCATATACCTTATGATGATTTATGATATGCCATGGTTAGATATGATTATGTTATGCTCCATGATATGTCCATGTGTAGGATATGCCATGACTCCTTATGACGATATGCCATGATTAGATACGATTATGTTATGCTTCATGCTATGCTTTACGCTATGATATGTCATGACTAGTTATGATTTCTTCATGTTGCATGATATGCTTAAAAGAGTATGTCTTCATGTTGCATGATATGCTTAAAAGAGTATGTTACATTATGTCATGACTAGTTGAAATGATGCCATGTTGAGACATTCTTTGATTATACTATGATTTTCGGTTTTAGTGAGTAGGAAAGGAACTTACTGAGCCATGAGTGCTCACAGCTTACTGTCCTTGTACCACAGATAAAGGAAAAAGCTGGATGAGCTAGAGGAGCAGCAGGAGAGGCAAGGAGATGTGTGTGGCAGTGGCTAGGCAACCAAATAAGAACCTGCTTTAAAAACTTTTAAAGAACTATGCTTTGGTATCATGAATTGTAGTACCATATGTGTGACTTGATGTTATGTTTCTACTAATTTTGATATCATGTTATTGAGGCCATGATAGTGTAGTTCGGATTTGATGAAAGGGAAAACAAAAGAAAAGTTTTTATTAAACTAATAGAATTTTTTTAAGTCTTCCGCTGTTTTAAAAAGAAAAATTTGTACATAGAGTATCGTAGCCCCGTCCCTTAGGGTTAGCAGGGAGGGCGGGCGTTACAGGTTGGTATCAGAGCCAAGTTTTTACCAGCTCACTGCACACACATCAAGCCTCCGACCTGCCGATCCAAGTAAGAATGTTTATGCTTAATTTTCTTGTTATATGCTTTGCTTAATTTCATGGTATATGACTTATGCTTTATTTTTCTTCCTTGTTATATTGCCTATGCTTTATTTTCTTTGCTATATTGCTTATGCTTTATTTCCTTATGTTATATTGTTTGTCACTCTATTCTTTATTTTTCCTTATGTTGCTTATGCTTTAGTTTCATGTTTTGCTTGCTTATGTTTGATGCTTTATTCTATGCTTTTAGTTATAATTTAGATTAGGATTACATATTAGTAGGTTAGGAATAATACTAGAACAAATAGATAGAAACAAAACAGTACGTTAGATTGGCTAAAAAAGATAACCACTTACACTAGTCTATTTGTCATTATTTAGGTAAACATGGTTAGGACACGCAATGGCCGAACCGAGGGGACAGTGACTCCACCATACCTGACACAGGTAGTCACAGACCTCCAGCGTCAGATCACAGAACAACAGCAGCTGATCACTACCTTAATGGGTCAGCAAGGCAACCCAGTTACCCCACCGACAAATCAGAATACACTACCGGTTATACCTACAGCCGCGCCAGTGCCCCCGGTAGCCCCTACTCCAATGGTCCGACAAGAGGCCTATCTGATTCAGTGGCAAAGGCTTAAGCCGGAAGCCTTCTCGGGAAACTGCGAACCATGGGATGCGCAAGCCTGGCTCAAGACCGTGGAAAGCATAATGGAACTACTGGACTAGCCTGAACACGAGAAGGTCAAATGCGCGTCGTTCTGCCTTACCGGAGATGCCCGGATGTGGTTGGACCGAGTAAAGGCGAAAAGACAAATAAACCAGATGCAGTGGACGGATTTTGAGACAGAGTTCTTAGAAGAATTCTTCCATATGCAAGTGACCAACAAGCACTATGACGAGTTCACTGAGTTCCGCCAAGGTGATTTGTCAGTTAACGAAGCCGTCAAGAAGTTCAACCGCCTAGCCCGGTTAATGTTAAAGATGTTTCGACCCGAGATAGCTCTGAACGTAGCCGGCGGAGTTAATAGACCGCAGACTGCAGAGGAGCTAGTCAGCAGTGCCCTGATTACCGAGCACTACCAGAAAGCAATGAACGAGGGCAAGAACCATACACTGACCGGAGGACAAAAATCGCACAATACCAGAACCGGCTGGAAAGGAAACTCAGGTGGAAAGAGGAAACAGTGGAACAACACAAAAGGTGGTCCGGCCAATAAGCAAACCAAGTACCCTCAGTGTGCCACATGTGGAAAGATGCATTATGGAGTATGTCTCCTAAGCACCAGAAAGTGCTACAACTGCGGAAAGGAAGGACATTTGGCAAGAAATTGCCCTACTCAGTCTCAGGCACTACCTCCACAGAACAACCAGAATAGGAGTACCCCTGCACAGCTTCACCAGATGCATACTGCCTTAGAAGGGGCTTCAATCAGCCAAGGAAGATTGGAGGCCCCTCCCACTATGACCAATGCCAGAGTCTACACTCTCGCTCAGGAAGACGTGGCGAACGCCTCTGTCATCGTCTCAGGTCAGCTACCTAATTTCAATCAATATGCTAAAGTTTTACTTAATGCTGGAAATGAACCAATATGGGAATCCATCGAGGAACCGAGACGTGTTTCGTATCCTTGGGTCGAAACTATGTCCGGGCGACTTTCTACCCTCACCATAACACCGACGTTATTTGAGAGTATACTGGAAAAGCAAACCAGTGACCAAAACCTCTAGAGAATCAAACAAGAGACTTTGGAAGGGAAGAATGACGGGTTCCGTATCGCGGACAACGGGATATTATACCTCAGGGATCAGTTATGCATTCCAGAGGACCCAGAGTTGCGAAGGAAAATACTGGAAGAAGCTCAAACAACACCCTATGTAATACACCCGGGCTTCACTAAGATGTACCAGGACCTGAAAAAGAAATTTTGGTGGTTTGGTATGAAAAGAGAAGTGGCTCAGTATGTCAGTACTTGCCTGACCTGCCAAAGGGTAAAAGCTGAACACCAGAGACCGGCGGATTACTACAGCCTGTCCAAATTCCAGAATGGAAATGGGAAGAAATCTCTATGGATTTCATTTCGGGTCTTCCCAGGACGACAAACGGATATGACGCTATATGGGTGATTGTAGACAGATTGACGAAGTCCACACACTTTTTGGCGATCAAAATGACTTATTCAACTGAACAACTAGCTCAGTTATATGTTAAGGAAATCATTCGGCTACATGGTATTCCTAAGACCATTATTTCTGATAGAGACGGTCGTTTTGTTTCACACTTTTGGGAGTGCGTTCAGAAGACCCTCGGCACGAAGTTGTTATTTAGTACAGCTTTCCACCCTCAGACCGATGGGCAAACTGAAAGAGTGAACCAAATATTAGAAGATATGTTAAGAGCTTGTGCCCTGGACTTCAAGGGAAGCTGGTGCCGATATTTATACCTGGCAGAATTCGCCTACAATAATAGTTACCAAGCTACTATTAGAATGGCACCTTACGAAGCTCTGTATGGGAGGAAGTGTAGATCCCCTATATGCTGGTATGAAAGTGGTGAAAAGAAGGAAATGGGGCTCCAAACGGAACTTATTGATGACACCACCCGAGCTATACAGAAGATCCGCCAACGAATAGAAACTGATTATGCCGATAAACGGCGCAGGCCGCTAGAATTCAACGTCGGAGATTTGGTATTCCTTAAGGTATCCCCCATGAAAGGGATAATGAGATTCGGAAAGAGGAGCAAGTTAAGCCCACGATACGTAGGACCGTAACATATTTTAGAAAGAGTGGGCCAAGTCGCATACAGACTAGAACTACTTCCAGACATGGCAGCTATTCACAATGTGTTCCATGTATCGATGCTCAAGAAGTGTACTCCCAGCACAGATCAAGTAATTGAGCCACAGTCGGTACAGGTTCAAGAGGACCTAAGTTACGAAAGTAGACCTATTCAGATCTTGGACCGAGAAGTCAAGAGGTTAAGGAACAAAGAAATACCCTTAGTAAAGGTTCTATGGCGGAATCAATGATTCGAAGAAGCCACCTGGGAACGTGAGGACGATATGAAACAAAGGTACCCGGAGCTATTTTAAAGTTCGAGGATGAACTTTTTATGTGGTACGGGGTACTGTAACACCCACTAAGCTTTTAAGATAAATATGAGAATGATGAATTTGCCTTAGAAAAATATTAGTAGAATGTTGAACCAAAAAGAAATAAAAAGAAATAAAAATAGGGAGTGGTCAAGGATTGAACATTGAACCTCTCATGATGTAAATGATAGGATTAATGGGTAATAACCAGTTGGGATAGGAATGAAATATTGATAGCAAAGGAGGGAAACTCATGATAAGGATGAGAGTAAAAGCTAGCCAAAAGAAAGCAAGAAAAGAGCAAGAGAAAGGCAACTTGCCTTCCTTCTTTTCTCTCCCTCTTCCTCTCCCTTTGCCGTGACTTAAAGAGGAAAATTAAGGGGATTCATTCCCCCTTGTTTCATCATGAATGATGAGAACAAATAAATAAATAAAATAAAAAGAAAATGGAAAAAAAGGGGCTAAGGGAGAAGGAAAGCAAAAACCAATTTTGCTACCTCTTTCCCCTTAACATAAAAGGGAGCATGTAAAGAGAAGATTTTTATTTTTATCTCATTTCTCTCATTCTCTCCTCTCCATCACCGAGAGCCTCAGCCCCCTCTCCTCCATTTTCGGCCCCCAAAACAAGGTTCCTCCTAGGATACAAGGAAGGCTACCAAGGGAAATCAAAGGAGGAGAACAAGAAGAAGAGACCCTTTCTTCCATCACCACACTTTAGAACGACAAGCGAAAAGGATGTAAGTATCCCCTCACCTGTGGTATAAGTGGTTTTAATGTGTTTTTGGATTTTATGAGGATTTTAAAACCTAGAAACAAAGTTGTGAAAATTCGGCCAAAGAAAGGACTTGTTGATCCTAGGAATGTTTAATATAAGCCTTGATTCATGATCATTTTTCTATGCTTTGTAAGAAGGTTTTCTCTCATATTTTTATATATATGTGATGCTGGATTAGAGATGTACCTAACCCTAGAGTTTCGGCCAAAAAGGTTTTATAAGGGCTAGGGAATTTATTTGTTTACCTAACTTGCACAAAACCCTCTAAATAAATGGTTAAGGATCCATTATTGTTTTCATACTTGAAGGTTACTTGGAACCAAAAGTACCCCACTCACAAGTTTCGACCAAGGAAGGGTTTAGGGTTAGGAAGACTTTGAATTTAAACTCACCATGTTTATATGATAGAATATAGAGTTTCTTAAAGAGTTGCATGCTTGTATGTTGATAGAAACTCATGAACATCACTTTTAATGTTTCGGCCATGGTAAGGTGGATGGTTTAGAATAGCTTAAACAGATTTTTTTAACATGCTCAAAACCTCCATGACAATAAGATATGAAAGTTGTTTGATGCTCCCATGCTTAATTAGAGTATAGGAAAATTGGTTGCATGATATATGATAATTATGACCACAAGGGTCCTAGCTTGTTTGTGAACCAAACTTATATGTATAGTTGCTTTGATGTTTTTGCCATAAAACTTGTTTAGGTTTTCATACATTAGGCCACCTAAAACCTAGTTTAAAGACATGGAAGGTTTCGGCCAAACATATGCTATGAGATAAAGAAAGGAAATACCTAGGAAACCTAAGACACAATTTAAATGTATGCTTATAGTGCTTGACTTTTATACATGTTATGAAATGTGTTATGACTTTCTATGCTTTTATGCCATTTGAACAAATTCCATGCTTGATGAGGTTTGGCCATGTAGGGTTTAAAGACCGAGAAACCTTAAAATTTAGACCTCATGTGTTAAAGATGCATCTTATGAAATTGAGATAACAAGTTGATTGTGTTCACATGCTTATATATTTAACTATGATTCAAATGGACACCTTAAAGTCTCGGCCATGAAGGGATACATGCCTTAGAAACCCTAGAACTTACATTGAACATGCTCATGTCACTCTCCATGGAATATGAAATGTAGAAAGCTAAAAATTCACATGCTATATGTTGTTAGTGACCTAAATTGATGCTAAGGGAGTTTCGGCCATGACCACTTGTATGATGACATTTATAAATTTATACATGATGTTAGAGTAAGTTCACATGCTTGTATGCTTGCTTGAAAACCTAAATGAGTACTTGTAAGTTTCGTCCATGACATAATTTTAAGGGCTTAAAGGATTTAGGAACTAACTCAATTGTGCTTACCATATTCCTTGAAACAAATGCTATAAATATGGTTAAGGTTTCCATGCTTTATGTCATTTAGAACCTTGTTTCACACTTGTTAAGGTTCGGCCAAATGAGGTTTAAGGACTTGGAGAACTTAGAGTCCAAGTAAATCTTGTTTATAATACTTCCTATGAAAATGATATGTGGATGAATTAGGTTCTACATGCTTGGATGTTGTTTAAAACCTGAATTGGCACCTAAGAGGGTTTCGGCCAAGATAAGAACCCAAAGGATTAGGAAGCTTAGTACCCAAATTAATCATGTTACATTGTTCCTTATGATTGGATGAGCACATGATACACTTTTATGCTTAGACATGTATGCTTGTGAGCTATACAAGATGAGAATTTCTACGATATGTTATGAGTTCAAAATATGCATGCTTTATGTTATGATATGTGGGTAAATTTTACATGCTTTGATGATATGATATGAGCTAAAAATATGCATGCTTATGTTATGATATGTGGTTAAATTATGCATGCTTTGATGCTATGTTTAGTGCTTAAAATATGCATGCTTTCATGATATGCTATGTGGTTAAATTATGCATGCTTGATGATATGCTTTATGCTTAAGATATGCATGTTTTTATGATCTATGCCTAAGTGATGCATATTGTTATGATATGATGTATGCCTAAGTGATGCATACTTTTATGGTATGATGTATGCCTAAGTGATGCATACCTTTATGACATGATGTATGCCTAAGTGATGCATACCTTTATGATATGATGTATGCCTAAGTGATGCATACTTTTATGACATGATGTATGCCTAAGTGATGCATACTTTTATGATAGGATGTGTGCCTAAGTGATGCATGCTTTTATGATGTATGATATGTATAAGTATGACATGTACTTTACTTTATATGGCTTGTACCAAGGGTGGGCTCCATAAGCGCCCCGGGGTCGATGGAATAAGACTCGGGCCTCGTTAGGGATGGGCTCCTAAGTGCCCCTAGGTCGATGGAGTAAGACTCGGGCCTAGTATGTTTGCCTTGTAGGGTTCAAGACTTGCTACCTTGGACCTACATAGGTTGCGCGCAATATGTAAGTGGTATATAGCCGGGATCCCCTTTAAGTTGAGATTATGTTCAAGTATATATGTAAGAAGAAATGGTTTTAAAGATCATGAGACATACACATATTTTTCGGATACATGTTTTTCAAAATCATATTGCATATACCTTATGATGATTTATGATATGCCATGGTTTGATATGATTATGTTATATTCCATGATATTTCCATGTGTAGGATATGCCATGACTCCTTATGACGATATGTCATGATTAGATACGATTATGTTATGCTTCATGCTATGCTTTACGCTATGATATGCCATGACTAGTTATGATTTCTTCATGTTGCATGATATGCTTAAAAGAGTATGTCTTCATGTTGCATGATATGCTTAAAAGAGTATGTTACATTATGTCATGACTAGTTGAAATGATGCCATGTTGAGACATTCTTTGATTATACTATGATTTTCGGTTTTAGTGAGTAGGAAAGGAACTTACTGAGCCATGAGTGCTCAAAGCTTACTGTCCTTGTACCATAGATAAAGCAAAAAGCTGGATGAGCTAGAGGAGCAGCAGGAGAGGCAAGGAGATGTGTGTGGCACTGGCTAGGCAACCAAATAAGAACCTGCTTTAAAAACTTTTAAAGAACTATGCTTTGGGATCATGAATTGTAGTACCGTATGTATGACTTGATGTTATGTTTCTACTAATTTTGATATCATGTTATTGAGGCCATGATAGTGTAGTTTGGATTTGATGAAAGGGAAAACAAAAGAAAAGTTTTTATTAAACTAATAGAATTATTTTAAGTCTTCCGCTATTTTAAAAAGAAAAATTTGTACATAGAGTATCGTAGCCCCATCCCTTAGGGTTAGCAGTGTAACACCCCTAGAAAGCCTAGATAAAGTAAGGGCAATGAGAGTACGAATGTAATGAAAAGAATGTGTAGATAGTCTACGTTGAATGTTACGATGGGAAGGATTTAGATGATTAAAAACTTTATGAAAGAAAATAAAGTTGAGAATATAAAGTTCTATACATGATTTATAATGCAAGGAATTAATGTAAACAAAAGAGATATGAGATATTATATATGCATGTATGAAATATTTATGCATAATGCATATACATGAATTATTTTGTACAAAAATATGTTAGGAGAAGGATTTGATCCTTGGTTCTCTTGTGGATGCATGCATGTATTAACCAAGTGTGATAGGAGTGAATATTGTAAAAGGAGAGATGGGAATTATAATTAAAGGAAAGAAAGGAGAGAAATTAAGAGAAAGAAAAGAGAGAAACTCAAGAAGCATTTCTCTAGCATATTCTTTCTCATTAAGAGGAGAAGTAAATGAGGAGGATGAATCAAGTCAAGTTTTCCTCCCCTCACTTTAGTATAAATAGGCATGGAGAGGGGGGGGGGGGGGGGCTTCATCCTCAACTCACTCTCCTCCTCTCCTCCATTTGTGCCGAGCACTCTTCCTCCCTCTTTCCTCTTGTTGCCGAGAGCAACAACTCTCCCCCTTCTTTCTTTCTTTTTGTTGCCGAGCAACACAAGAGGAAGAAGCCTCCTCTTCTTCCTCCTCCTCTCCACCAAAAGACATAGCCACTTCTTCCTCCATTGGTGCCAAGCAAAGCAAGCAAGGAAGAAAGGTCCACAAGCAAGTTCTCAACTCTAGGAAACTTAAGCAAAGAAGGTAAGCTTCCCCTCACCTGTGGTACAAGGCTTTCATGTGATTTTCGGATTCTTTTTCTATGCCTTGAAAGAAAGTTTTCCCCTATGTTTGTATACATATATGATGCATGATCAGAGGTGTATGTAACCCTAGAATTTCAATCAAAAATATTATAAATAGGTTAGGAAAATTATTGTCTAACCAAACTAGTGCAAGTTTCCCTCTATGAAATGCTAAGGACCTTCCTATGGTTTTCTTGCTTGGAAGTTGATTGGAACCAAAAGAACCCCACTCTCATGTTTCGGCCAAGAAAGAATTTAGGGTTAGGAGGACCTTGAATTTAAAATAACTATGCTTATATGACATGATATAAAGTTCTTAAGAGTTGTATACTTGTATGTTGAAAGAAACTCATGAACCTTACTCTTAATATTTCGGCCATGGTAAGGTGATAGTTTAGAGAAGCTTAAACAAAATTCTAATATGCTCAATGACCTCTGTGATATTATGTTATGAAAGATGATTAATGCTCTCATGTTTAATTGGAATGTAGAAAATTAGTTACATGATTTATGACATGTAAGATCACAAGAGTCCTAGCTTGTTTATGATCCAACCTTGTGTATGATGTTCTTAGTAAATCTTGCTATGAAATTTACTTAGGTTTCCCATGATTTAGGCCACTTAAAGGAAGTTTATATTCTATGAATTTCGGCCAAGTAAGGTTTGAAGGACCTAGAGGCCTTGAAAATGAAACCTAAGGGGTTAAAAGTACTTCTTATGAAAACTTGATAATGTGTGAATGTGATACATGTTTGTATGACCTAAATGAATCATTATGTGTTCGGCCATGAAGGGATAGATGCCCTAGAAACCCTAGAATAAAAATTAAATATGTCTATGCCATGCTGTATGAAAATGATATGATAATAAGTTGGAATGCATGATTGCTTTAGTTATGAAATGATATGCATAATGAAGTTATATTATGAATTATGCCATGATGTGTTATAGCATAGAAAATGCTATACATAATGAAAAGAAATGAAGTTATGTTATGATATGTGATAGCATAGAAAATGCTATACATAATGAAAAGAAATGAAAAAGAATAAATGCATGAAAGATTGTTAAGGACATGATATGATAGTTATGCATGATAAGTTATTTTTATGGTTTGTACCAAGGGTGGGCTCCGTAAACGCCCCGGGGTCAATGGAGTAAGACTCGGGCCTCGTCAGTAATGGGCCTTTGAGTGCCCTAGGTCGATGGAGTAAGACTCGGGCCTAGTATGTATGCATGGTAGGGCACAAGACTTGCTACCTTGGACCTACGCATTAAGTATGTGGTACAAACCGGGATCCCAAATGATGATGATATTAATTTCAAGTACTATTAAGTATAAGTTTTCAAATTCACGACGCATTGCCTACATTCATATGTGCTTGAATTATATGATGATATGATATAATGTCATGTGATATTATGATATGAATATGATGCCCTTGTATGTCTCATGCTTGTGATTTATTTGTTATATGATATGATATTCATGCTTCTATGAAATGATATGTGAATAAGAAATATGCATGATATGTTTGAATAGAATGATATGTTATGTTATGATTAGTTGAGACGATGATATGTTGATCCATTCTTGATATACGATGATTCTCGGTTTTAGTGAGTAGGAAAGGAACTTACTGAGCCATGAGTGCTCATAGCTTACTTTCCTTGTACCGCAGATAAAAGAGAAAGCTGGATGTACAACGGAGCAGCAGGAGGAGCAGATAGTGATGTGTGTGGTGGTGGCTCGGCAAGAACGATTCGGACAAATTAATATTTTAGTTATAAGTTCAATATATGCACATTTGAACAAATCAGAATATGTGATATTATGCTTAATAAATTAAATTCTTTAAAGTTTTTATTCTTCCGCTGTTATAACTAAAGCATGTACGTAAGTAGTATAAGAACGTAGCGCCGCCTTTGGTTGGGTAAGAAGGGTGGGCGTTACAGGTGGTATCAGAGCGAAGTTTTGCCAGCTCACTACACACACATCAAGCTCCTTCCTGTCGCTCCAAGTAAGTACAGTTGCTTAATTTATTTATATGCAAAAATTAGTATGATACTCTAGGATACATGAATAATAGCCTAGGAAGGATACCTTAAGCTATACTCTAGAGAAGGGTGCATGATGACAAGTATGTGTTAAAAATAGTATGATACTCTAGGATGCATGAATGGTAGCCTAGGAAGGATACCTTAAGTTATACCCTAGAGAATGGTGCATGATGATAAGTAGGTGATATTCTAGGATGCATGAATGGTAGCCTAGATACAAGAACCTTAGGCTATAACATAAGAGGAATAATGAATCTTTAAAATCTTGTAGAAATGGACTATATCCCGTTCGAATACGATCCCGAGGATGTAGAATATTTTGGCGAATACCTCGAGTTCGCGGATGAACCCGATATGCTGGAATACTTCGACAACTATGTGAGCGACTCGGAATCTCCGGAACACGGCGAGTTCGGAGAGGAAGATCTCGAGGAAATCGAGGAAGGGAATTCGGACGATAATGAAGATGAAGATTCAGAAATTATGGAATATTATGAAGGAGAGAACGAGTTTCCTGAGATGGGCGAGGATGAATTTAACCTTGCTGAATACATGGAAATGGGTTTCAACCCCAACGATGTAATAGACTTCGAGTGGGGACTGAACAACCTCGAGGGGGAACTAAACGAAGACCCGATGGAACCGGACGAACATGTTGAAGAAGACGAGGGAATGGATGAAGAGACAATAATTGACCCGGAAGAGGCATCAGAGATTCAATCTCCGATAATGCCTGATCCACCCCAGAATGATCTGGGCAAGTCGATACAGGTTGGGTTGATGATGACTACTGCTCTCATGTCCTTTATGGCAGGAGTAGTCACAACCTACCTGGCCTTTTAAGAGAAGAAGTTATGAACAAAAAATGTAATAAAAGCTTTTGATGAATAAAAAGAGTAGAAATGGTATCAATTTAAGCATGAATCAAGGTGGTCCCGCAAGGTTACACCAACTGCAGACTTCTATTGAGGGACCTTCAATAAGTCAAGGGAGATTAGAAGCTCCACCAACGTCTAAGGAATCTGAGCAGAAATTGTCATTCTAAGTTCGGGGACGAACTTTCAATAAGTAGGGGAGATTGTAACACCCCTAGAAAGCCTAGATAAAGTAAGGGCAATGAGAGTACGAATGTAATGAAAAGAATGTGTAGATAGTCTACGTTGAATGTTACGATGGGAAGGATTTAGATGATTAAAAACTTTATGAAAGAAAATAAAGTTGAGAATATAAAGTTCTATACATGATTTATAATGCAAGGAATTAATGTAAACAAAAGAAATATGAGATATTATATATGCATGTATGAAATATTTATGCATAATGCATATACATGAATTATTTTGTACAAAAATATGTTAGGAGAAGGATTTGATCCTTGGTTCTCTTGTGGATGCATGCATGTATTAACCAAGTGTGATAGGAGTGAATATTGTAAAAGGAGAGATGGGAATTATAATTAAAGGAAAGAAAGGAGAGAAATTAAGAGAAAGAAAAGAGAGAAACTCAAGAAGCATTTCTCTAGCATATTCTTTCTCATTAAGAGGAGAAGTAAATGAGGAGGATGAATCAAGTCAAGTTTTCCTCCCCTCACTTTAGTATAAATAGGCATGGAGGGGGGGAGGCTTCATCCTCAACTCACTCTCCTCCTCTCCTCCATTTGTGCCGAGCACTCTCCCTCCCTCTTTCCTCTTGTTGCCGAGAGCAACAACTCTCCCCCTTCTTTCTTTCTTTTTGTTGCCGAGCAACACAAGAGGAAGAAGCCTCCTCTTCTTCCTCCTCCTCTCCACCAAAAGACCTAGCCACTTCTTCCTCCATTGGTGCCGAGCAAAGCAAGCAAGGAATAAAGGTCCACAAGCAAGTTCTCAACTCTAGGAAACTTAAGCAAAGAAGGTAAGCTTCCCCTCACCTGTGGTACAAGGCTTTCATGTGATTTTCGGATTCTTTTTCTATGCCTTGAAAGAAAGTTTTCCCCTATGTTTGTATACATATATGATGCATGATCAGAGGTGTATGTAACCCTAGAATTTCAATCAAAAATATTGTAAATAGGTTAGGAAAATTATTGTCTAACCAAACTAGTGCAAGTTTCCCTCTATGAAATGCTAAAGACCTTCCTATGGTTTTCTTGCTTGGATGTTGATTGGAACCAAAAGAACCCCACTCTCATGTTTCGGCCAAGAAAGAATTTAGGGTTAGGAGGACCTTGAATTTAAAATAACTATGCTTATATGACATGATATAAAGTTCTTAAGAGTTGTATACTTGTATGTTGAAAGAAACTCATGAACCTTACTCTTAATATTTCGGCCATGGTAAGGTGATAGTTTAGAGAAGCTTAAACAAAATTCTAATATGCTCAATGACCTCTGTGATATTATGTTATGAAAGATGATTAATGCTCTCATGTTTAATTGGAATGTAGAAAATTAGTTACATGATTTATGACATGTAAGATCACAAGAGTCATAGCTTGTTTATGATCCAACCTTGTGTATGATGTTCTTAGTAAATCTTGCTATGAAATTTACTTAGGTTTCCCATGCTTTAGGCCACTTAAAGGAAGTCTATATTCTATGAATTTCGGCCAAGTAAGGTTTGAAGGACCTAGAGGCCTTGAAAATGAAACCTAAGGGGTTAAAAGTACTTCTTATGAAAACTTGATAATGTGTGAATGTGATACATGTTTGTATGACCTAAATGAATCATTATGTGTTCGGCCATGAAGGGATAGATGCCCTAGAAACCCTAGAACAAAAATTAAATATGTCTATGCCATGCTGTATGAAAATGATATGATAATAAGTTGGAATGCATGATTGCTTTAGTTACGAAATGATATGCATAATGAAGTTATATTATGAAATATGCCATGATGTGTTATAGCATAGAAAATGCTATACATAATGAAAAAAATGAAGTTATGTTATGATATGTGATAACATAGAAAATGCTATACATAATGAAAAGAAATGAAAAAGAATAAATGCATGAAAGATTGTTAAGGACATGATATGATAGTTATGCATGATAAGTTATTTTTATGGTTTGTACCAATGGTGGGCTCCGTAAACACCCCGGGGTCGATGGAGTAAGACTCGGGCCTCGTCAGTAATGGGCCTTTGAGTGCCCTAGGTCGATGGAGTAAGACTCGGGCCTAGTATGTATGCATGGTAGGGCTCAAGACTTGCTACCTTGGACCTACGCATTAAGTATGTGGTACAAACCGGGATCCCAAATGATGATGATATTAATTTCAAGTACTATTAAGTATAAGTTTTCAAATTCACGACGCATTGCCTACATTCATATGTGCTTGAATTATATGATGATATGATATAATGTCATGTGATATTATGATATGAATATGATGCCCTTGTATGTCTCATGCTTGTGATTTATTTGTTTTATGATATGATATTCATGCTTCTATGAAATGATATGTGAATAAGAAATATGCATGATATGTTTGAATAGAATGATATGTTATGTTATGATTAGTTGAGACGATGATATGTTGATCCATTCTTGATATACGATGATTCTCGGTTTTAGTGAGTAGGAAAGGAACTTACTGAGCCATGAGTGCTCATAGCTTACTTTCCTTGTACCACAGATAAAAGAGAAAGCTGGATGTACAACGGAGCAGCAGGAGGAGCAGATAGTGATGTGTGTGGTGGTGGCTCGGCAAGAACGATTCGGACAAATTAATATTTTTAGTTATAAGTTCAATATATGCACATTTGAACAAATCAGAATATGTGATATTATGCTTAATAAATTAAATTCTTTAAAGTTTTTATTCTTCCGCTGTTATAACTAAAGCATGTACGTAAGTAGTATAAGAACGTAGTGCCGCCTTTGGTTGGGTAAGAAGGGTGGGCGTTACAAGCAGGGAGGGCGGGCATTACACAAGAGACACAAGAACACAAGAAAATGCCCCAGGCATCGCTTGACACTAGCACCCCGACCTAAAAAATGGGTTGTTTCTACTGGAGGTACGCAAAGATACTCCTTCCTTCCAGAGTCTACCCTTCTTTTATCCCATACTTGCTTCTTCTTCTTCTCAATTACAAGAAGCTCCTCCTCCTCCAAATGTTAGCTCCAATCCTGTGTTTATGATGAATCTTTCTGAGCTAATCTTCCTACCACCTTCAGTAACTGAGAGTTCCCCTATCCTTATTTTTTCCCCTCCTTCTCTCTATAGTTTCTTATCCTCCTCCTCCACGTCTACCCCTACCTTCTCAATATTATTTATTTATTTTTTTTGGGGGGGGGGGGGGGGGTGTTCTCTAATGACAACCTAGGCAGAGGCTCGTAAAGAGATTGAGAAACTCACTCCTGCTGAATGGGCTGACCAGTCTTCTTTTGAGGAAACTAAGGTAATATGCCCTTCCTCCCTCTGTTTTTGATGCATTCTAATAATAACTTGTTTGACAGTAGTGGATTACTAATATGAATATGGTCTGACACATGTATGAGCTAACTCAAGAAGTGGCTAGGCTAAAACTGTAAGTTTTTGGAGCCTCCTCCTCTCAAGTCTCTGAGAAATTATCTCACCAATTACAAGAAACTCATCAGCTTCTTGAGGTAGAGCTTGTAACTTCAATCAAATGGAAAGCCTCTGCAGAAGATTTTGAGTCTAAAGATAAGTCAGAGACCCTTCTACGCACTAAATTAGAGTCTAAAGTGGATACCTATGCTACTGAGAATGCTTAGTTGTTATCCCAACTGCAAGTGTTGAAGGATGCTCACACTCTGGAATTAGCTGCTAAGGACGCTGCTCTGGAATCCAAGAACTCCGAGCTAACCTCCTTAAATTCATCCTTAACTACAATTAAGGCTGAGCTTTCCTTGAAAGAGTCTGAATTAAAATCCTCTCAAGATGCCTTGATAGAGTACATGGCGGGTGAAGATGCCAGATTCGAGAAAAGAAAAATGGCAATGCTAGAATCTCCTGAATTTAATGCTCTTATCTCCGCCTCCCTTGCCAAAGCCCTCACCAGGGGAGCTGAGGGGGGAGCGAAACAATTGAAGAGGCTAGGCCACTTGGTTTCTGACCCCACCCAACTTCTTGGACCGTAGGGAACTAATTGATGAAGCACCTCCCGACCTGTTTCCCAAGTTGTTTTTATTGTAAATCAAGATATTTTTGTATTGAAGAACAACTTTTCATATTTTTAGGATATTCTAATTGTTATTACCCTTTGTTTTTGCTTCTTGGGTATTCATTTTCCTTTGACTTAGCTTCTTTCGATCGAGCAAGTTCAACTTCATGTTTGACTCCATTTATTATGGACACTTGACCGACCTCTAATAATCGATCGAGCTTACATTTACGCTCAGCTTCCTCCTTAACATTCAAATGGCCTTTAGCGACCGATCATTTTTACCCCTGCTCTATGCCATTCTTAGTACTCGGCCAACTCTTAGTGACGAATCGAGTTTACCCTTATTCACTTTTAACCTTAACACCCAGCCGACCTTTCGCGACCGATCGAGTTTAAGTATGAATGTATTTTAAATTAACCCTGAATTTTGATCGACTAATATTATCCACCGAAACAAGGAGTCCCTTTCGAGCTCCCAGAACTTTTTACACTTAACTTTAGTAATGATTTTAACATCTTGGGAATACAACTTTTTATATCGGCTACCTATACTATTTTCTTATTGGTGACACGCCTGCCTATTATGTTTGGTGTGTACCCGTTTTACTGTATCCACCTACTCACTTTTCCATCCAACGACTCTTCTTCAATCCCACTTTTTTTTATCATATCAATCTAACATTCCTGCTTGAAACACCTTTTTCGATGCCCTACCCTGGGTTCTAAATGGGAAATAGAGAAAAAAAATCCCTAATCACTTCGTCTTCTTCCCCCTGTTCATGTATCTTTTGTTCTTTGCTCTTTGCTAACTATTCTCATTCCTTTTACATCTCTCTGTTAATAATGTTGACCCTCTATGAATGGCACACCCAGTGTGCTTTTGAGTTTTCTACATCGGAAGCCTGTGAGCTTCAATGGAATTACAACTTTCCTTCATAGGTGGTCACTCCTACTCCTAGGGATCGTCCTCATCTTCCTCCTCCAGAAAGTGTAGCAATTTTTTGGGAACTGGTTTTGTGTGGTTTTAGGTTTCCTATTCATCTCTTGTTCATTGAGGTTAGTATATATTTTGACCTTCCCCTAAATCAACTTATTCCCTAATTATTTTCTATCATGGTTGGTTTTGTTATTGTTTCCCATTTACTGGACTTTTCCTTATCTGCTCAACTTTTCCACCATTTTTTCATTCCTCACCAAGTGGAAGATGGTGTTTTTAAATTTCGATCTCATCCTAAGACTACCCTATTCTATAGAATTCCTCCTTAAGGGGAATGACGAGATAAGTTTTTCTTTATACGTCTTCCTTTCTCCACCTTCATATCCCATAACTTGGTGTCAAGAACTTCCCCCTGTTCCTACATTGGGCAATATTTTAGAAGATCCTACTCTTCATTCCTCAATGGGGAAATTAAAGGGCGTAAAATTTAACTTACCTGCCCTAATTGCCGAAGGCTTACTATTTACTTTTGGTCATAGCACAACAAACGCAGCCTTAGATGTTTCCTTTGGTAAGATCATTCTTATTACTCATGTGTTTGAGTGATTTTTGTGTTGTTTCTAATGTAAATTTTTCTCCTTTCTCCAGCTGATGTTATTCTTCCTGCCCTCATGTATAAGAATGCTCGCTTGACGAGGGCAGCCTTTGTAGGACCGTTGTGACCGGCTAGAAGGGGGGTTGGATAGCCTGCAAAAATAAGACAACCCTTTCTCGAACTCTCAACAGTACACTTGTATAAAATTAATGCAGTAAATAAAAATAGAAAGAAAGAGGCAGAAGGTTTTTACTTGATTACAACCCAGGAGGTTGTTAATCCAAGAAAGTGTAGCACAAGTATCTCCTTCAGGCGGAGAAGCCTCTTACAGCAGTGAAAGCGTAAAATAAAGAAGCTAATCTAGAACAGCAGCGTACAAGTGATGGAAATGGAATGCAATCAAAAACTTCTGGACCAAGGCTATATTTATAGCCTTGGTCGGGGCGCCTGGAAGGGTTCTGGGTGCCTTGTGGGGATAAAACTTTATCCCCAACGTTCAGATCGCGTTTGACACGATCTGGTCAACAAACCAGGTCCGGGCACTCGGAAGGGTTCCGGGCGCCCCGGGGTGCTCCGAGCGCCCTGGACTGATCCGGGCGCCCCGGAGCCTAAAGTCAACCGATGTTGACTTTTTCATCCGGGGACCACTGCTCTGGTTCAGTTCGCCTCGGTCCGGGTCTTCTACTCCGGATCCGTTCGCTTGGGTGATCTCTGCCATCCGGAAAAGGGCTCACTCGAACCCAACTTCCGGCCTTCTCAAGCGGGCTTCCCTCCGGCTTCTCGTCCCTTGGAATCACTGTGTGTTCCCTTCTCGTCCGTCAGCGTACTCATCTACAGTCTTCGTCCCTCGGACGCACCGCGTGCCGTCCTTCTCGCTAGCTGCATCTCTTGCTCCCCGAGCAATCTTTCGCTCCGGCTTTAGTCCCTCGGAACCACTGCGCGCTTCCTTCTCGTTCGCCGATGTACTCTTTCGCAGCGCCTCGTCCCTCGGACGCACCGCGTGCCGTCCATCTCGCTGGCTGCGTCTTCCGCTCGACTACCTGTGACCCTAAGCTCCTACACACTTAGACACTAGGTTAGAAACACACAGGACCTAACTAAACTTGTTGATCACACCAAAACAACCTTGGGGTTCCAACAATCTCCCACTTTTTGGTGTGATCAACCCAAGTTAAGCTAGGGTTAAAATAGACATTAAATAAAATTAAGTAAATTAACTTAATTTGCAATTAAAAAAGATAGACAAGAAAAAATTAAATCTATCTACCTCCCCCTAGACTTATACTTTCCGTTCTCCCCCTTTGATCACAAAAAAATAGGGTTCCAAGAAAAACAATCTAAGGGTTAAAAATTTAGTAAATTTTAAAAAATATTTATAAGAAATTCTAAGTTAAAAACAATTCTAAGTAAAGTTTTAAAAATCTGACTTAGGCAATTTTTTTTAAAAAAAATTTCTAAGTAATTTGAACATAAATTGCTAATTTCAGAAAAAATTTTAACATAAGAAAAACATTAAAAAAAATTTCTCAGTAAATATTATTTTTGAAAAAAAATTTCTAACTTAATCATTTGAGAATTTTTAAGAGAAAACATTTCTAAGTAAAAAAAATGACTTAGTCAAAAAAAATTTTAAGTAAGTAAATTTATAAATTGAAAAAAAATGTTATGAATAACCTTTTTAAAGAATTAATTAATTCTTGCATTAATGCTTTAATTTTAAGTTAATTAAACATTTATTTCAATATTTTGACTTCTAGGTCGTGGCGAGGCACTAGACCTTCTTGGTTATTGGAGCAACAACCACTTCCTTGACAATGCCTCATAAAGAAATTATTTATTTAATTTTCTCACTTAAAGCGTTAATTTTAATTTTAAAATTAATTTAAGCATGACTTTGGAACCCAATATTGGTTTCAGCCTACTGGATTAACCAAAAAAATTTTAGAGACATATTTTCTTGAAATATTCTTAATTTGTCCTGGGTCATATTTAAAGTACCAATTTAAATTATTAAATCTTCTAAAATTGATTTTAGATGAACATGCATAGTTTTTCAAGTTATCTACTTGAATTTTCAAATCATCATTTTCAAGTTTCAATTTTTCATTTGCTAGTTTTAATTTATCTAATTCTTCTAAGGGACAAGACTTAGCTAGAATTATTTTTAAATTTTTATTTTCACTTTCTAATTTGTAGCAATCTTTTGTTAAAAGTTTAACGAACTTAAACATTTTATTGGGAGGAAGAGATCGTACCTGACTTACCTTGTCGATCTCGTTGTCCGTTTCTCCCCCTGAGCTGCTGCATTCTTCCGACGTGCCTCCCCCTTCATCGATGCTCTCGATGCTCATTTCGGAAGAGCTTGAATCGCAGTCGTCGTCATGATGATTTGCCATCAGTGCGACTCCGAAGAATGCTTCGACTTCCGATTCGGACGATGTATCGTCCCACGTCGCCTTCAGGGCCTTTCGTTTTTGGATAGGCCTCTTACCTCTTCTCCGAGATTCGAAAGTCCGGTGATGTGCTCCTGTATCCTCGAGTGTAGATGTGCAATTGTTTCACCTTCTTCAAGACGGAGGTTAGTGAGCTGGTTGCGAAGTAAGTCCCGTCTCGCAAGCTTGGCATCGGATGTTCCTTCGTGTAATTCAAGGAACTTCTTCCAAAGCTCCTTTGCCGAGTTGTAGGTGCCGACACGGTTGACTTCTTGTGGTGGAAGTACGGTTAACAGATGGAATTCTGCTTTTTTGTTTGCCACATACTCGGCATGCTCTTTTTTTGTCCATTGATTTTTCGCTTTGCTCTCGGGAGCTTCAAAACCGAGTTCTATTGTTAGTAATAAATAGAAATCGATACCGAAAAATACCTCCATGCGCTTTTTCTAGCTTGCAAAGTCCCCCTCGAATTTTGGCGGGTGGATGTTAGATCCGGCCATCTCGTTGCTTCGTTCGGCGGTTAGTCCTCCTGAAGCGTCTCGGCTCTGATACCACTTGTAGGACCGTTGCGGCCGGCTAGACGGGGGGTTGGATTGCCTGTAAAAATAAGACAACCCTTTCTCGAACTCTCAATAGTACACATGTATAAAATTAAAGCAGTAAATAAAAGCAGAAAGAAAGAGGCAGAAGGTTTTTACTTGGTTACAACCCAGGTGGTTGTTAATCCAAGAAAGCGTAGCACTAGTATCTCCATCAGGCGAAGAAGCCTCTTACAGCAGTGAAGCATAAAATAAAGAAGCTAATCTAAAACAGTAGCGTACAAGTGATGGAAATGGAATGCACTAAGTTAATCAAAAGCTTCTAGACCAAGGCTATATTTATAGCCTTGGTCCGGGCGCCTGGAAGGGTTCCGGGCGCCCTGGGGGGTTAAAACTTTATCCCCAACGTTTAGATCGCGTTTGACGCGATCTGGTCAACAAACAAGGTCTGGGCGCCCGGGCGCCCCGGGGTTCTCCGGGCGCCCCGGACTGCTCCGGGCGCCCCGGAGCCTAACGTCAATCGATGTTGACTTTTTCATCCGGGGACCACTGCTCCGGTTCAGTTCGCCTCTGTCCGGGTCTTCTACTCTGGATCCGTTCGCTTGGGTGATCTCTGCCATCCAAAAAAGGGCTCACCTGAACCCAACTTCCGGTCTTCTTGAGCGGGCTTCCCTCTGGCTTCTTGTCCTTTGGAATCGCCACGTGTTCCCTTCTCGTCCGCCGACATACTCATCTGCAGTCTTCGTCCCTCGGACGCACCGCGTGTCATCCTTCTCGCTAGCTGCGTCTCTTGCTCCTCGAGCAATCTTCCGCTCCGGCTTTCGCCCCTCGGAACCACCGCGCGCTTCCTTCTCGTCCGTCGGTGTACTCTTCCGAAGCACCTCATCCCTTGGATGCACCACATGGCGTCCTTTTCGCTAGCTGCGTCTTCCGCTCGACTACCTGTGCTCCTAAGCTCCTGCACACTTAGACACTAGGTTAGAAACACACATGACCTAACTTAACTTGTTGATCACACCAAAACAACCTTGTGGTTTCAACAGCCTTAACTAGACTGGGTGAGGAACTATTGAGATATCATCCTATTAATCAGCCCCCTTCTTCCCTTGGTCTACTACCTCTCTCCGAACAACCTCAGGAATCTTCCAACTCCTCATAGTCAGAGGGTTCTTTTATGGCGAAACGCCGAAAATCTCGTACCTCGGCTCCTTGTCCCCTCTCACATACCATAGCTGATTTTGTGCAAATTCCCATTGTTCCTGCCGAAATCTCCTATTCTAAAGGTAAAGAACTTGCTTTCCCTACACATGTTTGTTCTAATTTTGCATTACTTATAATGAGACCAGGACTCCTCATTCCTGTATCTCCTATTATTCCCCCAGTTGTTTCTTTATTAGAGGAGGCACCTATTGCTCCTGAGGATACATTGTCCCTTCTTCCAGCTCTACCTTCCTCTTCCACTAGGCCTCGTGCTACGAGAACTCCTTGTAGGAGATCAGTTACTTCTGGATCTGCTACATCACCCATTGAGTAGGATCCTCTGTTAGCTAGCCTTCCATCTCCTAACCCCTCTTCACCAGCCTCTGAACATCCTCCTTCCTCTTCTTCACCATTTACAAGTTCTCCTCGTCCTTGTATTTTATTTCAACAAGGCCATAGTTTACCATCTTTGCTTGGTCAAACTCATACCTCTACTCCACATGGATTGTTACAACTAAAGGGGGCATTAGTGGAGTCTTGGCTGTAGTCTTAGGCACATCTGAGAAGAAGCACCTTCATTGAGTGTGCCGACGACCACAATCGCCAAGCCACTGCGGTAAGTTTTAGAATCTAACTTCGTTGTTTAGTACTTTCAAAATGTAACCTTACTATCATTTCCTCCAGCTATATGCTTCGAGTCTACATTTGGGCAAGCTGGTTGTGGATTTGGAGAGGACCAACCAAATCTTAAAGGACAAGGTAGAAGAATTACAAGTTGCCTCCAACCTCCCCAACAATGAACTCTTTCAGCTACAGGATAGGGTGAAGTCACAAGCTGAGTTTACTGCTAATTAAGAAAAGACTCTGCAAGACACCCATCAGATGCTACAATCTAAAGAGGAGGAAAAAAGGAACTTAGAATTACAACTAGAGGGGCTTAATTCTACACTTAGCGTTGAAAGGGCTTTAAAAGATAAAGCCCTCTTGGATGTCACTCACAAAACTAATATGTTGAACCAGTTACAACAATCACATGGTCCAGGATATTCCGAGTTAGCCCTAGAATTGGCTTCTAAAGACTTTGCCTTGTTCCAACAATAAGAAAAATTGTGAGTCCAGGATTTGCAAATAAGCTCTCTTCTCCAAGAATTAGTGGAGGTCAAGGCAGAGAAAACTACCTTATAAGGGGTGAGAGATAGCCTACAATCTGAATTTCAAGCATACAAAGCAGGTGAGGAAGAACCCTGGCAAAGCAGGCACAAAGCCTATTTAAATTCTCCTGCCTTTGGTGAAGAATATGCTACACGGATTGTAGGAACTCTCACTTACTTAGTTAAAGGAGTAATCCAACAACTAAAAGAAGGAGGATGTTTATCTGGAGTCCCTCCTCCCCTATTTATAGATCGTCAGCGACTCAACCAAGAACTCCCAAAAGACCTTTTGAAAGAATTTGAGTAGGCTTGAAGTTTTGTATTTGCATTTTATCGCAATTTTATAACTGATGTATACCATTTGCTGTTTAATGAAAGCTCATACTTACCTACTCTTCCTTGTGTGATTTCCTTTTCTTCAGAACCACCCAAGCATTTGCATGAACGATCTTGCTCAATATGTTTACCATATGCAGAGAAATCTCATGAAAAAATTATAATCAAAGGAAGTAGATCCCTTAGTTATCCTCTGAGTGATATGATGAATGAACTTATTTTTTGATGCTCTCCAGGTTCATATGATAAATCAAATGCCTTGCTCATATATGAAGCATTTTTTACTTGTCCAATGGAACAGTCCGATTTATATATCCAGGCGAGATTAATTGTCTGCTATATATGTGATCCTTTGGGCTCTCCTGACTTCATAGGAGACCGGTCGAGTTTGTTCGCCTGAGCGAAATTGAATATTTGTTATATAAATGTTCCTTCGGCCTTTCCCAACTGCATAGATGACCGACCGGGTTTATTCGTTCGAGCGAAATTGAATGTATGCTATATAAATATTCCTTCGGGCTTTCCCAACTGCATAGAAGCTCGGTCGGGTTTATTCACCCGAGCGAAATTGAATATATGCTATATAAATATTCCTTCGGACTTTCCCACCTACATAGAAGGTCGGTCGGGTTTGTTCATTTGAGTGAGATTAAATATCCATAAATACTGTTAATGTTCAAACTCATGGTTGATCTTAGAGAAGGTTTAAAGTCTTCGGTTCCCCCTAAGGAAGCCAGGCTGGTCACTCCTTAAGGTCCCCGATCAACTATTATGAAAGTTTAAAGTCCCGGTTCCGCCTAAGGAAGCCAGGCCAGTCACTCCTTAAGGTCCCCGATCGACTATTATGAAAGTTTAAAGTCTCCGGTTCCCCCTAAGGAAGCCAGGCCGATCACTCCTTAAGTTATCTGATTGACTGTATGAAGGTTTAAAGTCTTTGGTTCCCCCTAAGGAAGCCAGACCAGTCACTGCTTAGGATCCCTGATCAACTGGATGAAGGTTTAAACTCTTCGGTTCCCCCTAAGGAAGCCAGGCCGGTCACTCCTTAGGGTCCCCGATTGACTAGATGAAGGTTTAAAGTTTCCGATTCCCCTAAGGAAGTTAGGACGGTCACTCCTTAGGGCCCCTGATCAACTAGATGAAGGTTTAAAGTCTTCGATTTCCCCTAAGGAAGCCATGTCGGTCACTCCTTAGGGTCCCCGATCGACTGGATGAAGTTTTAAAGTCTCCAGTTCCCCCTAAGGAAGTCAGGCCAATCACTCCTTAGGGCCCCCGATTGACTGTTATGGAAGTTTAAAGTCTCCGGCTCCCCCTAAGGAAGCCAGGCCGGTCACTCCTTAAGTTCCCCAATCGACTGTTATGGAGATTTAAAGAAGAGTGTGTGCCTCTCCCAAATAATGTTGCCTGCACTTGCTATGTTATTTGCATTAACAATGTTCAAGCAAGATACACAAATGACTTACAGGCATATTTGTTAAGTTCTATATGGTTGCAAATGATTAGCACTCCAAGGCCGCTCAAGTTTTCTCCCTTCTGCATCCTGAAGGTAATAGGCGCCTGATACAAGTTTCTGTATGATTTTGTAAGGTCCTCCCCATTATGGTTCTAGCTTGTTAACATCTCCTACATGCTTGATGTGCTTCTAGACCAGATCACCTACCTGAAAGAACCTTGGAATAACTCTTTTGTTGTAATTTTGTCTCATTCATTATCAATAAGAAATAAGTCGGGCTGCTACTTTGTCTCATGCTTCTTCTATTATATCAAGCTCCATAAGGTGTCGATCTGCATTGTTGTTATCATAAAGTCTTCTTTGATTGGACTCCACTCCAATCTCAATTGGAATCACTGCTTCACCACCATAAACCTGGTGAAAAGGAGTAATTCCTATAGATTCTCGAGGAGTAGTGCGATATGCCCACAATACACTGGGTAATTCATCTACCCAACTACCACCAACATGATTTAATTTGGTTTTAAGTCCTCTGATGATTTCTCTATTGGTTACTTCAGCTTGCCCATTACTCTGTGGATATGCCATAGAGGTAAAATCTTGTGTGATACCATAATCAGAACACCATTTCTTGATCTTCCTCCCTTGAAATTGTCTCCCATTATCGGAAACTATTATTTGTGGAATACCAAATTTGCAAACAACATGTTGCCATAGAAATTTGATAACTACATGCCCAGTAATTCTGGCCAATGGTTCTGCTTCTACCTATTTAGAGAAATAATCCAGTGCTACTATCAAGAATTTCTTCTGAGCAGGCGCAAGAGGGAAAGACACTACTATATCCATGCCCCATTGATCAAAATGACAAGATACTATAGAAGTCTTCAATAATTCAGTAGGATGATGCAGAATATTCTAATGTTTCTGACAAGACAAACAAGTTCTCACAAGTTGAGTAACATCTTCTTGTAAAGTAGGTCAAAAATATCCAGCTAATAATATTTTCCTAGCCAAAGACCTACCTCTCATATGACTACCACAAGAACCCTAATGCACTTCTTGTAGAATATATTGTATGTCATCTGATCCAACACATTTGAGCAGAGGACTAGAGAAGGCCCTTTTATATAAGTGATCTCGAATCATGGTATATTGGCTTTCCCTCTTCTTGAATACTCTAGCTTGTTCTGCATCAGTGGGTAGAATTCCTTGTCGTAAAAATAGAATGATTGGTGTTCTCCAATCACCTTGAATTTCCATATTAGCTTGTTGTTCCACACAAGATACTAATAATGTTTGTTCCACTAGTTTATCTAAATTCCAAGGCACAATGGTGAAAGCTAATTTGGCCAACTCATCTGCTACTTGATTATTTGTTCGAGAGATTTTCTTTATACTTACTCCATGAAATTCAACTTTCAATTTATCAAAGGCCTCTGCATATATCTTAAGTCTTTCGTTACTAATTTCAAAGTTGCCCATCAATTGATTTGCTGCCAATTATGAATCAGAATGAATTACCACACTAGTAGCTCCCATATGCTTAGCAGTTTGCAAGCCTGCTATCAATGCTTCATATTCAGCCTCATTATTGGTGGCTCTATAATTCAATCTAATAGATAACTGTATTCGATCTTCTCTAGAAGATATAAGAAAAATCCCAATTTCACTACCTTGTCGAGTAGAGGATCGATCCACATAGATAATCCAGGTTTCCTCTGTTTCGTGACTTGGTATTTATGTTTGAAATCCGCCAAAGCTTGAGCTTTGATAGCCGCCCGAGGATGATACTGAATATTATACTCATTGAGCTTGGTCATCCACTTAATCAATCTTTCGGACGCTTCTGGGTTAATAAGCACCCGACCGAGAGTGCTGTTAGTCAATACTATAATTGGGTGTGACAAAAAATAAGGGTGTAACCTCCGAGCTGCTATAACCAATCCATAATATAACTTCTTGAGTGTCGTATATCGACACTCTGCTCCCTTTAATAAATGGCTCAAGAAATACACACATAATTATTCTTTTTCTTCCTGCCTTACTAATACAGAACCAATAGCATGATCGTTGGAAGATAAGTACACCTACAAAGTTTCTCCTACTATTGGTTTAGCTAATACATGAAAAGTAGATAAATATTCTTTTAACTCCTCGAACGCCTTGCTATAATCTTCATCCCATTGGAACTTAGTTGCTCATCGGAGTACCTTGAAGAAGGGGAGACTCCTATCAACCGACTAGGAGATGAAGCGACACAGGGCAGTAATCCTCCCTGTCAATCTCTGAGCCTCCTTCAAGTTCTTTGGGGGAGCCATGTCTTGCAATGCTTTCACCTTACTGGGATTGACCTCTATTCCTCGCTCGGTCACCATGTATCCCAGGAACTTTCCACTCTTGGCTCTAAATAAATATTTGTTGGGATTGAGCTTGAGCCCATACCTTCTCAGAGTCCTACAAGTTTCTTCAATATCAGTACATAAACTAGAAGCCCGTATAGTTTTAATAAGAATATCATCCACATAAACTTCCATATTTCTTCCAATCTGCTTCTGGAAAACCTTGTTGATAAGCCGCTGATAAGTAGCTCCTGCATTCTTTAAACCAAAAGGCATAATATTATAGCAATAAGTACTTTCAACAGTTATAAAGCTAACCTTTTCCTGATCTGCCTTGGCAAGTGGAATCTGATGATACCCTTGATAGACATCCAACATACTGATAAACTCGTAGTCAGCTGTGGAATCCACCACTTGATTTATGCCAGGTAGAGGATAATAGTCTTTTGGACAAGCCTTGTTAAGATCTCTGAAATCAATACATACTTGCCACTTGTTACCCAACCTAGAAACCTGAACCACATTAGCCACCCAACTAGGGAATTGCACTTCCCGAATGTATCCAACCTCCAGTAGCTTGTCTACTTCCTCTTTGATAATCTTATTCTAGTCAGCCCCGAAGTTCCTCTTTTTTTGTTTGACCGGGTAGGCGTTAGGATAAATGTGAAGAGCGTATTCCATAACTGTTGGTGCAACACCTTTCACTTCCTTAGGTGTCCAAGTGAATACATGACTATTTTTGTCAAGCATTTTATTAAATCTTCTCTGAGATCAGGATCCAGGTCAGAAGCAATATGTGTGGTACTTCCAGTCGGCCAGGTTATATTTGCACTTCCTCCTTCTCTTCATATATAAGAGTGGGCGGCTTTTCATGAATGACATTGAAATCCATCCTCTGAGCTTTTCCGGCACCATTAGCTTCCGCCCTGACAATCTCCACATAACACTTACGTGTTGTTACTTGGTCTCCCTTGACTTCCCCTACTTGATCATCCACAGAGAATTTTATCTTCTGATAGAAAGTAGAAATGATCGCCCTGAATTCATTCAAGGCCGGTTGATCCAGGATAACATTTTAGGCTGATGGGGCATCTGCAACTATGAAGACCGATTGACGAGTTCGCATAAGAGGCTCCTCCCCTAAAGATATAGCCATTTTATCTGACCCAATGGTTGTACCTCATTGCCTGTGAACCCGTACAATGGAGTAACCATAGGTTGAAGCTTGCTTGGGTCAATCTGCATCTAGTCAAAAGCTTGTTTAAAGATGTTGTTAACAGAGCTACCAGTATCAATAAAAGTACATGAAATATTATAATTGGCTATAACAACCTTGATTATCAGCGCATCATCATGGGGTTCTTCTACCCCCACCAAATCTCTGGGTTCAGAACTGATCTCTGGCCCGGTCGGCTTTTCAACACTACATCTGACGACATGAATTGTTAGTCACCGAGCGTGCGACTTCCTCGCTCAATTAGAGTCGCCATTAGTGGGCCGTCTTGATATCATGCTAATGTTGCCCTGAGCTATGTTACTGCAATTTTCTTCTTAACGAGCCAATGATGACTCTAACTGCGCCTGGCCAGGTGCTTGAGCTTGTACCATAGGGAGAGGTAATATCCCAGCTTGTGACCTGCTCGATTGATATTCGATTTTGAGCGGGCTATCTAGTTGAGGATACCACCAACGATTTAGGATTTGAGAACATCGATTGTATCGAGTGTTTCCTTCTTGTCGATTCTTTAAAGTGAAACAATTTTCTGTATTATGAGTAGCAGTCAGATGGTATGTGCACCATCTTTGAGGAAAGTGTCGAGGAATTCCCACATGTTGCACTGCTTGAGGCTGTGGCTCAGGATGATGATGGGACAAGTCCGCCCGAGGCCCTTTAGGAGGTTGGGCAAGTCCCCCAGGCGGGCTATCGCTGGAACTGGTGCAAGGATGTTAACTTTTTTCCTACGGACAGCTTGAGCTTCTTCCATATTGATAAACTCTGAAGCCCGTTCAATTAATATATCAAAATTGGTAGGGGAATTCTTAACCAAATCCTTGAAAAAATCATTATCATTAAGCCCCTGAGAGAAGGCGCTTACCAAGATCTCTGTAGTGGCCAATGGAACATCAATAGCCACTCGATTGAATCTCTTAATATAAGCCCTAATAGACTCTTTAGGACCTTGCTTGATAGAAAAGAGACTCCACGGAGTTTTAAGGTACCTTCGATTGTTGGAAAAATGATGCAAGAATACCTTGTGAAAATCCTTAAAGCAATGAATAGAATTCTCCGACAGTCACTTAAACCATTATCGAGCTGCTCCTCCAAAAGTAGTAAGAAACATTCGATATTTAACTCCAATAGTGAATTGTTGGAGAAGCGCTGCATGCTTAAACTTGAGAAGATGATCTTCAGGATCAGTTGTTCCTGAATATTCTCCAACATTTAGATTTTGATAATGCATCGGAAACGGATCATCTAGCACCCGTTGAGAGAATGGAGTAATAATTCTCTCAGGAGAACTATCACTAGCTACCATCTTCCCCTTTCACTTTTCCCTTACAAGGGTTTCTCCTGAGGACTCCTGAAGAGCTTCTCTTCATCCTCCTTGTTCTAGAGGCATTCAAAAATAAGCTTTAGGATGTCGAGGGGGAGAAAGAGGAGCAGAGAACAGATAGGTCGGATCTCCTCCTTTGATTTCCTTTTCTTGGTGGTGGGAAGTTATCGACATTGTCGAAGGTGATACTATAGGTAACGTATCACCAGTATTAACTTGTTGTTATTGTTGCTACAGTATCTTCTGTACTCTGGCGTTGATGAGCAACTCCAGATCATCCTGCGATATAGTGATCGTATTGGGTTTACCATCTTCCTCCATCTTTATAGTCTCAGATCCAGGTGAATAGTTCCCACAAACGACACCAAATTTGATGAGATCTGCAAAGATGAGCACTGGTTCTGATGAATGATGATGACCTCCGATAAAGATGAACTCTGAAGATCTGAAGAGACTCCTCAACTCTCCTATACACAGTGAGATGATCCAATAAAGCATTAGTGACCTAAAACAGGGGTGGGGATCCCTAGCTAGGCCCTCCAATGCTTAAGTTAGTTCCTCTCAAAGATGGAAGAAGAAGAGAAGAACAGTAACTGAAGTGAAATAAAGTGGAGATTCTAGAACTTGCGTACCTTGCCAACGAAGAAGATCCCTCTTTTTATACCACCTAATGTGACCTCCGTAGTCGTGAGGTAGTCCCCGGTTCATTATAGTTTGTTAGGAGATGAAATCATCTTGTATACTTCGTGCAATAATCCTTTAAGGAATCTTTTCTGTACCCTAGATGTACCCATTTTATCTTTTATGACATGTCATCATAATTGAAGATGCTTCTAGAAGATATTTCCCTCCAGATATTTCATTAAGCATATTTAGGCCGGTCGTTCAAGCTAGTCGCATAAACTATTAAGAATGCTTATGGTTAAATATGTTTCAACCGATTGTTCAAGCCGGTCATATATATTGTTAAGAATGCTCCCTGTTGAATATATCTCGGCTAGTCATTCGAGCCAGTCGTATATACTATTAAGATTACCTTCTGTTGAATATTTCTCGGTCGGTCGTTCAAGCCAGCCATATATACTGTTAAGAATACCTTTTGTTGATTCTTTCTGTTAGTTAGAGCCCTAGAGCCAATCATTTGATGATTGTATTATGGACTTATTGTATCATATTCATATATATAAATAAAGACATTTGTTTTGGTTATTATACTTACTTGTATTGGTGCCAAATAAACTAAGTATAATAGCGTCCTTGAATAGACGGTTCTCACCTATATCAATCGGTTAGTTGAACCGATAGTGAGATGATATAGGGAACACTACTCTTAATCATTCCTAGTCGAGTATTAACATTTAGGGACAATGTTAATGCAATAAGACTAGCATGTAGGTCAACTCGATGACTTGATCTCACAAGTCATGGATATAAAGATATCAAGTTGACACATGGGTATGCATTGGAGAATGTATACTGAATGACCCGCCATGAGAAAATATCATGGATCGTTATATGAGTGTCATATACTTTCTCATGTGGCTATTAGTATGACTACTAGTCCTTGTACCTAAAGTCACCATGGATCCCTACATAAGGAGTTATGTACTTTGGTTTCGTCAAACATCACCCGTAACAGGGTGGACTATAAAGGTGATTACTGGGCATGTAATGAATTATGCAGAGGGATGTGAGTGATGTACATGAGATCTATCCCTCCTATATGACGGGAGTGACATCGATATTATTGATAGAGTGAGACCACGAAGTGCATGGCCATGCCCAAATGAGTCAATATGAGATATTGAGCTCATTTGATTTAGTGAGTCTACTTGGAGTTCAAGATTTAGATTGATCAGAAGATGACACGGTCTATGCCTCACATTGATCAATCTAGATATCTAGGATAGAAGGGCACTTGTCATATATTGTGAGGAGTCACAATTAGTAGTCACAAGGTGATGTTGGATCTCAACATTCTTGTAACTTGGGTAGTAATGATGTGTTGCTAGATACCGCTCATTACTTATGCTCCTAAATGGGTTTAGGGGCATTGCCAACGTTACAAGAACCTATAGGGTCACACACTAAGGAAAATTAGATGGAGATTAGGTTCATATGATGAACAAAGAGGATTAGATTCATTTGATGAATCAAATTGGATTAAGAGTAATCCTAATTGGGCTAATTGAGTTGGACTCAAGTTGATTAATGTGTTCAATGAGTCTAATTTAGATTATGACTCATTGAATCAATTTAATTAAATGAATTAGATTCATTATATTAAATTAGCTTGAATTAAATGGTTGGATTAGATCAACCATGAGAGAGATTAAGTCAAGTTTTACTTGACTTGAGAGGAAGATGAAGAGTCAAGTTTGACTTGACTTTATGCCACCTCATTGGTGAGTTGGCATTAAGTGGACCAATGATGATGCTCCACATCATCATGGTTACTTAAGTGAAGTGCCACCTCATGGGAGTTACCAAGAGTTGTGACTCTTGGTATCCCATGGAGGTTATAAACCACATAAGTGGCCGACCACTTTATTGGATGAGAGGAGTTTTCATTTTGATGTGTAACTCTCATCTTCTTCCTTGCTCCAATTCTTCTCTCCCTCTCCTCTCCATTGCTGAGACCTTCTTGGAGTGCTAGCACACTCAAAGGTTCTCCCTCCATCGAGTTGTTCGTGTGGATACGCATAGAGAGTTGTCTACCTTGACAACTTGAGATCCGACATCTCTTTGGACGAGCGGGATTCGAAAATGGCACGCATTGAAGGTATAAGCTCTTCTTCTTTGTAGATCTAGAGTAGATCTAGGTTTTGTAAACTCGTACTCGCATGCTTTCGAAAGTTTTTACTTCGCACGGATCCGTGGCTGGGGGTTTCGGGATTTTCGCGACTCGAAAAGCAATTTTCGCTGCGCGAAAAACCCAACAGTGGTATCAGAGCCACGTGCGAAGACTTGTACGAGTTTATTTTTTATTTTTATGAAAAATATAGCTTCTGTGATTTTCTGTAAATTTAAGTTTTTATTGATTTTTATGAATAATTTTCTCGTAGAAGCGAAGCACAAGTGTTTCGACACTTGTAGGCTTCGACTACCGTGAAGATTTTTTCGAAACGGCAAGGTTTCACCCCAAAAATTTTTGGGACAGCGGGCTAAGGCGCTGTAGGATCGCTAAGGAACCCTCGCGATGGTTAGATCGCGAGTAGGGGCACTGCCCCTGGCCCCGCAAGGGGATTCGTTCCGCGATTGCGCCCGAAAACAGCTAAATGGGACCGCCGGAAATTTTTACTCGTAAAAATTGGTAAAATTGATATTAAAATTGCAGAAAATTATAGAAAATACTTAATTTAGAATTATGTATAATTTTTGATAGTCATGGCCCCAAAAGACCCAATTGTATTGGTATATTTTGTGTTGTAATTCATAATACGGCCGCATGTCGTCATGTGATTGTGTGTGTTGTATTCTTTGATACGCGACCTACGCGTTGCGCCTTTCTATATTTATTCTTATTTTAAATTAGTTTAGACTCGAATGTAACTTGAGTTTCAAAATTGTAATGTACAAAATTGGAGCCGTGGAAGGTCCACTCGAGACGGAGTTACGCGGAGGGCACGAGCAACACAAGGTGGTCAAAGGGAGGAGCTTAAGAAGCTATTGACCCTAGGTTGACCATCTGATCTTCTCATTGGCTCGAGAAGATCGTAGTAGGGCCATGAAAAATCAAAAATTTATTTAATTAATTATTTGTGTATATGTGATGCATGATTAAGAAATTAATTAGTGCCTAACGATTAGATTAAATCTAAGTCGTGCACATGATGCACCCTTTCGATTAGATTAGATCTATCGAGTATATGATAGGTATCATCATTTAGATTAGATCTAAATCACGTCAACTCTAATGCCTACCGTGCTGTGATACCTATCACTACCTCGATCACATGTGTTGTTGAATCTGCCAAAGTAGAGCAACACATATTATCTTAGTAGGGTACGGAGGGACAATCTTGGTCCCGCTTATCAACGCATGGGCGAGAACAAACTCAATTAGATTGAGTATTCCTAGTTTGCTCGGTTGGATTGAGTACAACTATAGGCATTATTCCAATGGTTGGAAAGATAGGACATAAATCACATTTATATTAATTCTTGGGCGTATTAGCCAAAGCTAACTCAAGTTTTAATATAACTGCGGATAATGATCCTATAAACAAGAGTTGCATAGAGATGTAATTGGTAAATCGTTACCTACCGATCATACTAAATCTTGGGCGTATTAGCCAAAGCTAACTCAAGGGTTAGTATGATGTGGATCTTGTCCCACATAAATTATAGAATTCAGTGGGAGCATCATTTAGTTGAAGGCCTAATTAAATGATTTAAAAGAATATGATATTTATTTTCTGCATTTTTCTGTTGTAGATAACCATCACGTCGAATACGAACTCCTTCTCCCTGCGTTCAGTCCTTGAGAAGGACAAGCTCAACGGAGCAAATTTCTTGGACTGGTATAGGAACTTGAGAATAGTTCTCACCCAGAAACGTAAACTGTACGTTTTGGAGCAGGCCATTCCGGAGGCTCCTCTTGCCAATGCCACGCGAGCAGATAAAGATGCTTACAAGAAGCATCAAGATGACACATTAGATGTGTCCTGTCTAATGCTCGTGACCATGAACTCCGAGCTTCAGAAGCAACACGAGTTGATGGGTGCTTACGATATGGTTGAACATCTTCGTCAACTATATCAAGGACAAGCGAGGCATGAGAGATTTGAGATCTCAAGGGCACTATTTTAGTGCAAGATGTCAGATGGGGCTCCAGTAGGCCCATATGTACTAAAAATGATTGGGTACATAGAAAACCTACAGAGGTTGGGATTCCTGCTTGGCTAAGAGCTGGCCACTGACCTGATCTTGCAATCCTTGCCGGATAGCTATAGTCAGTTCGTTCTAAATTACAATATAAACGAAATTGACAAGCCACTGCCTGAGCTGCTTAGCATGTTAAGAACTACTGAGCTGAACCTTAAGAAGGCAAATCCCCACTCTGTTCTGATGGTTCAGAAACACAAGGGCAAGGGCAAGCCCAAAGGCAAGGGAAAGTCCCAAGCCAAGGGCAATGGCAAGGCACTGAAGCCTAAAGGAGGGGTCGCCAAGGATGCTACCTGCTTCCACTACGGTCAGACCGGACACTGGAAGAGGAACTGCAAGGTGTACCAAGAAGATCTTAAGAAGAAGCGAAGTGAGACTTCCACTTCAGGTATATATGTTATAGAAGTCAATCTATCTATTTCTTCATCATGGGTATTAGATACCGGATGTGCATCTCACATTTGTATTAATGTGCAGGCGCTGAGAAATAGCAAGACATTGGCAAAGGGCGAGGTGGACCTACGCGTAGGCAATGGAGCACGGGTTGCTGCTATTGCTGTAGGGACTTATTTTCTATCTTTGCCCTCTAGGCTTGTATTAGAGTTGGATGATTGTTGTTATGTGCCTGCATTAAAGAAGAACATAATTTCAGTTTCTTATTTGGACAAGAAAGGTTTCTCTTTTATAATTAAGGACAAATGTTGTTCCATTTATTTAAAAGATATGTTCTATTGTAGTGCACCTCTGCTGAACGGACTCTACATTCTAGACCTTGAAAGCCCTATCTATAACATAAATACCAAGAGGTTCAAGTCAAATGACCTGAACCAAACCTATCTCTAGCACTGTCGCTTAGGTCATATAAATGACAAGCGCTTATCCAGCTCCATAAGGATGGTTTGCTGGACTCATTTGATTTTGAATCTTATGAGACGTGCGAGTCATGCCTACTAGGCAAGATGACCAAGACTCCCTTTAGTGGGCACAGCGAAAGAGCGATTGATTTGTTAGGACTCATACATAGTGATGTATGTGGCCCTTTCAATGTCGCTTCTAGAGGCGGTTATAGGTACTTCATCACATTTACTGATGACTTAAGTAGATATGGTTATGTGTACTTGATGACACATAAGTCAGAATCCTTTGAAAAGTTCAAAGAATTCAAGAATGAAGTACAGAACCAGCTTGGCAAGAGTATTAAGATACTTCGATCAGATCGAGGTGGAGAATACCTTAGCCATGAGTTTCGTGACTACCTAGCTGAGTGTGGGATTCTATCCCAGCTCACTCCTCATGGAACAGCACAGTGGAATGGTGTATCCGAAAGGAGGAATCATACCCTATTAGATATGGTACGATCTATGATGAGTCACACAGATCTTCCGACATACCTTTGGGGCTATGCTCTAGACACGGTAGCTTTTATACTCAACCGAGTTCCATCCAAGGCCGTGATAAAGACACCATATAGGATATGGACTGGGAGAGATGCCCAGGTGTCTTTCATGAGAATTTGGGGTTGTGAGGCTTACGTTCGATGTCAAGTCTCAGACAAATTGGGACCCAAATCCGACAAGTACTATTTTATTGGATATCCCAAGGAAACTAAGGGATATTTCTTCTATATTCCCAGTGAGCACAAGGTAGTTGTGGCAAAGACTGGAGTCTTTCTAGAAAGGGACTTTGTTTTTAGAAAGACTAGTGGGAGCACGTTCGATCTTGAAGAAGTTCAAGATGCGAACAATAGCACTGAAGCCTCGATGGAAGTTGAACTGGAACCATAAAGTGTTGTGGATGATGTTGTTCCACAAGGAGTTGAGGAACAACAACCAGTTCAAGTAGACATACCTCTTCGCAGGTCTGATAGGGTACGTCGTCAGCCTAAGAGATACTCGTTTCTCTTATCTGACCATGATGACGTTGTGCTCATAGATGATGAGCCTACCACTTATCAGGAAGCTGTGATGAGACCAGATTCCGAGAAATGGCTACAGGCCATGAGATCCGAGATGGAATCCATGTACACCAACCAAGTATGGACTTTGGTTGATCCACCTGAAGGGGTAAAACCCATTGGGTGTAAGTGGGTCTTTATGAGAAAGACTGACATGGATGGACTTATCTATAAGGGTCACTTGGTAGCTAAAGGTTTCAAGCAGATTCATTGTATTGATTATGATGAAACCTTTTCACCAGTAGCAATGTTTAAGTCCATTCGGATCATGCTTGCTATTGCAGCTTACCATGACTATGAGATATGGTAGATGGATGTCAAAACCACGTTTCTGAATGGAAACCTACTCGAGGATGTGTACATGACACAACCTGAGGGTTTTGTAGATCCACAGCATACTAGCAGAGTATGCAAGCTGCATAAGTCCATTTATGGACCAAAGCAAGCTTCTCGGAGCTAGAATCTTCGATTCGATGATGCAATCAAATAGTTTAGTTTCATCAAGAATGAAGATGAGCCTTGTGTCTACAAGAAGGTTATAAGGGATATAGTTGTCTTCCTCATATTATATGTGGATGACATACTACTCATTGGGAAAGACATCCCTTTGCTATAGTCTGTTAAGACTTGGCTGGGGACATGTTTCTCAATGAAGGACTTAGGTGAAGCATCCCGCATTCTAGGGATATAAATCTATAGAGATTGATCTAAGAGATTGCTTGGCCTAAGTCAAAGTACATATATTAACAAGGTATTCCTTCGGTTTGCCATTCAGAACTCCAAGAAGGGATTTCTGACCATGTCACATGGCGTGAGTCTTTCGAAGACTCAAGGTCCCTCTTCTAGAGAGGAGAGAGACCGCATGGATCAGATCTCTTATGCCTCAGCCATAGGATCTATCATGTACGCCATGCTATATACTCGTCCTGATGTCTCGTATGCTTTGAGCATGACGAGCAGATACTAGTCAAATCCAGGTGAAAGTCACTGGATAGCGGTCAAGAATATTCTTAAGTACTTGAAAAGGACTAAAGAATATTTCTTGATATATGGAGGCAATGACGAGCTAACTATAAAGGGTTACAGTGATGCTAGCTTCGAGACCGACTAGGATGATTATCGATCGCAGTCAGCGTTCATTTTTTGCATAAATGGTGGTGCTGTGAGCTGGAAGTGTTCGAAGCAGGATACAATAGCTGATTCTACGACAAAGGCCGAGTACATTGCTGCATCAGATGCAGCAAAGGAGGCAGTTTGGATCCGCAAGTTCATCACTGAACTTGGGGTGGTTCCCAGTATCGCTGACCTTATTGAGCTCTATTATGACAACAATGGAGCAATAGCACAGGCGAAGGAACCTCGCTCACACCAGCGGACCAAACACATACTACGGTGTTTCCATCTCATTCGAGAGATTATCGAGAGAGGAGATGTGAAGATATGCAGAGTACCTACAGAGGCTAACATCGCAGATCCCTTGACCAAGGCTTTGGCACAGAGGAAGCATGATAGTCACACTAGGTCATTGGGGCTTAGAGCCTACACTGATTGGCACTAGTGCTAGTGGGAGATTGTTTGTTAGAGCCCTAGAGCCAATCATTTGGTGATTGTATTATGGACTTATTGTATCATATTCATATATATAAATAAAGGCATTTGTTTTGGTTATTATACTTACTTGTATTGGTGCCAAATAAACTAAGTATAATAGCGTCCTTGAGTAGACGGTTCTCACCTATATCAATCGGTTAGTTGAACCGATAGTGAGATGATATAGGGAACACTACTCTTAATCATTCCTAGTCGAGTATTAACATTCAGGGACAATGTTAATGCAATAAGACTAGCATGTAGGTCAACTCGATGACTTGATCTCACAAGTCATGGATATAAAGATATCAAGTTGACACATGGGTATGCATTGGAGAATGTATACTGAATGACCCGCCATGAGAAAGTATCATGGATCGTTATATGAGTGTCATATATTTTCTCATGTGGCTATTAGTATGACTACTAGTCGTTGGACCTGAAGTCACCATGGATCCCTACATAAGGAGTTATGTACTTTGTTTCGTCAAACGTCACCCGTAACAGGGTGGACTATAAAGGCGATTACTGGCATGTAATGAATTATACAGAGAGATGTGAGTGATGTACATGAGATCTATCCCTCCTATATGACGGGAGTGACATCGATATTATTGATAGAGTGAGACCACGAAGTGCATGACCATGCCCAAATGAGTCAATATGAGATATTGAGGTCATTTGATTTAGTGAGTCTACTTGGAGTTCAAGATTTAGATTGGTTTGAGGATGACACGGTATATGCCTCACATTGATCAATCTAGATAACTAGGATAGAAGGGCACTTGTCATATATTGTGAGGAGTCACAATTAGTAGTCACAAGGTGATGTTGGATCTCAACATTCTTGTAACTTGGGTAGTAATGATGTGTTGCTAGATACCGCTCATTCCTTATGCTCCTAAATGGGTTTAGGGGCATTGCCAACATTACAAGACCCTATAGGGTCACACACTAAGGACAATTAGATGGAGATTAGGTTCATATGATGAACAAAGAGGATTAGATTCATTTGTTGAATCAAATTGGATTAAGAGTAATCCTATTTGGGCTAATTTAGGTGGACTTAAGTTGATTCATGTGTTCAATGAGTCTAATTTAGATTATGACTCATTGAATCAATTTAATTAAATGAATTAGATTCATTATATTAAATTGGCTTGAATTAAATGGTTGGATTAGATCAACCATGAGAGAGATTAAGTCAAGTTAGACTTGACTTGAGAGGAAGATGAAGAGTCAAGTTTGACTTGACTTTATGCCACCTCATTGGTGAGTTGACATTAAGTGGACCAATGATGATGCTCCACATCATCATGGTTACTTAAGTGAAGTGCCACCTCATGGGAGTTACCAAGAGTTGTGACTCTTGGTATCCCATGGAGGTTACAAACCTCATAAGTGGTTGACCACTTTATTGGATGAGAGGAGTTTTCATTTTGATGTGTAACTCTCATCTTCTTCCTTGCTCCAATTCTTCTCTCCCTCTCCTCTCCATTGCCGAGACCTTCTTGGAGTGCTAGCACACTCAAAGGTTCTCCCTCCATCGAGTTGTTCAAGTGGATACGCATAGAGAGTTGTCTACCTTGACAACTTGAGATCCGACATCTCTTTGGACGAGCGGGATACGAAAAGGGCACGCATCGAAGGTATAATCTCTTCTTCTTTTTAGATCTAGAGTAGATCTAGGTTTTGTAAACTCGTACTCGTATGCTTTCGAAAGTTTTTTACTTTACACGGATCCGTGGCTGGGGGTTTCGGGGTTTCCCCGACGCGAAAAGTGATTTTCGCGGCCCGAAAAACCCAACACTTTCCTTATACTCAGGCGGGCTTTACCCGATCGAGCATATATGAGAACGAGGGCGCTCGCTCGGCCTATGGTCGGCTGGTAAGATGATGAGAATATTATATTGGGATAAATGTCTTTATGCTGGGGCGGGCTTCACCCGACCGAGCATATATGAGCACCTGGGTGCTCGCTCGACCTATGATCAACTGGAAAGATAATGAGAATATTATATAAGGCTAAATACCTTTATGCTCGGGCAAGCTTTGCTCGGTCGAGCATATATGAGCACGAGGTCGCTCACTCGGCCTATGATCGGCCGGTAAGATGATGAGAATATTATATAAGGCTAAATGCCTTTATGCTCGCGCGGACTTTGCTCGGTCGAGCATATATGAGCGTGGGGGCGCTCACTTGGCCTGTGGTCTGCCAGTAATATACTGAGAATATTATCTAAGGCTAAATGCCTTATTGCTCGGGCGAGATTTACCCGGTCGAGCATATATGAGCGCAGGGGTGCTCACTCGGCCTGCTATCGGCCGGTAATAACTGAGAATATTGTTGGTGCGGGAAGCATCTGATGATCGACCGTTGTTTTGATAATGGTAAAGGAATTTAAAGTTAAGTTGTTTTGTGATCTAATGCACTTAATTGAGTGTTTCAGGAAAGTCCTAGCTACGGTTAGGCAGAAGGAAAACCCTAGGGGGTGGTAACCCTAGGTCATAGGGGGTGGTAACCCTATGCGGAAAGTCTTGGCGGGTCGAGAGCTTCAGACAAAAGTCCTGGGGGGGGGGTAACCCTAGGTGGAAAGTCCTGGTGTCGCGAACCAGGTGAAAAACTGGACCAGCCGGGAAACGGAAGTCCAGCAGAAAGTCCGGAAGCTTCGAACGCTGAGCAAAAGTCCAATCAATCTGGAGGATCGCACTGGCATCAGATAAATCTCCTGAGTGGAGTAGGTGAGGGTGCGTTCCCCGTAGAGGGAACAGTAGGCGTCGGGTCGACCTAGGGTTTCCGGTTGGAAATCTGAAGTCAGAACCGGACAGTCTGATGACTGTCAAAGTATATCTATCATATTGTTTCTGTGCTAACTTTGTTTTGTAGGGTTTGTGTTTGGGACTAACACAATTTTCAGGAAAAAAGTAGCAAATTAGACCTCGCATGAACAGTGTCCGAGGCGCCTCCATAGGTCTTGGAGGCGCCTCAGGTGCTGGCCAAAGCTAGCTGTCAAAAGAAGCTGGAGTCGCCTCGGAGGTAGCTGTAGGCGCCTTGGACTAGGCATTGGAGGCGCCTTGGAGAAGCTTGGAGGCGCCTTCAATGGGATAAGGTGTGACCAGATCAGAGATGATCCACGCGTGTGACTCGGTGGCCTGGAGGAGCCTCGGACAGGCTTGGAGGCGCCTCTATGACTGTTTATAAGGAGGGTTCGAGCAGCAGCTTGGAATATCAATCAAAAAACTGTCCTTCTTCAACGTGCTGCTCAAGAAACATTCCAGAAGTGCTGTAGCAACATCCCAACAACCCGGAACTTCAGATTTAGCCTTTTATTATTGGTATAACTTTTATTACAGCTTTCAATTGTACTCAACTTGTAATAATTTTATGATATTATACTTGTTGCCCAACGTAAACACTCAACGAGCATGGGCCTTGGAGTAAGAGTCGCCCTAGGCTCCGAACCAAGTAAATCTTGGAGTCTTCTGTGTGTTGATTCTTTTATTTATTTCCGCTGCATTACTCGTAAGATTTCCGAAATGAAAAGTGAAAGCCATGAGCGCTTTTCAACCCCCCTCCTCTAGCGCTTTCGATCCAACAATTGGTATCAGAGCGGGGTCGCGTTGATCTGGTGCAACCACCAATCACGCAATTTTTTTTTTCTTCGTGGTATTTTCAGTTTTTTTCGGAGTCAATTAGAATTAGCTTAATAGCTATATTCTAATTATTTTTTCCAAATCAGTTTTTGCTCGAGGCTGGTGCAACACCACTCGAGTTCGCTATTTCTTAACTTTATTTCCCGCACTACTAATCCAAGACATAGTCTTGGGACATTTCTATTTTGTCGTTGTGTTTGCATATCTCTAATGACCCAACAAGAAGGTTTCAGCACCGTTCGCCCCCCACTTTTCTCCGGAGAAGACTTCGGATATTGGAAGGGGCGAATGGAAACCTTTCTCAAGACACAATTCGACACGTGGATGATTCTCAAGACTGGACTACAATTGCCAACCGACGAAGACGAAAAGCCGACACCCTGCGAAAAATGGGAACCAACCCTAATCAAGAAGCTGGAAGCTGATGCCAGAGCAACCTGCACCCTCCAGTGTGGACTGACCAAGGAGGAACTCAATAGGGTTGGACCGTTCTCCAGCGCAAAAGTGCTCTGGGAGAAGCTGATCGAACTCCACGAGGGCACCTCCGACACCAAGGTAAGCAAGAGGGATCTTTTGTTCAATATATTATATAATCTAAAAATGCAGGAAGAGGAAACATCAAGTCAACTCCATACACGGATTCAAGACATCCTTAACTCACTCCACGCTATCGGGCAAAAGGTCGAGAACAGGGACATTATAAGGTATGCACTTAATGCTTTTCCGAGAAGCACATTGTGGGCATCGATGGTAGATGCCTACAAATTCTCCAAGGATTTAACTTCCATTAGACTAGACAAATTGTTCTCAGAATTTGAATTGCATGAACAAACTAATACACAGCCAATCGAGAAAGGTATTGCTATGGTTGCAGGTACCAGTCGAACACGCGAACCAAGATCACGGTGAAGAACTGAACCTGAATCAGAAGTCAAACCTGACTCAGACAATGAAGACGAAGAATTGACCTCCTAACTCATGAATCTTGTGAAGAAGCTCTACAAGAAGAAGAAGGGATTCAACAAGAGAGACCTAAAGAAAGCCGTACAATCAAAGGAGGTTCAACCAAGCTCAAAGGTCAAGTTTGAGGAATCTTCAGGTCTTGAAGAAAGAAGCCATGGATCCGTATCTGTTTCCGAAGGGCCCGATCCCTCTATAAGTATCCCTCGACTAAACAATCTAGTCAATTACTTGTTACAAAAATTAGCTAAGTCTAATCTAAGAATTAAGTCACTTCTAAAGGAAGTAGCTATCCTTAATGAAGTGACTAATTCCGAATTTTTGACTGAACCAGTTCAGACTGGAAACTCGATTCAAGTCCAAAAACTTGAGGAAGAGAATTCCAGCCTGAAAACTCAGGTCAAGGATCTGGAGAAAACATTAGAACGATTCTCTTTGGGTTCCAAGAACCTTGACTTAATTCTTGGAACACAAAGGGCAATCTACAATAGAACTGAACTAGGATTCAAATCGAAAAAGAAATATAAGTCATATTTATCACATATACAAAGAACAAATATAAAAATGGTCCAAACATGGGTCCCCAAGTCCAACCTGATCAATCATGTTGGACTTGGACAATATTGGGTCCCTAAGGATCAAATACATTACCTCGATAGACTATATCGAGGCTATGTCCAGGGGGAGCTAGAAGAAAAACAATAAAAATAAAACTAGATTCAAATTAAAATAAATTAAAAATTAAATTAAATTCAAATTAAATTAAATTAAATTCAAATTAATTTAAAATTAAAATTAAATTAAATTAAATTAAATTAAAACGAAATCAAATTAAAATTAACAATAAATTAAAATAAAAGAAAATTAAATTCAAACTAAATCAAATTAAAATCCAAAGGAAGGTTCCAGAATAGCTGGCACCTCCGAAATTAATCCACCCGATAAGGGTAAACAAGAGTAGACTACCCGGCCGGGTAATTAAGGTTTGATTAAAATGGGTCATGTTTAACTTGACCCACGGTACTGGTGAAGTATTGGATGATAGTACGTTTGGGAAATATAGTCATCGCATGTCTAGGAAGATATGACTTCGACCTGGTGCATTTGGCTAAGTGGAACTGACCGAAGCTACCCTTTATGGAACCTAACCAGTTAGACCAAGGTTTTGTACTAAGTTCAATGGGTAGGACTATTTGGAAAATCTCGAAGGCATGGTTATTATAATGAGGTCGTTGTGACTCACCATAGCCTAGAAGTTTATCCAAAGAACGCCTACTTGTTGAACCCAAAGCTAAACCTGAATCTAACACAAAGTTAAACCGAACCCTAAAATTGAATCTAATTAATCTCACAAAAATTATAGGATTCCCTGATTGAAAATTTAGATCGGGAGAGATGACTAAGGAATAGAAATCTAAAAGAGAATAAAATTTGGAATTCAAATTGGTAATTATTCAAAATTAAAATTCATAATTATAATTAAAATCCAAAATTAATTTCGAAATTAAAATTTAAAATTAATTTCAAAATTCAAATTCAAAATTAATTTTGAAATTCAAATTCAAAATTAATTTCAAAATTCAAATTCAAAATTAATTTCGTAATTCAAATTCAAAATTAAATTCGATATTCAAATTCAAAATGAAATTCATATTCAAATTCAAAACTAAATTCATAATGAAGATTTATTCAAAATCAATTCAAAATTTGTAATTAAAATTAAGTCAAATTCAAATTAAATTCGTAATTAAAATTAATTCAAATTTAAAATTAAATTCATAATTAATTCAAATGCAAAATTAAATTCATAATTAACATTATTTTTTAAAAAAATTTAATTAACTTAAAATTAGTTTTCTAAAATTAATTAACTTAAAATTATTTTCTTCTAAATTTAATTAACTTAAAATTATTTTTCAAAATTTAATTCTCTTAAAATTATTTTTCAAAATTTAATTAACTTAAAATTATTTTTCAAAATTTAATTAACTTAAAATTATTTTTCAAAATTTAATTAACTTAAAATTATTTTTCAAAATTTAATTAACTTAAAATTATTTTCAAAAATTAATTAACTTAAAATATTTTTTTCAAAATTAAATTAACTTAAAATATTTTTCAAAACTAAATTAACCTAAAATTTAATTTCAAAATTTTAAAATGATACTTTTTAACTTATAAATTATTTTTCAAATTAACTAACTTAATTCATCCATCTCACAATCACCCATAAAAATAACTATTGAAAACCTAGTACGAGTGAGATGAAAAAAAAAAATAGAGAGCTTAATTCAATCAAACTATCTTTTAATCCATTAAAAGAATCCAAATCAACTACTTTGTGTGTAGGAATTGGATCAATGGATGATAGATAGTGGATGCTCCAGACATATGACTGGAGATAGGTTGAAGTTTACTAAGCTCAAACTGAAGAACCTATGGTCAGTTGCGTTCGGCAATGACGGTAAACTTAAGGTAATCGGAAGAGCTAATATCGAACTTAACTCCAATTTCGTCATTCAAAAAGTTCTATTAGTTGAAAATTTTAATTTTAATCTATTCAGCATTAGCCAATTATGTGATAGTGGATACTTAGTTACCTTTGATAATTCTAGGTGCTTAATTGAAAACGTCGAAAACCCCAAAATTAGACTTAAAGGACTTAGGAAAAATAACATCTATACAATTCAATAAAGTGTCTCTTGATACAACAAGAGGAAACTGATGTATGCTCAAGGGTTGAAGATAGGAGAGATCAGTTATCACTTCCGGAAGGCCCAATTACAAGACTACGGGCAAAGCGTTTCAAGGAAGCACTAAATGGGCTAATCAAAAAACATTGGGAGGACTATGAGCAAGGAGAAACCAAGATAATCGCAACTGCTAGTCGTGGCCTAATCCACGTAATCGGGCAAAACCATCCATGATTGACCGCGCTTAACGGAAGAACGCTAATAAGCATGCAAAAGCATGACAATTAGTTCATGCATGAAGACTTAAGTATTTTAGATTGTTTAATGAAGCATGCAACTTGGGACTCTAATTGTGCATGAATTTATTTTGTTTTGGCTTTCTAGATAGCTTGCATGAGGCATGCAACATTGGGACTCTAATTGTGCATGTACTTATCTTGTATTTTCCTTGTTCACTCCCATTATATAAGGGAGGGACATCTTAGTATGAAGCAACTTAGTTTTTGGTGAGATTGTGTGCTCTCTTAGTTCTTGAAAGAACTTGCTGAACTTATCGAGTCTACTCTTGTGGCGTTCAACCCATCGAAACTTATCACCCCTAGGTGTGGCGTTTCTTTCCTTCGTAGGCTTGGTTCGTGCCAATTCTTGGTTACGGGTCAAGGCTCACACTCTTGTCGTTTAGTTCTTGGGGTTCTATCCACCTTTATTTCGGGTTCCATCGCATTTGTTGGTGGGGTTCGTATCATCTGGTATCAAAGCTTCGGTTCAAAGGCAAGTGCAAATCTATCTTTACTTGTTGTTCAGCCAAAAGCAAAAAAAAAATCGTGGAAAAGAAAAAAAGAAAAAAAAAAGAGCGCAACGAAAAGATAAAAAAATGAAGAAGAAGAAGAAGAAGAAAGCGTAAAAAAAAAACTGCTTGTGTGAATCGAAGTAAATTGTCTTCAACAATTCTTTTCTTGTTTTCCTTATTCTCAAATTTCTACTCTTTCATTTTCTCTTAAAATTCTGTCATCATAAGTTTCGGTGGTATCTTTTGAATTGCTACGTGATATTCTGATTTGTTCTAGAGTTTGATCAAGAACTGAGGGATATCATCAATTGAGAGCTACCACCCAAACGTGAGTTGAGTGCTTGTGAGGTTTTCTTTCATTTTGCAGCCATGTCGAACAACTAGGAGGATGGAGCAAATGAGGGGGCTAGGCCACTTCCGAACTTGCAATTACAAGCATTGATGGGGGAGATGCAGCGGATGATGAGGGCGGAATTAGAATCTATCCATGAGAGGTTGGATGGGACACCAAGAAGACATCAACAAGACCGTATAACTAGACCACAACGAAGACATGCCCAAGGGATTGATGTCGAAGAAGATGAAGAGGTTGTTGTGGAAGACTTTGATGAGCAAAACTACAATCGGGGCAGGATTGGACATCAAGGAGATAGAAACAGAACTAGAAGAAATAATGATTTAGGAGGGATTAAGATGAAAATTCCAACCTTCCAAGGAAGAAATGACCCAGAAGCTTACTTGGAATGGGAAACTAAGATGGAATTGGTGTTTGACTGTCATGAATTCTCAGAGTTTAAAAAGGTGAAGTTAGCTGCCATTGAATTCACTAATTATGCTATTGTTTGGTGGGATCAAGTGGTGATGACTCGGAGAAGGAATAGAGAGCAACCTGTGTCCACTTGGGAGGAAATGAAAGTGCTCATGAGAAGGAGGTTTGTACCCAACCATTATTATAGAAGCTTATATCAGCGGCTTCAAAGGTTATCTCAAGGCTCTAAAAGTGTGGATGAATATTTCAAGGAGATGGAGTTGTCCATGATCCGAGCTAATATCGATGAAGATCGGGAAGCCACCATGGCTAGGTTTTTACATGGTTTAAATCCAAAAATTGTTGATATTGTTGAATTGCAGCATTATGTTGAGCTGTCAGACATGGTCCACCAAGCATAAAAAGTGGAAGAACAACTCAAGAGGAGAGGATTGGCTAGGAGGGGGTAACCAATGACTACTCATGGCACATGACGGACAGCTCCAAGAAAGGAGGAACAACCTCAAAATAAGCCAAAGTTTGAACCCTTCAAGAAGCCCAAACCTACACCATCTACTACTCAAGGTAATCGCGAGCCCATTTCCTCCAAAACTCGTGATATCAAGTGTTTTAAATGTCAAGGGCATGGTCATATAGCTAGTCAATGTGTGAACAAAAGGGTGATGGTAATAAACACTCAAGGTGAACTTGAGTCGGAGGATGAGGATGAAATAGTTGAAGAAGTGCCACAAAAAGAGGACAGTGATGATGAACAACATGCTGTTATCGGAGACTTATTGGTGGCTCGACGAGTTCTAAATCTACAAGCTAAGGAGGAAGAAGGTAATCAAAGGGAGAATTTGTTTCATACCCGTTGCTTTGTCAATAACAAGGTTTGCAGTGTTATTATTGATGGGGAGAGTTGCACCAATGTGGCAAGTACTGATTTGGTGGAGAAATTATCACTACCAACTCGAAAACATTCACGTCCTTATCAACTGCAGCGGCTAAACGATTGCAGAGGAATCAAGGTAACAAAACAAGTCTTGGTAGCAATCTCCATTGGCAAATATGAAGATGAGCTGTTGTGTGACGTGGTTCCCATGCATGCATGCCATCTATTGTTGGGAAGACCTTGGCAATTCGATCGAAAGGTAACACATGATGGCCTCACAAATAAGTATAGTTTTACTTTGGAAGGGCAACCGATTATTCTTGTACCATTGACTCCAAGACAAGTTATGGAGGACCAGTTGAGACTACAAAAAGCAAATGAAAAGAAGAAAGAAAAAGAAATTGAGAGAAAAAAAATTGAGAAAAAAGAAGAAGAGGGAAAGAAAAATGAGAGGAAAGAAGATGAGAGGAAAGAGACAAAAGGAGTGGGCAAGGAGAAAAAAGGAGAGAGAAAGAAAAATATTTTTTATGAAAAAAAAGTGAGATTAAGCGAGCTTTGTTTTCAAATCAGCTGCCCCTTATCCTTTTGTATAAAGAGGCACTCTTGAGCACTAACGACCTTAACAATTCTTTGCCTAGTGTTATTGTTTCTCTCTTACAGGAATTCAAGGAGGTCTTTCCTGAAGAGGTTCCGCATGGTTTACCTCCCATTAGAGGAATTGAGCACCAAATTGACTTCATACCTGGTGCCTCCATTCCAAATCGACCTGCCTATAGAAGCAATCCGGAGGAAGTAAAGGAACTTCAGAGGCAAGTTAATGAATTATTAGAAAAGGGGTATGTTCGAGAAAGCATGAGTCCTTGCGTCGTGCCTGTGTTACTAGTTCCCAAGAAGGACGGAACATGGAGGATGTGTGTGGATTGTCGAGCCATCAACAACATCACGGTAAAGTATCGCCATCCAATTCCTAGGATTGATGATATACTTGATGAATTGCATGGTTCTTGTGTGCTCACAAAAATTAATCTTAGGAGTGGATATCATCAGATTAGGATGAAGGAAGGTGATGAATGGAAAACTGGTTTTAAAACTAAGCATGACTTATATGTGTTGGTTGCTACTCGGAAAACCCAATGGCTCCACTGTACAAAAATTTTGTACGTGATCTGAACCTTTCCTAGCTACCATGTGTTCTTTTAAGTTAAACTTGTATCTCCTGCGGAACTTAACACATTTGATTCCAAGTTTAACTTATATGTTCTTTTAGGTTTAGATTTGGATCTCCTGCGGAACTTAACACGTTTGATCCAAATCATCTAGGTTATAAATTCAATTAAATATTAATTTCCAAAATTGGCTTTCAGTACTGCATGGCGAGGCACTTGGCCTTCTTGGATATGGGAGCAACCACCACCGACTAGACAAAGCCTTTCAAGGAAAGTTAATATTTAATTTCCTTATATAACTCTAGGTTAACCAAAAGGAACAATCAAATCACAAGGAAAAAAGAAAAAGAATACAACATCGAAATTAAATTCGAAAAACAAGAATCGAATGTCTCTTGTATTTGGTATTTATACAAAGAAAAATTAACTAGTATGATGTGGAAATTAAATACTAGTTAAACCTTTTCCTTGTATGCTAAAAATCACGAGATCTTTTGCCGTATCCCTCACCTCCTCTTAGAAGTCGTGTGGGCGACGATCCTCCAAGACGAACACCACCCGGAAAGCTTCTCCTCCTTCTCTAGAATTCGGCCACCACCACCACAAAGGAGCAAAAGAGAGCAAAGGGAAGAGAGGGGGAGGGGCCGGCCACTTGATCTCCAACAACACAATATCAATTGTTATATTTTCCAAGGCCTCCCCTTCCCCCCTTTTTATATTAGTTTCCCAATGGAAAATAATGGAAAGAGTTTTATAAAAAATTAAACTCTTTCCTATTTCCTTTTAATTTTTCCTTTTTCTTTCCTTTTAATTAATCAATCCTAGATTGATTTATTAAATAAACAACTATTTGTTGATGTTTAATTATTTGACTGGCCCCTTGCATGGGCACCAAGCAAGGTGGTCGGCCACTTATTAAAAGGGAAAGAAAATTTTTTTATAAAATTTAAAAGAAGAAAACTTCTAATAAAATTTTACAAACTCTATTTTTTTTCTAATGTGGATATTAAAAGGAAAGTTTTAAAATTTAAAAGCAAGTTTTAAAATTTAAAACATCTCTAATAATATTTCTTTTTAAAAGAAAGTTTTATAAATTTTATAACTCTCTTTTAAAACCTTGTGGCCTAATTTAAATTAGGAAAATTTTATAAATTTTTAAAATCTTTCTTTTTACAAATTGTAAATATCTGAGGAAATTTAAAAATTTAAAAACAACCTTCCTAATTTAAATATTGCGGCCAGACCCCTTGCCCAAGGCAAGGGCCGGCCACTTCTAGAGAATATGTGGCCGGCCATTGCTTGGTCACTAAGCAATGAACCGGCCCCTTCTTGGATACCAAGATAGACTTTTCTTTGGATGGACTTGAGGCTTTATTGAGGCTACAACAGGGACCTAGAGGAGAAATTGGTTTTGACCTTCCGATGAGCTTGAGTATCCCGTGCTCGCCCTGAACACACAACTCAAGTTCATCGATAATAACTCATTCCACTATAGAGTTATTACCGCACTACCGCACCAATCCCAAATTACATTATGGGCTCCTTCTTATCATGAGTGTGTTAGTCTCCCTGTGTTTAAGATTACGAATGTCCACTAATTAAGTGAGTTACTGACAACTCATTTAGCTAATATCTAGCTCCAAGAGTAGTACCACCCAACTTTATTGTCATGTTGGACTAGGTCCACCTGCAGGGTTTAACATGACAATTCTTATGAGCTCCTCTTAGGGACATTCTCAACCTAGATAACTAGGACACAGATTCCTTCTATAATCAACAACACATACTATAAGTAATATCATTTCCCAACTTATCGGGCATATTGATTTATCGAGCTAAACCTCACCCTTTGATAAGTCAAAGAAATAAATACTAAATATACATGCTTGTTATTATATTAGGATTAAGAGCACACACTTCCATAATAACTAAGGTCTAGTTCTTTTACTAAGTCAGTACAAAAAGAACTTACCTAAATGATCCTACTCAATACACTTAAAGTGTATCAGTGTAATTTATTAGTCAAGATAAACTAATACTTAATTACACTACGTCTATTCTGATGGTTTGTTCCTTTCCATCTTAGTCGTGAGCAACTGTTTATAATTTATAGAGAACTGACAACATGATCTTCTAAGTGTGACTCCACACTCCATGTTATCTACTATATAAATTAATTGAACAATTATATTTAACAAATAAATGTAAACATTTGACCAATGTGATTCTTTATTTCAAAATAAATGTGTACAAAAGCTAAACTTTTAAGTATACACTCCAACAATATGAATGGTTAGTAATGCCTTTTGGCTTAACTAATGCTCCTAGCACATATATGCGTTTGATGAACCATGTTTTGCGTGCTTTCTTAGGGAAATTTGTAGTTGTGTATTTTGATGATATTTTGATTTTTAGCAGAAGCTTAGAAGAGTATGTTACACATTTAAGGTTAGTTTTGAGCGTGCTAAAAGAAGAAAAGCTTTTTGCTAACCTCGATAAATGCACCTTTTGTACGGAGAAAGTTGTGTTTCTTGGTTTTGTTGTTAGTACTAAAGGCGTTGAGATGGATGAGGAAAAGGTGAAAGCAATCCAAGAGTGGCCAACACCAACAATAATTAGCCAAGTGAGGAGTTTCCATGGTTTGGCCAGCTTTTATCGACGGTTTGTTCGTGATTTTAGCAATATTGCAGCTCCTCTTACTAAAGTCATCAAGAAAAATGAGTCATTCAAGTGGGGAGAGGAGCAAGAGAGGGCCTTCAACACTTTGAAAGAAAAGCTAAGTTCTGCTCCTTTACTAATCCTACCAGATTTTTCTAAAACATTTGAAATCGAATGTGATGCTTCTGGTGTTGGTATAGGTGTTGTGCTTATGCAGGAAATGAGACCCATTGCTTATTTCAGTGAGAAGTTGAGTGGAGCCACTCTCAACTATCCCACATATGACAAGGAAATGTATGCATTGGTGAGAGCATTGGAGACATGGCAACATTACCTATGGCCAAAAGAATTCGTGATTCACACAGATCATCAATCTCTAAAGCATTTGAAGAGCCAACATAAGTTGAACCGACGCCATGCTAAATTGGTAGAATTCATTGAGACATTTCCTTATGTGATCAAATACAAGCAAGGAAAGGAGAACGTAGTTGCTGATGCACTATCTCGAAGGTATGCTTTACTGTCCACTTTAGATATGAAGTTACTTAGATTTGAATATATCAAGGATTTATATACTAACGATACTGATTTTTCTGAGGTGTTCAAAGCATGCGATAAGGTTGCATTTGGTAAGTTCTATAGGCATGATGGGTTTTTATTTCGTGGAAATAGATTGTGTGTGCCTATGTGTTCGTTACATGAATTATTCACTAGGGAAGCCCATGGTGGTGGATTGATGGGTCATTTTGGCGTTATTAAGACTTTAGGGGTTTTACAGGATCATTTCTTTTGGCCTCATATGAAACACGACGTGGAAAGAATTTGTGAGAAGTGTATCACTTGTAAACAAGCTAAATCTAAATTGAAACCCCATGGCTTGTATACTCCTTTGCCTATACCTAGTGAACCGTGGACTGATATTTCAATGGACTTTGTTTTGGGATTACCCCGGACCAAGAGAGGGAGAGATTCAATTTTTGTTGTGGTAGACAGATTCTCTAAAATGGCGCATTTCATTCCATGTCATAAAACCGATGATGTATCGCAGATAGCAGAATTGTTCTTTAAAGAGGTTATTAGGTTGCATGGCATGCCTAGGACCATTGTCTTTGATAGAGATGCAAAATTTTTGAGTTATTTTTGGAAGACTTTGTGGGGGAAATTAGGAACTAAATTGTTGTTCTCTACTACTTGTCACCCCCAAACTGATAGGCAAATTGAAGTGGTCAATCGAACCTTGTCCTTTTTACTTTGTGTCGTCATTAAGATGAATTTGATAATATGGGAAGATTGTCTACCTCAGGTTGAATTTGCTTACAATAGGAGCATACATTCTGCGACTAAATTTTCTCCATTTGAAATTGTTTATGGTTTCAATCCCTTGTCACCATTAGATTTGATTCCTTTAGCTGTAAGTGAGCATATAAACTTAGATGGTAAGCAGAAGGCTGAATTCATAAAGAAGATTCATGAATAAGCACGACTGAATATTGAGAAAAGAACTCAGCAATACATGCAACAAGCTAACAAGGGGCGCAAGAAAATTGTGTTTGAACCAGGAGAATGGGTTTGGTTACACCTCCGAAAGGAGTGATTTCCGGAAAAACGTCGTTCTAAACTTCTACCTTGAGGGGATGCCCCATTTCAAGTATTAGAGCGCATCAATGATAATGCCTACAAACTTGAACTACCAGGTGAGTATGGCGTACATTCTACTTTTAATGTTGCTGACTTATCCCCGTTTGATGCAGGTGATGATTTGAGGACAAATCCTTTTCAAGAAGGGGAGAATGATGTATGCTCAAGGGCTGAAGATAGGAGAGATCAGTTACCACTTCCGAAAGGCCCAATTACAAGACTACGAGCAAAGCGTTTCAAGGAAGCACTAAATGGGCTAATCAAAAAACATTGGGAGGACTATGAGCAAGGAGAAACCAAGATAATCGCAACTGCTAGTCATGGCCTAATCCACGTAATCGGGCACAACCATCCATGACTGGCCGCACTTAACGGAAGAACGCTAATAAGCATGCAAAATCATGGGAATTCGTTCATGCATGAAGACTTAAGTATTTTAGATTGTTTAATGAAGCATGCAACTTGGGACTCTAATTGTGCATGCATTTATTTTGTTTTGGGTTTCTAGATAGCTTGCATGAGGCATGCAACATTGGGACTCTAATTGTGCATGTACTTATCTTGTATTTTCCTTGTTTACTCCCATTATATAAGGGAGGGACATCTTAGTATGAAGTAACTTAATTTTTGGTGAGATTGTGTGCTCTCTTAGTTCTTGAAAGAACTTGCTGAACATATCGAGTCTACTCTCGTGGCATTCAACCCATCGAAACTTATCACCCCTAGGTGTGGCGTTTCTTTCCTTCGTAGGCTTGGTTCATGCCAATTCTTGCTTAAGGATCAAGGCTCACACTCTTGTTGTTTAGTTTTTGGGGTTCTATCCACCTTTGTTTCGGGTTCCATCACAATTGTTGGTGGGGTTCGTATCAGAAACCAACTTGTGGCACAGAAGACTGGGTCACACTCATATTAGACTCATTTCGAAAATGAGTCAAAATGGCTTAGTTAGAGGATTGCCCAAATTAAGAAACCTAAAAAATACAATTTACCATCCCTGTCAACAAGGAAAACAAACCAAGTCAACCCACAAGTCAACCAATCTAGATAGAACTAACTCTTTACTTGAGCTCCTTCACCTAGACCTATTTGATTCACATGGAGCCAAGTCACTAAGCAAGAACCAGTATTGCTTAGTTATAATTGATGATTACTCCAGGTTCACCTGGGTAAAATTTCTAAAAACAAAAGATGAAACTTTTGAAGCCTTTAGTAATTTTTCTAAACTAACAGAAAATGAAAAAGATACTAAAATTAAAAGAATAAGAAGTGATCATGGGGGGGGGGAGTTTGAAAATCATAGGTTTATCCAATTTTGTGAAATCAACGGATACAAACACGAATTTTCATGCCCTAGAACCCCCCAACAGAACGGGCTAGTAGAACAAAAAAATAGAACCTTACAAGAAGCCTCTAGAACCATGCTAAACGAATATAATTTAAATCATCAATTTTGGGCTGAAGCAATAAATATGGCAAACTATATTCAAAATCAAATTCTAATTAACAAACTTTATAATAAAACCCCTTATGAAATATATTATAATAAAATTCCCAACTTAAACTACTTAAAAGTATTTGGATGTAAAATTCATATTTTAAACACTAAAGACTACTTAGGAAAGTTTACAGCCAAATCAAACAAAGGAATCTTTTTAGGATACTCTACAACCAGTAGGGCCTATAGAGTCTATAACCAAAATACATTAAAAGTTGAAGAAACAACTAATATAATATTTGATGAAGAAAACAATCTACCAGATATATAAAAAAATGCAGACATTAACCCAAGATTTATAGAAGATGATGAAATTCAACTGAATACTAGTAAACCAGAGGAACTAACTCCTAACACAAATATAAGACCAACCAGAATAGGTATTTCTCACCCACCTGACCAAATTTTGGGTGACCCAAACCTAGGAGTTAGAACTAGATCCTCTTTTAGAAACCTGAGTCAGATTGCCCTTATTTCTAAGATTGAGCCTAAGACTATAGAAGAAGCCCAACCTGACCCAAACTGGATCATTGCTATGCAGGAAGAGCTAGCACAATTCGATAGAAACCAAGTCTGGGAACTTGTACCTAAACCCATAGATAAGTCCATAATTGACACCAAATGGGTATTTAGGAACAAATTGGATGATCAGGGTGAAATAGTTAGAAACAAGGCCAGACTAGTAGCCAAAGGTTTTAGTCAGGTTGAAGGTTTAGATTATGATGAAACCTATGCACCAGTAGTTAGACTCGAATCCATTAGGATGCTGCTGGCTTATGCAGCACGTAAAGGATTTAGATTATACCAAATGGATGTCAAGTCAGCCTTTTTGAATGGATTTATTAAAGAAGAGGTATATGTAGGTCAACCCCCAGGTTTTGAGGACTTAGATCATCCAAACCATGTATTTAGACTAAAAAAGACCTTACATGGACTAAAACAAGCACCTAGGGCATGGTATGAACGGTTATCAAATTACCTAATATCCAAGGGCTTTAACCAAGGTCAAATAGACAAGACTCTATTTGTCAAAACCATAGAAAAAGATATTTTTGTTGCCCAAATCTATGTTGATGACATAATTTTTGGCTCAACCAACACTAAACTTTTATAAGAATTTGTTAATTTAATGGAAAACGAATTTGAGATGAATTTGGTGGGGGAACCCAATTTTTTCTTAGATTTACAAATTAAACAAACCAAAGATGGAATCTACATTTACCAAACCAAATATGCTAAAGAACTAATTAAAAAATTTGGCATGGAAAACTCAAAAATTGTAAATACTCCAATGACAACAAATAGCAACATTGATTCTGACCTAGATGGAAAACCAGTAGACCCAAAGTACTATAGAAGTATAATAGGTAGTCTACTCTACCTAACTGCAAGTCGACCCGATATTTTATTTGCAGTAGGTATGTGCGCAAGATACCAATCCTGTGCAAAAGAGTCACACCTAACATATGTTAAAAGGATACTTAGGAACATTAAGGGCACCCTAAATGTAGGACTTTGGTACCCTAGAACTTGCACCCTTGACCTTTTTGGCTATTCTGATTCAGACTATGCCGGGTGCAAATTAGATAGAAAAAGCACAAGTGGTAGCTTCCAAATTCTAGGTCAGTGCCTAGTAAGTTGCTCAAGCAGAAAACAACACTATGTTGCTCTATCCACTACTGAAGCTGAATACATAGCACTAGGAGAATGTGCTTCCCAACTTTTATGGATGATGCATACACTAAAAGATTATCAGCTAGAATACAAAAATACAAAAATTTTCATTGATAATGTGAGTTCAATTAACTTAACCAAAAATCCAATTCACCACTCTAGGACCAAACATATAGAGGTAAAATACCACTTTGTAAGAGATCATGTGGCTAAGGGTGAAATTGTACTCAGCTATGTTGAGTCCAAGTCAAACCTAGCTGATATTTTCACAAAACCCTTACCTGAACTTAAGTTCAGTGCACTTAGAAGGCAAATAGGAATGTGTTGGGTAGAATAGTTTTTAATTTTCAAATTAGCTTCCTACAGTTTTTAAAATCATCTTATGTTTTAAAATTCTAGGAAAATACTATTTTTAAAATTCCAATTTTATTAGATTTTCAAAATATGGAATTAGCTTAGGCTCTACCCTAGAAATCATGCTCCCCTAGAATTCAGCCAGAGCATCTCACAAACACCTAGGCTTACCTTGCTTGTGTTTGAAAAATAAAGAATGGCGTGAGATGCATAGGGTACAACCTGGACTCAAGAATGCTTATATCTGTGTATCAATATGAGTCTGAGCGTTAAACACCTAATTAACAGTAATCAAGTCAAGTCTTCCAGCACTAGTAAAATCTAACTGGATATATTGACTTAACTTGACTAACCAAGTGAAAGTTGTTGCCCTCTAGGTAATCAGCTAGTAGCTAAATGGTTAGACATGTGGTCACGAACCTATGTGCTTGATTTTTAAACCTTTTGAGATTGCTCAGGCATGAACATTAAGGCTCTGATACCTTACTTAAAGAGAAATTAGCTAATCAATCTAACTTAACTCATGCTTGGACATTAAGGATCGAAACTCCTCCCTTGCCCTCAATGCTTTAAATTAATTATTTGTCTAAAAAAAAATTCTTTCAAATTTAGCTAAGTTTTCAAAACTTTAAACTTTCAAACACTACAAGAAAAACCCTCATAGACATCGGTGGAACAACAACGGTTTTAAGCAAAAACCGATGTCTTTGAGTATTTTACACCAATTTTTCCAAAAACCGATATCTATGAGCGTAGATTTTCGCTCATAGACATCGGTTTTTTTAGCCGATGTCTATGAGCGCCTTTTTTTCATTAATGGACATCGATTTTAATCGCGGTTTTTAAAACCCGGTGTCTATGAACCAAAATTCTGGTGGACTTTCTTAGCGCGCTCTCTTTTGGGCTTCTCCTCGCGAAACCCTAATCCTTCGCATCCTCCTTTCAGGGATGCACTCTACGGGCTTTTGGGGCTACATGTCGCCGCGGATCTGGCTGACGCGGGGTTGGAGCTTCCTCGGCCGATCCCCCTTCCCCGTGGCCTTCCTCCTCGGCTCTATAACCGCATCCGGGCTCGTCGCCGTCGTCTTCTACTAGTTCGTCGTCTCTGCATCTCAACGCACCCCCGATCCGGCCCTCGTCGGGTGCCATCCGGACAGCAAGGGCTCCTAGTCCATCGGGGTCTTCTACGAAAAGAGCCCCTTCTCGATTTCCCCCATCGAATTGGTATGTATGGAAGCTCGTCTATGTCTAGAAGCCGATGTCTTGTTCGAGCTTGCGGTAATGATGGCTTTTCTTTCCTACAGCATGGGAGCAGCATGGGTCAACTCCTCCCATGGGGTATGCTCTCAGTTCTCGTCTTCCTCCCCAATTTTTAACCCTAGTGGACTGTCCGTTGCTGTGTGGATCTGGCGAGGAGAAATCGAGAGATGTAGTTCGTGGATTCATCAGTTTCGCTTCTTGCCACTTGCGGCAGCGACACCGTCAAGCTCTTCGACGTCACAGTGGATGCCAGCGATCCCTGCACCCTCAGCTACACGCCTTCCCCCGGATCTCAAATCAACTCCGTCAAGTGGAACCACACCTGTAAAAATGCTTTCTCGCCTCGTTTTATATCGCACTATCTGTTTGCTTCCTCTTTGCTGTGCATTTCGGTTATGCTTGTGTCGGAGGGTTTTGTTTGCTCGATTTTAGCCTCCTTTTTTTTCCCCTCGATAGTCTGGGATACGTTACTCTCTGAAGCAAAATTACTAGGAAACTGCGTATCTGCATTTTTTACTTCTCTTGGAAATTTGTTGCTTTGCCTTGGATCTACACTATTCAAATTGTATAAGGGCATGTTTCATCCTTGCCTAGTGCCGTCAGAATTTAATTTTCCCTTGACTCATCATTCAAGTTTATTTTGTATCTTGTATAACTTAGTTAATTTTCTTAATCCAGTGGATGGTGGCTGACTTTTACGGTGGAAAAATCTTACTAAAGTTTAATCTTTGTTCGTGCAGACCTAGTGGTTGCTAGTGCTGGTGACGATAAAAAGATATCACTTTGGAATAAAAATGGCCAAAGTATGGGATCCTTTCCTTCTCACGGCAGTGACCTTGCTGATGACATTGAGGTAGCTCATTGTTTGCTCAGTAATTTGTTCTATTGTGATCAATACATCTGGTTTTTTGGAAATTTATAGATGCCCGGATGCCATTCAAATCATTGTCTGCATTTTTTCCCCTCTGTCTCTCTGTCTCTCTGGTTTACATCTTGTCTTCAGTTCAACCACTGTTAATGATTATTCTAGAGTGACCTGCGTGTCTCTGGTTTACATCTCTGATTCAATTCAATAATTGTTAATGAATTGATTTCTACTAGATGATTGCTCTGCAACCACAGTATGTCTTTTCTATAAGTCTTATGCATGTCTCACCTTGGGTGTTGTTTCCCACAGTTCTAAAACACAACTGATTTACTTGATGTATTCATGAGAAGGAAAAATACAACTAAGTTCTAAAGCAATTGATGCTTCTGTTAAAGTTGCAAAAGAATTACTAAAATTTGATGATGTTCTTGGCAGACTAATAGCATGTGTGAACAATTTAAATACCACTGCTTTATATGTTAATAAATTTGAAGAAATATAACCACGGCTGGCTATACATAGTATAATCTCATCTTTTGCTATTTGATGTTTTCCTTCAAATATGTCCTAAGCATTTATTTATTTCGGCTTTATATTATTTGTTTCATGGTAAATTAATCTTCTTGTCCATCTTCAAACTCTTGACATGTTTGCAGAGTGACTAAAAGTCATGAAAAGAACACCATATGCACCATCAATCCTAGAGGTAATTTACATCTTCTCATGTTGATTAAGCGAAAACATTCAATTGTTCATATTTTTTGAATTTCTCTATCAGATCCATATTCAATAGTGAGCAGAGATGGCTAACAAGAATTAGACGATGATTAGACTTTTTTAGTTCACAAGTTAACTAAAAACAACTATTTTAAGTGAACTTCTTTCTCAAAATGCAGAGCTTGGTTTCCTTGGAAATCATGTTCCTTCTTGAACCATATTCAATTTGGGCATGTTTTCTTTCCTTACTTCCTTGGGAGCAGCTGTCATGGTCTAAGGCCTTCATCAAAAAATGGTTCAGCATCAAAATCAAAGGTCAGGAGAGCCATATCGACGAGATTGATAGCAAAGGTATGCCTGGTTTCTTCTTCTTGTTCAATTCCAAAAACCCTAGTCGACGAGAATAAAGTGCACTTGTTTGCCTGCTTTTCTCCCTAGTCATCTTCATCTTGTCGACGAGATGATTTATTTGTCTGTTTGCTGGAGAAAATGATACAACAGATAGAGGAGTCTGATGTAGCTTGCTGGCAATTGTTTGCCTGCTTTTCTCTCATCTTTTTTCAATTCCTAGCTTTCAAAGCATTTGTCTATCTTAGACTTGTTTGTTTGACAGAATCAATATGATTTTCTTCCTTTATAAAGAACCAAGGACAATAAAAATTGTCACAAACAATTTGGTGAGGAGATCATGGCCTCTGTGAAAGCATGTGCTCCATACTTCTATATGATTGTGTCCCAGTTCGCGTATGCTGGATCCAGCATCCTCGGCAAGCTTGCATTAGGACAAGGACTAAGTGCACTTGTCTTCGTAGTGTACAGGCACCTTATTGCCATGCTCATCTTGGCTCCTCTTGCTTATGTGCTCGAAAGGTTCAAGGAGCATGTCTCATTAGAATTGTTGAGAATAAGATATATGACTACAAATTGAATGTTTTTAAACTCATCTCATGGTTGTAGGAATCGAAGACCCAGCTTCTCATTTGGTGTCATGCTAAAAATATTCATTCTTGCTATGTTGGGTATAACAATTCAGCAAAATGTATACTACGTTGGACTCCATCTCATTTCTCCAACTGTTGCCAGTGCCTTGGGCAATGTCATTCCTGCTTTTACTTTCTTATTGGCAATTGTACTGAGGTTGATTCAGATATTAATTCCAAGTAATTTTACAGTGAATTTAGTTCATTCAAATATCATTCTATATTTGGTCTTTTTTTGCTCAGGATGGAAAAGCTCAACTTGAAGACTGTAAGAGGGAGGGCCAAGCTTGCAGGGGCCATCTTCTGCATCACTGGTGCCCTGATCTTCACATTTTGGAAAGGTCATTTTGTTGGGGGCCTTTTTTACTTCACCTATGATCCAACTTCATTTCGAAAGTCCTGAGAAAGGCGATGCCTGGCTTGCAGGCTCTGCTCTTATGCTATTCGACTATTTTGCATGCAGTGTATCGCTTGTTCTTCAGGTATTGCGTCAATGGTGTCCCTTGTGTTGTCACTTCCCTTTTAATTACTACGTTATGTTAATCATGAGTATTCTCAGGCATCCATCTGTGAGATCTACCCAGCCAAACTCACCATGAACGCCGTGATGTGCTTCTTCGCAGCACTGCAATCTTCTGCACTTTCCCTCATCTTTGAAAGGAATGCCTCGTCATGGAGAATGTTTCCGCTATTTACTCATCTTATTTTGTGCATTGTATTTGTTTGGGTAAGTTAAAGTTGATTAAGAAAATCATTAGATGCAATAATAGAAATTCCTTGATATGTGTGCATAATAACTAGTGCCAAAGGCCAAAAAAGTTTTGCAAAATGTTGGCCATCTTCTTCCACTTCATTCTACCACTTTTTCATCTCCAGCTCCTCATTACTCTACTGTTTGAAGTTGCCAACCTCCTGTTAAATCTGCCTTCTTTGGCCAATGATCTGTTACAATGAATCAAAATTTAGTAATTCAAATGTCAAGCTAGGATAAGTTAAGTTGTATCTTTCTGATTCTTAGTTAAAAAGACTGGCAATTGTACATATATTTCCTTTAACTTGATTAATTATTTCTTTTTAGTGATCACCATCTTATGAGTTTGTCACTAAATTGACCAATTTGAATGGACAACTACTATGGAGAACTAACTTTATGCCTTCCTGGAATCTTATCAACTTTGTGCTAACGCTTTTATCTCATTTGTAGAATTATTGCATCTCCCTTACTCTTTGTAAAATTTTATTTGCTCTCTTCCTTCATAAGTTAGTTTAGGTGGTATGTCTCTCACAGTGATTCTTTTATTCACTTTCTGTACATATTTAATTTTTATAATCTGTACAGTAAGCACAACATGATTTGCTGAAAATTAATATTTTTTATACTTGTCTACTCTGCCAGAACTTTGATAGAAACCATGGAATTACAACATTGCTAAAGGCAATACATTGGGTTGTGAAAATTGACAGATGAATATCTGGTGCATTGATATATCTTTCTTAATTTTTCTGCTGTAGATTTCGAATATTATAGGATAGGAGCTGAACATACATTTTAGCATTTTGAACCATTATCATGCCTAGTAAGTTGTTGTATGATGTTGTCGGTTCTTATCAATCTGTAAACTTGAATTAGAAGGAGCAAATTATCTATGTTATATGCTAAGCAGCATATACTAAGTGTCATATATGAAAGTTTTAGATTCTATGTTATATTCGTTATCTTCCCCAGCAGCCTTTAAAAACTCAGTATTCTATTTTATTTGATACATGTACACATTTGTTTTAGTTATTTGACATATGGTGGATTTATGTGTTTTTACAGTTTACAAATCTCAAGTACTCCAGAGTTGAAATTGATGAAGTGCGGTTTGAGTGGGCTGAATGCATGCTAGATTACATTTGAAGTGCGGTTCTACCTTGATGTGTTAAAAGAATGTTCTACCTTGATTTTGATATCTATTAGCTAGCTTTTGATGTAAAAAGAATGTTTGGGTATTTTATGGATATTGTTGTAAGAAGATTATTTATATAATTTGTGAATATTTGTGTATTTTATGGATATTATTGAATGAAGAATATTTGTATAATTTGTGAATATTTGTGTTTTTTTTGTTATTGTCGGTTTTTCATTGTTTCGGAAATCAAATTTGTGCTGTTAAAAAATATACATATTACATCGGTTTTCCACCGCTGCAAAACCGGTGTTATTAACTAATATTACATCGGTCATTTACCGCTGCCAAAATTGGTGTTATTAACATACAATATTACATCGGTTTTACACCGTTGATGAAACAGTGTCGTTAAGTGATACTACACCGGTTAATAACCGATTCGAAGACCAGTGTCGTTAAGTGATACTACACCGGTTTTAACCCGATGTCTAAAATGGTAGACTTTTAACATCGGCTTCATAGACATCGGTCGAAAATGAAATAGACACCGGTGGAAAACCGATGTCTATGAAGGTTTTTGTTGTAGTGAAAAGTCATTTTTGCTGTACTTTTTAGACTAAGCTTTCAAAATTCTGACCATTCTAAAAGCTAAGTGTTTCAAAAATTTAACTAAGTATTTTTCAAAGTCAACCTTTTTAGCTTTTTGAAAGAAAAATTGCTCTTTAGACCTTGGTTTCACTTAGCTAAGAATATTAATTGTAAAGAGCTAAGTGTTACCAAAATATTTTTTTCCTCTTTAAAAGCCTAAGGTTTCAAAATTTTGACTAAGTTGTTTAAAACTAAAGTTGCTTTTGCTATGCTACAAAAGAAAAATCTTGCTCTAGAAAAATTAATTGATAAAGTTTTAGAAAATGAACTTCGAGTTCAGACTATTTTACTTAGCGATTTGATTTCCAAGAAATATCACCTTTTTAAACAAAGATTCTTTACTTAGTCGTTTTCCTCTTACCTTTGTCCTAAAATTTTTAAGATTTTTTTCAAACATGTTCAGTCTTTTTGATAAATGGCAAAGGGGGAGAGTAGAGAAATTCATAATTCAAAAGCAAAAATTTATAAAGAAAATTGTTAAAGAATGTCTTTATTAAGGGGGAGCCTGACAAAGTTTTAGCTTAACTTTGCATGAATTTAAAATTTATTAAGTTTGCTTACTTAAACTTTATGCATCTATTTTACTTAGCTTTGAATTTCAGTTGCCATAATAAAAAAGGGGGAGATTGTTGGTGCGGCAAGCATCCGACGATCGACCGTTGTTTTGATAATGGCAAAGGAATTCAAAGTTAAGTTGTTTTGTGATCTAATACACTTAATTGAGTGTTTCAGGAAAATCCTAGCTGCGGTTAGGCAGGAGGAAAACCCTAGGGGGTGGTAACCCTAGGTCATAGGGGGTGGTAACCCTATGCGGAAAGTCTTAGTGGGTCGAGAGCTTCAGGCAAAAGTCCTGGGGGGGGTGGTAACCCTAGGTGGAAAGTCCTGGTGTCACGAATCAGGTGAAAGACTGGAACAGCCGCGAAGCGGAAGTCCAGCAGAAAGTCCGGAAGCTTCGAACGCTGAGCAAAAGTCTAGTCGATCTGGAGGATCACACTAGCATCAGGTAAATCTCCTGAGTGGAGTAGGTGAGGACGCGTTCCCCGTAGAGGGAACAGTAGGCGTCGGGTCGACCTAGGGTTTCCGATTGGAAATCCGAAGTCAGACCCGGACAGTCCGATGACTGTCAAAGTATATCTATCATATTATTTCCGTGCTAACTTTGTCTTGCAGGGTTTGTGTTTGGGACTAACACAATTTGTAGGAACAAAGGAGCAACTTAGACCTCGGATGAACAGTGTCCGAGGTGCCTCCATGGGGCTTGGAGGCGCCTCGGGTGCTAGCCGAAGCTAGCTGTCCAGAGAAGCTGGAGGCACCTCGGAGGAAGCTGGAGGCGCCTTGGACCTGGTGTTGGAGGCACCTTGGAGCAGCTTGGAGGCGCCTTCAATGGGATAAGGTGCGACCAGATCAGAGCTGATCCATGCGTGCGACTCGGCAGCATGGAGGCGCCTCGGACAGGCTTGGAGGTGCCTCCATGACTGTTTATAAGGAGGGTTCGAGCAGCAACTTGGAATATCAATCAAAAAGCTGTCCTTCTTTAACGTGCTGCTCAAGAAACATTCCAGAAGTACTATAGCAACATCTCGACAACCCGGAGCTTCAGATTTAGCTTTTTGATGTCGGTATAACTTTTATTACAACTTTCAATTGTACTCAACTTGTAATAATTTTTCGATATTATAGTTGTTGCCCAACGTAAATGCTCAACGAGCGTGGGCCTTGGAGTAGGAGTCGCCCTAGGCTCCGAACCAAGTAAATCTTGGAGTCTTCTGTGTGTTGATTCTTTTATTTATTTTCGCTGCGTTACTCGTAAGATTTTTGAAATGAAAAATGAAAGCCATGAGCGCTATTTACCCCCTTCTAGCGCTTTCGATCCAACAAATATTATATAAGGCTAAATGCCTTTATACTCGGGCAAGTTTTTTCCGGCCGAGCATATATGAGCGCGAGGGCGCTCACTAGGCCTACGATCGGTTGGTAATATACTGAGAATATTATATAAGGCTAAATGCCTTTATGCTCAGGTGTGTTTTGCCCGACCAAACATTTATAAGCACGGAGGTACTCGCTCAACCTTTATTCGATCGGCGATATACTTTTCCTATCTTTCTGGACTTAAACCCCTCCTTCACTCGCTCGACCAATGTATCATAGCCCGTATCACTAGCCTCCCCTTCAAGTCTAGTCGAAGGAGGTGTAGACGACTAACTAGACCTAAGTCTATTTCTGCCCTTTTGCTATTTTTTGTAGTGATCCTGTGACAACCTCTACAGTGATCATGTGACACCTCCGACAGTGATCCCGTGACACCTTCAGCAAGTTAAATAGAGATGTGATCCCATCTTTTACACCACCAACCTTTGTTCTTTCTTGCTTTACTTTCCCCTAAGGATTTTATTGGGAGTTATGGCTTCAGATCTTCCCCTCTAGGATCAAATATTGTTCGAGAAGGAGAAGTCTTTAGCTGAGGCTATTCAAGCTTTAGATCTACATCATTCACAGCAAAGATAGCTAGAGGTACATTTGTTAGAAGCTTAGTCTTAAGTTTGGTCAGAAGTTGCTTTGAGGGACAAAGCTTACTCAGATTTTAAGCAAATGACTGAGGAGTTGGATGATCTGAAAGTTCAACATGCTTTGGAGATAACCGTTCTAATCAAGAAGGTTTGTGTAGACGATTTGCTGATATCACAACAACAACAAGACTAAGACCAGTAGAAGGCTAAGGTGGCTTTTCTGCAAGCTGAGTTGGATCAGATCAGATCAGAGATAGCTTTTCAGTCACAGGTCCTAGAGGGTGAGTCACACGAATGTAAGAGGACAAGACGAGCTTCTCCCGTTTGTCCAAGCTATCATTCTATTACACACCCATACCTAGGATGGGAAGAACAATCTAGTGGTTTCAAATAAAAGTTAAATTATGTTGGATGATAGATTTTCTCATTGGTAACCATACCGGGCAAACTATTCCTGATCTTTAGAAAATTTGTTTTCATCCCATAGAATGTGATAATGAGCCGGCTTACCCATCCCCTACATTTCCAAAATTTGTTCAGGTCATCACTTTACCACACACCACTACTTGAAATGGGCAGAATGATTTACTAACTCTAGACAGTAAAATTAGTAGAAGTTTGTTTATTTGCTATATTTGTTTATGGAAGTTTAAGAGTTTTGATTGTAACATTACTAATGTTAATGTAAAGTTCTGTGTTTATATTTGATTATGCTTTTTTACCTTGCTAAGTGTTTCTTACGGTTGGCCACGTGAGGATTTGTCGAATGAGGGATCTCATGTGTACGCCCAACAAAATATGAGTTCACGGACTTTGGGGTTCTCTTCTGCACACATGGTCGGTTGGGATTACAATCAATCAGGGTAGCTTCCTTATTTACAAGTTTTGTTTATTTGTCTATATTTTAAGATCCGCGTGATTTTTCCCAATGGTCTTATTGGTAATTGGTCCTCGAACGGAAAGAGAATGTTCGAAGATATGGCGGTTCAGTGTATGATTCGATTTATTTGTCTATCATAAATGCCTCTTCCTGGGTGAGTGCCACGTATCCTTTTTTCTCCTTTTTCTAAGTAACCCTGGTACGTTTTTCGTCCTTGTCTTATCACACATTCTCCTTGGTACATCAATGGCTCTTCTTTACCCAATGATTTTATTTCAACAGCGATCCTTATATTGCCCTAAAACCCTAAAACTTTTTTAACTTTTTCACTCTTCATCTTCCTCCAGTTATTCCTTTTCGACTTTCTTTCCCGAACTTTCTCCATAACTCACACTTCTTCATCTTCTCTGATCTTCTTCCCCCTTAGGATTTAGTAAGTCATTTGCTCTTTAAGTGTTTCAGTTTCTTGACATGGCTAAAGAATCTATACTCCCTTGGTATGCTCAAATTTGTTCCTCCTTCACCCCCGCTGATTTAACTTCCATTCACTCTCGGTATGAAATCCATACAGAATACCTTATTAGGGTTCCATCACCTGAAGCTCATCTATGTCTTCCTCCTGACGATTGTGCTACCTTTTTTAAAGACCAACTAGTCGCAAGCTTACACTTTCCTATCCCTACCTTCTTGATAGACATAAGTTAATATTTTGGTATTCCTCTTCAACAATTTGCCCCAAACGCCTTTAGATACCTATGTGGATTGTACATGGTGTTCCGCATTTTCAGTATACCTCCTTCTAATCAAAACTTTTTTATGTTTTCTTACCCCAAGAAATAAGAACCAAGGGTTTTCCTCTTCCAATCTCGCCCAAAAGATGGTATTCTTTGAAGAAATGTCTTCTTCTATCAAGGGTTGGAAATCCTGTTTTTTCTGTCAAATTTCCCAGTCCTGTTGGATGGTCTACTAAATGGAAATCTTCTTTTCCTCCTCTCCCTGATGTAAGGGAACTTCATCAACAACCCATCTTTTCTGAATACTCTAGTAAATTACTAGGTCATCGCTTTTATATTTATCAGTGGATACATGATGATCTCTTATATCTTTTTGGTTTAAGCCCTATTCAAAAGAACCTACAATAATCTTTTGGTAAGTTTCGAAATTCTTAAATATCCCTCCTTTACTGACTAAAATACTTTTTTGTTTATTGTAGTGGATACTCTGTATAGAGCTTTGGTTGACAAGGCAATCTGCCTAGAAGATGAGGAAGTGTTAGATAAGGAGAGAGAGCTTAGAGCGGAACTTAATGTCGTAGCTCAAGCATTTGATGCTCCTCTCCTTGAGTCCACCAGTCAACCAGCTCTTGTTCCTAGCTCTTCAACTACTCTTGATGAAGCATCCACTAGAATACCTCCAGAAGATACCCCTCAAGAGACACAAGAATAGGAACCTGTGGTTGCTCCTACAAGAAAATGCCCTGGCATCTCTTGATACTAGCACCCTGACCTAAAAAATGGGTTGTTTCTACTTCTGAGGAGGTACCTACAGGGGATATTCCCTCTCCTTCTCAGGAGCCTACCGGTTGACTCTTCGCAAGTGTACGGAAATGTTGTAAGTAATAATAAAAGATATCGTATCCACAGGGACTAGAATAAGCACTAAAGATGTCTCAATGCGAATTGGCCAAACAACTATTCAATTGGTTTTCAAAAGCTAAGTATGACTATGAAATGTAAACAAGAAATGAAAGAATAAGAAAGAAGAATAAGAGCGACGATAAAGGGAATGTTCTAGGAGTTTTGGTTTCTTTGTAAGGATTGCTCCATGTAAATGATCTACCAAATCTTATTCCTCAATTGTCCATCATTTGTAGAAGGTTGTCAGTTCTCTCTTGCAATAGACAACCGGTCTAGGATTGAAATCTATACCTAAATGTGATTAATTAGGAATGAACCTATGTTGTCCTTACACGGGCTTGCCTGTTACGTGCGCCCCTCGGATAATCAACATACGAATTCATCACTCATCAACCGCATCAAGATATAAAGATTAATGCACACAATCTATCCTACCTCCTTGAATTATCCTATTTCACCCTCAAGATCATTCCTCAAACGTCCTTACACGGGCATGTTCTTGTCATGAACGCCCCTCGGAAAATCGAATGAGATACAATCTCTACAAGATTCATAAGATATCCAAACATCCAATCAAGCATGGTAATTAAGCCCTAATCACAACAATCCATACAAGATAGAATGAATACAAATAGGGAAAAATCATAGAAATAGGAAATTGACATATCCTCAAGAGTTTTACATCAAATCATCCTTACAATTACTCCCTCCATCCTAGAACATGAAATTTACTCCAAAAAACAAGGAAAGAAACCCAAAGAAAAGAAGATTACAAGCATTCTTAATCCCCTCAATTCCAAGAAAAGAGAGAAAGAAAACTTATCTACAAAGAAGAACGTCTTCGGATCAAATCCTTGTTTTCCCGGAGTCGATTCGGTGAAGATCCACCCTTAGATTCCCGTAAATCCCTCCAAGAATGGTAAGGAACGCCCCAAATCTTGTTTCCTCCCAAAAAGGAGAAGATCCTTTTCTCAAAACATGAAGGAGGCTTTATATAGAGGTGAGGTTTGGGTGCCACACGGCCTTGAGGCACGACCGTGTAAGGTTCACATGGCCAAAGCCATTCCCTTCTCTGCCAATCTTACACAGCCATATGTGGTACACGGTCGTGACATGCATCTTCCATAACCCCCCTTGCATGGCCGTGTATATCTACATTGCATGGATTGCTTCTGCCTCTGGAAACCTGGCACGGTCGTGTGGTGTACACGACCAGAGCCCTCTTGCTCACTGGAAATCCTACACGGCCCGTGTGGTGTACACGGCCTGGCTCCATTTGGCTTTAAATCTTGGCACGGCTGTGTGAGGTTCACACGACCGTGACAATTTCCTCCTCTACTGCAGCCACACGGCCAAGGATCTCCACACGGCCTGGGCAACTCCCCATGGCAGGGGCGTGTGAGGTTAAGGAATGGCGCCTTCCTCTCTAGCTTCGCTTGCATATTTGGCCTCGAACATGAATCCTTCACCAAATTCGACTCCTGTGTACAGAAAATGCACAAAAGCAGATCTACGAACAAAAAGAGTAAATATGCTAAAAGGAAAGCTGGAATTACAAAAATACATAGACAAAGCATGTGCAAAGTATGTGAATGTGCGTCCAAACATGCATAAAAGGTGTATATAATCTACGCACATCACACCCCCAGACTTAATCCTTTGCTTATCCTCAAGCAAAATGCTGCAATCTAAATTCACATGTTTTATAATGCTCTCATATCCCTAATGCATTCTTCTAAATCTATCGAAAAGTTTCATTAACAAGCATGATTATGGAAATAAGCTAAGTATGGCTCAAGCATAAGCCTCTTGTGCACAGTGCATGGTAACTCAAAACTCTTCAAGTTTCAATCTATGTCCTAGTCAGGTCGTCATCAAATTTGAATTCCTAATGTTTCCAGTGATAGACAAGTAACTAGTGATAGACATTTACTTGCCAAATACTTAGTTCATATTTCTCAATCAACCCAAGGTCTCGAAGGCATGCTCAATCTCAAGAGAGGCTAAGCAGTCATTTCTTCAGTAACCTAACTCGGTCTCAAAGGGGTGACTTGCTAGATTCCACTCACGACAAGTATTTTTTATATCCATTATTCACTTTTTTATGTTTTTTTCACTTTTTTTATAAGTATTTGCATTGTGCAAAATTTATTTACAAATGTACTTTTAGTACAAATGTTGGGATATCTTGATTTTTCCAAATGAGCTTACATGATTTGAGCCTCATCCAGTAACCAAAATGAAGTTTGAGAAATCACCATGGAAACTAAGTACTAAACAAACAAGATGAATCATGACTATTTCAATGATGTCAACCATTCAAGCTCAAGTATAGTGAAGTGAAGGTAAGATCCTTAAGGTCAAGCCAAAACTAAAACTCATCTCCATAAGATACTTAGCTTATGTCATGCTACCCAAGATAGAGAAAAGAGGTTCATTAAGCATACTACTAGCATCATTTAAAACATCATGAATATAGATAATGAACGTGCTAACATTTAAACTTGAAGACAAGAAAGCATAGAAGTGAAGTTTTGATGTTCTCAAGATATATGCCAAAAGATTTTCAAAAGATAGTCAAGTGACTATCAAAAAATCAAGCAATTAAAGCAAGAACCAATGCAAAACAAAAAATAAGCATGCTGAAAACGAGCAAAAATTGAAAACTAGAATGTAAAAAGAAAAATCAGGTTCGACACCCCCCTAGACATAAACATTTCATTATCCCGATGAAATCAATATGGTGGAGGAGGTGGACGAGGGAAAGGAGGCCTACGACGTGGTTGGCCAATGGGAAAACTAGGAAAACCTAGAATTTCACTCAGGATTATATGATACTTAAACAAAGCATCAACTTATTGGCTAGTGACACTCTTGCTTTGCATAAAATCTCTCATTCTAGCTTGATCTGTATCATAATCCTGGACAAATTCAGCCACTTGACCTTGAAAATTTCTCATGAACTGAAAGTGATTTTGGACTTCTCTAAACTTGTCATTTGATAAAGAGAAGCGACCTTCCAACATTTCTCGTTGGGCATTTTGCTTCTCATGAAGTGATTCTAGAGATGCATGAAAATCTGAGAAGTCAAATCTGGAGGGACCCATACCATAGGCAAAAGAATGCCTAGCAGGATCCGGATGTCCGGAGGGCTGTGGGTGTCCAGATGTCGAGGGCTGAATGTGTGGCTCTATATCACCGGATATGGAAGGAACATTCTTGGGGTCTAAATCAGTGATTACACAATTAGCTGGGTTGCGAACTGAAGTTCGATCAGGACAAGAAAGAGGTAAAGGAAAACCATTTGACCTTGGAAATGCAAAACCATTTTCATCCCGACAGATTATTTTCATAGCAAGACATGCATCCATGTCGATCATATCATTGCCATGAATAACTTCCAACTCATCTAAATCAAGTTCCAAGTTAATGCCTATTTGAGTAATCAAACCACCAAGCACTATAGATCCCGAGGATGCCCTCGCAGTTCTCACTAAGGTTTGCAAAAAATGAAAACCAGAATCAAAATCAACCTTATATAACATAGCCCATAGAGAATAAAGTTCTACTTTCTTGATGACTCCATCACTTTCCCCTCTACCAAAAATAGTTTTGCTCATGACTCGATGTAGGTATCTAAAAACAGGGTTTTGCATGTGAGAAGCCTTGGCTCTAGAGGGCTCATAGGGTTGATCTAATCTGGTGATCAAACTCCAAAAATTGTTCTAATTAAACCTGGAGTCAAACCTCCGAGAGCTACCGGAAGACAATCCAAAACAAGTGTTAAAGTCACTAAATGTCCATTGAAATTATTGACTCATTAATCTAAAAGTTATCTTGCCAACATAATCATCCTCATTGGCAAAATGGACATCTAGTGAACTTAGAAACTTCAAAACAAGGCGAGGATAAGTAGGTAGATGTGTGTACAAAATATCACTCCAATCCAAGAACCTAATCATCCAATTGATATCATCTCTAATTCCCATCATATCTAAAATGGTTGGGTCTATATACCTAGTACACACGATCCTTCTATTGACAAGAATTGCAAATTTAGTTATTTTATCATCATTTCTAAACACGATATTGAATTCGTTGTCATTACCTTCGTCGCATGAGGTCCTCTTTCCTTTGCCTTTCACTGGTTGTTTCCCTTTGTCTTTGGTTGGCTCCTTCCCTTTGTCTCGACTAGATCTACCACCCCCCTTACGAAGTCTCTTCAGAAGGTTGGACATATTATCAAGTTTGAGTGGGGAAGGGTATTGTTTGTGATTGGAGAAGCTAGATCTTAGGGTTATAAAAGTGGAGATCTTGAGTCGAGGAATCTAGATCTAGATGAAGTTTGTGGAAAAGAAAGAGTTTTAGACCTAGATCTGAGAAAATTTGGAGAAAAGGTTGAAGAAGAAAGGAATTTTGGAGAGAAGAGGGTGTTGAGATGAGGGGGTGTGTGGTGGACACAACTTGAATCTGGCCGTGTATAGGAGACACGGCCTGAATAGTTTTCTCCAGACGGGTCGTGTAGATCTACACGACCCCTCCCTTCTCCCTCTCGGGTTGGCTCACACGGTCGTGCCAATTGGCACGGCCATAACCTTCTTCTCCTCAGCTATCCTTGCACGGTCATGTCTGGGACACGGCCTCACCATTCTCCTTTATTGGAATCAGCACACGGCCGTGTCTGTGACACGGCCAGTGCATGCTTCTGTACTTGTTTCTTCACACGACCGTGTGTGAGACACGGCCGAACACCTTTTCTTCTCTGGATTCTTCACACGGCCGTGTGTGAGACACGACCGAGCACCTTTTCTTCCTTGGAGACTCTACACGGCCGTGTCATGTAGAGACGACCCAAGCATCTCCCTTTTCTGCAGCATATGCCTGGTCGTGTACAACACATGACCATGCTCTGTTTTTCTCCAAAAGATGGTTTTTCTCCTTTCTTGCTTCTCCAATACTTCCATGCCCATGAAGCGATCATGGCCAGCTTATGGAAGTGAAATTTCAACCTGAAAACCAAAAGTAAAAACAAAGTAAAGACACTATAATGAAAAATATAAACATAAAATGCACTAATTAAAGGAACCCTTGGGTTGCCTCCCAAGAAGCGCTTATTTAGGGTCTTTAGCTCGACCAATCTTAATCACTCTTCTCTTTTCCTTGCCCTCGGAGGGCAGACATATTTGTCATTTTTGTTGGGAGGTCTTCTCCCAACATCTTCCACCACAATATTTTCTTTATTTGGTGGCCTCCAATGAGGATGGAAATTCCATTCCTCAAGTTTGTAAATGCTTGCCCTGCTACAAGCATTCAAAAGAGAAGAGACATGAATAGAGGCATTAGGTAAATCATATTCCAACCGTTCCTTACCAATTACCAAAGAAAGTTTATGATTTTTAACATCTATGATAGCTCCAGCTGTAGCAAGAAATGGTCTTCCCAATATGATAGGGATTTTTTGGTCCTCCTCCATGTCTAACACAACAAAATATATTGGAATTATACTCCCACCTACCTCTACTAGCACATCTTCAACAATACTCATAGGGTACCTGCAGGAGTGATAAGAAAGTTATAGTGCCATAGTAGTAAGTTTAAATTTTTTGAGACCTAATTTATTACAAATAGAGTAAGGAATGAGGCTAACACTTGCCCCCAAATCACAAAAAGCTTTTTCAATAAATTCAGTTCCTATATTGCAAGGAATATAGAAGCTTCCAGGATCTTTCAACTTTGGGGAAGTGTTCTTTTCCAAAAGAGCACTGCATTCCTTTGTAAGTGCAATGTTCTCTATGTCTCCTTTCCTTCTTTTGTTCGACATGATGTCCTTCAAGAATTTGGCAAACTTGGGCATTTGAAGAATTGCATCAATAAGTGGTACTTCAACACATATTTCTTTCACCTTCTCCAATAATTTGCCAAACTCTTCATCCTTCTTTAACATAATAAGTCTTTAAGGAAAAGGGGCTGCTATACTTTGATGGTTAAGTGGAAGAGTCTCTTCAACCTTAGTAGTACTCTCCTCATTATATTGAATCTGATTTTATGTTGGAGGAGAGAGCTCTTCTTTAGTGTGCATCCCTTTTGGAGTAATCACTTGGGGATCTCCCAAGGCCCGTCCGCTCCTAAGCTCAATTCTATTGCAGTGCTCCATAGAATTGACATCAGGCTTGCCAGGTAGTTGTCCTGGTGCTCTAGAAGATGAGGAAGCTAGTTGGGCAATTTGACTATCCAGAATCTTTTGATGTTTATCAGAACTATCCATTCTCTGAGTAAGCCTTAAAATATCTTGTTTCATTCCATTCTGATTGGAGATAATTTCTTCAAATATCTTTTCAATTTTAGACATAGGAAAGCCCTGAGAAGATTGTTGTTGTTGAAAATTCTACTGCCCAGATTGAAACTAGGTTTTGCCCCCATAGATGGTCCTTGATCTTGGTTATTTCTGTAAGAGAAATTAGGATGACTCTTCCATCCAAGGTTGTAGGTACTCGAGTATGGGTTGTTCTGCTTTTGACTAAAACCCATGATTGCATCACATTATTCCAATTGATTAATTTCTGCAGTTATAGCTCCCAAGGGACATGAGTCATTTGTATGTTCAGAACTTCCACATACTTCACACGAAGAAACAATAGCATTGACCGTACTTGAGCTTGCTCCCATATTCTCAAACCTTTTTGTGAGAGCATCTAGTTTTGTAGCCAATAAAGTAACTGCATCGACATCAAACTTCCTTGATGCTTTTGTTGTTGGGTTCACACAAGAATAGCCACCACTTCTTTCATTAGCCCATTGACTGTGATTTTGTTCTATGCTTTCAATTATTTATTTAGCTTCATCCAAACTCTTGCTCATAAGTGCCCCTCCAGCAGCTGAATCAAGAGACACCTTTGTATGATAATTGATGTCATTATAAAATGTATGTAGCACTAACCACCTTTCCAGACCATGGTGTGGGCATTGTCTGAGCATACTATTGTAACTATCCCAAGCTTCAAATAAAGATTCTGAGTTGGCTTGTTTGAAACTTGCAATAAGATTTCTCATATGAGCCGTTTTACTTAGAGGATAGAATTTGTCAAGAAATTGTTGCTCACATTGCTCCCATGTGGTGATGCTATTTGGAGCCAAAGAGTTTAACCATTCCTTAGCTCTATCTCTCGAAGAAAACCCAAATAGTAATAAGTGCACTTCCTCAGAAGGAACATCGTTCATCTTCATTGTGCCACATATCTCGTAGAAGACCTCCAAGTGTTGATTTAGGTCTTCATGCGGTCCTCCACCAAACTGATTTTGCTGCACCATAGATATAATTGTAGGTTTGATCTCAAAATTGTTTGCTTCAACTGAAGGCCTTGAAATACTAGATCGAAAACCCCTAGCGTAAGGTGTTGCATAATCCTTTAGTGGTCTATTAGCCATGATAGAATGTTCTTGTTCTTCTTGTTGTCTTTTCAGAATTTTTCTTCTATGAAATGTTTTGTCTATCTCGGGATCTAGAGGAAGAAGTTCTGCTACAAAGTTAGATCTTCACATACACAAGAACAAGATTGCAAGATATGTATAAAAGAAGAAAAAAGAAGTTGAATCAAAGACAAGAAAAATAGAGAAAGAATTAGATTAGAATGTTAGAAAATCAAAAGTGCAGAATTAGATTTGCTACAAGTAAGAAGTAGATTATGCAAATGAGAATTCCCCGGCAAATGAAAAGAAAAGAAAAGTTATGTTTAGTCTAACTCAATTGATAATCCCTAATGTTATAGCGCAGTCCCCGGCAACGACGCCAAAAACTTGTTGACTCTCCGCAAGTGTACGAAAATGTTGTAAGTAATAATAAAAGATATCGTATCCACAGGGACTGGAATAAGCCCTAAAGATGTCTCAATGCGAATTAACCAAACAACTATTCAATTGGTTTTCAAAAGCTAAGTATGACTATGAAATGTAAACAAGAAATGAAAGAATAAGAAACAAGAATAAGGGCGACGATAAAGGGAATGTTCTAGGAGTTTTGGTTTCTTTGTAAGGATTGTTCCATGTAAATGATCTACTAAATCTTATTCCTCAATTTTCCATCATTTGTAGAAGGTTGTCGGTTCTCTCTTGCAATAGACAACCATTCTAGGATTGAAATCTATACCTAAATGTGATTAATCAGGAATGAACCTATGTTGTCCTTACATGGGCTTGCCTCTCAAGTGCGTCCCTCGGATAATCAACATATGAATTCATCACTCATCAACCGTATCAAGATATAAAGATTAATGCACACAATCTATCCTACCTCCTTGAATTATCCTATTTTACCCTCAAGATCATTCCTCAAACGTCCTTACACAGGCATGTTCCTGCCATGAACGCCCCTCGGAAAATCGAATGAGATACAATCTCTACAAGATCCACAAGATATCCAAACATCCAATCAAGCATGGTAATTAAGCCCAAATCACAACAATCCATACAAGATAGAATGAATATAAATAGGGTAAAATCATAGAATGAGGAAATTGGCACATCCACAAGAGTTTTACATCAAATCATCCTTACAATTACTCCCTCCATCCTAGAACAAGAAATCTACTCGATAAAACAAGGAGAGAAACCCGAAGAAAAGAAGATTACAAGCATTCTTAATCCCCTCAAATGCAAGAAAATAGAGAAAGAAAACTTATCTATAAAGAAGAACATCTTCGGATCAAATCCTTGCTTTCCTGGAGTCGATTCGGTGAAGACCCGCCCTTAGATCGTCGGAAATCCCTCCAAGAATGGTAAGGAACTCCCCAAATCTTGTTTCCCACCAAAAGGGAGAAGATCCTTTTCTCAAAACATGAAGGAGGCTTTATATAAAAGTCAGGCTTGGGCGTCACACGGCCTCGAGGCACGGCCGTGTGAGGTTCACACGGCCAAAGCCATTCTCTTCTCTGCCAATCTTACATGGCCATGTGTGGTACACGGCCGTGACATGCATCTTCCATGACCCCCCTTGCATGGTCGTGTAGATCTACACGGCCTAGACTGTTGCTGCCTCTGGAAACCTGGCACGACCGTGTGGTGTACACGGCCAGAGCCCTCTTGCTCACTGGAAACCTTGCACGACCCGTGTGGTGTACACAGCCTGGCTCCATTTGGCTACAAATCTTGGCATGACCGTGGCAATTTCCTCCTCTACTGCAGCAACACGGCCAAGGATCTCCACATGTCCTGGGCAACCCCCCATGGCAGGGTCATGTGAGGTTAAGGATTGACGCCTTCCTCTCTAGCTTCGCTTGCAGATTTGGCCTCGAACATGAATTCTTCATCAAATTCGACTCCTGTGTACAGAAAATGCACAAAAGTAGATATCCGAACAAAAAGAGTAAATATGCTAAAAGGAAAGTTGGAAGTACGAAAATACGTAAACAAAGCATGTGCAAAGTATGTGAATGTGCGTCCAAACATGCATAAAAGATGTATATAATCTACACACATCACTACCCTCTCTTCTTTATATCCCATACTTGCTTCTTTTTCTTCTCAATTACAAGAGGGTCCTCCTCCTCCCAATGTTAGCTCCAATTCTGTATTTATGATGAATCTTTCTGAGCCAATCTTCCTACTGTTATGTCTCCACAAGTGTACAGATATGTCGTCAGTAATATAAAAAGATATCATATCCACAGGGGCTGATTATAATCACTAAAGATGTATCAAAATGAATTAGCTAAACAACCAAACAAGAATTACATGAACTAAAACAAAACTAGAAATTGAAAGGTAATGCAGGAAACTAGGTCTTATGGAAGTTCTAGGAGATTTGGTTTCTTTGTGATACTTATCACTGTAATATGGTCTACCAACCCTATCCTCAATTGCCATGTGTTTGAAAGAAGTTGTCGGTTATCTTCTACAGAAAACACCGACTAGGGACATTAATCTACACCTTAAGAAACTAAATAGAAATGATCCCTATGAAGTCCGTTAGCAAGACATCCCTGTCACGACGCCCCTCGGTCATACAACATAGAAACTCATCACTAATCAATTCACATTAAGATATTGGGTACAACGCATTCATCTATCTCTCTTCTTTGTAGATTCTTGTATCACCCTTCAAGGTGATCCCCTAAATATCCGTTGACGGGGCAGCCCTATCATGACGCCCCTCGGTCATACAATCTAGAGAATTCCTTAAGATCCACAAGAATTACAAGCATCTAATCAAGAATGGTAATTAGATCCAAACACAACAATCCACACGAGATTGAATTGATACAAAACATAATAACATCATTGAAACAAGAAGTTGGCAAATTCATGAATTCATACATCAATTCACATCACAAATACTCCCTCCATCCTCAACCAAGGAGATCTACTCCATGAAACAAGAGAAAAGACTGAAGACAAGATGATCGTAAATATTTTAATCTCAATCAAGAAGATAAACAAGAAATGCTTATTTAAAGATGATGAGTGATCTTCGGAACCAATTCGTGCCATCAAAGTTGAATCTTGGATGGAAAACTCCTTGAAATCGCCAGATAAACGCCCAAAAGGTGAAGGAAAGCCTCAAGATTTGATCTCCCCAAAGGGAGAGCCTTCCCTCTTTCAAAGGAGGAGAAACCCTTATATAGAGCAGGGGGTTTGGGCGCCACACGACCTGTGGCACGACCGTGTGAATCTCAAACGACCTTGCCTACTTCCCTCTCGGCCAGAGTCACACAGCCATGTGGCTCTCACACAACCGTGCCATGCTTTGTCACTGGATGCCTTACATGGTCGTGCAGATCCACACGGCCTAGCAATCTCCTGCCTCTGGAAATGTCACACGGTCGTGTGGAACACACGGCCAGGCAATGCTTGGTCTTTGGAAGGCTTACACGACCATGTAGATCCACACGACCATGTTCTAAATTAGCTTCAAAAGTGGCATGGTCGTTTGGCTCTCACACGTCCGTGCCATTCTCCTTCTCTGCTGAAGCTACACAGCCAGCCAGCTTCACACGACCAAGGTCATGTTCCTTTGGCATGGCCGTGTGGCACTCACAGTTAGTGTCTTCTTCCTTCATTTGATTGTTGAATTGGCCACAAACATCAATTCTCCTCCAAATTCGACCCCTGTAGACAGAAAATACACAAGAGCAGATCTCCGAACAAACAAGAGTAAATATTCTAAAAGTAATCAAGGGGTATGAAAATGTATAAATAAAGCATGCGTGAAATATAGTAATGTGCATCAAAACATGCTAAACAAGTGTATATAATCATCGCACATCACACCCCCAGACTTAAACTTTTGCTTGTCCTAAGCAAAATGTCGCATTCTAGATTCATATGTTCTATAATGCATCATAATCCCTAATGCACTTTCCTATCTCTATCTAAAAGTTTCATTGATAAGCATGATCATGGAAGTAACTCAAGTATGGCTTAAGCATAAGTCTCTTTGTGTATAGTGCAAATAAGTGACCCAAACCCTTCAAGTTTCAATCTTTGTCCTAGTCAAGTCGTCATCCAATTGAGTTCCTAATGTTTCCAGTGATAGGCACTTACCTGCCACACACTTGGTTCATATTTCTCAACCAACCCAAGGTCTCAAAGGCATGCTCGATATTAAGAGAATCATAGCAGTCATTACCCAAGTAACCTAACTCAGTCTCAAAGGGATAACTTGCTAGTTTCCACTCATGACAACTATTTTTTATATCCCTTATTCAACATTTTTTTCTTTCTTTTTGCTTGCTTTGCTTGCTTTGTTTTTTTTTCTTTTTTTTTCTAAGTGATTGCAAGGTGCTACACTTAAACACAAATGTACACAAGCACAAACTTTGGGATATTTTGATTTTTCCAAATGAGCTTACATGATTTGAGCCTCATCCAATAACCAAAATGAAGTTTGAGAAATCACCATGGAAATCAAGTACTAAACAAATAGGATGAATCATGACTATTTCAATGATATCAACTATTCAAGCTCAAGTAAAGTGAAAGTAAGATCCTTAAAGTTAAGACAAATCTCAAACTTATCTCCATACGATACTTAGCTCATATCATGCTACTTAAGATAGAGAAAAGAGGTACACTAAACATACTAGCATTATTTACAACATCATGAATCAAGATAAAAATGTGCTAACCATTTTACTTAAAGATAAGAAAGCATAAAAGTGAAGATTGATGTTCTCAATATGTATGCCACAATGTTTCAAAATATAATCAAATGAATGTCAAAAACAAACTCAAGAAACCAAACAAACAAAAAAAACTGCATAATGAAATTAAAAAAAAAACTAAAAATGCAAAGAAAAATCAGGTTGTTGCAAACACCCCCCCTCCCCCAGACTTACACTTTTCATTATCCTGATGAAATCAATATGGGGATGGAGGCGGAGGTTTACATGAATGACCGATAGGAAAACTTGGAGTCTCACTCAGGAACTTATGATATTCAAAGAGGGCATCCACTTGTTTACTAGTAATACTCATGCCTTGCATGAATTTTCTCATCCTAGCCTGATCAATATCATAGTCTTAAACAAACTCAACCACCTGACCCTGAAAATTTCTTGTAAACTAAAAATGATCTTGCACCTCTCTAAACTGATCATCCGATAAAGTAAAGGTGAATATCTAGTGAACTCAAAAACTCAAGTATAATGCGAGGATATAAAGGTAGATGCATGTACATGATATCATTCCAATCAAGAGACTCAATCATCCAATCTACATCATCTCTAATTCCTAGAATATTCAAAATAGTTGGGTCCATATAACGTATATACACAATCTTTCTATTGACAAGAATATGAAATCTAGATTTATGATCTTCATTTCTAAAAATAATATTGTATTCATTGTTGTTACATTCGTCGCATGAATCCTCTTTCCTTTGCCCTTTGTGACCTTTTCCTTCCCTTTTTCCTTTGTTGGCTCCCTTCCTCCGCTTGATCCACCGCTTCCTTTATGAAGTTTCTTCAAAAGATTAGACATGATGTGAAGTTCAAAGTAGGGAAAGGCTTTGTGATTTGTGAAGTGAGATCTCAAGAGAATAGATCTTGAGAAATGAGATATTAGGAATGGAGATAATTAGATCTTGAAGATAGGAGAAGAAAATTACTATTTAGATCTAGATCTGAAATAGTTTGTAGAGAAAAATAGGGTAGAGAGCTAGATCTGAGAGCTTGAAGAAGATAGGTTGAAGATTAGAAGGGCTTGAGAGAGTGGGGTGTGTAGCCGACAAGGCCTAGACACGACTGTGTCTTATAGACATGGCCAAGGTAGGATTGATCCGCACGGCCGTGTAGATCTACACGGCCCAAGATGTCTCCTTCTCAGGTATGCCCACACGGCCGTGCCAAATGGCACAGGCAATGCATGATTCCTCTCAGCTTCTTTTGCATGACCGTGTGTGATGCACGGCCGAATTCTTTTCCTTCTTGATTTATCCTCATACGCCCATGTCCGAGACAAGGCCGAGTCCTTCTTCTCGGGAATTCTCGCACGGCCGTGTATGGGATACAGACAGTATAGTTTTCCTCTTTGGAAAATTCACACGGCCGTATCTGGTACAGGGCCGAGCATGTATCCTCCTCGGTTAAGTTTACACGGCCCGTGTGAGTCACACGACCGAGTACTCCTCCACTTCTGTTGACTTAATACGGTCGTGTCTAATACACGACCGAGCTCTATTTAGCTCAACTTAGATAATTTTATCTATTTCTGACTTCTCCCATGCTTTCATGCCCATAAATTAATCACGGCCAGCTTATGGAAGCAAAATACAACCTGAAAACAGACAACAACAATGAAATAAAAACACTAACTAATGGAAAGAAAACTTGAATTGAAACTAACTAAAGAAACCCTTGGGTTGCCTCCCAAGATGCGCTTGTTTAAGGTCTTTAGCTCGACCGATCCCCGTTTTCTTTTTATTTTCTTGCCCTCAGAGGGCAGATGTATTTTTTATTTTTATTGGGAGGTCTTCTCCCAACATCACTTGTCGGGTCATGTACCTCGTCCGGCGGCCTCCCGTGAGGATGGAAATTCTAATCCTCTAGCTCATAAGCGTCCGCCTCGCAGCAAACACTTACTAAAAGAGAAGAGACATGGTTAGAAGAATTAGACAAATCATACTCCTACCTTTCCTTACCAATTACCAATGAAAGCTTATGGTTTTGACATCAATTATTGCTCCAGCCGTAGCAAGGAATAGTCTTCCTAATTGATTGGAATCTTTGGGTCTTCTTCTATGTCCAACACCACAAAATCCGTGGGAATAACACTCCCACCAACCTCTACCGACACATCTTCTACAATACCCATAGGGTACTTGCAAGAATGGTCAGCAAATTGTAATGCCATGGTAGAAAGTTTAAAGTTTTTGAGACCTAATTTATTACAAATTGAATACGGAATAAGGATAACACTTATCCCCAAATCACAAAAAAAAATTTCTATAAATTCAGCTCCTATGTTGCAAGGAATATAAAAGCTCCCTGGATCTTTAAGCTTTGGGGAAGTGTTTTTTTCAAATAAAGCACTACATGATGGTGCAGGAAGCATCCAACGATCGAACCATTGTTTTGATAATGGTAAAGGAATTCAGAGTTAGGGTTATGTTGTTATCTAACAAGGTTCATGGAGCTTGCAGGAAAGTCCTAAGTGGTACTTAGGCAAAAGTCCAAGCTGCGGTTAGGCAGGTGGAAAATCCTAGGGGGTGGTAACCCTAGGTTATAGGGGGCGACAACCCTATGCGGAAAGTCTTGGCGAGTCGAGGGCTTCAGGCAAAAGTCCTAGGGGGTGGTAACCCTAGGTGGAAAGTCCTAGTGTCGCGAACCAGGAGGAAGACTGAACGAGCCGGGAAGCGGGAGTCCAGCAAAAAGTCCGGAAGCATCGAGCGCCGAGCAAAAGTCCAGTCGATCTGGAGGATCGTACTAGCAACAGGTAAATCTCCTGAGTGAAGTAGGTGAGGACGCGCTCCCCACAGAGGGAACAGTAGGCTTTGGGTCGACCTAGGACTTTCGATCGAAAATCCGAAGTCAGACCCGGACAGTCCGAAGACTGTCAGAATATTATATTAATTAATATATGTGCTAACTTGGTTTTGCAGGATGTGTTTGTGGACTAATATTTTTTGCAGGGCCAAAAACTAGAGTTTAGCCTCGGAGGAACAGTGTCCGAGGCGCCTCCATGGAGCTTGGAGGCGCCTCGGGTGCAAGCCGAAGCCAGTTGTCCAGAGGAGCTGGAGGCGCCTCGGATGAAGCTGGAGGCACCTCGGACCAAGGCTGGAAGGCGCCTTGAGGAGGCTTGAATGCGCCTTAAACCAGATAAGGTTCGACCTGGTCTGTGCTGATCCACCCGTGCGACTCGGCGGGCTGGAGGCGCCTTGGACAGGTTTGGAGGCGCCTCCAGCACAGTATATAAGAGGGGTTCAAGGCAGGACTCAGAACAACTAAATTCAAGCAATCCTTCTCCGACAAGCTGCTAACGACATGATCCCGAAGTGCTGCGACAACCTTCCGACGACCCGGAGCTTCGTTTTCTTCATCTCTTGTTGTCGGTATACGTTTTGATTAGTGCACTTAATTGTAACACTTATTGTACTCTTATCGATTCTATAGTTGTTGCCCACCGAAAGCGGTCAACAACCGCGGGCCTTGGAGTAGGAGTCGTCACAGGCTCAGAACCAAGTAAATCATGGAGTCTTCTGTGTGTTTGTTATTTTATCTATTTCCACTGCGTTACTCGTAAGATTTTCAAAACGGAGAGTGAAAGCCACGAGCGCTATTCACCCCCCCCTCTAGCGCTTTCGATCCAACAATTGGTATCAGAGCGGGGTTACGTTGATTTGGTGCAACCACCAATCACGCAATTTTTTCATGGTGTTTTTGATTTTACGGAGTCAATTAGAATCTAGCTTAATAGCTACATTCTAATTCTTTTTACGAATCAGTTTTTGCTCGAAGTTGGTGCAACACCACTCGAGCTTGTAATCTTAACTTTATTTCTCGCACTGCTAATCCAAGACCTAATCTTGGGATGTTTCTTTTTTCTTTTATTTTTTGCATACTATCAATGGCCCAACAAGAGGGTTTCAACACCGTTCGTCCCCCGCTCTTCACCGGAGAAGATTTCGGATACTGGAAGGGACGAATGGAAACCTTCCTCAAAATTCAGTTCGAGACGTGGATGATCGTTAAGACGGGATTGCAACTACCAATCGACGAAGACGTCAAGCCTACACCCTGCAAAAAATGGGAACCAACCCTAATCAAGTAGGTGGAAGCCGATGCCAGAGCAACCTGCACCCTCCAATGTGGCCTGACCAAAGAGGAGCTCAACAGAGTTGGTCTGTTTTCAACCACAAAGGAGCTGTGGGAGAAACTGATAGAACTGCACGAGGGCACCTCAGACACCAAAGTAAGTAAACGTGATTTATTGTTTAATAAACTATACAGTCTAAAAATGCAGGAAGGTGAGACGGTGAGTTCACTCCACCCATGTATTCAAGACATCCTCAACTCCCTCCACGGAATCGGGCAAAAAGTCAAAAATAGGGATATTATCAGGTATGCTCTTAATGCTTTTCCAAGGAGTACATTGTGGGCATCAATGGTAGATGCCTACAAAGTCTCTAAAGATTTATCTTGTATAAAATTAGATGAACTATTTTTTGAGTTTGAACTCCACGAGCAGACTAATGCACAGCCAATCGAGAAAGTTGTAGCTTTGCTTGCAGGTACCAGCAGAACTCGCGAACCAAGATCACGATGAAGAACTGAACCCGAGTCAGAAGAAGAACCTGACTCAGACAATGAAGACGATGAACTGACAACCAAGCTCGTAAACCTCGTGAAGAAGCTCTACAAGAAGAAGAAAGGCTTCAACAAAAGAGACCTAAAGAAGGCAGTACAATCTGTAACACCCCAAATTTCATGATTTGGAGTCCTAAAAGACCTTATTAAAATCTAGAAATGCTTTAAAAAAATTCTAGAGATTTTTAGAAATTTTTAGAGTATTTTTATGAAATTTTTGGAGTTCGTTTGATATTTTTACCAAGAGGAAAAGGTAGAAAAAAAAGGGAAAAGAATATGTTGAAGTCGGGTTTTGAACCCAAGAGCTCGGACCCGAGCAAAACCGGATCAACCAACTGGGCTAGCAATTTTTGCTTGATTAAATAAAGGAAGAATCTTATTTAATGAGCAGAAGTAAATAACAAGAATTAATAGATAAAAATTGGTTATAGGCAGGATTCGAACCCACAAGCCAAACTTTAACCCACGCACGCGCTGACCAAGTGTGCTAGCAATCGGTTCTGTTTAGAATAGGAAACAAAATTAGTTAAGCAATAATCGAACTTAAGAATAACCCTAGGTTATAAAAAGAGGTTAAGTTAAGAGAGGATTTATTTCTCTCGATCCCTCTCCCCTTCTCTCGAGTTCGACGGCACGACTTTTCTCAGCGAAGACGCAGCGAGCAATCCGGTGTCTCCGGCGGCCGGCCAAGGTTCTCCGAAGGGTTTCTCCACCTTAAGCTCTTCTCGTTGAGGAGGAGTCGTGAGCATGAAGTAGGGCCGAGATCTCAAGCCTTCCGCGAACCCTAGAGCCTCCCTCTTTTCGGTTGTGAGTTCAAGGAGCAAGGTAAGTCGCTACTCACCTGCAGTAGGATAGTTCCGGATTTCGATTCGTTTTGGTGTTCTCTTCCTTTTGTTTCGAATTTTTTTGTGAAGAATGTGGTTTAGGGCTTACTGCCGTGAGTTGTTAAGGAGGAGGGAAAGGGGATTTTGTTTGGATGTTTTCTTGTTTTCCTTGAATTCGCAGCATGTAGAACAAGTATGGTTTTGAGGTTACAATAGCAATTTTCATTAGATTTGTTGGTTGTGACTTGATGAGAATGCCCGGGTTGAAGGGAAGCTTGCAATCTTGTGTTTTTCTTTGGTTGCCGTAGCACATAGCAGGAGGAACAATTACCACAGTGCAGTTTTGATTTGTTATCAATTCATTGGTATGTTGTTAGCCATTTTATCACTTATTACCTAACCGCAGCTTTAGTTTTCTTTTAAGTTGTGTAGATTAGCAATGAAAAGATTGTGTTCAGTGCTGGCTTTATAGATTCAGTGCAATGTGGATTAGATTGCTATTAGACCCCTTTCATCCATGCTCAGTACTGGTTTGGTTAGTGTGAATGGCTTTAAGGAATAAGTATAGTATGTAGATTAATTGTTAGCATTGCAGTTTATCTTGTTTAGCAGTGTAGATTCGTTGTTTCTTATCTTGAAGCATGCTTAAAGAATTTAGATTTGCTTCCCTTTGTTTTAATTCTGACATAGCATGCTTAAGGAATTCAGATGTGGTTTCCTTTATTTAATTCTGTTGTAGCATACTTAAATGTATTTCAGTTTTGGCATGAGGTTTATGTCTCTAGTTCTAGTTTGTTTTTCCTTAGAAGTTTCGAAGCTTATCCATGCTTAACTCAACTTGTAAAACTAGTAAATACCAGATGCATAAGAGTATGTTTGATTTCTGTTTAAGAGTTAATTATCATGAGGTTTTAAGTGTTGTACTATGTTATTTTTAGGCACTTCAATTTAGTATGACATGCAGATTTTATTAAGTTATAATACTGAATTTTATTAAGCATTTTTGTTGAGCTTAAGTGTAGATTTCTTTTGTATTCTATACATGATTATGTGTTACATAGTTAGTTTCATTCATAGATGCATATGAAAGATACCATAACAGTATTTTGGGATAAAGAAAAGTGTAAGAAAGATAAAGAAAAGTTTAAGAAAGATAAAGAAAAGAAAAGAAAAGGCCGAGGCCTTAAGTAGATCCCAAAGTCGAGACTTTAGGGATTTTTGGCACACAAGGTGCCTATTAAAATGCCAAGGCATTTAAAGAAGAAGTAATTAAGATTATAAGTATTTTACTTTTAAGAAGAGGCTAGTACCCGACATCCAAGAGCTTGTCGTTAAACAAATCCAGGTGTCCAATTCCGAGGTCTTGGCCCTGGTAGACCGAGGTCTGCTCTTTTAGGATTGGTGGCTCGCTACCCCAACCTATTAGGGAACGCGCATAAGATGGTACTATGCCTGGGCCCAAGAAGAAGTTGATTATTATTTTGAAGTATTATAAGTATAAGCTTTTGAACTAATAAAACAATGTGTTTACAAAAGTTTACAAGTATTAAAGAACAAGTTTTAAATAAGTGAAATAAAAGAATAAGTTTTTAAGTAAGTTTAATAAGAATCAGAAAGTGTTTAGAATTCAGTAAGTTAAATTCTTTATGCTAGCATGATAGTATAGACTTGTCTTACATGTTTAGCCTTTCAGTATGATTCTTTACTATTAGAAGAGCATGAGTTAACTTACTGTTATTTGCTATTTATGAGCATGAGTAGCTTTACATGTTAGCATTCAGTTTTAGCATGTTTTTATTTATATACATGCATATCGAGATTTTGTGAGTTAGATAGCGCTTACTAAGCAAATTTTGCTTATAGATTGCACTTCCTCTTACTGCAGATAGAGGAAAGGAAAAGTTATAGCAAAGGAAGGCGACAAGGAGGTGCGGATGGATGTGTGATGCTTGGACTATAGAAGCCTTGGGACCTAGCATAAGAATTTATTAAGATTGTCATTTATTAAGAATGTATTAGATGAGTCATTTAATCTTCCGCTGCTAGTTAATTGTATGTTTTGAGTTTTTTTTAGAGTTTATGTATTGCTCTTTACATGTGAACAACTCTAATTAAGTAAAGTTAGTAGTCCAGTAGCGCTCCGCCCTCGCAGACTAGTAGCGAGGAGGGTGGGGTGTTACACAATCCAAGGAGATTCAACCCAATTCAAAAGCTAAGTTCGAGGTGATCTAGCTTTGCTTGCAGGTACCAAAAGAACTCGTGAACCAAGATCACAATGAAGAACTAAACCTGAGTCGGAAGAAGAACCTAACTCAGACAATGAAGATGATAAACTGACAACCGAGCTCGTAAACCTCGTGAAGAAGCTCTACAAGAAGAAGAAAGGCTTCCACAAAAGAGACCTAAAGAAGGCAGTACAATCCAAGGAGATTCAACCCAATTCAAAATCTAAGTTCGAGGTGATCTGCTACGGGTGCAACCAGAAGGGGCACATCAAAGCCAACTGCCCTAATCAGAAGGACGCAAAGAAGTGAAGGAAGAAAGCCCTCAAGGTGACATGGGATGAATCGTCCTCAAAAGATACCGACGACGAACTCGATCAGACGAGTCTCCTCGAACTGATGCCTCGGGACCAGATTCATGTGTCCGAGAGTGAAAGCGAGTCGGAAGCAGAATCAGAAAGAAGCCACGGATCCGTATCCGTTTCCGAAGGGCCAGACCCCGCTGTAAGTATTCCTCGCCTAAATAATTTAGTTAATTATTTATTACGCAAATTAGCAAAATCGAATATTAGAGTCAAGTCACTTCTAAAGGAAGTAGCAGTCCTTAAAGAAGTGACAAACTCCAAGACCTTGCCTGACTCAGTTCAGACTGGAAGTTCGACTCAAGTCCAAAAACTTGAGGAAGAAAATTCTAATATGAAAACTTAGGTCAAGGATTTGGAGAAAACTTTAGAAAGATTTTCTTTGGGCTCTAAAAAACTTGACTTAATTCTTGGGACACAAAGAGCCGTTTACAACAAAACTGGGCTAGGATATAAAACCAAAAAAAAATATAGATCTTATCTATCCTTAGTAAACAGAACAAATAGTAAATCAGTCCAAGCATGAGTACCCAAGTCCAACCTAATCAATCAAGCTAAACTTGGTCAATATTGGATCCCCAAGGATCAAATACATTACCTCGGTAGACCATATCGAGACTATGATCCAGGGGGAGCTAGTAGAAAAACTATATTAATAAAAAGAATTTAATTAAATTTAAAATTCAAATTAAATCAAATTAAATTTAAAATTAAATTTAAAACTCAAATTAAAATTAAAATTAAATTAAATTAAATTAAATTTAAAATTAAATTTAAAACTCAATTCAAATTGAAAATTCAGATTAATTCAAAATTTAAGTCAAATTTATAAATTAAATTCTTACAAAATCTTAAAAATCCAAGGGCAGGCTCTAAAATAGCTGGCACCTCCAAAACTTAATCTACCCGATAAGGGTAACCAAGAGTAGACTACCCGGCAGGGTAATTAAGGTTAAAATAAAAAGGGTCAGGTTTAACTTGACTCACGTTACTGGTTAAGTATTGGATGATAGTACGTTGGGGAAGCTTAGTCATCGCATGTCTAGGAAGATATGGCTTCGACCTTGTGCATTTGGCTAAGTAGAACTGACCGAATCTACCCTTTATGGATCCTAACCAGTTATATCAAGTTTTTGTACTAAGTTCAATGGGTAGGACTATTTGAAAAACCTCGAAGGCATGGTTACTTTAATGATGTCCTTGTGACTCACCATAACTCAGAAGTTTATCCAAAGAATGTCTATTTATTGAGCCCAAAACTAAAGCTGAATCTAACACAAAGTTAAACCTAACACCCTATAATTGAATCTAATTCATCTCAAAAGATTATAGGATTTCCTGATTGAAAGTTTAGATCGGGTGAGATGACTAAGGATAAATTAAATTAAAATTAAAATTAAAACTAAATTAAATTAAAATTAAAATTAAATTAAATAAATTAAAATAAATTATAAATCAAAAATTAAATTAAATTTAAGTTAAAAATAAATTTAAATTTAATTTAATCAACTTAATTAGTTTTTAAAATTAATTAACTTAAGTTTTAAGATTAACTTAATACTTTTCAAAATCCACTACCTTAATTTGTTTTTCAAATTTAACTCAGCATTTCCAAAATTAAATTAACTTTAATATTTTTTCAAAATTAAATTAACTTAAATATTTTTTGAAAATTAAATTAACTTTAATAATTTTTTCAAAATTAAATTAACTTTAATAATTTTTTCAAAATTAAATTAACTTTAATATTTTTTCAAAATTAAATTAACTTAAATATTTCTTCAAAATTAAATTAACTTTAATATTCTTTCAAAATTAAATTAACTTAATAATTTTTTCAAAATTTAATTAACTTTAATATTTTTTCCAAATTAAATTAACTTAAATATTTTTTCAAAATTAAATTAACTTTAATATTGTTGAGAATTAAATTAACTTAATATTTTTTCAAAATTAAATTAACTTAAATATTTTTTTCAAAATTAAATTAACTTAAATATTTTTTTTAAAAATTAAATTAACTTAATAATTTTTTCAAAATTAAATTAACTTAAATATTTTGTAATAAAAATAAATTAATTTAATAATTAGTATTAAATTAAACTTAATACTTCGTCAAAATTAAATTAACTTAAATATTTTTTCAAAATTTAATTAACTTAACATTTTTCAAAATTTAATTAACTTAAACATTTTTAAAAATTTAATTAACTTAATTTACTATCCTATTAAAAGAGCTAAATCAATAACTTCACTATCTTTTCATCAAATAGATTCCAATTTAATCAATTTATGTGTAGGAACATAAAGAATTGGATCAATGGGTGTTGGATAGTGGATGCTCCAGATACATGACTGGAGATAAATTGAAGTTCACAAAGCTCAAATTAAAGAATCTAGGATCTGTTGCATTTGGCAATTACGAGAAACTTAAGGTAATTGGAAGAGGTAACATCGAACTCAATTCCGACTTTATTATTAAGAAAGTACTATTTGTTGAAAATTTTAACTTTAATTTACTCAACATAAGTCAATTATGTGACAGTGGTTACTCAGTTAACTTTATTAAATCTGAATGTATAGTTAAAAGTACTGATATGTAACACCCACTAAGCTTTTAAGATAAATATGAGAATGATGAATTTGCCTTAGAAAAATATTAGTAGAATGTTGAAGCAAAAAGAAATAAAATGAAATAAAAAGAAGAGGAGGTCAAGGATTGAACCTTGAACCTCTTATATTATAATTTATAGAATTAATTAGTAGAAACCAATTAGGATAGAGAGAAGATATTGATAGCAAGGAAAGGGAATGCATGATAAAGATAGGAGTAAAGGTCTAAGAAGAGAAAAGCAAGAAAAGAGCAAGAGAAAGGCAACTTGCCTTCCTCCCTTCCTCTCTCTTTTCCCTCTCTTGCCGTGACCTTAAATGGAGAATTAAGGGGATTCATTCCCCCTTGTTTCATCATGAATGATGAGAATAAATTAGAAAATAAAATAAATAAAAGAAAATAGAAAAAAAGGCTAAGGGAGAAGGAAAGCAAAAACCAATTTTGCTACCTCTTCCCCCTTAACATAAAAGAGAGTATGTAAAGAGGAGATTTTATTTTTCTCTCATTTCTCTAATTCTCTCCTCTCCCTCACCGAACCCTCAGCACCCTCTCCTCCATCTTCGGCCCCAAGCCAAGGTTTTCTCCTAAGAAAGCCTAAGATACACGGAGGACTTAGCAAAGGAATCAAGGGAAGGGAACTAGAAGAAGAGGCTACTTCTTCCATCACCACACCTTAGATCCACAAGCGAAAAGGATGTAAGCTTCCCCTCACCTGTGGTACAAGGCGTTTTATGTGCTTTTCGGATTTTATGAGGATTAGAAAACCTAGAATAGAATTTAAGAAAATTCGGCCAAAGAAGAGTTTTCAAATCTAGGAAGGTTTAAACAAGTCCTCATTTCATGATATTTTTCTATGCTATGTAGGAAGGTTTTCCTTCATGTTTTTATACCTATATGATGCTTGGTCAGAGGAGTACCTAACCCTAGAATTTTGTCCAAAAATATTTTAAAGAGGTTAGGGAAATCATTGTTTAACCAAACTAGTACAAGATTCCCTCCATGAATTACTAAGGGTCTTTTGTTGGTTTTTCTTGCTTAAAAGTTACTTGGAACCAAACGAAATCCACTCATATGTTTCGGCCAAGAAAAGAGCTTAGGGTTAGGAAGACCTTTAAATTTAAGTAACCATGTTTATATGATAGAATATAGAGTTCTCTTAAAGAATTGCATGTTGAATATTGCTAGAAATTCATGAACTCTTCATTAAGATTTTCGGCCATGATAAGATGGATAGCATAGAAAAGCTTAAACAAAATTTTAACATGCTCAAGACCTCTGTGATATTAAGATATGAAAATTGTTTAATACTCTCATGCTTAATTAGGGTATAGAGAATTTAGTTACATGATATATGACATGTAAGATCACAAGGGTCCTAGCTTGTTTATGAACCAAATTTGTATATGATGTTCTTAGTAATTTTTACCATGAAACTTACTTAGGTTTTCCATGCTTTAGACCACTTAAAACCTAGTTTAGAGATTGGTAGGTTTCGGCCATGAGGAAAAATAAAATAAAAAGGAAAGAAACCTAGGAAGCCTAAGACACAATTCACATGTATGTTTATTATGCTTGTCTTTATACATGCTATGAAACTTGTATGACTTCCTATGCTTTTAGGCTATTTGAAGCAAATTTAAACACTGATGAGTCTCGGCCAAGTAGGGTTTAAATGACCTAGAGGCCTTAGAATTGAAACCAATTGTGTTAAAAATGCTTCTTATGGAAATGTGATAATATGTTGATTGAGTCACATGCTTGTATAATTTTTCCATGACCTAAATGGACCATTGTATGTTTCGGCCATGAAGGGATAGATGCCCTAGAAACCCTAGAACAAAAATTAAATATGCTCATGTCACTCTACATGAAATATGATAAGTAGAAAGTCAAAGTTCTCATGCTATATGTTGTTTAATGACCTAAAATGAGGCTAGGGTAAGTTTCGGCCATACGCATTGTATGATGCCTTATTATGAATTTATACATGACGTTAGTTCAAGTTCACATTCTTGTATGCTTGCTTTTAGCCCTAATGAATACTTGTTAAATTTCGGCCATGACATATGTTAAGGGCTTGAAGAACTTAGGAACTAGCTCAAATATGCTTACTATGTTACTTGGAAAAAAAAATGCTATAAATATGGTTTAAGGCTTCCATGCTTTAATGACATTTGGGACCTTGTTTCACACCTGATAGGGTTCGGCCACATGAAGTTTAGGGACTTGGAGAACTTAGAAACCAAGTTAATGATGCTTATAATGCTTCCTATGAAATTTATGTGATGATAATTTAGGTTCCACATGCTTGGAGGTTGTTTTTACCTAAATTGAGATCTAAGGGGGGGTTCGGCCATGATAAGAACCCAAGGGATTAGGATGCTTAGAACCCAAGCTAACTATGTTACCATGTTTCTTATGATAGTATAATCACATGATACACCCTTATGCTTAAACATGTATGCTTGTGATTTATACTTTCCATGATATGATATGTGCTTAGAAATATGCATGCTTTGATGATATGCTATGTGCTTAAAATATGCATGCTTTCATGATATGCTATGTGGATAGAAATATGCATGCTTTGATGATATGCTATGTGCTTAAAATATGCATGCTTTCATGATATGCTATGTGGATAGAAATATGCATGCTTTGATGATATGCTATGTGCCTAAAATATGCATGCTCTCATGATATGCTATGTGGTGAAAATATGCATGCTTTTATGACATGATGTATGCCTAAGTGATGCATACTTTTTATGAAATGATGTATGCCTAAGTGATACATACTTTTTATGACATGATGTATGCCTAAGTGATGCATACTATTTATGATATGATGTATGCCTAAGTGATGCATACTTTTATGACATAACGTATGCCTAAGTGATGCATACTTCTATGATATGCTATGTGACTAAATGATGCATTTTTATACATGCTACTTTACTTTGTAAGGCTTGTACCAAGGGTGGGCTCCTAATCAGCCCCTAGGCCTTTGGCTGTGTGATCCAGGTTAGTAAAAACAAAGGGATGGGCTCCTTAGTACGCCCCTAGGTCTATGGCTGTGTGATCCGGACCTGGTTCCTAGTATGATTCAAGACTTGCTACCTTGGATATACTTAGGAAGCGCGCATATCTACGTGATTTATCTATGTGTGGTACAAGCCGGGGCCCTGATTATGTTGATATTATGTTCAAGTATATATGTAAGAAGAAATGGTTTTAAAGATCATGAGACATACACATGTTTTTCGGATACATGTTTTTCAAAATCATATTGCATATACCTTATGATCATGTTGTGATGATGCTATGATTTATGATATGCCATGATTAGATACGATTATGTTATGTTTCATGCTATGCTTTAAGAGCTTGATATGCCATGCCACCTTATGATGATACTATGATATGCCATGATTAGATATGATTATGTTATGTTTCATGCTATGCTTTAAGAGATGATATGCCATGACTAGTTATGATTTTGTTATGTTGCATGATATGCTTAAAGAGTATGATATGTTATGCCATGACTAGTTGAGATCATGTTATGTTGAGACATTCTTTGATCATGTGATGATTTTTGGTTTTAGTGAGTAGGAAAGGAACTTACTGAGCCATGAGTGCTCATAGCTTACTTTCCTTGTACCACAGATAAAGGAAAAAAGCTGGATGAGCTAAAGGAGCAGCAGGAGAGGTAAGAAGATGTGTGTGGCAGTGGCTAGGCAACCAAATAAGAACCTGCTTTAAAAACTTTTAAAGAACTATGCTTTGGTATCATGAATTGTAGTACCGTATGTGTGACTTGATGTTATGTTTCTACTAATTTTGATATCATGTTATTGATGCCATGATAGTGTAGTTCAGATTTGATGAAAAGAAAAACAAAAGAAAAGTTTTTATTAAACTAAGAAAATTATTTTAAGTCTTCCGCTGTTTTAAAAAGAAAAATTTGTACATGGAGTATCGTAGCCCCGTCCCTTAGGGTTAGTAGGGAGGGCGGGCGTTACATGATAATCCTGAAATCACACTTAAGGGCACTAGGAAAGATAATGCCTACACCATTAACCTACCAACATCCTCAATAAAGTGTTTGTTAACACAACAAGAGAAAACTGAGTTGTGACACAGAAGACTGGGTCACACTCACACTAGACTCATTGCAAAGATGAGTCAAAATGGCTTAGTTAGAGGGCTACCCAAATTAAGGAACTTAGAAAATATAGTTTGCCAAGCTTGCCAGCAAGGTAAGCAAACCAAATCAACACACAAGTCAACCAACCGAGATAGAACTAACTCCTTACTTGAGCTCCTACATTTAGACCTATTTGATTGACATGGAGCCAAGTCACTAAGCAAGAACCAGTACTGCTTAGTTATAATTGATGATTATTCTAGGTTCACTTGGGTGAAATTTCCAAAAACAAAAGATGAAACCTTTGAAGTTTTATGATAATTTTTGCAAGTTAATAGAAAATGAAAAAGACACCAAAATTAAAAGAATAAGAAGTGATCATGGGGGTGAGTTTGAAAATCATAGGTTTACCCAATTTTGTAAGATTAATGGATACAAACATGAATTTTCATGCCCCAGAACCCCTCAATAGAACGGTCAAGTGGAACGAAAAAATAGAACCCTACAGGAGGCCGCTAGAACCATGTTAAATGAGTATAACTTAAATCATCAATTCTTGGTTGAAGCCATAAATATAGCAAACTACATTCAAAATAGAATTTTAATTAACAAATTACACAATAAAACCCCCTATGAGATATACTATAATAAAATTCCAAATTTAAACTATCTAAAAGTCTTTGGATGTAAGGTGCACATTTTAAACACTAAAGACTACTTAGAAAAATTTACACCCAAATCAGTCCAAGGAATATTTTTAGAGTACTCTACAACCAGTAGAGCCTATAGAGTCTATAATCAAAATACCTTAAAAGTTGAAGAAACAACTAATGTAATCTTTGATGAAGAAAATAATTTACCTAAGATAAATGAAAATGTTGACATTAACCCAAGAATTATAGAAGATGATGAAATTCAACCTAAGACAAATAAACCAGAAGAACCAAATACTGACCCAAATATAAGACCAACAAGAGTAACTACTTCTCACCCACCTAACCAAATTCTGGGTGACCCATCTCTAGGAGTTAGAACTAGGTCCTCCTACAGAAACAGTAGCCAAATAGCCTTAATATTGGAAATTGAACCTAAAACTGTACACGAAGCTTTACCCGATCTAGATTGGACACTTGTAATGCAGGAAGAATTAGCCCAATTTGAAAGAAACCAAGTCTGGGATTTAGTACCAAAACCCGCTGACAAAACTATAATTGATACTAAATGGGTTTTCAGAAACAAACTAAACGATCAAGGTGAAATAGTTAGAAACAAAGCAAGATTAGTAGCTAAAGGGTTTAATCAAGTAGAAGGGTTAGACTATGATGAAACCTATGCTCCTGTGGCTAGACTTGAATCTATAAGGATGTTGCTGGCCTATGCAGCACACAAAGGATTCAAGTTCTACCAAATGGATGTAAAATCCGCCTTCCTAAATGGGTTTATTAAAGAAGAAGTGTATGTTAGCAACCCCCTGGATTTGAAGGCTTAGAGCACCCTAACCATGTCCTTAGATTAAAAAAGGCCCTATATGGACTAAAACAAGCACCTAGGGCCTGGTATGAACGACTATCTAACTATCTATTAGAAAAAGGATTCCATCAAGGGCAAGTAGATCCAACCCTTTCTGTGAAAACCTTAGAAAAAGACATATTCATAGCCCAAATTTATGTAGATGATATAATATTTGGTTCAACAAACTCAAAATTTTTAAAAGAGTCTACAAACTTAATGGAAAGCGAGTTTGAAATGAGTTTAGTAGGGGAACTTAACATTTTCTTAGGTCTACAAATTAAACAGACAAAGGATGGAATTTACATATACCAAACCAAATATGCCAAGAAATTAATTAAAAAATTTGGCATGGAAAATTCAAAAGTTATAAATACACCAATGGCAACTAATATTAACATTGATGCTGACCCAGAAGGAAACCCAGTTGATCCAAAATACTATAGAAGCATAATAGGCAGCTTACTCTACCTAACTACAAGTCGACCCGACATACTATTTGCAGTAGGTATGTGCGCAAGATATCAATCCTGTGCAAAAGAGTCACATCTAACATGTGCTAAAAGAATACTTAGGTACATTAAGGGCACCCTAAATGTAGGACTATGGTACCCTAGAACCTGCACCTTTGACCTTTTTGGCTATTCTGATTCATACTATGCCGGGTGCAAACTAGATAGAAAAAGCACAAGTGGTAGCTGCCAAATTCTAGGTTAGTGCCTAGTAAGTTGGTCAAGCAGAAAGCAACACTACATTGCTCTATCCACTACTGAAGCTGAATACATAGCCCTAGGAGAATGTGCTTCTCAATTTTGTGTATGATGCATACGCTAAAAGACTATCACCTAGAATATCAAAATACAAAAATTTTTATTGATAACATAAGTTCGATCAATCTAACCAAAAATCCGATCCACCACTCTAGAACTAAACACATAGAAGTGAAACACCATTTTGTAAGGGATCATGTGGCTAGAGGTGAAATTGGACTTAACTATGTTGAGTCCAAATCAAACCTAGCTGACATTTTCACAAAACCCTTACCTGAACTTGGATTCAGTACACTTAGAAGACAAATAGGAATGTGTTGGGTAGAATAGATTTTAATTTTCAAACAAATTTCCTACAATCTTCACTTTAAAATTCTTATTGTTCTTCAAAAATGTTTTTTTTAGAAATTATTTTAAAAACTAGGAAAAATAATGTTTTAAAAATCCCAATTTTCTTAGTGTTTTTTTAAATCTGGATTTAGCCTAGGATCCTCCTCCTAGAAATCATGTTCCCCTAGTTTCAGCCAGAGCATCTCACAAGCACACTAGGCATAACTTGTTTGTGTTTGCAAAACTTAGAACGGTGTGAGACGCATAGGATTCTGCCTGGACTCCAGAATGCTTATTTCTGTGCATCATAGTGAGTTTGGGCGTTAAAATATTTTATATATTAATCAATTTAAGTCATCTAACACTAGTCAAATCTAACTGGATCTATTGACTTAACTTCACTAACCAAGTGAAGGCTGTTATCCTCTAGGCAATCAGCTAGTAGCTAGATGGTTAGACATGTGGCCAAGAAGTTAAGTGCTTGATTTTAAAATTATTTTTGCTTAAACATTAGGGCTCTGATACCTTACTAAAAGAAATTAATTAATTTGCAATCCCTTTTCAGCTCATGCTTGGACATTAGGGTTTTACACTTATTAATCCTCCTTTGCCTTTAAGTATCTTGGAACTTATTTTCTCTGTTCAAAAAACTTTTTCAAAATTACGAAAATATTTACCAAACAAAACCCTTCGAATTTATTTTGAAAATTTAGCTAAGTATTTTTTCCACCAATTTATTTTGTAAATTTAGCTAAGTATTTTTTCCTCAAATAGATTTTCAAAATTTTGAAAATTAGCTAAGTATTTTTTCCTCAAATAGATTTTGAAAATTTTTATCCCTCTTTAAAGCCTAATGTTTATTTAATTCTCTATGTTTCAAACTATAAAATATGTTTAAAAAGTTAGAATTATTCAAACTTGCTTATTTTTGATAAATGGCAAAGGGGGAGAGTAGGGAAATTCAAAGTAGGAAAATTCAACTTTATAAAGAGAGCCTTTATTAAGGGGGAGCCTTACAAAGTTTAAATTAGATTTGGCTTAACTATGCTAGCACTCTTCGTAACCTACTTAAACTTTGAAAAATATTTATCAATTTTACTTAACTCTGAATTTCAATTGCCATAATAAAAGAGGGGGAGATTGTTGGTGCGGGAAGCATCCGATGATCGAATCGTTGTTTTGATAATGACAAAGAAATTCAGAGTTAAGGTTATATTGTTATTTAACAAGGTTCATGGATCTTGCAGAAAAGTCCTAAGTGGTACATAGGCAAAAGTCCTAGCTGCGGTTAGGCAGGAGGAAAACCCTAGTGGGTGGTAACCCTAGGTCATAGGGGCCGGTAACCCTATGCGGAAAGTCTTGGCGGGTCGAGGGCTTCAGGCAAAAGTCCTAGGGTGTGGTAACCCTAGGTGGAAAGTCCTAGTGTCACGAACCAGGTGGAAGACTGGACGAGCCAGGAAGCGGGAGTCCAGCAGAAAGTCCGGAAGCATCGAGCGCCGAGCAAAAGTCCAGTCGATCTGGAGGATCATACTGGCAATTGGTAAATCTCCTGAGTGGAGTAGGTGAGGACGCGCTCCCCGCAGTGGGAACAATAGACGTCGGGTCGACCTAGGACTTCCGGTCAGAATTTGAAGTCAGACCCAGACAGTCCAAAGACTGTCAGAATATTATATTGATTAATATCTGTGCTAACTTGGTTTTGTAGGATGTGTTTGTGGACTAACATGTTTTGTAGGGCCAAAAACAAGAGTTTAGCCTCGGAGGAACAGTGTCCGAGGCACCTCCATGGAGCTTGGAGGCGCCTCGAGTGCAACCCGAAGACAGCTGTCCAGAAGAGTTGAAGGCACCTCAGATGAAGCTGGAGGCGCCTCAGACGAAGGCTTGAAGGCGCCTTGAGGAGGCTTGAAGGCGCCTTGAACTAGATAAGGTTCGACCTGGTCTGTGCAAATCCACCTGTGCAACTCGGTGGCTGGAGGTGCCTTGGATCGGCTTGGAGGCACCTCCAACACAGTATAAAAGAGGGGTTCGAGGCAACACTCAGAACAACTGAATTCAAGCAATCCTTCTGCGACAAGCTTCTAATGACACGATCCTGAAGGGCTGCGACAACCTTCCGACGACCCGGAGCTTCTTTTTCTTCATCTCTTGTTATCGGTATACGTTTTGATTAGTGCACTTAATTGTAACACTTATTGTACTCTTATCGATTCTATAGTTGTTGCCCACCGAAAGCGGTCAACGACTGCGGGCCTTGGAGTAGGAGTCGTCATAGGCTCCGAACCAAGTAAATCTTAGAGTCTTCTGTGTGTTTGTTATTTTATCTATTTCCGCTGCGTTGCTCGTAAGATTTCTGAAACGAAGAGTGAAAGCCACGAGCGCTATTCACCCCCCCCTCTAGCGCTTTCGATCCAACACTACATTCCTCGGTTAGAGCAATGGTCTCAATATCTCCTGTTCTTCTTTTATTTGACATGATGCCCTTCAAGAATTTGGCAAACTTTGGCATTTGTAAGATTGCATCAATTAAGGGAACTTCAACACAAATCTCCTTAACTTTTTCTAAAAATCTTCCAAACTCTTCATCCTTTTTTAACATAACTAATCTTTGAGGAAAAGGGACTACTTGGCTTTGAGGGTTAAGTGGAAGAGTCTCTTCAACCTTATTGGTGCTCTCCTCTTTATCTTGAATCTGAATAGATTCAAGTGCTGGAGGAGAGAGCTCTTCTTCAATTTTCATCCCTTTTGGGGCAGTCACTTGAGGATCCCCCAAGGTCCATCCGCTCTTGAGTTCATGTAACGACCACCATTCCTACTACTACTACACTCTAAGGATGACTGTTACTTATCTACTAACTCTACTTAACCGGTATAATTAAAATCCTCGAAGAAACCCTACCGAAAAATTCCGGCAGAGTCTCCCCTGTACCGGTGACCATAATCATTAATACATGACATAATATACACAGCCACAAGCGGCAGGAACACATATCAATCAACCACGCAGTTTATATATCAAAAAGAAGCACAATACCAAGGAAAAATCAACTCTAACGAATGCACGACAAAACAAACCAAATAATAACATGCACAAGTTCTAAATATGATAAACACTTAAACCAAAACATTCTAAATAAATTCTAGTTAAATCTCTTAGTCTACTCCATAGTCCAAACATCACACACCATCTGCGCCATCTTGTCGCCTTCCTTACTATATCTTTTCCTTTCCTATATCTGCAGTAAGAGGAAGTGCAATCTATAAGCAAAATTTACTTAGTAAGCGCTATCTAACTCACAAAATCACGAATGTGCATGTATACGAAAAGAACTAGAAACTATATGCTCTAAAAAGAAATAAAGCATAAACATAACTGCTCATGCCAAACTAATAGCAAAGAAAAGCTAAGGAATCTACTCATGTAATTCTAATTACTAATCATGCTACTCATCTAATAGGTAAACATGAAAACTACTCATCCACTAGATAAACATGGTAGAATAAAGAACTAAACTTACTGATTTTTAGAACTACATGAAACTTTATTTCATTTGTTCTAACTTAATCTTTAATACTTTATGTTTATGTAAAACTCGTTTTACTTGATCAAAAACTTATACTTATAATACTTCAAAATAATAATCAACTTCTCTTGGGCCCGGCAACTGTGCTTTTACTTTTGTAATGACCCGACCCATTTGGCAGCCCATTTGGCGACCCTCTGGTCGTCGACCGTCGACCGCCGGCCGTGCCGTTACTACTTGGTTATCTAAACCTAGGGACGACTATGGGAGCCCAACCCAAGGACAACTGAGAGTCCAGCATAGTGCCACTGATAAAAGTAAAATACTTGTTATCTTTTAATACTTCTATATAATGCCTCGGCATTTTCTTTAGCACATTGTGTGTCAAAATCCCTAAAGTCTTGACTTTGGGATCTACTTAAGGCCTTGCCCTTTTCTTTCTTTTCTTTATCTTTCTTATACTTTTCTTATAAAAGAATGCTTCTTACAAAACTGAAATGTTTAACCAAATTCTAACACTGCAATGCTTAAACAAAATCTGCATACAAGTTTAAACATAAATCTGCATATTAAGCTTAACTAAAATCTGCATATTAAGCTTATCTAAAATCTGCATACTAAGCTTATCTAAAATCTGCATACTAAGCTCAACAAAATCTGCATACTAACTCAATCGAAATTATGCATACAAGCTTAATCAAAATCTGCATAGTAAGCTTATCTAAGATCTGCATACTATGCTACTAAAATTCTGCTTATTAATACTTTATAGAATCTACTTTGATCAACATGTAAATCTCATAGTCTTCTTTTGTCTCCTGGATCCCCTCTGGAAATAACAATTTCTCTAAGTTATCTTTAGATGGCCTAATGGGAAGCCCTGTCTGTAACCAATAACATGATAGAAATTTGGGCTTCTTATAAAAATTGTACCTCCACTGTGAGACTCACCTCTGTCCTGATCAACCACAATTTCTTCACTGAATCTTATCCATTTTACTTTATCTAATATATGAAAAGTCCCTTTACTTAAATCAGTACCTTCTGGAAAACAGGCTTGACCTTTTCTATTACAGCAAGGAAAAATCTAAAATTGAGGTTCATGACAGCATAACACGGAAATCTAAATCTGAAATGCTACTAAAGATCCAACTGATTCTTTCCACAACTAAACTTGTTCATACCCAACGCATAGTTCAACTATGTAACTTGTTCACAACCCATATGTTTACAAAGCAACAGAAACCTTCTAGCATCCTAAATTCTTTAACACAAATCTGCACTACTAAGAATTACATAACAATACACTAACATAAACCTCCACATCAATGAAAATTGATTTACAACTTATTCCTAATTCTGAACATCAATATACTTAATCCTTACAACTTCTTTTCCCTCTCTAAGAATCACGGCAGAACCTGAAATCTAATGCAATCCTAAATCATCTAACAACAACTAGTAAGAATCCAACCTAAATATGGTTTCTGCAACAGAATCTGAAACCTGAAACCTAAAGCCTAAATCTACAACCTAAATATGGTTTTTGCAGAACCTAAAATCTGCATCAAACAATCAAGCCACACCTATCTATACAGAATCCAGGAAATAGGAGGAACAAAAGCAGCTTCGAAAACTAAAGAAAGATTACTAAATCCTTATCAACTAAATTCTGCATGGCATATTCCGGAAGCAAGAAAAGAAAACTAAATCCCTTGCACCCACAATTCTATACAACATGTTCCGTAGGCAAGGAAGGAACAATCAAAACTAGAAAACTAAATCCCTAGCATGTTAACTTTGTATAGGATTCTTAGGCATGCTTTTGCAGAAATAAGAGGAAACATCAAATAGGCAAATCTGTGCAGCATGATCCGAAAACAGAGAAAGCAAGGGAACTCATGCAAAACTTCGGGATCAAGGAGAGAATCAAGGATTAAACCTCGGAGCTAACCTACTGCAGGTGAGTAGCAACTTATCTTAGGTTTTTCTTGGACTTACAGCCGAGAAGGAGGTTCTAGGGTTCGAAGGAGCTTGAGCTTCCCAGCCTCTTACTCGTCCCTCCGAGCTCACCTCAACGAGAGGATCGAAATCACCAATGGTTCGCCGAAAGGAAGTCTTCACCGGCCACCAGAGGGAGGAAAACCTAGCTCGGCTTCGTCTTCGCCCGAGAGAGAACTGACGCCGCGCGCGAGAGGAGGGAAGAGAGGGATTAGGGTTCAGCAAAAACCAATATCAACTTATCTCTCTTATAGCCTAGCGTTTCTGTTATGATTTAAGACCTAGTCATTGTAAATTTGTTTACAAAACATTCGTAGCACACTTGGTTAGCCACGGCTTGGCTCGTGATTGGAGTCACGGGATCGAATCCTGCTGCAACCTTTTATTGCCCTTTTATTTTAAAGGTTTCTAACTATTGCTTAATTGTATTTCTTTTCCTATTTGATTAACAAAGCTCTCGCAGATTGGATGGTTGGCTGAGTCCGGTTAAAACCTGGTTCGAGTCCGAGGTCTTGGATTCAAAACCCGGCTTCAACACCTTTTTCTTTTTTTGTTCTAAAACTTCTTCCTCTTGGTAAAAATACCAAACGAACTCCAAAAATTGCATAAAAATACTCTATAAATTCCTAAAAATCTCTAGAATATTTTTAAAGTATTTCTAAATATTTTAAAGCACCTTTAGGACTTCTAATGAGGAAAATTGGGTCGTTACAATCCCCCATACCTTATAAAAAGTTCGTCCTCGAACTTAGACTAATTCTGGATATTTTTATACTATCCTTTACTAGTGGTACTTCTTTGTTTCTTAATCTCTTAACTTCTCGGTCCTCTAGTATTAATCTCGCATCGTACCCATTAGTGGTCTTTGAAAAACATAATATCTTCTCTATCCTTTCTAAACATACTTATGTATATATAAATATAAGAGAAACAAAACTAAAATTGTCTGTATTCTTTCTAAGCATATGTATCAAAACAAGAATTTTCTTCTTACTTAACCGCATATAAGCAGATACTCTATACCGCAATTAATAAGCATAAAAGAAAAATTAAATACTTTCTTACTTGAAGACGGCAACGATCGTGCTGATGTGTGATGTTGGAGAATGGGAACTGCTCTGATACCAACTGTAACGACCACCCTTCTTACTACTACTACACTCTAAGGATGACCGTTACTTATCTACTAACTCTACTTAACCGGTATAATTAAAATCCTCGAAGAAACCATACCGAAAAATTCTGGCAGAGTCTCCCCTGTACCGGTGACCATAATCATTAATACATGACATAATATACACAGCCACAAGCGGCTGGAACACATATCAATCAACCACGCAGTTTATATATCAAAAAGAAGCACAATACCAAGGAAAAATCAACTCTAACGAATACACGACAAAACAAACCAAATAATAACATGCACAAGTTCTAAATATGTTAAACACTTAAACCAAAATATTCTAAATAAATTCTGGTTCAATCTCTTAGTCTACTCCATAGTACAAACATCACACACCATCCGCGCCATCTTGTCGCCTTCCTTGCTATATCTTTTCCTTTCCTATATCTGCAGTAAGAGGAAGTACAATCTATAAGCAAAATTTGCTTAGTATGCGCTATCTAACTCACAAAATCACGAATGTGCATGCATACGAAAAGAACTAGAAACTATATGCTCTAAAAAGAAATAAAGCATAAACATAACTGCTCATGTCAAACTAATAGCAAAGAAAAGCTAAGGAATCTACTCATGTAATTCTAATAACTAATCATGCTACTCATCTAATAGGTAAACATGAAAACTACTCATCCACTAGATAAACATGGTAGAATAAAGAACTATACTTACTGATTTTTAGAACTACATGAAACTTTATTTCATTTGTTCTAACTTAATCTTTAATACTTTATGTTTATGTAAAACTCGTTTTACTTGTTCAAAAACTTATACTTATAATACTTCAAAATAATAATAAGCTTCTCTTGGGCCCGACAACAGTGCTTTTACTTTTGTAACGACCCAACCCATTTGGCGACCCTCTGGTCGTCGACCGTCGGCCGTGCCGTTACTACTAGGTTCGTTAAACCTAGGGACGACTATGGGAGCCCAACCCAAGGACAACTGAGAGTCCAGCATAGTGCCACTGATAAAACTAAAATACTTGTTATCTTATAATACTTCAATATAATGCCTCGGCATTTTCTTTAGTACATTGTGTGTCAAAATCTCTAAAGTCTTGCCTTTGAGATCTACTTAAGGGTTCGGCCTTTTCTTTATTTTCTTTATCTTTCTTATACTTTTCTTATAAAAGAATGCTTCTTACAAAACTGAAATGTTTAACCAAATTCTAACAGTGCAATGCTTAAACAAAATCTGCATACAAGTTTAAACATAAATCTGCATATTAAGCTTAACTAAAATCTGCATATTAAGCTTATCTAAAATCTGTATACTATGCTTATCTAAAATCTGCATACTAAGCTCAACAAAATCTGCATACTAACTCAATCGAAATTATGCATACAAGCTTAATCAAAATCTGCATAGTGAGCTTATCTAAGATCTGCATACTATGCTACTAAAATTCTACTTATTAATACTTTATAGAATCTACGTTGATCAACATGTAAATCTCATAGTCTTCTTTTGTCTCCTGGATCCCCTCTGGAAATAACAATTTCTCTAAGTTATCTTTAGCTGGCCTAATGGGAAGCCCTGTCTGTAACCAATAACATGATAGAAATTTGGGCTTCTTATAAAAATTGTACCTCCATCTGTGAGACTCACCTCTGTCCTGATCAACCACAATTTCTTCACTGAATCTTATCCATTTTGCTTTATCTAATATATGAAAAGTCCCTTTACTTAAATCAGTACCTTCTGGAAAACAGGCTTGACCTTTTCTATTACAGCAAGGAAAAATCTAAAATTGAGGTTCATGACAGCATAACACGGAAATCTAAATCTGAAATGCTACTAAAGATCCAACTGATTCTTTCCACAACTAAACTTGTTCATACTCAACGCATAGTTCAACTATGTAACTTGTTCACAGCCCATACGTTTACGAAGCAATAGAAACCTTCTAGCATCCTAAATTCTTTAACACAAATCTGCACTACTAAGAATTACATAACAATCCACTAACATAAACCTCCAAATCAATGAAAATTGATTTACAACTTATTCCTAATTCTGAACATCAATATACTTAATCCTTACAACTTCTTTTCCCTCTCTAAGAATCACGGCAGAACCTGAAATCTGCAGCAATCCTAAATCATCTAACAGCAACTAGTAAGAATCCAACCTAAATATGGTTTCTGCAACAGAATCTGAAACCTGAAACCTGAAGCCTAAATCTGCAACCTAAATATGGTTTCGGCAGAACCTGAAATCTGCATCAAACAATCAAGCCACACCTATCTATACAGAATCCAGGAAATAGGAGGTGCAAAAGCAGCTTCGAAAACTAAAGAAAGATTACTAAATCCTTATCAACTAAATTCTGCATGGCATATTCCGGAAGTATGAAAAGAAAACTAAATCCCTTGTTCCCACAATTCTATACAACATGTTCCGTAGGCAAGGAAGGAACAATCAAAACTAGAAAACTAAATCCCTAGCATGTTAACTTTGTACAGGATTCTTAGGCATGCTTCCGCAGAAATAAGAGGAAACAACAAATAGGCAAATCTGTGCAGCACGATCCGAATACAGAGAAAGCAAGGGAACTCATGCAAAACTTCGGGATCAAGGAGAGAATCAAGGATTAAACCTCGGAGCTATCCTACTGCAGGTGAGTAGCAACTTACCTTAGGTTTTTCTTGGACTTACAGTCGAGAAGGAGGTTCTAGGGTTCGGAGGAGCTTGAGCTTCCCGGCCTCTTCCTCGTCCCTCCGAGCTCACCTCAACGAGAGGATCGAAATCACCAATGGTTCGTCGAAAGGAAGTCTTCCCCGGCCGCTGGAGGGAGGAAAACCTAGCTCGGCTTCGTCTTCGCCTGAGAGAGAACTGACGCCGCGCGCGAGAGGAGGGAAGAAAGGGATTAGGGTTCGGCAAAAACCAATATCAACTTATCTCTCTTATAGCCTAGCGTTTCTGTTATGATTTAAGACCTAGTCATTGTAAATTTGTTTACAAAACATCCACAGCACACTTGGTTAGCCACGGCTTGGATCGTGATTGGAGTCACGGGTTCGAATCCTGCAGCAACCTTTTATTCCCCTTTTATTTTAAAGGTTTCTAACTATTGCTTAATTGTATTTCTTTTCCTATTTGATTAACAAAGCTCTCGCAGATCGGATGGTTGGCTGAGTCTGGTTAAAACCTGGTTCGTGTCCGAGGTCTTAGATTCAAAACCCGGCTTCAACACCTTTTTCTTTTTTTGTTCTAAAACTTCTTCCTCTTGGTAAAAATACCAAACGAACTCCAAAAATTGCATAAAAATACTCTATAAATTCCTAAAAATCTCTAGAATTTTTATAAAGTATTTCTAAATATTTTAAAGCACTTTTAGGACTCCTAATGAGGAAAATTGGGTCGTTACAGTTCAATTCATTGGAAGTGCTCCATTGGATTTCCATCAGGTTTTCTAGGAAATTGTCCTGGTGCTCTTGAAGATGATGAAGCTAACTGGGCAATTTGGCTATCTAAAATCTTTTGATGCTTGTCAGAATTATCCATTCTCTGAGTTAACTTCAAGATATTTTGCTTCATTTCATTTTGACTGGAAATAATTTCCTCAAGTATTTTCTCAAATTTAGAAGATTGATAGCCTTGAGAAGGTAGTTGTTGTTGGAAATTTTGTTGCCCACGCTGGAAACTTGGCCTTGCCCCCATAGATTGTCCTTGTTCTTGATTGTTTCTATAGGAAAAATTAGAATGATTCTTCCACCTAAGGTTGTATGTGTTTGAATACAGATTGTTCTGTCTTTGATTATAACTCATGATAGCATCACATTGTTCTAATTGATTGATTTGTGCAGCGATAGCTCCTAGAGGACATGAGTCTTGAGCGTGATCAGAACTCTCACATGTCTCACAACAACATACAATGGCATTTACTGTACTAGTACTTGTTCCCATATTTTCTAGCATCTTTGTAAGAGCATCCAATTTTGTAGACATTATAGTGATTGCATCTACATCAAATTTCCCTGATGCCTTTGTTAGGTTTGAATAAGAATAGCCTCCACTTCTTTCAGTTGCCCATTGATGATGATTCTGTGCTACACTTTCAATTATATCTTCAGCCTCATCTAAACTCTTATTCAAAAGTGCCCCTCCATCAGCTGAATCTAGGGACACCTTAGTATGGTAGTAGATGACATTATAAAATGTGTATAACACTAACCACTTCTCTAATCCATGGTGTGGGCATTGTCTGAGTATATTATTGTATCTATCCCATTCTTCAAATAAAGATTCTGAGTCTGACTGTCTAAAGCTTGCAATAAGATTTCTCATATGAGCTGTCTTGCTTGGAGTATAGAACTTGTCTAAGAATTGCTGCTCACATTGCTCCCAAGTGGCAATGCTATTTAGAGCTAAAGAATTCAACCATTGTTTAGCTCTATCTCGTAAAGGAAACCCAAATAATAATAATCTCACTACTTCTGAAGGCACACCATTCATTTTCATGGTATCACAGATTTCATAGAAAACTTCCAAGTGTTGTTTAGCATCTTCATGCGGTCTTCCACCAAATTGATTTTATTGCACCATAGTGATTATTGCAGGCTTTATCTTGAAATTATTGGCTTCAATAGATGGTCTAATAATGCTTGAACGAAGCCCTCTAGCATATGGTGCTGCATAATCTTTAAGTGGTTTGTTCGCCATGTTTAAGTGTTCTTGTTCTTCTTGTTGTCTTTGCGAGGTTTCCCTTCTATGAAAAGTTTATCAATTTCGGGATCAAGAGGAAATAAATCTCCTGCAAAGTTAGATCTTCTCATACACAAGAACAAGATTGTAAAATTTGATTTACAAAGAAAAGAATAAAGAACAAAAGAATTTGGTTTACAAATAAAAAGAATGAAGAAAGCAACAAAAGAATGCAAAGAAAAATTAAAGATCAGAATTAGAAAACTAGTTACAAGTTAGATGTAAGAAAAACAAAGATAAGTTTAATCTAACTCAAATGATAATCTCTAATGTTATAGACGCAGTCCCCGGCAACGACGCCGAAAAGTTGTTACGTCTCCGTAAGTGTACGGATACATCGTCAGTAATATAAAAAGATATCATATCCACAGGGGCTGGTTATAATCACTAAATATGTATCAAAACTAATTAGCTAAACAACCAAACAAGAATTACATGTGTTGGGTTTTTCGGGCCGCGAAAATCGCGTTTTTGCATCGCGGAAACCCCGAAAGCCCCAAAGCCAACGGATCCGTGCAAAGAAAAATTTCAAAAACTACGAATACGAGTTTCTACCGAGATCTACTCCTAGATCTATATGGAAAAGGGTTATACCTTTGAAGCGAAGCCCTTCGCGTTCCCGCTCGTCCAAACGGTGCCGGATCTCAAGAGTATCAAAATAGATACTCCTGTAGAAGTATCCACACGAACCAATTAGGTGGAGAAAGACCAAAACGAAGGTGTGCTAGCACCTTGATAGGTCACGGCAAGAGAGGAGAAGAGTGAGAGGGAGAGCTTGAGAGGAAGAAGATGGATTGAATGAATCTTGAATGAAAATTCATTTTCATTCATTCTCTTGTGTGGCCGGCCACATGAGTAACTCCCACTCATTTAATGTGGCCAGCCACATTAATGAGAAAGGAGGCTTGTAACTGTTAGCTAGAGCCCTAGAGCCAATCATTTGATGATTGTATTTTGGACTTATTGTATCATATTCTATATAAATAAAGGCATTTGGTTTTTGGTTATTATACTTACTTGTATTGGTGCCAAATAAACTAAGTATAATAACGTCCTTGAGTAGAAGGTCCTTACCTATATCAATCGATTGGTTGAATCGATAGTGAGATGATATAGGAAACACTACTCTTAATCATTCCTAGTCGAGTATTAACATTCAGGGACAATGTTAATGCAATAAGACTAGCATGTAGGTCAACTCGATGACTTGATCTCACAAGTCATGGATATAGACATATCAAGTTGACACATGGGTATACATTAGAGAATGTATACTGAATGACCCGCCATGAGAAAGTATCATGGATCGTTATATGAGTGTGATATACTTTCTGATGTGGCTATTAGTATGACTACTAGCCCTACATATGGAGTTATGTACTTTGGTTTCGTCAAACGTCACCCGTAATTGGGTGGACTATAAAGGTGATTACTGGGTGGACTATAAAGGCGATTACTGGGTATGTAACGAATTATGCAGAGGGATGTGAGTGATGTAGATGGGATCTTTCCCTCCTATATGACAGGAGAGACATCGATATTTTTGATAGAGTGAGACCACGAAGTGCATGGCCATGCCCAAATGAGTCAATATGAGATATTGAGCTCATTTATTTTAGTGAGTCTACTTGGAGTTCAAGATTTAGATTGATTAGAGGATGTCACGGTCTATGCCTCACATTGATCAATCTAGATGTCTTGGATAGAAGGACACTTGTCATATATTGTGAGGAGTCACAATTAGTAGTCACAAGGTGATGTTGGATCTCAACTTTCTTGTAACTTGGGTAGTAATGATGTATTGCTAGATACCACTCATTACTTATGCTTCTAAATGAGTTTAGGGGCATTGCCAACGTTACAAGAACCTATTGGGTCACACACAAAGAACAAGTAGATGAAGATTAGGTTCATATGATGAACCAAGAGGATTAGATTCATGTGATGAATCAAATTGGATTATGAGTAATCCTAATTGGGTTAATTGAGTAGGACTCAAGTTGATTCATGTGTTCAATGAGTCTAATTTAGATTATGACTCATTGAATCAATTTAAGTAAATGAATTAGATTCATTATATTAAATTGGCTTGAATTAAATGGTTGGATTAGATCAACCATGAGAGAGATTAAGTCAAGTTTGACATGGCTTGAGAGGAAGAGGAAGAGTCAAGTTTGACTTGACTATTTGCCACATCATTAATGATTTGGCATTAGGAGGACTAATGATGATGTGCCACATCATCAAAGTGTGCCACCTCATGGGGGTTACAAATCTATTCTCTTTAATGGCCACATTTAATGAGAATGGGGGTTACCTTTTTGGTTTTGAATGAGAATGAATTTTTCATTAACTCACATTCACATCATCTTCTTCCTCAATCTCTCTTTTTGCTCCTTCTCTTCTCTTGGTCGTGGGTTTCAAGCAAGGGAGAAGAAAGGAGAGTGAGACTAATCCAAGAAGAAAGGTCAGTGAAAGTCACATAGAGATTTTTTAGAGGAGTGTAGATCTAAGTGTAGATCTAGGTAAACTCGTACTCATAGTTTTTTCAAAATTTTTCTTTGCATGGATCCGTTGGCTAGGGAGTTTTGGGGTTTCCGCAACGCGGAAAAGCGATTTTCGCGGCCCGAAAAACCAAAAGTGGTATCAGAGCCACGTGTGAAGACGAATACGAGTGTGTTTTGTGTTTTATGAAAACTTTTCTGTTCTATAATATTCTGTAAATTTATGATTTTTATAGTTTTTATCGGTATTTTTCTCGTAGAAGCGAAGCACAAGTGTTTCGATACTTGTAGGCTTCGACTACCGAGAAGAATTTTCCAAAACAACCAAGTTTCGCCCCAAAACTTTTTGGGACAGCGGGCTAAGGCGCTGTTTGATTGCAATAGAACCCTCGCGATGGTTAGATCGCGGGTAGGGGCGCTGCCCCTAGCCCCGCAAGGGGATTCGTTCCGCGATTGTGCCCGAAAACTGCTAAACGGAACCGCCGGGAAATTGTACTCGTAAAAATTGTAAAAATTATAGAAAAATTACAGAAAATTATAGAAATATATAATTTTGAATTATATATTATTTTTGTGATAGTCATGGCCCAAAGACCCAATTCGATTGGATAATTCGTGTTGTAATTCATAATACGGCCTGCGTGCCGTGATGTGTTGTGCGTGTTGTATTTTATTTTTCCGCGACCTGCGCATCGTGCCTTTCTCTTTTATTCTTGTTGTAAATTAGATTTAGACTCGAATGTAACTCGAGTTTCAAAATGTAATGTAAATTTTGAAGCGGTGGAAGGTCCACTCGAGACGGAGTTACGAGGAGGGCGCGAGCAACACGAGGTGGTCAAAGGAAGGAGCTTGAGAAGCTGTTGAACTTAGGTTGACCATCCGATCTTCTCATTGGCTTGAGAAGATCGTAGTAGGGCATGACATAATCACAAAATTATTTAATTAATTTCTTTTGTGTGTATGTGATGCATGCTAGTTAATTAAGTAATTAATTAGTGCCTAACGATTAGATTAGATCTAAGTCGTGCACATGATACACCCTTCGATTAGATTAGATCTATCGAGTATATGATACGCATCATCGTTTAGATTAGATCTAAATCACGTCAACTCGTAATGCCTACCATGCTGTGATACCTACCACTACCTCGATCGCATGTTGTTGTTGAATCTGCCAAAGCAGAGCAACACATACTATCTTGGTAGGGTACGGAGGGACAATCTTGGTCCCGCCTATCAACGCATGGGTGAGTACAACTCAATTAGATTGAGTAACTAGTTAACTCGGTTGGATCGAGTACAACTATAGACATTCTTCCAACGGTTGGAAAGATAGGACATAAATCACATTTATATTTATTCATGGGTGTATTAGCCAAAGCTAACTCAAGTTTTAATATAACTGCGGATAATGATCCTATAAACAAGAGTTGCATAGAGATGTAATTGGTAATCGTTACCTACCGATCATACTAAATCTTAGGCGTATTAGCCAAAGCTAACTCAAGGGTTAGTATGATGTGGATCTTGTCCCACATGAATTATAGAATTCAGTGGGAGCATCATTTAGTTAAAGGCCTAATTAAATGATTTAAAAGAATATGATATTTATTTCTGTTGTAGAATTTCCATGACGTCAAACACGAACAACTTCTCTCTGCGTTCTGTCCTTAAGAAGGAAAAGCTTAACAGAGCAAATTTCCTGGACTGATACAGGAACCTGAGACTAGTTCTCACCCAAGAACGTAAACTGTACGTTCTGGAGCAGCCCATTCCGGAGGCTCCTCCTGCCACTGCCACGCGAGCAAACCGAGATGCTTACACGAAGCATCAAGATGACGCATTAGATGTGTCCTGTCTTATGCTTGTGACCATGAACTCTGAGCTTCAGAAGTAACATGAGTTGATGGGCGCTTACGATATGGTTGAACATCTTTGTCACCTATATCAAGGACAAGCAAGGCACTGGAAGAGGAACTCCAAAGAATACCTGGAAGATCTTAAGAAGAAGAGAAATAAGATTTCTACTTCAGGTATACATGTTATAGAAGTCAACCTCTCTATTTCTTCATCGTAGGTATTAGATACTGGATGTGCTTCGCACATTTGTACTAATGTACAAGCGCTAAGAAATAGCAGGGCATTGACAAAGGGTGACGTGGATCTACGAGTAGGCAATGGAGCACGGGTTGCTGCTGTTGCTATAGGGACTTACTTTCTATCTCTGCCCACTGGGCTTGTACTAGAGTTAGTCGATTGTTGTTATGTGCCTGCATTAACTAATAACATTATATCAGTTTCTTGTTTGGACAAGAAAGGTTTCTCGTTTACAATAAAGAACAAATGTTGTTCCGTCTATTTAAACGATATGTTCTATTTTAGTGCACCTCTGATAAATGGACTCTATATTCTAGACCTTGAGAGCCCTATCTATAACATAAATACCAATAGGTTCAAGTCAAATAACATGAACCAAACCTACCTCTGGCACTGTCGCTTAGGTCATATAAATGATAAGCGCTTATCCCAGCTCCATAAGGATGGTTTGCTGGACTCATTTGATTTTGAATCATATGAGATATGCGAGTCATGCCTACGAGGCAAGATGACCAAGACTCCCTTTAGTGGGCACAGCGAGAGAGCAACTGATTTTTTAGGACTTATACATAGTGATGTATGTGGCCCTTTCAATGTCGCTGCTAGAGGTGGTTATAGGTACTTCATCACATTTACTGATGACTTCAGTAGATATGGTTATGTGTACTTGATGACACATAAGTCTGAATCCTTTGACAAAGTTCAAAGAATTCAAGAATGAAGTACAGAACCAGCTTGACAAGAGTATTAAGATACTTCGATCAGATGGAGGTGGAGAATACCTTAGCCATGAGTTTCGTGACTACCTAGCTGAGTGTTGGATTCTATCCCAACTCACTCCTCCTGGAACACCACAGTGGAATGGTGTATCCGAAAGGAGGAATCGTACCTTATTAGATATGGTACGATCTATGATGAGTCACACAGATCTTCCGACATATCTTTGGGGCTATGCTTTAGACACGGCAGCTTTTATACTCAACCGAGTTCCATCCAAGGCCGTGATAAAGACACCATATAGGATATGGACTAGGAAGATGCCCAGGTGTCTTTCATGAGGATTTGGGGTTGTGAGACTTACGTTCGACATCAAGTCTCAGACAAATTAGGACCCAAATCTGACAAGTGCTATTTCATTGGATATCCCAAAGAAACTAAGGGATATTACTTCTACATTCCTGGTCAGCACAAGGTAGTTGTGGAAAAGACTGGGGTCTTTCTAGAAAGGGACTTTATTTCTAAAAAGACTAGTGGGAGCACGTTCGATCTTGAAGAAGTTCAAGAAGCGAACAATAGTACTGATGCCTCGATGGAAGTTGAACTGGAACCATAAAGTGTTGTGGATGATGTTGTTCCACAAAGAGTTGAGGAACAACAACCAGTTCAAGTAGACATACCTCTTCGCAGGTCTGATAGGGTATGTCGTCAATACTCATTTCTCTCGTCTGACCATGATGACATTGTGCTCATAGATGATGAGCCTACCACCTATCAGGAAGCTATGATGAGACCAGATTCCGAGAAATGGCTAGAGGCCATGAGATCCGAGATGGAATCCATGTACACCAACCAAGTATGGACTTTGGTTGATCCACCTGAAGGGGTAAAACCCATTGGGTGTAAGTGGATCTTTAAGAGAAAGACTGACATGGATGGACTTATCTATAAGGGTCGCTTCGTAGCTAAAGGTTTCAAGCAGATTCATGGTATTGACTATGATGAAACCTTTTCTCCAGTAGCGATGTTTAAGTCTATTCGTTTCATGCTTGCTATTGCAGCTTACCACGATTACGAGATCTGGCAGATGGATGTCAAAACAGCGTTTCTGAATGGAAACCTACTCGAGGATGTGTACATGACACAACCTGTGGGTTTTGTAGATCCACGGCATACTAGCAAAGTATGCAAGCTGCATAGGTCCATTTATGGACTAAAGCAAGCTTCTCGGAGCTGGAATCTTCGATTCGATGATGCAATCAAACAGTTTGGTTTCATCAAGAACGAAGATGAACCTTGTGTCTACAAGAAGGTTGTAGGGGACATAGTTGTCTTCCTCATATTTTATGTGGATGACATATTGCTCATTGGGAAAGACATCCCTTTGCTACAGTCTGTCAAGACTTAGCTAGGGACTTGTTTCAATGAAGGACTTAGGTGAAGCATCACGCATTCTAGGGATGCAGATCTATAGAGATAGATCTAAGAGATTGCTTGGTCTATGTCAGAGTACATACATTGACAAGGTACTCCTACGGTTTGCCATGCATAACACCAAGAAGGGATTTCTGCCGATGTCACATGGCGTGAGTCTTTCGAAGACTCAAGGTCCCTCTTCTAGAGAGGAGAGAGACCGCATGAATCAGATCCCTTATGCCTCAGCCATAGGTTCGATCATGTACGCCATGCTATGTACTCGACCTGATGTCTCGTATGCTTTGATCATGACGAGCAGATACCAAGTGAAAGTCACTGGATAGCGGTCAAGAATATTCTTAAGTACTTAATAAGGACTAAAAAATATTTCTTGATATATGGAGGCAATGATGAGCTAGCTGTAAAGGTTACAGTGATGCTAGCTTCCAGACCGAACAGGATGACTATAGATCACAGTCGGGGTTCGTATTTTGCATTAATGGTGGTGCTGTTAGCTGGAAGAGTGATTCTACAATAGAAGCCGAGTACATTGCTGCATCAGAGGCAGCAAAGGAGGCAGTTTGGATTTGCAAGTTCATCACTGAACTTGGGGTGGTTCCTAGCATTGCTAACCCCATTGAGCTCTATTGTGACAACAATGAAGCTATAACACAAGCGAAGGAACCTCGCTCACACCAGCGAACCAAACACATACTACGGCGCTTCCATCTCATCCGAGAGATCATCGAGAGAGGAGATGTGAAGATTTGCAGAGTACCTACAGAGGCTAACATCACAGATCCCTTGACCAAGGCTTTGGTACAGAGGAAGAATGATGGTCACACTAGGTCATTGGGGCTTAGAGCCTACACTGATTGGCACTAGTGCTAGTGGGAGATTGTTAGTTAGAGCCCTAGAGCAAATCATTTGATGATTATATTTTGGACTTGTTGTATCATATTCTATATAAATAAAGGCATTTGGTTTTTGGTTATTATACTTACTTGTATTGGTGCCAAATAAACTAAGTATAATAACGTCCTTGAGTAGAAGGTTCTTACCTATATCAATCGATTGGTTGAATCGATAGTGAGATGATATAGGAAACACTACTCTTAATCATTCCTAGTCGAGTATTAACATTCAGGGACAATGTTAATGCAATAAGACTAGCATGTAGGTCAACTCGATGACTTGATCTCACAAGTCATGGATATAGAGATATCAAGTTGACACATGGGTATGCATTAGAGAATGTATACTGAATGACCCGCCATAAGAAAGTATCATGGATCGTTATATGAGCGTCATATACTTTCTCATGTGGCTATTAGTATGACTACTAGTCCTTAGACCTGAAGTCACCATGGTTCCCTACATAAGGAGTTATGTACTTTGGTTTCGTCAAACGTCACCCGTAACTGGGTGGACTATAAAGGCAATTACTGGGTATGTAACGAATTATGTAGAGGGATGTGAGTGATGTAGATGGGATCTATCCCTCCTATATGATGGGAGAGACATCGGTATTCTTGATAGAGTGAGACCACGAAGTGCATGGCCATGCCCAAATGAGTCAATATGAGATATTGAGCTCATTTGTTTTAGTGAGTCTACTTGGAGTTCAAGATTTAGATTGATCAGAGGATGACACGGTCTATGCCTCACATTGATCAATCTAGATGTTTAGGATAGAAGGACACTTGTCATATATTGTGAGAAGTCACAATTAGTAGTCACAAGGTGATGTTGGAGGATTAGATTCATGTGATGAATCAAATTGGATTATGAGTAATCCTAATTGGGTTAATTGAGTAGGACTCAAGTTGATTCATGTGTTCAATGAGTCTAATTTAGATTATGACTCATTGAATCAATTTAAGTAAATAAATTAGATTCATTATATTAAATTGGCTTGAATTAAATGGTTGGATTAGATCAACCATGAGAGAGATTAAGTCAAGTTTGACTTGACTTGAGAGGAAGAGGAAGAGTCAAGTTTGACTTGACTATTTGCCACATCATTAGTGATTTGGCATTAGGAGGACTAATGATGATGTGCCACATCATCAAAGTGTGCCACCTCATGGGGGTTACAAATCTATTCTCTTTAATGGCCACATTTAATGAGAATGGGGGTTACCTTTTTGGTTTTGAACGAGAATGAATTTTTCATTCACTCACATTCACATCATCTTCTTCCTCAAGCTCTCTTTTTGCTCCTTCTCTTCTCTTGGTCGTGGGTTTCAAGCAAGGGAGAAGAAAGGAGAGTGAGACAAATCCAAGAAGAAAGGTTAGTGAAAGTCACATAGATATTTTTTAGAGGAGTGTGTTCTCTTCTTTTCCTTTCTTCTTCTTCCAATCCCATCCGAGAGCATGAAGAAGTGCTAGCACACTTGTGGTGTTCTCTTCTCCATCCTTGTGTGTTAGAGAACACATCTTGTTCGTGTGGATACTTCTAAAGAGTTGTCTACTTTGACAACTAGAGATCCGACATCTCCTTGGACAAGCGGGACTCGCGAAGGGCACGCATCGAAGGTATAAGATTTTCTCCATGTAGATCTAAGTGTAGATCTAGGTAAACTCATACTCGTAGTTTTTTCAAAATTTTTCTTTGCACGGATCCGTTGGCTAGGGAGTTTCGGGGTTTCCGCGACGCGGAAAAGCGGTTTACGCGGCTCGAAAAACCCAACAGTAACCTCCATGAGGTGGCACACCATGCTGATGTGGAGCATCATCATTGGTCCACATCTTGCCATATCACTAATGATGTGGCAATTAGTCAAGTCAAACTTGACTCTTCCTCTTCCTCTCAAGTCAAGTCAAACATGACCAAATCTCTTCCATGGTTGATCAAATCTAACCATTTGATTCAAGCCAACTTAATATAATGAATCTAATTCATTAAATTAAGTTGATTTAATGAGTCATAATATAAATTATACTCATTGAATATATGAATCAACTTGAGTCCAACTCAATTAGCCCAATTTGGATTACTCTTAATCCAATTTGATTCATCAAATGAATCTAATCCTCTTGGTTCATCATATGAACCTAATCTCCATCTAATTGTCCTTAGTGTGTGACCCTATAGGTTCTTGTAACGTTGGCAATGCCCCTAAACCCATTTAGGAGCCTAAGTAATGAGCGGTATGTAGCAACACATCAATACTACCCAAGTTACAAGAATGTTGAGATCCAACATCACCTTGTGACTACTAATTGTGACTCCTCACAATATATGACAAGTGTCCTTCTATCCTGGACATCTAGATTGATAAATGTGAGGTATAGACCATGTCATCCTCTGACCAATCTAAATCTTGAACTCCAAGTAGAGTCACTCAATCAAATGAGCTCAATATCTCACATTGACTCATTTGGGCATGGCCATGCACTTCGTGGTCTCATTCCATCAAGAATATCGATGTCACTCCCGTCATATAGGAGGGATAGATCCCATCTACATCACTCACATCCCTCTGCATAATTCGTTACATACCCAGTAATCGCCTTTATAGTCCACCCAGTTACGGGTGACGTTTGATGAAACCAAAATACATAACTCCTTATGTAGGGATCCATGGTGACTTCAGGTCTAAGGACTAGTAGTCATACTAATAGCCACATGAGAAAGTATATGACACTCATATAACGATCCATGATACTTTCTCATGGCGGGTCATTCAGTATACATTCTCTAATGTATACCCATGTGTCAACTTGATATCTCTATATCCATGACTTGTGAGATCAAGTCATCGAGTTGACCTACATGCTAGTCTTATTGCATTAACATTGTCCCTGAATGTTAATACTCGACTAGGAATAATTAAGAGTAGTGTTCCCTATATCATCTCACTATCGATTCAACCAATCAATTGATATAGGTAAGAACCTTCTACTCAAGGACGTTATTATACTTAGTTTATTTGACACCAATACAAGTAAGTATAATAACCAAAAAAACCAAAACAAATGCTTTGTTTTATAAAGAATATGATACAACAAGTCCAAAATACAATCATTAAATGATTGGCTCTAGGGCTCCAGCTAACAATCTCCCACTAGCACTAGTGCCAATCAGTGTAGGTTCTAAGCCCCAATGACCTAGTGTGACCATCATGCTTCCTCTGTGTCAAAGCCTTGGTCAAGGGATCTGCGATGTTAGCCTCTGTAGGTACTCTGCAAATCTTCACATCTCCTCTCTCGATGATCTCTTGAATGAGATGGAAGCGCCGTAGTATGTGTTTGGTCCGTTGGTGTGAGCGAGGTTCCTTCGCCTGTGCTATAGCTCCATTGTTGTCACAATAGAGCTCAATGGGGTCAGCAATGCTAGGAACCACCCCAAGTTCAGTGATGAACTTACAAATCCAAACTGCCTCCTTTGCTGCCACTGATGCAGAAATGTACTCCGCTTCTGTTGTAGAATCTGCTACTGTGTCCTGCTTCGAACTCTTCCAGCTGACAGCACCACCATTAATGCAAAATATGAACCCCGACTGCGATCTATAGTCATCCTGGTCGGTCTGGAAGCTAGCATCACTGTAACCCTTTATAGCTAGCTCATCATCGCCTCCATATATCAAGAAATATTCTTTAGTCCTTCTTAACTACTTAAGAATATTCTTGACCGCTATCCAGTGACTTTCACCTGTATCTGACTGGTATCTGCTCGTCATGCTCAAAGCATATGAGACATCAGGTCGAGTACATAGCATGGCGTACATTATCGATCCTATGGCTGAGGCATAAGGGATCTGATCCATGCGGTCTCTCTCCTCTCTAGAAGAGGGACCTTGAGTCTTCGAAAGACTCACGCCATGTGACATCGGCAGAAATCCCTTCTTGGAGTTCTGCATGGCAAACCGTAGGAGTACCTTGTCAATGTATGTACTCTGACTTAGGCCAAGCAATCTCTTAGATCTATCTCTATAGATCTGTATCCCTAGAATGCGGGATGCCTCACCTAAGTCCTTCATTGAGAAGCAACTCCCTAGCCAGGTCTTGATAGACTGAAGCATAGGGATGTCCTTCCCTCATCCACATACAATATGAGGAAGACAACTATATCCCCTACAACCTTCTTGTAGACACAAGGCTCATCTTCGTTCTTGATGAAACCAAACTATTTGATTGCATCATCAAATCGAAGATTCCAGCTCCGAGAAGCTTGCTTTAGTCCATAAATGGACCTATGTAGCTTACATACTCTGCTAGTATGCTATGGATCTACAAAACCCTCAGGTTGTGTCATGTACACATCCTCGAGTAGGTTTCCATTCAGAAACGCGGTTTTGATTTCCATGTGCCATATCTCATAGTCATGGTAGGCTGCAATAGCAAGCATGATCCGAATGGACTTAAACATCGCTACTGGAGAAAATGTTTCATCATAGTCAATACCATGAATCTGCTTGAAACCTTTAGCTACCAAGCGACCCTTATAGATAAGTCCATCCATGTCAGTCTTTCTCTTAAAGACCCACTTACACCCAATGGGTTTTACCCCTTCAGGTGGATCAACCAAAGTCCATACTAGGTTGGTGTACATGGATTGCATCTCGGATCTCTTGGCTTCTAGCCATTTCTCGGAATCTAGTCTCATCACAGCTTCCTGATAGGTGGTAGGCTCATCCTCTATGAGCACAACGTCATTATGGTCAGACAAGAGAAATGAGTATCTCTCAGGCTGACGACGTACCCTATCAGACCTGCGAAGAGGTATGTCTACTTGAACTGTTTTTTGTTCCTCAACTCTTTGTGGAACAACATCATCCACAACATTTTGTGGTTCTAGTTCAACTTCCATCGAGGCTTCAGTGCTATTGTTCGCATCTTGAACTTCTTCAAGATCGAACGCGCTCCCACTAGTCTTTCTAGAAACAAAGTCCCTTTCTAGAAAGACCCCAGTCTTTGCCACAACTACCTTGTGCTGACTGGGAATGTAGAAGTAATATCCCTTAGTTTCCTTGGGATATCCTATAAAGTAGCAATTGTCAGATTTGGGTCCTAACTTGTCTGTGACTTGACGTCGAACGTAAGCCTCACAACCCCAAATCCTCATGAAAGACACCTGGGCATCTCTCCCAATCCATATCCTATATGGTGTCTTTATCACGACCTTGGATGGAACTCGGTTGAGTATAAAAGCTGCCGTGTCTAGAGCATAGCCCCAAAGGTATGTCGGAATATCTTTGTGACTCATCATAGATTGTACCATATCTAATAGGGTACGATTCCTCCTTTCGGATACACCATTTCACTGTGGTGTTCCAAGAGGAGTGAGTTGGGATAGAATCCCACATTCAGCTAGGTAGTCCCGAAACTCATGGCTAAGGTATTCTCCACCTCGATCTGATCGAAGTATCTTAATACTCTTGCCAAGCTGGTTCTGTACTTCATTCTTGAATTCTTTGAACTTTTCAAAGGATTCAGACTTATGTATCATCAAGTACACATAACCATATCTACTGACGTCATTAGTAAATGTGATGAAGTATCTATAACCGCCTCTAGCAGCGACATTGAAAGGGCCACATACATCACTATGTATGAGTCCTAACAAATCAGTCGCTCTTTCGTTGTGCCCACTAAAGGGAGTCTTGGTCATCTTTCCTCGTAGGCATGACTCGCATATCTCATATGATTCAAAATCAAATGAGTCCAGCAAACCATCCTTATGGAGCTGGGATAAGCGCTTGTCATTTATATGACCTAAGCGAGAGTGCCAGAGGTAGGTTTGGTTCATGTCATTTGACTTGAACCTCTTGGTATTTATGTATAGATAGGGCTCTGAAGGTCTAGAATATAGAGTCCGTTTATCAGAGGTGCACTACAATAGAACATATCGTTTAAATAGATGGACCAACATTTGTTCTTTATTGTAAACGAGAAACCTTTCTTGTCCAAACAAGAAACTGATATAATGTTCTTAGTTAATGCAGGCACATAACAACAATCGACTAACTCTAGTACAAGCCCAGAGGGCAGAGATAGAAAGTAAGTCCCTACAGCAACAGCAGCAACCCGTGCTCCATTGCCTACTCGTAGGTCCACCTTGCCCCTTGTCAATGCCCTTCTATTTCTCAGCGCCTGCACATCAGTACAAAGGTGAGAAGCACATCCAGTATCTAATACCCATGATGTAGAAATAGATCGATTGACTTCTATAACATATATACCTGAAGTGGAAGTCTCACTTCACTTCTTCTTAAGATCCTCCAAGTAAACCTTGCAGTTCCTCTTACAGTGCCCGGTCTGACCACAGTGGAAGAAGGTAGCATCCTTGGCGACCCCTCCTTTAGGCATCAGTGCCTTTCCTTTGCCCTTGGTTTGGGACTTTCCCTTGCCTTTGGGCTTGCCCTTGCCCTTATGTTTCTGAACCATCAGAACAGTGTTGGGCTTAGCCTTCTTAAGGTTCAGCTCAGCAGCTCGGGCAGTGGCTTGTTAATCTCGTTCATATTGTAGTTTAGAATGAATTGACTGTAGCTATCCGGCAAGGATTGCAAGATCACGTCAGTGGCCAGCTCTTGGCCAAGTGGGAACCCCAACCTTTGTAGGTTCTCTATGTACCCAATCATTTTGAGTACATATGGGCCTACAGGAGCCCTGTCTGACATCTTGCACTGAAACAGTGCCCTTGAGATCTCAAATCTCTCATGCCTCGCTTGACCTTGATACAGTTGATGAAGATGTTCAACCATATCATAAGCGCCCATTAACTCGTGTTGCTTCTGAAGCTCAGAGTTCATGGTTGCGAGCATTAGACAAGACACATCTAATGCGTCATCTTGATGCTTCTTGAAAGCATCTCGATCAGCTTGCGGGGCAGTGACAGGAGGAGCCTCCGGAATGGGCTGCTCCAGAACGTACAGTTTACGTTCTTAGGTGAGAACTATTCTCAGGTTCCTGTACCAGTCCAGGAAGTTTGCTCCGTTGAGCTTGTCCTTCTCGAGGACAGATCGCAGGGAGGTGTTCGTATTTGACGTCATGGTAATCTACAACAGAAATAAATGCAGAAATAAGTATCATATTCTTAATCATTTAATTAGGCTTTTAACTAAATGATGCTCCCACTGAATTCTATAATTCATGTGGGACAAGATCCACATCATACTAACCCTTGAGTTAGCTTTGGCTAATACGCCCAAGACTTAGTATGATCGGTAGGTAAGGATTACCAATTACATCTCTATGCAACTCTTGTTTATAGGATCATAATCCGCATTTATATTAAAACTCGAGTTAGGTTTGGCTAATACGCCCAAGAGTTAATATAAACGTGATTTTGACCTATCTACTGTTGGAGTGTATACTGAAAGCCTAAGCTTTTGTAAACATTTGTTTTGAATAAAGAATCACATTTGGTCAAATTATCTACATTTGTTTGTAGTTGTTCAATTAATTTATATTGAAGATAACATAGCATGTGGTGTCACATGCAGAAGATAATGTTATCAGTACCTTATAAATTATAAACAGTAGCTCACGACCAAAATGGAAAGGAACAAATCATTAGAAGGTCGTAGTGTAATTAGGTATCAGTTTATCTTGACTGTATAATTACACTAGTACACTTAGAGTGTATTGAGTAGGACCATTTGAGGTCGTTTCTTTTATACTGACTTTATAAAGGAACAAAGACCTCAGTTATTATGGAAGTGTGTGCTCTTAATCCTAATATAATAACAAGCATATATATTTGATATTTATTTCTTTAATTTATCAATGGGTGAGATTTAGTTCGATGAATCAATAAGCCTGATAAGTTGGGAAATGATATCACTTATAGTGTGTGTTGTTGATTATAGAAGGAAACTGTGTCCTAGAGATACTAGGTTGATAATGTCCCCAAGAGAAGCTCATAAGGATATTCATGTTAAACCCTGCAGGTGGACTTAGTCCGACATGATGATAAGGTTGAGTGGTACTACTCTTGGACTTAGATATTAATTAAATGAGTTGTCAGTAACTCACTTAATTAGTGGACATTCGATATCTTAAACACAGGGAGACTAACATGCTCATAATAAGAAGGAGCCCAAAAAATGTAATTTGGGATTGGTGCGGTAGTTCAATATAGTTCTCTAGTGGAATGAATTATTATTGATAAAATTAAGTTGTGTGTTCGTGGCGAACACGGGATGCTTAATTTTATCGGGAGACCAAAACCAATTCCTCCTCTCGGTCCCTATCGTAGCCTCTTATTTGTAGAGTTCTATACCCACCTATACCCACCTTCTATACCCACCCAATAGGGGCCGGCCAAGCTAGCTTGGGAAACAAGCTAGGGCCGGCCTAGGTATGAATTTGGGTGGCCGGCCCTAGTTTGAACCCAAGCTAGTGGGGGCCGGCCAAATTAAATTAAAAAGGAATTTTAATTTTAATTTTTATTATGTGGAAGAAATAATTTATTAAAGAGAATTAAAATTAAAATATCTCTCTTGTAAAAGATTAAAGAAAGAGATTAGATCTCTTTCCTTATTTGTAGATTGGTGAGATATTTTATTTTCTCTTTAAAAATTATTCACATATTGATAAAATTAAAATTATAGAAATTTCTTTTATTAACCATATAGAGATTTTTAAAGAGAAATTTTAATTTTAAAATTTCTGGAAACAAATTAGGAAGTTTTAATTGTTGATTGAAACTTGTCCAATTTGTTCTCCAATGATGTGGCCGGCCAATGTAGATTTAATTGGGAGATTTTATTTTATTTTTCTCAATTAAATCATGTCAAGGAAATTGAGGAAATTTTATTGTAATTAAATTTCCTAATTTGCCTAGGCCAAGGAATATAAAAGAAGGGGTGAGGGTGCCTTCATGAAAAAACAACATCTATTATTTCTCTCCCTCTTTTGTTTCTTGGTGTGGCCGGCCATCCTCTCCCTCTCTTCCTCTTGTGGTGGCCGAATCTCCCTCTTCCATTGGAGCTCTTGTGGTGGCCGGATACTACTCGAAGAAGAAGAAGAAGAAGAAGAAGGAGAGAAAGCTAGCATCTCTTGGAGCTTGGTTAGTGTTTTGATTTTCTTCCTTGGTGAAGCTTCATCTTTGTTGGCCGAACCTAGCTAGGAGGAGAAGAAGGTGGTTGGTGGTTTCTCATCTCGGAAGATCGTTGCCCACACAACGTCCGAGGTTAGAAGAGGAATACGGTAGAAGATCAAGAGGTTTTTCTACAAGGTATAACTAGTAATTTTTATTTCCGCATCATGCTAGTTATTTATGGAAATAATACCAAATACAAGAGGCTTACGTTCTAGAATTTCGAATATGTTTTTTCGATGCTGTGTTCTTTTGTTTTTCTTTTCCTTGTGATTTGATTGTTCTCTTTGGTTAACCTAAAGTTATTTTAGGAAATTAAATATTAGCTTTCTATAAAAGGTTTTGTCTAGTCGGTGGTGGTTGCTCCCATATCCAAGAAGGTCATGTGCCTCGCCACGTCAGTACTGGGAACCAATTATGGAAATTAATATTTAATGGAATTAATAACTTAAGGAGACTTGGGTCGAACGTGTAAAGTTCCACAGGAGATCCAAGTCAAAACCTAAAAGAACAAATAGATTAAGTTTTGGATCAAACGTGTTAAGTTCCGCAGGCGATCCAAAATTTAATTTAAAAGAACACATGGTAGCTAGGAAAAGGTTCAGACCTTTGTACAAAATTTTTTATACAGTGGAACCTATAGGTTTTCCGAGTAGCAACCAACATCTACCAACCATTGGATAATGCCTATAGTTAAACTCGATCCAATTGAGTTCACTAGTTACTCAATCTAATTGAGTTGTACTCACCCATACGTTGATAGGCGGGACCAAAATTGTCCCTCCGTACCCTACCAAGATAGTATGTGTTGCTCTGCTTTTGCAGATTCAACAACAACATGCGATCGAGGTAGTGGTAGGTATCACGGCATGGTAGGCATTACGAGTTGACGCTATTTAGATCTAATCTAAACGATGATGCGTATCATATACTCGATAGATCTAATCTAATCAAAGGGTGCATCATGTGCACGACTTAGATCTAATCTAATCGTTAGGCACTAATTAATTACTTAATTAACTAGCATGCATCACATACACACAAAAGCAATTAATTAAATAATTTTGTGATTATGTCATGGCCCTACTACGATCTTCTCAAGCCAATGAGAAGATCGGATGGTCAACCTAAGGTCAACAGCTTCTCAAGCTCCTTCCTTTGACCACCTCGTGTTGCTCGCGCCCTCCTCGTAACTCCGTCTCGAGTGGACCTTCCACCGCCTCAAAATTTACATTACATTTTGAAACTCGAGTTACATTGGAGTCTAAATCTAATTTACAACAAGAATAAAAGAGAAAGGCACGACGCACAGGTCGCGAAAAAAAAAAAAATACAACACGCACATCACATCACGGCACGCAGGCCGTATTATGAATTACAACACGAATTATCCAATCGAATTGGGTCTTTGGGCCATGACTATCACAAAAAATAATATATAATTCAAAATTATATATTTTTATAATTTTCTGTAATTTTTCTATAATTTTTTTATAATTTTTACGAGTACAATTTTCCGACGGTTCCGTTTAGCGGTTTTCAGGCGCAATCGCGGAACTAATCCCCTTGCGGGGTCAGGGGCAGCGCCCCTACTTGCGATCTAACCATCGCGAGGGTTCCATTGCGATCTAACAGCGACTTAGCCTGCTGTCCCAAAATGTTTTTGGGACGAAACTTGGCCGTTTGGAAAATTCTTCTCGGTAGTCGAAGCCTTCAAGTATCGAAACACATGTGCTTCGCTTCTACGAGAAAAATACCCATAAAAACTATAAAAATCATAAATTTACAGAATATTACATAACTAAAAATTTTTCATAAAACACAAAATAAACTCGTATTCATATTCGCACGTGGCTCTGATACCACTGTTGGGTTTTTCGGGCCTCGAAAACCGCATTTTCGCGTCGCGGAAACCCCGAAAGCCCCAAAGCCAACGGATCCGTGCAAAGAAAAATTTCAAAAACTACGAATACGAGTTTCTACCGAGATCTACTCCTAGATCTACATGGAAAATGGGTTATACCTTTGAAGCGAAGTCTTTCGCGTTCCCGCTCGTCCTAACGGTGCCGGATCTCAAGAGTATCAAAATAGATACTCCTCTAGAAGTATCCACACGAACCAATTAGGTGGAGAAAGACCTAAACGAAGGTGTGCTAGCACCTTGATAGGTCACGGCAAGAAAGGATAAGAGGGAGAGGGAGAGCTTGAGAGGAATAAGATGGATTGAATGAAAATTCATTTTCATTCATTCTCTTGTGTGGCCGGCCACATGAGTAACTCCCACTCATTTAATGTGGCCGGCCACATTAATGAGAAAGGAGGCTTGTAACCTCCATGAGGTGGCACACCATGATGATGTGGAGCATCATCATTGGTCCACATCTTGCCATCTCACTAATGATGTGGCAATTAGTCAAGTCAAACTTGACTCTTCCTCTTCCTCTCAAGTCAAGTCAAACTTGACCAAATCTCTTCCATGGTTGATCTAATCTAACCATTTGATTCAATCCAACTTAATATAATGAATCTAATTCATTAAATTAAGTTGATTTAATGAGTTATAATCTAAATTAGACTCATTGAATACATGAATCAACTTCAGTCCAACTCAATTAGCCCAATTTGGATTACTCTTAATCCAATTTGATTCATCAAATGAATCTAATCCTCTTGGTTCATCATATGAACCTAATCTCCATCTAATTGTCCTTAGTGTGTGACCCTATAGGTTCTTGTAACGTTGGCAATGCCCCTAAACCTATTTAAGAGCATAAGTAATGAGCGGTATCTAGCAACACATCATTACTACCCAAGTTACAAGAATGTTGAGATCCAACATCACCTTGTGACTACTAATTGTGACTCCTCACAATATATGACAAGTGTCCTTCTATCCTAGACATCGATATTGATCAATGTGATGCATAGACCGTGTCATCCTCTGACCAATCTAAATCTTCAACTCCAAGTAGACTCACTCAATCAAATGAGCTCAATATCTCATATTGACTCATTTGGGCATGGTCATGCACTTCGTGGTCTCACTCTATCAAGAATATCGATGTCCCTCCCATCATATAGGAGGGATAGATCCCATCTACTTCACTCACATCCCTCTACATAATTCGTTACATACCCAGTAATTGCTTTTATAGTCCACCCAGTTACGGGTGACGTTTGACGAAATCAAAGTACATAACTCCTTATGTAGGGATCCATGGTGAGTTCAGGTCTAAGGAATAGTAGTCATACTAATAGCCACATGAGAAAGTATATAACACTCATATAACGATCCATGATACTTTCTCATGGTGGGTCATTCAGTATACATTTCTCTAATATATACCCATGTGTCAACTTGATATCTCTATATCCATGACTTGTGTGATCAAGTCATCGAGTTGACCTACATGCTAGTCTTATTGCATTAACATTGTCCCTGAATGTTAATACTCTACTAGGAATGATTAAGAGTAGTGTTCCCTATATCATCTCACTATCGATTCAACCAATCAATTGATATAGGTAAGAACCTTCTACTCAAGGACATTATTATACTTAGTTTATTTGACACCAATACAAGTAAGTATAATAACCAAAAAATCAAAACAAATGCCTTTATTTATATAGAATATGATACAACAAGTCTAAAATACAATCATCAAATGATTGGCTCTAGGGCTCTAGCTAACAACATGAACTAAAACAAAACTAGAAAATAGAAATAGAAAGGTAATGCAGGAAACTAGGGCTTATGGAGGTTCTAGGAGATTTGGTTTCTTTGTGATACTTATCAATATAATATGGTCTACCAACCCTATCCTCAATTGTCATGCGTTTGCAAGAAGTTGTCGGTTATCTTCTACAGAAAACACCGGCTAGGGACATTAATCTACACCTTAAGAAACTAAATAGAAACAATTCCTATGAAGTCCGTTAGCGGGGCAACCATGTCACGACGCTCCTCGGTCATACAACATAGAAACTCATCACTAAACAATTCACATAAAGATATAGGGCACAACGCATTCATCCATCCCTCTTCTTTGTAGATTCTTTCATCATCCTTCAAGGTGATCCCCTAAATGTCCATTAACTGGGCAACCCTATTACAACACCACTCGATCTTATAATCTAGAGAATTCCTCTACAAGATCCACAAGAATTACAAACATCCAATCAAGAATGGTAATTAGATCCAAACACAACAATCTACACGAGATTGAATTGATACAAAACATAACAACATCATCGAAACAAGAAGTTGGCAAATCCATGAATTCATACATCAATTCACATCACAAATACTCCTTCCATCCTAGAACAAGAAGATCTACTCCATGAAATAAGAGAAAAAAATTGAAGACAAGATGATCATAAACATTTCGATCTCAATCAAGAAGATAAAGAAGAAATGCTTATCTAAAGATGATGAGTGATCTTCGAAACCAATCTGTGCCCCCAGAGTTGAATCTTGGATTGAAAACTCCTTGAAATCGCCGAATCAACACCCAAAAGGTGAAGGAAAGCCTCAAGATTCGATCTCCCCAAAGGGAGAGCTTTCCCTCTTTCAAAGGAGGAGAAACCCTTATATATAGCAGGGGGTTTGGGCGCCACACAACCCATGGTACGGCCGTGTGAATCTCACACAGCCTTGCCTACTTCCCTCTTAGCCAGAGTCACACGGCTGTGCCATGCTTTATCGGATGCCTTGCACGGCCGTGCAGATCCACACGACCTAGCAATATTTTGCTTCTGGAAATGTCACACGGCCGTGTGGCACACACGGCCAGGCAATGCTTGGTTTCTGGAAGGCTTACACGGCCATGTAGATTCACATGACCATGTTCTGAATTAGCTTCAAAAGTGACATGGTCGTTTGGCTCTCACACGGCCGTGCCATTCTCCTTCTCTGCTGAAGTTGCACGGCCAGCCAGCTTCACACGGCCAAGGGCATTTTCCTTTGGCATGGTCGTGTGGCACTCATGGCTAGTGTCTTCTTCCTTCATTTGATTGTTGAATTGGCCACAAACATTAATTCTACTCCAAATTCGACCCCTATAGACAGAAAACACACATGAGCAGATCTCTGAATAAACAAGAGCAAAGATGCTAAAAGTAAGCAAGGAGAATGACAATGCATAGATAAAACATGCGTAAAATATAGTAATGTGCATCAAAACATGCTAAACAAGTATTTACAATCTACGCACATCACCTACCACCTTTAGTAACTGAGGGTTCCCCTATCTTTATTTTCCCTCTCCTTCTCTCCATAGTTCCTTATCATCCTCCACGTCTACCCCTACCTTCTCAATATTATTTTTTTTTTTTTGTGGGGTTCTCTAACGACCACCTGGGTAGAGGCTTGTAAAGAGATTGAGAAACTCACTCCTCTTGAATGGGCTGACCAGTCTTCTTTTGAGGAAACTAAGGTAATATGCCCTTTCTCCCTCTATTTTTGATGCATTCTAATAATAATTTTTTTGATAGCGGTGGATTACTAATATGAATATGGGCTGACACATGTATGAGGAAACTCAAGAAGTGACTAGGCTAAAACTTCATGCTTCATGTTTCTGGAGCCTCCTCCTCTCAAGCCTCCAAAGAATTATCTCACCAATTACAAGAAATTTGTCAGCTTCTTGAGGCAGAGCTTGTAACTTCAATCAAATGGAAAGCCTTTGCAGAAGATTTTGAGTCTAAAGCAAAGTCAGAGATCCTTCTTCGCACTAAATTAGAGTCCAAAGTGGATACCTATGCTACTGAGAATGCTCAATTGTTATCCTAGCTACAAGTGTTGAAGGATGCTCATGCTTTGGAATTAGCTACTAAGGATGCTTCTCTACAATCCAAGAACTCTGAGCTAACCGCCTTAAATTCATCCTTAACTACAATTAAGGCTGAGCTTTCCTCGAAAGAGTCTAAATTAAAATCCTCTCAAGATGCCTTAATAGAGTACACGGCGGGTGAAGATGCCAGATTCGAGAAAAGAAAAAGGGCAATGCTAGAATCTCCTGAATTTAATTCTCCTATCGCTTGTTGGGTGCTACTCGGAATACCGTTCTGTTTCCCCTATAAAAAAATTTGTACAAGCACAGAACTTTTCTTAGCTACCTATGTGCTCTTTAGAAGTTAAACTTGGATTGAAAACGAAATTTAACATTTTTACTCCAAGTTCGTTCTTCAAAGTTAAACCTGGATTGGAAATGAAACTTAACATTTTTACTCCAAGTTCAACCCTTGTGTTCTTCTGATGTTAAATCATATTACAGAAGTTGATTAAATATTTATTTCAAGGATTGGCTTCTAGGTTATTGGCGAGACACTTGGTCTTCTTGGTTATGGGATCATCCACCACTTCCTAGACAAAGCCTTTCAAAGAAATTGAATATTTAAACTTCTCACAGTAACCTTAGGTTTAAATACAGAGATCTCAATCAAAGAATAAGATCAAAACACAAAATCGAAGCACAAAAATGAAAACACAAAATCGCTAGCCTCTTGTGTTGGTATTTCAGGATTCATACAAAGAAAACAAAACTAGTTGTGCTGCAAAATAAATAACTAGTTGTACCTTTCTTTGTAGACAAAGACCTCTTGATCTTTTTGCCGTATTCCTCTCCTCTTCTTGGACGTCGTGTGAGCGACAATCTACCAAGACAAAAACACCCGAACCCCTTTTGTTTCCAAGCCGCCTACCACCAAAAGATGCAAAGAAAGGAACGCTTCCTCCTTCTTCTTCTCCTCCTATCCGCTGGCCACCAAGGTGCTACGTCGCTTCATTTTCTTTTCCTCCAAGCCCCGCCCACCAAGAGAAGAAAAGAAGTGGGGCGCCGACCCTAGAGGAAAGAAAATAAAGAATGGGGTGCCGACCTTAAGGGAAAGGAGAGGAACTTAGTTGTGGAGAACAACTTATCAATTCTTAATTGAATTGTTGATTTTTGTGGCACAAACTCCTCTCCTTTTATAACCCTTTGCCCCAGATAAAAAAGGAGAAAAGGAAATAGATTTTTATTTATAAAAAATCTCTAGAAAAGAATTAACATAATTATTTTTAGAAAAATTACTTAAGAAAGAATTAGTATAATTCTATTTAGAAAATTTCTAAGAAAGAATCAACATAATTCTTTTTAGAAAAATCTCTAGGAAAGAATTAATATAATTCTTTTTAGAAAAATTTCTTAGGAAAGAATTAATATAATTCTTTTTAAAAAAATTCTAAGAAAGAATCAACGTAATTCTTTTTAGAAAAATCTCTAATTCTGTTGAGAAAAAATCTCCATTTTTTCTTTTCTTTTGGTTTGGTCGACCCCTTGTTTGGGCACCAAGTAAGGCTTGGCCGGCCCCTTTGTTGGGTAGGAAGCAAGGCTTGGTCAGCCCCTTGCTTGGGCACCAAGCAAGGATGTGGCCAGCCCCTTTCTTGGGTAGGAAGCAAAACCAAAACGGGTGAATGCGAGGCTTTATAGAGGCTACAACAGGGACCGAGAGGAGGAATTGGTTTTGACCTCCTAATGGACTTGACCTTCCTGTGTTCGACCCGAACACCCAACTCAAGTTCATCAATAATAACTCATACCACTAAAAAGTTATTATTGAACTACTGGACCAATCTCATATTACAATATGGGCTCCTTCTTATCATGAGTGCGTTAGTCTCTCTGTGTTTAAGATATCGTATGTCCATTAATTATATGAGTTACTAGCAAATCACTTAATTAATATCTAGCTCCAAGAGTAGTACCACTCAACCTTATTATCATGTCAGACTAAGTCCACCTGCAGGGTTTACATGATAATCCTTATGAGATTCTCAAGGGGGCATCATCAACCTAGATTACTAGGACACAGTTTACTTTTATAATCAACAACACACCATATAAATAATATTATTTCCTAACTTATCGGGCTTATTAATTTAACTGAATAAATCTCACCCTTTGATAAATTAAAGAAATAGATACTAAGTATATGTGTTTGTTATTATATCGGGATTAAGAGGACGCACTGATGGTTGCTACTCGGAATACCGTCCTAGTTCCCCTGTATAAAAATTTGTACAAGTATAGAACTATCCTAGCTACCCATGTGTTCTACTAAAGTTAAATTTGGATTTCAAATGATGCTTAACATTATTAATCCAAATTTTCCCTTTAGAAGTTAAACATGAATTGGGAACGAAACTTAACATTCTTACTTCAAGTTCAACCGATGTGATCTTCCTAAGTTAAACCATATTACATAAGTTTATCAAATATCTATTTCAAGGATCGACTTCCAGGTCAAATGTAGTGAGTCACTAGGCCTTCTTGGATATGAGATCATCCACCACGCCCTAGACAAAGCCTTTCAAAGAAATCAGATATTTAAACTTCTCATAGTAAACAAGGTTTAACAATAGAGACCTCAATAGAAACACATTATCGAAACATGAAATCGAAACAAAAATTGATAACAAAAATGATAATTAAATCGATAACCTCTTGTGTTTGGTTTTTCAAGATCTATACAAAAGATGAACTAGTTATGATGCGGAAACTAATAACTAGTTATATCTCTTGTAACTTATAAACCTCTTAATCTTCTATTGTATTCCTCTTCTTATCTCGAACATCGTGTGGGTGACGATCTACCAAGATGAGAATCCACCCAAGCCTTCTTCTTCCTTTCAAGTATCAACTACCAACTTTCTCCAAGAGATGATGAAGTTCGGCCACCAATTTTCCTCCAAGGGATGCTAGACAAGAGAACCTGCTTCTCTTCTTCTTCTCCTTCAAGCAACCAACCATCAATGGATCTCCACACCAATATGCCACCTACCTCCAAGAGGGAAAACAAAGGAGAAGAGAGAAAGAGTAAGGGCCGACCACCACCATGTAACACCCACGAAATTATAAGATAAGTATATGAGTATTGTTTTCTTTAGAGCATAGAAATAAAAAGAATAAGAGAAAAAAAAAAGGGAAATAGAAATAAATATAGAATAAGAAGAGGTGAGGTCAAGGATTGAACCTTGAACCTCCCACAAATAATGGAGATAAATTGATGCATGATAACCACTAGGATAAGGAATAATATTTGGATAGAAAGGAATGAAAAATTTAGTTAAAGATGAGAAGGAAATAAAAGAAAACTAAACAAAAGAACAAGAGAAAACCAAGTGGCTTACCTCCTCTTCCTCTTGGTTAAGAGAAGAAGCAAGCAAAAGGTAAATTGCCTACTTCCTTCCCTCTCTCTCTATTTTCGTGGGAATTAAAGGAGTGGGGGAAAAGAGGAGTTGAGGGAATGAATGAAGACATGTTTCATTGGCAAAGGAATAAATAGATTGGGAGAAGAAAAACAAGAGATTAAATTTCTTTTCTTCCTCCTTCCTTCTTCTTCTTCATTCTTCACCGAACCAAGAACCCCTTCCCTCTCCTTATTCCAAAAGATAAGCTAAGTTCCTCTTCAAGAAAACTAAATTTAGAGAGGAAACCTTCAAGATCTATCCCTTCCAAGCAAGAGAAGCAAAAGGAGGTACAAGAAGAAGAAGCTCTCCCCTTCCTTGGCACTTAGGATACTTTTCTTCTTAAGGAAAACCACAAGCGAAAGGATGTAAGTTTCCCTCACCTGTGGTACAATAGCTTTTGTGAGGTTTGGTTACATAAAAATCTAAGATAATTTCATGAAGAATTTCGGCCAAGACAAGACCAAAAGGAAGGACCTAGGAAATATAAAGACCTAAATTTTATCATGCTCAATATGCTTCTTGTAACATGTATCTTAAGGTAGGGATTTATCTAATGTTCATATTTTAGAATGTTTGATTGGAACTTAGAGTCATACCCTTAGACTCTCGGCCAAACATGATTAAAGGGGATAGATAAGTTAAGACTCAAACTAAGCATGCTTCTTTTTGTTTTATGATAAGTACTTCATGATGAGAAAGTGGTTAACATGATATGCTCATGCCTATATGATGAATAAAATTTGTTCCATGCTCCTAAGTATTCAGCCATGATAGAATTAAGGGCCTAGAAAAATTGTTAAACCTAAACTAATTATGCCATGATCCTCCTTAAGACAAGTTATGAAATTAATATGACATGCTCATGTTGTAGTGAGGTTAGGACTTGTTTTCATGCTCCATGAACTTTCTGCCACATTAAGTTTAAGGGCCTAGGAAACATGGAACCTAACCTAATTATGCTCATGTTATTCCTTGTAATATTTGCTACGAAATTTGTTTAGGGTTCTCATGCTTTTATGACACTTGAACCCTAGATTCAAGCCTTGAAGGTTTCGGCCACATTAAGTTTAAGGGCCTAGGGAACTTGGAACCTAACCTAATTATGCTCATGTTATTCCTTGTAATAATTGCTATGAACTTTGCTTAGGGTTCTCATGCTTTTATGACACTTGAACCCTAGATTCAAGCCTTGAAGGTTTCGGCCACAATAAGTTTAAGGGCCTAGGAAACTTGGAACCTAACCTAATTATGCTCATGTTATTCCTTGTAATATTTGCTATGAAATTTGTTTAGGGTTCTCATGCTTTTATGACACTTGAACCCTAGATTCAAGCCTTGAAGGTTTCAGCCACATTAAGTTTAAGGGCCTAGGAAACTTGGAACCTAACCTAATTATGCTCATGTTATTCCTTGTAATATTTGCTATAAAATTTGTTTAGGGTTCACATGCTTTTATGACACTTGAACCCTAGATTCAAGCCTTGAAGGTTTCGGCCACATTAAGTTTAAGGGCCTAGGGAACTTGGAACCTAACCTAATTATGCTCATGTTGTTTCTTGTAATAATTGCTATGAAATTGGTTTAGGGTTTTCCATGTTTTTATGACACTTGAAACCTAGTTCCAAGCCTTGAAGGTTTCGGCCACAACAAGTTTAAGGGCTTAGGAAACTTAGAACCTAACCTAATTATGCTCATGATGTTTCTTGTAATATTTTCTATGAAATTAGTTTAGGGTTCACATGCTTGAATGTTGATTTTAACCCATGTAATGCTTGATAAGATTCGGCCATGATAAGTTTATAAACTTAGGAAACCTAGAACCTCACCTAAACATGCTCATGATGTTTCCTTATGGTATATGATACGATATTGGTTTAGGGTTTACATGTTTGTATGTTGATTTCTAACCTAAGACACAACTATATGTTTCGGCAATTATATGACATTAGGGTTAGAAATCTAAATATGATATCCATGTATCTCACATGCAATGTTTTATGAGGTGGCAAGAACTTGCTATGTTTCTATGTTTAATTATGTGCACTTATGATCTATGTATGATGGTAAACTTTATACTGAGCTATGTGCCCAAGTTATGCTTGCTATTTATGATGAGTTGTGTGCCCAATTTATGCATGATATTTATGATGAGCTGTGTGCCCAAACTATGCATGTATTTATGATGTGTTGTGTGCCCAAATTTTACATACCATTATGATGAGCTGTGTGCCCAAATTCTATATGGTATGATATGATAAGAATTATGATATGCATGAAAGAACAAGAACCATGATATGTATGACATGATATTTTACTTTATATGGCTTGTACCAAGGGTGGGCTCCATAAGCGCCCCGGGGTCGATGGACTAAGAAACGGGCCTCGTTAGGGATGGGCTCCTAAGTGCCCCTAGGTCGATGGACTAAGAAACGGGCCTAGTATGTATGCCTTGTAGGGTTCAAGACTTGCTACCTTTGACCTACATAGGACGCGCGCATTTATGTATGTGGTACAAGCCGGGGCCCCCTAATCATGTTATGATTATGTTTAAGTAATAAGTTTTCAAAGGACATGTTGCATATATTATTGCATGAATCATGTTTTGAAAGTCATCTCGCTTAACACTTTATGATTATGATACGATATACCATGATGCTTATGATTAAGACATGTTATGTTAGGATGAACTTTATGATTATGTTATGATGTGTTATAATCATGATTATGTTATGTTAGAATGCACCTTATGATTTTATCATGATATGTCATAATGCTTATGATTATGTGATGTTATGTTAGGATGAACTTTATGATTTTGTTAAGATATGTTATGATCATGATTACGTTATGCTAGGATGCACCTTATGACTTTTTTATGATATGCCATGATACTTTACGATTATGTTATGATGTGATGCTTCTATTCATGATATGATGAATTGTCTTTATGTTTTATGCCTTGAAGTTTTTATGTATGCTATACGGTTTTTGTGAGTAGGAAAGGATCTTACTGAGCCTTGAGTGCTCACAGCTTACTTTCCTTGTACCACAGATAAGGGCAAGGAATGGATGTACTAAGGGCGCAGTAGGAGGGGGCAAGAAGGGCGTGTGTAGTAGTGACTTGGCTAAAGAGAAAGACCTGCTTCTAGTTAATAAGAATTATGTTCATGTTGTTCTTTTATGACTCTATGACACTTCATCATGCTCTTTAGTATTATGGTTAAAAAAATTATGTTAAGCATGTTATGTGACTCATATGATAGGTAGTTAGTGATGATGATTTGAAAAGTAAAGGAAAAGTTTAAAGAGGAAAAAAAATATATACTATAGATAAGACTTCCGCTATTTTAAGAAGAAAAGATAAGTAACCCCCGTCAGCTTAAGCAGGAAGGGGCGGGGTGTTACACACCAAGGAAGGGAGGAGGGGTATAGAAGATGTATTATTGTGAGGTGAGGCACTTCTACCCTCTCTTTTATATTCCTTGGTCTTGGCAAATAAGGAAAGTTTTAAATATAATTAAAATTTCCTTATATTCCTTGCCAATGACTTAAAAGGAAAGTTTTAAAACAAAAAATTAAAACATTCTTTTCTTCTTGTCATGGCTGACCATATGCTTGTTCTCCAAGCAAAAAAAGATTTTAAACAAAAATTAAAATCTCTCTTTTAAAAATCCCTTTTGTGGATAGTTCTAAAAGGAATGTTTTATAAATTAAAATCTCTCTCTTTTAAATCCTTTTATTGATATCTATAAAAGATAAGATTTAAAATAAAACATGATTTCAAGAAAGAAAAGTTTTATCAAAAAATGAAAATCTTTCTTTCACATTATAGATAACTACAAATAAGGAAAGATTTCAAATCTCTCTTTTATTCCTTTGTAGAAAGCTATAAAAGGGAATATTTTAAAATTTAAAACTTTCTTTTAAAACCAACATAAAAGAAAGTTTTCAACAAAATAAAACCTCCTTTTATGACTGATCTAAAAAAGGAAAGTTTTATATTAAAATCATCCTTTTAAATCTTTTAAATGGATCTCTATAAAAGGAAAGATTTTACAAAATAAAACGTCCTTTTCAATTCAATGTGGCCGACCACCCTTGCTTGGGCTCCAAGCTAGGGCCGACCACAACTTGAACCCATCTAACCTTGGTTTGGACGACCCTAGCTTGGGCTCCAAGCTTGGCTTGGCCGACCACCTTAAGGTTGGTAAGAAGTTGGGTTTGGGTGGATATAAGACTTTATAAATAAGAGGCTACAATAGGGACTGAGAGGAGGCTACAATAAGAGGCTAACTTATCAGTGTCTCCCCTTCAGCACATGTATTGGACTACCCCAAATCTAAATATGCTTCATACTAGGCTTTCGCTCATTCTGCAATTCTATGGGAGTAGAGGGTTCTGACTTTAGAAGGTACTATGTTCATTATCGTTTCCAGAGTATATCCCCAAAATGAATTTGGTAATTCTGAATAACTCATCATCGATCTAATCATTTCCATAAGAGTCCTATACCTTCGTTTTGCCACACCATTCTGTTGGGGTGTACCAGGTGTAGTCAGTTGAGATTGAATCCCGACTTCTAATAAGTGACTCCTAAACTCTCCTAAGAGATACTCGCCACTACGATCTCACCGTAGTGTCTTGATACTTTTACCTTGACGCTTCTCCACATCAGCCTTGTACTCTTTGAACTTATCAAAGCACTTAGACTTGAGGCACATCAAGTAAATGTACCCGTATCTCGAATACTTGTCTATAAAAGAAACAAAATATTCGAAACCACCTCTTGCCTAGATAGTCATAGGTCCACATAAATCAGAATGAACCAATTTCAACACGTCTTTGGCTCTATATCCCTTAGACTAAAAAGGCCTCTTGATCATTTTTCCTTCTAAGTAAGACTCGCAGGTTGGAAAGTTTTCCGCCACCAATGAACCCAAAAGTTCATCGGCTATTATCCTTTGAATCCTACTCAAGTTAATATGACCTAGCCAAAGATATAATTGGTTCATTTCTGAAGGTTATTTTCTCTTATTAGAGTTAGAAAATGTCTTATTAATTTTCATCTGTTGCATCGTGGGAGTTATTGGATTTGTATAAATTTCCAACCAACATACCAGAACAGGTAACTTTCCTATTTTTCTTGATAACAACTTTGTTATCAAAAGAGATAGAATATCAAGTTCCTTGAGTAGTTTAGAAACTGAAATCAAGTTCTTTCTAAAACTTGGTAAGTAAAGACAATTTCTTAAAATCCATGTTTTATTCCTATTAGAGGATAAACATCTCTCACTCCAACAGCTGTTCCTTTTGCAGCAGTGCCCATGTAGACGGTGATTTCCCCGTCATATAGTTGTTGGATTTCCTGGAACCTCTGAAATGAATTGCAGATATGATCAGTGGTTCCCATATCTACAGACCAGGTACTGGTAGATAACACTACTAAACATGTTTCAACAACTAATGAATAAAATACACCTTGATTGTTCTCAGTTTTGATAGGACAGCCCACCTTAGTGTCCAAGTTTTATTTTCAATCATTATAATTGGGACTACTAAGTCTATTCTATAGTATAATAGCTAGGGGATTGAAAAACATTTTAAATCCTATGAATCACAAAAATATTTGGTCAAGACCAACACCTCAAAATCTCCGTGAATTTTGTATGCCACGTTAGTGTGGACGTATACAAATTCAAACATTTGTTAGAGAATATTTTATCCATTAATTTTATTATCTTGTCAACCTATTTTTATGACAAATAAAATTAATAGTTGGTCTATCTTCGATCAAATATTTTGGTCAAAACTTTAGAATTTAAAATAATATTGATTCCTTAAAACAATATCATTTAATTTCACCAACACCTCAAACACCGTGAATTTTGTATGCCACGTTAGTGTGGATGTATACAAATTCAATTGTTTGTAAGATGAGATTTTACCTATTTTATTTTGTCAACCTAACTTTATGACAAATAAAATTACCTCAAACACCGTGAATTTTGTATGCCATGTTAGTGTGGACGTATACTAATTCAGACATTTGTAAGAGGGAGTTTTACCTAGCTTTATGACAAATTAATAGTTGGTATTCCTTTGGTCACACAAATAATAGCAGTGATTCCGTTGGGGAGGATACTATTAAATGCGCCCAAGTGTTTATCATTACTTGATACTTAGTCCATCAAATAGGATTGTGCCCCTTTAGTTGGAGAAGATCACACGCTTCTAAATAATTTCCTATAATCATCTATTTAGGAAGTTTGGTCTAGTGATCTGCAAACAAACTCATCCATTGTGGAGAGAGGCACTCAGAGCCAACACGCAAGTTTGTTTGCATTACTTCCCACTTAGTTTTTTAAGATGAGGATTTTAACATGCACACACACACATCACAACAAATAAAAGCAATAAATATGGAAAAACAATTTTCCAACTATTATGGCCTTTTCCATCACTGTCCTCCGTGTGCTTCCAGCCCTAGCAGTCGTCAAAACTAGCTGCCAACCCTAGGGCTCATGTCATCGCGTCCATCGAGCTTCCTTTTCCACTGTGCCTCTGGTCTTCAAATAGCACCACGCCTCGCAAGGAAACGATCCGCGACAAAATAGAATTTTACATATATCGATCCTATTTTTCTCAAAGGAATGTACATAAAGTCTAGATCGAACAAAAATGTAAAATCCTAAAACTAATGCAGCTCCTGCTGTATTTAATAAGTACAATCATGCACACACATAAAATGCCCTCGACATGTTCGATGGTCCAATCACACACAATCACAATAGGCCATAATAGTTGGAGCCTGCAACCACAGAGTTAATCTATATGCACATCCTACTATTATCCTACCTAAAATATGTATGACATGTGCATAATTAAACTAAAACCAAACACACAGAGGCTAACCCTAGCTTTGATATCAATTGATGGTTGCTACTCGGAATACCATCCTAGTTCCCCTGTACAAAAATTTGTACAAGCATAGAACTATCCTAGCTACCCATGTGTTCTACTAAAGTTAAATTTGGATTGCAAACGATGCTTAACATTATTAATCCAAATTTTTCCTTTAGAAGTTAAACTTGAATTGGGAACGAAACTTAACATTCTTACTTCAAGTTCAACTGATGTGATCTTCCTAAGTTAAACCATATTACAGAAGTTGATCAAATATCTATTTTAAGGATCCGCTTCTAGGTCAAACGTGGCGAGGCACTAGGCCTTCATGGGTATGGGATCATCCACCACTTCATAGACAAAGCCTTTCAAAGAAATCAGATATTTAAATTTCTCACAGTAAACAAGATTTAACAATAGAGACCTCAATAGAAACACATTATTGAAACATGAAATCAAAACAAAAATCGATAACAAAAATGATAATTAAAATTGATAACCTCTTGTGTTTGTTTTTTCAAGATCTATACAAAAGATGACCTAGTTATGATGCGGAAACTAATAACTAGTTATACCTCTTGTAACTTATAGACTTCTTAATCTTCTATTGTATTCCTCTTCTTATCTCAGATATCGTGTGGGCAACGATCTACCAAGACGAGAATCCACCCAAGCCTTCTTCTTCCTTTCAAGTTTTAGCCACCAACTGACTCCAAGAGATGATGAAGTTTGGCCACCAATTTTCCTCCAAGGGATGCTAAACAATAGAACCTCCTTCTCCTTCAAGCAACCACCCATCAATGGATCTCCATACCAATATGCCGCCGACCACCAAGAGGGAAAACAAAGGAGAAGAGAGAAAGAGTAAGGGTCGACCACCACCAAGGAAGAGAGGAGAGGAATAAAAGATGTATTATTGTGAGGTGAGGCACCTCTACCCTCTCTTTTATATTCCTTGGTCTTGGCAAATAAGGAAAGTGTAACGACCCGACCCTCTTGGCCCATTTGGTGGCCCATTTGGCGACCCTCATGTCGTCGACCGTCGGCCCTTATGTCGTCAGCCCATTTGGCGACCTCTAATGTCGTCGACTGACGACCCTTGGCCGTGTCATTACTCACTAGGACTTTCTACCCCTGGCAGTGGATTTTTGCCTCCCCTGGGATTCGAACTCTATACCTCCAGGCTTAAGTACTAGAGTTTATGAATCCAGGCCAGAGAGTCAAAGCAAAACACCAAAGACCAGGAGGAGTTCTTCAGCCTCTTCCAATACCAGAGTGGAAGTGGGAAGACATATCCATGGACTTCATAACAGGTCTTCCAAGAACTACAAATGGGTATGACGCAATATGGGTAGTAGTGGACAGATTGACTAAGTCTGCCCATTTCCTAGCCATCAAGGTGTCCCACTCCATAGAGCAGTTGGCACAACTATACGTTAAGGAGGTGATCAGACTTCATGGAGTTCCTAAATCTATCGTTTCTGATAGAGATGGCCGCTTCACATCACACTTTTGGGAGTGCGTTCAGAATGCACTAGGCACCAAACTCAAGTTCAGCACAGCTTTCCATCCTCAGATTGATGGACAGATAGAGCGAGTAAATTAGATTTTAGAAGATATGCTCAGAGCTTGTGCGCTGGATTTCAAGGGAAGTTGGTGCAAGTATCTATGCTTCGCTGAGTTTGCCTATAATAATAGTTATCAGGCGACCATCAAGATGGCACCATATGAGGCACTGTATGGCAGGAAGTGCAGATCACCCCTTTGTTGGCAAGAAGCAGGTGAGAGAAAAGAAATGGAAGTAGAGCAGGGTATTCAGACAGAGCTGATAGATGAGACTACTTAGGCAATCCAGAAAATCAGATAGAGAATTGAGATTGCCCAAAGCAGACAGAAGAGTTATGCTGACACACGCCGTAGGCCACTGGAATTCCAAGTAGGAGTGTCAGACTTCCTCAAGGTCGCTCCTATGAAGGGAGTGATGAGATTTGGCAAGAAGGGCAAATTAAGTCCTCGCTATGTAGGACCTTACCTGATCATAGAGAGGATTGGGAAAGTAGGACTTACCACAAGACATGTCAGCAATACACGATGTATTTCATGTCTCCATGCTAAAGAAGTGTCTCCACGACCCAAGCCAAGTGATTCAGTCCCAGTCAGTGCAGATCCAAGAGGATCTTAGTTATGAGAGCAGACCTACACAGATAGTGGACAGAGCAGTTAAGAGATTAAGAAATAAAGAAGTACCACTAGTGAAGGTCATCTGGCAGAACCAGAAGCACGAGGAAGTCACTTGGGAGCGAGAGGATAGTATGAGACAGAAGTATCCAAAGCTATTCTAAGTTCGAGGACAAAATTTTTATAAGGTATGGGGGATTGTAACGACCCAATTTTCCCTATTTTAAGTTCTAAAAGTCCATAAAAATATTTGGAAATACTTTTAAAATATTCTAGAGATTTTTAGAAATTTTTAGAGTATTTTTACGTAATTTTTAGAGGTCGTTTAGTATGTTTACAAAATGAAAGAAAGTTGGTAAAAAATTTGTCAAAACCGAAGCTCGAACCCATGACCTCGGGTCGGACCCGACCTAACTAGACGCGGCCAACCAACTGAGCTACGCTCATTTTGTTAACCAGATATGTAGAGATAGATACTTATAGTGTAGTTATAATGGGAATCGGTTTTTTTTAAAAGGATCAAAAATTTTCCCCGAAACCCTATATGTTCTATCCCTTCTCCTCCGCGACGGCGCTGCTCTTCCCTTTGGTGAGCGTTCCTTCTCGGGCGAAACCGAAGAAACCCTAGTTTCTTCTCCGACGGTCGGCGGAGGGTTGTTTCCGAGAATTCTTCACATTCTCGTGATCTTCCCGACGTGAAGAGAACGCAGACGCGAAGAAGGTGCTGCGATTTCGAGTCTCGCCGGAACCCTAGAAGCCTCTTCTCTTCTTGGTTGTAAGTACTATTCACCTGTGGTAGGAGTTGCTCCGAGCTTTCGGTTTTCATTTCCTTGCATTCAGATTTTTCTGCGCCGAGTAGAACTATATGCTAGGGCTTCTCTCCAGGTTCTATTTATCTAGCTGAATTGCAAGGTTAGGTTTGTTATGCCGAATTTAAAGTGCTAGGGATATAGTTTCTCTTGTTTGGATCATGTGTGCAGAATTTAGGGACTTAGGGAAACATCCGAGACTTGTTTTCCTCTTGTTGTATCTGTCGTGGCATGTTTCAAAGAACTTGGTTTGATTTAAAGTCCGAACCCAAGGATTATACAGAATAGCCACAGCATAATTCAAGTAGTTGTTTTTTTTTCCAGCGTGGATGCTCCCTTGATAGTTCTGAGCATGAAAAGGGGCCTTAGTTCATGGGTATAGTTTAGATTCCCTATGGGATTTTGTTAGTTTCACAGCATGTTTATGTACTTGACTTTCATTGTGTTCGGTAAGGAAATTGGAGGTGCCTTATTTCCACGAGCCTCTTAAAGCATGCCATCTTAAGTCCTTTGCTGATGAATTGTTTCATCTTTGACATTACAGTTTTGAGTTCTTGCTGTTTCCCAGGAGCATGAGTAACTTTTAGCTTGTTTCGTGATTCCATACACATGCAATTTTGAGAATTTCTGATACTTGCTGATTATGGTAGTATAAACATGGATGAATACGTGCTGTTGGTTTTAAAGGTGTTTCCTTGAAGCATGGAAACTTAATAGCGTGAGTAGGCAGTTTAGATATTTCTGTTGTAGTTTCAGAATGTAATTTTGTAATCTTCCTATTACTACTATAAGCATGAATAGCATACATACCGTGAACAACCTCTGATTCTAGCACCTAGTTCACTTTTTAAGCACGCTTCAATTGTAACAACCGAACAACCCCCTAATTCCAGCATGTAGTTCATGTTTTAAGCATGCCTGTAGCATTTCAGTGTGGTATCCTTGTACCGAGTTTGATAAACTAGGGTTGCTGTGCAAATTTTTATGATCCGGGTTTTGCTAAGAATATAGTACTTCAATGATCTAGTTCCTTAACAATTTCATGATCTATGATTCTGTGTACTAGATGTTAGCTTACAGTAGTTATAGTAGTAGCCAAAATTCTATGATCTAGTTCCTTAACAGTAGCTTTTATTTGCTATTACGGTGTGTGTACAGTCTTACAATGCCATTATTTGAACACCAGTAGCTTCTAATTGTTATCATGTGCACGAGTACAGTCTTCAATGCTATTAGTGGAACATAGGTAGCTTTTATTTGCTATTAGTTGGACATGTATAGTTTTTTATTGTGATTAGTGGAGCAGCAGTAGCATTCACTGCCACTTAATGAGCATGCACAACTTAGTACACTAGTATGTTTAGATAGATTGTTGTTACTGTTTTAAGGGCAAGAATAACCTTGTTATAACAATTCAGAGTTAGCTTATTTTCCTACCCTATCCAGCATTTCAGTGATTGACTTTGCTCTATTTTATAGCATAATTAGTAAGCTCAAAGTTGCTTTCTTTTGCTCTATTTTATAGCATAATTGTAAGCTCAAAGTTGCTTTCTTTTGCTCTATTTTATAGCATGATTAGTAAGTTCAAAGTTGCTTTCTTTTGCTCTATTTTATAGCATGATTAGTAAGTTCAGATTTTCTTTCCTTTGCTTTATTTTATATCATGCTTAGAGAGTTCAGATTTGCTTTTCTTTGTGTTATTTTTATATAGCATGCTTGGTTAGTTGTAATCCTATACTTGTTAGATATATCTATAGGATTCTAATAGGCTCCAACAAAGGATTATAAGAAGCATGAGTAAAGAAAAAGACTAAAGTCTAGTTAAAAAGAGATAACAAGTAAATTAAAGTAAGAGGCTAGTACCCGACTTCCAAGGTTGTCGTTAAATAAATTCAGGTGACCAATTCCAAGGTCTTGGCCCTGGTAAGACCAAGGTCTTTACCTCATAGGACTAGAGGCTCGCTACCTCAGTCACTATTAGAGAGCGCGCAAAACAAAGATGGTACTAAGCCTGGGCCCAAAGAAGAAAAGAAAAGAAAAGAAAGAAAGAAGAAAAGAAAAAGAAAGTAAAAGAGAAATTAAAAGATTAATTTCTAGTATAAAGATGTAAGAAAATGAAACGAGTATTATGCTTAGAATCAATAGAAGTTTAGTTCTTTATTTAAGCCTACAGTAGTAGTTTCATTATTTTCCTATCAGTTAATGAGCATGTTTAGTATTCAGCTTTATTTCTGTATTCCATGAGTACATGCAGCTTTCCTTTTAGCATTTCAGTTTTAGTATTGTTGCATTCTTTTTATGCACTTCGAGTTTTTGTGAGATAGATTAGTACTTACTAAGTGTTTCGCTTATAGTTTTATTTTTCCTCCTACTGCAGATAAAGGAAAAGCTAAGATATGAAAGAGAGGCGACAAGGTGATGGTGGTGATGAAGGTGTGTGATGACTGGACTGTGGAGAGATCCAGAAGTAGCTGGCAAAATTGTCAAGACTTTTCTTTTAGTTCTCTTTTAATGTTATATTAAATTTTGGGCTGTAGTTGAGTTTATTTTTGCATATCTAATTAGTCTCTTTTATTATTTGTGGAGTGTTGTAGTCGTTGCTATTGCTAGAGTAGTTTTTTTTATTATTGTGATTTTATTACTGCGTGGTTGTGGAAAATATGTTCCAGTCGCCTGTGGTTGCGTATACTTTGTTTGTATTATGGATTTGGTCACTGGTACAAGGGAGACTCTGCCGAAATTTTTCGGTAGGAATTCCTCTGTGTCGTGATAAATCTAAGTGTCGCTAATAATAGCATAAGTGACACTAGTGAGCAGGTAGTAGTTAGGTAACGGTCGCCCTTAGAGAGTAGTAGTAAGAAGGTTGGTCGTTACAAAAAGTTTTAAACATAATTAAAACTTCCTTATATTCCTTGCCAATGACTAAAAAGGAAAGTTTTAAAACAAAAAATTAAAACTTCCTTTTTTTCTTGTCATGGTCGGCCACATGCTTGTTCTCCAAGCAAGGAAAGATTTTAAACAAAAATTAAAATCTCTCTTTTAAAAATTCCTTTTGTGGATAGTTCTAAAAGGAATGTTTTATAAATTAAAATCTCTCTCTTTTAAATCCTTTTATGGATATCTATTAAAGATAAGATTTAAAATAAAACATGGTTTCAAGAAAGGAAAGTTTTATCAAAAAATAAAAGCTTTCTTTCACACTATAGATAACTACAAATAAGGAAAAATTTCAAATTTCTTTTTTATTCCTTTGTAGAAAGCAATAAAAGGAAAGATTTTAAAATTTAAAACTCTCTTTTAAAACCCACATAAAAGGAAAGTTTTCAACAAAATAAAAACTTCCTTTTATTTCCTTTTATCACCGATCTAAAAAGGAATGTTTTATATTAAAATCATCCTTTTAAATCCTTTTAATGGATCTCTATAAGAGGAAAGATTTTACAAAATAAAACTTTCTTTTGAATTCAATGTGGACGACCACCCTTGCTTGGGGGCCGGCCACAACTTGAACCTATCTAACCTTCGTTTGGTCGGCCCTAGCTTGGCCTCCAAGCTTGGCTTGGCCGACCACCTTAAGGTGGGTAAGAAGTTGGGTTTGGGTGGATATAAGACTTTATAAATAAGAGGCTACATTAGGGACCGAGAGGAGTAATTGGTTTTGGTCTCCCAATGAGCTTGAGCTTCCCGTGTTCGCCCCAAACACCCAACTCAAGTTCATCAATAATATCTCATTCCACTAAAGAGTTATTATTGCACTACCGCACTAATCCCATATAACAATATGAGCTCCTTTTTATCATGAGTGTGTTAGTCTCCCTGTGTTTAAGGTATTGAATGTCCACTAATTAAATGAGTTACTGACAACTCACTTAATTAATATCTAGCTCCAAGAGTAGTACCACTCAACCTTATCATCATGTCGGACTAAGTCCACCTGCAGGATTTACATGACAATCCTTATGAGCTCCTCAAGGGGGCATCATCAACCTAGATTACTAGGACACAGTTTCATTCTATAATCAACAACACACCATATAAATAATATCATTTCTCAACTTATCGAGCCTATTGATTTAACGAACTAAATCACACCCTTTGATAAACAAAGAAATAAATACTAAGTATATGTGCTTGTTATTATATCATGATTAAGAGTACACACTTCCATAATAATTGAAGTATTGTTCTTTTATATAGTCAGTATAAAAAGATACTACCTCAATTGGTCCTGCTCAATACACTAATAGTGTACTAGTGTAATTTATTAGTCAAGATAAACTAATACCTAATTACACTACAACCACTCAAATGGTTTACCCCATTCCATCTTTGTTGTGAGCAACTATTTATAATTTATAAGGATCTGATAACATGATCTTCTATGTGTCTCCTCACGCTATGTTTTCTACAATATAAATTAAATGGACAACTACACTTAGCATAAATGCAGGCATTTGACCAATGTGATTCTTATATGTTTATACAAAAGCTAGACTTTTAGTATACACTCTAACACGTACATCCATAATAATAGAGGTTTTATTCTTTTATGCAGTCAGTATAAAAAGAACAACCTCAAATGGTCATGCTCAATACACACATAGTGTACTAGTGTAATTATATAGTCAAGACAAACTAATTCCAAATTACATTACAACTGTTCCAATGGTTTGTCTCTATCCATTTCGATCATGAGCTACTATTTATAATTTATAAGGAGCTGATAGCATGATATTCTGTGTGACACCACACACAATGTTATCTACAATATAAATTAAATGGACAACTACATTAACATGCAACATTTGATTAGAGTGATTCTCATTTCAAAATATAAATTTTCATACAAAAAGCTAAGCATTTAGTATACATCCTAACAATCTCCCACTTATACTAAAAGACTATGCTGCCATACATCTGATTCTCATCCCCTCAATATGCCCATCAAAAGCTCTCGGCAGAAGGGCCTTAGTGAAAGGATTTGCCAGGTTATCTGCTGATGCAATCTTGGTGACAACAACTTCTCCTCGCTTTACGATATCTCGTATCAGGTGGTACTTGCTCTCAATGTGTTTACTTGCCTTATGGGTTCATGGTTCCTTCGAGTTTGCTACTGCACCACTATTATCACAATAAATTGTGATAATTTTGGGCAAACCAGGAATCACATCTAAGTCCATCAAGTAGTTTGTGAGCCATACTGCTTCTTTGGCTGCCTTAGATGCTGGCACATATTCAGCTTCCATGGCGGAGTCCGAAACGCATTTATGCTTAACACTCCTCCATGTTATGGCTCCACCTCCCAATGTAAACACATACCCTAAGGTTATTTACTATTGTCCCTATCTTATTGGAAATCCGAATCCGTGTAACCTACAGGGAGTAAATCATCTGCCTGGTAAACCAGCATATAATCTCTAGTCCTTCTTAGGTACTTTAATATATGCTTTATGGCAACCCAATGTCCCTATCCTAGATTACTTTGATATCTGATAACCATGCCCACGGTAAAACAAATATCCGGTCTCGTACATAGTATTGCATACATTAGGCTTCCTATAGCCGAATCATAAGGAATTACCTTCATCTCCTCTATCTCCTTTGATGTTTTAGGACACATATCTTTAGATAAAGGTACTCCATGCCAAAAAGGTAGAAAACCTTTCTTGAAGTTTTGCATGCTAAAACGAGCTAGGATAGTATCGATGTATGAAGCTTGGGATAAGCACACAACATTCTTTTCTTGTGATCCCTTGTTACTTTGATCCCAAGAATATGCCCACATTCTCCCAAGTCCTTCTTATTGAATTGCTTGGATAACCATACCCTTACATCTAACAACACTTTGACATTGTTGCCAATGAGCAAAATGTCATCTACGTATAGTACAAGAAATACCACCACGTTTCCATCACTTTTCTTGTATACACAAGACTCATCCGAACACTGAATGAATCCATAAGAATGGATCACTTCATCAAACCGGATGTTCCAAGATCTCAAAGCTTGCTTCAGTCCATAAATGGACAGATTAAGCTTGCATACAAGATGCTCTTTGCCCTTCGCAATGAATCCCTCTGGTTGCTTCATATGAATGTTTTCTTCAAGACTTCCGTTAAGGAAAGCTGTCTTGACATCCATTTGTCAAACCTCATAATCCATATGGGCAGCAATAGATAAATGAATCTGGATAGACTTGAGCATAGCTACCGATGAAAAGGTTTCCTCATAATCGATTCCCTCTTTTTGAGTATACCCTTTTGCAACAAGCCTTGCTTTGAAGGTTTCCACCTTCCCATCTATCCCTCTTTTTCTTTTGTAGACCCATTTACATCCAATGGCTTTTACACCATTTGGTGGTTCTACAAGCTCCCAGACCTGATTAGAATACATAGATTCTATTTCGGAGTTCATTGCACTTAGCCAAGATGTTGCATCTTTATCTTGGAGTGCTTCATCATATGTCCAGGGAGTAGCTTCATGTTCACCAGGGATCAAGTCCGAAGACTCTCTCAAAAACATAAATCTATCAGGTTGCCGAATAACTCTTCCACTATGACGAGACACTACTTATAATTGTGCATCATTTGTGACACGCGTTGCAGTTTCTTGTTGTATCTCATCTTATACCGTTGGTACTAAATTAGACGTGTCCTCTCTTATTTTCTCAAGAACAATTTATTTTCTCAAGAACAATTTTACTCATGGGCTTGTGGTTCATCACGTAGTCCTCTTTTAAAAATCAGACATTGGTGCTAACAATGACCTTCTGATTTTTAGGACTATAAAATAAACCACCTTTCGTTCCTTTAGGATAACCCACAAACAAGCGAACTTCTGTACATGATATCAACTTATCAGCATCTCCCTTTAGCACATATGCTGGACTACCCCAAATCCGAATGTGTTTCAAACTATGCTTATGCCCATTCCACAATTCTATGGGTGTAGAGGGTACTGACTTAGAAGGTACCAAGTTCAGAATTTTCACTGCCGTTTCCAGAGCATATCCCCAAAACAAATTTGGTAATTCTAAAAGGGAAAGATTAAAATCTCTCTCTTTTAAATTTTCTATTGTTGTATCATAGGAGTTATTGGATTTAGAGTATACAAATTGTCAACCAACATACCAGAACAGACTGTAAGGAACTAGGGCACTAAACACGCAAAAGCGCAGCGGAAAACATCTAGTTCCTTTCCAATAAATCCATGCGAAAGGAAACCATATACTAAGTATTAATTATCTACATGAGAAAGTTATACCTTTGTTGCGTGCCCTTCGCAATCCTGATTCCAAGTTTCTTTAGATGCGGATCTTAGTGTGATCATGTGGTCGTGCCTCTATGGTATCCACATGAACAAGTCTCGTTTGTCTCACAAACTCACAAGGGGGAGAATGAAACAACCAAAGGTTTTGCTAGCAACCTTTCTTGGAGGTTTCGACCAAGTGGAAGAGAGGAGGAGGAAGAAGAGCTAGAGCACCAAAAACTCATCATGAAAATGAATTCAAAACCCCCTTTTTATAGATTCATGAAGTTGCCTCATGCCTTAATGTCAATTGTCTTGATTGACATTAATATTTGTCTTCATCCAATAAATCTAATGCATGTGGAATTCAAATGATTCACTCTTCATCCAATGAATTAATGCATCCAATGCATGCAATGCATGAGCAATTCAAATTGTTCACTCTTCATCCAATGCATCCAATGCATGAGTAACTCAAGTTGTACACTCCTCTTTCTTCATGAATTCAAATATCATGAAATCATATAATGAGTCCAACTCATTATTCATTAATTAATTCATGAAATCATATAATGAGTCCAACTCATTAATCATCAAATAATTCATGAAATCATATATTGAGTCCAACTCATTAATCATTAATCCAATTGATTCAATGAGTTTAATTTGAATTGGACTCAATCCAATAGTTGGATTTAATTGAGTCTTACTCAATGAGTCTAATTTGAATTAGACTTAATCCAATGATTCATCATATGAATCCATCTAGATTGACTTGTTCTTTGTGTGTGACCCAATAGGTTCTCATAACGTTGGCAATGTATCCAAATCAATATTTAAATACATAAGCAATGAGTGACATCTAGCAAGGCATCATTGCTACCCAAGTGACAAGAATCTCGAGATCCGACTTAACCTTTCCATGGCTATTATCTTGTATGACTCAATCTTTCTATCCTCGATATCTAGATTGATCAATGAGGCATAGACCGTGTCATCCTCTTATCAATCTTTATGTTCCTTGATCTCTAAGTAGACACACTCAATTAAATAAGCTCAATATCGCATATTGACTCATTTAAGCATTACCATGCATTCTTGTGTCCTACTAATCAAGGGGCCCATAGATATCACTTCCGTTATATGGAAGGGATAGATCCTATCTACATCACTCACATCCCTCCACATAATTTATTATATACCCAGTGATTGACTTGATAGTCCACCCTGTTACGGGTGACGTTGACGATACCAAAGTATACAAATCCTTATGTAGGGAACCGTAGTGAATTCAGGTCTAAGGACTATTCATACCAATAGTCACATGAGAATGTTTATGACACTCATACGACAATCCATGAAACATTCTCATGGTGGGTCATTCAGTATATATTCTCTAATATATACCCATGTGTCATCCTGATCTCTCATATCCATGACTTGTGAGATCAAGTCATTCGTTGACCTACATGCTAGTCTCAACGCATTAATATTGTCCCTGTATATTAATGCTCGACTAAGAACATTTAAGAGTAGTGTTTTATGTATATCTACAATATCTCACTATCAATTCAACCAATTGATATGTTGTAGATTAGAACCTTCTACTCTAGGACATTATTATGCTTATTCATTCGACACTGAATTGAAGTAAATATAATAACCAACTTTGCCTTTATTAATAATGAAATATGATACAAAAGGAGCCCTTTACAATCATCTCATAATTAGTACTAGGGTTAATACTAATAATCTCCCACTAGCACTAGTGCCAATCACTGAAATATCTAATACCCAGTGACCTAGTATGACCATCATGCTTCTTCTGTGCCAAAGCCTTGGTCAAGGGATTCACAATGTTAGCATCAGTCAGTACTCTACATATATCCACATCTCCTCTATCGATGATCTCTTAAATGAGATGGAATCGTCGTAGTATATGTTTGATCTTTGATGAGAGGGAGGTTCCTTAGCCTGTACAATAGCCCCATTATTATCACAATAGAGGTCTATTGGGTTTGCTATACTAGGAACAACACCAAGCTTGTTAATGAACTTTCTGATCCAAACAGCCTCCTTTGCTGCAGCTGAAGTAGCAATGTACTCGACCTCTATTATAGAATCAGCTACTGTGTCTTGCTTTGAACTCTTCCAGATCACAACACCGCCATTTAAGCAAAATACATACCCTGACTGCGATCTATAATCATCCTTGTCAGTTTGGAAGCTAGCATCGGTGTAACCCTTTACAACAAGCTCTTCATCGCCTCCAAAGATCAAGAAATAATCTTGAGTCCTTCTCATGTACTTAAGAATATTCTTGACTGCCGTCCAATGACCTTCACCTGGATCTGACTGGTATCTGCTCGTCATGCTTAATGCATACGAGACATCTGGGTGAGTACAAAGCATGACATACATGATAGACCTTATTGTAGATGCATAAAGAATCTGATTAATGCGGTCCCTTTCTTCTTTAGAAGAGGGGCATTGAGTCTTCGAAAGACTCACACCATGTGACATAGGTAAGAATCCCTTCTTGGACATGGCAAAACGTTTAAGCACCTTGTCAATATATGTACTCTGGCATAGACCAAGCAATCTTTTAGATCTATCTCTATAGATCTTAAGACCTAAAATGTAGGTTGCTTCACCTAGGTCTTTCATTGAAAAACAATTCTCAAGCCATGTCTTCACTGATTGAAGAGTAAGGATATCATTTCCAATGAGAAGTATGTCATCTACATACAATATGAGAAAGATGACTATGCTCCCACTAACCTTCTTGTAGACACATGGTTCATCTTCATTTTTAATGAAACCAAACGTTTTGATTGCATCATCTTCATTCTTAAAATCTTTCCTTATGTGGAAGCCATGGTTTTAAAAGAGAGTTTAAAATTTAAATCTATCCTTTTATAGCTTTCTAAAAAAGATTAAGAGAAAGGTTTGATATCTTTCCTTATTTGTAGTTAAAAGGAAGATTTTAATTTTTGATAAAACTTTCCTTTTTTGTAACCATTCTAATGGTTTTAAAAGAGAGTTTTAAAATTTAAATCTTTCCTTTTATAGCTTTCTATAAAAGATTAAGAGAAAGATTTGATATCTTTCCTTATTTGTAGTTAAAAGGAAGATTTTAATTTTGGAGAAAACTTTTCTTATTGTAATCATCCACATGTTTTAATAGAGAGATTTTAATTTATAAAACTTTCCTTTTATAACCAACGATGAAGGTAATTTTAAAAGAGAAATTTTTATTTTAAAAATTTCTGAAAACAAATTAGGAAGTTTTAATTTTGTGTTTAAAACTTTCCTTGTTAGGAGGATTTGAGGTGGCCGACCATTAATAGAAGAAAAGGAAATTTTTTTTATTAATTAAATCTTCCTTTCAATGTCAAGGAAAATAAGGAAGTTTTTATTAAAACTTTCCTTATTTGCCAAGACCAAGGAATATAAAAGAGAGGGTAGAGGTGCCTCACCACACAACAACAATAGATCTTCTATTATTCCTCTCTTCCTTGGTGGTGGTCGGCCCTCTCTTCCACTTCCTCTCCTATTCTTCTTCCTTATGTGGCCAGCGGCATCTTCATCTCAAGGAGCTTGGTGGTGGCCATATCTTGTTAGACGAAGAAGAGAGATAGGAGGCTTTGTTTCTTAGCATCCCCTGGAGCTTGGTTGGCGGTCGAAAGTTCTTCATCTCTTGAAGATTGGTGGTGGTTGAAACTTGCTTGGAGAAAAAGAAAGCTTGGGTGGATTCTCATCTCGATAGATCGTTGCCCACACGACGTCCGAGATAAGAAGAGGAATACGATAGAAGATCGTGAGGTCTATAAGCTACAAAAGGTATAACTAGTTATTAGTTTCCACATCATAATTAGTTCATCTTTTTGTTTAGATCTTGAAATACCAAACACAAGAGGCTAACATTTCTAGGTTTCGGATTTATGATTCGAATTTGTGTTTCTTTTGTTTTTCGATCTTGTGATTCGATTGTTCTTATTGGTAAAACCTAGGGTTACTATAAGGAGATTTAAAATTAAATTTCATTAAAAGGCTTGTCTAGGAAGTGGTGGATGATCCCATACCCAAGAAGGCCTAGTGCCTTGCCATGTTTAATCTAGAACCCGATCTCTGAAATAAATATTTAATCAAATTTGTAACATAGGTGGATTTGGATTAAGAATGTTAAGCATCGTTTGTGATCCAAGTCTAAAACTCTAAGAATAGATAAATTGAATTTGAAATTAATAATGTTAAGTTCTGTTTGTGATTCCTAATTTAATTTCTAAAGAACACAATAGGTTGTTAGGAAAGGTTCAGGACTTGTACAAATTTTTTATACAGGGGAACCGGTACGATATTTCGAGTAGCAACCAACATATATAACTGGTGATGTGTAGTTCTTACACTCGTGGATTTTTTTATTTTTATATTGAGGTAGGGTATGTTACCCTTGTTTCCTGCTGTGAATATTTTCTAGGTGGGTTGTTTTTTCCTCATTGTAGTGGAGTAGCTATTATATATATCTACGATGTTTTAATACTTTTTCACTTCTTTTCGTATTATGTTGTTTGCCGGAGGCTATCTTTAATAAACTACATGGAATATTTTATTTACTTTATGGTATATGTTCCAATTGTGTTGGCTTAGGATTGTGAGGCCCTTAGGGCTATGTATTTCTGGATTTATATTATCACCGGTACAGGGGAGATACTGCCGGATTTTCGCGGGCTGGGACCCCCTGGAGCCGTGATAATTTAGGTTTCCAAACCCTAATTAAGCCAATAATAAATTGTCTATTAATTCTCACTTAACCATATCAATATATAGTCCTCTTTAATGAGTTGGATTAGAAAGTCCAAATCCAACCCATGATGCCTTAACCAAAAATTAGCTCATTAACCCTTTGGTTTGGTTCACAACTAAATAAAGTTGACTCATAGCTAAACTAAATTAGTTCATGACTAAACTAACTAGGTCCAACTCTTTCATAAGAGATATAGTTCATCTGCGCTTCTGTTCCGATAAATATTTCCATAATTATCTTATGTATGGTCTAACCAAATATTTATCTCTTAATATGAGAATCCTATTCTCTAACTTATTTTACTTCTTTATAGAGACTTGCAGTACATGTGACCCAATAGGTTTTTGATTTATCTTAGTCATCCATAATTAACTACTTAATTATGAAATAATTATGATTGGTACCTAGTAGTACATCATAATCCCCAATTAACCAAAAAATCATAGTTAATTTCAGAACTAATTCTGAACCCTTTAGCAGTTGCAATGAATCATGACAAATTCCTTTCACTCATTTTATACCCACTTGGTTTAAAACATGGTTTATGTTGTTAGTTAGAGCCCTAGAGCCAATCATTTGATGATTATTGTATGGACTCGTTGTATCATATTCTTGTATATAAATAAAAGCATTTGTTTTTGGTTATTATACTTACTTGTATTGGTGCCAAATAACTAAGTATAATAGCGTCCTTGAGTAGAGGGTTCTTACCTATATCAATCGATTTGTTGAATCGATAGTGAGATGATATAGGGAACACTACTCTTAATCCTTCCTAGTCGAGTATTAACATTCAGGGACAATGTTAATGCGACGAGGCTAGCATGTAGGTCAACTCGATAACTTGATCTCACAAGTCATGGATATGGAGATATCAAATTGACACATGGGTATGCATTGGAGAATGTATACTGAATGACCCGCCATGAGAAAGTATCATGGTTCGTTATATGAGTGTCATATACTTTCTCATGTGGCTATTAATATGACTACTAGTCCTTGGACCTGAAATCACCATGGTTCCCTACATAAGGAGTTACGTACTTTGGCTTCGTCAAATGTCACCCGTAACTGGGTGGACTATAAAGGCAATTACTGGGTATGTAACGAATTATGCAGAGGGATGTGAGTGATGTAGATGGGATCTATCCCTCCTATATGACGGGAGTGACAACGATATTCTTGATAGAGTGAGACCACGAAGTGCATGGCCATGCCCAAATGAGTCAATATGAGATATTGAGCTCATTTGATTGAGTGAGTCTACTTGGAGTTCAAGATTTAGATTGATTAGAGGATGACACGATCTATGCCTCACATTGATCAATCTAGATGTCTAGGATAGAAGGACATTGTCATATATTGTGAAGAGTCACAATTAGTAGTCACAAGGTGATGTTGGATATCAACATTCTTATAAATTGGGTAGTAATGATGTGTTGCTAGATACCGCTCATTACTTATGCTTCTAAATGGGTTTAGGAGCATTGTCAACGTTACAAGAACCTATAGGGTCACACAAAAAGGGCAATTAGATGGAGATTAGGTTCATTTGATGAACCTAAAGGATTAGGTTCATGTGATGAACCAAATTGGTTTAAGAGTAATCCAAATTGAGCTAATTGAGTTGGACTCAATTTGTTTCATGTGTTAAGTGAGTCTAATTTGGACTTAGACTCATTTACATAATTTAATTCAATGAATAGAGATTTATTAAATTAAAATTGAATTGAACCAATGTTTAGATTAGATCAACCAAGGGAGAGAAGTGGTCAAGTTTGACTTGACTTGAGAGGAAGATGAAGGGTCAAGTTTGACTTGACCATTTGCCACCTCATTGGTGAGTTGGCAAAGAGTGGGCCAATGATGATGCTCCACATCATCATGTTTGCTTAAGTGGGATGCCACCTCATGGGAGTTACCAAGAGTTGTGACTCTTGGTATCCCTTGGAGGTTACAAACCTCATGAAGTGGCCGACCACTTTTAGTGTGGAATGAATTGATTTTATTTCAAGTGAATTCATTTCTTCTTCTTCTTCTCAATCTCTCATCTTCTTCTCCCTCTCCTCCACCTCCTTGGCCGAAACTTCTAAGGGTGCTAGCACAACTTTTAGTTGTTTTCTCCATCTGTTGCTTGTGTGGATACACATAGAGGAGTGTCTATTTTGATACTCTCGAGATCCGGCGAACCTTGGACGAGCGGGATACGCGAAGGGCTTCGGATCAAGGGTAAATTTCTTTTCTTCCTTGTAGATCTAGTGTAGATCTAGGTTAGAAAACTCGTACATGAAGTTTTTCAAAATTTTATAAACTTTGCACGGACCCGTGGCATGGGTTTCGGGGTTTCCGCAACATAAAAAGCGGGTTTTGCGGCCCGAAACCCCAACAGTGGTATTAGAGCCGTGTGCAAAGCGTGTACAAGTTTTGTTTTTGTTTTTATGACAAAAATTCATATCTGTAAGTTTCTGTATATTTGTGATTTTTATAGATTTTATGGGTATTTTTCTCGTATAAGCGAAGCACAAGTGTTTAGACACTTGTAGGCTTCGACTACAGAGAAGATCTTTCCGAAACGGCAAGGTTTCGCCCCAAATCATTTTGGGACAGCGGGCTAAGGTACTGTAGGATCACTAAGGAACACTCGCGATGGTTATATCGTGGGTAGGGGTGCTTCCCCTGACCCCACAAGGGGCTTCGTTCTGCGATTGCGCCCGAAAATCGCTAAACGGGACCACCTGGAATTTTTACTCATAAAAATTATAATAATTATGGAAAATTTACAGAAATTTATAAAAATAACATAATTTAGAATTATGTATTATTTTGTGTTCGTCATGGCCCAAAAGACCCAATTAGATTGAGAAAAAAATTGTGTTGTAATTCATAATATGGCATGTGTGCCATTTTGTGTTTGTGCGTGTTGTACTTGATTCGCGACCTGCGCGTCGTGCCTTCCTCTATTTTATATTCCTATTGTAAAATAGTTTTTAAACTTGAATGTATCCTGAGTTTCAAAATTTTAATGTACAAAATTGGAGCGATGGAAGGTCCACTCGAGACGGAGTTTCGAGGAGGGCGCGAGCAACACAAGGTGGTCAATGGAAGGAGCTTGAGAAGTTGTTGACCTTAGGTTGACCATCCGATCTTCTCATTGGCTTGAGATGATCGTAGTAGGGCCATGACTAATCACAAAAATATTTAATTAATTGCTTGTGTGTGTATATGTGATGCATGCTAGAATAGTAATTAATTAGCACCTTGACGATTAGATTAGATCTAAATCGCGTACATGATGCACCCTAACGATTAGATTAGATCTAAATTGCGTATATGATACACCTTATCGATTAGATTAGATCTCAATCGCGTCAACTCGTAATGTCTACCATGCCGTGATACCTATCACTACCTCGATCACATGTTTTTGAATCTACCAAAGCAGAGCAACACATATTATCTTGGTAGGGTACGGAAGGACAATCTTGGTCCCGCCTATCAACGCATGGGTGAGTACAACTCAATTAGATTGAGCAACTAGTTAACTCAATTGGATCGAGTTTAACTATAGTCATTTTCCAATGGCTGGTAGATAGGTCAAAATCACGTTTATATTAACTCTTGGGCGTATTAGCCAAAGCTAACTCAAGTTTTAATATAAAATGGGGCTCTTGATCCTATAAACAAGAGTTGCATAGAGATGCAATTGGTAATTAGTTACCTACCGATCATACTAAGTCTTGGGCGATTTAGCCAAAACTAACTCAAGGCGTAGTATGATGTGGATCTTGTCCCACATGAATTATAGAATTCTATGGGAGCATCATTTAATTAAAGGCCTAATTTGATGATTAATAGAATATGATATTTATTTATTATCTGTATTTTTCTGTTGTAGATAACCATGACGTCAAATACGAACTCTTTATCCCTGCATTCCGTCCTTGAGAAGGTCAAGCTCAACGGAGCAAATTTCCTGGACTGGTAGAGGAACCTGAGAATCGTTCTCACACAAGAACGTAAACTGTACGTTCTGGAGCAGCCCATTCCGGAGGCACCTCTTGTCACTGCCACGTGAGCTGGCCATGATGCTTACAAGAAGCATCAAGATGACACATTAGATGTGTCATGTCTTATGCTCGTGACCATGAACTCTGCGCTTCAGAAGCAACACGAGTTGATGGGGACTTATGATATGGTTGAACATCTTCGTCAACTATATCAAGGACAAGCGAGGCACGAGAGATTCGAGATCTCTAAGGTACTGTATCAGTGCAAGATGCAAGATGGGACTCCCGTAGGCCCATATGTACTAAAAATGATTGGGTATATAGAAAACCTACAGAGGTTGGGATTCCCACTTAGCCAAGAGCTGGACACTGATCTGATCTTGCAATCCTTGCCAGATAGCAATAGTCAATCCGTTCTAAATTATAACATGAACGAAATTGACAAGCCACTGCCCTGTTAGTTAGAGCCCTAGAGCTAATCATTTGATGATTGTATGGACTCATTGTATCATATTCTTGTATATTAATAAAGGCATTTGTTTGGTTATTATACTTATTTGTATTAATGCCAAATATACTAAGTATAATAGCGTTCTTGAGTAGAAGGTTCATACCTATATCAATCGATTAGTTGAATCGATAGTGAGATGATATAGGGAACACTACTCTAAATCATTCCTAGTCGTGTATTAACATTCAGGGACAATTTTAATGCAATAAGACTACCATGTAGGTCAGCTCGATGACTTGATCTCACAAGTCATGGATATAGAGATATCAAGCTGACACATGGGTATACATTGGAGAATGTATACTGAATGACCCTCCATGAGAAACTATCATGGATCGTTATATGAGTGTCATATACTTTCTCATGTGACTATTAGTATGACTATTAGTCCTTAGACCTGAAGTCACCATGGATCCCTACATAAGGAGTTATGTACTTTGGTTTCGTCAAATGTCACCCGTAACAGGGTGGACTATAAAGACGATTACTGGGTATGTAACAAATTATGCAGAGGGATGTGAGTGATGTAGATGGGATCTATCCCTCCCATATGACGGGAGCGACATCAATATTCTTGATAGAGTTAGACCACGAAGTGCATGGCCATGCCCAAATGAGTCAACATTAGATGTTGAGCTCATTTGATCGAGTGAGTCTACTTGGAGTTCAAGATTTAGATTGATTAGAGGATGACACGGTCTATGCCTCATATTGATCAATCTAGATGTCTAGGATAGAAGGACAATGTCACATATTGTGAGGAGTCACAATTAGTAGTCACAAGGTGATGTTGGATCTCGACATTTCTTGTAACTTGGGTAGTAATGATGTGTTGCTAGATTCCGCTCATTACTTGTGCTCCTAAATGGGTTTAGGGCATTACCAACGTTACAAGAACCTATAGTGTCACAAACTTATGACATTTAGATGGAGATTTGGTTCATATGATGAACCAAGAGGATTAGATTCATTTGATGAATCAAATTGGATTAAGAGTAATCCAAATTGGGCTAATTGAGTTAGACTCAAGTTGAATCATGTATTTAATGAGTTTAATTTAGATTATGACTCATTATATCAATTTAATTTAATGAATTAGATTCATTATATTAAGTTAGCTTGAATCAAATGGTTAGATTAGATCAACCATGATAGAGATTTAGTAAAGTTTGACTTGACTAGAGAGGAAAAGGAAGAGTCAAGTTTGACTTGACTCTTTGCCACATCATGAGTGAGGTGGCAAGATTGGACCAATAGTGTTGTTCCACATCATCTTGTTTTGCCACCTCATGGAGGTTATAAGCCTTCATTGCATTTAATGTGGGTTGGCCACATTAAATGAGTGGAGGTTACTCATTTGCCACAGCATTGTGAGGTGGCAAGATGTGGACCAATGGTAATGGTCCACATCTTCATGATGTGCCACATCATAGGAGTTACACAACACCTCTTAATGGCTTCACATTAATTGTGATTAATGTGGAATGGGAGTTACACTCCATGGAGTGGCCGGCCACACAAAAGTAGTGAATGAAATTTGATTTTCATTCAAGGCATTACTTCTTCTTCTTCTTCAAGAGAGAGCTCTCTCCCTTTCCTCCTCTTGCCGTGACCACACAAGGTGCTAGCACACCTTTTGTGTGAGGTTTCTCCACCTACGTGTCCGTGTGGATACTTCTAGAGGACCGGCGCTTGACGGTCTTGAGATCCGACAACTCCTTGGAAGAGCGGGAACGCGAAAGGGCACGCAACAAGGGTAAAGTTCTCAACACATAGATCTTGGAGTAGATCTAAAGATTTTGAAACTCGTATTTGTATTGCGTTCGGTTTTCCTTGGACGGATCTACGGCTTTGGGTGATTCGGGGTTTCCGCGACGCGAAAAGCGGTTTTCACGGTCCGAAAAACCAATAGTGGTATCAGAGCCACGTGCAAGGCAAGTACGAGTTTGTTTTTTGGTTTTATGAAAACTAAAGTTTCTGTAATTTTCTGTAAAATCATGATTTTTGGGTTTTTATGAATATTTTTCTCGAGTAATCGAAGCACAAGTGTTTAGTCGCTTGTAGGCTTCGGCTACCGGAAAGATTTTTCCAAAACAGCTTTGTTTCGCCCCAAAATTTTTTGGGACAGCGGGCTTGGGTGCCATTAGATCACTTAGGAGCAACTCACGATGGTTAGATCGCGGGTAGGGGTACTGCCCCTAACCCCGCAAGGGGATTTGCTCCGCGATTGCACCCGAAATCGCTAAAACGAACCTGCCGGGAAGATTTTTCCGAAACGGCAATGTCTCGGCCCAAATCGTTTTGGGACAGCGGGTTTAGGCGCTGTTGGATCGCAAAGGAACCCTCGCGATGGTTAGATCGCGGGTAGGGGCACTGCCCCTGGACCCGCAAGGGGATCCGTTCCGCGATTGAGCCCGAAACTGCTAAATGGGTCCGCCGGGAAATTTTACTCGTAAAAATTGTAAAAATTAATTTTAAAATTACAGAAAAATTAAGAAAATATATAATTTTGAATTATATATTAATTTTGTGATAGTCATGGCCCAAAAAACCTAATGTGAGTGTTGTAATTCATAATACAGCCTGCGTGCCGTTATGTGTTTGCGAGTGTTGTATTATATTCGCGACCTGCGCGTCGTGCCTTCTCTTATATTCTTGTTGTAAATTAGATTTAGACTCGAATGTAACTCGAGTTTCAAATTGTAAATGTACAAATTGGAGCGGTGGAGGGTCCACACGAGACGGAGTTCCGAGGCGGGCACGAGCAACACAAGGTGGTCAAAGGGAGGAGCTTGGAGAAGCTGTTGACCCTAGGTTGACCAATCGATCTTCTCATTGGCTTGAGAAGATCGTAGTAGGGCCATGAATAAATCACAAATAGATTAATTAGTTAATTGCTTATGTATATGATGCATGTTTAATAAGTAATTAATTAATTAGTGCCTTACGATTAGATTAGATCTAAGTCGTGCACATGATGCACCCTTGCGATTAGATTAGATCTAAGTCGTGCACAAGATGCATCCTTTTCGATTAGATTAGATCTCGATCGAACCAACTATAAATGCCTAACCGTGCCGTGATACCTATCACTACCTCGATCACATGTATTATTGAATCTGCCAAAGCAGAGCAATACATATTATCTTGGTAGGGTACGGAGGGACAATCTTGGTCCCGCCTATCAACGCATGGGTGAATACAAACTCAATTAGATTGAGTATTCCGAGTTACTCGGTTGGATCGAGTCAACTATAGGCATTATTCCAACGGTTGGAAAAGATAGGTCAAAATCACATCTATATTAACTCTCGGGTGTATTAGCCAAAGCTAACTCGAGTTTTAATATAAATGCGGATATTGATTCTATAAACAAGAGTTGCATAGAGATGTAATTGGTAATCGTTACCTACCGATCATACTAAGCCTTGAGCGTATTAGCCAAAGCTAACTCAAGGGTTAGTATGATGTGGATCTTGTCCCACAAGAATTATAGAATTCAGTGGGAGCATCATTTAATTAAAGGCCTAATTAAATGATTTTAAAAGAATATGATCTTTATTTCTGCAAATTTTTTGTTGTAGATAACCATGACGTCGAATACGAACTCTTTCTCTCTGCGTTCTGTCCTTAAGAAGGACAAGCTCAACGGAGCAAATTTCCTGGACTGGTACAGGAACCTGAGAATAGTTCTCACTCAGGAACGTAAACTGTATATTCTGGAGCAGCCCATTTCGGAGGCTCCTCCTGCCACTGCCACGCGGGCTGACCGGGATGCTTACAAGAAGCATCAAGATGATGCATTAGATGTGTCCTGTCTAATGCTCGCAACCAAGAACTCTGAGCGTCAGAAGCAACATGAGTTGATGTGTGCTTACGATATGGTTGAACATCTTCGTCAACTATATCAAGGACAAGCAGGGCACGGGAAGAGGAACTTCACAGGATACCTGGAAGATCTTACGAAGAAGAGAAATAAGATTTCTACTTCAGTTGTACATGTTATAGAAGTCAACCTCTCTATTTCTTCATCGTGGGTATTAGATACTGGATGTGCTTCGCACATTTGTACTAATGTACAAGCGCTGAGAAATAGCAGGGCATTGATGAAGGGTGAGATAGACCTACGAGTAGGCAATGGAGCACGGGTTGCTGCTATTGCTGTAGGAACTTACCATCTATCTCTGCCCTCTGGGCTTGTACTAGAATTAGATGATTATTGTTATGTGCCTGCCTTGACTAAAAACATAATTTCTGTTTCTTGTTTGGACAAGAAAGGATTTTCGTTTATAATAAAGAACAAATGTTGTTCTGTCTATTTAAACGATATGTTCTATTGTAGTGCACCTCTAATAAACGGACTCTATATTCTAGACCTTGAGAGTCCTATCTATAACATAAATACCAAGCGGTTCAAGTCAAATGACATGAACCAAACCTACCTCTGGCACAGTCGCTTAGGTCATATAAATGACAAGCGCTTATCCCAGCTCCATAAGGATGGTTTGCTGGACTCATTTGATTTAGAATCATATGAGATATGCGAGTCATGCCTACGAGGCAAGATGACCAAGACTCCCTTTAGTGGGCACAGCGAGAGAGCGACTGATTTGTTAGGACTCATACATAGTGATGTATGTGGCCTTTTCAATGTCGCTGCTAGAGGCGGTCATAGATACTTCATCACATTTACTGATGACTTCAGTTGATATGGTTATGTGTACTTGATGACACATAAGTCCGAATCCTTTAAAAAGTTCAAAGAATTCAAGAATGAAGTACATAACCAGCTTGGCAAGAGTATTAAAATACTTCGATCAGATCGAGGTGGTGAATACTTAAGTCATGAGTTTCGTGACTATTTAGCTGAGTATGGGATTCTATCCCAACTCACTCCTCCTGGAACACCACAGTGGAATGGTGTATCCAAAAGGAGGAATCGTACCCTATTAGATATGGTACGATCTATGATGAGTCACACAGATCTTCCGACATACCTTTGGGGCTATGCTCTAGACACGACAGCTTTTATACTCAACCGAGTTCCATCCAAGGCCGTGATAAAGACACCATATAGGATATGGACTGGGAGAGATGCCCAGGTGTCTTTCATGAGGATTTGGGGTTGTGAGGCTTACGTTCGACGTCAAGTCTCAGACAAGTTAGGACCCAAATCCGACAAGTGCTACTTTATTGGATATCCCAAGGAAACTAAGGGATATTATTTCTACATTCCCAGTCGGCACAAGGTAGTTGTGGCAAAGACTGGGGTCTTTCTAGAAAGGGACTTTGTTTCTAGAAATACTAGTGGGAGCACGTTCGATCTTGAAGAAGTTCAAGATGCGAACAATAGCACTGATGCCTCGATGGAAATTGAACTGGAACCACAAAGTGTTGTGGATGATGTTGTTCCACAAAGAGTTGAGGAACAACAACCAGTTCAAGTAGACATACCTCTTCGCAAGTCTGATAGGGTACGTCGTCAGCCTGAGAGATACTCATTTCTCTTGTCTGACCATGATGACGTTATGCTCATTGAGGATTAGCCTACCACCTATCACGAAGCAGTGATGAGACCAGATTCCGAGAAATGGCTAGAAGCCATGAGATCCAAAATGGAATCCATGTACACCAACCAAGTATGGACTTTGGTTGATCCACCTGAAGGGGTAAAACCCATTGGGTGCAAGTGGGTCTTTAAGAGAAAGACTGACATGGATGGACTTATCTATAAGGGTCGCTTGGTAGCTAAAGGTTTCAAGCAGATTCATGGTATTGACTTTGATGAAACTTTTTCTCCAGTAGCGATCTTTAAGTCCATTCGGATCATGCTTGCTATTGCAGCCTACCATGACTATGAGATATGGCAGATGGATGTCAAAACCACGTTTCTGAATGGAAACCTGCTCGAGGATGTGTACATGACACAACCTGAGGGTTTTGTAGATCCACAGCATAGAGTATGTAAGTTGCATAGGTCCATTTATGGACTAAAGCAAGCTTCTCGGAGCTGGAATCTTCGATTCGATGATGCAATCAAACAGTTTGGTTTCATCAAGAACGAAGATGAACCTTGTGTCTACAAGAAGGTTGTAGGGGATATAGTTGTCTTCCTCATATTGTATGTGGATGACATACTACTCATTGGGATGGACATCCCTATGCTTCAGTCTGTCAAGACCTGGCTAGGGAGTTGTTTGTCAATGAAGGACTTAGGTGAGGCATCCCGCATTCTAGGGATTTAGATCTATAGAGATAGATCTAAGAGATTGCTTGGCCTAAGTCAGAGTACATACATTGACAAGGTACTCCTTCGGTTTGCCATGCAGAACTCCAAGAAGGGATTTCTGCCGATGTCACATGGCGTGAGTCTTTCGAAGACTCAAGGTCCCTCTTCTAGAGAGGAGAGAGACCGCATGGATCAGATCCCTTATGCCTCAGCCATAGGATCGATCATGTACGCCATGCTATGTACTCGACTTGATGTCTCGTATGCTTTGAGCATGACGAGCAGATACCAGTCAGATCCAGGTGAAAGTCACTAGATAGCGGTCAAGAATATTCTTAAGTACTTAAGGACTAAAGAATATTTCTTGATATATGGAGGCAATGATGAGCTAGCTGTAAAAGGTTACAGTGATACTAGCTTCTAGACCGACCAGGATGACAATAGATCGCAGTCGGGGTTCGTATTTTGCATTAATGGTGGTGCTGTCAGCTGGAAGAGTTGAGCGGATCGATGGCTGATTCTACAACGAGTATATTCTTGCATCGGAGGCGGCAAAGGAGGCGATTAGGATCCGCAAGTTCATCATCGAACTTGGGGTGGTTCCTAACATCGCGACCCAGTTGAGCTCTATTGTGACAACAATGGAGCTATATGACGAAGGAACCTCGCTCACACCAGCGGACCAAGCACATACAACGGTGCTTCCATCTCATTCGAGAGATTATCGATAGAGGAGATGTGAAGATTTGCAGAGTACCTACAGAGGCTAACATCGCAGATCCCTTGACCAAGGCTTTGGCACAGAGAAAGCATGATGGTCACACTAGGTCATTAGGCCTTAGAGCCTATACTGATTGACACTAATGCTAGTGGGAGATTGTTAGTTAGAGCTCTAGAACCAATCATTTGATGATTGTATGCACTCATTGTATCATATTCTTGTATATTAATAAAGGCATTTGTTTGGTTATTATACTTATTTGTATTAATGCCAAATAGACTAAGTATAATTGCGTCCTTCAGTAGAAGCTTCATACCTATATCAATCGATTAGTTGAATCGATAGTGAGATGATATAGGGAACACTACTGTAAATCATTCCTAGTCGTGTATTAACATTCAGGGACAATGTTAATGCAATAAGACTAGCATGTAGGTCAGCTCGATGACTTAATCTCACAAGTCATGGATATAGAGATATCAAGCTGACACATGAGTATACATTGGAGAATGTATACTGAATGACCCGCCATGAGAAAGTATCATGGATCGTTATATGAGTGTCATATACTTTCTCATGTGGCTATTAGTATGACTATTAGTCCTTAGACCTGAAGTCACCATGGATCCCTACATAAGGAGTTATGTACTTTGGTTTCGTCAAACGTCACCCGTAACAGAGTGGACTATAAAGACGATTACTGGGTATGTAACAAATTATGCAGAGGGATGTGAGTGATGTAGATGGGATCTATCCCTCCCATATGACGGGAGCGACATCAATATTCTTGATAGAGTTAGACCTCGAAGTGCATGTCCATGCCCAAATGAGTCAACATTAGATGTTGAGCTCATTTGATCGAGTGAGTCTACTTGGAGTTCAAGATTTAGATTGATTAGAGGATGACACGGTCTATGCCTCATATTGATCAATCTAGATGTCTAGGATAGAAGGACAATGTCACATATTGTGAGAGTCACAATTAGTAGTCACAAGGTGATGTTGGATCTCGACATTTCTTGTAACTTGGGTAGTAATGATGTGTTGCTAGATACCGCTCATTACTTATGCTCCTAAATGGGTTTAGGGCATTGGCAACGTTACAAGAACCTATAGAGTCACACACTTTGGACATTTAGATGGAGATTTGGTTCATATGATGAACCAAGAGGATTAGATTCATTTGATGAATCAAATTGGATTAAGAGTAATCCAAATTGGGCTAATTGAGTTAGACTCAAGTTGAATCATGTATTTAATGAGTCTAATTTAGATTATGACTCATTAGATCAATTTAATTTAATCAATTAGATTCATTATATTAAGTTGGCTTGAATCAAATGGTTAGATTAGATCAACCATGAGAGAGATTGAGTCAAGTTTGACTTGACTAGAGAGGAAGAGGAAGAGTCAAGTTTGACTTGACTCTTTGCCACATCATGAGTGAGGTGGCAAGATGTGGACCAATAGTGTTGTTCCACATCATCTTGCTTTGCCACCTCATGGAGGTTACAAGCCTTCATTGCATTTAATGTGGGTTGGCCACATTAAATGAGTGGAGGTTACTCATTTGCCACATCATTGTGAGGTGGCAAGATGTGGACCAATGGTAATGGTCCACATCTTCATGATGTGCCACATCATAGGAGTTACACAACACCTCTTAATGGCTTCACATTAATTGTGATTAATGTGGAATGGGAGTTACACTCCATGGAGTGGCCGGCCACACAAAAGTGGTGAATGAAATTTGATTTTCATTCAAGGCATTACTTCTTCTTCTTCTTCCTCAAGAGAGCTCTCTCCCTTTCCTCCTCTTGTCGTGACCACACAAGGTACTAGCACACCTTTTGTGTGAGGTTTCTCCACCTACGTGTCCGTGTTGATACTTCTAGGTGACCGGCGCTTGACGGTCTTGAGATCCGGCAACTCCTTGGAAGAGCGGGAACGCGAAATGGCACACAACAAGGGTAAAGTTCTCAACACATAGATCTAGGAGTAGATCTAAAGATTTTGAAACTCGTATTTATATTTCGTTTGATTTTCCTTGCACGGATCTACGACTTTGGGTGATTCGGGGTTTCCGCGACGCGAAAAGCGGTTTTTGCGGCCTGAAATACCAACATGCCCGAGCTGCTTAGCACGTTAAGAACTGCTGAGCTCAACCTTAAGAAGGTTAATCCAAACTCCATTTTGATGGTACAAAAGGGAAAAGGCAAGGGCAAGCCCAAAGGCAAGGGAAAGTCCCAAGCCAAGGGAAAAGGCAAGGCACTGAAACCCAAAGGAGGGGTCGCCAATGATGCTACTTGCTTCCACTGCGGTCAGACCAAGCACTAGAAGAGGAACTACAAAGTGTACCCAGAAGATCTTAAGAAGAAGAGAAGTGAGACTTCCACTTCAGGTATCTATGTTATAAAAGTCAATCTATCTATTTCTTCATCATGGGTATTAGATACCGGATGTGCTTCTCACATTTGTACTAATGTGTAAGCGCTGAGAAATAGTAGGGCATTGACGAAGGGCGAGGTGGACCTACGCGTAGGCAATGGAGCATGGGTTGCTGCTGTTGTTGTAGGAACTTATCATCTATCTCTACCTTCTGGGCTTGTATTAGAATTAGATGAATGTTGTTATGTGCCTGCTTTAACTAAGAACATAATTTCAGTTTCTTGTTTGGACAAGAAAGGTTTTTCATTTATAATAAAGAACAAATGTTATTCAGTTTATTTAAATGATATGTTCTATTGTAGTGCACCTCTGATGAATGGACTGTATATTCTAGACCTTGAGAACCCTATCTATAACATAAGTACCAAGAGGTTCAAGTTAAATGACATAAACCAAACCTATCTCTGGCACTGTCACTTAGGTCATATAAATGACAAACGCTTATCCCAGCTCCATAAGGATAGTTTGCTGGACTCATTTGATTTTGAATCATATAAGACATGCGAGTCATGCCTTCTAGGCAAGATGACCAAGACTCCCTTTAGTGGACACAGTGAGACAGCGACTGACTTGTTAGGTCTTATACATAGTGATGTATGTGGCCCTTTCAATGTCACTGCTAGAGGTGGTTATAGGTACTTCATTACATTTACTGATGACTTCAGTAGATATGGCTATGTGTATTTGATGACACATAAGTCAGAAACCTTTGAAAAGTTTAAATAATTCAAGAATGAAGTACAAAACAAGCTTGGCAAGAGTATTAAGATACTTCGATCAGATCGAGGTGGTGAATACCTTAGCCATGAGTTTCGTGACTATCTAGCTGAGTGTGGGATTCTATCTCAACTCACTCCTCCTGGAACACCACAGTGGAATGGTGTATCCGAAAGGAGGAATCGTACCTTATTAGATATGGTACGATCTATGATTAGTCACACTGATCTTCATATGTATCTTTGGTGCTATTCTCTAGACAATCAGCCTTCATTCTCAACCGAGTTCCATCCAAGGCTATAATAATGACACCATATAGGATATGGACTGGGAGAGATGCCCAGATGTCTTTTATGAGGATTTGGGGTTGTGAGGCTTACGTTCGACGTCAAGTCTCGGACAAACTGGGACCCAAATCTGACAAGTGCTATTTTATTGGATATCCCAAGGAAACGAAGGGATATTACTTCTATATTCCCAGTCAACACAAGATAGTTGTGGCTAAGACCGGGGTATTTCTAGAAAGGGACTTTGTTTCTAGAAAGACTTGTGGGAGTACGTTCGATCTTGAAGAAGTTCAAGATGTGGACCATAGCACTGAATCCTCGATGAAAGTTGAACTGGAACCACAAAGAGTTATGGATGATGTTGTTCCACAAGGAGTTAAGCAACCACAACCAGTTCAAGTAGACCTACCTCTTTCCCAAATCTGATAGGGTACGTCGTTAGCCTGAGAGATACTTATTTCTCTTGTCTGACCATGATGACGTTGTGCTCATTGAGGATGAGCCTACCTCCTATCAGGAAGCTGTGATGAGACCAGATTCCGAGAAATGGCTAGAGGCCATGAGATCCGAGATGGAATCCATGTACACTAACCAAGTATGGACTTTGGTTGATCCACCTAAAGGGGTAAAACCCATAGGGTGTAAGTGGGTCTTTAAGAGAAAGACTGACATGGATGGACTTATCTATAAGGGTATCTTGGTAGCTAAAGGTTTCAAGCATATTCATGGTATTGACTATGATGAAACCTTTTCTCCAGTAGCGATGTTTAAGACCATTCGAATCATGCTTGCTATTGCAGCATACCATGACTATGAGATATGGTAGATGGATGTCAAAACCGCATTTCTAAATGGAAACCTGCTCGAGGAAGTGTACATGACACAACCTGAGGGTTTTGTAGATCCACAACATATTAGCAGAGTATGCAAGTTGCATAGGTCCATTTATGGACTAAAGCAAGCTTCTCGGAGCTGGAATCTTCGATTCGATGATGCAATTAATTAGTTTGGTTTCATCAAGAATGAAGATGAACCTTGTGTCTACAATAAGGTTGTTGGGAGTACAGTTGTCTTCCTTATATTGTATGTGGATGACATACTACTTATTGGGAAAGACATCCCTTTACTACAGTTTGTCAAGACTTGGCTAGGGACTTATTTCTCAATGAAGGACTTAGGTGAAGCATCCCGCATTCTAGGCATACAGATCTATAGAGATAGATCTACGTGGTTGTTTGGCCTAAGTCAGAGTACATATATTGACAGGGTACTCCTACGGTTTGCCATGCAGAACTCCAAGAAGGGATTTCTGCCGATGTCACATGGCGTGAGTCTTTCGAAGACTCAAGGTCCCTCTTCTAGAGAGGAGAGAGACCGCATGGATCAGATCCCTTATGCCTCAGCCGTAGGATTTATCATGTACGCCATGCTATGTACTCATCCTGATGTCTCGTATGCTTTAAGCATGACGAGCAGATACCAATCAGATCCAGGTGAAAGTCACTAGATAGCGGTCAAGAATATTCTTAAGTACTTGAGAAGGACTAAAGAATATTTCTTGATATATGGAGGCGATGACGAGCTAGCTATAAAAGGTTACAGTGATGCCAGCTTCCAGACCGATCAGGATGATTATCGATTGCAGTCAGGGTTTATTTTTTGCATAAATGGTGGTGCTGTGAGCTGGAAGAGTTCGAAGCATGACACAGTAACTGATTCTACGACAGAGGCCGAGTATATTGCTGCATCAGAACCAGCAAAGGAGGCAGTTTGGATCCGCAAGTTCATTACCGAGCTTGGGGTGGTTCCTAGCATAGCTGATCCCATAGAGCTCTATTGTGACAACAATTAAGCAATAACACAGGCTAAGGAACCTCACTCACACCAGTGGACCAAACACATACTACGGTGCTTCCATCTCATTCGAGAGATTATCGAGAGAGGAGATGTGAAGATTTGCAGAGTACCCACAGAGGCTAACATCGTAGATCCCTTGACCAAGGCTTTGGCACAGAGAAAGAATGATGGTCACACTTGGTCATTGGGCCTTAGAGCCTATACTGATTGCCACTAGTGCTAGTGGGAGATTATTAGTTAGAGCCGTAGAGCCAATCATTTAATAATTATTGTATGGACTCATTGTATCATATTCTTGTATATAAAAAAAGTCATTTGTTTTTTGTTATTATACTTACTTGTATTGGTGCCAAATAACTAAGTATAATAGCGTCCTTGAGTAGAAGGTTCTTACCTATATCAATCGATTGGTTGAATCGATAGTGAGATAATATAGGGACCACTACTCTTAATCATTCCTAGTCGAGTATTAACATTCAGGGACAATGTTAATGCGACGAGACTTGCATGTAGGTCAACTCGATGACTTGATCTCACAAGTCATGGATATGGAGATATCAAGTTGACACATGGGTATGCATTGGAGAATGTATACTGAATGACCCACCATGAGAAAGTATCATGGATCGTTATATGAGTGTCATATACTTTCTCATGTGGCTATTAGTATGACTACTAGTCCTTCGACCTGAAGTCACCATGGTTCCCTACATAAGGAGTTACGTTCTTTGTCTTCGTCAAACGTCACCCGTAACTGGGTGGAATATAAAGGCGATTACTGGGTATGTAACGAATTATGCAGAGGGATGTGAGTGATGTAGATGAGATCTATCCCTCCTATATGACGGGAGGTACATCGATATTCTTGATAGAGTGAGACCACGAAGTGCATGGTCATGCCGAAATGAGTCAATATGAGATATTGAGTTCATTTGATTGAGTGAGTCTACTTGGAGTTCAAGATTTAGATTGATTAGAGGATGACACAGTCTATGCCTCACATTGATCAATCTAGATGTCTAGGATAGAAGGACATTATCATATATTGTGAAGAGTCATAATTAGTAGTCACAAGGTGATGTTGGATCTCAACATTCTTGTAACTTGGGTAGTAATGATGTGTTGCTAGATACCGCTCATTACTTATGCTTCTAAACGGGTTTAGGAGCATTGCCACCATTACAAGAACCTATAAGGTCACACACAAAGGGAAATTAGATGGAGATTAGGTTAATTTGATGAACCTAAAGAATTAGGTTCATGTGATGAACCAAATTAGATTAAGAGTAATCCAAATTAAGCTAATTTGGTTGGACTCAATTTGGTTCATGTGTTAAGTGAGTCTAATTTGGACTTAGACTCATTTAATTAATTTAATTCAATGAATAGAGATTCATTAAATTAAAATTGACTTGAACCAATGGTTAGATTAGATCAACCAAGGGAGAGAAATGGTCAAGTTTGACTTGACTTGAGAGGAAGATGAAGGGTCAAGTTTGACTTGACCATTTATCACCTCATTGGTGAGTTGACAAAGAGTGGGCCAATGATGATGCTCCACATCATCATGTTTGCTTAAGTGGGATGCCTCCTCATGGGAGTAAGCAAGAGTTGTGACTCTTGGTATCCCATGGAGGTTACAAACCTCATGAAGTGGCCGACCACTTTTAGTGTGGAATGAATTGATTTTCATTCAAGTGAATTCATTTCTTCTTCTTCCTCTCAAGCTCTCATCTTCTTCTCCCTCTCCTCCACCTCCTTGGCTGAAACTTCTAAAGGTGCTAGCACACCTTTTAGTTGTTTTCTCCATCTCTTGCTTGTGTGGATACACATAGAGGAGTGTCTATTTTGATACTCTCGAGATCCAGTGAACCTTGGACGTGCGGGATACGCGAAGGGCTTCTTATCAAGGGTAAATTTCTTTTCTTCCTTGTAGATCTAGTGTAGATCTAGGTTAGAAACTCGTACATAAAATTTTTTGAAATTTTATAAACTTTGTACGGATCCGTGGCATGGGTTTCGGGGTTTCCGCAACGCAAAAAGCGATTTTTGCGGCCCAAGAAACCCAACATATGTATCTATTCTAACTAGGTTGACTTCATCACACCTAGATCAAGTAATACTTTCTCATTCTGCAGATTCAAATTATTCATACATGTGTAAAGAGTCTCATACTCTTGACATGTGATGCTTTGAATAAAGACTTTGAGCAATAATCCTAACGACTGGCCATAGGTTATACGTCTCCTTACAAGGAACGATGAATTTTATGTGGGTTATCCAAACACCTTCGGGCACTTCAACCTATACCCAATCATCTCGGATCCACACCTCTAAGAGATGCTAGCATAAGGTGTCAAAGTATAAGTCTCCATGACCAAGATAACTTGTATATCTCAAGTCGAAGGAAACTTGCACTAGAGCTGTAATAAGAACTTCACAGACATATCCATATATATAGAGAACCATATGAAGCCTTATAGAAAGTCACTCCAATGAACTAGTTACCATAACTAGCGTCCACATTTAACTCTTGACATCCCAATATCTCCAACTAGTGAGGAACAACTGCTTGACTGAACTAACGAGTATAATCCGTGCTAGTCTTACAGAATTGATGATGTCCGAATACACTAATTTGATGACTAGGGAAATTCCAATACGTTCATAATTATACATGTAGAGATAATCACAAGTTGTGATCCAATTACAAATTCTCTCATGCTATAAATTGTATTACGAATGATCCGGTGGTAAGGGCGGAGGACCCTCGTTGGCGGAAGGTCAATGATACGTGGAGGTCAAAGGTCAAGAGATTCAACCCTGAGACCCGGCCGAACGGGCGAAGCAGGCCAACCGACCGGATGAATAGAGCCGACGGGTTGTGAATCACACCGAGCCGAATGAAAGACAACCTGACTAGGGGTCGGGTTTCCGATGCTCAAGATAAAAAGGTTTCAAGGGCCGAGCGGGCTGCCCGTTCGGCCGGTGCACAAGGCAACATAGGCGGGAGCAGTCTCATCTGAGCATACGACCGATGCGGAAGTTATATGCCCGCTGAGCGGTCGACCCGCTCGGCCATGGAACAGACAGGGAATGCAAGAGGACAAAGGAGACAGGGGATAACATCATCCTCGAGATACCGGCCGCCGACAAGCAGATATGCTCGGACGATTGCGGAATGGCACCAGAGGTATTTTTCTGACAAAGGCTTGTTAAGGTATGTTTGAGGAAGCGTGCACGCATAGAGAAGCGTGCCCGCGCCTCCCCGGGGTCCTATATAAGGACCCCCAGACATCGACGAAGGTATGCGCAACTCTTTACTGTAGCCATATTACGCTGCCTCTCTCGTTGCCTGACATGAGCGTCGGAGGGTCGTCGCCGGGAAACCCCTCCCGACACGGCTTTTTTGCAGGTTCGCCGGAGATCTACGCCACCAGTCGGAGACAGCGGAGCGTGCCACGTCCCTAGCGTCCATCGACTCAGCGCTCGGACAGGATCAAATTGGCGCCGTATGTGGGAATGCACCTGAATCCGAGCCAAGAAGATGGAAGAAGCTAGGCGTCAACTTCTGGTAACGCTCTCTCCCGAGGAGCTCGAAGCACTCGTTCAAGAGCGAGCAGTAAAAATCGTGGAGCAACAGCAGAAAGCTCAAGTCAAGCGGGCAGCGCAGCAGGCGACATTAGTCTCGAGGGGCCGAGCGCCACCCGAAGACAGGCAGGAGCAGCTCTCAATATGTGGGCAAAATAAGGGACCAGCCGGTACCCAGATGGGGGCGCCGCCCGCCCCGATACCTTTTCATCGGGCTCTGTTCCAGATGCCCTCGGAGGTAGCATAAACTAATCAAGACAAGGGATCTTCATTGAACGAAGCACCCATCCGGGACGTCAGAAAAGGAAAGGAGCCCTGAACAGACGCGTCGCACGAACGGATCAACCGGCAGTTCTCAGAGGCCATTCTTCGCGATCCACTACCGAGGCATTAAGTGCCCCCTGCAATCGGGGAGTACAACGGGACAACCGACCCAGACAACCATCTGGGTAAGTTCGACAGCACTGCCACTCTGCATCAATACACAGATGGTGTGAAATGTCGAGTGTTCCTCACCACGCTTTCGAGATAGGCACATCGGTGGTTTCGGAGACTGCCGGACGGATCCATCACAAGTTTTAAGGAATTTTGAACGGCGTTCCTCCATCATTTTGCAAGTAGCAGGCGCCACCAGAAGACAAGCGTCAATCTGTTTGCCATCAAGAAAGGCGCGAGGGAGCCGCTCCGAGCGTACATTCAGTGCTTCAACCAGGTGGCCATGGACATTCCAACGGTCACCTCGGAAACAATGATGAACGCGTTCACGCAAGGGCTCGTGGATGGTGACTTCTTCCGCTTGCACATCCGGAAGCCTCCCCGGGTCTACGACCACATGCTGCATAAAGCCAACAAATACATCAATGTGGAGGAAGCCCAGGCGGCGAGAAGAAAAGAAGCCCTGAGCGTCCAACCAACTTCTGCCGAGCGGAAGCAGCCCATTAGTCACCAGCCACCCAGAGGACCGAGAGCCGAAGCCGCCCGTCCTCATCAGCACACTCGGCCGCAGACTTTCAAGCATGTCGCGGCTGATCGACCCAAGTTCGGGGGGAAGGTATGGACCCCGATGTTTTGTTCACTCCATCAGTCGGCTACTCACAACACCCGTGACTGTCGGAGCCTCCCCCCATCGCTCATCCCACGCCAAGGAGCTACCGTCGCCGATCGCCTTCACCAGACCGGCAACATCGACAATGGAGCCCCGTTCAAAGGATAGAAAGGAGATCCCCCGAGCGGCAGCACCGTCAGCAGCCCGGAGTCCACCATCGGGCGTCGCATGAACGACCAAGACCTTCCGCTCGGGAGGAGGAAAATAGGGGCAACGCATCTCGGGGTGAGATCAACATCATCGCCGGAAGCCCAACCGACGGAGATTCCAATAGAGCCAGAAAAGCACACGCAAGGCAGCTGAGGATCCACGCGGTCGGCTGCAGCCAGGAACGGGTGAGCGGACCCGAGATCAGCTTCGGGCCTAGGGACCTCGAAGGAGTTGAAGTCCCACACGATGACGCCCTGATCATTCGAGCGGTAATAGCCAACAATACTATTCACCGCATTTTCATTGACACTGGCAGCTCGGTCAATATAATATTCAAGAAGGGCTTCGACCAACTGCAAATAGATCGAGCTGAACTACTGCCAATGATGACCCCCCTCTACGGGTTCACTGGGAACGAAGTCTTGCCGGTCGGCCAAGTCTGGTTAGTTATCTCGTTGGGCGAGGAGCCGCACAGAAGGACAAGGACCACCACCTTCATCGTGGTTGATGCTCCTTCTGCATACAACGTTATCTTGGGACGACCGGCGCTCAACGAGTTCCGGGCGGTCGTCTCTACCTTTTGCCAAAAGATCAAGTTTCCGGTAGAAGATCAAGTAGGGGAGGTGCGGGGAGACCAACTGGCAGCTCGAAGATGCTATGTAGAGATGGTCCGAGAAACCACCTTCTTTGGTTTATGAAGAAAAAGAGGAGGTGCAGATTGACTCTTCCTGACCGGAGGCCACCACCTTCATAGCATCCGATCTGGAGGAGAAGCAGAAGGAGAAGTTGATCAAATGCCTACGGCAAAATTACGACGTCTTCGCTTGGTCGACCCATGAGCTGCCAGGGGTCTCACCAAGCATAGCGCAGCATGAACTTCACGTCCGGCCAGACGCTCGGCCGGTGAAGCAAAGGAAGAGGGACTTCAGTGCGGAGCAGAATGTAATCATCTGGGCGGAGGTAGAAAAGCTTTTGGAGGCCGGCCACATAAGGGAAGTACAATTCCCGAGTTAGGTTGCAAATGTGGTTCTGGTCTCAAAGCCGGGCAACAAGTGGGGAGTCTGCATTGATTTCCTGGACTTGAACAAGGCATGCCCGAAAGACTTCTACCCCCTGCCCCGGATCGATCAACTGGTGGACTCCACGGTCGAGTGCGAGCTGATATGCATGCTGGATGCATACTAAGGATACCATCAAGTGCTGCACACCTGAGAAGATCAGGAGAAGGTCAGCTTCGTCACGGCGGACGACACCTTTAATGTCGTTCGGGCTGAAGAATGTAGGAGCCACCTACCAGCGTCTAATGAACAAGGTATTCAAGGAAGAGATCAGAAGCAACTTGGAAGTGTACGTGGACGACATACTTATCAAGTCCATCTGGGCGGCCGATCTCTATGCGGATATGGAGGGACCTTCCAAACATTAAGGAGATACAGAGTCAAGCTTAATCCTCAGAAGTGCCTGTTCGGAGCAAAAGGTGGGCGCTTCCTGGGTTACATTGTGACCGAGCGGGGCATAGAGGCGAACCCCACCAAGATAAAGGCATTACAAGACATGCCGCCTCCCAGAAATCTTCAAGAGGTACAGCATCTCACCGGTCGGATAACGGCGCTGTCAAGGTTTATCTCTAAGACCGTCGACCGGAGCCTTCCATTCTTCAAGATTCTCCGTAAAGCTACCAAGTTTCAATGGGATGAGGAGTGCGATCGGGCATTCGAGGAACTGAAGACTTACCTGAATTCCTTGCCCGTGTTGGCGAAGCCGGTTGTAGGTGAGCCACTCCGCATTTATTAATCTTCAACTGAGCATGCTGTGGGCTCAGCATTAGTAAGGCTGAGCGACGAAGAATAACCAGTGTACTTTTTAAGCCATATCTTAAAGGATGCTAAGTCTCGCTACACCGGTTTTGAGAAGTTGGATTTCACCTTGGTCCTTGCCGCTCGGAGGTTGTGCCCTTACTTTTTGGTGCACACCATTATTGTGATGACGAACAGCCCGTTGGCAAAGGTACTTCTGAACCCTGAAGCATCCGAACGGTTCATCAAGTGGACAACGTAACTTAGCAAATTCGACATCCGATATCAACCCCACTCGGCGATCAAGGCACAGTCCTTGGCAGATTTCGTGACCGAGGTACAAAAGCCCGAGCCCGAAGGTACATGGAAAATATATGTGGACGGATCGTCCACTCGACTCGGAAGCGGAATTGGGATCCTACTACTTTCACATCAGGGAGAGCGAATGCATTTGTCCGTCCGGCTGGACTATAGGGCAACAAATAATGAGGCAGAGTACGAAGCCCTCATAGTCGAACTGCAGGCCGCACGACATGTTGGAGCCAGCCGGGTGGTGATTGACTCAGATTCCCAATTAGCCGCTCAACAACTCATGGGTGCCTTCGAGATAAACAATGCAAGATTCAGCTTGTACGCGGAGACTTTTAAAAAACTCAAGACTAGCTTCACCGAGGTGATGGTCCAGAAGATACCCCCGAGCGGAGAACCAGGCGGTAGATGAATTAGCCAAGCTCGCAAGCTCGATATCGCAGGTCGTCATCCAGCAACCAATCGAGCAAGTATCCTTGGTAGCGCACATAGACCGGATGGAAGGCCTCACATTCACGAGCGATTGGAGAACAGCCATCATGGAGTTTCTGCGCTCAGGGGCCACGCCGTCCGATCGGGACGAAGCTCAGCTCTTAAGGAGGAGAGCCGACTGGTTCACCACTACAAGAAAAAAACCTAACAACAATAGTTTTTCACCGTTGTCGTAGCCCATTTAGAACTATTGTTAAATGTCATGTTGTTAAAAGGGGTGCCCAAAGACAATAGTTTTTAACCGTTGTCTTTGAAGGCAAAGACAACATTTTTACAACGGTGAAAAACTGTTGTCTTTTCCTTCAAAGACAACAGTTCTTCACCGTTGTCTTTGAGCGTCTACCTTTAATAACAGGGTCTTCAACAACAGTTTTAAACTATCTACAACAACGGTGAAAAATCATTGTCTTTTTTAGATAAAAAATAAAAAAAATTAATACACAATTTTACAATATTATAAATCATTCAAAATACTAAATTTCAAAATAAAATTTAATATACAATTTTCTAACATTCAAAAATAATATCTATAACATTCTGAAGAAATTTCATAAGCAACCAACAAAATGATAACACTATTAAAACAAAAGTAGAACAATATAACACGAGATTTTCTACTTAGATGTCGGTGAAGAGGAGGAATTGCAGCTCTTTGTGCTCCATAATTTATCTTTATAGAAAATATAAAGATCATTCTTCGGAAAAAGCTATTCCGCCAACTCAAGGAACACTGGCTTAAGACTGTAAAAAGCTAGCATACTTGGCCCCAAGGAAAAGCCTTTGGATGCAAAGAAGAGCATTCTTCATCACCTCAGCATTTTCATGATTCATGAGCTTCATCACTCTGTCCTTGGCCTTCAAGTCTAACACGATGATTCTTCCAGCAGGATGATACTTGATAAACTGAGAAAGATCATAGCATGCAACAGCAAGAGCCCTAGGATCAGTAGAAGTGTCAAGGATTGTGATCAGAACACGCAAAATCTGCACAAAACATTCTGAAGTTAAATGCGGGCCAACATTTTCCCCATCTTCATGTCCATTAATAAAGATGGTCCAATTTCAATAAAGATAAATTATATTATAGAAAATATTATCTTAATTGTTATATTATAGAAAATGAAGATCTCAATAAGAAGCTTACAAGTCCAAGTGAGGGTCATAGACTTGAGCGCTAGCAAGTCCTTGAAGCTTATCTGAGTTCCTTCCACCAGCTAGATAAACCTTCTCACCTATTGCAGTATATGCAAAATCAATTCGTTTTGTGCTCATGCTGGCTGCAGTGCTCCACTCCTTCTTGAATGTATCAAAAACTATGACGGAATTCACTTCCAATAAATTTGTCTCCGACCATACAGTTGAACGTGGGATGTAGCAGCCACCAATCACTAAGAACTTGTTACATATATTTGCACATGAAAACCTACAGAATTCATCATCAGAAGTGGGCCCTGGCATTTGCGGCAGCGGACGCCAACGATTTGCATCAGGATCATAAGCAAGCCACATAGCCGAATTATTGGATCCAAGAACAAACAACCAATCTCCACTCCACCCTCCCTCCGCCTTTAAATCTGCATAATACTTGCTCCTGATTGCACGTTTCCATCTTTTCGAAACACACTCTAGCAAACCATGATATCCATGTGAGATCATTGCCAGACATCTCAAAGCCAAATCATTTGGCAGGCCGGGAATAATAGATTCAGACATCCTATTTCACAAAGCCAATAAGTAAGAAAATCATAAATCACTCGAGCAGAAATTATATGGAACTCGATCATCCAAATCAACCCAGTGGATCTATCCATATTTAGATCAGTAGACAACATGAGCATCTAGAAGGAACTCACTCACCATGTTCAGATCTCCAGAGCACAAATTATATGGAATCAAAAATCTCCTACACATTGAAGATGAAGTAGCGATCGAATCGAAGGCGATGAGTTGGGAAATGGCTCTTGGATTGAATCATACAAACAATGCAAAGCATATGGAAGAAAGGAGAGGTGACTAGCTTACTCATCGACGCCCACGGACTCCATTTTTGAACCCCTCCGCTGGAAGAGGGCTGGAAAGGAAGGTGGACTGATGTGAAATGGAAGAAGCCGCCTGCTACTTCTTCCTCTGCCGCCTGAACCCCAGTAGGAAGAAGTGAAGAAGACCGCCGTAAGGTGAAGGATCTTGTTGGAGAACCCCTCCGACAAGGTGGATGCTCGTTGTTGCTGCCGTCGCTCGCTATTGCCGCCAAAAGATGTTTGTTGCTACCGTCACCGATTGGAATCCAGAAGAGGAAGATTGGGCAGTGGATGGCCGTCCGGTGGCGGTGTGTGGGCAAAGGTTGCCGCTGGCCGTTGGTGAAGGAGAAGAAGTGGAAGGGCGGTGGCGTCGCGAGCCCTAGCTCGAGGAGAAATCGCGCGAGATCAGAATCGGGGGTTCTGGAACTGTGCCGTGCGAAGAAATAAAGGAAGGGAATGGTTTTCTCCTCCTTTAATCTGGGTCGTCCGATTTGATGAAGATGGATCCATTTGATCTAGCTGATGAAGAGATGAGTGGTGCAGATCTAGTTGCCTTCTTGCTTCGATCCAATGGTCCATGTAGCTTCAAATCTGGATGGAGGGTTGGATGGCTTAGATCTGAATGAAGAAGGAAGATTTCTCTTGATCTGGATCAACGGCTCATATTAATTCTGCTTGATCTCCATCATTTGACCTCCAAATAAAGTCAAATTTAGAGGAGGAGCGTCTTTCGTGGAGGAGTCGCAAAGGAGGAGTCGGAGATAGGATTTTGTTCGTTTGAACAGTCACATAGAAGTGGGTTATAGGTTTTTTTTTATGAAGTTAAAAAAATTGTTGTGTTTTTAGGATTCAACAACATTCAATAGACAACAGTTTAATAAAACTGTTGTATATTATCACATAAGCAACACTAAAAGACAATAGATTTTTAAAACCGTTGTCTTTGACACACATTAGACAACAGTGTTTTGAAAAACTGTTGTTGTTTAAAAAATATTATGGTGAACAACAACAGTTTTCAATAAAACTGTTGTTAAATGGAAAAAAGACAACAATTTCTTGAAAAACTATTGTCTATTAGGTGTGGTTAAATCCAGAAGTTCTTGTAGTGCACGCTCATCAGAGATCAACTTTACAAAAGGCGTTCTCCTGACCTCTACTAAAGTGTGTCAGTTCGGAAGACGCCGAGTACATTCTCTAGGAGGTACACCAAGGATCTTGCGGAGGTCATCCGGGCGGCCGATCCTTGGCTAGGAAGATCCTGCTGGCCGGATACTTCTGGCCCACTCTCCACGAGGACGCCGCTCGAACCTTCGCAACATGTCTTTCCTGTCAGAAGTACCACAGCTTCTCGCATAAGCCGACGGAGGAAATGAAAGCGTCCACAGTATCTTGCTCGTTCGACCAGTGGGACATGCATTGTAACGACCCAATTTTCCCTATTTAAGTCCTAAAAGTCCATAAAAATATTCGGAAATGCTTTTAAAATATTCTAGAGATTTTTAGAAATTTTTAGAGTATTTTTATACAATTTTTGGAGGTCGTTTAGTATGTTTACAAAAAGAAAGAAATTTTGACAAAAATTTGTCAAAACCGAAGCTCGAACCCGTGACCTCCGGCCGAACCAATCCCAACCGGACACAGCAAACCAACTGGGCTGCGCACGCTTTGTTAACCAAGTATGAGGAGAAATAGGTTTAAGGTATAGTATAATGGGAACCCAAAATTAGACCTAGCTATAAAAGGTTAAGTGAAATGGGATTTATTTTTATTCTTCTTTTTCTCCCGAAATCCTTTCTTCCTCTCGTTCTCGCGTGCGACGGCGTCGGCGCTACTTGGTGCGAAGACGAAGCCGAACTTAGGGCTTCACTCCGGCGGCCGACGAGCACCCTTCTCCACGGGTTCTTCACAGATCCGAGCTCCCCTCGGCAAGGAAGACACGCGGACACAAGGAGAACTCTAAGACCGTGAGCTTCTCGCCGAACCCTAGCCACCCCTCCCTCTCGGTTGTAAGTCCAAGCAATCAAGGGTAAGTACTACTCACCTGTGGTAGGAGTTGCTCCGATCTTTCGGTTTTGTTTCCTTGTTTTCTTGAATTTTGCCGTGAAGAAGTTTAGTTTTCGGTTTGCTGTCGTGAACCCTAAAGGAAGAAGAGAAGAGTTAGTTCAATTTAGGCATGAAGGACAGGTTTGATTTAGGGTTTAGTTTCCTTTTTTATTCGGATTAACCTGCATATCTTTTGCTGCCATGAGTTGCTTGTTTCGGTTTTGTTCCCTGTTTTCTGGAGGTTGTTGGAAACCCTAGAGTGGTTCCGAGATTTAGTTGCTTCTCTTTGTTTGTGAGCATGATGCTTTGATTGGGCGGTGTTGGTTTGATGTAGCTGCCGTGTACCTCAAATGGGCAGCAAGTCCAACTTGAAATTTTGCAAAAATAGGGATATGAACAGCTTCATTTGGAGCTTAGAACAGCTCCATGCCATTTGCATTTCTGCGGGCATGAACCAAGCCATCTGGAGCTTACGGATTGGGTCTGTTTTTGGTAATTGCAGTAGATAGTTAGAAGGGAACAATACATTTAGCACTGTTGTTTGTTGTTCATTAAGTGCAGAATTCTTTAAGCATGACATATGTTTTATTTTAATAGCAATCTATTCCTTCTGGTAATTGCTTCAAGTATTGCTTCTGGTATGCATCAAGGCAAGATCAAATTAGTTGTCTTTTGCTCTATTTGGTAGCAAGATTAGTAAGATCATATTAGTCTTCTTTTGTTCTATTTTATAGCATGTTTAGTAAGTCCAAATTAGCTTTCTTTTGCTCTATTTTATAGCATGATTAGCAAGTTTGAATTAGCTTTCTTTTGCTTTATTTATAGCATGATTAGAATCATTCCATACTTGATTTTACAGCATGTTTAGAAGCACTAAAATAGCATCCTTTGCCATGTTTTCACCGTATGATTCAAAGGCTTTAAATTGCTTTATTTAGTTTAGCTTATAGCATGATCAGTAAGCTTTAAGTTACTTGTTTTATTCTGTTATATAGCATGGTTAGTTGATTATACACCCATACTTGTTAAGTATATTTAAGGGACTCCCACAATCTTTAATAAAAGATAATAAGAAAGATAACAAGTAAGTCAAGCAAGAGGCTAGTACCCGACATCCAAGAGCTTGTCGTTAAACAAATCCAGGTGACCATTTCCGAGGTCTTGGCCCTGGTAGACCGAGGTCTGCTCTTTTAGGATTGGTGGCTCGCAACCCCAACCTATTAGGGAACGCGCATGAGATGGTACTAAGCCTGGGCCCCAAAGAAAAGAAAACCAAAGAAAAGAAAAGTTAAGAAAGAAAGAAAGAAGAAGTGAGTAAAAGATAGGAATTAAAAGGTTAATTTCTAACACAAGGATATAAGAAATGAAACAAGTTACATGCTTAGAATAAATAAGAATGGTTAGTTTCTTTAATTCTGAGTTTACATAGTTAGTTTCTTGTTATTCTGCTGGATACTGAGTATGATTTGTATCTAGTTCATTTTCTGTATACCATGAGCATATGCAGATAGTTTTAGTATTTCAGTTTCAGTACTTATGCATTTCATTTATGCATTTCGAGTTTTGTGAGATAGATTAGTACTTACTAAGCGTTTTCGCTTATAGATCTTGTTTTCTTTCCTCCTACTGCAGATAAAGGAAAAGCTAAGATATGAAGGGAGGCGACAGGGTGGTGGTGATGATGGATGTGTGTGGTGGCTGAACTATGGAGGGATCCAGAGGGGACTAGCAAGATTTATTCATTTAGAGTTTATGTCTAGTTCATTTTCCTTATTTCCATTATGAAACCATGAGTTTATGCTTGAGTTTGAAGTGCATTGTAGCTTATTATGCTTTGTTCTGAGAGTTTTGAGTTTAATTCGTATTGCTAGTTTAGTTTTTGATTAGAATATGATTTATTAATGCGTGGTTGTGAAGAATATTGTGATCCAACCGCATGTGGCTGTGTATATCTTTTATGTATTGTGGATTTGGTCACCGGTACAGGGGAGACTCTGCCGAATTTTTCGGTGGGAATCCCTCTGAACCGTGATAAATCTAAGTGTCGCTAATAATAGCATAAGTGACACCAGTAAGTAGAGTAGGAGTTAGGTAACGGTCGCCCTTAGAGAGTAGTAGTAAGAAGGGTGGTCGTTACATGCATATCGTAGGACCTTTCCCTATGGCGACCGGACAACGGAAGTTGTACTGGTGGCCGTCGATTACTTCTCTAAGTGGGTGGAGGCTGAGCCATTGGCCAAGATAACCGAGTAGATGGTCAAGAAATTCATCTGGCAACACATCATCTGTCGGTTCAGCATCCCGCGTCAGCTCGTGTCGGACAACCGACGCCAGTTCGTCGGAAAGCAGCTCGAGAAATGGTGCAAGGGATATGGCATTGAGCAGCACTTCACGTCTGTGGCGTATCCCCAAAGCAATGGTCAAGACAAAGTAGCCAACCGGGAGATACTCCGAATTCTCAGGGCTCGACTCGACCACATGGGAGGAAGCTGGGTGGACGAGCTACTGGGAGTCCTATGGGCCATCCGCATGACCCCTAAGGAGGGAACGGGAGTAACACCGTTCCACCTGGTGTATGGAGGCGAGGCGGTCGTCCCAGTCGAAGTTGGCGTAGAGTCCGTCCACATCCAGAACTACGACAAAGATAATTCCGAACGGAAGCATCTAGAATTGGACTTGATCGACGAGGAGCGAGCCAAAGTGTTCGTCCAGCTGATGGACTACAGGTAGAGGATGAAGCAGAACTACAACCGCCGTGTGATTCCCTGAGCATTCCAGGTGGGTGACTTGGTCTGAAAGAAAGTGAAGCCGGTCGGGGACGTAGGCAAGCTGGAGGCTCCCTGGGCAGGACCCTTCAAAGTCGTCGAGAAGCTTCGATCGGGAGCCTACTACTTGGAGGATGAGGATGGACGACGGCTAGAGAGGCCATGGAGCGTAAACCACCTCCAGCCCTATCGGACTGGATGAAAGGTGAGCTGATGTAATATATTTCATGAATATTCCGTTCGGATGTATCATTTGGTTGCAGGTGTTAGCTAGAGCCCTAGAGCCAATCATTTGATGATTGTATTTTTTGGACTTGTTGTATCATATTCTATATATATAAATAAAGACATTTGGTTTTTGGTTGTTATACTTACTTGTATTGGTGCCAAATAAACTAAGTATAATAACGTCCTTGAGTAGAAGGTTCTTACCTATATCAATTGGTTAGCTGAACCGATAGTGAGATGATATAGGGAACACTACTCTTAATCATTCCTAGTCGAGTATTAACATTCAGGGACAATGTTAATGCAATAAGACTAGCATGTAGGTCAACTCGATGACTTGATCTCACAAGTCATGGATATGGAGATATAAAGTTGACACATGGGTATGCATTGGAGAATGTATACTGAATGACCCGCCATGAGAAAGTATCATGGATCGTTATATGAGTGTCATATACTTTCTCATGTGGCTATTAGTATGACTACTAGTCCTTAGACCTGAAGTCACCATGGTTCCCTACATAAGGAGTTATGTACTTTGGTTTCGTCAAACGTCACCCGTAACTGGGTGGACTATAAAGGCGATTACTGGGTATGTAACAAATTATGCGGAGGGATGTGAGTGATGTAGATGGGATCTATCCCTCCTATATGACGGGAGAGACATCGGTATTCTTGATAGAGTGAGACCACGAAGTGCATGGCCATGCCCAACTGAGTCAATATAGGATATTGAGCTCATTTGATTTAGTGAGTCTACTTGGAGTTCAATATTTAGATTGATTAGAGGATGACACGGTCTATGCCTCACATTGATCAATCTAGATGTCTAGGATAGAAGGACAATGTCATATATTATGAGGAGTCACAATTAGTAGTCACAAGGTGATGTTGGATCTTAACATTCTTGTAACTTGGGTAGTAATGATGTGTTGCTAGATACCGCTCATTACTTATGCTCCTAAAGTAGGTTTAGGGGCATTGCCAACATTACAAGAACCTATAGGGTGACACACTAAGGACAATTAGATGGAAACTAGGTTTATTTGATGAACCTAAATGATTAGGTTCATATGATGAACCAAATTGGATTAAGAGTAATCCAAAGTAGGTTAATTGAGTTGGACTCAAGTTGGTTCATGTGTTAAGTGAGTATAATTTGGACTTAGACTCATTTAATTAATTTAATTCAATGAATAGAGATTCATTAAATTAAAATTGGCTCGGACCAATAGTTAGATTAGATCAACCAAGGGATAGAAGTAGTTAAGTTTGACTTGACTTAAGTAGGAAGATGAAGAGTCAAGTTTTTGACTTGACTTTTACTTGACCAATGCCACATCATCAAGGCTTCTTTATTTGGTCAAGTTTGACTTGACCAAATGCCACCTCATGGGAGTTACCAAGAGTTATGACACTTGATATTCCATGGGGGTTACAAGTCTTAATGTGGCTGGCCACTTTTAGTGTGGATGAAAAGTTTTATTTTCATTCAAGGCTAATTGATTTTCATCTTCTTCCTCTTGCTCACAATTCTTCTCTCCCTCTCCTCCTTCTTGCCGAGACCTTGCTTGAGTGCTAGCACACTCTAAAGGTTTCTTCTCCATCTCTTGCTTGTGTGGATACACATAGAGAAGTGTCTACTTTGACACTTTCGAGATCCGACGAACCGAGGATAAGAGGGATTGCGAAGGGCTTCGCTACAAAGGTATAAAAAGGTTTATCCTTATGTAGATCTACTGTAGATCAACGTTTAAACTCGTACTCATATTTTTTGAATGTTTTTCTTCGTACGAGATCCAGTGGCCAGGGGGTTTCGGGGTTTTCGCGATTCGAAAAAGCGGTTTTCGCTACCCGAAAAACCCAACAGTCGTATCAGAGTCATGTGCGAAGCGAGTACGAGTTTCATTTCATATTTTTATGAAAAATATAAATCTGTAAACTTTCTGTAAATTGATGTTTTTATAGTTTTAATGGGTTATTTTCTCGTAGTAACGAAGCACAAGTGTTTAGACACTTGTAGGCTTCGACTACCGAGAAGTTTTTCACGAAAAGGTGAAGTTTCGACCCCAAAACGTTTTGGGACAGCGGGCTTAGGCGCTATTGGATCGCTTAGGAGCAACTCGCGATGGTTAGATCGCGGGTAGGGGTACTTCCCCTAACCCCGCAAGGGGATTTGCTCCGCGATTGCGCCCGAAATCGCTAATCGGGACCGCCGGGAAAAATTTACCCATAAAATTGTAAAATTATGAAAAATTACAGAAAATTATGAAAAATATATAATTTAGAATTATATATTGATTTTGTGATAGTCATGGCCCAATAGACCCAATTGGATTGGAAATTTGTGTTGTAATTTATAATACGGCCTGCGCGCCGTCATTTGTGTTTGCGTGTGCTGTATATCATTCGCGACCTGCGCGTCGTGCCTCTCTTTTATATATTCTTGTTGTAAATTAGATTTAGACTCGAATGTAACTCGAGTTTCAAAATTGTAATGTACAAAATTGGAGCGGTGGAAGGTCCACTCGAGACGGAGTTACGAGGAGGGCGCGAGCAACACAAGGTGGTCAAAAGGAAAGCGCTTAAGAAGCTGTTGACCCTAGGTTGACCATCCGATCTTCTCATTGGCTTGAGAAGATCGTAGTAGGGCCATGACTAAATCACAAAAATTATTTAATTAATTGATTTTGTGTATGTGATGCATAATTTAGTAATTAATTAGTGTCTTACGATTAGATTAGATCTAAATCATGCACAAGATGCACCCTTACGATTAGATTAGATCTACATCATGTACAAGATGCACTCTATCGAATAGATTAGATCTATCGTGTATTTGATACACATCTACATTTAGATTAGATCTAAATTACGTCAACTCTAATGCCTACCATGTCGTGATACCTACCACTACCTCGATCGCATGCTGTTGTTGAATCTGCCAAAGCAGAGCAACACATACTATCTTGGTAGGGTACGGAGGGACAATTTTGGTCCCGCCTATCAACGCATGGGTGAATACAAACTCAATTAGATTGAGTATTCCTAGTTTACTCGGTTGGATCGAGTACAACTATAGGCATCTTCCAATGGTTGGAAAGGTAGGACAAAATCACGTTTATATTAATTCTCGGGCGTATTAGCCAAAGCTAACTCGAGTTTTAATATAAATGCAAATTTTATCCTATAAACAAGAGTTGCATAGAGATGTAATTGGTAATCATTACCTACCGATCATACTAAGCCTTGGGCGTATTAGCCAAAGCTAACTCAAGGGTTAGTATGATGTGGATCTTGTCCCACATGAATTATAGAATTCAGTGGGAGCATCATTTAGTTAAAGGTCTAATTAAATGATTAATAATATGCTACTTATTTATGCATTTATTTCTGTTGTAGAATTGCCATGACGTCGAACACGAACACCTTCTCCCTGCGATCTGTCCTCGAGAAGGACAAGCTCAACAGAGCAAACTTCCTGGACTGGTACAGGAACCTGAGAATAGTTCTCACCCAAGAACATAAACTGTACGTTCTAGAGAAGCCCATTCCGGAGGCTCCTCCTGCCAATGCCCCGCGAGCTGACAAAGATGCTTACAAGAAGCATCAAGATGACACATTAGATGTTTCCTGTCTAATGCTCGCGACCATGAACTCTGAGCTTCAGAAGCAACACGAGTTAATGGGCGCTTATGATATGGTTGAACATCTTCGTCAGCTGTATCAAGGACAAGCGAGGCATGAGAGATTTGAGATCTCAAGGGCACTGTTTCAGTGCAAGATGTCAGACGGGGCTCCCGTAGGCCCATATGTACTCAAAATGATTGGGTACATAGAGAACCTATAGGTCCCTTTGGAGGCCGGCAAGAGGGGAGGGGTGAATTGCCCTATAAAATTGATACCAAAAAAACCCTTCTCGGATATTCAACTAACTTAAAAGAACTTGTAATTAAAACGGCAGAGACTAATTAAGACAGAAAGTAGACACAGAGGAATTACTTGGTTTACAATCAGAGGATTGCTAATCCAAGGCAAAGAAGACACACTAATTGATTCTCCTCTGGGCGGAGTAGCCTCTTACAGCGTTGAAAGCACAGAAAGAAATAACACAAAATGAAAGCACTGGATTGCAAGTTAGTTATTCTGATCTGTGCAAACCAGTGCTATATTTATAACACTAGTCGGGGCGTCCCGAAGGGGTTCCGGGCGCCCTGGGGGGATAAAACTTTATCCCCCAACGTTCAGATCGAGTTTGACTCGATCTGGTCAAAAACCTCGTTCCGGGCGCCCCGGACCCCAAAAGTCAACTCTGGTTGACTTTTTCCATCCGGTCGCTCCGCTTCGGTTCAGCTCGTCTCGGTCCGGGTCTTCTGTTCCGGCTCCACTAGCTTGGGTGATCTCGGCCATCCGGAATAGGGCTCACCCGAACCCATGTTCCGGCCTTCTCCTCGAGCAGCCTTCCTTCCCGGTTTCTCGTCCCTCGAACGTCGCGCACGTTCTTCTCGTCCACCGGTGTACTCTTCCGCGGTCACCTCGTCCCTCGGACACACCGAGCCCGTCGGCTCTCTCCCGTGCCATCCTTCTAGCTAGCCGCGTCTTCCGCTTGACTTCCTGTGTTCCTAAGCTCCTGCACACTTAGACACAAGGGTTAAACAAACGTAGAACCTAACTTAACTTGTTTGATCACATCAAAACACCTTGGGGTTCCAACAATCTCCCCCTTTTTGATGTGAGTAACCCAAGTTAAGTTAGGGAATCCATATGCAATAAAAATGATTTATATTCCAATAAGTCCAAATATTTTTCAATTGAAAAATTATAGTACCTCCCCCTAGACTTAACATACTTCTCCCCCTTTGATCACATAAAAATTGGGGTTATAAATAAGTCTAAGGTAAATTAAAAAAAACCTTAAGTTTAAAATATTTAATAATGTCTAAGTAAAATTCAATTTAAAGACACTCGTCAGAATTTTTCTTTCGAAAGAAAAATATTTAAGTAAAACATTTTTCAGATAAAACAGTCTTACGTGTTAAAAAAATTTTAAGTTTGAAACTTATCTCAGCATCCCCAAAAAAAATTTTTCTAATTAATTAAAAAAAATCTAAGTTAATATTCATAAGAAACAATTCTAAGTCAATTTTAAAAAATTATAAGGCAATATTATCATAAAAAAAAGTTTAAGATAACCTAAAAAAATTTCTAAGTCAATTTTCATAAAAATTTCTAAGATAATAAAAAATTTAAGAAAATAAAATATTTTCTAACACAAATTGAATAACTCTTTTAAAACATCAAGTAATTTAAATTAATGCTTTTTCAGTTAGTCAATTAAACTTTTCATTTCGATACTTGGCTTCCAGGTCGTGGCGAGGCACTAGGCCTTCTTGGTTATTGGAGCAACAACCACTTCCTTAGACAAAGCCTTATAAAGAAATTAGTTGTTTAATTTCCTTGCTGAAAATGCTAAGTCTAATTTTTAATTTTAAATTAAATAGGTTTTTGGAACCCAATAGAGGTTCCTACCTACAGGATTAACCAAGTATTTCCTAGGTATATAGATTTTTGATATATTTCTAATTTAATTTTAATGAAATCTATAATATCAATTTAAACCTCCATAATTTCTAAAAGTAGAAATATTTGAACCATTAGATTTTTTCAATCTTTCTATTTCTTCTTTTAGTTTTTCATTTTCAATTTTCAATTTTTCAAAATCCTCTATAAGACATGATTTTGCCAAAATTCTCTTTGTTTCTAAAATTTCATTTTCTAATTTGGAATTTTTATTTTCTAATTTATACATGGATTTAGTCATAGCTTTGATACCAAAGTAAAGTTCATCAGGGGGTAAGAGGCATACCTCACTTACCATATCAGACTTGAAGCCTGAATCTCCCCCTGCTTCGCTACTTCCATCTGAGGTCGCTCCCCCTTCATCGATGCTGGGTTCTGATGTACTTTGTCCTTCGTGGCTTGCCATCAGTGCAATCCCCGCATATTCTTGAGCTTCTGATTCAGATGAAGAAGTGTCATCCCAAGTTGCTTTTAGGTTGTGTTTCTTGGGTGTCTTCATTTTAACCTTCTCGAGTTCTAGGCAGTCTTCCCTTAGGTGTCCCTCCTTCTGACACTGGTAGCACCGTACCTTTCTTCTACCTTTTTGATTCTTTTTATTCTGCATTTTAAATTTATTAGATCTAAAAGACTTTTTAAAGTTTCTTACCATGTACGCTTCTTGATCGTCTTTGGAGTCTGACTCGGGTTCATCCTTGTTGGTTGCGTTCAGTGCCATAGTCTCGGTTGTGTCCTTTGATATCTCTGCATATCTAGTTTCGTGTAATTCAAGGGTAGAAAACAACTCTTCTAAAGTACTTACCTCCAGGTCTTTTGAAATGTAGTAAGCATCGACGATTGATGTCCATTCCGGAGTTCTTGGAAACGCATTGAGCGCGTAGTGAATAGTATCCCGGTTTGTTACCGTTTCACCAAGGTTTTCGAGACCAGTAACTAGTTCTTTTACCTTTGCATGTAGACAGGCTACTTTCTCACCTTTCTCCAGACGGATGTTCATCAGTTTGTTGCGGAGGATGTCCCTTCTAGCGAGCTTTGCTTCAGACGTTCCTTCGTGGAGTTCCAAGAACTTCTCCCAAAGTTCTTTAGCAGATACATAGTTTCCGATGCGGTTGACCTCTTGAGGCGGTAACACGCTCAGCAGGTGATGTTCCGCACGGCTGTTTGCTTGTAACGCCCGCCCTCCCTGCTATCAACAAGGGACGGGGCTACGATACTCTACGTACGTATTACAGCGGAAGACTTAAAATTATTTTTCTTAACTTAATTAAAACCGAACTACACTAACATGGTTTCATAACATGATAACAAAATAAATAAAAACTTAACATCAAGTCACCCATATTGTATTACATTTCACAAAAGCAAATCATAGTTCTTAATGGTTTTAAAGCAGGTTCTTGATTAGTTGCCTAGCCACCGCCACACACATCTTCGTTGCCCCTCCTGCTGCTCCTTTAACTCATCCAGCTTTTTCCTTTATCTGTGGTACAAGGAAGGTAAGCTATGAGCACTCATGGCTCAGTAAGTTCCTTTCCTACTTACTAAAACCAACAATCAGTACATAATCAAATAATGTCTCAACTTAACATGATCTCAACTAGTCATGGCATAACATATCATACTCTTTAAGCATATCATGCAACATAACAAACATTATAACTAGTAATGGGATATCATCTCTTAAAGCATAGCATGAAACATAACATAATCTTATCATGGCATATCATCTCTTAAAGCATAGCATGAAACATAACATAATCATATCATGGCATATCATCCCTTAAAACATAGCATGAAACATAACATAATCATATCATGGCATATCTTAAATCATAGCCTCAACACAACATAATCATAGATTATATGCATCATGATTTTAAAAACATGTATCCGAAAAACATGTGTATGTCTCATGATATTTTAAAACCATTTTCTTCTTACATATATATACTTGAACATAATATCAACATATTTAGGGCCCCGGCTTGTACCATACATACATAACATAGATGCGCGCGTCCTAAGTATATCCAAGGTAGCAAGTCTTGAATCATACTAGGAACTAGGTCAAGATCACAAAGCATGGCCTAGGGGCGTATTTGAAGAGTCCATCCCTTATTAGCCTAGATCACAAAGCAAGGCTTGGCCTAGATCACAAAGCAAGGCCTAGGGGTGTACTAAGGAGCCCATCCCTTATTAGCCTAGATCACAAAGCAAGGCTTAGCCTAGATCACAAAGCAAGGCTTAGGGACTGATTAGGAGTCCACCCTTGGTACAAGCCTTACAAAGTAAAATAGCATGTATAAAAATACATCATTGAGTCACATAGCATAGCATAAAAGTATGCATCACTTAGGCATACATTATGTCATAAAAGTATGCATCTCTTAGGCATACATCATATCTGTAAAAGCCCACCCTTCTTACCCAAGGGCGGCGCTACGATCTTATACTACTTACGTACATGCTTTAGTTATACTATAACAGCGGAAAATTTTAAATCATTCCTTTTATTTAAATAAGCATGATATTACATATTCTGATTAGTTCGAATGTGCATATATTGATCATATAACTAAAAATATTAATTTGTCCGAATCGTTCTTGCCGAGCCACCACCACACACATCACTATCTGCTCCTCCTGCTGCTCCGTCGTTCCGAATATCCGTCCCCCATATCTGCGGTACAAGGAAAGTAAGCTATGAGCACTCATGGCTCAGTAAGTTCCTTTCCTACTCACCAAAACCGAATTCATATCATTGCATATCAATATCATGTGAGGTATCATAAGCATACGACATACAAGGGTATCATATTCATATTCATATCATAATATCACATGATATTATATCTAATCATCAGATAATTCAAGCACATATGTAGGCAATGCATAATGAATTTGAAAACTTATACTTATAAGTACTTGAAATTAATATCATCATTAGAGGGGATCCCGGTTTGTACCACATACATAATGCGCGCGCTTCATAGGTAGGTCCAAGGTAGCAAGTCTTGAACCCCACCATGCATACATACTAGGCCCGAGTCTTACTCCATCGACCTAGGGCATTCAGAGGCCCATTACTGACGAGGCCCGAGTCTTTCTCCATCGACCCCGGGGCGTTTACGGAGCCCACTCTTGGTACAAACCATACAAAAAAAATAACTTATCATGCATAACTATCATATCATGTCCCTAACAATCTTTCATGCATTTCCTTTTTCATTTCTTTTCATTATGTATAGCATTTCCTATGCTATAACATATCATTACGTAACATAATTTCATTTCTTCTCATTATGTATAGCAATTCCTATGCTATAACATATCATGGCATATTACGTAACATAATTTCATTTCTTTTCATTATGTATAGCATTTCCTATGATATAACATATCATGGCATATTACGTAACATAATTTCATTTCTTCTCATTATGTATAGTATTTCCTATGCTATAACATATCATGGCATATTACATAACATAATTTCATTTCTTCTCATTATGTATAGCATTTCCTATGCTATAACACATCATAGCATATTACATAACATAATTTCATTTCTTCTCATTATGTATAGCATTTCCTATGCTATAACATATCATGGCATATTACATAACATAATTTCATTTCTTCTCATTATGTATAGCATTTCCTATGCTATAACATATCATAGCATATTACATAACATAATTTCATTTTTTCTCATTATGTATAGCATTTCCTATGCTATAACATATCATGGCATATTACATAACATAATTTCATTTCTTCTCATTATGTATAGCATTTCCTAGGTTTCTTTCCCTTTTTCTTTTATTTTCCTTCATGGCCGAAACCTACCAGTCCTTAAGCTAGGTTTCTTAAGTGGCCTAAAGCATGGAAAGCCTAAGTAAATATCATGGCAAAAGTTACTAAGAACATCATACACAAAATTGGATCATAAACAAGCTAGGACTCTTGTGATCTTACATGTCTTATATCATGTAACTAATTTTCTACATTCCAATTAAACATGAGAGCATTAATCAACTTTCATATCATAATATCACAGAGGTCTTGAGCATATTAATATTTTTGTTTAGGCTAATCTAAGCTATCCCTTTTATCATGGCCGAAAAACCCTAAAAAGAGTTCATGAGTTTCTAGCAATGTGAACACCCTTTAAGAAACTTTATATCCTATCATAGGAGCATGTTTATTTAAATTTTTTTGAAGGTCTTTCTAACCCTTAACCTTTCTGGTCCGAAGCATACAAGTGAGTTTTCTTTTGGTTCCAATTAATTTCCAAGCAAGAAAACCATAGAAAGGTCCTTAGCATTTCATAGAAGGAACCTTGCACTAGTTTGGTTAGACAATAATCTTCCTAGCCTCTTTAAAATATTTTTGGTTAAATCCTAGGGTTAGATACTCCTCTGATCATACATCATATCAGTATAAAATCATGGAAAAGAATCCTTCTACATAGCATAGAAAATCTTATCATGAAATGAGGTCTTGTTTAAATCATCTTAGATTTGAAAACCTTTTCTTTAGCCGAATTTTCTTAAATTCTTTCCTAGGTTTTCTAATCCTTATAAATCCAAAAATCACATAAAAGCCTTGTACCACAGGTGGGGGGAAGCTTACCTTCTTTGCTTAAGTTTCCTAGAGTTGAGAACTTGCTTGTGGACCTTTCTTCCTTGCTTGCTTTGCTCGGCACCAATGGAGGAAGAAGTGGCTAGGTCTTTTGGTGAAGAGGAGGAGGAAGAAGAGGAGGCTTCTTCCTCTTGTGTTGCTCGGCAACAATAAGAAAGAAAGAAAAGAGGGAGTGTCTCGGCACCTCTAGGAGAAGAGGAGGAGAGTGAGTTGAGGATGAAGCCACCCCTCCATGCCTATTTGTACTAAAATGAGGGGAGGAAAACTTGACTTGATTCATCCTCCTTATTTATTTCTCCTCTTTAATGATAAGAATATTCTTGAGAAATGCTTCTTGAGTTCTCTCTTTTCTTTCCTTTAATTTCTCTCTTTTCTTTCCTTTAATTAAAATTCCTATCTCTCCTCTTACAATATCCTCTCCTATCACACATGGTTAACATATGCATGCATCCACAAGAGAACCAAGGATCAAAACTTGGTTATGTATATTTTTACTTCTTTTTACTTCCTTTTCCTTTTAAGTAAAAAGAATCCTTTCTTATTCTTAACTACTTAGTCCTTTCTCTCCTTATCAATAATTCTCCTATCCCCTTTGATATCCTATACATGTTCCTTACAAGAGGTCCAAGGTTCAATCCTATTTCTCTTCTAACATATTATTGATATTCTTTTGTACATAATAATTCATATATCACCATATTATGCATTATGCATAAATATTTCATACACATATATATTATCTCATATTCCTTCCTTTTGTTTACATTAATTCCATGTATTATAAATATAGATGATTTATATTCTCAACTTTATTTTCTTTCATAAAGTTTTAATCATCTAAATTCTTCCCATCTTAATATTCAACTTAGAATATTTACACCTTCTTTTCACTACCTTCAAACTCTCATTATCCTTACTTTCTTATCTAGGCTTTCTAGGGGTATTACAATCTCCCCTACTTATTGAAAGTTCGTCCCGAACTTAGAATGACAATTTCTGCTCAGATTCCTTAGACGTTGGTGGAGCTTCCAATCTCCCTTGACTCATTGCTTAAATTGATACCATTTCTACTCTTTTTATTCATCAAAAGCTTTTATTACATTTTTTTGTTCATAACTTCTTCTCTTAAAAGGCCAGGTAGGTTGTGACTACTCCTGCCATAAAGGACATGATAGCAGTAGTCATCATCAACCCAACCTGTATCGACTTGCCCAGATCATTCTGGGGTGGATCAGGCATTATCGGAGGTTGAATCTCCGATGCCTCTTCCGGGTCGATTATTGTCTCTTCATCCATTCCCTCGTCTTCTTCAACATGTTCGTCCGGTTCCATCGGGTCTTCGTTTAGTTCCCCCTCGAGGTTGTTCAGTCCCCACTCGAAGTCTATTATATCGTTGGGGTTGAAACCCATTTCCATGTATTCAGCAAGGTTAAATTCATCCTCGCCCATCTCAGGAAACTCGTTCTCTCCTTCATAATATTCCATAATTTCTGAATCTTCATCTTCATTATCGTCCGAATTCCCTTCCTCGATTTCCTCGAGATCTTCCTCTCCGAACTCGCCGTGTTCTGGAGATTCCGAGTCGCTCACATAGTTGTATAAGTATTCCAGCATATCGGGTTCATCCGCGAACTCGAGGTATTCGCCAAAATATTCTACATCCTCGGGATCGTATTCGAACGGGATATAGTCCATTTCTACAAGATTTTAAAGATTCATTATTCCTCTTATGTTATAGCCTAAGGTTCTTGTATCTAGGCTACCATTCATGCATCCTAGAATATCACCTACTTATCATCTTGCACCATTTTCTAGGGTATAACTTAAGGTATCCTTCCTAGGCTACCATTCATGCATCCTAGAGTATCATACTATTTTTAACACAAACTTGTCATCATGCACCCTTCTCTAGGGTATAGCTTAAGGTATCCTTCCTAGGCTATTATTCATGTATCCTAGAGTATCATACTAATTTTTGCATATAAATAAATTAAGCAACTGTACTTACTTGGAGCGACAGGAAGGAGCTTGATGTGTGTGTAGTGAGCTGGCAAAACTTCGCTCTGATACCACCTGTAAAAGCCCACCCTTCTTACCCAAGGGCGGCGCTACGATCTTATACTACTTACGTACATGCTTTAGTTATACTATAACAGCGGAAAATTTTAAATCATTCCTTTTATTTAAATAAGCATGATATCACATATTCTAATTAGTTCGAATGTGCATATATTGATCATATAACTAAAAATATTAATTTGTCCGAATCATTCTTGCCAAGCCACCACCACACACATCACTATCTGCTCCTCCTGCTGCTCCGTCGTTCCGAATATCCGTCCCCCATATCTGCGGTACAAGGAAAGTAAGCTATGAGCACTCATGGCTCAGTAAGTTCCTTTCCTACTCACTAAAACCGAATTCATATCATTGCATATCAATATCATGCGAGGTATCATAAGCATACGACATACAAGGGTATCATATTCATATTCATATCATAATATCACATGACATTATATCTAATCATCAGATAATTCAAGCACATATGTAGGCAATGCATAATGAATTTGAAAACTTATACTTATAAGTACTTGAAATTAATATCATCATTAGAGGGGATCCCGGTTTGTACCACATACATAATGCGCGCGCTTCATAGGTAGGTTCAAGGTAGCAAGTCTTGAACCCTACCATGCATACATACTAGACCCGAGTCTTACTCCATCGACCTAGGGCATTCAGAGGCCCATTACTGACGAGGCCCGAGTCTTACTCCATCGACCCCGGGGCGTTTACGGAACCCACCCTTGGTACAAACCATACAAAAAAAATAACTTATCATGCATAACTATCATATCATGTCCCTAACAATCTTTCATGCAATTCCTTTTTCATTTCTTTTCATTATGTATAGCATTTCCTATGCTATAACATATCATTACGTAACATAATTTCATTTCTTCTCATTATGTATAGCATTTCCTATGCAATAACATATCATGGCATATTACGTAACATAATTTCATTTCTTTTCATTATGTATAGCATTTCCTATGCTATAACATATCATGGCATATTACGTAACATAATTTCATTTCTTCTCATTATGTATAGCATTTCCTATGCTATAACATATCATGGCATATTACGTAACATAATTTCATTTCTTCTCATTATGTATAGCATTTCCTATGCTATAACATATCATGGCATATTACATAACATAATTTCATTTCTTCTCATTATGTATAGCATTTCCTATGCTATAACATATCATAGCATATTACGTAACATAATTTCATTTCTTTTCATTATGTATAGCATTTCCTAGGTTTCTTTCCCTTTTTCTTTTATTTTCCTTCATGGCCGAAACCTACCAGTCCTTAAACTAGGTTTCTTAAGTGGCCTAAAGCATGGAAAGCCTAAGTAAATATCATGGCAAAAGTTACTAAGAACATCATACACAAAATTGGATCATAAACAAGCTAGGACTCTTGTGATCTTACATGTCTTATATCATGTAACTAATTTTCTACATTCCAATTAAACATGAGAGCATTAATCAACTTTCATATCATAATATCACAGAGGTCTTGAGCATATTAATATTTTTGTTTAGGCTAATCTAAGCTATCCCTTTTATCATGGCCGAAAAACCCTAAAAAGAGTTCATGAGTTTCTAGCAATGTGAACACCCTTTAAGAAACTTTATATCCTATCATAGGAGCATGTTTATTTAAATTTTTTTTTGAAGGTCTTTCTAACCCTCAACCTTTTTGGTCCGAAGCATACAAGTGAGTTTTCTTTTGGTTCCAATTAATTTCCAAGCAAGAAAACCATAGAAAGGTCCTTAGCATTTCATAGAAGGAACCTTGCACTAGTTTGGTTAGACAATAATCTTCCTAGCCTCTTTAAAATATTTTTGGTTAAATCCTAGGGTTAGATACTCCTCTGATCATACATCATATCAGTATAAAATCATGGAAAAGAATCCTTCTACATAGCATAGAAAATCTTATCATGAAATGAGGTCTTGTTTAAATCATCTTAGATTTGAAAACCTTTTCTTTAACCGAATTTTCTTAAATTCTTTCCTAGGTTTTCTAATCCTTATAAATCTGAAAATCTCATAAAAGCCTTGTACCACAGGTGAGGGGAAGCTTACCTTCTTTGCTTAAGTTTCCTAGAGTTGAGAACTTGCTTGTGGACCTTTCTTCCTTGCTTGCTTTGCTCGGCACCAATGGAGGAAGAAGTGGCTAGGTGTTTTGGTGGAGAGGAGGAGGAAGAAGAGGAGGCTTCTTCCTCTTGTGTTGCTCGGCAACAAAAAGAAAGAAAGAAAAGAGGGAGTGTCTCGGCACCTCTAGGAGAAGAGGAGGAGAGTGAGTTGAGGATGAAGCCACCCCTCCATGCCTATTTATACTAAAATGAGGGGAGGAAAACTTGACTTGATTCATCCTCCTTATTTATTTCTCCTCTTTAATGATAAGAATATTCTAGAGAAATGCTTCTTGAGTTCTCTCTTTTCTTTCCTTTAATTTCTCTCTTTTCTTTCCTTTAATTAAAATTCCTATCTCTCCTCTTACAATATCCTCTCCTATCACACTTGGTTAACATATGCATGCATCCACAAGAGAACCAAGGATCAAAACTTGGTTATGTATATTTTTACTTCTTTTTACTTCCTTTTCCTTTTAAGTAAAAAGAATCCTTTCTTATTCTTAACTACTTAGTCCTTTCTCTCCTTATCAATAATTCTCCTATCCCCTTTGATATCCTATACATGTTCCTTACAAGAGGTCCAAGGTTCAATCCTATTTCTCTTCTAACATATTATTGATATTCTTTTGTACATAATAATTCATATAACACCATATTATGTATTATGCATAAATATTTCATACACATATATATTATCTCATATTCCTTCCTTTTGTTTACATTAATTCCATGTATTATAAATATAGATGATTTATATTCTCAACTTTATTTTCTTTCATAAAGTTTTAATCATCTAAATTCTTCCCATCTTAATATTCAACTTAGAATATTTACACCTTCTTTTCACTACCTTCAAACTCTCATTATCCTTACTTTCTTATCTAGGCTTTCTAGGGGTGTTACAATATCATAAAAAAAAGTAGGCATATTTTAAACACATTGCACATCATAAAAACATGCATATTCTAAGTACATAGCCTATCATTAAAGCATGCATATTTCTACTCACATAGCATATCATAAAAGCATGCATATTATAAGCACATAGCATATCATTAAAACATGCATATCTCTATCCACATATCATCTCATAAAAAGGTATAAATCACAAGCATACATGGTTAAGCATAAGGGTATATCATGTGATTATACTATCATAAGAAACATGGTAACATAGTTAACTTGGGTTCTAAGCTTCCTAAACCCTTGGGTTCCTATCATGGCCGAACCCCCTTAGGTCTCAATTTAGGTAAAAACAACCTCCAAGCATGTGAACACTATATCATCATCACATAAATTTCATAGGAAGCATTATAAGCATGATTAACTTGGTTTCTAAGTTCTCCAAGTCCTTAAACTCATGTGGCCGAACCCTATCAGTATATAAACAAGGTCCCAAATGTCATGAAAGCATGGAAACCTTAAACCATATTTATAGCATTTTTTTCCAAATAGCATAGTAAGCATATTGAGCTAGTTCCTAAGTCCTTCAAGCCCTTAACGTATGTCTTGGTCAATCTTTTAACAAGTATTCATTAAGGCTAAAAACAAACATACAAGCATGTGAACTTGAACTAACATCATGTATAAATTCATAACAAGATATCATACAATATGTATGGCCGAAACTTACCCTAGCCTCATTTAGGTCACTAAACAACATATAGTATGAGAACTTTGATTTTCTACTTATCATATTTCATGTAGAGTGACATAAGCATATTTAATTTTTGTTCTAGGGTTTCTAGGGCATTTATCCCTTCATGGCCGCAACACACAATGATCCATTTAGGTCATTAAAAAATTATACAAATATGTGACACAATCAACACATTATCATATTTTCATAAGAAGCACTTTTAACACATTTGGTTTCATTTCTAAGGCCTCTAGGTCTTTTAAACCCTACTTGGCCGAAACTCAACAGTATATAAACTTGCTTCAAATAGCCTAAAAGCATAAGAAATCATGCAAGTTTCATAGCATGTATAAAGACAAGCATAATAAACATACATGTGAATTGTGTCTTAGGCTTCCTAGGTTTCTTTCCCTTTTTCTTTTATTTTTCCTCATGGCCGAAACCTACCAATATTTAAACTAGGTTTTAAGTAGCCTAAAGCATGGAAAACCTAAGTAAGTTTCATGGCAAAAATTACTAAGAACATCATATACAAAGTTGGTTCATAAACAAGCTAGGACCCTTGTGATCTTACATGTCATATATCATGTAACTAATTTTCTATACTCAATTTAAACATAAGAGCATTAAAAAACTTTCATGTCATAATATCACAGAGGTCTTGAGCATATTAGAATTTTGTTCAAGCTTTTCTAAACTATCCATCTTATCATGGCCGAAAATCTAAAATAAGAGTTCATGAATTTCTAGCAATGTACAACATGCAATTCTTTAAGAGAACTCTATATTCTCTCATACAAACATGGTTATTTAAATTTAAAGGTCTTCCTAACCCTAAGCCCTTTTCTTGGCCGAAACATATAAATGGATTTCTTTGGTTCTAAGTAACCTTCAAGCAAGAAAACAAATAAAAACCCTTAGTAGTTCATGGGAGAAATTTTGTACTAGTTTAGTTAAACAATATTTTTCCCTAACCTCCTTAACATATTTTTGGCCGAAATTCTAGGGTTAGGTACTCCTCTGATCAAGCATCATTTAAGTATAAAAACATGAAGAAAATCCTTCCTACATAGCATAGAAAGAATATCAAGAAATAAGGACTTGTTTAAACCATCCTAGATTTGAAAACCCTTTCTTTAGCCGAATTTTCTTAAATTCTTTTCTAGGTTTTCTATTCCTTATAGAATCCGAAAATCACATAAAAGCCTTGTACCACAGGTGAGGGGAAGCTTACATCCTTTTCGCTTGTGGATCTAAGGTATGGTGAAGAAGAAGTAGCCTCTTCTTCTAGTTCCTTTCCTTTGATTCCTTTGCTAAGTCCTCCTTGTATCTTAGGCTTTCTTAGGGAAAAACTTGGCTTTGGGGCCGAAGATGGAGGAGAGGGGACTGTGGTGTTCTCGGTGAGGGAGAGGATGAATGAGAGAAAATGAGAGAAAAATAGTTTTCTCTTTTCTTGCTCCCTTTTATGTTAAGGGGAAGAAGTAGAAAATTGATTTTGCTTTCCTTCTCCCTTAACCCATTTTCTATTTTTCTTACATTTATTTTATTTTCTATTTATTCTCACCATTCATGATAAAATAAGGGGGAATGAATCCCCTTAATCCCTCTTTAAGTTTTCGGCAAAATCAAAGAGGAAGAGGGAGAGAAAGGGAGGAAGGCAAGTTGCCTTTCTCTTGCTCTTTTCTTGTTTTCTTTTGGCTAGCTTTTACTCTTACCTTTATCATGAGTTTCCCTCCTTTGCTATCAATATCTTCTCTCTATCCCAATTGGTTTCTACTAATTAACTCTATGAATTATAATATAAGAGGTTCAAGGTTCAATCCTTGACCTTCACTTCTTTTTATTTCATTTTATTTCTTTTTGCTTCAACTCACTTCCTATTATTTTTCTAAGGCAAAATCCCACATTCATATATTCATCTTACAAGTTTAGTGGGTATTACAGTACCCCGTACCTCATAAAAAGTTCATCCTCGAACTTTAAAATAGCTCCGGGTACTTTTGTTTCATATCGTCCTCGCGTTCCCAAGTGGCTTCTTCGAATCGTTGATTCCGCCACAGGACCTTTACTAGGGGTATTTCTTTGTTCCTTAACCTCTTGATTTCTCGGTCCAGAATCTGGATGGGTTTACTTTCGTAACTCAGGTCTTCCTGCACCTGTACCGACTGAGGCTCAATCACTTGATCTGTGCTGGGAGTACATTTCTTGAGCATCGATACATGGAACACATTGTGAATGGCTGCTATGTATGAAGGTAGTTCCAGTCTGTATACGACTTGGCCCACTCTTTCTAAAATCCGATACGGTCCTACATATCTTGGGCTTAACTTGCTCCTCTTTCCAAACCTCATTATCCCTTTCATGGGAGATACTTTAAGGAATACCAAGTCTCCAATGTTGAATTCTAGCGGCCTGCGCCGTTTATCGGCATAATTCTTCTGCCGACTCTGAGTAGTTTCTATTCGTTGACGGATCTTTTGTATAGCTCGGGTGGTGTCATCAATAAGTTCCGTTCGGAACCCCATTTCCTTCTTTTCACCACATTCATACCAGCATATAGGAGACCTACACTTCCTCCCATATAGAGCTTCGTAAGGTGCCATTCCAATAGTAGCTTGGTAGCTATTATTGTAGGCGAAGTCTGCCAGGTATAAATATCGGCACCAGCTCCCTTTGAAGTCCAGGGCACAAGCTCTTAACATATCCTCCAATATTTGATTTACTCTTTCAGTCTGCCCATCAGTCTGTGGGTGGAAGGCTGTGCTAAACAACAACTTCGTGCCGAGGGCCTTCTGAACGCACTCTCAAAAGTGCGAGACAAAACGTCCATCTCTATCAGAAATAATGGTCTTAGGGATACCATGTAATCTGACGATTTCCTTAACATATATCTGAGCTAGTTGTTCAGTTGAATAAGTCATCTTGATCGCCAAAAAAGTGTGCAGACTTCGTCAGTCTGTCCACGATCACCCATATAGCATCATACCCGTTTGTCGTCTTGGGTAGACCTGAAATGAAATCCATGGAGATTTCTTCCCATTTCCATTCTGGAATTTGGACAAGTTGTAATAATCCGCCGGGTCTCTGGTGTTCAGCTTTTACCCTTTGGCACGTCAGACAAGTACTGACATACTGAGCCACTTCTCTTTTCATACCGGACCACCAAAATTTCTTTTTCAGGTCTTGGTACATTTTGGTGGAACCCGGGTGCATTGCATAAGGCGTTGTATGGGCTTCTTGCAGTATCTTCTTTCGCAACTCTGGATCCTCTGGAATACATAATCGATCCCTGAGGTATAATATTCCATCGTCTGTGATACAGAACCCGTCATTCTTTCCTTCTGCGGTCTCTTGTTTAATTCTTTGAAGGCTCAGGTCCCTGGTTTGTTTCTCTAACATGTTATCGAATAACGTTGGTGTTATGGTGAGGGTAGAGAGTCGTCCGGACATGGTTTCAACTAATGGATAAGAAACGTGTTTCAGTTTCTCGATGGATTCCCTCTTCAGTTTGTTTTCAGCATTGAATAAAAATTCTAGCATACTGACTGAATTTAATTAACTGACCTGTGAAAACCGTAGAGGCATTCGCCACGTCCTCCTTGGTAAGGGAGTAGACTCTGGCATCCGTCATAGTGGGAGGGGCCTCCAATCTTCCTTGGCTGATTGAAGTCCCTTCTATGGCAGTTTGTATCTGGTGAAGCTGTGCGGGGGCTCTCCTGTTCTGGAAGTTCTGCGAAGGTGGTGCCTGAGGCTGAGTAGGGCAATCTCTTATCAAATGACCTTCCTTTCCGCAGTTGTAGCACTTTCTGGTGCTCAGATGACATACTCCAGTATGCATCTTCCCACATGTGGCACACTGAGGGTACTTGGTCTGCTTATTGGCTGGACCACCTTTTGTTTTATTCCACTGTTTCCTCTTTCCACTTGAGTTTCCTTTCCATTCAGTTTTGGTACTGTGCGATTTTTGTCCTCCGGTCAGTGCTTGGTTCTTGCCCTTATTCATTGCTTCCTGATAGTGCTCGGTAATCAGGGCGCTGCTGACCAGCTCCTCTGCAGTCTGCGGTCTATTAACTCCGCCGGCTACGTTCAGAGCTATCTCGGGTCAGAGCATCTTTAACATCAACCGGAGCCTTTCTTTTTCAGTTCGGACCAGTTCTGGGCACAGTCGGGTTAGGCGGTTGAACCTCTTAACGGCTTCATTAACTGACAGATCACCTTGCCGGAACTCAGTGAACTCGTCACAGTGCTTGTTGGTCACTCGCATATGGAAGAATTCCTCTAAGAACTCTGTCTCAAAATCTGTCCACTGCATTTGGTTGATTTGTCTTTTCGCCTTTACTCTGTCCCACCACATCCGGGCATCTCCGGTAAGACAGAACGACGCGCATTTGACCTTCTCATGTTCAGGCCAATCCAATAATTCCATTATGTTCTCCACGGTTTTGAGTCAGGCTTGCGCATCCCATGGTTCACAATTTCCCGAGAATGCTTCCGGCTTAAGCCTTTGCCACTAAATCAGATAGGCCTCTTGTCGGACCATCGGAGTAGGGGCTGCCGGGGGCACTGGTGCGGCTGTAGGTACAACAGGTAGTGGATTCACCGGTGGGGTAACTGGGTTGCCTTGTTGACCCATTAAGGTAGTGATCAGTTGTTGTTGTTCTGCGATCTGATGCTGGAGGTCTGCGACTACCTGCGTCAGATCTGGTGGAGTCACTGTCCCTCCGGTTCGGGCATTGTGTGTCCTAACCATGTTTATCTAAAAGAAATAGACTAGTGTAAGTGGTTATAGATTTTAGCCAATCTAACGTACTGGTTTGTTTCTATCTATTTGTTATGGTATTATTCCTAACCTACCAATATGTACTCCTAATCTAATTTATAACTAAAAGCATAAAATAAAGCATCAAATATAAGCAAGTAAAACATGAATCTAAAGCATAAACAACATAAGGAAAAATAAGGAATATAATGACAAACAATGTAACATAAGGAAATAAAGCATAAGCAATGTAGTAAAGAAATAAAACATAGGCAGTATAACAAGAAAGAAAAATAAAGCATAAGTTATATAACATGAAACTAAACATAAGCATGTAACAAGAAAATTAAACATAAGCATATAACAAGTAAATTAAGCATAAAAATTCTTACTTGGAGCGGCAGGTAGGAGGCTTGATGTGTGTGTAGTGAACTGACAATAAACTTGGCTCTGATACCAACCTGTAACGCCCGCCCTCCCTGCTATCAACAAGGGACGGGGCTACGATACTCTACGTACGTATTACAGCGGAAGACTTAAAATTATTTTTCTTAACTTAATTAAAACCGAACTACACTAACATGGTTTCATAACATGATAACAAAATAAATAAAAACTTAACATCAAGTCACCCATATTGTATTACATTTCACAAAACCAAAGCATAGTTCTTAAAGGTTTTAAAGCAGGTTCTTGATTAGTTGCCTAGCCACCGCCACACACATCTTCGTTGCCCCTCCTGCTGCTCCTTTAACTCATCCAGCTTTTTCTTTTATCTGTGGTACAAGGAAGGTAAGCTATGAGCACTCATGGCTCAATAAGTTACTTTCCTACTCACTAAAACCAACAATCAGTACATAATCAAATAATGTCTCAACTTAACAAGATCTCAACTAGTCATGGCATAACATATCATACTCTTTAAGCATATCATGTAACATAACAAACATTATAACTAGTCATGGGATATTATCTCTTAAAGCATAGCATGAAACATAACATAATCATGTCATGGCATATCATCTCTTAAAGCATAGCATGAAACATAACATAATCTTATCATGGCATATCATCTCTTAAAACATAGCATGAAACATAACATAATAATATCATGGCATATCATCCCTTAAAACATAGCATGAAACATAACATAATCATATCATGGCATATCTTAAATCATAGCCTCAACACAACATAATCATAGATTATATGCATCATGATTTTAAAAACATGTATCCGAAAAACATGTGTATGTCTCATGATCTTTTAAAACCATTTTCTTCTTACATATATATACTTGAACATAATATCAACATATTTAGGGCCCCGGCTTGTACCATACATACATAACATAGATGCGCGCGTCCTAAGTATATCCAAGGTAGCAAGTCTTGAATCATACTTGGAACTAGGTCAAGATCACAAAGCATGGCCTATGGGCGTATTTGAAGAGTCCATCCCTTATTAGCCTAGATCACAAAGCAAGGCTTGGCCTAGATCACAAAGCAAGGCCTAGGGGTGTACTAAGGAGCCCATCCCTTATTAGCCTAGATCACAAAGCAAGGCTTAGCCTAGATCACAAAGCAAGGCTTAGGGACTGATTAGGAGTCCACCCTTGGTACAAGCCTTACAAAGTAAAATAGCATGTATAAAAATGCATCATTGAGTCACATAGCATAGCATAAAAGTATGCATCACTTAGGCATACATTATGTCATAAAAGTATGCATCTCTTACGCATACATCATATCATAAAAAAAAGTAGGCATATTTTAAACACATAGCACATCATAAAAACATGCATATTCTAAGTACATAGCCTATCATTAAAGCATGCATATTTCTACTCACATACCATATCATAAAAGCATGCATATTCTAAGCACATAGCATATCATTAAAACATGCATATCCCTATCCACATATCATCTCATAAAAAGGTATAAATCACAAGCATACATGGTTAAGCATAAGGGTATATCATGTGATTATACTATCATCAGAAACATGGTAACATAGTTAACTTGGGTTCTAAGCTTCCTAAACCCTTGGGTTCCTATCATGGCCGAACCCTCTTAGGTCTCAATTTAGGTAAAAACAACCTCCAAGCATGTGAACCCTAAATCATCATCACATAAATTTCATAGGAAGCATTATAAGCATGATTAACTTGGTTTCTAAGTTCTCCAAGTCCTTAAACTCATGTGGCCGAACCCTATCAGTATATAAACAAGGTCCCAAATGTCATGAAAGCATGGAAACCTTAAACCATATTTATAGCATTTTTTTCCAAATAGCATAGTAAGCATATTGAGCTAGTTCCTAAGTCCTTCAAGCCCTTAACGTATGTCTTGGTCAATCTTTTAACAAGTATTCATTAAGGCTAAAAACAAACATACAAGAATGTGAACTTGAACTAACATCATGTATAAATTCATAACAAGATATCATACAATAGGTATGGCCGAAACTTACCCTAGCCTCATTTAGGTCACTAAACAACATATAGTATGAGAACTTTGGTTTTCTACTTATCATATTTCATGTAGAGTGACATAAGCATATTTAATTTTTGTTCTAGGGTTTCTAGGGCATTTATCCCTTCATGGCCGCAACACACAATGATCCATTTAGGTCATGGAAAAATTATACAAATATGTGACACAATCAACACATTATCATATTTTCATAAGAAGCACTTTTAACACATTTGGTTTCATTTCTAAGGCCTCTATGTCTTTTAAACCCTACTTGGCCGAAACTCAACAGTATATAAACTTGCTTCAAATAGCCTAAAAGCATAAGAAATCATACAAGTTTCATAGCATGTATAAAGACAAGCATAATAAACATACATGTGAATTGTGTCTTAGGCTTCCTAGGTTTCTTTCCCTTTTTCTTTTATTTTTCCTCATGGACGAAACCTACCAATATTTAAACTAGGTTTTAAGTAGCCTAAATCATGGAAAACCTAAGTAAGTTTCATGGCAAAAATTACTAAGAACATCATATACAAAGTTGGTTCATAAACAAGCTAGGACCCTTGTGATCTTACATGTCATATATCATGTAACTAATTTTCTATACTCAATTTAAACATAAGAGCATTAAAAAACTTTCATGTCATAATATCACAGAGGTCTTGAGAATATTAGAATTTTGTTCAAGCTTTTCTAAACTATCCATCTTATCATGGCCGAAAATCTAAAATAAGAGTTCATGAATTTCTAGCAATGTACAACATGCAATTCTTTAAGAGAACTCTATATTCTCTCATACAAACATGGTTATTTAAATTTAAAGGTCTTCCTAACCCTAAGCCCTTTTCTTGGCCGAAACATATAAATGGATTTCTTTGGTTCTAAGTAACCTTCAAGCAAGAAAACAAATAAAAACCCTTAGTAGTTCATGGGAGAAATTTTGTACTAGTTTAGTTAAACAATATTTTTCCCTAACCTCCTTAACATATTTTTGGCCGAAATTCTAGGGTTAGGTACTCCTCTGATCTAGCATCATTTAAGTATAAAAACATGAAGAAAATCCTTCCTACATAGCATAGAAAGAATATCAAGAAATAAGGACTTGTTTAAACCATCCTAGATTTGAAAACCCTTTCTTTAGCCGAATTTTCTTAAATTCTTTTCTAGGTTTTCTATTCCTTATAGAATCCGAAAATCACATAAAAGCCTTGTACCACAGGTGAGGGGAAGCTTACATCCTTTTCGCTTGTGGATCTAAGGTATGGTGAAGAAGAAGTAGCCTCTTCTTCTAGTTCCTTTTCCTTTGATTCCTTTGCTAAGTCCTCCTTGTATCTTAGGCTTTCTTAGGGAAAAACTTGGCTTTGGGGCCGAAGATGGAGGAGAGGGGACTGTGGTGTTCTTGGTGAGGGAGAGGATGAATGAGAGAAAATGAGAGAAAAATAGTTTTCTCTTTTCTTGCTCCCTTTTATGTTAAGGGGGAAGAAGTAGAAAAATTGATTTTTGCTTTCCTTCTCCCTTAACCCATTTTCTAATTTTTTTACATTTATTTTATTTTCTATTTATTCTCACCATTCATGATAAAATAAGGGGGAATGAATCCCCTTAATCCCTCTTTAAGTTTTCGGCAAAATCAAAGAGGAAGAGGGAGAGAAAGGGAGGAAGGCAAGTTGCCTTTCTCTTGCTCTTTTCTTGTTTTCTTTTGGCTAGCTTTTACTCTTACCTTTATCATGAGTTTCCCTCCTTTGCTATCAATATCTTCTCTCTATCCCAATTGGTTTCTACTAATTAACTCTATGAATTATAATATTAGAGGTTCAAGGTTCAATCCTTGACCTTCACTTCTTTTTATTTCATTTTATTTCTTTTTGCTTCAACTCACTTCCTATTATTTTTCTAAGGCAAAATCCCACATTCATATATTCATCTTACAAGTTTAGTGGGTATTACATTGCTACCGACTCATTCTGCTCCTTCGTTGTCCTATCGCTCTCTTCTTTTTCTTTTCCATCTTTATCTATTGGAGCTACAAAACCTTATTTCATAATAAACCGAATTTCTAAATCTGTTTTTAGGAATACCTTCATACGTCGCTTCCAGTCTGCGAAGTTCCCCTCGAATTTTGGTGGGATGATGCTTGGTACGGCCATCTTGTTGCTTCGATCGGCGGTTAGTCCTCCTGAAGCGCCTGGCTCTAATACCACTAGTAGGTCCCTTTGGAGGCCGGCAAGAGGGGAGGGGTAAATTGCCCTATAAAATTGAAACCAAAAAAACCCTTCTCGGATATTCAACTAACTTAAAAGAACTTGTAATTAAAACGGCAGAGACTAATTAAGACAGAAAGTAGACACAGAGGAATTACTTGGTTTGCAATTAGAGGATTGCTAATCCAACGCAAAGAAGGCGCACTAATTGATTCTCCTCTGGGCGGAGTAGCCTCTTACAGCATTGAAAGCACAGAAAGAAATAACACAAAATGAAAGCACTGGATTACAAGTTAGTTATTCTGATCTGTGCAAACGAGTGCTATATTTATAGCACTGGTCGGGGCGCCCCGAAGGGGTTCCGGGCGCCCTGGGGGGATAAAACTTTATCCCCCAATGCTCAGATCGAGTTTGACTCGATCTGGTCAAAAACCTCGTTCCGGGTGCCCCGGACCCCAAAAGTCAACTCTGGTTGACTTTTTCCGTCCGGTCGCTCCGCTTCGGTTCAACTCATCTCGGTCCCGGTCTTCTGTTCTGGCTCCACTAGCTTGGGTGATCTCGGCCGTCCGGAATAGGGCTCACCCGAACCCATGTTCCGGCCTTCTCCTCGAGCAGCCTTCCTTCCCGGTTTCTCGTCCCTCGAACGCCGCGCACGTTCTTCTCGTCCACCGGTGTACTCTTCCGCGGTCACCTCGTCCCTCGGATGCACCGAGCCCGTCGGCTCTCTCCCGTGCCGTTCTTCTCGCTAGCCGCGTCTTCCGCTCGACTTCCTGTGTTCCTAAGCTCCTGCACACTTAGACACAAGGGTTAAACAAACGCAGAACCTAACTTAGCTTGTTTGATCACATCAAAACACCTTGGGGTTCCAACAGAACCTACAAAGGTTGGGGTTCCCTCTTGGCCAAGAGCTGGCTACTGACCTGATCTTGCAATCCTTGCCGGATAGCTACAATCAATTCGTTCTAAACTACAATATGAACGAGATTGACAAGCCACTGCCCGAGCTACTTAGCATGTTAAGAACTTCTGAGCTAAACCTTAAGAAGGCTAAGCCCAACACTGTTCTGATGGTTCAGAAACATAAGGTCAAGGGCAAGCCCAAAGACAAGGGAAAGTCCCAAGCCAAGGGCAAAGGCAAGGCACTGAAGCCTAAAGGAGGGGTCGCCAAGGATGCTACCTGCTTCCACTGCGGTCAGACCGGGCACTGGAAGAGGAACTGCAAGGTATACTTGGAGGATCTTAAGAAGAAGCGAAGTGAGACTTCCACTTCAGGTATATATGTTATAGAAGTCAATCTATCTATTTCTACATCAAGGGTATTAGATACTGGATGTGTAGGCGCTGAGAAATAGCAGGGCATTGACAAAGGGCGAGGTGGACCTACGAGTAGGCAATGGAGCACGGGTTGCTGCTGTTGCTGTAGGGACTTACTTTCTATCTCTGCCCTCTGGGCTTATACTAGAGTTAGTCGATTGTTGTTATGTGCCTGCATTAACTAAGAACATTATATCAGTTTCTTGTTTGGACAAGAAAGGTTTCTCGTTTACAATAAAGAACAAATGTTGTTCCATCTTTTTAAACGATATGTTCTATTGTAGTGCACCTCTGATAAACGGACTCTATATTCTAGAACTTGAGAGCCCTATCTATAACATAAATACCAAGAGGTTCAAGTCAAATGACATGAACCAAACCTACCTCTGCCACTGTCGCTTAGGTCATATAAATGACAAGCGCTTATCCCAGCTCCATATGGATGGTTTGCTGGACTCATTTGATTTAGAATCATATGAGATATGTGAGTCATGCCTACGAGGCAAGATGACCAAGACTCCCTTTAGTGGGCACAGCGAGAGAGCGATTGATTTGTTAGGACTCATACATAGTGATGTGTGTGGCCCTTTCAATGTCGCTGCTAGAGGCGGTTATAGGTACTTCATCACGTTTACTGATGACTTCAGTAGATATGGTTATGTGTATTTGATGACACATAAGTCTGAATCCTTTGAAAAGTTCAAAGAATTCAAGAATGAAGTCCAGAACCAGCTTGGCAAGAGTATTAAGATATTTCGATCCGATCGAGGTGGAGAATACCTTAGCCATGAGTTTCGTGACTACCTAGCTGAGTGTGGGATTCTATCCCAACTCACTCCTCCTGGAACACCACAGTGGAATGGTGTATCCGAAAGGAGGAATCGTACCCTATTAGATATGGTGTGATCTATGATGAGTCACACAGATCTTCCGACATACCTTTGGGGTTATGCTCTAGGCACGGCAGCTTTTATACTCAACCGAGTTCCATCCAAGGCCGTGATAAAGACACCATATAGGATATGGACTGGGCGAGATGCCCAGGTGTCTTTCATGAGGATTTTGGGTTGTGAGACTTACGTTCGACGTCAAGTCTTAGACAAATTAGGACCCAAATCTGACAAGTGCTATTTTATTGGATATCCCAAGGAAACTAAGAGATATTACTTCTACATTCCCAGTCAGCACAAGGTAGTTGTGGCAAAGACTGGGGTCTTTCTAGAAAGGGACTTTGTTTCTAGAAAGACTAGTGGGAGCGCATTCGATCTTGAAGAAGTTCAAGATGCGAACAATAGCAATGATGCCTCGATGGAAGTTGAACTGGAACCACAAAGTGTTGTGGATGTTGTTATTCCACAAAGAGTTGAGGAACAACAACCAGTTCATGTAGACATACCTCTTCGCAGGCCTGATAGGGTACGTCGTCAGCCTGAGAGATACTCATTTCTCTTGTCTGACCATGATGACATTGTGCTAATAGAGGATGACCCTACCACCTATCAGGAAGCTGTGATGACACCAGATTTCGAGAAATGGCTAGAAGCCATGAGATCCCAAATGGAATCCATGTACACCAATCAAGTATGGACTTTGATTGATCCACCTGAAGGAGTAAAACCCATTGGGTGTAAGTGGGTCTTTAAGAGAAAGACTGACATGGATGGACTTATCTATCAGGGTTGCTTGGTATCTAAAGGTTTCAAGCAAATTCATGGTATTGACTATGATGAAACCTTTTCTCCAGTAGCGATGTTTAAGTCCATTCGGATCATGCTTGCTATTGCAGCCTACCATGATTATGAGATATGGCAGATGGATGTCAAAACTGCATTTCTGAATGGAAACCTACTCGAGGATATGTACATGACACAACCTGAGGGTTTTGTAGATCCACAGCATACTAGCAGAGTATGCAAGCTGCATAGGTCCATTTATGGACTAAAGCAAGCTTCTCGGAGCTGGAATCTTCGATTCGATGATGCAATCAAATAGTTTGGTTTCATCAAGAACGAAGATGAGCCTTGTGTCTACAAGAAGGTTGTAGGGGATATAGTTGTCTTCATCATATTGTATGTGGATGACATATTACTCATTGGGAAGGACATCCCTATGCTTCAGTCTGTCAAGACCTGGCTTCTCAATGAAGGACTTAGGTGAGGCATCCCGCATTCTAGGGATTCAGATCTATAGAGATAGATCTAAGAGATTGCTTGGCCTAAGTCAGAGTACATACATTGACAAGGAACTCCTACGGTTTGCCATGCAGAACTCCAAGAAGGGATTTTTGCCGATGTCACATGGCGTGAGTCTTTCGAAGACTCAAGGTCCCTCTTCTAGAGAGGAGAGAGACCGCATGGATCAGATCCCTTATGCCTCAGCCATAGGATCGATCATGTACGCCATGCTATGTACTCGACCTGATGTCTCATATGCTTTGAGCATGACGAGCCGATACCTGTCAGATCCAGGTGAAAGTCACTAGATAGCGGTCAAAAATATTCTTAAGTACTTAAGAAGGACTAAAGAATATTTCTTGATATATGGAGGCAATGATGAGCTAGCTGTAATGGGTTACAGTGATGCTAGCTTCCAGACCGACCAGGATGACTATAGATCGCAGTCGGAGTTCGTATTTTGCATTAATGGTGGTGCTGTCAGCTGGAAGAGGTCGAAGCAGGATACAGTAGATGATTCTACAACAGAAGCCGAGTACATTGCTACATCAGAGGCAGCAAAGGAGGCAGTTTGGATCCGCAAGTTCATCACTGAACTTGGGGTGGTTCCTAGCATTTCTGACCCTATTGAGCTGTATTGTGACAACAATGGAGCTATAGCACAGGCGAAGGAACCTCGCTCACACCAGCGGACCAAACACATACTATGGCGCTTCCATCTCATTCGAGAGATCATCGAGAGAGGAGATATGAAGATTTACAGAGTACCTACAGAGGCTAACATCGCAGATCCCTTGACCAAGGCTTTGGCACAGAGGAAGCATGATGGTCACACTAGGTCATTGGGGCTTAGAGCCTACACTGATTGGCACTAGTGCTAGTGGGAGATTGTTAGCTAGAGCCCTAGAGCCAATCATTTGATGATTGTATTTTTTGGACTTGTTGAATCATATTCTATATATATAAATAAAGGCATTTGGTTTTTGGTTGTTATACTTACTTGTATTGGTGCCAAATAAACTAAGTATAATAACGTCCTTGAGTAGAAGGTTCTTACCTATATCAATTGGTTAGCTGAACCGATAGTGAGATGATATAGGGAACACTACTCTTAATCATTCCTAGTCAAGTATTAACATTCAGGGACAATGTTAATGCAATAAGACTAGCATGTAGGTCAACTCGATGACTTGATCTCACAAGTCATGGATATGGAGATATAAAGTTGACACATGGGTATGCATTGGAGAATGTATACTGAATGACCCACGATGAGAAAGTATCATGGATCGTTATATTAGTGTCATATACTTTCTCATGTGGCTATTAGTATGACTACTAGTCCTTAGACATGAAGTCACCATGGTTCCCTACATAAGGAGTTATGTACTTTGGTTTCGTCAAACGTCACCCGTAACTAAGGCGATTACTGGGTATGTAACAAATTATGCGGAGGGATGTGAGTGATGTAGATGGGATCTATCCCTCCTATATGACGGGAGAGACATCGGTATTCTTGATAGAGTGAGACCACGAAGTGCATGGTCATGCCCAAATGAGTCAATATAGGATATTGAGCTCATTTGATTTAGTGAGTCTACTTAGAATTCAAGATTTAGATTGATTAGAGGATGTCACGGTCTATGCCTCACATTGATCAATCTAGATGTCTAGGATAGAAGGACAATGTCATATATTGTGAGGAGTCACAATTAGTAGTCACAAGGTGATGTTTGATCTCAACATTCTTGTAACTTGGGTAGTAATGATGTGTTGCTAGATACCGCTCATTACTTATGCTCCTAAAGTAGGTTTAGGGGCATTGCCAACGTTACAAGAACCTATAGGGTCACACACTAAGGGCAATTAGATGGAGACTAGGTTCATTTGATGAATCTAAATGATTAGGTTCATATGATGAACCAAATTGGATTAAGAGTAATCCAAAGTAGGTTAATTGAGTTGGACTCAAGTTGGTTCATGTGTTAAGTGAGTCTAATTTGGACTTAGACTCATTTAATTAATTTAATTCAATGAATAGAGATTCATTAAATTAAAATTGGCTTGGACCAATGGTTAGATTAGATCAACCAAGGGATAGAAGTAGTTAAGTTTGACTTGACTTAAGTAGGAAGATGAAGAGTCAAGTTTTTGACTTGACTTTTACTTGACCAATGCCACATCATCAAGGCTTCTTCATTTGGTCAAGTTTGACTTGACCAAATGCCACCTCATGGGAGTTACCAAGAGTTGTGACTCTTGATATTCCATGGGGGTTACAAGTCTTAATGTGGCCGGCCACTTTTAGTGTGGATGAAAAATTTTATTTTCATTCAAGGCTAATTGATTTTCATCTTATTCCTCTTGCTCACAATTCTTCTCTCCCTCTCCTCCTTCTTGCCGAGACCTTGCTTGAGTGCTAGCACACTCTAAAGGTTTCTTCTCCATCTCTTGCTTGTGTGGATACACATAGAGAAGTGTCTACTTTGACACTTTCGAGATCCGGCGAACCGAGGACAAGCGGGATTGCGAAGGGCTTCGCTACAAAGGTATAAAAAGGTTTATCCTTATGTAGATCTACTATAGATCAACGTTTAAACTCGTACTCATATTTTTCGAATGTTTTTCTTCGCACGAGATCCAGTGGCTAGGGGGTTTCGGGGTTTCCGCGACGCGAAAAAGTGGTTTTCGCGGCCCGAAAAACCCAACAGCAGGAATGAAAGCTATAAGAACAAAGCAAAGGCATGATCATGGTGCACCAAGCGGGTAGCTGCATGATGCCGTAGCCAAGACCCCGTGCTGTCCGGCCGGGCTTATATTATCCGAGCCATATGCTCGATGGCGAAGACCCCGTGTCGTTCGGCCGGGCGTATATTATCCGAGCCATGTGCTCGATGGCGAAGACCCCGTGCTGTTCGGCCGGGCTTATATTATCCGAGCCATATGCTCGATGGCGAAGACCCCGTGCCGTTCGGCCGGGCATATATTATCCGAGCCATGTGCTCGATGGCGAAGACCCCGTGTCGTTCGGCCGGGTGTATATTATCCGAGCTATATTCTCGATGGCAAAGACCCCGGGCCGTTCGGCCGGGCGTATATTATCCGAGCCATATGCTCGATGGCGAAGACCCCGGGTCGTTCGGCCGGGCCTATATTATCCGAGCCATATGCTCGATGGAGAAGACCCCATGCCGTTCGGCCGGGTGTATATTATCCGAGCCATATGCTCGATGGCGAAGACCCCGTGCCGTTCGACCGGGCGTATATTATCCGAGCCATAGGCTCATTATTGAAGACTGTCGAGCGACGACGTTAAACTCTAGAGTCGGACCGGCGACTATAAAACCCCTGGCTTGAAGACCGTCGAGCTCCGACGTTAAACCCTAGTGTCGAACCGGTGACTATAAATCCTCCGGCCTGAACATCGTCGAGTGGCGACGTTAAACTCTAGAGTCAGACCAGCGGCTATAAATCCCCCGGCTTGAAGACCGTCGAGCTCCGACGTTAAACACTAGAGTCGAACCGGTGACTATAAATCCTCCGGCCTGAAGACCGTCGAGCTCCGACGTTAAACCCTAGAGCCGAACCGGCGACTATAAACCCTCCGGCCTGAAGACCGTTGAGCAGCGACGTTAAATCTTAGAGTCGAACCAGCGACTATAAACCCTCCGGGCTGAAGACCGTCGAGCGACGACGTTAAACTCTAGAGTCGGACCGGCGACTATAAACCCTCCGGCCTGAAGACCATCGAGCGGCGACGTTAAACTCTAGAGTCGAACCGGCGACTATAAACCCCCGGCCTGAAGACCGTCGAGCGGTGACGTTAAACTCTAAAGTCGGACCGTCGACTATAAACCCCTCGGCTTGACGACCGTCGAGCAGCGATGTTAAACCTTAGAGTCGAACCAGCGACTATAAATCCCCCGGCTGGAAGAAGATAATAAAAAGGTCGACCCGTGAGTCGAGCGGCCGATCGGCCAAGTTACCAATGGTACTTCGCGAACATCTAACGAGAATTCCATTTAAAGAAGTGGGTGTGTTCAGACAAGTGGCCCGATTATCAAAAATACTTTGCGAGAGATTCCTTTGGAGAGCAAGACGAGAGACGATTAACTAGAAGGAAAGGTAGGGGACGCGAACGGCGGTAGTTCGCGATCCGATCGGAAGACACAGGTATGGGCGATTTAACGGAAAAAGAAAAAAGAGTAAGCTAATGAAAGGACGACATATCTTCATTAAAATTCAGGCCATTAAGAGCCGGTCGAAAAGATTACAAAAAACACTTCATTCAAGGAAATCATAAACGGTCTTCGGGATGGAAGAAAGGAGCGCCACGTAGTCTTCGGCCGGGATGGTAGCGGAGTTGGGAAGATGACCCTTGGACTTCAGATAGTCCGTTGTGGCGGCAATGGCCAGCTCAAGGGCAGTATACATCCACTCGCAGACCTTCTCAGAAAATTTGTTCGAGCGAATGTGCTGCTGCTTCAGGGCTGCGACACAGCCTGGCTCGGCCTCTTGATACTCCTTGAAGGAGCCTCCTGCAAGTTCTTCAGTTCGTCCTTATGTTTGATCGCTTCACCCGAGCGGCTCGCCTTCTCGCCGTCCAGCTGCTCCATCAACTCCTTAACTCGTTGTTCCAGGTCCCGCGCCTCGACGTTTTTCTTCTCCAGATCGGCGATGGACGTTTTCTTCCGATCGGTGGTTAGGCTTATTTTCTGGTCAAGTGTCTTGACCTGTCGTTTGAGTTCGGCCAGAATATGGGCCTGGTCGGCCATCTTCTTTTGCTCAGCCTCCAACAAATCTTGGGTCTTCTTGAGCTCTTTCTGCAGCTCAGCATATGAGGGGCCCTGGGTGGACGGGCCACCCGAGCTCTTTAGCGTCTTCAGCTCTTCGTCCACCATGGCCAGCCGATTGAAGACAGCAATCTTCTCCACCCATTTCTGACATAAGCAGGAGTATTGATAGTCGATCGGAAAGAGGGCATAAAAGACTTGAAGAAAACACACTTACCCTAGTGGCCTGCTGCATATGGCTATTGGCCAGTTTGCCGAGTGAAATCATCGCGACATGGGCTTGAGCATCGGCCCACATCTCGGCGAGGAGCCCCTTCATGGTGATCATATGCTTAGGCGCGGTCGGCCGATCAGACTGGGGCAAAAGCTCCTCGGTGGGAAGGTGTAGGGTGGCCCTGATGGTGCAGCTCTGGCCAGGAGACATGTGAGCAGATGCGGAGGGAGCAGTGGCCGGGGCGGAGAACTTGGATAAAATAGCCGAGCACTGGACCCGGCAGTGGCAGGTGGAAGAGCGCTGATCGGCACAGCCTCAATAGGGTTGGCGGGCAGATTTAACTGAGACGGAGTCCGATTGGAGGATACTGCCTCCACTAATCGGATCCCAACCGCTCGGATACACGAACATCAGAAGTAGCCGATCGCAACGGTGTCTCCATCCGGCGCCTTTTTTGTCTGAGCAGGCACTTGTCTTCCCGATCGGAGCCTTCCTCTGGGGCAGTCGATTCCCTGTCCGACGTAGCGCCTCTCGTCACCTCCACGGGAGAGGCCAGAGCGGCCGACTCCTCCGCGCTTGTCTCGCTCTCACCCTCGTGAGAGCCGACCGGAGTTATGCCCAGTTGCTCCATCTCTTTGGCGGTTGCCGCCTCGAGCGCCTCGGCTTTCCTCTTCAAAATCCCGAGCATCACGGACTCCATGACGATATTTGCTGCAAAGGAAAAAGAAGAAAATCAGTTAGCACTCAAAGTACATGTGCAAGTGAAATTCTTACCGATGCTGTTCGGAAGTGGAGTGTGGCTCAGACTCAGGCCGAAGATATACAGCACGCCTTCAGGCAGAAGCTTGTTGATATCAAGCTTCAGACCGGCAAGCATGTTCGCGCCCTCAAGATAATCCGGTCGGGTCTTAAATCTTTTTAGCTCGGGAGAGGTAGGCGGTCCAACCTGCCATTTGGTTCGGAAGGGAGCCCGCTCGGGGAGACGAAGATAAAAGTAGTACTCCTTCCAGTGTTTATTGGAGGAGGGGAGCTTATCAAAAAAGACTAGACCGGGTCGAGCCTGGAATAGATAGGTGCCCAGCTCGGATTGCATGGGATAATAAAAATAGTAAAAAATTTCTGGTCGGAGAGGGATGCGGTGTATCTTTAACAGTACCTCCACTCCACACAAAAGTCGAAAAGTATTGGGAACTAATTGGGCGAGCGGAGGACCAAAGAAGTTGCAAACATCGGCGAAGAAGGGATGAAGAGGAAACCGCAGACCGGCTGTGAATTGGTCGCGAAAAAAACAAATGGCTCCGCTCGGCGGTTTGTGAGGCCGAGCGGTTGGTGAGGGTAGAATAAGTTCAAAGTCAGACGGAATGTTAAAACCGTCAAGCAAAGACTGGGTGTCACGCCGATCGAAGCGAGACTCCATGGTAGTATACCAGGGACCTAAAGTGAGATCTACGGGTCGGGATGAACTGGCCATTGTCCGATCGGGCAAGAAAACAAAAGCTAAGAGAATAGAAAGTGACACACGGCAAGGAGACGATGGAAGGGACAGCGACCACCAGACGAGAACTCGACAAAAAAGACGAGGAAAACAGAGAGGAAAGGCGGAGGAACCTTACGAAGAGGCTGGGGATCGAAGGAAGATGGCGGGGAATCGTCGAAAAACAGTGAAGCGGAGTCGCTGGAACGCTGAAGCACTGAAGAAAGGCGGCGAGACACGCGAAGGCAGAAGTGTGACGGAGGAGGATGGTGACGGCTTTATAAGCTCGGGCCCGATCGACCTCGACCGACCGATCCAGGTCATAGGAACTGAGGCCCCCATCGGTCGTTCATTTCAAACCGCCGATGTCCCATCGGACACATCGCCGAGCCGTACGATGACGCCAGCGAAGGTGCCACGTGGCACCATATCATAGGGGCGCATTTAATGAGCGCCATTACGGCACACAGAGCATGTGCTCGGTATTAATAGAGAAGTTTTACACGAATCCCGAGGAGATCCGAAGGGCGTCAGCGAGGATCGTCGACACGGCAGCAAACCCAGCGCTCGGAAGAGGCCGAACGACCATTTGGAGGAGCATTCTCGAGTGGCAGGGCGGTATCACTCGGGTCGACCGACTGTCCAGTCAGTCGGACTTAGCACCTCCTTCGACTAGACTTGAGGGGGAGGAATGTGATCCGGTGGTAAGGCCGGAGGACCCTCGTTGGTGGAAGGTCAATGACACGTGGAGGTCAAAGGTCAAGAGATTCAACCCTGAGACCCGGCCGACCGGGCGAAGCAGGGCAACCGACCGGATGAATCGAGGCGACCGGCTGTGAATCCCACCGAGCCGAATGAAAGACAACCTGACTAGGGGTCGGGTTTCCGATGCTCAAGGTAAAATGGTTTCAAGGGCCGAGCGGGCTGTCCGTTCGGCCGGTGCACAAGGCAACATAGGCGGGAGCAGTCTCATCCTAGCATACGACCGATGCGGAAGTTATATGACCGCCGAGCGGCCGACCCGCTCGGCCGTGGAACAGACAGGGAACGCAAGAGGACAAAGGAGACAGGGGTTAACATCATCCTCGAGACACCGGCCGTCGACAAGCAGCAGAGTTGCCGGCCGAGCCATACACAGGATCTTATGGCGGAAGCTTCCACCGTCACATCCGGGATATGCTCGGACAATTGCGGAATGGCACTAGAGGTACTTGTCTGACAGAGGCTTGTTAAGGTATGTTTGGGGAAGCGTGCACACATAGAGAAGCGTACCCATGCCTCCCCAGGATCCTATATAAGGACCCCGAGACATCGACGAAGGTATGCGTAACTCTTTACTGTAGCCACATTAAGCTACCTCTCTCGTTGGCTGACTTGAGCGTCGGAGGGTCGTCGTCGGGAAACCCCTCCCGGCTCGGCTTCTTTGCAGGTTCGTCGGAGATCTACGCCTCCAGTCAGAGACAGCGGAGCGTGCCACATCCCCAACGTCCGTCGACTCAGCGCTCGGACAGGATCAATGAACATTAAGTAAATGAGTTTAAAACTATTCAAATATATAATATGCACTCAAATAGTGAATCTATATTTGTCAAATAAATAGTAAAATCATAAGGTGATTTCCTTAGGACATCCCTCAAAATCTAACACGCCCACTTGGCCTAATGCCAATCACCATGATGTCATATACCATAAGCATGGACATGACTCTCAAACTTACTTTATGGTAGAACCATTGCCAAAGGATCCTCTATGTTCCTTTCAATGGGAAGTTTCTAGAGTTGTATTTCTTTTCTACTGATAATCTCCCTGATCAGATGATAGTGACGAAGCACATGTTTGGATCACTAATAAGTCCTAGGTTCCTTTGCTTGTGCAATGGCTTCAGTGTTATCACAGTAAACAGGTAATGCTTCAATAGTGGATGGAACCACACCAAGTTCGATAATGAACTTCTTGATCAAAATATCTTCCTTTGTTGCTTCCGAAGCTGCAATGTATTCCGCCTCACAGGTAGAATTTGCAATAGTATCTTACTTGACACTCTTTCAACTAACTACACCTCCATTTAATATGAATATGAATCCAAACTGGGACTTAGAGTTATCTTTATCAGTCTAGAAATTGGCATCCATATACCCATGTATGATCATATCATCATCTCCATATACTAAGAACATATCCTTAGTTCTTCTCAAGTACTTAAGGATTGTCTTGACAATTGCCCAATGATTCATTCCTGGATCTGACTGGTATCTGCCCGTAACACTCAGAGCATACGATACATCGAACCTTGTACATAACATAGCATACATTATAGATCCTATTTTGGATGCATAAGGTATCTTATCCATGCAAATCCTCTCGTCTTTTGTGCGAGGGCACATAGACTTTAAAATGTGAATTCTATACCTCAAAGAAATGAAACCTTTCTTGGATTTAGATATGCTAAACTGTTTTAGCACTCTATCTATATATGTTGACTATGAAAGACCAAGCAACCTTTTTGGTCTATATCTATATATAGATATTTATCCCTAGGATCTAAGTTTCTTCTCCTATGTCTTTCATGGAGAATGCCATGGACAACCAAACTTTAGCTGACTATAGAACTGACACATCATTTTCTATAAGCAATATGTCATCAACATATAATATTAGGAATACGACCACACTCCCACTAACCTTTTGATACACACATGGTTTGCCCAGATTTTGTGAGAAATCAAACTTTTTGATCGCTTTATCAAAATGGATATTCTAACTCCTGGATGCTTGCTTGTCCATAAATGGACCATTGAAGCTTGCATACTTTATTCTTGTTAATAGATATGAAACCTTCGGGTTGTATTATATAAACGTCCTCAAGCAGGTTTCTCTTAAGGAAACTTATTTTCACATTCATTTTTCATATCTCATAATCATGATGAGCTGATATGGCTAGAAGTATCTGAATGGATTTAAGCATAGCTACAAGTGAGAAGGTTTCATCATAGTCAATACCTTACCTTTGAAGATAGTCTTTTGCCACCAACCTTGCCTTGTAGGTAATTACATTACCATCCATGTCAGTTTTTTTCTTAAAAATTTACTTGCACCCTATAGGCGTAATGACTTCAGTTGGGTCCACCAAATTCTTAACTTGGTTTTCGTACATGGAATCCATTTTTGACTTCATGGTTGTAAGCCACTTGTCCTTCTCTAAACTATTCAGAGCTTCTTCATAATTAATAGGTTCCTCATCCTTAATAAGTAATACACCATTCGATTCTCTTACAAGAGTCCATATCTCTTAACAATATTGTATGCCCTACCTGATCTACAAGGAGGATGTGTTATAATCAATTGCAGTTCTTAACTATGCATCTCATTAGTATCTATTAGAGTTTCTTGAACTTCATCAAGTTCAACTATACTCCCACTTGTTAGTATTAACCCTAGTACCAATTATGAGATCATTGTAAATGGCACATTTTGTATCATATATCACTATTAACAAAAGGCAAAGCTTTTGGTTATTATATTTATTTCAGTTCAGTGCCAATTAAATAAGTATAATAATGTCCTTGGGTAGTAGGTTCTTATCTACAATATATCAATTGGTTGAATTGATAGTGAGATATTGTAGAGAACACTACTCTTAACTATTCCTAGTCGAGCATTAATATACAAGGACAATATTAATGCATTGAGACTAGCATGTAGGTTAATGGATGACTTGATCTCATAAGTCATGGATATAAGATATCAAATTGACACATGAGTATATATTAGAGAATATATACTGAATAACCTGCTATAAGAATGTTTCATGGATCATCGTATGAATGTCATAAACATTCTCATGTGACTATTGGTATGAATAGTCCTTAAACCAGAAGTCACTACGGTTCCCTACATAAGGAGTTGTATACTTTGGTATCGTCAAACGCCACCCGTAATAGGGTGGACTATAAAGTTGATCACTGGGTATGCAATGAATTATGCGGAGGGATGTGAGTGATGTAGATGGGATCTATCCCTTCCATATAACGGAAGTGATATCTGTGGGCCCCTTGATTAGTAGGATAAAAGAAAGCAGTTAGTGAGAGCCCTAAAGCCGATCATGTGATGATTGTTGTATGAACTCGATGTATCATATTCCTATATATATTTATAAAGGCATTTATTTATGGTTATTATACTTGTATTGGTGCCAAATAACTGAGTATAATAGCGTCCTTGAGTAGAAGTTCTTATCTATATCAATCGATTGGTTGAATTGATAATGACATGATATAGAGAACCCTACTCTTAATCATTCCTAATCAAGTATTAACATTCAGAGACAATGTTAATGCGATGAGACTAGCATGTAGGTCAACTCGATGACTTGATCTCACAAGTCATGGATATTAGATATCAAGTTGACACATGGGTAAGCATTGGAGAATATATACTGAATGACCCGCTATGTGAAAGTATCATGGATTATTATATGAGTGTCATAGACTTTCTCATGTGTCTATTAGTATGACTATCAGTCCTTGGACCTGAAGTCACCATGGTTCCTTACATAAGGAGCTGCATACTTTAGCTTCGTCAAACGTCACCCGTAAATGGGTAGACTATAAAGGCGACTACTGGCTATGTAACAAATTATGCAGAGGGATGTGAGTGATGTAGATGGGATCTATCCCTCCTATATGATGGGAGTGACATCATGTGTAACGCCCGCCCTCCCTGCTACTAAAAGGGACGGGGTTACTTACTTACTTAACTATTCCAGGATACAGTTGCATATTTAAAATTTCTTTTTAGTAACATAAAGCAGCGGAAATGTTATGAAGTTATACTAGAATGTAGCATAATACACTGGGTTCATGTCAGACATAACAAAAATAACATAGCATGTCTTTATTTGTCTTAATCGAGCCACTGCCACACACATCTCCTTGCCTCTCCTGCAGTTCCCTTAGATCATCCATTCCTTGCCTTTATCTGTGGTACAAGGAAAGTAAGCTATGAGTACACAGGCTCAGTAAGATCCTTTCCTACTCACAAAAACCATATCTCATAGCATAGTCATATAAGCATACAATCAATGGAGACATAATCATCTAACATTATATCATGTGAACGTAGCCTCCTATCATATCATATCATTAAGAAACATCATACTCTAACATGTCATAAATAAAGTAATCATGTAGTGTGAATCATAGAAGCATAACATATCATCAGGTCGTATGAATCCTAAACAAAACATCTCATAACATCATGTCCTATAAGTCATAAGAGTATGGCATAACATCATGTCATATATTTCATAAAAACGAAACATATCATATCATGAATGGGTGTATCATGCAGAATGTCTTTTAAACAAACATATGCCATGTCAAGTGCAAGATGTCTTTAAACATATCTTTTTTTAATACTTAAACATAATATCATCATCATGAGGGCCCGGCTGGTACCACATACATACATAAATGCGCGCAATCCCTAGGACAGGGTAGCTAGCCCCGAACCTACTAGGGATATAGACCCGTTCATAGTCCGTCGGCCTAGGGGCGTACTAAGGAGCCCATCCCTTTTTACTAGACTCGTTCATAGTCCGTCGGCCTATGGGCGCTTATGGAGTCCACCCTTGGTACAAGCCATACAAAGTAAAATACATGTCATGCATATCATATCATCATAACTGTCATATCATATCAACATAAATATCATGCTCTTGTCTTAACATGAAGAGTGCTCTTAATCCCAACTTAAGGGAAGCAACTCTTAGTCATTTTCTTATCATATCATAAGGCATACATACTTGGGCACATAGCCATCATAAAAATCATTTTCATGCCTGGTTCATAAGCTTACGTAAATGAGCATGCAACATATTTGAAATCATACATGCTTGGGTACATAGTCATCATAAGAATCATTTCATGCATAATTCATAAACATACATAAATAGGCAAGTTACTTCTCTTATCGTAAAGCATTCATACTTAAGCCTAAAACGCATAATAAGAGTCATCATCATACATAGTTCATGAGCATACTTAAATAAGCATATAAAGCATCATAGGAAAACATAATCATACATGGAAAACATTTACTAGCATCTACTAATTCATATCCTAGTATGTGAGACACCTAGCAAAATCATAATTGGGTCTCTAACCCTAATTCCATATAGTGGCCGAAAGTTACCATGCTTAATTATAGGTTACAACAACATATAAGCATGTGAACCTTAAATCAATTTCATATCATAAACTATAAAGAATATCATGAGTATAGGTAGTAGGTTCTAAACTTCCTAGGCCTTTTGACTTGGTTGTGGCCGAACCTTTAAGAGCATGAAACTAAGTTCAATACATGCATAAGAATTCCAAGCTAACGTCATATCATATCATAAGGGAAATCCATGAGCTTGCTAAGTTTAAATTTAAACTTCCTTGAACCCTAGAATATAGTCATGGCCGAAGGTTCATGAAAGGGAAATAAACTTCTAAGCAACATACAAACATGAATACCTAGCCAAGTTCTTGTCATATCATAAAGAAGTCTATGAGCATGTTAAATTAGGTTTTAAGCTTCATGAACCACTAAAATCTCTCATGGCCGAAACTTCATAAAAAAAGAAATAAACTTCTAAGCAATATACAAACATGAATACCTAGCCAAGTTCATATCATATCATAAAGAAGTCTATGAGCATGTTAATTTAGGTTTTAAGCTTCATGAACTCCATACCCTATCTTGGCCGAAACTTCAAGGAAAGGAAAAATAAATTCCAAGCAACATACAAACATGAATACCTAACCAAGTTCTTATCATATCATAAGGGAGTCTATAAACATGTTAGAGTAGGTTCTAAGCTTCTTGGGACCCTAGCTCCATCATGTCCGAACCTTTACATGAAGGAAAATAAAATTTCCAAGCAACATACAAGCATGAATACTTAGTCAAGTTCATATCCTATCATAAAGGAATCTATAAGCAAGTTAAATTTGGTTTTGAGCTTCTTGAAACCCTAGATCCATCATGGCCGAACCTTTACATAAAGGAAAATAAAATTTCCAAGCAATATACAAACATGAATACCTAACCAAGTTCTTATCATATCATACGGGAGTCTATAAGCATGTTAGATTAGGTTCTAAGCTTCTTGAAACCCTAAACCCATCATGGCCGAACCTTTACTATAAAGGAATTAAAATTTCCAAGCAACATACAAACATGGATATTTAGTCAAGTTCATATCATATCATAAAGGAATCTATAAGCAAGTTAAATTATGTTTTGAGCTTCTTGAAGCCCAAGAATCTATCATTGCCGAAACTTTACATAAAGGAAAATAAAATTTCCAAGCAACATATAGGCAAGAATACCTAGCCAAGTTCTTAGCATATCATAAGGGAGTCTATAAGCATGTTAGATTAGATATTTACGCTTCTTAAGGCCCTAAAACATTCATGGCCGAAACATATAAAGAACAAGATCATGCTTTAAACAACATCCAACATAAATCTTTAACTAAGTTCATATCATAACATAATTAGATCCATGAGCATAGGTTTCTTTCTTTTATTTTTTTATTTTTAAGCATTCTAACCTCACGGAAATTTCGTAAGCGACTTGTACCACAGGTGAGGGGATACTTACTTCCTTGTGTTTGATTTCCTTAGAGAAGTAATCTTGATTGTGGAGCCTTCCTAAAGAGGAGTCCTCCTTTGTTTTTGGATTTCGGCAATGGAGGTGTGGAGAGGGCTTGGTCACGGTGAAGAGAAGGAGGGAGAAGGAAGAGGAGAAAATGAAATCACTTCTTTAATTTCCCCTTTTATTCTTCATGAGAGGAGGAAGGGAAAATGCACATTTCCTTCTCCTTTCTTTTACTCCTCCTTAATGAAAAGAGGAAGCAAGAATCCTCTTTTCTTTTGAGAGGAAGAAGGCTACTCTAACTTCTTCTTCTAAATGAAAGAAACTCTTTTCTTACTATTAACTATATTGTCACTTCTCTCTCTAACAATAACTTCTCTTGGTCTATTGGTTAACACATACATGTATCTAGTAAGAGATTCAAGGTTCAAACCTTGGTCATCTCTTTTTGGTTCTATTTTTATTATTTTTGCAAATTTACACATAAGGCCTATTTTTATTCATGATAAATAAAATATCTAAAATCTTGCTAAGTACCCAATGGGTGTTACAGTACCCCATACCTCATAAAAGTTCGTCCTCGAACTTAAAATAGTTCCGGGTACTTTTGTCTCATATCGTCTTCTCGCTGCCATGTGGCTTCTTCGAACCGTTGATTTTGCCACAGGACCTTTACTAATGGTACCTCTTTGTTCCTTAGTCTTTTGATACTTCGATCCAATATCTGAACTGGTCGACTTACGTAACTCAGGTCCTCTTGCACTTGTACGGTTTGTGGTTCGATCACTTGGTCCGTGCTCGGAATACATTCATTTAGCATCGAAACATGGAACACATTGTGGATAGCTGACATCTCCTGAGGTAGCTCTAGTTCGTAGGCCACCTTGCCAACTCTTTTCAGAACTTGATATGGGCCTACATAACGAGGGCTTAGTTTTCCCTTCTTTCCGAACCTCATCACTCCTTTCATAGGAGCTACCTTAAGGAACACTGCATCTCCGACACTGAATTCTAAGGGCCTTCGTCTTTTATCTACATAACTCTTTTGTCGGCTCTGAGCTGTTTCTATTCTTTGGCGGATGTTCTGTATAGCACGGGTGGTGTTGTCAATGAATTCTGTTTGAACTCCCATCTCCTTCTTTTCACCACCTTCGTACCAGCATATAGGGGACCTACATTTCCTTCCGTACAGAGCCTAGTAGGGTTCCATTCCAATAGTAGTCTGGTAACTATTGTTGTAGGTGAATTCCTCTAAACTTAAATATTGGCATCAACTCGCTTTGAAATCTAAGGGACAAGCCCGTAACATGTCTTCTAGTACTTGATTTACCCTTTCTGTTTGTCCGTCAGTCTGAGGGTGGAAGGCAGTACTGAACAATAGCTTGGTGCCAAGGGCTTTTTGAACACATTCCCAAAAATGGGAAATAAAATGACCATCTCTGTCAAAAATAATGGTCTTAGGAATCCCATGTAATCTGACAATTTCTTTGACTTATATTTGAGCTAATTGCTCAACAGAATAGGTCATCTTAATTGCCAGAAAGAGGCTAGATTTCGTCAATCTGTCCACGATTACCCATATAGCATCGTAACCATTTGTCGTCTTGGGTAATCCCTACATGAAATCCATAGAGATATCTTCCCATTTCCATTCTGGAATTCATATTGGCTGCAGTAATCCTCCAGGTCTCTGGTGTTCTGTTTTAACCTGCTGGCAGGTCAAACAGGTACTGACATACTGAGCCACGTCTCTTTTCATACCGGTCCACCAGAACTTCTTTTTCAGATCTTGGTACATCTTAGTCGAACCCGGATGCATCACATAGGGTGTTGCATGGGCCTCTTCCAGTATCTTCTTTCGCAACTCTGGATCCCCTGGAATACATAATCGATCCCTGAGATATAATATTCCACTGTCAGCAATACGGAATCCGTCATCCTTTCCCTCTAAGGTTTCTTGCTTAATCCTTTGGAGGCTTTGGTCACTAGTTTGCTTTTCCAATATATTGTCGAATAATGTCGGTGCTAAGGTCAGGGTAGAGAGTTGCCCGGACATATTTTCAACCCAATGACACGTAATGTTTCTCGGCTTCCCAATAAATTTGACTATTCATTCACCATCAGTATTAGATGATGATTCACTTTCAGTATCAGATAAGACTTTAGTATATTGACTAAAATTAGGTAGCTGACCTGTGACGACCGTAGAAGCATTGGCCGCATCCTCCTTGGTGATGGAGAAAATTTTGGCATTCATCGCTACTGGCGCAGCTTCCAGTCTCCCTTGGCTTATCTGCGGGCCTTCTATCGCAGCTTGCATCAGGTGTAGCTGTGGGGGAGCACCTCTATTCTGAACTTGCGGAGGGGTAGGTGTCTGGATCTGTGTAGGACAGTTTCTGGCCATATGTCCTTCCATTCCACAGCTGTAGCATCTATTTGTACCTATACGGCATATTCCCGGGTAATTCTTCCCGCAGGTGGTACACTGAGGAAACGTGAGCTGCTTGCTTGCTGGACCACTCTTGGAATCATTCCATTGCTTCCTCATGCCACTGTGATTTCCTTTCCAGCTGGTTCGGGTACTTTGAGATTTCTGTCCTCCCGACTGAGTTTGATTCTTGCCCTCCTTCATCGCCTTTTGATAGTGTTCCGTGATCAGAGCGCTGCTGATTAATTCTTCGGCGGTCTGCGGTCTATTAACTCCGCCGGCCACGTTCAGGGCTATCTCAGGTCTGAGCATCTTCAGCATAAGTCTAACCCTTTCTCTCTCCGTGCTGACCAACTCTGGGCACAAACGGGCTAGGCGGTTGAATTTCTTATCAGCTTCATTGACCGATAGATCACCTTGCCGGAACTCGGTGAACTCATCATAGTGTTTATTTGTGTCTCGCATATGGAAAAATCCTTCGAAAAATTCCGTCTTGAAGTCTATCCTTGTCACCTGATTTATTTGTCTTTTTGCTTTCACTCTGTCCCACCATATCCTGGCATCTCCGGTAAGGCAGAATGATGCGCATTTGACTTTTTCGTGCTCAGGCCAGTCCAGTAACTCCACTATGCTCTCCACGGTGTTGAACCAGGCCTGTGCGTCCCATGGTTCACAGTTACCGGAGAAAGCTTCCAGCTTCAGTCTCTGCCACTGAATCAGATATGCCTCCTGACGAACCACTGGGGCTGGGCCTACCGGTGGTGCAGGTGCCAGTGGTACTGGTACAGCTGTAGGTATTACTGGTACTACGTTCTGGTGTCCTGGCGGGGTGGAAGGCTCCCCTGTTGATTCAGCAGAGCAGTGATCATCTGCTACTGTTCCATAACCTGACGCTGGAGCTCGATAACTACATGCATCAGATCAGGTGGAGGTACTGTCTCATCTGCTCTGGTATTACGTCTTCTAGCCATCCTTATCTTCATTAATGACAATAGAGCTAGCGTAAGTTATTATCATTTCTAACCAGGCTAACGAAAGGTTATCATCATTCCTAACTATTTGTAGGTTTGTTGTGTTATCATCCCTAACCGACCATCATGCAACTTAAACTAAAACTATGGCTTAAAAGAATAAAGAAAGTATGCATACTACTAAAGCATTATAAATAAAATAAAAAAATAAACTAAGCATAAGCATCATAAAAAGAAATATACTAAGCATAGAAATTCTTACTTGGAGCGGCAGAAAGAGACTCGATGTGTGTGCAGTGGGAAGGCTAACCTCGCTCTGATACCAAACTGTAACGCCCGCCCTCCCTGCAACTAAAAGGGTCGGGGCTACTTACTTACTTAACTATTCCAGGATACACATGCATATTTAAAATTTCTTTTTAGTAACATAAAGCAACGGAAATGTCATGAAGTTATACTGGAATGTAGCATAATACACTGGGTTCATGTCAGACATAACAAAAATGACATAGCAGGTCTTTATTTGTCTTAGCCCAGCCACTGCTACACACATCTCCTTGCCTCTCCTGCAGCTCCCTTAGATTATCCATTCCTTGCCATTTTCTGTGGTACAAGGATGAGTAAGCTATGAGCACACAGGCTCAGTAAGATCCTTTCCTACTCACAAAAACCATATATCATAGCATAGTCATATAAGCATACAATCAATGGAGACATAATCATCTAACATTATATCATGTGAACATAGCCTCCTATCATATCATATCATTAAGAAACATCATACTATAACATGTCATAAATAAAGGAATCATGTAGTGTGAATCATTGAAGCATAACATATCATCAGGTCGTATGAATCCTAAATAAAACATCTCATAACATCATGTCCTATAAGTCATAAGAGTATGGCATAATATCATGTCATATAATTCATAAAAACGAAACATATCATATCATGAATGGGAGTATCATGCAGAATGTCTTTTAAAAAAACATATGCCATGTCAAGTGCAAGATGTCTTTAAACATATCTTTTTTTAATACTTAAACATAATATCATCATCATGAGGGCCCGGCTTGTACCACATACATACATAAATGCGCGCAATCCCTAGGACAGGGTAGCTAGCCCCGAACCTACTAGGGATCTAGACCCGTTCATAGTCCGTCGGCCTAGGGGCGTACTAAGGAGCCCATCCCTTTTTACTAGACCCGTTCATAGTCCGTCGGCCTAGGGGCGCTTATGGAGCCCACCCTTGATACAAGCCATACAAAGTAAAATACATGTCATGCATATCATATCATCATAACTGTCATATCATATCAACATAAATGTCATGCTCTTGTCTTAACATGAAGAGTGCTCTTAATCCCAACTAAAGGGAAGCAACTCTTAGTCATTTGCTTATCATATCATAAGGCATACATACTTGGGCGCATAGCCATCATAAAAATCATTTTCATGCCTGGTTCATAGGCTTACGTAAATGAGCATGCAACATATTTGAAATCATACTTGCTTGGGTACATAGTCATCATAAGAATCATTTCATGCATAATTCATAAACATACATAAATAGGCATGTTACTTGTCTTATCATAAAGCATTCATACTTAAGCCTAAAACACATCATAAGAGTCATCATCATGCATAGTTCATGAGCATACTTAAATAAGCATATAAAGCATCATAGGAAAACATAATCATACATGGAAAACATTTACTAGCATCTCCTAATTCATATCCTAGTATGTGAGACACCTAGCAAAATCATAATTGGGTCTCTAACCCTGATTCCATATAGTGGCCGAAAGTTACCATGCTTAATTTTAGGTTACAACAACATATAAGCATGTGAACCTTAAATCAATTTCATATCATAAACTATAAAGAATATCATGAGCATAGGTAGTAGGTTCTAAACTTCCTAGGCCTTTAAACTTGGTTGTGGTCGAACCTTTAAGAGCATGAAACTAAGTTCTATACAAGCATAAGAATACCAAGCTAACGTCATATCATATCATAAGGGAAATCCATGAGCTTGCTAAGTTTAAATTTAAACTTCCTTGAACCCTAGAATATAGTCATGGCCGAAGGTTCATGAAAGGGAAATAAAGTTCTAAGCAACATACAAACATGAATACCTAGCCAATTTCATGTCATATCATAAATAAGTCTATGAGCATGTTAAATTAGGTTTTCAGCTTCATGAAACACTAAAATCTCTCATGGCCGAAACTTCATAAAAAAAGAAATAAACTTCTAAGCAACATACAAACATGAATACCTAGCCAAGTTCATATCATATCATAAAGAAGTCTATGAGCATGTTAAATTAGGTTTTATGCTTCATGAACTCCATACCCTATCTTGGCCGAAACTTCAAGGAAAGGAAAAATAAATTCCAAGCAACATACAAACATGAATACCTAACCAAGTTCTTCTCATATTATAAGGGAGTCTATAAGCATGTTAGAGTAGGTTCTAAGCTTCTTGGGACCCTAGCTCCATCATGGCCGAACCTTTACATGAAGGAAAATAAAATTTCCAAGCAACATACAAGCATGAATACTTAGTCAAGTTCATATCGTATCATAAAGGAATCTATAAGCAAGTTAAATTAGGTTTTGAGCTTCTTGAAACCCTAGATACATCATGGCCGAACCTTTACATAAAGGAAAATAAAATTTCCATGCAATATACAAACATGAATACCTAACCAAGTTCTTATCATATCATAAGGGAGTCTATAAGCATGTTAGATTATGTTCTAAGCTTCTTGAAACCCAAAACCCATCATGGCTGAACCTTTACTATAAAGGAATTAAAATTTCCAAGCAACATACAAACATGGATATTTAGTCAAGTTCATATCATATCATAAAGGAATCTAAAAGCAAGTTAAATTAGGTTTTGAGCTTCTTGAAGCCCTAGAATCTATCATGGCCGAAACTTTACATAAAGGAAAATAAAATTTCCAAGCAACATATAGACATGAATACCTAGCCAAGTTCTTATCATATCATAAGGGAGTCTATAAGCATGTTAGATTAGATTTTTATGCTTCTTAAGGCCCTAAAACATTCAAGGCCGAAACATATAAAGAACAAGATCATGCTTTAAACAACATACAACATAAATCTTTAACTATGTTCATATCAGAAAATAATGAGATCCATGAGCATAGGTTTCTTTCTTTTATTTTTTTATTTTTAAGCATTCTAACCTCACGGAAATTTCGTAAGCGACTTGTACCACAGGTGAGGGGATACTTACTTCCTTGTGTTTGATTTCCTTAGAGAAGTAATCTTGATTGTGGAGCCTTCCTAAAGAGGAGTCCTCCTTTGTTTTTGGATTTCGGCAACGGAGGTGGGGAGAGGGCTTGGTCATGGTGAGGAGAAGGAGGGAGAAGGAAGAGGAGAAAATGAAATCTCTTCTTTAATTTCCCCTTTTATTCTTCATGAGAGGAGGAAGGGAAAATGCACTTTTCCTTCTCTTTTCTTTTACTCCTCCTTAATGAAAAGAGGAAGCAAGAATCCTCTTTTATTTTGAGAGGAAAAAGGCTACTCTAACTTCTCCTTCTAAATGAAAGAAGCTCTTTTCTTACTCTTAACTATATTGTCACTTCTCTCTCTAACAATAACTTCTCTTGGTCTATTGGTTAACACATACATGTATCTAGTAAGAGATCCAAGGTTCAAACCTTAGTCATCTCTTTTTGGTTCTATTTTTATTATTTTTGCAAATTTACACATAAGGCCTATTTTTATTCATGATAAAAAAAATATCTAAAATCTTGCTAAGTACCCTATGGGTGTTACAGTCCCCCATACCTCATAAAAGTTCATCCTTGAACTTAAAATAGTTCCGGGTACTTTTGTCTCATATCGTCTTCTCGCTCCCATGTGGCTTCTTCGAACCGTTGATTTTGCCACAGGACCTTTACTAATGGTACCTCTTTGTTCCTTAGTCTTTTGATACTTCAATCCAATATCTGAACTGGTCGACTTACGTAACTTAGGTCCTCTTGCACTTGTACGGTTTGTGGTTCGATCACTTGGTCCGTGCTCGGAATACATTCCTTTAGCATCGAAACATAGAACACATTGTGGATAGCTGACATCTCCTGAGGTAGCTCTAGTTCGTAGGCCACCTTGCCAAGTCTTTTCAGAACTTGATATTGGCCTACATAACGCGGGCTTAGTTTTCCCTTCTTTCCGAACCTCATCACTCCTTTCATAGGAGCTACCTTAAGGAACACTGCATCTCCGACACTGAATTCTAAGGGCCTTCGTCTTTTATCTGCATAACTCTTTTGTCGGCTCTGAGCTGTTTCTATTCTTTGGCGGATGTTTTGTATAGCACGGGTGGTGTTGTTAATGAATTCTGTTTGAACTCCCATCTCCTTCTTTTCACCACCTTCGTACCAGCATATAGGGGGCCTACATTTCCTTCCGTACAGAGCCTCGTAGGGTGTCATTCCAATAGTAGTCTGGTAACTATTGTTGTAGGCGAATTCCGCTAAACTTAAATATCGGCACCAACTCCCTTTGAAATCTAAGGCGCAAGCCCGTAACATGTCTTCTAGAACTTGATTTACCCTTTCTGTTTGTCCGTCGGTCTGAGGGTGGAAGGCAGTACTGAACAATAGCTTGGTGCCAAGGGCTTTTTGAACACATTCCCAAAAATGGGAAATAAAATGACCATCTCTGTCAGAAATAATGGTCTTAGGAATCCCATGTAATCTAACATTTTCTTTGACATATATTTGAGCTAATTGCTCAACAGAATAGGACATCTTAATTGCCAGAAAGTGGCTAGATTTCGTCAATCTGTCCACGATTACCCATATAGCATCGTAACCATTTGTCGTCTTGGGTAATCCCGAGATGAAATCTATAGAGATATCTTCCCATTTTCATTCTGGAATTCGGATTGCCTGCAGTAATCCTCCTGGTCTCTGGTGTTCTGTTTTAACATGCTGGCAGGTCAAACAGGTACTGACAAACTGAGCCACGTCTCTTTTCATACCGGACCACCAGAACTTCATTTTCAGATCTTGGTACATCTTAGTGGAACCCGGATGCAACACATAGGGTGTTGCATAGGCCTCTTCCAGTATCTTCTTTCGCAACTCTGGATCCCCTGAAATACATAATCGATCCCTGAGATATAATATTCCATTGTCCGTAATACGGAATCCGTCATCCTTTCCCTCTAAGGTTTCTTGCTTAATCCTTTGGAGGCTTTGGTCACTAGTTTGCTTTTCCAATATATTGTCGAATAATGTCGGTGCTAAGGTCAGGGTAGAGAGTTTCCCGGACATATTTTCAACCTAGTGACACGTAATGTTTCTCGGCTTCCCAATAAATTTGACTATTGATTCACCTTCAGAATTAGATAATGATTCACTTTCAGTATCAGATAAGACTTTTGTATATTGACTAAAATTAGATAGCTGACCTGTGACGACCGTAGAAGCATTGGCCGCATCCTCCTTGGTGATGGAGAAAATTTTGGCATTCGTCGCTACTGGCGGAGCTTCCAGTCTCCCTTGGCTTATCTGCGGGCCTTCTATCGTTGCTTGCATCAGGTGTAGCTATGGGGGAGCACCTCTGTTCTGAACTTGCGGAGGGGTAGGTGTCTGGATCTGTGTAGGACTGTTTCTGGCCATATGTCCTTCCATTCCACAGCTGTAGCATCTATTTGTACCTATACGGCATATTCCCGGGTGTTTCTTCCCGCTGGTGGTACACTGAGGAAACGTAAGCTGCTTGATTGCTGGACCACTCTTGGAATCATTCCATTGCTTCCTTTTGCCACTGTGATTTCCTTTCCAACTGGTTCGGGTACTTTGAGATTTTTGTCCTCTCAACTGAGATTGATTCTTGCCCTCATTCATCGCCTTTTAATAGTGTTCCGTGATCAGAGCGCTGCTGATTAATTCTTCGGCGGTCTGCGGTCTATTAACTCTGCCAACCACGTTCAGGGCTATCTCAGGTCTGAGCATCTTCAACATAAGTCTAACCCTTTCTCTCTCCTTGCTGACCAACTCTAGGCACAGACGCGCTAGGCGGTTGAATTTCTTAACACCTTCATTGACCGATAGATCACCTTGCCGGAACTCGGTGAACTCATGATAGTGTCTATTTGTGACTCGCATATTGAAAAATCCTTCGAAAAATTCCGTCTCGAAGTCTGTCCATGTCATCTGATTTATTTGTCTTTTTGCTTTCACTTTGTCCCACCAAATCCTGGCATCTCCGGTAAGGCAAAATGATGCGCATTTGACTTTTTCATGCTCAGGCCAGTCCAGTAACTCCACTATGCTCTCCACGGTCTTGAACCAGGCCTGTGCGTCCCATGGTTCACAGTTACCGGAGAAAGCTTCCGGCTTCAGTCTCTGCCACTGAATCAGATATGCCTCCTAACGAACCACTGGGGCTGGGCCTACCGGTGGTGCAGGTGCCGGTGGTACTGGTACAGCTGTAGGTATTACTGGTACTACGTTCTGGTGTCCTGGCGGGGTGGTAGGATTCCCCTATTGATTCAGTAGAGTAGTGATCATCTGCTGCTGTTCCGTAACCTGACGCTGGAGCTCGATAACTACATGCATCAGATCAGGTGGAGGTGCTGTCTCATCTGCTCTGGTATTACATCTTCTAGCCATCCTTATCTTCATTAATGACAATAGAGCTAGCGTAAGTTAATATCATTTCTAACCAGGCTAACGAAAGGTTATCATCATTCCTAACTATTTGTAAGTTTGTTGTGTTATCATCCCTAACCTACCATCATGCAACCTAAACTAAAACTTGTTAGTTAGAGCCCTAGAGCCAATCATTTGATGATTGTATGGACTCATTGTATCATATTCTTGTATATTAATAAAGGCCTTTGTTTGGTTATTATACTTATTTGTATTAGTGCCAAATAGACTAAGTATAATAGCATCCTTGAGTAGAAGGTTCATACCTATATCAATCGATTAGTTGAATCGATAGTGAGATGATATAGGGAACACTACTCTAAATCATTCCTAGTCGAGTATTAACATTCAGGGACAATGTTAATGCAATAAGACTAGCATGTAGGTCAGCTCGATGACTTGATCTCACAAGTCATGGATATAGAGATATCAAGCTGACACATGGGTATACATTGGAGAATGTATACTGAATGACCCGCCATGAGAAAGTATCATGGATCATTATATGAGTGTCATATACTTTCTCATGTGGCTATTAGTATGACTATTAGTCCTTAGACCTGAAGTCACCATGGATCCCTACATAAGTAGTTATGTACTTTGGTTTCGTCAAACGTCACCCATAACAGGGTGGACTATAAAGGCGATTACTGGGTATGTAACAAATTATGCAGAGGGATGTGAGTCATGTAGATGGGATCTATCCCTTCCATATGACGGGAGCAACATCAATATTCTTGATAGAGTTAGACCACGAAGTGCATGACCATGCCCAAATGAGTCAACATTAGATGTTGAGCTCATTTGATCGAGTGAGTCTACTTGGAGTTCAAGATTTAGATTGATTAGAGGATGACACTGTCTATGCCTCATATTGATCAATCTAGATGTCTAGGATAGAAGGACAATGTCACATATTTTGTGAGGAGTCACAATTGGTAGTCACAAGGTGATGTCGGATCTCGACATTCTTGTAACTTGGGTAGTAATGATGTGTTGCTAGATACCGCTCATTACTTATGCTCCTAAATGGGTTTAGGGCATTGCCAACGTTACAAGAACCTATAGGGTCACACACTAAGGACAATTAGATGGATATTTGGTTCATATGATGAACTAAGAGGATTAGATTCATTTGATGAATCATATTGGATTAAGAGTAATCCAAATTGGGCTAATTGAGTTGGACTCAAGTTGATTCATGTATTCAATGAGTCTAATTTAGATTATGACTCATTAAATCAACTTAATTTAATGAATTAGATTCATTATATTAAGTTGGCTTGAATCATATGGTTGGATTAGATCAACCATGAGAGAGATTTGATCAAGTTTGACTTGATTTGAGAGGAAGAGAAAAAGTCATGTTTGACTTGACTTTTTGCCACATCACTAGTGAGTTGGCAAGATGTGGACCAATAGGATTGCTCCACATCATCAATGTGTGCCACCTCATGGAGGTTAAAGCCTCCATAGCATTTAATGTGGCCGGCCCACATTAAATGAGGAGTTACACTTGTTGCCATGTCATTTAGTGAGGTGGCAAGATGTGGACCAATAGTGTTGATCCACATCATCCTAGAGTGCCACCTCATGGGGGTTACAACTCTTTAATGGCTCCACATTAATTGCACTTAATGTGGAAATGGGAGTTACACATGTGAAGGTGGCCGGCCACTTGAATGTGTAGAATAATTTTCATTTTGAAATTATTCCATCATTGATTCCTTCTTCTTCCTCCTAGAGTTCTTCTTGCACTCTCCCTCTCCTCCTTCCTTTGCCGAACCACATAGGTGCTAGCACACCTTGGTTTTTGGTCACCTCCATCTAGTGTGTCCGTGTGGATACTTCTATAGGACCGTACGCTTGACGGTCTTGAGATCCGGCACCATTTGGACGAGCGGGATTCGCGTGGGGCGCGCATCAAGGGTAATGATCTTAACTTTAGTGTAGATCTAAAGTTTTTACAAACTCGTACAAGAAAAGGTTTTTCGAAAAGTTTTTGTTTACGAATCTTGGCACGAGATCCATGGCTTTGGGTGACTCGGGGTTTCCGCGATGCGGAAAAGCGGTTTTCGCGGCCCGACGAACCCAACAGTGGTATCAGAGCCACGTGCAATGACTTGTACGAGTTCGTTTGTATTTTTATGAAAAATATACCTTCTGTGATTTTCTGTAAAAATGAGTTTTTAGAGTTTTTATGAGTAATTTTTCCGTAGAAGCGAAGCACAAGTGTCTCGGCACTTGTAGGCTTCGGCTACCGGAAAGTTTTCTTTTAAACGGCTTCGTTTTGCCCCAAATCCGTTTGGGACAGCGGGGTCGGGTGCCATTAGATCGCAAAGGAGCAACTCACGATGGTTAGATTGTGGGTAGGGGCATTGCCCCTATCCCCGCAAGGGAATTTGCTCCGCGATTGCACTCGAAATCGCTAAAAACGAACCCGCCGGGAAGATTTTTCCGAAACGGCAATGTCTCGACCCAAATCGTTTTGGGACAGCGGGTTTAGGCGCTGTTGGATCGCAAAGGAACCCTCGCGATAGTTAGATCGCGGGTAGGGGCGCTGCCCCTGGGCCCCGCAAGGGGATCCGTTCCGCGATTGCGCCCGAAACCGCTAAACGGGACCGCCGGGAAATTTTACTCATAAAAATTGTAAAAATTATTTTTAAAATTACAAAAAAATTATGAAAAATATATAATTTTGAATTATATATTAATTTGTGATAGTCATGGCCCAAAATACCCAATAAGATTAGATTTGTGTTGTAATCCATAATACGGCCTGCGTGCCGTCATATGATTGTGTGTGCTGTATTTTTATTTTTTCCACGGCCTGCGCGTCGTGCCTTTCTCTTATTCTGGTTGTAAATTAGATTTAGACTCGAATGTAACTCAAATTTCAAATTGTAATGTACAAATTGGAGCGGTGGAGGGTCCACACGAGACGAAGTTCCGAGGCGGGCACGAGCAACACAAGGTGGTCAAAGGGAGGAGCTTGGAGAAGCTGTTGACCCTAGGTTGACCATTCGATCTTCTCATTGGCTTGAGAAGATCGTAGTAGGGTCATGACTAAATCACAAATATATTAATTAATTAATTGTTATATATCTGATGCATGTTTAATAATTAATTAATTAATTAGTGCCTTAACGATTAGATTAGATCTAAGTCGTGCACAAGATGCATCCTTCTTGATTAGATTAGATCTAGATCCAACCAACTCTAAATGCCTAACCGTGCCGTGATACCTATCACTACCTCGATCACATGTATTGTTGAATCTGCCAAAGCAGAGCAATACATATTATCTTGGTAGGGTACGGAGGGACAATCTTGGTCCCGCCTATCAACGCATGGGTGAATACAAACTCAATTAGATTGAGTATTCCTAGTTACTCAGTTGGATCGAGTCAACTATAGACATTCTTCCAATAGTTGGAAAGGTAGGACAAAATCACGTTTATATTAACTCTCGGGCGTATTATCCAAAGCTAACTCGAGTTTTAATATAAATATGGATCTTGATCCTATAAACAAGAGTTGCATAGAGATGTAATTGGTAATCGTTACCTACTGATCATACTAAGCCTTGGGCGTATTAGCCAAAGCTAACTCAAGGGTTAGTATGATGTGGATCTTGTCCCACAAGAATTATAGTATTCAGTGGGAGCATCATTTAGTTAAAGACCTAATTAAATAATTTTAAAAGAATATGATATTTATTTCTGCAAATTTTCTGTTGTAGATAACCATGACGTCAAACACGAATTCCTTCTCCCTGCGATCTGTCCTTGAGAAGGAGAAGCTCAACGGAGCAAATTTCCTGGACTGGTACAGGAACCTGAGAATTGTTCTCACTCAGGAATGTAAACTGTACGTTCTGGAGCAGCCCATTCCGGAGGCTCCTCCTGCCACTGCCACGCGAGCAGACCGAGATGCTTACAAGAAGCATCAAGATGACGCATTAGATGTGTCCTGTCTTATGATCGCGACCATGAACTCTGAGCTTCAGAAGAAACACGAGTTGATGGGCGCTTACGATATGGTTGAGCATCTTTGTCACCTATATCAAGAACAAGCAAGGCACTGGAAGAGGAACTCCAAAGAATACCTGGAAGATCTTAAGAAGAAGAGAAATAAGATTTCTACTTCAGGTATACATGTTATAGAAGTCAACCTCTCTATTTCTTCATCATGGGTATTAGATATCGGATGTGCTTCGCACATTTGTACTAATGTACAAGCGCTGAGGAATAGCAGGGCATTGATGAAGGGTGAGATAGACCTACGAGTAGGCAATGGAGCACGAGTTGCTGCTATTGCTGTAGGAACTTATCATCTATCTCTTCCCTCTGGGCTTGTACTAGAATTAGATGATTGTTGTTATGTGCCTGCCTTGACTAAGAACATTATATCAGTTTCTTGTTTGGACAAGAAAGGATTCTCGTTTATAATAAAGAACAAATGTTGTTCTATCTATTTAAACGATATGTTCTATTGTAGTGCACCTCTGATAAACGGACTCTATATTCTAGATCTAGAGAGCCATATCAATAACGTTAGTACCAAGAGGTTCAAATCGAACGATATGAACCACACCTATCTCTGGCACTGTCGCTTAGGTCATATAAATGACAAGCGCTTATCCCAGCTCCATAAGGATGGTTTGCTGGACTCATTTGATTTTGAATCATATGAGATATGCGAGTCATGCCTACGAGGCAAGATGACCAAGACTTCTTTTAGTGGGCACAGCGAGAGAGCGACTGATTTGTTAGGACTCATACATAGTGATGTATGTGGCCCTTTCAATGTCGCTGCTAGAGGCAGTTATAGGTACTTCATCACGTTTACTGATGACTTCAGTAGATACGGTTATGTGTACTTGATGACACATAAGTCCGAATCCTTTGAAAAGTTCAAAGAATTTAAGAATGAAGTACAGAACCAGCTTGGCAAGAGTATTAAAATACTTCAATCAGATCGAGGTGGTGAATACTTAAGCCATGAGTTTCGTGACTATTTAGCTGAGTGTGGGATTCTATCCCAACTAACTCCTCCTGGAACACCACAGTGGAATGGTGTGTCCGAAAGGAGGAATCGTACCTTATCAGATATGGTACGGTCTATGATGAGTCACACAGATCTTCCGACATATCTATGGGGATATGCTCTAGACACGGCAGCTTTCATTCTCAACCGAGTTCCATCCAAGGCCATGATAAAGACACCATATAGGATATGGACTGGGAGAGATGCCCAGGTGTCTTTCATGAGGATTTAGGGTTGTGAGGCTTACGTACGACGTCAAGTCTCAGACAAATTAGGACCCAAATCCGACAAGTGCTATTTCATCGGATATCCCAAGGAAACTAAGGGATATTACTTCTACATTCCCAGTCAGCACAAGGTAGTTGTGGCAAAGAATGGGACTTTGTTTCTAGAAAGACTAGTGGGAGCGCGTTCGATCTTGAAGAAGTTCAAGATGCGAACAATAGCACTAATGCCTCGATGGAAATTGAACTGGAACCACAAAGTGTTGTGGATGATGTTGTTCCACAAAGAGTTGAGGAACAACAACCAGTTCAAGTAGACATACCTCTTCGCAGGTCTGATAGGGTATGTCGTCAGCTTGAGAGATACTCATTTCTCTTGTCTGACCATGATGACATTGTGTTCATAGAGGATGAGCTCACCACCTATCAGGAAGCTGTGATGAGACCAGATTCCGAGAAATGGCTAGAGGCCATTCTCGGAGCTGGAATCTTCGATTCGATGATGCGATCAAACAGTTTGGTTTCATCAAGAACGAAGATGAGCCTTGTGTCTACAAAAGGTTGTAGAAAACATAGTTGTCTTCCTCATATTGTATGTGGATGACATACTACTCATTGGGAAGGACATCCCTATGCTTCAGTCTATCAAGACCTGGCTAGGGAGTTGCTTCTCAATGAAAGATTTAGGCGAGGCATCCCGCATTCTAGAGATACAGATCTATAGAGATAGATCTAAGAGATTGTTGGGCCTAAGTCAGAGTACATACATTGACAAGGTACTCCTTCGGTTTGCCATGTAGAACTCCAAGAAGGGATTTCTACCGATGTCACATGGCGTGAGTCTTTCGAAGACTCAAGGTCCTTCTTCTAGAGAGGAGAGAGACCGCATGGATCAGATCCCTTATGCCTCAGCCATAGGATCGATCATGTACGCCATGCTATGTACTCGACCTGACGTCTCGTATGCTTTGAGCATGACGAGCAGATACCAGTCAGATCCAGGTGAAAGTCACTGGATAGCGGTCAAGAATATTCTTAAGTACTTACGAAGGACTAAAGAATATTTCTTGATATATGGAGGAAATGATGAGCTAACTGTAAAGGGTTACAGTGATGCCAGCTTCCAGACCGATCAGGATGATTAAATATCACAGTCGAGGTTCGTGTTTTGCTTGAATGGTAGTACTATGAGCTGGCAGACTTCACAGCAGTTCTACAACGTTTCCATCTCATTCGAGAGATTATCGATAGAGGAGATGTGGAGATTTGCAGAGTACCTACAGAGGTTAACATCGCAGATCCCTTGACCAAGGCTTTGGCACAGAGAAAGCATGATAGTCACACTAGGTCATTAGGCCTTAGAGCCTATACTGATTGGCACTAGTGCTAGTGGGAGATTGTTAGTTAGAGCCCTAGAGCCAATCATTTGATGATTGTATGGACTCATTGTATCATATTCTTGTATATTAATAAAGACATTTGTTTGGTTATTATACTTATTTGTATTAGTGCCAAATAGACTAAGTATAATAGCATCCTTGAGTAGAAGGTTCATACCTATATCAATCGATTAGTTGAATCGATAGTGAGATGATATAGGGAACACTACTCTAAATCATTCCTAGTCGAGTATTAACATTCAGGGACAATGTTAATCCAATAAGACTAGCATGTAGGTCAGCTCGATGACTTGATCTCACAAGTCATGGATATAGAGATATCAAGCTGACACATGGGTATACATTGGAGAATGTATACTGAATGACCCACCATGAGAAAGTATCATGGATCATTATATGAGTGTCATATACTTTCTCATGTGGCTATTAGTATGACTATTAATCCTTAGACCTGAAGTCACCATGGATCCCTACATAAGGAGTTATGTACTTTGGTTTCGTCAAACATCACCCGTAACAGGGTGGACTATAAAGGCGATTACTGGGTATGTAACAATTTATGCAGAGGGATGTGAGTCATGTAGATGGGATCTATCCCTTCCATATGACGGGAGCAACATCAATATTCTTGATAGAGTTAGACCACGAAGTGCATGACCATGCCCAAATGAGTCAACATTAGATGTTGAGCTCATTTGATCGAGTGAGTCTACTTGGAGTTCAAGATTTAGATTGATTAGAGGATGACACTGTCTATGCCTCATATTGATCAATCTAGATATCTAGGATAGAAGGACAATGTCACATATTTTGTGAGGAGTCACAATTGGTAGTCACAAGGTGATGTCGGATCTCGACATTCTTGTAACTTGGGTAGTAATGATGTGTTGCTAGATACCGCTCATTACTTATGCTCCTAAATGGGTTTAGGGCATTGCCAACGTTACAAGAACCTATAGGGTCACACACTAAGGACAATTAGATGGAGATTTGGTTCACATGATGAACTAGAGGATTAGATTCATTTGATGAATCATATTGGATTAAGAGTAATCCAAATTGGGCTAATTGAGTTGGACTCAAGTTGATTCATGTATTCAATGAGTCTAATTTAGATTATGACTCATTAAATCAACTTAATTTAATGAATTAGATTCATTATATTTAGTTGGCTTGAATCATATGGTTGGATTAGATCAACCATGAGAGAGATTTGATCAAGTTTGACTTGATTTGAGAGGAAGAGAAAAAGTCATGTTTGACTTGACTTTTTGCCACATCACTAGTGAGTTGGCAAGATGTGGACCAATAGGATTGCTCCACATCATCAATGTGTGCCACCTCATGGAGGTTACAAGCCTCCAGAGCATTTAATATGGCCGACCCACATTAAATGAGGAGTTACACTTGTTGCCATGTCATTTAGTGAGGTGGCAAGATGTGGACCAATAGTGTTGATCCACATCATCCTAGAGTGCCACCTCATGGGGGTTACAACTCTTTAATGGCTCCATATTAATTGCACTTAATGTGGAAATGGGAGTTACACATGTGAAGGTGGCCGACCACTTGAATGTGTAGAATAATTTTCATTTTGAAATTATTCCATCATTGATTCCTTCTTCTTCCTCCTAGAGTTCTTCTTGCACTCTCCCTCTCCTCCTTCCTTGGCCGAACCACATAGGTGCTAGCACACCTTGGTTTTTGGTCACCTCCATCTAGTGTGTCCGTGTGGATACTTCTAGAGGGCCGTACGCTTGACGGTCTTGAGATCCGGCACCATTTGGACGAGCGGGATTCGCGTGGGGCGCGCATCAAGGGTAATGATCTTAACTTTAGTGTAGATCTAAAGTTTTTACAAACTCTTACAAGAAAAGGTTTTTCGAAAAGTTTTGTTTACGAATCTTTGCACGAGATCCATGGCTTTGGGTGACTCGGGGTTTCCGCGATGCAGAAAAGCGATTTTCGCGGCCCGACGAACCCAACAAAACTGTGACTTAAAAGAATAAAGTAAGCACGCATACTACTAAAGCATTATAAATAAAATAATAAAATAAACTAAGCATAAGTATCATAAAAAAGAAATATACTAAGCATAGAAATTCTTACTTGGAGAGGCAGAAAGAGACTCGATGTGTGTACAGTGGGAAGGCTAACCTCGCTCTTATACCAAACTGTAACGCCCGCCCTCCCTGCTACTAAAAGGGTCGGGGCTACTTACTTACTTAACTATTTCAGGATACACATGCATATTTAAAATTTCTTTTGAGTAACATAATGCAGCGGAAATGTCATGAAGTTATACTGGAATGTAGCATAATACACTGGGTTCATGTCATACATAACAAAAATAACATAGCAGGTCTTTATTTGTCTTAGCCGAGCCACTGCCACACACATCTCCTTGCCTCTCCTGCAGCTCCCTTAGATCATCCATTCCTTGCCTTTATCTGTGGTACAAGGAAAGTAAGCTATGAGCACACAGGCTCAGTATGATCCTTTCCTACTCACAAAAACCATATCTCATAGCATAGTCATATAAGCATACAATCAATGGAGACATAATCATCTAACATTATATCATGTGAACATAGCCTCCTATCATATCATATCATTAAGAAACATCATACTATAACATGTCATAAATAAAGGAATCATGTAGTGTGAATCATTGAAGCATAACATATCATCAGGTCGTATGAATCCTAAATAAAACATCTCATAACATCATGTCCTATAAGTCATAAGAGTATGGCATAATATCATGTCATATAATTCATAAAAATGAAACATATCATATCATGAATGGGAGTATCATGCAGAATGTCTTTTAAAAAAACATATGCCATGTCAAGTGCAAGATGTCTTTAAACATATCTTTTTTTAATACTTAAACATAATATCATCATCATGAGGGCCCGGCTTGTACCACATACATACATAAATGCGCGCAATCCCTAGGACAGGGTAGCTAGCCCCGAACCTACTAGGGATCTAGACCCGTTCATAGTCCGTCGGCCTAGGGGCGTACTAAGGAGCCCATCCCTTTTTACTAGACCCGTTCATAGTCCGTCGGCCTAGGGGCGCTTATGAAGCCCACCCTTGGTACAAGTCATACAAAGTAAAATACATGTCATGCATATCATATCATCATAACTGTCATATCATATCAACATAAATGTCATGCTCTTGTCTTAACATGAAGAGTGCTCTTAATCCCAACTTAAGGGAAGCAACTCTTAGTCATTTTCTTATCATATCATAAGGCATACATACTTGGGAACATAGCCATCATAAAAATCATTTTCATGCCTGGTTCATAAGCTTACGTAAATGAGAATGCAACATATTTGAAATCATACATGCTTGGGTACATAGTCATCATAAGAATCATTTCATGCATAATTCATAAACATACATAAATAGGCATTTTACTTGTCTTATCATAAAGCATTCATACTTAAGCCTAAAACACATCATAAGAGTCATCATCATGCATAGTTCATGAGCATACTTAAATAAGCATATAAAGCATCATAGGAAAACATAATCATACATGGAAAACATTTACTAGCATCTCCTAATTCATATCCTAGTATGTGAGACACCTAGCAAAATCATAATTGGGTCTCTAACCCTAATTCCATATAGTGGCCGAAAGTTACCATGCTTAATTTTAGGTTACAACAACATATAAGCATGTGAACCTTAAATCAATTTCATATCATAAACTATAAAGAATATCATGAGCATAGGTAGTAGGTTCTAAACTTCCTAGGCCTTTTAACTTGGTTGTGGCCGAACCTTTAAGAGCATGAAACTAAGTTCTATACAAGCATAAGAATACCAAGCTAACATCATATCATATCATATCATAAGGGAAATCCATGAGCTTGCTAAGTTTAAATTTAAACTTCCTTGAACCCTAGAATATAGTCATGGCCGAAGGTTCATGAAAGGGAAATAAACTTCTAAGCTACATACAAACATGAATACCTAGCCAAGTTCATGTCATATCATAAAGAAGTCTATGAGCATGTTAAATTAGGTTTTAAGCTTCATGAAACACTAAAATCTCTCATGGCCGAAACTTCATAAAAAAAGAAATAAACTTCTGAGAATCATACAAACATGAATACCTAGCCAAGTTCATATCATATCATAAAGAAGTCTATGAGCTATGTTAAATTAGGTTTTAAGCTTCTTGAACTCCATACCCTATCTTGGCCGAAACTTCAAGGAAAGGAAAAATAAATTCCAAGCAACATACAAACATGAATTCCTAACCAAGTTCTTATCATATCATAAGGTAGTCTATAAGCATGTTAGAGTAGGTTCTAAGCTTCTTGGGACCCTAGCTCCATCATGGCCGAACCTTTACATGAAGGAAAATAAAATTTCCAAGCAACATACAAGCATGAATACTTAGTCAAGTTCATATCCTATCATAAAGGAATCTATAAGCAAGTTAAATTAGGTTTTGAGCTTCTTGAAACCCTAGATCCATCATGGCCAAAACTTTACATAAAGGAAAATAAAATTTCCAAGCAATATACAAACATGAATACCTAACGACGTTCTTATCATATCATAAGGGAGTCTATAAGCATGTTAGATTAGGTTCTAAGCTTCTTGAAACCCTAAACCCATCATGGCCGAACCTTTACTATAAAGGAATTAAAATTTCCAAGCAACATACAAACATGGATATTTAGTCAAGTTCATATCATATCATAAAGGAATCTATAAGCAAGTTAAATTAGGTTTTGAGCTTCTTGAAGCCCTAGAATCTATCATGGCCGAAACTTTACATAAAGGAAAATAAAATTTCCAAGCAACATATAGACATGAATACCTAGCCAAGTTCTTATCATATCATAAGGGAGTCTATAAGCATGTTAGATTAGATTTTTACGCTTCTTAAGGCCCTAAAACATTCATGGCCGAAACATATAAAGAAGAAGATCATGCTTTAAACAACATCCAACATAAATCTTTAACTAAGTTCATATTATAACATAATGAGTGTAATGCCCGCCCTTCCAGGGACACTCTGACTGCCCTTAGAGGGTCGGGGATACTTACATTCACCTAACATACTAATGCATATGAACTCATGGCAGCGGAAGACATACTTTAAAAAATTATCATATTCATTTGATTGTCTTAAACATGGCATGTGAATCATAACTTATTAAACTTTTTACCATATCATAATAAGTCTAACATGGCAAACTATCATGAGAGCATAACATACTAGCTCAACCATCATCATAAACATAGGGTCCAAACTTAGTTCACATGCACAATTTAGTCATTATAAATTTAAACTTAATTTGATCTATCCACCATGCCACTTCCACACACATCATCATCGCCCTTCCTGCTGCTCCCCTTAGTTCATCCATTCCTTGCCCTTATCTGCAGTACAAGGAAACGTAAAACTATAAGCCCAAAGGCTTAATGAGCTCCTTTCCTACTCATAAAACATAAGGCACGTAATACCACATAGCAGGTAAAACATAGCATAGCATAACATAGCATGGAGAATCATAACATAGAACATAGTTTGTCATATGAGAACCATAACATAGCATGGCATAGCATGTGAGTACATATCATGGGAACATATCATATCCTGTAAGCATGTATCATAACTCATACCTGTTCATAATAATGCTTAACCAATAATTCATAAAACATATGCATGTAAATGCAAGATGTATATTTTCAAAACATGTATCATGGAATGCACATATGCATCATGTCTCTTTTAAAACATATCTTAAAACATACTTGAACATAACATAATCATCATGAGGGTCCAGCTTGTACCACATACATACATAATGCGCGCAATCCCTAGGACAGGGTAGTTAGCCCCGAACCTACTAGGGATCTAGGTCCGTTCATAGTCCGTCGACCTAGGGGCGTACTAAGGAGCCCATCCCTTTTTACGAGGCCCATTTCATAGACCATCGACCTCGGGGCGCTTATGGAGCCCACCCTTGGTACTAGCCATACAAAATAAAATATCATGTCATACATATCATGTCATCATGCATATCATAGCTTATCATTCATGTCATAATTTCTTGTCATATCATGAAGAGAGCTCTTGATCCCATCTTAAGGGAAGCATCTCTTTGCCATACCATGAAGAGTGCTCTTGATCCCAACTTAAGGGAAGCAACTCTTAGGCTTTTCTTCTTACATAAGCCTTTCATACATATATCATAAACATAACATGTTCGTATCACAACATATAACATGTGATCTTCATATCATCAAGTATGGCATATCATATCATGAGCATAGCATATCATATCATGAGCATAGTATATCATATCATGAGCATAACATATCATATCGTGCAACATAACGTATTTCATAACATAAAGCATAACATATCATATCATGACCATAGTATATCATATCATGAGCATAGCTTATCATATCATAAGCATAGCATCTCATATCATGAGCATAGTATATCATATCATGAGCATAGCATATCATATCGTGAGCATAGCATATCATATCATGAGCATAGCATATCATATCATGAAACATAATTCATCTCATAACATAAGGCATAACATATCATATCATGACATAGCATATCATATTATGAGCATAGAACTTAACTAATCACATATCAAAGACTATACATCGTGAGAAACATAAGCATGCTTGGTTAGATTCACTCTAACCCCATTATCCACCATGGCCGAAACCTTGCTAAATGGATTTTCCCTTTTTTTTTTTTCTTCTTCACTATAAGAAGTATGAAACTAAGCCACCCATAGATAAATAACCAAATATCATATAGGCATAAACAAGCATGGTTTGTTGCAAAGCATGACTTTACATCTCAACACTTTCTTGGCCGAACCTTAAGGTGAAGTTCTAGGTTCCATTTGAGTAACATGTAGCATACAACTTATCTAACCATACACAAAAGATCATTATTAGGTTTCAAAACTTTACCCTAGGCTTAGCATCCCTTCTTGGCCGAGACCTTCATTTAGGGTTTTAGGTTTTCTAATGCAACATGTAACATAATGATTTAACCTAACCACATACAAAATATCATACTTCATGAACAAGCATAATTAAGTATGATTGGATTTCAAATTTTAACCCTAAGCTTGACATCATGTCTTGGCCGAACCTTCACATTAGGGTTTCCATCATTTTTGTTACCACATGAAGCATAGCAATCTAAGCTATCAACATATAAAAATTCATATATCATGAAGAAGCATAAACAACATATTTCCTTTACAAAAATTTTGCCCTAACCCTTGTAACCCATCTTGGCCGAAACTTACATTAGGGTTTTTCATCATTTTTGTTACCACATGAAACATAAGAATCTAAGCTATCAACATATAAAAATTCATATATCATGTAGAAGCATAATAACATATTCCCTTCTTCAAAATTTTTGCTCTAACTCTTGTAACTCATCTTGGCCGAAACTGACATGGAGGTTTTCATCATTTTTGTTATCACATGAAGCATAAAGACCTAAGCTATCAACATATAAAAATCCATATATCATGTAGAAGCATAAATAACATATTCCCTTTTCAAAATTTTTGCTCTAACTCTTGTAACTTATCTTGGCCGAAACTTACATGGAGGTTTTCATCATTTTTGTTACCACATGAAGCATAAAGACCTAAGCTATCAACATATAAAAATCCATATATCATGTAGAAGCATAAATAACATATTCCCTTTTCAAGATTTTTTGCTCTAACTCTTGTAACTTATCTTGGCCGAAACTTACATGGAGGTTTTCATCATTTTTGTTACCACATGAAGCATAAAAACCTAAGCTATCATCATATACAAATATATATATCATGAAGAGCATGAACTACATATTTCCTTTTCAAAAAAAACAAGAACATCCACATATAAAACGATCGACAACTACTTGTACTGCAGTGAGGGGATACTCACATCTTTCGCTTGATTTCCTTAGGGAAGTAACCTTGATTTGTGGAGCTTTCTTAGAGGGAAGTTTTCCATTGCTTGGGTTTCGGCAATGAAGGTGGGGAGAAGAAGCTTGGTCACGGTGAGGAGGAGGAGGAATGGAGGAAGGGAGAAAAATGAATATTTTCCTTCATTTCTCCTTTTATTCTAATTGAGAAGAGGAAGGAAAATGGGTTTTTTCCTCCTCTTTTCCTTTATGTCTCCCTTAATGAAAAGAGGAAGCAAGAGTCCTCTTTTCTTTTGAGAGAAAGAAGGCAACTCTAACTTCTCCTTCTAAATGAAAGAAGCTCTTTTCTTACTCTTAACTATGATTTCCCTCTCCTTTCTAACAATAATTACTCTTGGTCTATTGGTTAACACATACATGTACCTAGTAAGAGATCTAAGGTTCAGATCTTGGTCATCTCTTTTTGGTTCTCTTATTTTATTGTTTTTGAAATTTTACATATAAGGCCTATTTATTTTTATTCATGATAAAAATATCTAAAATCTTGCTAAGTACCTTATGGGTGTTACAATGAGATCCATGAGCGTAGGTTTCTTTCTTTTATTTTTTTATTTTTAAGAATTCTAACCTCACGGAAATTTCGTAAGCGACTTGTACCACAGGTGAGGGGATCTTACTTCCTTATGTCTGATTTCTTTAGAGAAATAATCTTGATTGTGGAGCCTTCCTAAAGAGGAGTCCTCCTTTGTTTTTGGATTTCGGCAATGGAGGTGGGGAGAGGGCTTGGTCACGGTGAGGAGAAGGAGGGAGAAGGAAGAGGAGAAAATGAAATCTTTTCTTAAATTTCCCCTTTTATTCTTCATGAGAGGAGGAAGGGAAAATGCACTTTTCCTTCTCCTTTCTTTTACTCCTCCTTAATGAAAAGAGGAAGCAAGAATCCTCTTTTCTTTTGAGAGGAAGAAGGCTACTCTAACTTCTCCTTCTAAATGAAAGAAGCTCCTTTCTTACTCTTAACTATATTGTCACTTCTCTCTCTAACAATAACTTCTCTTGGTCTATTCGTTAACACATACATATATCTAGTAAGAGATCCAAGTTTCAAGCCTTGGTCATCTCTTTTTGGTTCTATTTTTATTATTTTTACAAATTTACACATAAGGCCTATTTTTATTCATGATAAAAAAAATATCTAAAATCTTGCTAAGTACCCTATGGGTGTATGATTCTTGAGACCACTAAGTGCATGGTCATGCCCAAATAAGTCAATATGAGATATTGATCTCATTTGATTAGAGTGAGTCTACTTGGAGTTCAAGACATAAATTGATTAGAGGATGACACGATCTATGCCTCAATTGATCAATTTAGATGACAAGGATAGAAGGACATTGTCACATATTGTGAGAGTCACAATTAGTAGTCACAATGGTGATGTTGGATCTCATCATTCTTGTAACTTGGGTAGTAATGATGTGTTGCTAGATACCGCTCATTTCTTATGCTCCTAAATGGGTTTAGGAGCATTGGCAACGTTACAAGAACCTATAGGGTTACACACAAAGGGCAGTTAGATGGAGATTAGGTTCATATGATGGATCAAGAGGATTAGGTTCATGTGATGAACCAAATTGGATTAAGAGTAATCCAAATTAGACTAATTGAGTTGGACTCAATTTGATTCATGTGTCGAATGAGTCTAATTTAGACTATGATTCATTGAGTCAATTTAAATCAATGAATAGAGATTCATTAAATTAAATTGATTTGAATCAAATGGTAGATTTGATCAACCATGGGAGATAAGAGGTCAAGTTTGACTTGACTTGAGAGGGAAGATGAAGGGTCAAGTTTGACTTGACCAAATGCCACTTCATTGTAACTTGGCATGGGCCGACCAATGATGATGTTCCACATCATCAAGGCTACATCATTGAATGCCACCTCATGAGGAAGACCAAGAGGCATGACTCTTGGTATTACATGGAGGTATTAAATCCTCTATTAAGTGGTCGACCGCACACATGAAGAAAGGGGTGTGCTCATTTAAGGCATCTTCTTCTTCCTCTCTTCTTTTTCTCTCCTTCTCCTCCATTGCCGAGACCTCTAAAGAGTGCTAGCACCCTCTAAGTGGTTTTCTCCACCTTTTGTCCGTGTGGATACGTGTAGAGGAGTGTACACTTGACACTCTACGAGATCCGACAACCATTTGGACGAGCGGGATAAGCGAAGGGCATCGCTACAAGGGTAATACTTCTGTTCATGTAGATCTAAGGTAGATCTAGTGTAGACAAACATGTACATGAATGTTGTTATTTATCTTCGCATGGATCCATGGCTAGCTTCAAGGTTTTCGGAACGCAAAAATCAGTTTTTATGGCTCGATAGTCTAACAAAAGCATGACCATGCGTAAATGAGTGAATATGAGATATTGAGCTTATTTAATTGAGTGTGTCTACTTGTAGATCAAGGAACACAAAGATTGATAAGAGGATGACATGGTATATGCCTCATTAATCAATCTAGATATCAAGGATAGAGGGACCAAGTCATACATGATGATAGTCACGGACAGGTTAGGTCGGATCTCGACTTTCTTGTCACTTCGATAGCAATGATGTCTTGCTAGATGCCACTCATTGTTTATGTATCGTAAATGTTGATTTGGGCATATTGCCAAAGTTACGAGAGCCTATAGGGTCACACATAAAGAACAAGTTGATATAGAGATGGGTTCATGTGATGTATCATTGGATTAAGTGTAATCCGAATTTGACTCATTGAGTTAGACACAAAGGGATCCAATTGTTGGATAGAGTCGAGTTGCTTGAGAATCAATGGGTTGGACTCATTGGGTGAATTTGAGTTCACCAAGGAAGTTGAATGGTCAAAATTGAACCATTGGATTGAATGGTTGATTTTGAGCCATTAGATGAGAAGATCAAAGGGTGGAGACTCTTGGTATACCATGGGATGGTTATAAATATCATTTGGATGATAATTTTGTGTAGATGAACAAGAGTTAAGACCCTTGCCATTCTTCTTCTTCCTCCTTCCTCTTCTTGGCCGAAATCACCATTGTGGTTGCTAGCACAACCTTGTGATTTCTTCTCCATCTTGCTTTGTTTGTGAGACAAGCAAAGACAAGGTTTGTTTGTGTGGATATCATAGAGGCACGGACACTTGAATGCGCTGAGATCTGCACTGAAGAAAGGTTACTGTCGGGATTGTGAAGGGCACACAACAAAGGTATAATCCTATCATGTAGCTTAGTATAGATTATGAATAGAAAATGTTTCTTCCCTTCGCATGGATCTGCTGGCTAGAAGATCTAGTATTTTTCCGCCGTGTTTCCGCGTCTTTAGTGCGCTAGATCCCACCACCACTTTCTTCCTGCAAGAGAAACTCTTTCTCTAGGAATGCAGTATGATTTGAAACAAACACCTTTTGTTCCAAGAGATGATAAAATTGGTAACCCTTAGTTTCCTTAGGGTATCCAACAAATAAACACTTATCAGAATTAGAGTCCAACTTGTCTGATACAACCCTCTTCACATAAGCAAGATATCCCCATATCTTCAAATAAGATATGAGGAGTTTCTTAATAGTCCATACCTCATATGGAGTAGTTGAGATTGCCTTCATCGGGACTCTATTTAGAAAGTTAAAAGATGTCATGAGTGTATAACTCCAAAAGATTTTGGAAAGATTTGCACGATCTATAATTGCACTAACCATGTCCAATGGATGTCATGAGTGAATTTGAGAACTTTGACGAAATAGCCCTTTTGCTGCTTGAAGTTTTGTCAGAAGTGCCGCCAACGTATAAACCCTCTTGTTCATATTGTAGTTCAGGCGGAACTGCTCAAAACTTTTAGGTAGTGTTTGGAGAATGATATCGACCTGGGTTTCCCTATCGATTTCAGCTCCAAGGATTTCTATCTCATTCAAAAGAGACATCATTTTGAGGATATGATCCCTTACGGGTGTCCCCTCAGACATGGTGGTTGTCATTAAGTTTCTCAAAGCCTCTTTCCAAGCAGGGCGATTTGGTGTCCGAAGAGTTCTTTGAGATTGTACATCATGTTATAGGCAGTAGGCATGGCCTGATGTTAATGTTGCAGAACATTTGACATAGAAGCCAAAATGTAACACCGCGCCATCTTATCTGCCTTGACCCATTTCTTATGATACTCAATCTCCTCTTCACTAGAATCGCTATTAGGCAAGCTTGGACAGATCTCATAAAGCTCAAAGTTGTAGCCTTCAGCAGTTAAGCCAATATCCAAGTTTTGTTTTCAATCAATGTAATTGGGACCAGTAAGTTTGTTCTCTTTCAATATAACAGCAAGGGGATTCAAGGGCATCCTAATAATCACAAAACATTTGGTCAAGACTTTAGAATTTAAAATACTATTGATTCCTCAAACAATATCATTTAAATTCACCAACACCCCAAACACCGTGAATTTTGTATGCAACGTTAGTGTGGACGTATACAAAATCAAGCATTTGTAAGACGAGGGTTTACCCATTAATTATCTTGTCAACCTAACTTTATGACAAATAAAATTACCTCAAACACTGTGAATTATGTATGCCACGTTAGTGTGGACGTATACAAATTCACACATTTGTAAGAGGGGTTTTTACCCATTAATTTTATTATCTTGTCAACCTAACTTTATGGTAAATTAATAGTTGGTTTTTCTTCGGTCACACAAATAATAGCAGTGACTCCAATGGGGAGGATACTATTAAATGTGCCTAAGTGTTAAGCATTACTTGATACTTAGTCTATTAAATAGGATTGCGTCCCTTCAGTTGGAGAAGATCACACACTCCTAAATAATTTCCTATAACCATCAAATAAGGAAGTTTGATCTAGTGATCCGTAAACAAACTCATATGTTGTGGAGGAAGGCACTCAGAGCCAACACGCAAGTTTGAATGCATCACTTACAAACCAGTAATGGAGACCGTGGAATTTCAATAAAATTCCTCCCCCACTTAGTTATTTAGAGACGAGGAATTTTAACATGCACACAATCACACAAACACAGCACATCACAGCATAGAAGGCAATAAATATGAAAACTAATTTTCCAACTATTATGGTCTCATCCATAGCTATCCTCCGAGTGCTGCCAACCCTAGCTGCTGCCAAAGGGTGATGTCGTCACGTCTATCTTGCTTTCTTTTCCGTTGCACCTCTGGTCCTCTAATAGCACCACACCTCGTAAGGATATGATCGACGACAAAAATAAAATTTTACATTTATCGATCCTATATTACATGAAGGAATGTACATGTAATCTAGATCGAACAAAAATATAAAATCCTAAAACTAATACAGCTCCTGTTGTATTTAATAATTACAATCATGCACACATATAAAATGCCCTCGACATGTCTGAGGGTCCAATCACACACAATCACAATAGGCCATAATAATTGGAGCCTACAACCACAGAATTAATTTATTTGCACATCCAACTATTATCCTGCCTAAACTTATGTATGCAAAGTGTATAATTAACTATAAACCAAACACACAGAGGCAAAAACCTTGCTCTGATACCAATTGTTAGTGGCTACTCGGAATATCGTTCTAGTTCCCCTGTACAAAAATTTGTGCAAGCATAGAACTATCCTAGCTATCCATGTGCTCTACTAAAGTTAAATTTGGATTGCAAATTATGCTTAACAATATTAATCCAAATTGTTCTTCAGAAGTTAAACATGGATTGGAAGCGGTACTTAACATTTTTACTCCAAGTTTAATCGATGTGTTCTTCATAAGTTAAACCATATTACAGAAGTTAATTAAATATCTATTTCAAAGATCGGCTTCCAGGTTAAACATGGCGAGGCACTAGGCCTTCTTGGGTATGGGATCATCCACCACTTCCTAGACAAAGTCATTCAAAGAAATCAGATATTTAATTTCTTACAGTAACTAGGTTTAACTACAGAGACCTCAATAGAAGCACAATATCGAAACATGAAATCGAAAAATAAAATCGATAACAAAATGATAACCTAAAACCGATAGCCTCTTGTGTTGGTATTTCAGAATCTATATAAAGAAAACTAACTAATTAATTTGAAGCAGAAACCATAAATTAGTTATACCTTTCATTGTAGCTAAAAGACCTCTTGATCTTCTGTTGTATTCCTCTCCTTCTCTTAGATGTCGTGTGGGTGATGACCTACTAAGATAACTCCACCCATACCACTTCTTTGCCTCCAAGAAACTTGAGCCACCAAGGGATGCCAAAATAGGAAACTTCCATTCTCTTCTTCTTGTCTTCCAAGTATCTGGCCACCAAAGAAAAGGAACTTCTTGATATGCTGCCGGCCTTGAGAGAAAGAAACAAGGAGCAAGGGAAGAAGCAAGGGTCGGCCACACAAGGATCAAGAGAGAAGACTAAGGTTATGTTCTCATGAAGGCTCCCTCTCCCTCTCTTTTATAATCCTTGCTCAAGGCAAAAAAGGAATGCTTTAAAACAAAATTAAAACTTCCTTTTAATCCTTGCTAATGACTAAAAAAGAAAGTTTTAAAACAAAAAATTAAAACGTCCTCTTAAACAATACATGGCAGGCCACACAAAAGCAAAAAGGAAAGATTTAAACCAATTAAAATCTCTCTCTTTTTCAATTTTCTAATGTACATGGCAATAAAGGAAAGTTTTAAAATTAATCTCCCTCTCTTAAAATATATAGACAAATACAAAAAAAGAAAGATTAATTAAAACTTCTCTTTTTAATTCATGGTTACAAAAAAAAGAAAGTTTTATCAAAAATTAAAATCTCTCTTTTAAATATTATAGATAACTACAAATAAGGAAATATTTTAACAAAATTAAAATCTCTCTTTAATCTTTTGTAGAAAGTTATAAAAGGAAAGATTTTAAAATTTTAAAACTCTCTTTTAAAACCATGAGGATGGCTATAAAAGGAAATTAAAATCTTTCTTTTAACCATTGTAGATAACTACAAAAAAGGAAAGATTTTAACAAAATAAAATCTCTCTTTTAACCATTGTATATAACTACGAGTAAGGAAAGATTTTAACAAAATAAAATCTCTCTTTTAACCATTATAGATAATTACAAATAAGGAAAGATTTCAACAAAATTTTATTTTAAAAACAAAACTTCCTTTTCATTTTCTAGTGGTCGGCCCCTAGCTTGGGCACCAAGCTTGCCCGACCACCTCTTGGCTTCCAAGCTCATGCTTGGCTGACCCCCTTGCACCAAGCAAGGATGTGGCCGACCCATTACTTGGATAAGAAGTGGACTTTATGGATACAAGAATTTATAGAGGCTATAATAGGGACTGAGAGGAGAAATTGGTTTTGGTGTCCCGATGAGCTTGAGCTTCGTGTGTTCGCCCTGAACACTCAACTCAAGTTCATCAATAATAACTCATACTACTAAAGGGTTATTATTGCACTACTGCACCAATCCCAAATTACATTATGGGCTTCTTCTTATTATGAGTGCATTAATCTCCCTGTGTTTAAGATATCGAATGTCCACTAATTAAATGAGTTACTGATAACTCACTTAATTAATATCTAGCTCCAAGAGTAGTACCACTCAACTTCATTGTCATGCCAGATTAAGTCCACTTGCAGGGTTTACATGACAATCCTTATGAGCTCCTCAAGGGGACATCATCAACCTAGGTTACTAGGACACAGTTTCCTCCTATAATCAACAACACACCATATAAATAATATTATTTCCCAACTTATCGGGCCTATTGATTTAATAAACTAAATCTCACGCATTGATAAATCAAAGAAATAAATACTAAGTATACGTGCTTGTTATTATATCGGGATTAAGAGTACGCACATCCATAATAACAGAGGTTTTGTTCTTTCATGTAGTTAGTATAAAAAAAACAACCTCAAATGGTCCTGCTCAATACACACATAGTGTACTAGTGTAATTTTATAGTTAAGATAAACTAATACCAAATTACACTACAACCACTCCAATGGGTTATCCCATTCCATCTTGGTTGTGAGTTACTATTTATAATTTATAAGGAGCTGATAACATGATCTTCTATGTCACACCAAACACCATGTTATCTACAATATAAATTAAATGGGTAACTGCATTTAACATAAATGTGGACATTTGACCAATGTGATTCTTATTTCAAAATAAATGTTCATACAAAAAGCTTGGCTTCTATGGCTATCTCATTCCTTATGGGCTTGTGGTTCCTTCGAGTTTGCTACTGCACCACTATTATCACAATAAATTGTAATAATTTTAGGCAAACCAAGAATCACATCTATGTCCATCATGAAGTTTCTGAGCCATATAGCTTTTATGGCTGCCTCAGAGACTGCCACATACTCAGATTCTATGGTGGAGTCCGAAAGGCATTTCTGCTTTACACTCCTCCATTGATATAGCTCCACATCCTAAAGTAAATACAAAACCTCGAGGTCAACTTACTAATGTCCCTATCAGTCCGAATCCGTGTAACCCACAGGGAGCATATTATCTACCTTGTAAAGTAGCATATAATCTCTAGTCCTTCTCAGGTAGTTTAATATATGCTTTTCGGCAGTCCAATGTCCCGGTCCTGGGTGACTTTGATATCTGCTAACTATGCCCATGACAAAACAGATATCCAGTCTCGTACATAGCATTGCATACATTAGGCTTCCAACAGCCGAAGCATAAGGAACCGCCTTCATCTCATCTATCTCCTTTAATGTCTGAGGAGACATCTCTTTAGATAAGGGTACTCCATACCGAAAAGGTAAGAAACCTTTCTTGGAGTTTTGCACGCTAAAACGAGCAAGGATAGCATTGATGTATGAAGCTAAGGACAATATCCTTTTCTTGTGATCCCTTATTACTTTGATCCCAAGAATATGTCCACATTCTCCCAAATCCTTCATATCAAAACACTTGGACAACCATACCCTTACATCTGACAACACTTTGACATTGTTACCAATGAGCAAAATGTCATCTACATATAGTACAAGAAATACCACCACATTTCCGTTACTCCTCTTGTATACACAAGACTCATCCGGTCACAGAATAAATCCATAAGACTGGATCACTTCATTAAACTGGATGTTCCAAGATCTCTTGCTTCATCATATGTCCAGGGATCAGGTTTATGTTCACCAGGGATCAAGTCCAAAAACTCTTCCAAAAATAGCCTCCCACTACGATGAGGCATTACTTGTAATTGTGCATCATTTGTGACACGCGTTGTAATTTCTTGTGGTATCTCATATTGTACCTTTGGTACTAAAATAGACGTGTCTTCTCTAATTTGATCAAGAACAATTTTACTCACGGGCTTGTGGTTTATTACATAGTCCTCTTCTAAAAATCGGCCATTGGTGCTAACAATGACCTTCTGATTTTTTAAGACTATAAAATAAACCTTCTTTCGTTCCATTAGGATAACCCACAAATAGGTGAACTTCTGTACGTGATTTCAACTTATTAGTGTCTCCGTTCAGCACATGTGTTGGACTACCCTAGATCCGAATATGTTTTAGACTAGGCTTACGCCCATTCCACAATTCTGTGGGAGTGAAAGGTACTAACCAAGTTTAGAATGTACACTTCCGTTTCCAAAGCATATCCCTAAAACAAATTTTGTTGTATCGTGGGAGTTATTAGATTTAGAGTATACAAATTACCAACCAACGTACCAGAACAGATAACTACTCTTTTTTCTTTATCAAAAGAAATAGAATATTCATCCATAATTTTAGAAACTAAAATCAAATTCTTTCTAAAACTTGGTACATAAAGACAATTTCTCAAAAAATAATGTTTTATTCCTAAACAAACATCTCCCACTGCAACAACCACCACTTTTGTATCATTGCCCATGAAGACGGTAATCTCCCCTTCAATTGGTCATCGAGTTTCCTGAACCCCTGCAATGATTTGTAAACATGATTAGTGGCTCCTATAACTACACACAAGGTACTGGTAGATAATACCACTCAACATGTTTTCAACTACTAGAGAATACCTTTATTATTCTCCTTTCTAAGAGGGCAGTCCACCTTCCAATGTCCAAACTGCTTGCATGTGAAGCACTTGCCCTTCGGGTTCTTCACACCTGCTTTTGGTCCAATCCCTAGAGATCGATTCACTTTCTTTGCTTGTTTCTTCTTGCCTTTCGGTTTAGAAGGAGAAATGTTCCCAGCAATGTGAATTTGAGAACTTTGACAAAATAGCCCTTCTGGTACTTGAAGTTCTGTCAAAAGTTTCGCCAACTTATAAACCCTCTTGTTCATATTGTAGTTCAGGCGGAACTGCTCAAAACTTTTAGACAGTATTTGGAGAATGATATCAATCGGGGTTTCCCCTTCGATTTCAACTCCAAGGATTTCTATCTCATTCAAAAGAGACATCATTTTGAGGATATGATCCCTCACGGGTGTCCCCTCAGACATGGTGGTTGTTATTAAGTTTCTCATAGCCTCTTACCTAGCAGGCCGATTTTGGTGTCCGAAGAGTTCCTTGAGATTGTACATCATGTTATAGGCAGTACCCATCTTATATGGCTACATGTTATAGGTAGTGGGTAGGGTCTAATGCTGATGTTGTAGCACATATGACATAGAAGCCAAAATGTAACACCGCGCCATCTCATCTGCCTTGACCCATTTCTTATGATACTCAATCTCCTCTTCACTAGAATCACTATTAGGTAAGCTTGGATAGACCTCATAAAGCACAAACTTGTAGCCTTTAGCAGTTAAGACAATGCCCAAGTTTTGTTTCCAATCAAAGTAATTGGGGTCAGTAAGTTTGTTCTCTTTCAATATAACAGCAAGGGGGTTGAAGGTCATCCTAAGAATCACAAAACATTTGGTCAAGACTTTAGAATTTAAAATAATATTGATTCCTCAAACAATATCATTTGAATTTACCAACACCTCAAACACCGTGAATTTTGTATGCCATGTTAGTGTGGACGTATACAAAATCAAACATTTGCAAGAGGAGGGTTTTACCCATGAATTATCTTGTTAACCTAACTTTATGATAAATAAAATTACCTCAAACACCATGAATTCTGTATGCCACGTTAGTGTGGACGTATATAAATTCCAACATTTGTAAGAGGGGTTTTTACCCATTAATTTTATTAACTTGTCAACCATATTTATGAAAAATTAATAGTTGGTTTTTCTTCGATCACACAAATAATAATAGTGACTCTGATGGGGATGATATTATTAAATGTGCCTAAATGTATATCATTACTTGATACTTAGTCCATTAAATAGGATTATGTCCATTCAGTAGGAGAATATCACATGCTCCTAAATAATTTCCTATAACCATCGAATAAGGAAGTTTGATCTAGTGATCCACAAACAAACTCATCAGTTGTGGAGGAAGGCACTCAGATCCAAAACGCAAGTTTGAATGCATCACTTACAAACCAGTAATGGAGACCATGGAATTTAAATAAAATTCCTCTCCCACTTAGTTATTTAGAGACGAGGAATTTTAACATGCACAAAAGCACACAAACACAGCACATCATAGCATAAAAGTAATAAAATATGAAAACTAATTTTCCAACTATTATGGTCTCATCCAAAGCTGTTCTCCGTGTGCCGCCAACCCTAGCCGCCACCAACCGGTCATGTCATCACGTCGATCTTGCTTCTTTTTCCGCTGCACCTCTGGTCCTCTAATAGCACCACGCCTTGCAAGGATATGATCCGCGACAAAAATAAAAGTTTACATTTATCGATCCTATATTCCATGAAGGAATGTACATGTAATCTAGATCGAACAAAAATGTAAAATCCTAAAACTTATACAGCTCCTACTTTATTTAATAATTACAATCATGCACACATATAAAATGCCCTCGACATGTCCGAGGGTCCAATCACACACAATCACAATAGGCCATAATAGTTGGAGCCTGCAACCATAGAGTTAATCTATTTGCACATCCTTCTATTATCCTACATAAACTTATGTATGAAAAACACATAATTAATTGAAAACCAAACACACAGAGGCAAAAACCATGCTCTGATACCAATTGTTAGTTGCTACTCGGAATACCATTCTAGTTCCCCTGTATAAAAATTTGTAGAAGCATAGAACAATCCTAGCTACCCATGTGCTCTACTAAAGTTAAATTTGGATTGCAAATGATGCTTAACATTATTAATCCAAATTGTCATTCAGAAGTTAAACTTGGATTGGAAACGATACTTAACATTTTTACTCCAAGTTTAACCGATGTGTTTTTCATAAGTTAAACCATATTACAGAAGTTAATTAAATATCTATTTCAAAGATTGGCTTCCAGGTTAAACATGGCGGGGCACTAGACCTTCTTGGGTATGGGATCATCCACCACTTCATAGGCAAAGCCTTTCAAAGAAATAAGATATTTAACTTCTTATAGTAAACTAGGTTTAACTACAGAGACCTCAATAGAAGCACAATATCGAAACATGAATTTGAAAAATAAAATTGATAACAAAATGATAAACTAAAACCGATAGCCTCTTGTGTTGGTATTTCAGAATCTATACAAAGAAACCAAACTAATTAATTTGAAGCGGAAACCATAAATTAGTTATACCTTTCTTTGTAGCTAAAAGACCTCTTGATCTTATGTTGTATTCCTCTCCTTCTCTTGGGCGTCGTGTGGGTGACAATCTACCAAGATAACTCCACCCGAACCACTTCTTTGCCTCCAAGAAACTTGAGCCACCAAGGGATGCCAAAATAGGAAACTTCCTTTCTTTTCTTCTTCTCTTCCAAGTATCCGACCACCAAAGAAAAGGAACTTCTTGATATGCTGTTGACCTTGAGAGAAAAAAACAACAAGGAGCAAGGGAAGAAGCAAGGGTCGGCCACACAAGGATCAAGAGAGAAGACTAAGGTTATGTTCTCATGAAGGTTCTCTCTCCCTCTATTTTATAATCCTTGCTCAAGGCAAAAAGGAAAGTTTTAAAACAAAATTAAAACTTCCTTTTAATCCTTGCTAATGACTAAAAAGGAAAGTTTTAAAACAAAAAATTAAAACTTCCTCTTAAACAATACATGGTCGTCCACACAAAAGCAAAAAGGAAAGATTTAAAACAATTAAAATCCCTCTCTTATTAAATTTCCTATTGTAAATGGAAATAAAGGAAAGTTTTAAAAATTAATCTCTCTTTTGAAACATGTAGACAACTACAAAAAAAGAAAGATTAAATTAAACTTCTTTTTTTAAATCATGGTTACAAAAAAAGGAAAGTTTTATCAAAAATTAAAATCTCTCTTTTAAACATTATAGATAACTACAAATAAGGAAATATTTTAACAAAATTAAAATCTCTTTTTAATTTTTTGTAGAAAGCTATAAAAGGAAAGATTTTAAAATTTTAAAACTCTTTTTTAAAACCATGAGGATGGATATAAAAGGAAATTAAAATCTGTCATTTAACAAATTTTTTTTTAAAAAACAAAATTTCCTTTTCCTTATCAAGTGGTCGACCCCTAGCTTGGGCACCAAGCTTGGCCGACCATCTCTTGGATTCCAAGCTCATGCTTGGGCGGCTCCCTTGCACCAAGCAAGGATGTGGCAGACCCATTACTGTTGGTGCGAAAAGCATCCAACGATCGAACTCAAGTTTTGATAATGGCAAAGGGATTCAAAGTTAAGTTTAATTGTTATCTAATGTATATGACTGAGTGTCTCAGGAAAGTCCTAACTGTGGTTAGGCAAGGGAAAAATCCTAGGGGATGGAAACCCAAGGTCATAGGTGTTGGAGTGTATACTTAAAAGTTTAGCTTTTGTACACATTTATTTTGAAATAAAGAATCACATTGGTCAAATGTTTACATTTATTTCTTAAATGTAATTGTTCAATTAATTTATATAGTAGATAACATGGAGTGTGGAGTCACACTTAGAAGATCATGTTGTCGGTTCTCTATAAATTATAAACAGTTTCTCACGACTAAGACGGAAAGGAACAAACCATCAGAATAGACGTAGTGTAATTAAGTATTAGTTTATCTTGACTAATAAATTACACTGATACACTTTAAGTGTATTGAGTAGGGTCATTTAGGTAAGTTGCTTTGTACTGACTTAGTAAAAGAACTAGACCTTAGTTATTATGGAAGTGTGTGCTCTTAATCCTAATATAATAACAAGCATGTATATTTAGTATTTATTTCTTTGACTTATCAAAGGGTGAGGTTTAGCTCGATAAATCAATATGCCCGATAAGTTGGGAAATGATATTACTTATAGTATGTGTTGTTGATTATAGAAGGAATCTGTGTCCTAGTTATCTAGGTTGAGAATGTCCTCAAGAGGAGCTCATAAGTATTGCCATGTTAAACCCTGCAGGTGGACCTAGTCCAACATGACAATAAAGTTGGGTGGTACTACTCTTGGAGCTAGATATTAATTAAATGAGTTGTCAGTAACTCACTTAATTAGTGGGCATTCATAATCTTAAACATAGGGAAACTAACACACTCATGATAAGAAGGAGCCCATAATGTAATTTGGGATTGGTGCGGTAGTGCGGTAATAACTCTCTAGTGGAATGAGTTAATATCGATGAACTTGAGTTGTGTGTTCAGGGTGAGCACGGGATACTCATGCTCATCGGAAGGCCAAAACCAATTTCTCCTCTAGGTCCCTGTTGTAGCCTCAATAAAGCCTCAAGTCCATCCAAAGAAAAGCCTATCTTGGTGTCCAAGAAGGGGTCGGTTCATTGCTTGGTGACCAAGCAATGGCCGGCCACATATTCTCTAGAAGTGGTCTGCCCTTGCTTTGGGCAAGGGGGCCGGCTACAATATTTAAATTAGGAAAGTTGTTTTTGAATTTTTAAATTTCCTCAGATATTTACAATATGTAAAAAGAGAGATTTTAAAAATTTATAAAATTTTCCTAATTTAAATTAGGTCACAAGGTTTTAAAAGAGAGTTGTAAAATTTATAAAACTTTCTTTTAAAAAGAAATATTATTAGAGATGTTTTAAATTTTAAAACTTGGTTTTAAATTTTAAAACTTTCCTTTTAATATCCACATTAGAAAAAAAAAAAGAGTTTGTAAAATTTTACTAGAAGTTTTCTTCTTTTAAATTTTATAAAAAAGTTTTCTTTCCCTTTTAATAAGTGGCCGGCCACCTTGCTTGGTGCCCAAGCAAGGGGCCGGTCAAATAATTAAACATCAACAAATAGTTGTTTAATTAATAAATCAATCTAGGATTGATTAATTAAAAGGAAAGAAAAAGAAAAAATTAAAAGGAAATAGGAATGAGTCTAATTTTTTATAAAACTCTTTCCATAATTTTCCGTTGGGAAACTAATATAAAAAGGGGGGAAGGGGAGGCCTTGAAGAACATAACAATTGCTATTGTGTTGTTGGAGATCATCAAGTGGCCGACCCCTCTCCCTCTCTTCCCTTTGCTCTCTTTTGCTCCTTTGTGGTGGTGGTGGCCGAATTCTAGAGAAGGAGGAGAAGCTTTCCGGGTGGTGATCATCTTAGAGGATCGTCGCCCACACGACGTTTAAGAGGAGGCGAGGGATACAGCAGAAGATCTCGAGGTTTTTAGCATACAAGGAAGAGGTATAACTAGTATTTAATTTCCGCATCAAACTAGTTAAGTTTTCTTTGTATAAATACCAAATACAAGAGGCATTCGATTCTTGTTTTTTGAATTTAATTTTGATGTTGTGTTATTTTTCTTTTTTCCTTGTGATTTGATTGTTCCTTTTGGTTAACCTAGAGTTATATAAGGAAATTAAATATTAACATTCCTTAAAAGGCTTTGTCTAGTCGGTGGTGGTTGCTCCCATATCCAAGAAGGCCAAGTGCCTCGCCATGCAGTACTGGAAGCCAATTTTGGAAACTAATATTTAATTGAATTTATAACCTAGGTGATTTGGATCAAACGTGTTAAGTTCCGCAGGAGATCCAAATCTAAACCTAAAAGAACATATAAGTTAAACTTGGAATCAAACGTATTAAGTTCCACAGGAGATACAAGTTTAACTTAAAAGAACACATGGTAGCTAGGCAAGGTTCAGATCACGTACAAAATTTTTGTACAGTGGAGCCATAGGGTTTTCCGAGTAGCAACCAACAATTGGTATCAGAGCTAGGATTTTGTTAGTTTAATTATGCACATGTCATACATAATTTAGGCAGGTTAATAGTAGGATGTGCTAACTTTGTGGATGCAGGATCCAACTATTATGGCTTATAGTTATTATGTGTGTGATTGGACCCTTGGACATGTCAAGGGCATTTATTATGCATGCATGATTGTATTATAAAATACAGAAGGAGTTGTATTTAGTTTTATTAGGATTTTATTTTTTGATCTAGTTTACATGTACATTCCTTCGAGGAATATAAGATCAAAAAATGTAAAATTCTATTTATGTCGCAGATCGAATCTTGCAAGGCGTAGAACCTTTTGAGGATCAGAGTGGCGCAGCGGAACAAGGAGTAAGATGAATGCGACAACTAGACCCAGTGGCGGTGGCCAAAGATGGCAGCAGCTAGGGATGACGACACACGGAGGACAACAATAGATAAAAGCCATAATAGTTGAAAATTAGTTTTTCTATTTATTGCTTTTTGTATTGTGCTATGTGTGAATGTTAGTGTACATGTTTAGTAGGCTAGCATCATCAAAATTCCTCACTTTAAATAATTAAGTGGGAGAGAAATTTATTTTAGTGAATTCCAAGGTCTCCATTACTGGTTTGTAAGTAATGTAAACAAACTTGCGCGTTGGCTCTGAGTGCCTTCCTCCATATCGAATGAGTGCCTTTTGAGGATCAGAGTGGCGCAGCGGAACAAGGAGCAAGATGGATGCGACAACTAGACCCGGTGGCGGTGGCCAAAGATGGCAGCAGCTAGGGATGATGACACACGGAGGACAACAATAGATAAAAGCCATAATAGTTGAAAATTAGTTTTTCTATTTATTGCTTTTGTATTGTGGTGTGTGTGAATGTTAGTGTACATGTTTAGTAGGCTAGCATCATCAAAATTCCTCACTTTAAATAACTAAGTGGGAGAGAAATTTATTTTAGTGAATTTCACGGTCTCCATTACTGGTTTGTAAGTGATGTAAACAAACTTGCGCGTTGGCTCTGAGTGCCTTCCTCCATATCGAATGAGTTTGTTTGCGGATCACTAGACCAAACTTCCATTTTGGATGACTATAGGAAATTAATTAAGAGCGTGTGATCTTCCCAATCGGAAGGGGCACAATCTTATTAATGGACTTAGTGTCAAGTAATGGTATACACTTAGGCACGTCTAATAGTATCCTCCCCATCGGAGTCACTGCTATTATTTGTGTGACCGAAGGAAACCAACTATTAATTTTATTTGTCAAAAAGTTAGGTTGACAAGATAATAAAATTAATGGGATATACCCTCCTTTTACAAATGTTGAATTTGTATACGTCCACACTATCGTGGCATAAAAAATTCATGGTATTTTAAGGTGTTGGTTAATTTAAATAGTATTGTTTGAGGAATCAATATTATTCTAAATTTAGAGTTCTAACCAAAATTTATTTTGTGATTCTTAGGATGACTTTCAACCCACTGGCCATTATTCTAAAAGAAAACACACTTACTGGTCCCAACTATATAGATTGGAAAAGAAACCTGGACATTGTTTTAACTGTTGAGGGCTATATGTTTGTACTGTCAAAGGAATGCCCAGAAACACCTAGCAATGATTCTACCCCAGAGGAGATTCAGCATCATAGTAAATGTGTAAAAGCTGATGAGATGGCGCGGTGTTACATCTTGGCTTCGATGTCAAATGTATTGCAACTTCAGCATCAGGACTTACCAACAGCCTATGATATAATGAATAATCTCAAGGAACTCTTCAGACATCAGAATTGGGCTGCTAGGCAAGAGGCAATGAGAAAACTGATGACAGCCACCATGACTGAGGGGACTCCCGTGAGGGATCATATTCTCAAGATGATGGCTTACTTAAACGAAATACAAGTGCTTGAAGGGGAAATTGATGGAGAAACCCAAGTTGATATCATCCTCCAAACGCTGCCCAGAAGTTTTGAGCATTTTCGCCTGAACTATAATATGAATAAAAGGATGTATTCATTTGCGGAACTTCTGACAGAACTTCAGGTAGCCGAAGGGTTGTTTCGTCAACATTCTCAAATTCACAATGCTGAAAATGGTTCTACTTCTAAGCCGAAAGGCAAGAAGAAGAAGAAACAAAATGGCTCAGCAATGAAGGTGAATAAACCTCAAGGTGCAGGACAAAAAGCTGGAATAAAGAAGCCGAAGGGCAAGTGCTTTACTTGCAAGCAGACTGGACATTGGAAGGCGGACTTTCCTCGTAGGAAACAGAACAATAAAGGTATATCTCATACTCTAGTAGTTGAAACATGTTTAGCGGTGTTATCTACCAGCACCTGGTATGTAGATACGGGAGCCACTGATCATGTCTGCAATTCTTTGCAGGGGTTCCAGGAAACCCGACGACTATTTGATAGAGAGATAACTGTCTACATGGGCAATGCTACTAAGGTAGCGGTTGTTGCAGTGGGAGACGTCTACTTATCATTTGATAGGAATAGGAAATTGGTTTTAAGGAATTGTCTTTATGTACCCAGTTTTAGAAAGAATTTAATTTCAGTTTCAAAACTGTATTTGGATGGATATTTAGTTTCCTTTAGTAACAATGTGGTTATAAAGAGAAATAAAGTGATTATCTATTTTGGTGCATTGGTTGGCAATTTATATACTTTAAATCTAATTTCTCCCACAAAGAAAAATATGGAAATTAATAACACATCTTCTAACTCTAATAAGAGAAAAGAACCTTCGGAAATGAACCAAACACATCTTTGGCATCTAAGGCTTGGTCATATTAACTTAAGTACGATTCAAAGGCTTGTAGCCGATGGACTCTTGGGTCCATTAGAGTTGGAAAACTTTCGTGTGAATCCTGCTTGGAAGGTAAGATGACCAAGAGACCTTTTAAGACTAAGGGGTATAGAGCCAAAGAAGCGTTAGAATTGGTTCATTCTGATTTGTGTGGTCCTATGTCTATCCAGGCTAGAGGTGGCTTTGAATATTTTGTCTCTTTTATAGATGATTATTCAAGATATGGATACATTTACCTAATGCACCGTAACTCTGAGTGCTTTGATAAGTTCAAAGAGTACAAGGATGATGTGGAGAAATGTTTAGGTAAAAGTATCAAGACACTACGGTCTGATCGTGGTGGCGAATACCTCTTAGGAGAGTTTAGGAATTACTTATCAGAGGCCGAGATTCAATCCCAATTATCCGCACCTGGTACACCCCAACAGAATGGTGTGGTAGAACGAAGGAATAGGACTCTTATGGAGATGGTTAGATCGATGATGAGTTATTCAGAATTACCAAATTCGTTTTGGGATACGCTCTGGAAACAGCAGCGCACATTCTGAACTTAGTACCTTCTAAATCAGTATCTTCTACTCCCACAGAAATATGGAATGGGCGGAAGCCCAGTCTAAGACATATTCGGATTTGGGGTAGTCCAGCACATGTGCTGAAACAAGATGCTGATAAGTTAGAATCTCGTACAGAAGTTCGTATGTTTGTGGGGTATCCTAGAGAAACGAAAGGCGATTTATTTTATAGTCCTAAAGACCAGAAGGTCATTGTTAGCACCAATGCCCAGTTTTTAGAAGAAGACTATATAATGGATCACAAGCCCAGTAGTAAAATTGTTCTAAAAGAACTTAGAGAGGACACGTCTACTTCAGTACCAACAGTACAAGATAAAGTACCACAAGAGACTGCAACATGTGTCACACATGATACACAACCACAGACAGTGCCTCGTCGTAGTGGGAGGGTTATAAGGCAGCCCGAGAGATTCATGTTTTTGGGTGAGTCTTCGGACATGATCCCAGACAAACATGAACCAGATCCTTGGACATATGATGAAGCACTCCAAGATATAGATACAGTATATTGGCAAAAGGCAATGAATTCCGAAATAGAATCTATGTATTCTAATAAGGTCTGAGAGCTTATAGAACCACCTGATGGTGTAAAAGCCATTGGATGCAAGTGGATCTATAAAAGGAAAAGAGGAACAGATGGGAAGGTAGAAACCTTCAAAGCAAGGCTTGTTGCGAAGGGGTACACTCAGAAAGAGGGAATCTATTATGAGGAGACCTTTTCGCCGGTAGCTATGCTTAAGTCTATCCGGATACTCTTATCCTTTGCCGCTCATATGGATTATGAGATTTGGCAAATGGATGTCAAGACAGCTTTCCTTAATGGAAGTCTTGAAGAAAACATCCATATGAAGCAACCATAAGGGTTCATTGAAAAGGGCAAAGAGCATCTAGTGTGCAAGCTTAATCGGTCCATTTATGGACTGAAGCAAGCTTCAAGATCTTGGAACATCCAGTTTAATGAAGTAATCCAGTCATATGGATTTATTCTGTGTCCGGATAAGTCTTGTGTATACAAGAAGTGTAATGGAAACATGGTGGTATTTCTTGTACTATACGTAAATGATATTTTGTTAATTGGCAACAATGTCAAGGTATTATCAGACGTAAGGATATGATTGTCCAAACAATTTGATATGAAGGACTTAGGAGAATGTGCACACATCCTTGGGATCAAAGTTATAAGGGATCGCAAGAAAAGAATATTGTGCCTATCCCAAGCTTTATATATAGATACAATCCTTGCTCGTTTTAGCATGCAAAACTCCAAGAAAGGTTTCTTACATTTTAGGCATGGAGTAGCCTTATCTAAAGAGATGTCTCCAAAAACATCAAAAGAGATTGAGGACATGAAGGCAGTTCCTTATGCTTCGGTTATAGGAAGCCTTATGTATGCAATGTTGTGTACGAGACCTGATATCTGTTTTGCCATGGGCATGGTTAGTAGATATCAAAGTAACCCTGGACAAGGACATTGGACTGCAGTAAAGCAAATATTAAAGTACCTGAGAAGGACTAGAGATTATATGCTAGTTTACCAAGCAGACGATTTACTCCCTGTGGGTTACACGGATTCGGACTTCCAATCAGATAGGGACAACAATAAGTCTACATCAGGCTATGTGTTTACTTTAGGAGGTGGAGCCATTGCATGGAGGAGTGTTAAGCAGAAATGCGTCTCAGACTCAACCATGGAAGTTGAGTATGTGGCAGCCTCTGAGGCAGCCAAAGAAGCTGTATGGCTCAGGAACTTTCTAATGGACTTAGATGTGATTCCTAGTTAGCCTAAGATTGTCACAATTTATTGTGATAATAGTGGAGCAGTTGCAAACTCGAAGGAACCACGAGCTCATAAGGCAAGTAAACATATAGAGCGCAAGTACCACTAGATACGAGACATCGTCAAGCGAGGAGAAGTTGTCGTCGCCAAGATAGCATTAGCAGATAACCTGGCAGATCCTTTCACTAAGGCCCTTCCGGCGAAAGCTTTTGATCGGCATGTGGAGGGGATGGGAATCAGATGTATGGCAACAGATATGGCAGCTTAGACTTTTAGTAAAAGTGGGAGATTGTTGGAGTGTATACTTAAAAGTTTAGCTTTTGTACACATTTATTTTGAAATAAAGAATCACATTGGTCAAATGTTTACATTTATTTGTTAAATGTAATTGTTACATTAATTTATATAGTAGATAACATGGAGTGTGGAGTCACACTTAGAAGATCATGTTATCGGTTCTCTATAAATTATAAACAGTTGCTCACGACTAAGATGGAAAGGAACAAACCATCAGAATAGACGTAGTGTAATTAAGTATTAGTTTATCTTGACTAATAAATTACACTGATACACTTTAAGTGTATTGAGTAGGGTCATTTAGGTAAGTTCTTTTGTATTGACTTTGTAATAGAACTAGACCTTAGTTATTATGCAAGTGTGTGCTCTTAATCCTAATATAATAACAAGCATGTATATTTAGTATTTATTTCTTTGACCTATCAAAGGGTGAGGTTTAGCTCGATAAATCAATATGCCCGATAAGTTGGGAAATGATATTACTTATAGTATGTGTTGTTGATTATAGAAGGAATCTATGTCCTAGTTATCTAGGTTGAGAATGTCCCCAAGAGGAGCTCATAAGTATTGCCATGTTAAACCCTGCAGGTGGACCTAGTCCAACATGACAATAAAGTTGGGTGGTACTACTCTTGGAGCTAGATATTAATTAAATGAGTTGTCAGTAACTCACTTAATTAGTGGACATTCGTAATCTTAAACATAGGGAGACTAGCACACTCATGATAAGAAGGAGCCCATAATGTAATTTGGGATTGGTGCGGTAGTGCGGTAACAACTCTCTAGTGGAATGAGTTATTATCGATGAACTTGAGTTGTGTGTTCAGGGCGAGCACGGGATACTCAAGCTCATCGGAAGGTCAAAACCAATTTCTCCTCTAGGTCCCTGTTGTAGCCTCAATAAAGACTCAAGTATATCCAAAGAAAAGCCTATCTTGGTGTCCAAGAAGGGGTCGGTTCATTGCTTGGTGACCAAGCAATGGCCGGCCATATATTCTCTAGAAGTGGCCGGCCCTTGCCTTGGGCAAGGGGGTCGACCGTAATATTTTAATTAGAAAGGTTATTTTAGAATTTTTAAATTTCCTCAGATATTTACAATTTGTAAAAAGAGAGATTTTAAAAATTTATAAAATTTTCCTAATTTAAATTAGGCCACAAGGTTTTAAAAGAGAGTTGTAAAATTTATAAAACTTTCTTTTAAAAAGAAATATTATTAGAGATGTTTTAAATTTTAAAACTTGGTTTTAAATTTTAAAACTTTCCTTTTAATATCCACATTAGAAAAAAAAGAGAGTTTGTAAAATTTTATTAGAAGTTTTCTTCTTTTAAATTTTATAAAAAAATTTCTTTCCCTTTTAATAAGTGGCCGGCCACCTTGCTTGGTGCCCAAGCAATGGGCCGGTCAAATAATTAAACATCAACAAATAGTTGTTTAATTAATAAATCAATTTAGGATTGATTAATTAAAAGGAAAGAAAAAGAAAAAATTAAAAGGAAATAGGAATGAGTCTAATTTTTTATAAAACTCTTTCCATAATTTTCTGTTGGGAAACTAATATAAAAAGGGGGGAAGGGGCCCACTATGTGAAAAATGACTTTTTACTTCGCCATAATTTACTTCGGCAATTTAAATATATGAAGTAAAAGTGTATAAGCAACTTCGCTGTAAAAACCGACGAAGTATATACAACTATAGACATCGCAGATTTAAAAACATGGGCTTCGCTTTAAACTGAAATAAGCTATTACTTCAGAAATTTGTTAAATACCGAAGTAGTAACGTCGTGAATACATTTTTTAGTGTTTACTCCGAAGTAATAGTACAAGAGTTAACTTTTATTTTTACAAAGAGACTCTGACTTTTTCTATAGACCTTCGTTCCCTCCACTTCCTTTTGTTTTCTTGGGTTAGGGCTTCCTTCGTTCCCTCCTCTTCCGAAATTGAGTTGTTGGACCTCCTCTTCCTTCCCCTTCGTTTCAGTCCTCTCCGTTCCCCCTCGTTAGGGTTTCCGATGCTCCTTTTCCGAAATTGAGTTGTTGGACCTCCTCTTCCTTCCCCTTCATTTCAGTCCTCTCCGTTCCCCCTCGTTAGGGCTTCCGATTTGGAGTCTTAGGCAACAGAGACGAAGGTTTGCAGCAGTTAGCAAAAAATAAGGTTTGGCAACTTGAAATTTCTTACGCAGGGTTTAGGTTGCAAGTGTTTGAGATATATCGTATGTTTTCAATTTGACAGAGCTGGCGGAAGGCTGAGGTCCAGGTTTCTTTCCTTCAATTTCTTTTTCTTATTCTTCTTCTTTTTCTCCTCCTTTATTTTGAAAATTATGTTTTAGACGGTCTCCAATTTGTTGTAGGTTTGGTTCTATTCTTCCAACAAAGACAAGTGTTTGGAATTTTTTTTGCTTTTTTTTTCAGTCTATGTTTATGAGGTCATTACCTAAAGGGTTGATTCATGATGCTTTCTTGGAGTAGATACTTCTGATTTTGGTTGTTCTTTATTTGGTTTGTTGTTGTGGATCATGTATTGTGGGATCGATTTCTGTTGTGAAAGTTTATACCAATTAAAATTGTTGGTTTTTGATGTAGAAGAATGCATTTCAGCTGCACAAATATAGATTTTTATTGAGCACTGACTATACTTCATGAGATTTATGAGTCATCCCATGCTTTCGTTCTTTATATATCCACATATTGTACAAAACACGCATTATTTTTCTTCATGATGAGTATAAAATATTGACAGCTGTTGGAATGAGTATAAAATACGGAACTGTGCTCGATATGAATTTGACTACCTTTTTGCAGTCTTACTCTAACTTTTGCTTAACATATATGTAGTATCTTCAGGTTTTGATCAAAGAAGACATTGAGCTAGCGGTAAATAATTTTAGCACGATAATTCTGAAGAAGTTTCTTGGGATTCTATTGTACTATAATGGATAAATCCTAGATTTACTTAGATAGGAGGTCCAAAGAGTATGAGGAGGGTGTGGAACAATTCATTAGAAGTTGTTTGCAGAATCCACATATCGACCCCAATTTAATTCATTGTCCTTGTTGCAAATGTATGAATCTTAAAAAGGGAGCAGTTATGTGGATTCGGGAGCATCTTTACTTCAATGGTTTCAGTAAAAATTATTTGAATTGGATTTGGCATGGCGAGGCTGCGGAGAAGGATAGATTAAATTCGACTGTCAACCAAGAGCCAACTGATAATTGACATGATGATTTTGAAACTGTTAATTTGTGTGAGGCAACGTATGATAACCATATAGAAAATCCAGAAGCATTTATGAAGTTTTTGGAGGAAGCAGAGAAGCCACTGTATAAGGGATGCAAACGTTACACAAAGTTGAGTGCACTTGTAAAACAATACAATACCAAAGCAAGGCATGAGATGAGTGATGCTCTATTTTCAGATCTACTAGCAGATTTTGGGGACATGCTGCCAGATAACCACAATCTGCCATCGTCAATTTATGAAGCAAAGAAAACGTTGAGTTGTTTGGCTTTGAGTCATGAAAAAATTCATGTTTGTTACAATGATTGCATCCTTTATAGGAAACAATATAAAGACTGCGTAAGCTGCCCGAAATGTGGCTTATCAAGATGGAAGCTAACTAAGAAAAATGTTGAGAAGAAAGGTGTTCCTGCCAAAGTGGTTTGGTATTTCCCTCCCATACCAAGATTTAAGCGCATGTTTAAATCTTTAGAAACTTCCAGAAATTTAACATCGCATGCAGATAGCACAAGAGTTGTTGATCAGTTACGCCATCCAGTTGATTCACCGTCATGGAAATTGGTGGATCATATGTGGCCCGACTTTGGAAGTGAGGCAAGAAATATTCGCCTGGCACTTGTAGCCGATGGAATTAATCCTCACAGCAATCTTCGTAGTCGCTACAGCTGCTGGCCAATCATGCTGGCCACATATAATTTGCCTCCAGACATGTGCATGAAAAGGAAATTCATCATGCTAATGATGCTCATTTCAGGACCGAAACAGCCTGGAAACGATATCGACGTCTACCTTGAGGTTCTGGTTGATGATTTGCAGCTGTTGTGGGAAGGAGTTGATGGAGTTTATGATGCTTATCGAAGGGAGGTTTTCACTCTTAAAGTAGTTCTTTTATGGACCTTCAACGACTTTCCTGCATATGGTAACCTTAGTGGATGTACTACACATGGTTATTACGGATGCCCAATATGTGGTGAGGATACTTATGCAAAGCACTTACAAAATGGGAAGAAAATGTCATTTGCTGGGCATAGACGATTCCTACCACGATTTCATCCATATCGGATGCAAATAAAGGAGTTTAATGGCATGGAGGAACTTGGTGAAGCAGGTAGGCCATTATCTGGAATTAAGTTGTTTGACAAGCTTTCAGACATAACATGTGAGTTCGGAAAGAAAACAAGTGTGAAGGGAAAAATAAGGAAAAAAGCAAAGGAGAATATTGTGGAAGACATTGAAGAAGAAAAGTATGTTGGAGCTACAAATTTCAGTAAATGTTGGAAGAAGAAGTCAATTTTTTTCAATCTTCCATACTGGAAATACCTACATGTTAGGCATTGTCTCGATGTTATGCACATTGAGAAAAATGTTTTCGAGTCTCTGATTAATACTTTGATGAACATCAAGGGAAAAACCAAGGATAATGTGGCAGCTAGGTTGGACATGGTTCAGATGGGAATTAGGCCTCAATTGGCTCCTAAAATTGGTGAGAAAAGAACATATCTACCTCCTGCAGCATGCTCATTCTCAAAAAATGAGAGATTACAAGTATGTAGGTCATTAATGGATATAAAAGTTCCGGAAGGTTTCTTATCAAACATGAAGAATCTTGCTGCATGGATGAGATGAAGCTGAGTAGCTTGAAATCACATGATTCTCATGTTATAATGCAACACTTCCTGCCAATAGTCATACGTAATTCTCTGCCAAAATATATTAGATATGTTGTCATAAGATTATGCTTCATCTTCAAAGATATTTGTTGCAAGATTATCGATGTAGCCAAGTTAGATAAGCTGCAATCTGACTTGATCATTACACTCTGCTTATTGGAGCAGTATTTCCCCCCTTCTTTCTTCGATATCATGCTCCACTTAACAGTTCATCTTGTTCGTGAAGTCCAATTATGTGGACCAGTCTACTTCAGATGGATGTACCCATTTGAAAGATGCATGAAGGTGTTGAAAAGTTACGTAGGCAATCGAAAATATCCGGAAGGATGCATTGTTCGGAGATATGCAACAGAAGAAGCAGTTGAATTTTGTTCAGAATATCTCAATGACCTTGATCCTGTTGGGGTCCCTAAATCACTACGTGACCCATACGCAAGCATTCCTGGATTCTCAGCAAGCAATTCATCAATCATCGTCCAACAAATTGATCTCCAACAAGCACACTTGACTGTTCTAGAAAATATAGAAGAAATATCTCCATACATTATGTAAGTGTACTGCATAACTAATAATTATATGTACTTGGAAGTCCATATGTATTCATGAAAATAAAACTTTAGAACTTTACTTCTTCAGTGAACACAAATCCTTCTTGAAGACAATGTTTCCCAAGAAATAGAAAGATGCAAGGTGGATACAAGATGCTCATAATAAGAGGTTCATTGACTGGTTTCGTGCAAAGGTGATGTAGAAGATGCTAACATACAATATTTGTTAATCATTGTTTTGATCACTCTAATTAATAGGAATGCATGTCAAGTGGCTGCAAAAATCGATAGTTGCAATGGTGGAATGACATCGTCATTGAGATGGCTGGCCCATGGACCACGTGTGAGAGTCTTAAAGTGTGATAGCTATGTCATAAATGGCAATTTATACCAAACAAAAGAGCGTGATGATGAGAAAGTTTGTCAAAACAGTGGTGTTTCTCTACTTGCCAACACGATGCTTGCTTGTAGTGCTAAAGATAAGAATCCCGTGTTAGAGAATTTGACTTTTTATGGAGTTATTGAAGAGATACGGGAACTAGACTATCATCAATTTCAAGTTCCTCTTTTCAAGTGCGCATGGGTATCAAATGACAAAGGAATACAATACAATGATGAATGTGGCTTCAACTTAGTTAATCTGAACAAACGAGGCCACCAGAAGGATGAATTTGTGCTTGCAAGTCAAGTTAGACAAGTATTTTATGTTGCTGACCCACTGAACAAAGGGTGGTCAATAGTGCTTCGAGTTCCAAATAGATGTTACGAGGGAGAAGAGGATCTTTGGACCAGAATTCCCGAAGCTCGACCAATTGATAATGTTGATATTCATTGTATTCCTACACGTGAAGGATACTTTAGATCTTCTAAAGAGGGTTTCTTTGTAACAAACAAGAAAATATGATGTTTTCCACTTTTATGTCATCTGCATTAATATTTATTGTTTTTACTAGTATTATTTTTACTTGTTCGTATGTGTTAATGTTATTATTTGTATCATGTCTTCTTTTATTATATTGTCACTGCAGACTTTATATACCGTTATCTCATCATTTATTTTCCTATATGCAGGGAAAAGAAAAATGCGTCCTAAAAAATAGCGAAAAATAGGAAAATATGATAAGCCACGTGTAGTTGAGGACACCGAACTACACCAAGATGCTGATGGGTTAGCTGCTGCAGAGCTACGAGGAGAGACTGAAATAGAAGAACCTTCTATTACTGGGCAGAAGAAGACTCGGGGGCCTACATCAATGTGCAGACTTATTGCTGCTGCAAGATGGGGAAAAAAGTCGATGATTGAATATGATGACATGGGACGACCTGTGTACAATGAAAATGGGAAGGCACTACAATCTTTCATAGGCTCTGTTGTTAGATCCATGGTGCCAATTAACATAAAGTCATGGCCCACTCTTCCAGAGAACATGAAACAGAAAGTGTGGGAAGAAATATCGGTGAGTATAATCCAATAATACACTTCCTTATGAGATTGCTTATGTTTATTTTTCATTGTGATTTTTTCAATATACAAACTGATAGCAATTACTGCTATGTGTTACAGAATGTCTTCGACTTAGCACCTCAAAGTGAGGCGGCAGTGATGAGTTCAGCAGGCCAGAAATGGAGAGACTTCAAAAACAAACTCAACAGTAGGTTTGTCTGACCATATAAAGATAATCCTGAAAAACTGAGGTCACCACCGGAGCAGTATCAGATCCCATCTGCAATTTGGAAATCTTTTGTCGATGAGAGGCTACATCCATCTTGGGAGGTACTTGATATTATCATGTTATATTTAAATTATTATATGCACCAAGATTTAAAACATTTAGGGCATTTAATTAACAAAATGAAGTTATGTACAGCAGGAATATATATAATAAGTTTATGTACATCAGGAATATATATAATAAGTTCATCATACTCCATCCGATTATTTTTAAATTCTAGCAATTCTTCTATAAATTTACTTTTTTTTACGTGATATAGGTCACTCATGAAAAACAAAAGGAACGGACGAGCCATTGCAAGTATCATCACAAAATGTCTCGCAAAGGTTACATTGGCTTGGAGACTGAATTGGTAATCCATGGAACATTATATTATGCTTTTCATGTAGTACGTCATGTTTTAAATGATCATTTTTGGAATTGTAGAGGAAGAAAAAAATATTCAGGGAGGATGAGGAAGTTGATAGGTCATTACTTTGGCGTAAGGCCCGTGAGGACAAATCCAGAAACATCACAAATACAGAGACTGCTGAAGTTGCTGAAAAAATTGTATTATTTTAGTTTTATTTCAAGTTCATTCATAATAAGTGAAAAAAGTGTCTTCATTGGATATTTAATGTTACCTCCATATTTTTAGGACGATTTGTTGGACAAGAAAAAGAGGGGAGAGTTCATATCTTCTGGAAGCAATGACGTATTAACTACTGCATTAGGGAGTCAAGAACATTACGGCAGGGTTAGAGGTGTAGGGGGATTTGTGAAGCCCCAAGTCTACTTCAAAACTCCAAGGAAGAAGAGGGAGTTGGTGTCAAAGGCTTTGGCTGAAAACTACAAAGAGCAAGCAGAGGAAACAAAGAGTTTGAAAGCTGAAGTTGAAAAACTCAAGGCTCTTCTTGCTCGATTTATGCCAGAAACAAGTGATCGAGTTTCTGAACGTGTAGCATCTAACAAGTCATCGCACATGGTAGTTCAAAGATTGGAAGATGATGTGGAAGTTTTTGAATGCGACAGTTCATTCAATGAGGTTTTATATTATATTTGGTACATTAAATTTGTTTCCTAGCTTTAGATATTAAAACATAATATCTTATTGTTCAGGGGAAAAGATGTCATTTGGCTCTGAAGAATAAGGGGAATGTGGTGGCATATGGCACGATTGTAACACCCACTAAGCTTTTAAGATAAATATGAGAATGATGAATTTGCCATAGAAAAATATTAGTAGAATGTTGAACCAAAAAGAAATAAAAAGAAATAAAAATAGGGAGTGGTCAAGGATTGAACCTTGAACCTCTCATGATGTAAATGATAGGATTAATGGGTAATAACCAGTTGGGATAGGAATGATATATTGATAGCAAAGGAGGGAAACTCATGATAAGGATGAGAGTAAAAGCTAGCCAAAAGAAAGCAAGAAAAGAGCAACTTGCCTTCCTTCTTTTCTCTCCCTCTTCCTCTCCCTTTGCCGTGACTTAAAGAGGACAATTAAGGGGATTCATTCCCCCTTGTTTCATCATGAATGATGAGAACAAATAAATAAATAAAAAAAAAAGGGCTAAGGGAGAAGGAAAGCAAAAACCAATTTTGCTACCTCTTCCCCCTTAACATAAAAGGGAGCATGTAAAGAGAAGATTTTATTTTTCTCTCATTTCTCTCATTCTCTCCTCTCCACCACCGAGAGCCTCAGCCCCCTCTCCTCCATTTTTGGCCCCCAAAACAAGGTTCCTCCTAGGATACAATGAAGGCTACCAAGGGAAATCAAAGGAGGAGAACAAGAAGAAGAGACCCTTTCTTCCATCACCACACTTTAGAACCACAAGCGAAAAGGAAGTGAGTATCCCCTCACCTATGGTACAAGTGGTTTTAATGTGTTTTTGGATTTTATGAGGATTTTAAAACCTAGAAACAAAGTTGTTAAAATTCGACCAAAGAAAGGACTTGTTGATCCTAGGAATATTTAATATAAGCCTTGATTCATGATAATTTTTCTATGCTTTGTAAGAAGGTTTCCTCTCATATTTTTATATATATGTGATGCTGGATTAGAGATGTACCTAACCCTAGAGTTTCGGCCAAAAAGGTTTTATAAGGGCTAGGGAATTTATTTGTTTACCTAACTTGCACAAAACCCTCTAAATAAATGGTTAAGGATCCATTAATGTTTTCATACTTGAAGGTTACTTGGAACCAAAAGTACCCCACTCACAAGTTTCGGCCAAGGAAGGGTTTAGGGTTAGGAAGACTTTGAATTTAAACTCACCATGTTTATATGATAGAATATAGAGTTTCTTAAAGAGTTGCATGCTTGTATGTTGATAGAAACTCATGAACATCACTTTTAATGTTTCAGCCATGGTAAGGTGGATGGTTTAGAATAGCTTAAACAGATTTTTTTTAACATGCTCAAAACCTCCATGACAATAAGATATGAAAGTTGTTTGATGCTCCCATGCTTAATTAGAGTATAGGAAAATTGGTTGCATGATATATGATAATTATGACCACAAGGGTCCTAGCTTGTTTGTGAACCAAACTTATATGTATAGTTCCTTTGATGTTTTTGCCATAAAACTTGTTTAGGTTTTCCATACTTTAGGCCACCTAAAACCTAGTTTAAAGACTTGGAAGGTTTCGGCCAAACATATGCTATGAGATAAAGAAAGGAAAACCTAGGAAACCTAAGACACAATTTAAATGTATGCTTATAGTGCTTGACTTTTATACATGTTATGAAATGTGTTATGACTTTCTATGCTTTTATGCCATTTGAACAAATTCCATGCTTGATGAGGTTCGGCCATGTAGGGTTTAAAGACCTAGAAACCTTAAAATTTAGACCTCATGTGTTAAAGATGCTTCTTATGAAATTGAGATAACATGTTGATTGTGTTCACATGCTTATATATTTAACTATGATTCAAATGGACACCTTAAAGTCTCGTCCATGAAGGGATACATGCCTTAGAAACCCTAGAACTTACATTGAACATGCTCATGTCACTCTCCATGGAATATGAAATGTAGAAAGCTAAAAATTCACATGCTATATGTTGTTAGTGACCTAAATTGATGCTAAGGGAAGTTTCGGCCATGACCACTTGTATGATGCCATTTATAAATTTATACATGATGTTAGAGTAAGTTCACATGCTTGTATGCTTGCTTGAAAACCTAAATGAGTACTTGTAAGTTTCGGCCATGGCATAATTTGAAGGGCTTAAAGGATTTAGGAACTAACTCAATTGTGCTTACCATATTCCTTGAAACAAATGCTATAAATATGGTAAAGGTTTCCATGCTTTATGTCATTTAGAACCTTGTATCACACTTGTTAAGGTTAGGCCAAATGAGGTTTAAGGACTTGGAGAACTTAGAGTCCAAGTAAATCTTGTTTATAATACTTCCTATGAAAATGATATGTGGATGAATTAGGTTCTACATGCTTGGATGTTGTTTAAAACCTGAATTGGCACCTAAGAGGGTTTCAGCCAAGATAAGAACCCAAAGGATTAGGAAGCTTAGTACCCAAATTAATCATGTTACATTGTTCCTTATGATTGGATGAGCACATGATACACTTTTATGCTTAGACATGTATGCTTGTGAGCTATACAAGATGAGAATTTCTACGATATGTTATGAGTTCAAAATATGCATGCTTTATGTTATGATATGTGGGTAAATTTTACATGCTTTGATGATATGATATGAGCTGAAAATATGCATGCTTATGTAATGATATGTGGTTAAATTATGCATGCTTTGATGCTATGTTTAGTGCTTAAAATATGCATGCTTTCATGATATGCTATGTGGTTAAATTATGCATGCTTGGTGATATGCTTTATGCTTAAGATATGCATGTTTTTATGATCTATGCCTAAGTGATGCATATTGTTATGATATGATGTATGCCTAAGTGATGCATACTTTTATGGTATGATGTATGCCTAAGTGATGCATACCTTTATGACATGATGTATGCCTAAGTGATGCATACCTTTATGATATGATGTATGCCTAAGTGATGCATACTTTTATGACATGATGTATGCCTAAGTGATGCATATTTTTATGATAGGATGTGTGCCTAAGTGATGCATGCTTTTATGATGTATGATATGTATAAGTATGACATGTACTTTACTTTATATGGCTTGTACCAAGGGTGGGCTCCATAAGCGCCCCGGGGTCGATGGAATAAGACTCGGGCCTCGTTAGGGATGGGCTCCTAAGTGCCCCTAGGTCAATGGAGTAAGACTCGGGCCTAGTATGTTGCCTTGTAGGGTTCAAGACTTGCTACCTTGGACCTACATAGGTTGCGCGCAATATGTAAGTGGTACATAGCCGGGATCCCCTTTAAGTTGAGATTATGTTCAAGTATATATATGTAAGAAGAAATGGTTTTAAAAATCATGAGACATACACATGTTTTTCGGATACATGTTTTTCAAAATCATATTGTATATACCTTATGATTATTTATGATATGCCATGTTAGATATGATTATGTTATGTTCCATGATATGTCCATGTGTAGGATATGCCATGACTCCTTATGACGATATGCCATGATTAGATACGATTATGTTATGCTTCATGCTATGCTTTACGCTATGATATGCCATGACTAGTTATGATTTCTTCATGTTGCATGATATGCTTAAAAGAGTATGTTACATTATGTCATGACTAGTTGAAATGATGCCATGTTGAGACATTCTTTGATTATACTATGATTTTCAATTTTAGTGAGTAGCAAAGGAACTTACTGAGCCATGAGTGCTCACAGCTTACTGTCCTTGTACCACAGATAAAGGAAAAAAGCTGGATGAGCTAGAGGAGCAGCAGGAGAGGCAAGGAGATGTGTGTGGCAGTGGCTAGGCAACCAAATAAGAACCTGCTTTAAAAAAAAAAACTTTTAAAGAACTATGCTTTGGTACCATTAATTGTAGTACCGTATGTGTGACTTGATGTTATGTTTCTACTAATTTTGATATCATGTTATTGAGGCCATGGTAGTGTAGTTCGGATTTGATGAAAGGGAAAACAAAAGAAAAGTTTTTAATTAAACTAAGAGAATTATTTTAAGTCTTCCGCTGTTTTAAAAAAAAAAAAGAAAAATTTGTACATAGAGTATCGTAGCCCCGTCCCTTAGGGTTAGCAGGGAGGGGGGGCGTTACAACGATAGTATCTGACAGAGGCCCAAATGTTATGCTACACAATGCTCCACTTGGGGAAGGCAACTTAAAGGTGTCTATTGATGTTGTTTTACAGGAGGAAGCGGAGCTTCCAATTCCACTTAAGTCGGGACCAACAGTAATGGTAGATGCTATTGGAACTATGGTTGGCTGGCCAAAAGAGTTGGTGGCATTTCCGACGACAAAGGTATTTTCAGTTCACTTTTCTGTTGCTATAGTTATATATTTTGCTACAATTATTTAAAATTACAGAAAAAGGAGAAACATGCACCACCATTTGCTATTTTGGAGGTTCCTGATGAGAAAAATAAATTCAAAGAAGTTGAAAGTGATCTACCAATGCCATGCAAGTTTTTGTATTCTTATGTTGTTAGACTGATGACTGAGGAGGAGACCATTCCTATCGAATTTGATGAAGCCATGTTTGGACGTAATGTGAGTACATCGTTGTTGAGAGAGGATGTCATGCGCTGTATGGAAATGAGAGAGATAGGGGCCAGGCAAATTTTGGTTTACATGGGGTAAGTTATGTCTTATATACAATTCTTCTCTTTACATTAGTTCATGTCTTAAATAACCATGTTTTTTATTACTTGAATGCAGTTACTTGTACAAGTACTTGAAGGAAACAAACAAGGCTGAGTATGTGTCATTTGTGGATCCCAACAAAATACCAGCCGCTCAAGATGGCAGTACCTCTTCACAACACATTGCTAATTAGTTGAAAGCATCAAACGGAGACAGCATATGCCTTATCCCATACAACACTGGGTATATTTTTAATCCCTGCTCAATTCCTAATACATAGTAGCTTAGCTATATATTGACAATCATGCAGGAACCACTGGATCTTGACCGTTATAAACGAGGACAAAGATACAATTTATTTGTTGGACTTAATGGGTAATAGGAACCGAGATAACGCTTGGAAAACTACAGTGTGCAAGTATGTTTTAGATTATATAGATTGTGAATAGATTGATTAGCAAGTATGAAATGAAATAAGTTCTATTTTCACAATGTAGTGGAGTGAGGACGTACCTTTGTATGAGGGGTAATCCAAAACGACCAACTTGCAAACAGTTGACGGTATGTCTTATTGAAAACATGCATTTCTGGTTCTTATATTTGGTTTTTCACTTTGCATTAACTTTGATTCATTAGGGTAAACTGAAACAACAAGGTTGTGTTGAATGCGAATATTGTGTCATGCGGTACATGAAAGAGATTGTTGAATGTGAGGATCTACAGTTGGAGAGGAAGGTGTGTGAATTTCTTCCATTTTGAACAGGAATGCACATACTGAATCAAATTGATATAGTGTTGCACACTGAATCAAATCGTTCATGCCCTGCTACTGCTTTCTTCTCATGCTTTGATATGGCTTCTTTCCTTCTGTTTTTTCCTCGCCCTTAGATGACACCCTGTTTATGGTTTTATACAAAATTGTGTTATGCATAGTTCTATTAGTAGCTGGTTGTGTGAAGAACCAGTACTATACGCAGACACAATATGATGAAGTGAGAATTGAATGGAGTGAATTTGTGTACTCGTTCTTGAAGTGAATTGCAGGTTGTGTGAATGAACCAGACTAGTACATGTTTTTGGTTTTTTATGGCTTATTTTGACCATATTTAGGAAGATTGTGTACTAGTTTTTTATGGTTGTGTGAATTGCAGGTTGTGAGATTTGTTTTGTATAAACATATGCTGTAATCATGGCTTATTTTGATCAAGGCTTATGAAGTTACCTTTTGTGATGCTCAAAATTACTGAAGTCTAAAAATAATGAAGTAAAAAGAGAAAACATACTTCACTTTATTCATAAAATCCGAAGTAAAATCTACTTATAACTTCGAAGCAATACAATTTGTTGCTGTAAAATAGTATCAACTACTTCGGTTATTACCAAAAATTTCGAAGTAGTATCTATCTATTACTTCGATCCAGAACGAAGCTAAATGTAATTTAATCGATAATTACTTCAGGAATTAACGATATATGTCGAAGTAAAAGTAATCCATTACTTCATTTTTAACTGAAGTTAAAGTAGGTATATTACTTCACAACAAATACTAAATGATGAAGTCGAAAAGGATTAATTACTTCGGTGTTTTTAAAAATCGACGAAGTTAAATGGACTTTTTACTTCGTAATATGTCCGAACCCGACACCCAATACGACTTCATTTTTCTGGGCCTACAACTTCGGAGTTTATCTGAAGTAAAATAAATCTTTTTACTTCACGCGTGTCTACTTCGGTAAAAACAGGTCTTTTACTTCAGGTAATCAACGAAGTAAAAAGTCATTTTTCACATAGTGGGGAGACCTTGAAGAACATAACAATTGATATTGTGTTGTTGGAGATCATCAAGTGACCGGCCCCTCTCCCTCTCTTCCCTTTTCTCTCTTTTGCTCCTTTGTGGTGGTGGTGGCCGAATTCTAGAGGAGGAGAAACTTTCCGGGTGGTGTTCGTCTTAGAGGATCGTCACCCACATGACGTCTAAGAGGAGACTATTAGCTAGAGCCCTAGAGCCAATCATTTGATGATTGTATTTTGGACTTGTTGTATCATATTCTATATAAATAAAGGCGTTTGGTTTTTGGTTATTATACTTACTTGTATTGGTGCCAAATAAACTAAGTATAATAACGTCCTTGAGAAGAAGGTTCTTACCTATATCAATCGATTGGTTGAATCGATAGTGAGATGATATAGGAAACACTACTCTTAATCATTCCTAGTCGAGTATTAACATTCAGGGACAATGTTAATGCAATAAGACTAGCATGTAGGTCAACTCGATGACTTGATCTCACAAGTCATGGATATAGAGATATCAAGTTGACACATGGGTATGCATTAGAGAATGTATACTGAATGACACGCCATGAGAAAGTTGTTGGAGTGTATACTGAAAGCCTAAGCTTTGTAAACATTCATTATGTATAAAGAATCACATTTGGTCAAATTATCTACATTTGTTTGTAGTTGTTCATTTAATTTATATTGTAGATAACATAGTATGTGGTGTCACATGCAGAAGATGATGTTATTAGTACCTTATAAATTATAAACAGTAGCTCACGACCAAAATGGAAAGGAACAAACCATTAGAAGGTCGTAGTGTAATTAGGTATTAGTTTATCTTGACTATATAATTACACTAGTACACTCAGAGTGTATTGAGTAGGACCATTTGAGGTCGTTTCTTTTATACTGACTTTATAAAGGAACAAAGACCTCGGTTATTATGGAAGTGTGTGCTCTTAATCCTAATATAATAACAAGCACATATATTTGATATTTATTTCTTTAATTTATCAATGGGTGAGATTTAGTTCGATGAATCAATAAGCCTGATAAATTGGGAAATGGTATCACTTATAGTGTGTGTTGTTGATTATAGAAGGAAATTGTGTCCTAGAGATACTAGGTTGATAATGTCCTCAAGAGGAGCTCGTAAGGATTGTCATGTTAAACCCTGCAGGTGGACCTAGTCCGACATGACAATAAGGTTGAGTGGTACTACTCTTGGACTTAGATATTAATTAAATGAGTTGTCAGTAACTCACTTAATTAGTGGACATTCGATATCTTAAACACAGGGAGACTAACACACTCATAATAAGAAGGAGTCCAAAAATGTAATTTGGGATTTGTGCGGTAGTTCAATAATAGTTCTTTAGTGGAATGAATTATTATTGATAAAATTAAGTTGTGTGTTCAGGGCGAACACGGGATGCTTAATTTTATCGGGAGACCAAAACCAATTCCTCCTCTCAGTCCCTATTGTAGCCTCTTATTTATAGAGTACTATACCCACCTATACCCACCTTCTATACCCACCAATAGGGGGCAGGCCAAGCTAACTTGGGAACCAAGCTAGGGCCGGCCTAGGTATAAATTGGGGTGGCCGACCCTAGCTTGAACCCAAGCTAGTGGGGGCTGGCCAAATTAAATTAAAAAGAAATTTTAATTATGTGGAAGAAATAATTTATTAAAGAGAATTAAAATTAAAATATCTCTCTTATTAAAGATCTACAAAAGATTAAAGAAAGAGATTAGATCTTTTTCCTTATTTGTAGATTGGTGAGATATTTTATTTTCTCTTTAAAATTATCCACATGTTGATAAAATTAAAATTATAGAAATTTTTTTTATCAACCATGAAGAGATTTTTAAAGAGAAATTTTAATTTTTAAAATTTCCGGAAACAAATTAGGAAGTTTTAATTGTTGATTAAAACTTGTCTAATTTACCTCTTTTGATGTGGTCGGCCATTAGAGATTAATTGGGGAAATTTTATTTTATTTTTATCAATTAAATCATGTCAAGGGAATTAAGGAAATTTTATTGTAATTAAATTTCCTAATTTGCCTAGGCCAAGGAATATAAAAGAAGGGGTGGGGGTGCCTTCATGAGATACAATCTCTATTATTTCTCTCCCTCTTTTATTCCTTGGAGTGGCCGGCCATCCTCTTCCTCTCTCCCTCTTTGTGGTGGCCGAAACTCTCAAAGGCTTGGAGCTCTTATGGCGGCCAGATACTACTTGGAGAAGAAGAAGAAGAAGAAGAAGAGAAAGCTAGCATCTCTTGGAGCTTGGTTGGTGTTTTGTTCTTCATCCTTGGTTAAGCTTTTTGTGGCCGAACCTAGCTAGGAGAAGAAGAAGGTGGTTGGTGGTTTCTCATCTCGGAAGATCGTTGCCCACACAACGTCCGAGGTTAGAAGAGGAATACGGTAGAAGATCAAGAGGTTTTCCTAAAAGGTATAACGAGTAATTTTTCTTTCCGCATCATACTAGTTATTTTTGGAAATAATACCAAATACAAGAGGCTTACGATTCTAGAATTTCGAATATGTTTTTCGATGTTGTGTTCTTTTGTTTTTTCTTTTCCTTGTGATTTGATTGTTCTTTTCGGTTAACCTAAAGTTATTTTAGGAAATTAAATATTAGATTTCTATAAAAGGATTTGTCTAGTCGGTGGTGGTTGCTCCCATATCCATGAAGGTCATGTGCCTCGCCACGTCAGTACTGGGAACCGATTATAGAAATTAATATTTAATGGAATTAATAACTTAAGGTGATTTGGGTCGAACGTGTTAAGTTCCGCAGGAGACCCAAGTCAAAACCTAAAAGAACGAATAGATTAAGTTTTGGATCAAACGTGTTAAGTTCCGCAGGCGATCCAAAATTTAATTTAAAAGAACACATGGTTGCTAGGAAAAGGTTCAGACTTTTGTACAAAATTTTTGTACAGTAGAACCTCTAGGTTTTCCGAGTAGCTACCAACAATTGGTATCAAAGCTAGGGTTTTTCCTCTGTGTATTTGGTATTAGTTTAATTATGCACATGTCATACATAATTTAGGCAGGTTAATAGTAGGATGTGCTAACTTTGTGGATGCAGGATCCAACTATTATGGCTTTTAGTTATTATGTGTGTGATTGGACCCTTGGACATGTCAAGGGCATTTATATGTGTGTGCATGATTGTATTAAAATACAGCAGGAGCTATATTTAGTTTTATTAGGATTTTATTTTTGATCTAGATACATGTATATTCCTTTTATGGAATATAGGATCAAAAATGTAAAATTCTTTTTATGTCGCGGATCAAATCTTGCAAAGCATGGAACCTTCTAAGGACCAGAGGTGCAGCGGAACTAGGAGCAAGATGGATGCGACAGCTAGACCCGGTGGCGGTAGCCAAATATGGCAGCAGCTTGGGATGACAACACTTGGAGGACAACTAGAGATAAAAGCCATAATAGTTGAAAATTAGATTTTCTATTTATTGCTTTTATATTGGGCTGTGTGTATATGTTAGTTTACATGTTTAGTAGGCAAGCATAGTTAAAATTCCTCATTTATAAATAACAAAGTGGGAGAGGGATATTTAAATAAATCCCATGGTCTCCATTACTGGTTTGTAAGTGATGCAAACAAGCTTGCGCGTTGGCTCTAAGTGCCTTCCTCCATAACGGATGAGCTTGTTTGTGGATCACTAGAACAGACTTCCATTTTTGGATGACTATAGGAAGTTAATTAAGAGCGTGTAATCTTCCCCAACGGAAGGGGCATAATCTTATTAATGGACTTAGTGTCAAGTAATGGTATACACTTAGACACATCTAATAGTATCCTCCCCATCAGAGTCACTGCTATTATTTGTGTGACCAAATGATACCAACTATTAATTTTATGTGTCAAAAAGTTAGGTTGACGAGATAATAAAATTAATGGGTTAAAACCCTCCTTTTACAAATGTTGAATTTGTATACGTCCACACTAACGAGTCATACAAAAGTCACGGTGTTATAAGGTGTTGGGTAATTTAAAATAGTATTCTTTGAGGAATCAATATTATTCTAAATTTAGAGTTCTGACCAAAAATTATTTGTGATTCTTAGGATGACTTTTAACCCACTATCCATCATACTTCAACAGAATAGACTTACTGGACCTAATTACATAGATTGGAAAAGGAACCTGGACATTGTTCTTACTGCTGAAAGCTATAAATTTGTACTGACTGAGCCGTGCCCTGAAGCACCTACTGGTGAATCTACCCAAGAGGAGATTGAATATCATAGGAAATGGGTAAAAGCAGATAAGATGGCGCGGTGCTACATTTTGGCTTCAATGTCAAATGTATTGCAACATCAGCATCAAGATTTACCAACAGCCTATGATATTATGAACAATCTCAAGGAACTCTTTGGTCATCATGATAGGGCTTCTAGGCAAGAAGCCATGAGAAAGATAATGACAGCCACCATGCAAGAGGGTACTCCTGTGAGGGATCATATCCTAAAGATGATGGCTTATCTGAACGAAATACAAATCCTAGGAGAAGAAATTGATGGGGAAACCCAGATCGATATGATCCTCCAAACGCTACCTAGAAGTTTTGAGCAGTTCCGCCTGAACTATAATATGAATAAGAGGATTTATTCATTAGCGGAACTACTGACAGAACTTATTTCGTCACAATGCTCAAATTCACTATGCTGAAAATGGTTCTACTTCTAAACCGAGAGGAAAGAAGAAGAAGAAACAAGCTGGTTCAGCAAAGAAAGTGAATAAATCTCAGAGTACGGGATTTAAAGCTGGAGTGAAGAAGCCGAAGGGCAAGTGCTTCATCTGTAAGCAGGCAGGACATTGGAAGGCGGACTGTCCTTGTAGGAACCAAAACAAAGGTATATCTCATGCTCTAGTTGTTGAAACATGTTTAGCGGTGTTATCTACCAGCACCTGGTGTGTAGATACGGGAGACTGATCATGTCTGCAATTCCTTGCAGGGGTTCTAGGAAACCCGACGACTATCTAAAGGAGAAATTATCGTCTATATGGGCAATGCTACTAAGGTGGCAGCTGTTGCAGTGGGAGACGTCTACTTATCTTTTAGTAGAAATAGAAATTTGATTTTAAGAAATTGTCTTTATGTACCCAGTTTTAGAAAGAATTTAATTTCAGTTTCTAAACTGTTTTTAGATGGATATTCAGTTTCTTTCAGTAATGATGTAGTTATTAAAAGAAATAATGTGATTATCTGTTCTGGTGCATTGGTTGGCAATTTGTATACTTTAAATCCAATTTCTTCCACAAAGAAAAACATGGAAATTTATAACTCATCTTCTAATTTTAATAAGAGAAAAGAACCTTCGGAAATGAACCAAGCATATCTTTGGCATCTAAGGCTTGGTCATATTAACTTAAGTAGGATTCAGAGGCTTATAGTCGATGGACTTTTGGGTACATTAGAGTTGGAAAATTTTCCAACTTGTGAATCCTGCTTGGAAGGTAAAATGACCAAGAGGCCGTTCAAGGCTAAGGGGTATAGAGCCAAAGAAGTGTTAGAGTTGGTTCACTCTGATTTGTGTGGTCCTATGTCTATCCAGGCAAGAGGAGGTTTTGAATATTTTGTCTCTTTCATAGACGATTATTCAAGATATGGATACATTTACCTAATACGCCGTAAGTCCGAGTGCTTTGATAAGTTCAAAGAATACAAGGCTGATGTGGAGAAACGACTAGGTAAAAGTATCATGACACTACGGTCAGATCGTGGTGGCGAATACCTCTTAGGAGAGTTTAGGAATTACATATCAGAGGTCGGGATTCAATCCCAACTGTCCGCACCTGGTACACCCAACAGAATGGTATGGCAGAACGAAGGAATAGGACTCTTATGGAGATGGTTCGATCGATGATGAGTTATTCAGAATTACCAAATTCGTTTTGGGGATATGCTCTGGAAACAGCAGTGTATGTTCTGAACTTAGTACCTTCTAAATCAGTTTCTTCTACTCCCATAAAATTGTGGAATGGGCGAAAACCCAGTCTAAGACATATTCGGATTTGGGGTAGTCCAGCACATGTGCTGAAACTAGATGCTGATAAGTTAGAATCCCGTACAGAAGTTCACATGTTTGTAGGATATCCCAGAGGAACGAAAGGTGGTTTATTTTATAGTCCGAAAGACCAGAAGGTCATTGTTAGCACCAATGCCCAGTTTTTAGAAGAAGACTATATAATGGATCACAAGCCCAGTAGCAAAGTTATTTTAGAAGAACTTAGAGAGGGCACGTCTACTTCAGTACCAACAGTACAAGATGAAGTACCACAAGAGACTGCAACACGTGTCACACATGATACACAACCACAGGCAGTGCCTCGTCATAGTGGGAGGGTTGTAAGGCAGCCTGAAAGATTCATGTTTTTGGGCGAGTCTTCGGACTTGATCCCGGGTAAACATGAACCTGATCCATGAACATATGACGAAGCACTCGAAGATATAGATGCAGCATCTTGGCAAAAGGCAATGAATTCTGAAATAGAGTCTATGTACTCTAATAAGGTCTGGGAGCTTGTAGAACCACCTGATGGTGTAAAAGCCGTTGGATGCAAGTGGATCTACAAAAGGAAAAGAGGGACAGACGGGAAGGTAGAAACCTTCAAAGCTAGGCTTGTTGCGAAAGGGTACACTCAGAAAGAGGGAATCGATTATGAGGAAACCTTTTCACCGGTAGCCATGCTTAAATCTATCCGGATACTCTTATCCATTGCTGCTCATATGGATTATGAGATTTGGCAAATGGATGTCAAGACAGCTTTCCTTAATGGAAGTCTTGAAGAGAACATCCATATGAAGCAACCAGAAGGGTTCATTGAAAAAGGCAAAGAGCATCTAGTGTGCAAGCTCAATCGGTCCATTTATGGACTGAAGCAAGCTTCAAGGTCTTGGAACATCCGGTTTAATGAAGTAATCCAGTCGTATAGATTTATTCAGTGTCCGGATGAATCTTGTGTATACAAGAAGTGTAACGGAAACGTGGTGGTATTTCTTGTACTATACGTAGATGATATTTTGTTAATTGGCAACAATGTCAAGGTATTAGCAGACGTAAGGGTATGGTTGTCCAAACAATTTGATATGAAGGACTTAGGAGAGTGTGCACACATTCTTGGGATCAAAGTGATAAGGGATCGCAAGAAAAGAATGTTGTGTCTGTCCCAAGCTTCATATATAGATACAATCCTTGCTCGTTTTAGTATGCAGGATTCCAAGAAAGGTTTCTTACCTTTTAGGCATGGAATAGCTCTATCTAAAGAGATGTCTCCGAAGACATCAAAGGAGATAGAAGACATGAAAGCAATTCCTTATGCTTCGGCTGTAGGAAGCCTTATGTATGCAATGCTATGTACGAGACCTGATATTTGTTTTGCCGTGGGCATGGTCAGCAGATATCAGAGTAACCCTGGACAAGGACATTGGACTGCAGTAAAGCATATATTAAAGTACCTGAGATGAACTAGAGATTATATGCTAATTTACCAAGCAGACGATTTGCTCCTTGTGGGTCACACGGATTTATATTTTCAATCAGATAGGAACAATAGTAAGTCTACATCAGGCTATGTGTTTACTTTAGGAGGTGGAGCCATTTCATGGAGGAGTGTTAAGCAGAAATGCGTATCGGACTCAACCATGGAAGCTGAGTATGTAGCAGCCTCTGAGGCAGCTAAAGAAGCAGTATGGCTCAGGAACTTTCTAATGGACTTAGATGTGATTCCTGGTTTGCCCAAAATTATCACAATTTATTGTGATAATAGTGGTGCAGTTGCAAACTCGAAGGAACCACGAGATCATAAGGCAAGTAAACATATAGAGCGCAAGTACCACCTGATACGAGATATCGTGAAGCGAGAAGAAGTTATCATCGCCAAGATTACATCAGCAGATAACCTGGTAGATCCTTTCACTAAGGCACTTCCGGCGAAAGCTTTTGATCGGCTTGTGGAGGGAATGAGAATCAGATGTATGGTAGAAGATATGGCAGCTTAGTCATTAGTATAAGTGGGAGATTGTTGGAGTGTATACTGAAAGCCTAAGCTTTGTAAACATTCATTATGTATAAAGAATCACATTTGGTCAAATTGTCTACATTTGTTTGTAGTTGTTCATTTAATTTATATTGTAGATAACATAGTATGTGGTGTCACATGCAGAAGATGATGTTATTCGTACCTTATAAATTATAAACAGTAGCTCACGACCAAAATGGAAAGGAACAAACCATTAGAAGGTCGTAGTGTAATTAGGTATTAGTTTATCTTGACTATATAATTACACTAGTACACTCAGAGTGTATTGAGTAGGACCATTTGAGGTCGTTTCTTTTATACTGACTTTATAAAGGAACAAAGACCTCGGTTATTATGGAAGTGTGTGCTCTTAATCCTAATATAATAACAAGCACATATATTTGATATTTATTTCTTTAATTTATCAATGGGTAAGATTTAGTTCGATGAATCAATAAGCCCGATAAGTTGGGAAATGGTATCACTTATAGTGTGTGTTGTTGATTATAGAAGGAAACTGTGTCCTAGAGATACTAGGTTGATAATGTCCTCAAGAGGAGCTCATAAGGATTGTCATGTTAAACCCTGCAGGTGGACCTAGTCCGACATGACAATAAGGTTGAGTGGTACTACTCTTGGGCTTAGATATTAATTAAATGAGTTGTCAGTAACTCACTTAATTAGTGGATATTCGATATCTTAAACACAGGGAGACTAACACACTCATAATAAGAAGGAGCCCAAAAATGTAATTTGGGATTGGTGCGGTAGTTCAATAATAGTTCTCTAGTGGAATGAATTATTATTGATAAAATTAAGTTGTGTGTTCGGGGCGAACACGGAATGCTTAATTTTATCGAGAGACCAAAATCAATTCCTCCTCTCGGTCCCTATCGTAGCCTCTTATTTATAGAGTACTATACCCACCTATACCCACCAATAGGGGGCCGACCAAGCTAACTTGGGAACCAAGCTAAGGTCGGCCTAGGTATAAATTGGGGTGGCCGACCCTAGCTTGAACCCAAGCTAGTCGGGGCCGGCCAAATTAAATTAAAAAGGAATTTTAATTTTAATTTTTATTATGTAGAAGAAATAATTTATTAAAGAGAATTAAAATTAAAATATCTCTCTTATTAAAGATCTACAAAAGATTAAAGAAAGAGATTAGATCTCTTTCCTTATTTGTAGATTGGTGAGATATTTTATTTTCTCTTTAAAATTATCCACATGTTGATAAAATTAAAATTATAGAAATTTTTTTTATCAACCATGAAGAGATTTTTAAAGAGAAATTTTAATTTTTAAAATTTCCGGAAACAAATTAGGAAGTTTTAATTGTTGATTAAAACTTGTCTAATTTACCTCTTTTGATGTGGCCGGCCATTAGAGATTAATTGGGAAAATTTTATTTTATTTTTCTCAATTAAATCATGTTAAGGGAATTAAGGAAATTTTATTGTAATTAAATTTCCTAATTTGCCTAGGCCAAGGAATATAAAAGAAGGGGTGGGGCTGCCTTCATGAGATACAACCTCTATTATTTCTCTCCCTCTTTTATTCCTTGGAGTGGCCGGCCATCCTCTTCCTCTCTCCCTCTTTGTGGTGGCCGAAACTCTCAAAGGCTTGGAGCTCTTGTGGCGGCCGGATACTACTTGGAGAAGAAGAAGAAGAAGAAGAAGAAGAAGAGAAAGCTAGCATCTCTTGGAGCTTGGTTGGTGTTTTGTTCTTCATCCTTGGTTAAGCTTTTTGTGGCCGAACCTAGCTAGGAGGAGAAGAAGGTGGTTGGTGGTTTCTCATCTCGGAAGATCGTTGCCCACACAACGTCCGAGGTTAGAAGAGGAATACGGTAGAAGATCAAGAGGTTTTTCTAAAAGGTATAACTAGCTAGTAATTTTTCTTTCCGCATTATACTAGTTATTTTTGGAAATAATACCAAATACAAGTGGCTTACGATTCTAGAATTTCGAATATGTTTTTCGATGTTGTGTTCCTTTGTTTTTTCTTTTCCTTGTGATTTGATTGTTCTTTTCGGTTAACCTAAAGTTATTTTAGAAAATTAAATATTAGCTTTCTATAAAAGGTTTTGTCTAGTCGGTGGTGGTTGCCCCCATATCAATGAAGGTCATGTGCCTCGCCACGTCAGTACTGGGAACCGATTATGGAAATTAATATTTAATGGAATTAATAACTTAAGGTGATTTGGGTCGAACGTGTTAAGTTCCGCAGGAGACCCATGTCAAAACCTAAATGAACGAATTGATTAAGTTTTGGATCAAACGTGTTAAGTTGCGCAGGCGATCCAAAATTTAATTTAAAAGAACACAAGGTAGCTAGGAAAAGGTTCAGACCTTTGTACAAAATTTTTGTACAGTGGAACCTCTAGGTTTTCCGAGTAGCAACAAACAAAAGTATCATGGATCGTTATATGAGTGTCATATACTTTCTCATGTGGCTATTAGTATGACTACTAGTCCTTAGACCTGAAGTCACCATAGTTCCCTACATAAGGAGTTATGTACTTTGGTTTCGTCAAACGTCACCCGTAACTGGGTGGACTATAAAGGCGATTACTGGGTATGTAACGAATTATGCAGAGGGATGTGAGTGATGTAAATGGGATCCATCCCTCCTATATCACGGGAGAGACATCGGTATTCTTGATCGAGTGAGACCACGAAGTGCATGGCCATGCCCAAATGAGTCAATATGAGATATTGAGCTCATTTGTTTTAGTGAGTCTACTTGGAGTTCAAGATTTAGATTGATCAGAGGATGACACGGTCTATGCCTTACATTGATCAAACTAGATGTCTTGGATAGAAGGACATTGTCATATTTTGTGAGAAGTCACAATTAGTAGTCACAAGGTGATGTTGGATCTCAACATTCTTGTAACTTGGGTAGTAATGATGTGTTGCTAGATACCACTCATTACTTATGCTCCTAAATGAGTTTAGGGGCATTGCCAACGTTACAAGAACATATAGGGTCGTACACTAAGGACAATTAGATGGAGATTAGGTTCATATGATGAACCAAGAGGATTAGATTCATTTGATGAATCAAATTGGATTAAGAGTAATCCAAATTGGGGTAATTGAGTTGGACTCAAGTTGATTCATGTATTCAATGAGTCTAATTTAGATTATGACACATTAAATCAACTTAATTTAATGAATTAGATTCATTATATTAAGTTGGCTTGAATCAAATGGTTAGATTAGATCAACCATGGAAGAGATTTGGTCAAGTTTGACTTGACTTGAGAGGAAGAGGAAGAGTCAAGTTTGACTTGATTCATTAAATTAAGTTGGCTTGAATCAAATGGTTAGATTAGATCAACCATGGAAGAGATTTGGTCAAGTTTGACTTGACTTGAGAGGAAGAGGAAGAGTCAAGTTTGACTTGACTAATTGCCACATCATAAGTGAGATGGCAAGAAGTGGACCAATGATGATGCTCCACATCATCATGGTGTGCCACCTCATGGAGGTTACAAGCCTCCTTTCCGATTAATGTGGCCGGTCACATTAAATGAGTGGGAGTTACTCAAGTGGCCGGCCACACAAGAGGATGAATGAGAATGAATTTTTCATTCAAGACTCATTCACTCCATCTTCTTCCTCTCAAGCTCTCCCTCTCCCTGTTCTCCTCTCTTGCCGTGACCTATCAAAGTGCTAGCACACCTTCGTTTAGGTCTTTCTCCACCTAATTGGTTCGTGTGGATACTTCTAGAGGAGTATCTATTTTGATACTCTTGAGATCCGACACCGTTTGGATGAGCGGGAACGCGAAGGGCTTCGCTTCAAAGGTATAACCCTTTTTCATGTAGATCTAGGAGTAGATCTCGATAGAAACTCGTATTCGTAGTTTTCGAAATTTTTCTTTGCACGGATCCGTTGGCTTTGGGGCTTTCGGGGTTTCTGCGACGCGAAAACGCGGTTTTCGCGGCCCGAAAAACCGAACAGTGGCGTCAGAGCCACGTGCGAAGACGAATACGAGTTTACTTTATGTTTTATGAAAACTTTTTAGTTCTGTAATATTCTGTAAATTTATGATTTTTATAGTTTTTATGGGTATTTTTCTCGTAGAAGCGAAGCACAAGTGTTTCGATACTTGTAGGCTTCGACTACCGAGAAGAATTTTCCAAAACGGCCAAGTTTCGCCCAAAAACTTTTTGGGACAGCAGGCTAAGGCACTGTTAGATCACAATGGAACCCTCGCAATGGTTAGATCGCGGGTAGGGGCGCTGCCCCTGGCCCCGCAAGGGGATTCGTTCCGCGATTGCGCCCGAAAATCGCTAAACGGAACCGCCGGAAAATTATACTTGTAAAAAATTTTAAAAATTATAGAAAAATTACAAAAAATTATAGAAATATATAATTTTTAATTATATATTATTTTTGTGATAGTTATGGCCCAAAGACCCAATTCGATTGGATAATTTGTGCTGTAATTCATAATACGGCCTGTGTGCCGTGATGTGATGTGCGTGTTGTATTTTATTTTTTTTCACGACCTGCGCATCATGCCTTTCTCTTTTATTCTTGTTGTAAATTAGATTTAGACTCGAATGTAACTCGAGTTTCAAAATGTAATGTAAATTTTGAAGCGATGGAAGGTCCACTCGAGACGGAGTTACGAGGAGGGCACGAGCAACACAAGGTGGTCAAAAGGAAGGCGCTTGAGAAGCTGTTGACCTTAGGTTGACCATCCGATATTCTCATTGGCTTGAGAAGATCGTAGTAGGGCCATGACATAATCACAAAATTATTTAATTAATTGCTTTTGTGTGTATGTGATGCATACTAGTTAATTAAGTAATTAATTAGTGCCTAACGATTAGATTAGATCTAAGTCGTGCACATGATGCACCCTTCGATTAGATTAGATCTATCGAGTATATGATACGCATCATCGTTTAGATTAGATCTAACTCACGTCAACTCGTAATACCTACCATGCCGTGATACCTACCACTACCTCGATCGCATATTGTTGTTGAATCTACCAAAGCAGAGCAACACATACTATCTTGGTAGGGTACGGAGGGACAATTTTGGTCCCGCCTATCAACGCATGGGTGAGTACAACTCAATTAGATTGAGTAACTAGTTAACTCAATTGGATTGAGTTTAACTATAGGCATTATCCAATGGTTGCTAGATAGGTCAAAATCATGTTTATATTAACTCTTGGGCGTATTAGCCAAAACTAACTCAAGTTTTAATATAAATGCGGATTTTGATCCTATAAACAAGAGTTGCATAGAGATGTAATTGGTAATCGTTACCTACCGATCATACTAAGTCATGGGCGTATTAGCCAAAGCTAATTCAAGGGTTAGTATGATGTGGATCTTGTCCCACATGAATTATAGAATTCAGTGGGAGCATCATTTAGTTAAAGGCTTAATTAAATGATTAAGAATATGATACTTATTTCTGCATTTATTTCTGTTGTAGATTACCATGACGTCGAATACGAACACCTTCTCCTTGCGATCTATCCTCGAGAAGGACAAGCTCAACGGAGCAAACTTCCTGGACTGGTTGTAACAACCATGAAATTATAAGATAGGTATATGAATATTATTTTCTTTGGAGCATAGAAATGAAAAGAATAAGAGAAAAAGGAAAATGAAAAACAAAAGAAAATCTAGAACAAGAAAAGGTGAGGTCAAGGATTGAACCTTGAACCTCCCACAATTTATGGAGAGATAAATTGATGAATGATAACCATTAGGATAAGGAGAAATGATTGGATAGAAAGGAATGAAAAATTTAGTTAAAGGAGAAAAGAAAACTAAGCAAAAAGAACAAGAGAAAACCAAGTTGCTTACCTTCTTTTCCCTCTTGGTTAAGAAAAGGGAGCAAGCAAAAGAGGGATTGTCTACTCCCCTCCCTCTCTCTATTTTCGTGGGAATTAAAGGAGTGAGGGAAAAGAGGAGTTGAGGGAATGAATGGGGACATGTTTCATTTGGCAAAGGGATAAAAAGGGTTAGAGAAGAAAAACAAAGGATTTAATTCATTTTCTTCTTCCTCCTTCTCCCTTCTTCATTCTCACCGAACCAAGGAACCCCTTTCCTCTCCTCATACCAAATTCTAAGTTAAGTTCTTCTCCAAGAAAGCTAATTTACGAGAAGAAAACTTCATGTTCTAGCCCTTACAAGCAAAGGAAACAAAAGGAGGTACAAGAAGAAGAAGCTTCCACCTTCCTTATCACCTAGAACACTTTTCTCTCTAAGGAAAACCACAAGCGAAAGGATGTAAGTTTCCCTCACTTGTGGTACAATAGCTCTTATTTTTCTATGAAGATTCGGTCACATGAAAAAGTTAAGAAAACATCAAGAAGAAATTCTAAACAAGATAAGACCAAAGGAAGGACCTAGAGAATGAAAGGATCTAAAATTAATATGCTTGATATTTCTCTTGTAGCATGTATTTTATGGTAAGGATTTATATATGTTAAAATGTTTGGTAGAACTTAGATTCATGAGTATTCAGCCATGGTAGAACTAAGGGCCTAGGAGGGCTTTAATTTAAAACTAAGTATGCCAAGATCTCCTTAAGATAAGACATGAAACTATTATGATATGCCCATGATTATATGTTAAGTTAAACTCTATTTCATATCCATGAAGTTTCGGTTAGGTTTGGATTTTTTTTTTAAAGCCTAGGAGAATTTAAAGCAAATCTAAGATGCTCATGATCTCCTTGATGAAATGTTATGTAGCTAATCCAATGTGCTTATGTTTATTGATGTATGGAAATTAAATTCATGCTCTATATCATTCGGCCACTTCATGATTTAGGGCTTAGGGAACTTAGAACCTAACTCAATCATGCTCATGTTATTCCTTGATATTTTTGCTATGAAAGTGTTTAAGGTTCTCATGCTTTTAGGGCACTTAAACCCTAATTTTAAGCCCTACAAGTTTCGGCCACTTCATGATTTAGGGCTTAGGGAACTTAGAACCTAACTCAATCATGCTCATGTTATTCCTTGATATTTTTGCTATGAAAGTGTTTAAGGTTCTCATGCTTTTAGGGCACTTAAACCCTAATTTTAAGCCCTACAAGTTTCGGCCACTTCATGATTTAGGGCTTAGGAAACTTAGAACCTAACTCAACTATGCTCATGTTATTCCTTGATATTTTTGCTATGAAAGTTGTTTAAGGTTCTCATGCTTTTAGGATACTTAAACCCTAATTTTAAGCCCTACAAGTTTCGGCCACTTCATGATTTAGGGCTTAGGAAACTTAGAACCTAACTCAACTATGCTCATGTTATTCCTTGATATTTTTGCTATGAAAGTTGTTTAAGGTTCTCATGCTTTTAGGACACTTGAACCTAAATTTTAAGTCCTAGAACATTCGGCCATTACATGATGATGGACTTAGGAAACTTAGAACCTAACTCAACTATGCTCATGTTATTCCTTGATATATTGGCTATGAAAGTTGTTTAAGGTTCTCATGCTTTTAGGGCTCTTAAACCCTAGTTTTAAGCCCTACAAGTTTTGGCCATTTCATGATTTAGGGCTTAGGAAACTTAGAACCTACCTCAACTATGCTCATGTTATTCCTTGATATTTTTGCTATGAAAGTTGTTTAGGGTTCACAAGCTTGAATGATAGTTTTTAACCCAATGTATGCTTGATAAGTTTCGGCCATGATAAGTTGTAAGTTTAAGTAAACTAGAACTCTACCTAAACTTTCTCATGATAGTTCTTATGGTATAAGAAATGGTGCTTACTTAGGGTTCACATGTTGGGATGAAGTTTTACCAAAAACCCAACCTATATGATTCGGCCACTAAAAGACATTAGGGTTAGAGATAGAATTATGTGTTCCATGTATCTTATATGCCATGATTTTGAGATTTCTATGCTTCTATGTTTAATTATGCACACTTATGATCTAAACATGATGGAAACTCTTATGCTATGGTGTGTATTATTTATGATGAAGCTATGTACAAATTTATCCATGATATATGTGATGAACTGTGTGCCCAATTTATGCATGAAATATATGATGTGTTGTGTGCCCAATTTTATGCATAAAATATATGATCTGCTGTGTGTCCAAATCTTTACATACCATCATAATGAGCTGTGTGCCCAAAAGTCTATATGGTATGATATGGTAAGTGACACGATGTACAAGAAAAGATAAGAACCATGATATGTAAAAACATGCTATTTTACTTTATGTATGGCTTGTACCAAGGGTGGGCTCCATAAGTGCACCGGGGTCGATGGACTAAGAAACGGACCTCGTTAGGGATGGGCTCCTAAGTGCCCCTAGGTCGATGGGCTAAGAAACGGGCCGAGTATGTAAGCCTTGTAGGGTTCATGACTTGCTGCCTTGGACCTACATAGGACGCGCGCATTTATGTATGTGGTACAAGCCGGGGCCCTAATCATGTTAAGATTATGTTTAAGTATGTATATTATAAGTTTTCAAAAGACATATTGCATATGTTTTCATGATACATGTTTATGAATTCGCCTTGCATGTACCTTATGATTATGCCATGATATTTATGATGAGGTTATGATATGTCAAGGTGCAATTGATGATTATGTTATATTATGCCATGATACCTTACGCTTATGTTATGATATGCCATGATATGCTGCATGATATAATGAATTTCCTCCATTTGTTATGTCTTGTGATTTTTGATATGTTATACGGTTTTGTGAGTAGGAAAGGAACTTACTGAGCCATGAGTGCTCACAGCTTACTTTCTTGTACCACAAATAAAGGCAAGGAATGGATGAACTAGGGGAGCAGCAGGAGGGGCTAGAAGGATGTGTGTGTGGTAGTGCCTTGGCTAAAGGAGAAAGACCTGCTTTTGTTTAATAAGAACTATGCCTAGTTATGTTACTGCTTTATGACTCCATGACATTTAATTTTGTGTTTAGGCATTTTGAATTAAAAATCATATTAAGTATACTATGTGGTGTTATATGTCCAGGTGATTAGTCATGTTGATTTTAAAGAAAAGAAAAGTAGTTTTTAACTTCTATAAATAAGACTTCCGCTGTAATAAGTATGTATATGTATGTGTAAGTAACCCCCGTCGCCTTAGCAGGAGGGGCGGGGCGTTACACTGGTACAGGAACCTGAGAATAGTTCTCACTCAGGAACGTAAACTGTACGTTCTGGAGCTGCCCATTCCGGAGGCTCCTCCTGCCACTGCCCCGCGAGCTGACCGAGATGCTTTCAAGAAGCATCAAGATGATGCATTAGATGTGTCTTGTCTAATGCTCGCGACCATAAACTCTGAGCTTTAGAAGCAACACGAGTTAATGGGCGCTTACGATATGGTTGAACATCTTCGTCAACTGTATCAAGGACAAGCGAGGCATGAGAGATTTGAGATCTCAAGGGCTCTGTTTCAGTGCAAGATGTCAGACGGGGCTCCCGTAGGCCCATATGTACTCAAAATGATTGGGTACATAGAGAACCTACAAAGGTTGGGGTTCCCACTTGGCCAAGAGCTGGCTACTGACCTGATCTTGCAATCCTTGCCAAATAACTACAGTCAATTCATTCTAAACTACAACATGAACGAAATTGACAAGCCACTGCCCGAGCTGCTTAACATGTTAAGAACTGCTGAGCTGAACCTTAAGAAGGCTAAGCCCAACATTGTTCTGATGGTTCAGAAATATAAGGGCAAGGGCAAGCCCAAAGGCAAGGGAAAGTCTCAAGCCAAGGGCAAAGGCAAGGCACTGAAGCCTAAAGGAGGGGTCGTCAAGGATGCTACCTGTTTCCACTGCGGTCAGACCGGCCACTGGAAGAGGAACTGCAAGGTATACTTGGAGGATCTTAAGAAGAAGAGAAGTGAGACTTCCACTTCAGGTATATATGTTATAGAAGTCAATCTATCTATTTCTACATCATGGTTATTAGATACTGGATGTGCTTCTCACATTTGTACTAATGTGCAGACGCTGAGAAATAGCAGGGCATTGATAAAGGGCGAGGTGGACCTACGAGTAGGCAATGGAGCACGGGTTGTTGCTATTGCTGTAGGACTTACTTTCTATCTCTGCCCTCTGGGCTTGTACTAGAGTTAGTCGATTGTTGTTATGTGCCTGCCTTAACTAAGAACATTATATCAGTTTCTTGTTTGGACAAGAAAGGTTTCTCATTTACAATAAAGAACAAATGTTGTTCCGTCTATTTAAATGATATGTTCTATTGTAGTGCACCTCTGATAAACAGACTCTATATTCTAGACCTTGAGAGTCCTATCTATAACATAAATACCAAGAGGTTCAAGTCAAATGACATGAACCAAACCTATCTCTGGCACTACCGCTTAGGTCATATAAATGACAAGCGCTTATCCCAACTCCATAAGGATGGTTTGCTGGACTCATTTGATTTTGAATCATATGAGATATGCGAGTCATGCCTACGAGGCAAGATGACCAAGACTCCCTTTAGTGAGCACAGCGAGAGAGTGACTGATTTGTTAGGACTTATACATAGTGATGTATGTGGCCCTTTCAATGTCGCTGCTAGAGGTGGTTATAGGTACTTCATCATATTTACTGATGACTTCAGTAGATATGGTTATGTGTACTTGATGACACATAAGTCTAAATCCTTTGAAAAGTTCAAAGAATTCAAGAATGAAGTACAGAACCAGCTTGGCAAGAGTATTAAGATACTTCGATCCGATTGAGGTGGAGAATACCTTAGTCATGAGTTCCGTGACTATCTAGCTGAGTGTGGGATTCTATCCCAACTCTCTCCTCCTGGAACACCACAGTGGAATGGTGTATCCGAAAGGATGAATCGTACCTTATTAGATATGGTACGATCTATGATGAGTCACACAGATCTTCCGACAAACCTTTGGGGCTATGCTTTAGACACGGCAGCTTTTATACTCAACCAAGTTCCATCCAAGGCCGTGATAAAGACACCATATAGGATATGGACTGGGAGAGATGCCCAGGTGTCTTTCATGAGGATTTGGGGTTGTGAGGCATACATTCGACGTCAAGTCTCAGATAAATTAGGACCCAAATCCGACAAGTGCTACTTTATAGGATATCTCAAGGAAACTAAGGGATATTACTTCTACATTCCCAGTCAGCACAAGATAGTTGTGGTAAAGACTGGGGTCTTTCTAGAAAGGGACTTTGTTTCTAGAAAGACTAGTGGGAGCACGTTCGATCTTGAAGAAGTTCAAGATGCGAACAATAGCACTGAAGCCTCGATGGAAGTTGAATTGGAACCACAAAGTATTGTGGATGATGTTGTTCCACAAGGAGTTGAGGAACAACAACCAATTCAAGTAGACATACCTCTTCGCAGGTCTGATAGGGTACGTCGTCAGCCTGAGAGATACTCATTTCTTTTGTCTGACCATGATGACATTGTGCTCATAGAGGATGAGCCTACCACCTATCAGGAAGTTGTGATGAGACCAGATTTTGAGAAATGGCTAGAGGCCATGAGATCCGAGATGGAATCCATGTACACCAACCAAGTATGGACTTTGGTTGATCCACCTGAAGGGGTAAAACCCATTGGGTGTAAGTGGGTCTTTAAGAGAAAGACTGACATGGATGGACTTATCTATAAAGGTCGCTTGGTAGCTAAAGGTTTCAAGCAGATTCATGGAATTGACTATGATGAAACCTTTTCTCCAGTAGCGATGTTTAAGTCCATTCGGATCATGCTTGCTATTGCAGCTTACCACGATTACGAGATCTGGCAGATGGATGTCAAAACCGCGTTTCTAAATGGAAACTTACTCAAGGATGTGTACATGACACAACCTGAGGGTTTTGTAGATCCACGGCATACTAGCAGAGTATGCAAGCTACATAGGTCCATTTATGGACTAAAGAAAGCTTCTCGGAGCTGGAATCTTCGATTCGATGATGCAATCAAATAGTTTGGTTTCATCAAGAACGAAGATGAACCTTGTGTTTACAAGAAGGTTGTAGGGGATATAGTTATCTTCCTCATATTGTATGTGGATGACATGCTACTCATTGGGAAGGACATCCCTATGCTTCAGTCTGTCAAGACCTGGCTAGGGAGTTGCTTCTCAATGAAGGACTTAGGTGAGGCATCCTGCATTCTAGGGATACAGATCTATAGAGATAGATCTAAGAGATTTCTTGGCCTAAGTCAGAGTACATATATTGACAAGGTACTCCTTCGGTTTGCCATGCAGAACTCCAAGAAGGGATTTCTGCTGATGTCACATGGCGTGAGTCTTTCGAAGACTCAAGGTCCCTCTTTTAGAGACGAGAGAGACCGCATGGATCAGATCCCTTATGCCTCAGCCATAGGATCGATCATGTACGCCATGCTATGTACTCGACCTGATGTCTCGTATGCTTTGAGCATGACGAGCAGATACCAGTCAGATCCAGGTGAAAGTCACTGGATAGCAGTCAAGAATATTCTTAAGTACTTAAGAAGGACTAAAGAATATTTCTTGATATATGGAGGCAATGATGAGCTAGCTGTAAAGGGTTACAGTGATGCTAGCTTCCAGACCGACCAGGATGACTATAGATCGCAGTCAGGATTCGTATTTTGCATTAATGGTGCTGCTGTGAGATGGAAGAGTTCGAAGCAGGACACAGTAGCTGATTCTACGAAAGAGGCTGAGTATATTGCTGCATCAGAGGCAGCAAAGGAGGCAGTTTGGATTCGTAAGTTCATCACTGAACTTGGGGTGGTTCCTAGCATTGCTGACCCTATTGAGCTCTATTGTGACAACAATGGAGCTATAGCACAGGCGAAGGAACCTCACTCACACCAGCGAACCAAACACATACTACGGTGCTTCCATCTCATTCGAGAGATCATCGAGAGAGGAGATGTGAAGATTTGCAGAGTACCTACAGAGGCTAACATCGCAGATCCCTTGACCAAGGCTTTGGCACAGAGGAATCATGATGGTCACACTAGGTCATTGGGGCTTAGAGCCTACATTGATTGGCACTAGTGCTAGTGGGAGATTGTTAGCTAGAGCCCTAGAGCTAATCATTTGATGATTGTATTTTGGACTTGTTGTATCATATTCTATATAAATAAATGCATTTGATTTTTGGTTATTATACTTACTTGTATTGATGCCAAATAAACTAAGTATAATAACGTCCTTGAGTAGAAGGTTCTTACCTATATCAATCGATTGGTTGAATCGATAGTGAGATGATATAGGGAACACTACTCTTAATCATTCCTAGTCGAGTATTAACATTTAGGGACAATGTTAATGCAATAAAACTAGCATGTAGGTCAACTCAATGACTTGATCTCACAAGTCATGGATATAGAGATATCAAGTTGACACATGGGTATGCATTAGAGAATGTATACTGAATGACCCGCCATGATAAAGTATCATGGATCGTTATACGAGTGTTATATACTTTCTCATGTGGCTATTAGTATGACTACTAGTCCTTAGACCTGAAGTCACCATAGTTCCCTACATAAGGAGTTATATACTTTGGTTTCGTCAAACATCACCCGTAACTGGGTGGACTATAAAGGCGATTACTGGGTATGTAACGAATTATGCAGAGGGATGTGAGTGATGTAGATGGGATCTATCCCTCCTATATGACGGGAGAGACATCGGTATTCTTGATAAAGTGAGTCCACGAAGTGCATGGCTATGCCCAAATGAGTCAATATGAGATATTGAGCTCATTTGTTTTAGTGAGTCTACTTGGAGTTCAAGATTTAGATTGATCATAGGATGACACGGTCTATGCCTCACATTGATCAATCTAGATGTCTTGGATAGAAGGACACTTGTCATATTTTGTGAGGAGTCAGAATTAGTAGTCACAAGGTGATGTTGGATCTCAACATTCTTGTAACTTGGGTAGTAATGATGTGTTGCTAAATACCGCTCATTGCTTATGCTCCTAAATGGGTTTAGGGGCATTGCCAACGTTACAAGAACCTATATGGTTGCACACTAAGGACAATTAGATGGAGATTAGGTTCATATGATGAACCAAGAGGATTAGATTCATTTGATGAATCAAATTGGATTAAGAGTAATCCAAATTGGGCTAATTGAGTTGGACTCAAGTTGATTCATGTATTCAATGAGTCTAATTTAGATTATGACTCATTAAATCAACTTAATTTAATGAATTAGATTCATTATATTAAGTTGGCTTGAATCAAATGGTTAGATTAGATCAACCATGGAAGAGATTTGGTCAAGTTTGACTTGACTTGAGAGGAAGAGGAAGAGTCAAGTTTGACTTGACTAATTGCCACATCATAAGTGAGATGGCAAGATGTGGACCAATGATGATGCTCCACATCATCATGGTGTGCCACCTCATGGAGGTTACAAGCCTCCTTTCCCATTAATGTGGCTGGCCACATTAAATGAGTGGGAGTTACTCAAGTGGCCGGCCACACAAGAGGATGAATGGGAATGAATTTTTCATTCAAGACTCATTCACTCCATCTTCTTCCTCTCAAGCTCTCCCTCTCCCTCTTCTCCTCTCTTCCCGTGACCTATCAAGGTGCTAGCACACCTTCGTTTAGGTCTTTCTCCACCTAATTGGTTCGTGTGGATACTTCTAGAGGAGCATCTATTTTGATACTCTTGAGCTCCGGCACCGTTTGGAAGAGCGGGAACGCGAAGGGCTTCGCTTCAAAGGTATAACCCTTTTTCATGTAGATCTAGGATTAGATCTTGGTAGAAACTCGTATTCATAGTTTTGGAAATTTTTCTTTGCACGGATCCGTTGGCTTTGGGGCTTTCGGGGTTTCCGCGACGCAAAAACGCAGTTTTTACGGCCTGAAAATCCCAATAGAGGCGAGGGATACGGCAGAAGATCTCGAGGTTTTTAGCATACAAGGAAGAGGTATAACTAGTATTTAATTTTCGCATCATACTAGTTAATTTTTTCTTTGTATAAATACCAAATACAAGAGGCATTCGATTCTTGTTTTTCGAATTTAATTTCGATGTTGTGTTCTTTTTCTTTTTTCCTTGTGATTTGATTGTTCCTTTTGGTTAACCTGGAGTTATATAAGGAAATTAAATATTAACTTTCCTTAAAAGGCTTTGTCTAGTCGGTGGTGGTTGCTCCCATATCCAAAAAGGCCAAGTGCCTCGCCATACAGTACTGGAAGCCAATTTTGGAAACTAATATTTAATTGAATTTATAATCTAGGTGATTTGGATCAAACGTGTTAAGTTCCGCAGGAGATCCAAATCTAAACCTAAAAGAACATATAAGTTAAACTTGGAATCAAACGTGTTAAGTTCCGCAGGAGATACAAGTTTAACTTAAAAGAACACATGGTAGCTAGGAAAGGTTCAGATCACGTACAAAATTTTTGTATAGTCGAGCCATTGGGTTTTCCGAGTAGCAACCAACAATAGGGAGTGGTAACCCTATGCGTAAAGCCTTGGCAGGTCGAGTGCTTCAGGCAAAAGTCCTAGGGGGTGGTTACCCTAGGTGGAAAATCCTAGTGTCGCGAACCAGGAGGAAGACTGGACGGGTCAGGAAGTAAGCGTCCAGCAAAAAGTCCGGAGGCAACGAGCGCCAAGCAAAAGTCCAATCGATCTGGAGGATCGCACTGGCAACAGGTAAATCTCCTGAGTGAAGTAGGTGAGGACGCGTTCCCCGTAGAGGGAACAGTAGGCGTCGAGTCGACCTACGGTTTCTAGTCGGAAACCCGAAGTCAGACTCGGACAGTCTGAAGGCTGTCAATTCATTTGTTTACATATTATCTATTGTGTTCTAACTCTATTTTGCAGGAGACTAACCTTTTTGTGTAGAGTTAGAAGTGACCGGGATCGGTCGACCGAACCTTGGGATCGGTCGACTGAACCCCCAAGCTAGCAGATCAAGTTTCTAGAAGTTGGACCAGGCTCGACCAAGGATCGGTCGACCGGACCTTCGGATCAGTCGACCAACCTGGGATAAGTGTCGACTGGATCAGGCCGAGGTGAGCAGGTCAGAGGAGACTTATCGGTCGACCGAACGTTGGGATCGGTCGACCGAATCCGGGGATAGAGTTTGACCAGATCGAAGCGGAGCGACGGATCGACGGATTAGATGCGGTGGAAATCATCTGATCGGTCGACCGAACATGATGATCGGTTGACCGATCCGCTTCGTGTCAAAGCTGATCCCGAGACTTGGAGATCTGGATCAGACTTGCAGAGGATATAAAAGGAGGCTTAGGATGCAACTTCGAAACAACATCAATTTCGAAAAGAATATCTCCTGCGCTCTTGTGTGCTGCTCCGTACGCTTCAACAAGGCTCTATTGCTCCAACGACTTAAAGCTCCAAAGTTCCTTTCTTACTGTTCATTGGTATAAGTTTTTTTTACTGCACTTTATTGTAATTAATCTTGTAATCATCGATATTATAGCTGTTTCCCACCGAAAGCGGTCAACGACCGTTGGCCTTCGAGTAGGAGTCGAGATAGGCTCCGAACGAAGTAACTTCTTGTGTCCTTTGTGTGTTTGCATTTACTTTCCACTGCATATTTTACTCCGATAGTTTTTCGATTCGTTTAAAATAGCCACGAGCGCTATTCACCCCCCTCTAGCGCAATCTCGATCCAACAATTGGTATCAGAGCGTAGTCATTTTAAATCGATGCAACCACCATTCAAAACAATTTTTCGTGGTATTTTCAGATTTTTCGGAGTCAATTAGTATTTAGCTTTATAGATATATTCTAATTCTTTTCTTGAATCGATTTTTGCTCGAAGTTGGTGCAACACCACTCGAGACCGTTTTCTTTTAAATACTTCCCGCACTACTAATCCAGAACCAAGTCCTGAAATTTTCTTGTCATTTATTTCCTTCATAGTTGATCTAAAATGACCCAACTCTTCACTGTCCGTCCCCCGCTCTTCACCGGAGAGGACTTTGGTTACTGGAAAGGGAGAATGGAGAACTTCCTGAAGATCCAGTTTGAGACGTGGATGATCGTCAAGACTGGTTTGGATCTGCCAATGGATAAAGATGACAATCCTACACCCTGCGAGGACTGGGAACCTACATTATTCAATAAGGTGGAGGCAAATTCCAAAGCAACTTGTACCCTCCAGTGCAGACTAACAAAGGAGGAGCTAAACAGCGTCGGTCCATTCTCAAGCGCCAAGGAGCTATGGAAGAAGTTGATCGAGCTTCATGAAAGGACCTCTCTTCAATCAAATTAGATGAACTTTTTTCGGAATTAGAATTGCATGAATATACTAATGCACGCCTGGTCAAGAAAGGTGTTGCTTTGGTTGCAGGTACCAGCAGAACGCGTGATCTAATGTCGAGGCACAAAACTAAGCCTAAGTCCTCAGATGCAGAGGACGATGACGAAGTTGTTTCTGAACTGATAAAGCTCATACGGAAAATATACAAGTCGAAAAAGACAAATCAAACAAACACGAAGGACAAATCTGAAGTCACCTATTACGGCTGTAACCAGAAGGGGCACTACAAGCCAGATTGTCCAAACAAGAAGAAAAGAAGGAAGGTATTAAAGGCGACCTGGTTCGAGTCATCAAATGAATCTGATTCCGACGTAGAAGAACCGACAAGCTTCCTCGCGTTGCCAGTACAAGTAAATATTGACAAAATCGAGTCCGAATTCGAGTCTGAAACCGAGAGCGAGTCAAAAATTGAGTCCGAGCAAAGCCACGGATGTGTATCCATTTCCGAAGGACTAAAACCCATAGTAAGTGCTTTAATGTCTAGTATTAACTTAGATGACTCGAAAAATTTAATTCCGTACTTGCTTAAAAAGTTGGTTAAATCCAACGTCCGAGTTAAGTCGCTCCAATAGGACGTAACAACCCTTAAGGGAGCGACTGACTCGAGTTCTTTAACTGAGTCAGTTCAAATTGGAAGTTCAACTCAAGTCCAACAACTTGAGGAAGAAAATTCCAATTTGAAAACTCAAATTAAAGAACTCAAGGACACGTTGGAACGGTTCACCTTAGGTTCCATGAATCTGGATCTGATTCTTGAAAAACAGCGAGCCATTTACGACAAATCTAGACTTGGATTTAAGACCAAAACAAAGTTTAAATCATACTTGTCGTTAGTAAATAGAAATAATAGAAACATAATTCAAGCATGGGTCCCCAAGTCAAGCTTGGTTAATCAAGTTGGACCTGGTCACTACTGGGTCCCCAAGGATCAGATCCATTTCCTTGATAGACCATATCGAGGCTATGATCCAGGGGGAGCAAATAGAAAAACTATCTCAATAAATAGATAAAATTGATTGATGCTTGTTTATTTATTTTCCTTGCAATATACATGCTTAGACTAGGATAGCTTAAGGATCTAGGCATAATTTACACTTGCTAGTTAAATCTAGGAGTTTCAAAAAGAAAATTAAATATATATTTCTTTGAGCGATTCTATCTAGGAAGAGGTGGATGATCTCAAAAACCAAGAAGGCCTAGAGCCTCGCCCTGACCTTGGAATCAATCTTTGAAATACTTATTTAATTGACTAATTGGAAAACCTAATTTTAACTCAAATGTAAATTAATCCTTAGAAATAATTTAAATCGAGGATAACCATCTCACAAAAATAATTAAGATTACCTGATTGATAACTTAGAATCAGGTGAGATGGATCAAGATTGAACTTAGTCTATAATCAATGTAATCTAATCAAATTAATTAACTTAACAAAAATTAATCTATTTAAACAATTTTAAATCCTTTAAAAATTAATTTTAAAACATATTTGAAAAATCCTTTGAAAATTAATTTAAAAAATTATTTGAAAAATCCTTTGAAAATTAATTTCAAAACTTATTTGAAAAATCCTTTGAAAATTAATTTTAAAACGTATTTGAAAAATCCTTTTATTTGAAAAATTCTTTGAAAATTAATTTTAAAAAATTATTTAAAAAATCCTTTGAAAATTAATTTCAAAAATGATTTGAAAAATCCTTTGAAAATTAATTTCAAAACTTATTTGAAAAATCCTTTAAAAATTAATTTTAAAAACTTATTTGAAAAATCCTTACCGCAGGTGAGTAGCACTTACCTTGTTTTCTTGGTCTTATAATCCGAATTAGGCTTCTAGGGTTTTCGGAGAGCTTGAGATTTTGGCTCTTCTTCGTGCCCACGGCTTCTCTTCGACGAGAGGATCTTATGGAGGTGAAGAACTCTCGGGATTTGCCCTTCGCTGGCCGCCGAAGAGAAGCCTAGCTCCGGCTTGTTTCCGCCCGAGAAATCGCCGTCGCCGCGCGCAGAAGAAAGGAGAGGAGAAAGGTTTCTAGGTGACGGGAAATAAAACCCTCTCCTAACTTATCCCTTTTATAATCTCCAATATTCTATTAACTTCTTAAATAAATTTTGCTACCTTTTCTAAACAGAACCGCCTGCTTGGGCACTTGGTCAGCCGGATTCGCTTAAGGTTCGGTTCGGGTCAAAGATCGCGGGTTCGAATCTCAGCCGCAACCCTTTTATTCCAATTTATTTTCTATTTATTAACTACCACTTAAATAATTTTCACTCCTCCTTTAATCAGCAATGCACCCTTGAACACTTGGCTAGCCGCGTTTCGTTGAAACCTCTGACCGGGTCAGAGGTCGCGGGTTCGATTCCTCATCCGAACCTTTTATTCCCATTTATTTTCTATTTCCTAACTACTGCTTAAATAATTTTTGTTCTCTATTTAATCAGCAACGCCCGCTTGGGCACTTGGTCAGCCGGATTCGCTTAAGAGTTGGCTCGGCTAGAGGTCTTCGGTTCGAATCTCGGCTTGGACATTATTTTTGTCGAAACTTCTTTCGTTTAGTAAAAATACTAAACAAACTCCAAAAATTGCATAAAAATACTCTAAAAATTTCTAAAAATCTCTAGAATATTTCTAAAGCATTTCTAAATATTTTTAAATGCTATTAGGACATGGAATGAGGAAATTTGGGTCGTTACAATCCCCTATATCTTATAAAAAATTTATCCTCGAACTTAGAATAATTCTAGATATTTCTGCCTCATGTTGTCCTCACACTCCCAAGTAATTTCCTCGTGCTTCTAGTTCTGCCAGATGACCTTTACTAGTGGTACTTCTTTGTCCCTTAATCTTCTTAACTTCTCGGTCCACTATCACTCATATCGCATCGTACCCATTAGTGGTCCTTGGAAGACCTGCTATAAAGTCCCTGGTGGCCGTAGGTGTATTAGTCACCCAAAATGGCATGACAATGAATTCGTAGTGTCCATATCTAGTTCTGGAAGCTGTTCTGGGTGTATCACTTCCTTTCACTTTCAACTGATGGTACCCAGAGCGCAGGTCTATTTTAGAGAACACTATTGCCTCCTTTAACTGATACACTATTGCCCCCTTTAACTGATCAAATAGATCATCTAATCTGGGAAGAGGGTACTTGTCCTTAACTGTTACTTTGCTCAGTGCTCAAAAACTTTTATCTCACTTTAGAACTTATAAACAAATATTTCTAAGGGTTTCTCTATGGTACAATTAATAAGGAAAAGCATACTAATAAAAGAATTTTAAATACTTTCTTACTTGAAGACGGCAAGGTTGGTGCTGATGTGTGATGCTGGAGAATAGGAACTGCTCTGATACCAACATGGAACATCCCACCCTCCTCACTACTAGTCTGTGAGAGCGGAGCGCTACTGGACTAATAACTTTACTTAATTAAAGTTGTTCACATGTAAAGATCAACACATAAACTCTCTAAACATGCAATTAACTAGCAACAGAAAACTAAATGACTAATCTATACATACTACTCAAGTATATGTTCACATCTAAAACTACATATCAATCTAATCAAGCTAAAATATATGTAATAATCTGAACATGCATGCAACATTAACACAACTCAGATGATAGGTCTAATGTGCATAACAATTTAAATGAAAGAATTCTAAATACATGGCAATCTTAAATAAATTCTCATGCTAAATCCCAAGGCTTCTATAGTCCAGGCATCACACATCCATCCAGACCCCCTTGTTGCCTTCCTTTGCTATAGCTTTTCCTTTCCTTTATCTGCAGTAAGAGGAAATGCAACTGATCCGGTGGTAAGGGCAGAGGACCCTCGTTGGCGGAAGGTCAACGACACGTGGAGGAGAAATGTCAAGAGATTCAACCCTGAGACCCGGCCGACCGGGCGAAGCAGGCCAATCGACCAGATGAATCGAGCCGACCGGCTGTGAATCCCACCGCGTCGAATGAAAGACAACCCGACTAGCAGGAGCAGCTCCCAATATGGGGGCAAAATAAGGGACCAGCCGGTACCCAGATGGGGGCGCCGCCCGTCCCGATGCCTTTTCATCGGGCTCTGTTCCAGACGCCCTCGGAGGTAGCACAAGCTAATCAAGACAAGGGATCTTCATCCGGAAACAATGATGAACGCGTTCACGCAAGGGCTCGTGGACGGTGACTTCTTCCGCTCGCTCATCCGGAAGCCTCCTAGGGACTATGACCACATGCTGCATAAAGCCAACGAATACATCAATGTGGAAGAAGCCCAGGCGGCGAGAAGAAAAGAAGCCCTGAGTGACCAACCAGCTTCCACCGAGCGGAAGCAGCCCATCAGTCACCAGCCACCCAGAGGGCCGAGAGCTGAAGCCGCCCGTCCTCATCAGCACACTCGGCGGCACGCCGTCCAGCAAGTCGTGGCTGATCGGCCCAAGCCCAGGGGGAAGGTATGGACCCCGATGTTTTGTTCACTCCATCAGTCGGCTATTCACAACACTCGCGACTGTCGGAGCCTCCCCCATCGCTCATCCCGCGCCAAGGAGCTATCGTCGCCGATCGCCTTCACCAGATCGGCAACATCGACAACGAAGCCCCGTTCAAAGGATAGAAAGGAGATCCCTTGAGCGGCAGTACCGTCAGCAGCCCGGAGTCCACCATCGTGCGTCGCATGAGCGACCAAGACCTTCCGCTCGGGAGGAGGAAAATAGGGGTAACGCATCTTGGGGCGAGATCAACATCATCGTCGGAGGCTCGACCGACAGAGATTCCAATAAAGCTAGAAAGGCGCACGCAAGGCAGCTGATGATCCACGCGGTCGGCTGCAGCCAGGAAAGGGCGAGCGGACCCGAGATCAGCTTCAGGCCTAGGGACCTCGAAGGAGTTGAAGTCCCACATGATGACGCCCTGATCATTCGAGCGGTAATAGCCAACTATACTATTCACCGCATTTTCATTGACACAGGCAGCTCGGTCAATATAATATTCAAGAAGGCCTTCGACCAATTGCAAATAGAACGAGCTGAACTACTGCCAATGATGACCCCCCTCTACGGGTTCACTGGGAACGAAGTCTTGCCAGTCGGCCAAGTCCGGTTAGCTATCTCATTGGGCGAGGAGCCGCTCAGAAGGACAAGGACCACCACCTTCATCATGGTTGATGCTCCTTCTGCATACAACGTTATCTTGGGACGACCGGCGCTCAACGAGTTCCGGGCGGTCGTCTCTACCTTCTGCCAGAAGATCAAGTTCCCGGTGGAAGATCAAGTAGGGGAGGTGCGGGGAGACCAACTGGCAGCTCAAAGATGCTATGTGGAGATGGTCCGAGCCGAATCCAAGTCTGCTCGGAAAATGCCGCGAGTCAAGGTAAATACTATAACCAAGAAACCACCTTCTTTGATTTATGAAGAAAAAAAGGAGGTGCAGATTGACTCTTCCCGTCCTGAGGCCACCACCTTCATAGCATCCGATCTGGAGGAGAAGCAGACGGAGAAGTTGATCAAATGCCTACGGCGAAATTGCGATGTGTTCGCTTGGTCGACCCATGAGCTGCCAGGGGTCTCACCAAGCGTAGCGCAGCATGAACTTCACGTCCGGCCGGACGCTCGGGCAGTGAAGCAAAGGAAGAGGGACTTCAGTGCGGAGCAGAATCTAATCATCCGGGCGGAGGTAGAAAAGCTTTTGGAGGCCGGCCACATAAGGGAAGTACAATTCCCGAGTTGGCTTGCAAATGTGGTTCTGGCCTCCAAGCCGGGCAACAAGTGGAGAGTCTGCATCGATTTCCAGGACTTGAACAAGGCATGCCCGAAAGACTTCTACCCCCTGTCCCGGATCGATCAACTGGTGGACTCCACGGTCGGGTGCGAGCTCATATGCATGCTGGATGCATACCAAGGCTACCATCAAGTGCCACTCGCCCGAGAAGATCAGGAGAAGGTCAGCTTCGTCACGGTGGACGACACCTAATGCTACAATGTAATGTCGTTCGGGCTGAAGAATACAGGAGCCACCTACCAGCGTCTAATGAACAAGGTATTCAGGGAGCATATCAGACGCAACTTGGAAGTGTACGTGGACAACATACTTATCAAGTCCTTCCGGGCGGTCGATCTCTATGCGGATATGGAGGAGTCCTTCCAAACATTAAGAAGATACGGAGTCAAGCTTAATCCTCAGAAGTGCCTGTTCGGAGCAAAAGGCGGGCGCTTCCTGGGTTACATTGTGACCGAGCGAGGCATAGAGGCGAACCCCAGCAAGATAAAGGCATTACAAGACATGCCGCCTCCCAGAAATCTTCGAGAGGTACAGCGTCTCACCGGTCGGATAACGACGCTATCAACGTTTATCTCTAAGACCGCCGACCGGAGCCTTCCATTCTTCAAGATTCTCCGTAAAGCTACCAAGTTTCAATGGGACGAGGAGTGCGATCGGGCATTCGAGGAACTGAAGACTTACCTGAATTCCTTGCACGTGTTGGCGAAGCCGGTCGTAGGTGAGCCACTCCGTATTTATTTATCTTCAACTGAGCATGCTGTGGGCTCAGCATTAGTAAGGTCGAGCGACGAAGAACAACCAGTGTACTTTTTAAGCCATATCTTAAAGGATGTTGAGTCTCGCTACACCGATCTCGAGAAGTTGGCTTTCGCCTTGGTCCTTGCAGCTCGGAGGTTGCGCCCTTACTTTTTGGCGCACACCATTATTGTGATGACAAACAGCCCATTGGCAAGGGTACTTCTGAACCCTGAAGCATCCGGACGGCTCATCAAGTGGACAACGGAACTTAGCGAATTCGACATCCGATATCAACCCCGCTCGACGATCAAGGCACAGTCCTTGGCAGATTTCGTGACCGAGGTACAAAAGCCCGAGCCCAAAGCTACATGGAAAATATATGTGGATGGATCGTCCACTATGCTCAGAAGCGGAATTGGGATCCTGCTACTTTCGCCTCAGGGAGAGCGAATGCATTTGTCCGTCCGGCTGAACTATCGGCCAACAAATAATGAGGCAGAGTATGAAGACCTCATAGCCGGACTGCAGGCCGCACGGCATGTTGGAGCCAGCTAGGTGGTGATTCACTCAGATTCCCAATTAGCCGCTCAACAACTCATGGGTGCCTTCGAGATAAACAATGCAAGACTCAGGTTGTACGCAGAGGCTTTTGAAAAACCGAAGACTAGCTTCACCGAGGTGATGGTCCAGAAGATACCCCGAGCGGAGAACCAGGCGGCAGATGAATTAGCCAAGTTCGCAAGCTCGATATCACCGGTCGTCATCCTGTAACCAATCGAGCAAGTATCCTTGGTAGCGCACATATACCGGATGGAAGGCCTCACATTCCCGAGCGATTGGAGAACAGCCATCATGGAGTTTCTGCGCTCAGGGGCCACGCCGTCCGATCGGGACGAAGCTCAGCTCCTAAGGAGGAGAGCCGTCCGGTTCACGCTCATCAGAGATCAACTTTACAAAATGGCGTTCTCCCGACCTCTGCTGAAGTGTGTCAGTTCGGAAGACGCCGAGTACATTCTCCAGGAGGTACACCAAGGATTTGCTGAGGTCATCCGGGTGGCCGATCCTTGGCTAGGAAAATCCTGCTGGCCGGATACTTCTGGCCCACTCTCCACGAGGACGCCGCTCGAACCGTCGCAATATGTCTTTCCTGTCAGAAGTACCACAGCTTCTCGCATAAGCCGACGGAGGAAATGAAAGCATCCACAGTAGCTTGTCCATTCGACCAGTGGGGCATCGACATCGTAGGACCTTTCCCTATGGCGACCAGACAACGGAAGTTTCTACTGGTGGCCGTCGATTACTTCTCCAAGTGGGTGGAGGATGAGCCATTGGCAAAGATAACCGAGCAGATGGTCAAGAAATTCATCTGGCAACACATCATCTGTCGGTTCGGCATCCCGCGTAGGCTCGTGTCGGACAACAGGCGCTAATTCGTCGGAAAGTAGCTCAAAAAATGGTGCAAGGGATATGGCATTGAGCAGCACATCATGTCTGTGGCGTATCCCCAAAGCAATGGTCAAGCCGAAGTAGCCAACCGGCAGATACTCCGAATTCTCAGGGCTCGGCTCGACCACATGGGAGGAAGCTGGGTGGACGAGCTGCCGGGAGTCCTATAGGCCATCAGCACGACCCCTAAGGAGGGAACGGGAGTAACACCGTTCCACCTAGTGTATGGAGGTGAGGCGGTCGTCCCAGTCGAAGTCGGCATAGAGTCCATCCGCATCCAGAACTACGACGAAGATAATTCCGAACGGAGGCAGCTAGAATTGGACTTGATCGACGAGGAGCGAGCCAAAGCATCCGTCCGACTAATGGCCTACAGGCAGAGGATGAAGTAGAACTACAACCGCCGCGTGATTCCCCGAGCATTCCAGGTGGGTGACTTGGTCTGGAAGAAAGTGAAGCCGGTCGGGGACGTAGGCAAGCTGGAGGCTCCCTGGGCAGGACCCTTCAAAGTCGTCGAGATGCTTCAATCGGGAGCCTACTACTTGGAGGATGAGGATGGACGACAACTAGAGAGGCCATAGAGCGCAAACTACCTCCAGCCCTATCGGGCTGGATGAAAGGTGCGCTGATGTAATATATTTCATGAATATTCCATTCAGATTTATCATTTGGTTGCAGGAATGAAAGCTATAAGAACAAAGCAAAGGCATGATCATGGTGCACCAAGCGGGTAGCTGCATGATGCTCTAGCCAAGACCCCGTGTTGTTCGACCGGGCTTATATTATCCGAGCTATATGCTCGATGGTGAAGACCCCGTGCCGTTCAACCGGTCGTATATTATCTGAGCCATGTGCTCGATGGCGAAGACCCCGTGTTGTTCGGCCGGGCTTATATTATCTGATCCTTATGCACGATGGCAAAGACCCCGTGCCGTTCGGCCGGGCATATATTATCCGAGCCATGTGCTTGATGGCGAAGACCCTGTGCCGTTCGGCCGAGTGTATATTATCCGAGCCATATGCTCGATGGTGAAGACCGCGGGCTGTTCGGTTGAGCGCATATTATCTGAGCTATATGCTCGATGGCGAAGACCCCGGGTCGTTCGGCCGGGTGTATATTATCTGAGTCATATGCTCGATTACGAAGACCCCGTGTCATTCGGCCGGGTGTATATTATCCGAGCCATCTGCTCGATGGCGAAGACCCCATGCCGTTCGGCCGGGTGTATATTATCAGAGTCATAGGCTCATTATTGAAGACCGTCAAGCGGCGACGTTAAACTCTAGAGTCGGACCGGCGACTATAAACCCCCGGCTTGAAAACCGTCGAGCTCCGACGTTAAACCTTAGAGTCAAACCGACGATTAAAAATCCTCCGGCCAGAAGTCCGTCAAGCGTGTTGGGACCGAAAAGTAGCTAGAGGGGGGGGGGGTGAATAGCTCGTCGCGTGCTCGTGGTCAGCGTTGCTTGTTTCTTCGATGATGTGCAGCGGAAATAAACAAGAAACAACTCACACAACGCTAACAAGTAGATTTACTTGGTATCCACCTCCAAAGAAGGTGACTAATCCAAGGATCCATACACTCACACACCCTCAACTATAAATAACACTCCTTTATGGTAACTACCAAAGGAGGAGAAGTCCTACAATCTCTCAATACAAGAAGAAAGCAAAGGGAACAACAAATATAAGAAATCTTATAGGTTTTACAGCTAAAAACTCTAACCCTAGCTTTTCTTTCTTCTTGCGTTCTCGCCTCTTGACTTGGATGTCTCTCCAAGATCCTTCAAGAACTGGTGATCTGAACCTCAAGAGATGTTGTGGAGTCACTGGTGGAGATCGGAGATGAATCGTGAAAGCATTGCTGAAGTTCTTAAATGCCTGCAGCTATAAACGATGCCAACGGTGGGATCCCGATCGATTGGATTGCTCCCAATCGATCGGGAGGCTTTGGATCGATCCACTAATCGATCCAGAGCGCCTCTGTGCTCTGGGAATTTGCCTGGATCGATCAACGGATCAATCCAAGGCTTATCGCGATAAAACGCGCCACCCCAATCGATCCACTGATCGATTGGAGTCTCTAGATCGATCCATTGATAGATCCAGAGACGTTCTGTGCGCTCTGCGACTTGCCCACTCGAGGCTTGTCGCGGGGACCTTCCCAATCGATCGGTCGATCGATTGGGCATCAGCCAATCGATCGGCTGATCGATCCAGACTTGGTTTTTGCCCAAAACCAAGTCCCAAGCCCCCAAACCAACATCCGGTCAATCCATGACCTGTTGGTTCATCATGCCTAGCATCCGGTCACCCTTAACCTGCTAGGACTCCCTCACCAAGTGTCCGAAAAATCCCTTTGACCCACTTGGACTTTTCCTCATCGTGCCAAGTATCCGGTCACTCCCTTGACCTACTTGGACTTTTGCTTTCTTGCCAAGTATCCGGTCAATCCCTTTGACCTACTTGAACTTTCACCAGATGTCTGGTCAGCCTTAACCCATCTGGACTTCCCCGTGCCTGGCTTCACTCACCAGGACTTCCCTTCTGCCTAGCTTCACTCACTAGGACTTTTCTTCTGCCTGGCTTCACTCACCAGTACTTTCACCTAGCTTCACTCACTAGGATTTTCACACTGCCTAGCTTCACTCACTAGGTCTTTCACCTGGCTTCAATCACCAGGAGTTTCCTTTTGCCTGGCTTCACTCACCAGGACTTTCACCTAGCTTCACTCACTAGGTCTTTCAGCTAGCTTCACTCACCAGGATTTCCTTTTGCCTAACTTCACTCACCAGGACTTTCACCTAGATTCACTCACTAGGTCTTTCACCTGGCTTCACTCACCAGGATTTTCCTTCTGCCTAACATCCCAGTTAGGACTTTCCCAGACAATATCCGGTCAATCTTGACCTACTCGACTCTTCTACAACCAAACTAATCAGACCCTGATCAGAGGGGAATTACACCAAACAATCTCTCCTAATGAACAATTGCACCTGCATTTGTCCATATCATCGAAGCCTTGTATTGTCAAACGTTGAAACCCTAACCAAGACTCAAGCTGGGTCAACCAGGTCAACCTTGACCTGAGGGATATTGCACCAACAATCTCCCCCTTTTTGATGTTTGACAATACCACTTGTAAGTTAGACTAATCCTATAGCTAAACCTCCTTCATGCCACTAGGTAATGAAGGCATAAGTTAAACCTTTATTCTCCTCCTTAGAGGGCAAACTCCCTCTAGGTAATGAAGTCCTAACTTAAACCCTTCATTCTCCCCCTATTGGCACACATCAACAACATGCCCCATCCTTGGGCACACATCAACAAATTCACTTGTTGAAAATTCTCCCCTTTGAGACTCTCCCCCTGAAGAGTTTCTCATCGTTGTTCACAACTTCACTCATTGTGGTCAACACGATAATGAAAGTCTCATACCCTTCATTATCCTTAACCCTACATTCTCCTATTAATGTAGTCAAATGCCCATCCGTGAGCATTTTTAACTTAAACCACTTGAACAATGAGGATATCCACTCCCCATTAATGTTCAAACGCTCAACCTTGAGCATGTTCTAAAAAGAAGGTTAACCACCTTCCAAGGTTCATGAAAAAAAATAGTTTTCATGTCTTTAAAGAGTCCCTCCCCCTAAAGACATGGTGGTAACTTCTGTCATTGCACCAACAATGACTTGGAATCCCTAAACCTTTAGGAACCCATATCTAGAAGTTTTGAGGTTCAAAAGTTCAAAATTTGAATCAAACCTCAACCTAAACTTCAATTTAGTCTTCCTTAACCAATCCATCCTTGTTTTCAACATGAAAGCACCCTTTTTATGTATACAAATATATTTTGAGGGGTTTGGAATGGTTACCTAGACTAAAATAGGTTCAAAATGCTGAAATTAAGCTTTCCCAGCCAAAATCAGCATCTTCGATCGATTGGAGTTGGGTTCCAATCGATTGAACCCTACTGAATCGATCCACCGATTGATTCAGTCTGCTTGGATCGATCGGCTGATCGATCCAGCGAGCTTCTGCTCGCGAGAAATGCCCTCTCAATCGATTGGTTGATCGATTGAGGCACTCCAATCGATCGGTGGATCGATTGGAGACCTGAAATTGTTGAAATTCAATTTCAGCCAATTTCAGAAACCCTTGGAAAAATCTACAAAATTCCAAAATTCATGAAAATTTGTGTAGACATTATTTAGGGTATAATTTATCATGGAAAAATAGTTTTCTATGAAAATACATCATATTTTCAAAGATTGACACAAACTTGAAAACTTGCAAAAACTTTAGTGTTTTCTTCAAGTTTTTGTCTAACTATTCAATGGTGATTACTATCAAAAGATATCCTTTACCAAGGTTTTCCAAAATCATTTTAAAAATATTTTCAAAACTAATATCCCACCATGTTCCTTGGTCTTAATGCACATGACTTGTATATTAGCTTTCCCAATGATGGGAAAACACATAACTATGTGTTTTGATGAACTCAAAACTCAAAAGAATGCATTAAATCAACATCTTGAGTTTTGTTCATCATCCTAACATCTCACTTGTATATAAAGTACACAAAATACATACAAGTCATCTTATAGGTCTTTGTGAGATGTAAAGTTTGATTTTGCCCTAAACTAGGGATCATGCATATCTATTTAGGCATTTTGTGGATATTGAACAACCACCTAGGAAATCACTTGTTGATACACTTGTACCACTTGTTACCACTTGTTGGTACTTGTTGATAAATGTCATTTGTCCTTAATTTTAAGGAAATAAACATAATGCATGATAATGTTATGGCATACATCAAAAAGAAATAATTTTCAAAATAAAATTTTCCTATAACTACATGATGTATGTATGACATGACATGGTATTTTTGTATTTTCATAATAAGACATGAGTGCAAAAATAAAATATGATGTCATGGCATATAATGGGCAAACAATCATGGCAAGGTTTATCATAAATAAAATATACCTAGATTATCTATCTAAGTATCCTTACCCTTAGCTAATCCTAAAACTTAAACCCTAGATTGCCATGAGTGCTTCAAGAAAGTGCCAAAACCTAAATTGGCATTTCTAATTCTCTTGATTAATTTATGTCAATTGAAATTAATCATATTCCTCAAGTGTTGGCATATTTCATTTTTCCACAAGAGTAGCACTTTTAAAATAAGGCTTAGATTTGCCTTAAATTACTAAGAAAATACCAAAGTCCCAACTTGGTATTTCTTATGTTTTCCCAAATTGTGCCAATTAAGATTAAAATAAATATCTTCAATTTTGGCACGTTTTACTCTTCCAAAGAGTAAATGATAAATCTATTTCATTTTTAAAAGTTAATAATAACTTTGAAAATGCTCCTTGAGTGTCAATTTCTTCAAAGTTGGGTTAACTACCCTTCTTTTTAGAGTTGACACTCTCTAACTCATCTATGGGGTAGAGAAGATGCTCCTAGGAACCCAAAACCTATTGGTACTCCTTGGATGCTCTAGGTATTCACTAGGGATAACTTCCCTAGATACCTTCCTAGTGACCTTGTTTGGCTTCTTAGAAGCCTTGGTCACATTTTCTAAGTCAACCCTAGGGATTGTTTCCCTTGTGACCTTCTTTGTGACTTTCTTAGACTTCTTAGAAGTCTTAGTCACATTTATTGCAAAAATACTCTTAGGGATGAATTCCCTAGTATTTTAGCTTGTCCACTAGGCCTAGGGTTGGTTCCATAGCTATATGGAACCCTATGGTAAGAAATTACATCCTTCTTGGTTTTAGGTTTGTATCCCAAACCCTTATGACCATTGGATAACTTTGATACTTCTAGACCTAGGTTTTGACTCTTGGACCCTTGTGTCATATTTGTGATTTTTCTAAGGGTCCTCTCTAATTTATCAAGTCTTGACCTCAAGACTTGATTTTCCTTCCATAATTCTTCAACCTTATGTTTTTCACTAAAACTTTGATTTTTCTTCTTCATAGGCACATACCTAGAATCCTTAGGGATCTTGCCTAAGTTCCTATCTACCTTTCTAAACCTAGGTTGAGAGGTCTTAGCATGATAAGCTACATGATTTTCTTTAATTTTATCATGCCTCCTATTTTCATGTTAAATAGCATTAAAATGATATAAATTAGAGCTAGCATGCTTCTTACCATTATTCAAAGGAGTAGGCTCAATAAAGGTTACCTTTCTTTTTACCTTTGAGGCTCCCCCTTGAATTAAGCTTCCTCCTTGAGTCCTGACCACCTTCTTCCCCTTGGGGCATTGACTCCGGTAATGTCCCTTTTGGTTTCACAAGAAGCATACAATGTGCTCCTTGCTCTTCTTTATTCCGGGGATGGTCTCCTTGGGCTTCTCCTTGCCCTTGGGTGCCACTTGGCCCTTCTTCTTGGCCAAGTTGGGACACTTACTCTTGTAGTGCCCATTCTCTCTACACTCAAAACATATAATGTGATTTTTATTTTAGATTGAATTGTTTATACCTTCACATGTAGGGATGGTACTTGGTCCTCCATGTGATGTGGATGTAGAGGCTTCCTCTTGATCCGATAGTGATGCTCCTCCATTTGATTTAGCTTTACTTGTGGAGGTGGAAGCTTCTTCATCCTCTTCTCTTCTAGACCCGGATGTAGAAGATTCTTTTTGCTCTTGATCCGGTGTCAATGAAGATTGCTCCCCCCCAATCCTAGAGGTGCAGGCTTCTTCATCTTCATCTTGTATATAAAACAAGGAGTATGCTCCCTCCTTGCCCTCTTCATTGCATTCCGTTGAAGATGAGGCTTCTTGGACTTCTTCTTTGGAAGTTGAGCATCTCTCAACCTCGGAGTCCTCTTCCTCTTGATCTTGCTCCAATGAGTCGCCCTCTTTGGATTCCTCCTGATTTGGTATAGTGGAGGGTTCTTCATGGATTGTTGCCAATTTGCTCCAAATCTCCTTGGCATCGTTGAATTTTCCAATTTGAGCCAAAATGTGGCTAGGCAATAAGTTGACCAAAAGTTTGGTCACTTTATCATTTGCCTCGCTCCTTTGAATCTGCTCTTTGCTCCATTTGCTTTTCTTGAGGACTTTTACCTTTGAGTTCATTGGAGCATCGAAGCCTTCCATAAGAGCAAACCATTGCTCTATCCCCATCATAAGAAAATTTTCGATTCTTGATTTCCAAGAATCGAAGCTTGTGGATGTGTACGGTGGAGCCACCCTTGTGTCAAATCCAAGTCAATCTTGGAATTGCATCTTGAAGTTGAGCTTCTTGAAATCTTTGACTTTTGATGAATTTGCTCCAACTTCTTCACCCTCTAGCTTTGCTTGTTTGTTTGCCCCTTCCGGCGATGATCTCAGTGAAGAGCGACCTCGCTCTGATACCACTTGTTGGGACCGAAAAGTAGCTAGAGGGGAGGGGGGGTGAATAGCTCATCGCATGCTCGTGGTCGGCGTTGCTTGTTTCTTCGACGATGTGCAGCGGAAATAAACAAGAAACAACTCACACAACGCTAACAAGAAGATTTACTTGGTATTCACCTCCAAAGAAGGTGACTAATCCAAGGATCCACACACTCACACACCCTCCACTATAAATAACACCCCTTTACGGAAACTACCAAAGGCGGAGAAGCTCTACAATCTCTCAATACAAGAAGAAAGCAAAGGGAACAACAAATACAAGAAATCTTACAGGTTTTACAACTAAAAACCCTAACCCTAGCTTTTCTTTCTTCTTGCGTTCTCGTCTCTTGACTTGGATGTCTCTCCAAGATCCTTCAAGAACTGGCAATCTGAACCTCAAGAGATGCTGTGGAGTCGCTGGTGGAGATCGGAGATGAATCGTGTAAGCACTCCTGAAGTTCTCGAACGCCTGCAGCTATAAACGACGCCAACGGTCGGATCCCGATCGATTGGATTGCTCCTAATCGATTGAGGAGGCTTTGAATCGATCCATTGATCGATCCAGAGCGCCTCTGTGCTCTGGGAATTTTCCTGGATCGATCAACGGATCAATCCAAGGCTTATCGCGATAAAACGCGCCACCCCAATCGATCCAATGATCGATTGGAGTCTCTGGATCGATCCAGAGGCGTTCTGTGCGCTCTGCAACTTGCCCACTCGAGGCTTATCGCGGGGACCTTACCAATCGATCGGCCGATCGATTGGGCATTAGCCAATCGATCGGCTGATCGATCCAGACTTGGTTTTTGCCCAAAACCAAGTCCCAAGCCCCTAAACCAACATCCGGTCAATCCATGACCTGTTGATTCATCATGCTTAGCATCTGGTCACCCTTGACCTGCTAGGACTCCCTCACCATGTGTTCGGTCAATCCCTTTGATCCACTTGGACTTTTCCTCATCGTGCCAAGTATCCGGTCACTCCCTTGACCTACTTGGACTTTTCCTTTCTTGCCAAGTATCCGGTCAATCCCTTTGACCTACTTGGACTTTCACCAGATGTCTGGTCAACCTTAACTCATCTGGACTTCCCCGTGCCTGGCTTCACTCACCAGGACTTCCCTTCTGCCTAGCTTCACTCACTAGGACTTTTCTTCTGCCTGGCTTCACTCACCAGGACTTTCACCTAGCTTCAGTCACTAGGATTTTCACACTGCCTAGCTTCACTCACTAGGTCTTTCACCTGGCTTCACTCACCAGGATTTTCCTTTTGTCTGGCTTCACTCACCAAGACTTTTACCTAGCTTCACTCACTAGGTCTTTCAGCTGGCTTCACTCACCAGGATTTCCTTTTGCCTGACTTCACTCACCAGGACTTTCACCTAGCTTCACTCACTAGGGCTTTCACCTGGCTTCACTCACCAGGATTTTCCTTCTGCCTAACATCCCAGTTAGGACTTTCCCAGACAAGTATCCGGTCAACCTTGACCTACTCGACTCTTCTACAACCAAACTGATCAGACCCTGATCAAAGGGGAATTGCACCAAACAATCTCCCTAATGAACAATTGCACCTGTATTTGTCCATATCATCGAAGTCTTGTATTGTCAAATGTCGAAACCCTAACCAAGACTCAAGCTTGGTCAACCAGGTCAACCTTGACCTGAGGGATATTGCACCAACAGAGCGGCGACGTTAAACTCTAAAGGCATACTGGCCACTATAAACCCCCCGGCTTGAAGACTGTCGAGCTCCGACGTTAAACCCTAGAGTCGAACCGGTGACTATAAATCCTCTGGCCTGAAGACCGTCGAGCTCTGACGTTAAACCCTAGAGTCGAACTGGCGACTATAAACCCTCTGGCCTGAAGACCGTCGAGCAGCGACGTTAAATCTTAAAGTCGAACCGGCGACTATAAACCCTCCGGCCTGAAGACCGTCGAGCGGCGACGTTAAACTCTAGAGTCGGACCGGCGACTATAAACCCTCCTGCCTGAAGACCATCAAGCGGCGACGTTAAACTCTAGAGTCGAACCGGCGACTATAAACCCCCCAGCCTGAAGACCGTCGAGTGGCGACGTTAAACTCTAGAGTCGGACCGGCGACTGTAAACCCCCCGGCCGGAAGAAGATAATAAAAAGGTTGACCTGTGAGTCGAACGACCGATCGGCCAAGTTACCAAAGGTACTTCGCGAACATCTAACGGGAATTCCATTTAAAGAAGTGGGTGTGTTCAGACGAGCAACCCGATTATCAAAAATACTTCATGAGAGATTCCTTTGGAGAGTAGGATGAGAGATGATTAACTAGACGGAAAGGTAGGGGACGCGAACAGCGGTAGTTCGCAATCCGATCGGAAGACACAGGTATGGGCGATTTAATGGAAAAAGAAAAAAGCGTAAGCTAACGAAAGGACGACATATCTTCATTAAAATTTAGGCCATTAAGAGTCGGTCGAAAGGATTACAAAAAACACTTCATTCAAGGAAATCATAAACGGTCTTCAGGATGAAAGAAAGGAGCGTCGCGTAGTCTTCGGCCGGGATGGTAGCGGAGATGGGAAGCTGACCCTTGGACTTCAGATAGTCCGTCGTGGCGGCAATGGCCAGCTCAAAGGAAGTATACATCCACTCGCAGACCTTCTCAGAAAATTCATTCGAGCGGATGTGCTGCTGCATCTGGGCTGCGACCCGGCCTGGCTCGGCCTCTTGATACTCCTTGAAGGCAGCTTGGGAAGCTTCAAGAGCCTCCTGCAAGTTCTTCAGTTCGTCCTTATGTTTGATCGCTTCACCAGAGCGGCTCACCTTCTCGTTGTCCAGCTGCTCCATCAACTCCTTAATTCATTGTTCCAGGCCCCGCGCCTCGACGTTTTTCTTCTCCAGATCGGCGATGGTCGTTTTCTTCCGATCGCTGGCTAGGCTTATTTTTCGGTCAAGTGTCTTGACCTGTCATTCGAGTTGTAACGACCACCCTTCTTATTACTACTACTCTCTAAGGATGACCGTTACTTAACTACTAACTCTACTTAACCGGTATGATTAAAAAATCACATGGAAACACTACCGAAAAATTTCGGCAGAGTCTCCCCTGTACCGGTGACCTTAAACTGACATACATAACATAATATACATAGCCACAGGCGGCTAGAACACATATCAAACACACAAAAGGAATAACATCACTACGCAGTTTAATGAAATCAAATCATGCAAGTAATAAGTAGCGGAAACAAAATAAAAACATACAATTAACTAACAGCGGAAGACTAAATGACTAATCTAATACATTCTTAATAAATGACAATCTTAATAAATTCTTAAACTAAGTCCCAAGGCTTCCATAGTCCTGGCATCACACACCATCTGCGCCACCTTGTCGCCTTCCTTGCTATAACTTTTCTTTTCCTTTATCTGCAGTAAGAGGAAGTGCAGTCTATAAGCAAAATTTGCTTAGTAAGCGCTATCTAACTCACAAAATCACGAATGTGCATGTATACGAAAAGAACTAGAAACTATATGCTCTAAAAAGAAATAAAGCATAAACATAACTGCTCATGTCAAACTAATAGCGAAGAAAAGCTAAGGAATCTACTCATGTAATTCTAATAGCTAATCATACTACTCATCTAATAGGTAAACATGAAAACTACGCATCCACTAGATAAACATGGTAGAATAAAGAACTAAACTTACTGATTTTTAGAACTATATGAAACTTATTTCATTTGTTCTAACTTAATCTTTAATACTTTATGTTTATGTAAAACTCGTTTTACTTGTTCAAAAACGTATACTTATAATACTTCAAAATAATAATCAACTTCTTCTTGGGCCCGACAACTATGCTTTTACTTTTGTAACGACCCGACCCATTTGGCGGCCCATTTGGCGGCCCATTTGGCGACCCTCGGGTCGTCGACCGTCGACCGTACCGTTACTACTAGGTTATCTAAACCTAGGGACGACTATGGGAGCCCAACCCAAGGACAACTGAGAGTCCAACACAGTGCCACTGATAAAAGTAAAATACTTGTTATCTTTTAATACTTCTAATATATAATGCCTCGGCATTTTCTTTAGCACCTTGTGTGCCAAATTCCCTAAAGTCTTGACTTTGGGATCTACTTAAGGCCTTGGCCTTTTTCTTTCTTTTCTTTATCTTTCTTATACTTTTCTTAAACTCAAAATACTGATAGGGAACTCAAAATTTGTAATTGGAATGCTTAATGAAAAATCTACACTGCAATGCTTAATTAAAATCTGCAATATAAGCTTACATAAAAATCTGCACTTATAAGCTTAATTAAAATCTGCACTATAGGCTTAATTAAAATCTGCACTATAAGCTTAAATAAAAATATGCACTATAAGCTTAATTAAAATCTGAACTATAGGCTTAATTAAAATATGCACTATAGGCTTAATTAAAATCTGCACTATAAGCCTTAATTAAAATCTGCACTATATGCTTAATTAAAATATGCACTATAAGCTTAATTAAAATCTGCTCTATAAGCTTAATTAAAATCTGCACTATAAGCTTACATAAAAATCTACATATGAGCTTAATTAAAAATCTGCACTATAAGCGCTCATCATGCTTCGAATTCAAGAAGAACAAAGTTCCGAAACTACTCCTACTGCAGGTGAGAAGCACTTACCTTCGTGTTCTTGGACTCACAGCCGAAAGGAGGCAACTAGGGCTTCGGAGGAGCTTCAATTCTCGGCGACCTCTTTATGTTTCCAAGATCCCCTCGTCGAAGTGGTCACACACAGGTGAAGACCGGTCGAAAACAACCCTTCGCTGGCGCCGGAGACCAAGCCCTAGGTCCCCTGTTGCGTCTTCACCCGAGAGGGAGTCGTGCCGACGCCGTGTGAGGGGAGGAGCAAAGAAGGGTTTCTCCTTTTAATAACCCGGCATTCTGTTAACTTCCTTAAATAAAATTTCCTACCCTTTCTAAACAGAACCGGTGGCTGGATCACTTGGTCAGCCGGGATTTGACCGAGCCAAAAGGCCGCAGGTTCAAATCCCCAACCAAGCCTTTTATTCTCCTTTTATTCTGCTATTAACTATTTCTTACTTAAATACAATTCGATCCTTATTTGATCAAGCTAATAGCGAAGAAAAGCTAAGGAATCTACTCATGTAATTCTAATAGCTAATCATGCTACTCATCTAATAGGTAAACATGAAAACTACTCATCCACTAGATAAACATTATAGAATAAAGAACTAAACTTACTGATTTTTAGAACTATATGAAACTTATTTTATTTATTCTAACTTAATTTTTAATACTTTATGTTTATGTAAAACTCGTTTTACTTGTTCAAAAACTTATACTTATAATACTTCAAAATAATAATCAACTTCTTCTTGGTCCCGACAACTGTGCTTTTACTTTTGTAACGACCCGACCCATTTGGCGGCCCATTTGGCGACCCTCGGGTCGTCGACCGTCGACCGTCGGCCGTGCCGTTACTACTAGGTTATCTAAACCTAGGGACGACTATGGGAGCCCAACCCAAGGACAACTGAGAGTCCAACACAGTGCCACTGATAAAAGTAAAATACTTGTTATTTTTTAATACTTCTAATATATATTGCCTCGGCATTTTCTTTAGCACCTTGTGTGCCAAATTCCCTAAAGTCTTGACTTTGGGATCTACTTAAGGCCTTGGCCTTTTTCTTTCTTTTCTTTATCTTTCTTATACTTTTCTTAAACTCAAAATACTGATAGTGAACTCAAAATTTGTAATTGAAATGCTTAATGAAAAATCTACACTGCAATGCTTAATTAAAATCTGCATTATAAGCTTACATAAAAATCTGCACTTATAAGCTTAATTAAAATCTGCACTATAGGCTTAATTAAAATCTACACTATAAGCTTAAATAAAAATCTGCACTATAAGCTTAATTAAAATCTGCACTATATGCTTAATTAAAATCTGCACTATAAGCCTAAATAAAAATCTGCACTATGAGCTTAATTAAAATCTGCACTATAGGCTTAATTAAAATCTGCACTATAAGCTTAATTAAAATCTGATCTATAAGCTTAATTAAAATCTGCACTATAAGCTTACATAAAAATCTACATATGAGCTTAATTAAAAATCTACACTGTAAGCGCTCATCATGCTTCGAATTTAAGAAGAACAAAGGTCCGAAACTACTCCTACTGCAGGTGAGAAGCACTTACCTTCGTGTTCTTGGACTCACAGCCGAAAGGAGCAACTAGGGCTTCGGAGGAGCTTCAATTCTCGGCGACCTCTTTGTGTTTCCATGCTCCCCTCGTCGAAGTGGTCACACACGGGTGAAGACCGGTCGGAAACAACCCTTCGCCGGCGCCGGAGACCAAGCCCTAGGTCCCCTGCTGCGTCTTCGCCCGAGAGGGAGTCGCGCCGACGCCGTGTGAGGAGAGGAGCAAAGAAGGGCTTCTCCTTTTAATAACCCGGCATTCTGTTAACTTCCTTAAATAAAATTTCCTACCCTTTCTAAACAGAACTGGTGGCTGGATCACTTGGTCAGCCGGGATTTGACCGAGCCGAAAGGCCGCAGGTTCAAATCCCCAACCGAGCCTTTTATTCTCCTTTTATTCTGCTATTAACTATTTCTTACTTAAACACAATTCGATCCTTATTTGATCAAGTAATAACTGCTAGCCCAGTTGGTTAGCTGGGTTTTGCTCGGGTCAGGGGTTGCCGGTTCAAGCCTCAGCTTGGACATTTTTTTGTCGAAACTTCTTTCGTTTAGTAAAAATACCAAACGACCTCCAAAAATTACATAAAAATATTCTATAAATTCCTAAAAATCTCTAGAATTTTTCTAAAGCATTTCTAGATTTTAATAAGGTCTTTTAGGACTCCAAATCATGAAATTTGGGGTGTTACACGAGTTCGGCCAGAGTATGGGCCTGGCCGGCCATCTTCTTTTGCTCATCCTCCAACAACTCTTGGGTCTTCTTGAGCTCTTTCTGCAGCTCAGCATATGAGGGGCCCTGGGAGGACGGGCCACCCGAGCTCTTTAGCCTCTTCAGCTCTTCGTCCACCATGGCCAGCCGATTAGAGACAGCAATCTCCTCCACCCATCTCTAACATAAGAAAGAGTATTGATAGCCGATCTGAAAGAGGGCGTAAAAGACTTGAAGAAAACATAATTACACCAGTGGCCTGCTGCATATGACTGTTGGCTAGTTTGCCGAGCGGAATCATTGCAACACGGGCCCGAGCATCAGCCCACATCTCGGCCAGGGGCCCCTTCATGGTGATCATATGCTCAAGCGCGATCGACCGATCAGACTCGGGCAAAAGCTCCTCGGTGGTAAGGTGCATGGTGGCCCTAATGGTGCGGCTCTGGCCAGGAGACGTGTGAGTAGATGCAGAGGGAGTAGAGGTCGGGGCGGAGAACTTGGACAAAATAGCCGAGCGCTGGACCCGGCGGGGGGCAGGTGGAAGAGCGCTGACTGGCACAGCCTCAATAGGGTTGGCGGGCAGATTTAACTGAGACGGAGTCCGATCGGAGGATACTGCCTCCACCATTGGAGTTTTCCCACGAGAACCGGATCCCGACCACTCGGATACACGAACAGCTGAAGTAGCCGATCGCAATGGTGTCTCCGTCCAATGCCTTTTTTGTCTGAGCGGGCGCTCGTCTTCTCGATCAGAGCCTTCCTCTGGGACAACCGGTTCCCTGTCCGACATAGCGCCTCCCGTCACCTCCACGGGGGAGGCCTGAGCGGCCGACTCCTCCGCGTGTGTCTCGCTCTCACCCTCGTAAGAGCCGACCGGAGCGATGCCCAGTTGCTCCATCTCTTTGGCGGTTGCCGCCTCGAGCGCCTCGGCTTTCCTCTTCAAAATCCCGAGCATCACGGACTCCATGACGATATTTGCTGCAAAGGAAAAAGAAGAAAATCAGTTAGCACTCAAAGTACATGTGCAAGTGAAATTCTTACCGAAGCTGCTCGGAAGTGGAGTGCGGCTCGGACTCAGGCCGAAGATATATAGCATGCCTTCAGGAAGAAGCTTGTTGATATCGAGCTTCAGACCGGCAAGCATGTTCGCGGCCTCGAGATAATCTGGTCGGGTCTTAAATCTTTTTAGCTCGGGAGAGGTAGGCGGTCCGACCTGCCATTTGGTTCGGAAGGGAGCCCGCTCGGGGAGACGAAAATAAAAGTAGTACTCCTTCCAATGTTTATTGGAGGAGGGGAGTTTATCAAAAAAGACTAGATCGGGCCAAGCCTAGAATAGATAGGTGCCCAGCTCGGACTGCTTGGGGTAATAAAAATAGTAAAAAATTTCCGGTCAGAGAGGGATGCGGTGTATCTTGAATAGTACCACCACTCCACACAAAAGTCGAAAAGTATTGGGAACAAATAAGGCGAGCGGAAGACCAAACAAGTTGCAAACGTCGGTGAAGAAGGGATGAAGAGGAAACCGCAGACCGATTGTGAATTGGTCACGGAAAAAACAAATGGCTCCGCTCGGCGGTTTGTGAGGTCGAGCGGTTGGTGAGGGTAGAATAAGTTCAAAGTCAGATAGAATGTTAAAACCATCAAGAAAAGCCTCGGCGTCACGCCAATCGAAGAGAGACTCCATGGTAGTAACCAGGGACCTAAAGTGGGATCTACGGGTCGGGATGAACTGGCCATTGTCCGATCGGGCAAGAAAACAAAAGCCAAGAGAATAGAAAGTGGCACACGGCAAGGAGACGATGAAAGGGAGAGCGACCAGCAGACGAGAACTCGACAAAAAAGACGAGGAAAACAGAGAGGAAAGGCGGAGGAACCTTACGAAGAGGTTAGGGATCGAAGGAAGATGGCGGGGAATCGTCAAAAAATAGTGAAGCAGTGTTGCTGGAACACTGAAGCACTGAAGAAAGGCGGCGGGACACGCGAAGGAAGAAGAGTGACGGAGGAGGAAGGTGACGGCTTTATAAGGTCGGGCTTGATCGGCCTCGACCATCCGATGCAGGTCACAGGAACCGAGGCCCCCATCGGGCCGTTCATTTCAAACCGCCGATGTCCCATCGGACACATCGTCGAGTCGTACGATGACGCCAGCGGAGGCACCACGTGGCACCATGTCATAGGGGTGCATTTAATGAGCGCCATTACGGCGCACAGCGCGCGTGCTCGGTCTTAATGGAGAAGATTTACATAAATACCGAGGAGATCCGAAGGGCGTCAGCGAGGACCATCGACATTGTCACGCCCCAGGTAGTCCCTGTCCGAAGAAATTTCGACAGCATCTCCCCTGTACGGCGGACAATATGAAACTCAGTATACATATGTCTCTATACCTCGGCCACACACGGCCGGAATAATACAATACAATTAAGAAACAAACCACGCAGTTTATATCCACATTCCACACAGATATAATATATGATCAATCCACGCAGTTTAATAAGGAAAGACGATATAGAATCCCGAAGATATATGTAAACAGCCTACTCCACTACAACGAAGAAACAAATCCACGAAGTAATGAAAATACAACCGCAGCGGAAAACAAAAGTAGCAAACCCGAATGTTCAATGTAAAGTCCACAATACAAACCCACAATACAAGTATATAAGATGCAAAAGCAAAATATAATCCGACAAAGAAAATCCTCGCGATAATGGGGCTAGCGACTGGAATATCTCCCGACGGCCTCAACCTGAAAAATAGTAACAACGGGGTGAGTTCAAAGAACTCAGCAGGTAATCCAATACATATGTACAGCAACATATAACCACCAGTAACATCCTATGGTACAGTACACTAAACCATAGAGCCTACAGTACAGTCTCCTAACAGTACAACCTACGGTACGATCTCCTAACAGTATAACAGATATGCATAGCTGAAATAAACTGCAACAACCAGCAAAAGGCATAAAGTACAGTCTATAGCAAGAGTAATAAGAAAATGCATAACTGAAATAAACTGTGCTCACCTGCGAGGCTTGGGCAACTGACTGTCAACATACAGAGATAAAAAGTAATCAGAGCAAAAGCATGTATCCTGTATGCATGTCAATCATATGCAATCACCAAAATGCATCAATCATATCGAATGCAATCCATGCATATGATGCAATATGACATGGTCACCCCTGTCAACCAGTCAGCCATCTCACACACAATGGTGAGACCGAGTGGGTAGGGCTGTGACACCGTGCACTCTGCCGTCACTACCCCTGATGAGTGACCGAGTGGACGGGATGCTGTCGGAGTACACCTATCCTCCTACCTCAAACATAGTGAGGGAGCGCAATGCTCTCAACTCCCGATACGCGATGACGGGGAGGGATCCCGGCTGCAACCGCTGTATCGTGCTACCCATGAGCACCCCAGCGGTGCACCACCGAGCAACCTGCCATACACACCCTGAGTGCTGTGCCACTACCCATGCAGTGAAATACGTTGTGTGCAGGCCTATGTAGCCGGCCGACGAGCTCAACAATAATGGAGTCGTCAATCGCCCAGCATGCAATCATGCAGGATGGTGCATGATACTACAGTATGTCATACCTGAACATAGCCTCCTCCATATATGTGTGTGCCCAAAAGGTAAACGCATATATATAACCATGATATAAACAGCATAAATCCAAAGACCTCACATATAACAAGGATATAAGTATCATGAATCCAAGAGCATGTATCACACATGTACAGCAACTAATCAGTAGAGTAGAGCACTATAGATATGCACCTCTATGAACATATATACACATGGCAAGAGATAAAATATCCAATCCTGAAGTAACGCAACTAACAGATGAAGCATGTGATAGGTATCAACTAGCTAAGACCAAGAGAAAGAATAATCTGATATCTACCACTAGTAAGTATATATAAGCTACACATATCATAAGACATTATCAAAAGATAAGTCAAAGGGTACCCGCCTCAAAGAGAAGGTACAATCCAGTCCTAATCCGAAGTCGAGACGCCCGTCTCGAATCAGAGTCCTGTGTCAACAAACAATGTATATATTTTATTTAGCTAAATCAAATGAATAGCTAAATAAAATCTCTAAAACTAAATTAGGGCAAAACCCTAATCACATCAATCACAACTTACCAATTTAAATCTAATGGTCGATTAGGGTTAGTTACCTAATCCCTAACCACCAATTAGATTAGAAATCCAACGGTTGATTAGGGTTAATTACCCTAACCCTAACCATTTCATTGGATTTATTCTACACAATTACATCTACGCAATTTAACAACTAGTTACAACATGTATCAAAATCCCTCCACATAAACCACTAAGTAAAACCCTAATTCCAATCTAGAACAAGATCATCTAGAATTCAACTCCGAAACATGATCTACAACAAGATCAATTATCCTATTCCTTACCTCAAATCCAGTTGTTGTTGTTGCTGGATGGTTTACTGCCGAAATCAGAAAGTTCACAAATAGAACAGAGCAGATCGAACCTACTGTTGATGCTGGATTGAGGTGATTGTTACTGCCGGAACCAAACACAATTCCACAGCAAGAATGGAACCTCACCTCCCCTCACTGGAATCAATAGGATCAAGAAGGAATCAAAACAAAGATCACATATCAACATGAAATGATGATCTCTGATCAAGCAACACATAATTCCAACAAGAACTCACCTTCAATTCGAGACCTCAATCAACAGCAAGGAGGTGGAGGTCCACTGATCCGATCAAGGGAAAACCTAGCACGAGTCTGATCCGATTCCTTCCCCTAATCCAACAACACCTCCCTGATTCCAACCTCTCCAAATCCGTGACCTAATTCCACCGCCAAGAAGATGAGGATCGGTAAACAGAGAAGAAAACCGAAGCTCTAATATCCACAGCTAGGTTTAATAGATTACCTTCGAAACCCTAGGTCATCTTCAAGCCAGCGATCGAATCGGGGAAGAAAGGATCGGCAAAACCCAGAAGGATCGGGGAAGGAAAGGCTCGGGGAAGACCTGAGAACATGAGATCAGGAGGATCCGCCTCCTTGTTCGACCTCTAGCAAGGTTCCGGCGACCTCCTCCTCAGGCGGTGAAGACGATTGCAAGCCCCGTCGGCGTCGAGTTGTTTGCGAGGAACAGAGAGAGGAAAGGGTCGGGGAAAGAGATGTCAGCAGAGGGTGATCGCCGGAGCTGAAGCCTTGCTCCCGTCGGCGCCGATCGTCCGTGAGAGAGAACAGAGAAGGAAGCGAGATCGGCTTCGAGCAGAGGGGAGATCCGGGGAGGAGGAGGAGAAGTCGGGGAAGAAGTGAGGGATCGGGTTGGGTTCAGCGTGTGGGGAGGAAAAAGAAAAAGGAAATTTATAATTAAAAACATTTCCTCACTTAAACGGGTATCCCAAACAGGTTTAATCCGAACCCGAAATTGATCCCCTCAAAACATGTCTTACGAGCTCCGTAAAATTCCCAGAAAATTTCTAAAAATTCCGGAAAAATTCTATAAGGCTATTTATCAAATAACCCTATTAATTAAATTTTCCGAGATCTCACATCCTCCCCTACTAATAAAAATTTGGTCCCCAAATTTCGCTATAACTAACAGCAAACACTAAAATATAACCAAACAGTATAAATGCTGAAAGGAACTCTAACCCACATACCTCAAGTAAAAAGATGGGGGTATCGAGCTCGGATCGTATCCTCCAGCTCCCACGTAGCCTCCTCGTCAGAATGATGCTGCCATCCGACTTTAACCAGTCGGACAGTCTTGTTCCGCAGCTGACGCTCTCTACGGTCCAGAATCTGTACCGGAACCTCCTCGTAAGTAACATCTGGCTGAATAGGAACAGATATATCTGACAGAACATGTGCCGGATCGGATACGTATCTCCTCAGCATAGATACGTGGAATACATCGTGAATGCCAGCTAGAGATGGTGGTAGCGCCAGACGGTAAGCTACTGCTCCAATCCTCTCCAAGATCTGGAATGGTCCAATATATCGGGGAGCTAGCTTACCTCGAAGACCAAATCTCTTCACCCCTTTCGTGGGTGAAACTCTCAAAAATACGTGATCACCAATGGAGAACTCCTGGGGTCTCCGTCTCGATCGGCATAACTCTTACGGGCTTCGAGATCTCTGAGATAGGGAAAATTGGATCGTTACTATGAGGTCCCAATAACTGAGCCTCCCCAACCTCTTCCCAGAGGACGGTTGTCCGACAAGGCCTACCATACAACGCCTCAAACGGTGCCATCTGGATAGCCGAATGATAGCTGTTGTTGTAGGCGAACTCCACTAATGGCAGGTGGTCCTCCCAACTGCCTCCGAAGTCCATGACACAAGACCTCAGCAAGTCCTCCAATGTCTGAATAGTCCGCTCTGTCTGCCCATCTGTCTGTGGATGGAATGCCGTACTGAAACGAAGCTGTGTGCCCAAGGCCTGCTGCAGACTCTGCCAGAATCGGGACGTGAACCGTGGGTCTCTATCAGATATAATGCTCAACGGAACTCCATGCAATCTGATAATCTCTCGACAGTATAACTCAGCTAATCGATCCAGAGAATCCGTCTTCCGGATCGCTAAAAAGTGTGCGGATTTGGTTAATCGGTCAACGATTACCCAAATCGCATCATGGCCTCGTCGAGTCCTAGGCAATCCTACCACGAAGTCCATAGTAATATGCTCCCACTTCCACTCTGGAATAGGGATCCTCTGCAGTAAACCAGCAGGTCTCTGGTGCTCAGCCTTCACCTGCTGACAGATAAGACATCTAGCAACAAACTCCGCGATGTCCTTTTTCATACCGTTCCACCAATAGGAACGCCTCAAATCCCGATACATACGGGTCCCGCCTGGGTGGATAGCAAATCTAGAGCGATGAGCCTCCTGAAGTAACTCCTCCATGACCGGGTGAGTCTGAGGTACACATAATCTACCTCGGAAATAAACAATACCCTCGTCATCTCGTGTAAACTCGGTCTGCTGTCCGGAAGCTATCTGGCTGCTAATGAACTGATCTCCGGCCTGGGCCTCTCGAATCCTCATCCTGATCGACGACTGAGCAACCATGGTAACCAGAATACCCTACTCTGTCCGTCCCTGCTCCTCAAGGCCCAACTCGGAGAATCCCTGAATCAAGTCCGTGACTAAAACTCGGTGACAAGCTAAAGTCCCTCTGGACTTCCTGCTAAGTGCATCAGCAACCACATTAGCTTTACCCGGATGGTAGCTAATAGTACAATCATAATCCTTCAGGAACTCCATCCATCTCCTCTGTCGGAGATTGAGTTCCTTCTGTGTGAAAATATATTTGAGACTCTTATGATCAGTAAGAATCTCAAAAGTAATACCATAAAGATGATGTCGCCAAATCTTCAAAGCAAGGATAATAGCGGCTAGCTCTAAATCATGTACTGGGTAGTTCTTCTCATGCTCCTTCAACTGACGAGAAGCATAGGAGACTACCCTACCGTGTTGCATCAAAACAGCGCCCAAGCCCTGAAGAGATGCGTCTGTGTAAAGTACGAATCCGTCATCACCAGAAGGTAAAACCAAAACTGGTGCTGATACTAATCTCCGCTTCAGCTCCTGGAAGCTGGTCTCACAAGCCTCTGACCACGTGAACTTCACGCCTTTCCTAGTCAGACGTGTCAATGGCATAGCAATGCTGGAGAAACCCTCAACGAATCGTCTGTAATATCCAGTCAGTCCTAAGAAACTATGGATCTCCTGGACTGACTTCGGCTGCTCCCAGCTAGTGATAGTCTCGATCTTCTGAGGATCAACTGAAATACCTCGGCTTGACACCACGTGTCCCAGAAAACCAACTGAGGATAGCCAAAATGCACACTTGCTGAACTTCCCATACAGATGATGTCGTCGCAAAGTCTCTAAGACCGTGCAAAGATGTCATGCGTGCTCCTCCTCAGAACACGAATAGATCAATATATCATCTATAAACACAATAACAAACTGATCTAGGTACTCCAGAAAGATACGGTTCATCAGATCCATAAATACTGCAGGAGCATTGGTAAGCCCAAATGGCATTACTAACAACTCGTAATGTCCATATCTGGTGTGAAATGTTGTCTTCTGAATATCAGAATCTCTAACTCTCAGCTGATGATATCCAGACCGCAAATCAATCTTAGAATACACTGATGTATCTCTAAGCTGATCAAATAAATCCTCAATCCGTGGTAAGGGGTACTTATTTCTGATAGTCCCTGCATTCAGTTGCCTATAATCGATGCACAACCTCAGAGTACCATCCTTCTTCTTGACGAATAGTACTGGAGAACACTAAGGCGGAATGCCGTGGGGTTCTCCACAAGGACACTGGAATGCTCCTGCTCGTGCATGCCATATGCAGCTTCTGCAGGAGAAGTTGTCCTATGCTGACGATGCGAAGATTGGGCTTTTGGCACACCTCGCTGAGTCTCGGACTAACCAAATTATCCTTCCGGAACAGAAATCCCGGAGGCTACCTGTTGAGACTTCAGCGCACAGTCTCGTCTTATGTATCCAGGTAGTTTACAATGATAGCAAACTGACTGTCCCAAGGAGCACACAGAGGTGATGTGATCTCGAGATCCGCATCTGGTGCAGAAAGGGTCACCAGTGGACTGTTTCCGGTTCTGTTGAGCAGACCGGGAACGTCCTGATCGTCCTGACTTCTGGTATCGGCCAGATGACCCAGAAGTACCCTGACCCGTCTGAGTGCGACTGCTCTGCTGCTATCTCGTAGTCTGTGTCTGTTGGGTCTGTCCGAAAGTCCGATCAGTCTGCTTCCTCTTCTTATCTGCATCCACTCTCCGATGAGTAGACTCAATCATGAGAGCTCTATCCAGTATAGGGGGAAGCACAATCAATACCTTTATCTCTATGAACCCAGATAAACATAGCTGGAAAGGAAAGCATGTCAGACTAATGTATAGCAGCTATCAATAGAAGCATGTATCAGGTATCAACTAAACTACATCTAGGGGAAGTGATAAACTACCAATCACGAGTAACCGCCTACAGGTATCAAGTAAACTATAACCAGGGAAGTGATAAACTACCAATCACTAGTAACCGTCTACAAGTATCGAATAACCTATAACCAGGGAAGTGCTAAATCTACCAATCACTAGCAAGTATATATAAACTGCATATATCAAAAGACACTATCAAGAGATAAGTCAAAGGGTACCCGCCTCAAATAGAAGGTACGATCAAGCAATCCAAGGTCGAGACGTCTGTCTCGAATCAAGGTCCTGTATCAAACAAAATATATATATTTTATTTAGCTAAATCCAAATGAATAGCTAAATAAAATCCCTAAACTAAATTAGGGCAAAACCCTAATCCATACAACCTCAATCTACTTAATTAATCTAATGGTTAATTAGGATTAGTTACCTAATCCCTAATCACCAATATATTAGAAATCTAAACTTAGATTAAATCTAATAGTTGACTAGGGTTAAGTATCTTAACCCTAATTATTCCATTAGATTAATCTAAGTAATTAAATCTAATCACAATCCACATAACCCTAATTCAAATATACACATGATCCACAACTAATTACACTAATCATGTATCAATTACCCTACACTTTACCTCAATCTCAGCTATTGTTGATGTTGGAACTAGGATGCTGCTGGTTGGTGTGCTGCCGGAGTACACCTATCCTCCTACCTCAAACATAGTGAGGGAGCGCAATGCTCTCAACTCCCGGTACGCGATGACGGGGAGGGATCCCGGCTGCAACCCCGCTGTATCGTGCTACCCATGAGCACCCCAGCGGTGCACCACCGAGCAACCTGCCAAAAAAATCCAGATACGTTCATAAACTACAGGACACAAAAATCCGAAATCGGAGCCTAGCTCTGATACCAAATAAATTGTCACGCCCCAGGTAGTCCCTGTCCGAAGAAATTTCGACAGCATCTCCCCTGTACGGCGGACAATATGAAACTCAGTATACATATGTCTCTATACCTCGGCCACACACGGCCGGAATAATACAATACAATTAAGAAACAAACCACGCAGTTTATATCCACATTCCACACAGATATAATATATGATCAATCCACGCAGTTTAATAAGGAAAGACGATATAGAATCCCGAAGATATATGTAAACAGCCTACTCCACTACAACGAAGAAACAAATCCACGAAGTAATGAAAATACAACCGCAGCGGAAAACAAAAGTAGCAAACCCGAATGTTCAATGTAAAGTCCACAATACAAACCCACAATACAAGTATATAAGATGCAAAAGCAAAATATAATCCGACAAAGAAAATCCTCGCGATAATGGGGCTAGCGACTGGAATATCTCCCGACGGCCTCAACCTGAAAAATAGTAACAACGGGGTGAGTTCAAAGAACTCAGCAGGTAATCCAATAGATATGTACAGCAACATATAACCACCAGTAACATCCTATGGTACAGTACACTAAACCATAGAGCCTACAGTACAGTCTCCTAACAGTACAACCTACGGTACGGTCTCCTAACAGTATAACAGATATGCATAGCTGAAATAAACTGCAACAACCAGCAAAAGGCATAAAGTACAGTCTATAGCAAGAGTAATAAGAAAATGCATAACTGAAATAAACTGTGCTCACCTGCGAGGCTTGGGCAACTGACTGTCAACATACAGAGATAAAAAGTAATCAGAGCAAAAGCATGTATCCTGTATGCATGTCAATCATATGCAATCACCAAAATGCATCAATCATATCGAATGCAATCCGTGCATATGATGCAATATGACATGGTCACCCCTGTCAACCAGTCAGCCATCTCACACACAATGGTGAGACCGAGTGGGTAGGGCTGTGACACCGTGCACTCTGCCGTCACTACCCCTGATGAGTGACCGAGTGGACGGGATGCTGTCGGAGTACACCTATCCTCCTACCTCAAACATAGTGAGGGAGCGCAATGCTCTCAACTCCCGGTACGCGATGACGGGGAGGGATCCCGGCTGCAACCCCGCTGTATCGTGCTACCCATGAGCACCCCAGCGGTGCACCACCGAGCAACCTGCCATTTACATAAATACCGAGGAGATCCGAAGGGCGTCAGCGAGGACCATCGACATGGCAACAAACCCAGTGCTCGGAAGAGGCCGAACTACCGTTTGGAGGAACATTCCCGAGTGGCAGGGCGGTATCACTCGGGTCGACTGGCTGTCCAGTCAGTCGGACTTAGTGCCTCCTTCTACTAGACTTCAGGGGGAGGCATGTGATCCGGTGGTAAGGGCGGAGGACCCTCGTTGGCGGAAGGTCAACGACACATGGAGGTCAAAGGTCAAGAGATTCAACCCTGAGACCCGGCCGATCGGGCAAAGCAGGCCAACCGACCGAATGAATCGAGCCGACCGACTGTGAATCCCACCGAGCCGAATGAAAGACAACCCGACTAGGGGTCGGGTTTCCTATGCTTAAGGTAAAAAGGTTTCAAGGGCCGAGCGGGTTGTCCGTTCGGCCGGTGCACAAGGCAACATAGGCGGGAGCAGTCTCATCCGAGCATACGACCGATCCGGAAGTTATATGCCCGCCGAGCGGCCGACCCGCTCGGCCCTGGAACAGACAGGAAACGCAAGAGGATAAAGGAGACAGGGGATAACATCATCCTCGAGACACCGGCCGCCGACAAGCAGTAGAGTTGGCGGCCGAGCCGTACACAGGATCATACGGCGGAAGCTTCCACTGTCACATCCGGGATATGCTCGGACGATTACGGAATGGCGCCAGAGGTACTTTTCTGACAGAGGCTTATTAAGGTATGTTTGGGGAAGCGTGCACGCATAGAGAAGCGTGTTCGTGCCTCCCCGGGGTCCTATATAAGGACCCCCAAATGTCGACGAAGGTATGCGCAACTCTTTACTGTAGCCACATTACGCTGCCTCTCTCGTTGCCTGACTTGAGCATCGGAGGGTCGTCGCCGGGAAACCCCTCCCGGCTCGGCTTCTTTGCAGGTTCGCCAGAGATCTACGCCACCAGTCGGAGACAGCGGAGCGTGCCACGTCCCTAGCGTCCGTCGACTCAGCGCTCGGACAGGATCAGCAACTATAAGCAAAATTGCTTAGTAAGCGCTATCTATCTCACAAAAACTCCAGTATGCATGTAAGCTGAAAGAAATCTAGAAACTGAATGCTCAAAAGAAAATACTACTCATGCTCATCTAACAGTTAAGAAACAAGACATGCTGAAATGCTAAACATGTAAAGCTTATTTCACTTGTTCAAAACTTATAATTTTATACTTAAGAATAATAAGTTTAACTGAACTGATACATAAGCTGAGCTAAATTGATGCTAGGCTAATGCTGAATCTGAACTATATTCATGTAACTGATTTGTGAAGTTTTGAAAACTATTTTCATAATAGATAAAAATAATAATCATGCTGCTGATGGGCCTGACAACTGTACTTGCTATGCGCGCATCCCTAACTAGACCCGAGGTAGCTAGTCCCGAATCTACTAGGGTTTACTAGGTTATCTAAACCTAGAGACGACTATGGGAGCCCAACCCAAGGACAGCTAAGAGTCCAGCACAGTGCCACTGATAAAAGTAAAATACTGATTCATAAGCTGATTTATCTTAATTACTTCTTCTTTAAATGCCTTGGCATTTTAACGAGCACCTTGTGTGTCAAAATCCCTAAACTCTTGACTTTAGGATCTACTTAAGGCCTTGGCCTTTTTCTTTCTTTTCTTTATCTTACTTATACTTGTTATTACCTCAAATAAAAGAATGCTTCTTTAAAAACTGAAATGTTTAAATAAATTCTAACTTTGAAATGCACAAACAAAAATCTGCATAATATGTTAATCAAAATTCTACATATTATACTAATCAAGATTCTGTATTCTATGCTACACTATTTCTTCATACTATGGAAACATAAATTCTGCACTATAATACTTACCCAAACTCCACTATAATCTTTTTTTTTAAAACTGTAATATAAGTTCCACCAAAAATCTGCACTACAAGTTCCACCAAAAATCTGCACTATAAATTCCACCAAAAATCTACACTACAAGTTCCACCAAAAATCTGCACTATAAACTTAATTAAAATCTACACTATAAGCTTAATTAAAATCTGCACTATAAGCTTACATAAAAATCTGCACTATAAGCTTAATTAAAATCTGCACTATAGGCTTATTTAAAATCTGCACTATAAATTCTACCAAAAATATGCACTATAAACTAAATTAAAATTGCACTATAAGCTTAATTAAAATCTGCAATATAAGCTTACATAAAAATCTGCACTATAAGCTTAATTAAAATATGCACTATATGCATAATTAAAATCTGCACTATAAATTCCATCAAAAATCTGCACTACAAGTTCCACCAAAAATCTGAACTATAAACTTAATTAAAATCTGCACTATAAGCTTATATAAAAATCTGCACTATAAGCTTAATTAAAATCTGCACTATTAGCTTAATTAAAATTTGCATTATAAATTTCGCCAAAAATCTGTACTATAAGTTCCACCAAAAATCTGCACTATAAACTTAATTAAAATCTGCACTATAAGCTTAATTAAAATATGCACTATAAGTTTATATAAAAATATGCACTATAAGCTTACATAAAAATCTACACAATAAGCTTAATTAAAATCTGCACTATAGGCTTAATTAAAATCTGCACTATAAATTCTACCAAAAATATGCACTATAAACTAAATTAAAATTGTACTATAAGCTTAATTAAAATCTGTACTATAAGCTTACATAAAAATCTGCACTATAAGCTTAATTAAAATATGCACTATATGCATAATTAAAATCTGCACTATAAATTCCATCAAAAATCTGCACTACAAGTTCCACCAAAAATCTGAACTATAAACTTAATTAAAATCTGCACTATAAGCTTATATAAAAATCTGCACTATAAGCTTAATTAGAATCTGCACTATAGGCTTAATTAAAATTTGCACTATAAATTCCTCCAAAAATCTGCACTATAAGTTCCACCAAAAATCTGTACTATAAACTTAATTAAAATCTGCACTATAGGCTTAATTGAAATTTGCACTATAAGTTTATATAAAAATATGCACTATAAGCTTAATTAAAATCTGCACTACAAGCTTAATTAAAATCTGCACTATAAGCTTACATAAAAATCTGCATTATAAGCTTAATTAAAATCTGTACTATAAGCTTAATTAAAAGTCTGCACTATAAGCTTAATTAAAATCTGCACTATAGGCTTAATTAAAATCTGCACTATAAGCTCACATAAAAATCCGAATTTCTAATTACAAGGGAAAAACAAATCTTGGATCTTCTCTAAATTCCCAAGCAACCACAATCCTTTACAGCATATTCCGAAAACTAAAAGAAACACTAAATCAAAGCTCGAAACTACCCTTGCCGTAGGTGAGTAGCACTTACCTTGGTTTCTTTGTCTTACAATCCTAATTAGGCTTCTTGGGTTTTCGGAGAGCTTGAGATTTTGGCTCTTCTTCGCGCCCACGGCTTCTCTTTGACGAGAGGATCTTAAGGAGGTGAAGAACTCTCAGGATTTGCCCTTCGCCGGCCGACGAAGAGAAGCCTAGCTCCGGCTTTTTTCCGCCCGAAAAATCGCCATCGCCGCGCGCAGAAGAAAGGAGAGGAGAAAGGTTTCTAGGTCACGGGAAATAAAACCCTCTCCTAACTTATCTCTTTTATAATCTCCAATATTCTGTTAACTTCTTAAATAAATTTTGCTACCTTTTCTAAATAGAACCGCCCGCTTGGGCACTTGGTCAGCCGGATTCGCTTAAGGTTCGGTTCGGGTCGGAGGTTGCGGGTTCAAATCTCGGCCGCAACCCTTTTATTCTAATTTATTTTCTCTTTATTAACTACCACTTAAATAATTTTCACTCCTCCTTTAATCAGCAATGCACCCTTGAACACTTGGCTAGCCACGTTTCGCCGAAACCTCTGACCGGGTCAGAGGTCGCGGGTTTGATTCCTCATCCGAACCTTTTATTCCCATTTATTTTATATTTCCTAACTACTACTTAAATAAATTTTGTTCTCCATTTAATCAGCAACGCCCTCTTGGGCACTTGGTCAGCCGGATTCGCTTAAGAGTTGACTCGGGCGGAGGTCTCCGGTTCGAATCTCGGCTTGGACATTATTTTTGTCGAAACTTCTTTCGTTTAGTAAAAATACCAAACGAACTCCAAAATTTGCATAAAAATACTCTAAAAATTTCTAAAAATCTCTAGAATATTTCTAAAGCATTTCTAAATATTTTTAAATGCTATTAGGACTTGGAATGTGAAAATTTGGGTCGTTACAATCCCCTATACCTTATAAAAAGTTCATCCTTGAACTTAGAATAATTCTAGATATTTCTGGCTCATGCTGCCCTCACGCTCCCAAGAAATTTCCTCGTGCTTCTGGTTCTGCCAGATGACCTTTACTAGTGGTACTTCTTTGTCCCTTAGTCTTCTTAACTTCTCGGTCCACTATCACGCATATCGCATCGTACCCATTAGTGGTCCTTGGAAGACCTGCTATAAAGTCCCTGGTGGCCGTAGGTGTATTAGTCACCCCAAATGGCATGACAACGAATTCGTAGTGTCCATATCTGGTTCTGGAAGCTGTTCTAGGTGTATCACTTCCTTTCACTTTCAACTGATGGTACCCAGAGCGCAGGTCTATTTTAGAGAACAGTATTGCCCCCTTTAACTGATACACTATTGCCCCCTTTAACTGATCAAATAGATCATCTATTCTAGGAAGAGGGTACTTGTCCTTAACTGTTACTTTGCTCAGCGCTCAAAAACTTTTATCTCACTTTAGAACTTATAAACAAATATTTCTAAGGGTTTCTCTATGGTACAATTAATAAGGAAAAGCATACTAATAAAAGAATTTTAAATACTTTCTTACTTGAAGACGGCAAGGTTGGTGCTGATGTGTGATGCTGGAGAATAGGAACTGCTCTGATACCAACTTGAAACACCCCACCCTCCTCACTATTAGTCTGTGAGGGTGGAGCGCTACTAGACTACTAACTTTACTTAATAAAAGTTATTCACATGTAAAGATCAACACATAAACTATCTAAACATGCTATTAACTAGCAGCAGAAAACTAAATGACTAATCTATACATACTACTCAAGTATATGTTCACATCTAAAACTACATATCAATCTAATCATGCTAAAATATATGTATTAATCTGAACATGAATGCAATATTAACACAACTCAGATGATAGGTCTAATGTGCATAAAAATTTAAATGAAAGAATTCTAAATACACGGCAATCTTAAGTAAATTCTTATGCTAAAGCCCAAGGCTTCTATAGTCCAGGCATCACACATCCATCCGCACCCCCTTGTCGCCTTCCTTTGCTATAGATTTTCCTTTCCTTTATCTGCAGTAAGAGGAAATGCAACTATAAGCAAAATTGCTTAGTAAGCGCTATCTATCTCACAAAAGCTCGAGTATGCATGTAAGCTGAAAGAAATCTAGAAACTGAATGATCAAAAGAAACTACTACTCATGCTCATCTAACAGTAAAGAAACAAGACATGCTGAAATGCTAAACATGTAAAACTTATTTCACTTGTTCAAAACTTATACATTTATACTTCAGAATAATAAGTTTAACTGAACTGATACATAAACTGAGCTAAACTGATGCTAGGCTAATGCTGAATCTGAATTGTCTTCACGTAACTGATTTGTGAAGTTTTGAAAACTGTTTTCATAATAGATAAAAATAATAATCATGTTGCTGATGGGCCTGACAACTGTACTTGCTATACGCGCATCCCTAACTAGACCCGATGTTGCTAGTCCCGAATCTAGTAGGGTTTACTAGGTTATCTAAACCTAGGGACGACTATGGGAGCCCAACCCAAGGACAACTAAGAGTCCAGCACAGTGCCACTGATAAAAGTAAAATACTTATTCATAAGCTGATTTATCTTAATTACTTCTTCTTTAAATGCCTTGGCATTTTAACGAGCACCTTGTGTGCCAAAATCCCTAAAGTCTTGACTTTGGGATCTACTTAAGGTCTTGGCCTTTTTCTTTCTTTTCTTTATCTTTCTTATACTTGTTAATACCTCTAATAAAAGAATGTTTCTTTAAAAACTGAAATGTTTAAACAAATTCTAACTTTGAAATGCATAAACAAAAATCTGCATACTATGCTAATCAAAATTCTGCATATTATACTAATTAAGATTCTGCATTCTTTACTACACTATTTCTGCATACTATGCAAACATAAATTCTGCACTATAATACTTAACCAAATTGCACTATAATCTTTTTTTAAAAACTGCACTATAAGTTTCACCAAAAATCTGCACTACAAGTTCCACCAAAAATCTGCACTATAAATTCCACCAAAAATCTGCACTACAAGTTCCACCAAAAATCTGCACTAAAAACTTAATTAATATCTGCAATATAAGCTTAATTAAAATATGCACTATAAGCTTACATAAAAATCTGCACTATAAGCTTAATTAAAATCTACCGATATGCTTAATTAAAATCTTCACTATAAATTCCAACAAAAATCTGCACTAAAAACTTAATTAAAATCTAGACTATATGCTTAATTTAAATCTGCACTATAAGCTTACATAAAAATCTGCACTATAAGCTTTATCAAAATCTGCACTATAGGCTTAATTAAAATCTGCACTATAAATTCCACCAAAAATCTGCACTACAAGTACCACTAAAAATCTGCACTATAAACTTAATTAAAATCTACACTATAAGCTTAATTAAAATCTGCACTATAAGCTTATATAAAAATTTACACTATAAGCTTAATTAAAATCTACACTATAGGCTTAATTAAAATCTGCACTATAAGTCCACCAAAAATCTGCATATAAACTTAATTAAAATCTGCACTATAAGCTTAATTAAAATCTACACTATAAGCATATATAAAAATCTGCACAATAAGCTTAATTAAAATCTGCACTACAAGCTTAATTAAAATCTTACTATATACTTACATAAAAATCTGCATTATAAGCTTAATTAAAATCTGCACTATAAGCTTAATTAAAAGTTTGCACTATAAGCTTAATTAAAATCTGCACTATAGGCTTAATTAAAATCTGCACTATAAGCTCACATAAAAATCTGAATATCTAATTACAAGGGAAAAACAAATCTTGGATCTACTGTAAATTCCCAAGCAACCACAATCCTTTACAGCATATTCCGAAAACTAAAAGAAACACTAAATCAAAGCTCAAAACTACCCTTACCGTAGGTGAGTAACACTTACCTTGATTTCTTGGTCTTACAATCCGAATTAGGCTTCTAGGGTTTTCGGAGAGCTTGAGATTTTGGCTATTCTTCGTGCCCACGACTTCTCTTTGACGAGAGGATCTTAACGAGGTGAAGAACTCTCAGGATTTTCCCGTCGCCGGCCGCTAGAGAGAAGCCTAGCTCTGGCTTGTTTTCGCCCAAGAAATCACCGTTGTCACGCGCAGAAGAAAGGAGAGGAGAAAGGTTTCTAGGTCACGGGAAATAAAACCCTCTCCTAACTTATCCCTTTTATAATCTCCAATATTCTGTTAACTTCTTAAATAAATTTTGCTACCTTTTCTAAACAGAACCGCCCGCTTCGGCACTTGGTCAGCCAGATTCGCTTAAGGTTCGGTTTGGGTCGAAGGTCGCGGGTTCGAATCTCGGCCGCAACCCTTTTATTCCAATTTATTTTCTGTTTATTAACTACCACTTAAATAATTTTCACTCCTCCTTTAATCAGCAATGCCCCCTTGAATACTTGGCTAGCCGCGTTTCGCCGAAACCTCTAACCGGGCCAGAGGTCGCGGGTTCGATTCCTCATCCGAACCTTTTATTCCCATTTATTTTCTATTTCCTAACTACTGCTTAAATAAATTTTGTTCTCCATTTAATCAGCAATGCCCACTTGGGCACTTGGTCAGCCAGATTCGCTTAAGAGTTGGCTCGGCCGGAGGTCTCCGGTTCGAATCTTGGCTTGGAAATTATTTTTGTCGAAACTTCTTTCGTTTGGTAAAAATACCAAACAAACTCCAAAAATTGTATAAAAATACTTTAAAAATTTCTAAAAAAACTCTAGAATATTTCTAAAGCATTTCTAAATATTTTTAAATGCTATTAGGACTTGGAATGAGGAAATTTGGGTCATTACATGGACGGATCGGGAAGCAGGCGTCCAGCAGAAAGTCCGGAGGCAATGAGCGCCAAGGAAAAGTCCAGTCGATCTGGAGGATTGCACTGGTAACAGGTAAATCTCCTGAGTGGACTAGGTGAGGATGCGTTCCCCGTAGAGGGAAAAGTAGGCGTCGGGTCGACCTAGGGTTTCCGGTCGGAAACCCGAAGTCAAACTCGGATAGTCCGAAGGCTGTCAATTCATTTGTTTACATATTATCTATTGTGTTCTAACTCTGTTTTGCAGGAGACTAACCTTTTTGTGCAGAGTTAGAAGTGACCGAGATCGGTCGACCGAACCCCCAAGCTAGCAGATCAAGTTTCCAGAAGTTGGACCGGGCTCGACCAGGGATCGGTCGACCGGACCTTGGGATCGGTCGACCGGACCTTGGGATCGGTCGACCGAACCTGTGATAAGTGTCGACTGGATCAGGCTGAGGTGAGCGGGTCAGAGGAGACTTATCGGTCGACCGGACCTTGGGATCGGTCAACCGAACCTGGGGATAGAGCTTGACCAGATCGAAGCGGAGCGACGGATCGACGGATCAGATGCGGTGGAAATCATCTGATCGGTCGACCGAACATGAGGATCGGTCGACCGATCTGCTTCGAGTCAAAGCTGATCCCGATACTTGGGGATCTGGATCAGACTTCCAGAGGCTATAAAAGGAGGCTTAGGATGCAGCTTCGAAACAACATCCATTTCGAAAAGAAGATCTCCTGCGCTCTTGTGTGCTGCTCCGTACGCTTCAACAAGGCTCTGTTGCTCCAACGACTTAAAGCTCAAAAGTTCCTTACTTACTGTTCATTGGTATAACATTTTTTTACTACACTTAATTGTCCACCGAAAGCGGTCAACGACCGTGGGCCTTCGAGTAGGAGTCGAGATAGGCTCCGAACGAAGTAACTTCTTGAGTCCCCTATGTGTTTGCATTTACTTTCCGCTGCGTATTTTACTCCGATAGTTTTTCGATTCATTTAAAATAGCCACGAGCGCTATTCACCCCCCCTCCCCCTCTAGCGCGATCTCAATCCAACAATTACTTGGGTAAGAAGTGGACTTTATGGATATAAGGATTTATAGAGGCTACAATAGGGACCGAGAGGAGAAATTGATTTTGTTCTCCCATTGAGCTTGAGCTTCCTATGTTCGCCCTGAATACCCAACTCAAGTTCATTAATAATAACTCATACCGCTAAAGAATTATTATTGCACTACCGCACCAATCCCAAATTACATTATGGGCTCCTTCTTATTATGAGTGCATTAATCTCCCTGTGTTTAAGATATCGAATGTCCACTAATTAAATGAGTTACTGACAACTCACTTAATTAATATCTAGCCCCAAGAGTAGTACCACTCAACTTCATTGTCATGCCAGACTAAGTCCACTTGCAGGGTTTACATGACAATCCTTATGAGCTCCTCAAGGGGACATCATCAACCTAGATTACTAGGACACAGTTTCCTCCTATAATCAACAACACACCATATAAATAATATTATTTCCCAACTTATCGGGCCTATTGATTTAATGAACTAAATCTCACCCATTGATAAATCAAAAAAATAAATAGTATGTGCTTGTTATTATATCGGGACTAAGAGTACACGCATCCATAATAACAGAGGTTTTGTTCTTTTATGTAGTCGGTATAAAAAGAAACAACCTCAAATGGTTCTACTCAATACACAAATAGTGTACTAGTGTAATTTTATAGTTAAGATAAACTAATACCAAATTACATTACAACCACTCCAATGGGTTGGCCCATTCCATCTTGGTTGTGAGCTACTATTTATAATTTATAAAGAACTGATAACATGATCTTCTGTGTCACACCAAATACCATATTATCTACAATATAAATTAAATGGACAACTGCATTTAACATAAATATAGATATTTGACCAATGCGATTCTTATTTCAAAATAAATGTTCATACAAAAAGCTAGGCTTTTAGTATACATCCCAATAGGTTATGCCTTTCTGATACACCATTATATTGTGGCGTATAAGGAGGAGTCCATTGAGACAATATACTATTGTCCCTTAGATAATCTTGTAATTCTTGGCTTAAATACTCACCACCTTTATCAGATCAAAGTATCTTAATACTTTTACCAAGTTGTTTCTCTACTTCATTTCTGAATTCTTTAAATTTTTCAAAGGATTTAGACTTATATTTCATTAGATATGCATACCTATAACGAGAGTGACCATCAATACAATTAATGAAGTAGCTATAATCTCCTTGTGCGTGAGTTGACATTGGTCCACATACATCGATATGTATGAACCCAAGTAACTCATCAACTCGTTCACCCTTTTCAAAAAAAAAGGTAACTTTGTTATATTTCCTTTTAAACATCAATCGCATGTATCAAATGTATCTAATTCAAATAATTTGAGAACTACAATCTTTTACAATTTGAACATGTATTTCTTGCTTATATAGCTAAGTCAACAATGCCACAAGTAAGAGGTTAATTGATTATCTATTCAAGCACATTTATTTCTCATTTCGATATTGAATATATCACTAGATATATCTAATGCGTAGATATCATTGCATAAAGTTACAGTGCCAAAAAGAATGTCATTCATAGTTATATAACAACAATTGTTACTAAAAGTTAAATGGAAACCCTTGTTATTTAAGAAAGAAATAGAAACAATGTTCTTTATTAATGTAAGAATAAAATAACAATTATCTAATTCTAAGATAAGTTCACTAGGAAGCTTTAACAAGTATGTTCTGATGGCGACTGCAGCAACCTTTGCTCCATTCCCAACTCCCAGACTTGATTCTCCCTTGATGAGTCTTCTGTTATTCCTTAGCCCCTGTATGTCATTATATATATATAACCCACACCCAGTATCCAATACCCAGTGTCTGAAGAAATAGCTTAATAATCAATAACGAAAATACGTGAAGAGGATGGGGCATAGGATGCATTTCTTCTTCACGGACTCAAGATAAATCTTACAGTTTCTTCGCCAATGCCCCATCTTGTCACAATGATGGCATGGGCCCTTTTGTCCTGGTTCAACTATCTTAGCCTTTTTGCTCTTCCCCTTAGCCTAATATTTTGGCTCCCTCTCAGAATCTTTCTTAAAAGAGTTTACTAACATCACAGTTTTTTGTTCATCTTTAATAGAAAGCTCAACAGTCTTGAGCATATTAATCATCTCGGGAATGGTCGATTCTAAATTATTCATCTGATAGTTCATCACAAGTTATGAATAACTTTTTAGTAAACTATGTAGAATTAAGTCAATACTTAACTTATGATCCATCACAAAATCTAGTAATGTTAAATGCTCTATGTAGTTATTCATCTTTAATACAAATTGTACTACAAACAAACCCTCCTGCATCTTTAAGTAAAAGAGAAGATTTGGAGACCTCAAACTTTTTGGATCTAGCTTGCTCATCAAATAGCTCACAAAGACGATAGACAATATCATAAGCATCCAAATGCTCATGCTGTTTCTATAGTTTAGGAGTCATAGTGGCTAGTATGATGCAACTTATAAGTACAAAATCATCTGTATATTTCTGATGGGATAACAATTGGTCCACAGTTACATCAGCGTCAAAACTTGTGGGAAGAGGCTCATTAATGATATAAGTTGGCTTCTTAACTTTGAGAACAATTCTCAAACTTTAAAACCAGTCTAAGAAGGTTGGCCAGTTAGTTTGTCCGAGTCCAAAATCGAATGTAGATTAATAGAAGTCATAATTAAAAAATTAACCTAAAAATGAAAAAAAATGAGAATGTATTAGAAACATGATTTTATTTATGTAAACAATTTGCATGTATAAAAGCCCGCTTATTTATTAATTTAAATACCCTTATTTTGAATTCAGGAGATGGTAGGTTTTCTCCAAGTAGGCTGATATTTACTATAGATAAGAACAACCTTAACATTGGCCACCAAGTCATTCTTAGCTATAGCGGTAGGTAATAAGTTTATCGATTGCATATCACTTATACACAACTATCACATTATGCTTATAACTAATTGATTTACGCATAAACATTGGGTTGTTAACACATTAATAAGTATACTTCAAATGTATATCACCCAACTTTACCTCTATCCACATTGATCATGGCTTTGTCACAACAAATCAACGCTTCAAGTTTAAAACCAACCCATTTATCATGAGATTGCATCTCTATGGTTTGAACATATTTAATTTCAAGTTGAGCTTGACTTTGGCCAACAACTCAAATAAGAACTTAAACTCTGATTCTTACCATATTAACGAAAGATGTAGGTTTTAATATTGTGTAAGGGATTTTGTCTTATCTACATCATGCAAATATTCTATTTACATGATATTACATGCATGATATAAATGATGACATGACACGTCATACGCATGACATAGCATGACACATCACACATACAACAAGATCTAATCACATCGCACACATGGCAAAATCTATTCATGTCATAATTAATATATCTACATGGCATAGAATATGGCATGAACATGGCAGAAATTTAAATATATTTTAAATCTATTTAGGAAATAAAAATATTTTATAATTATATTTTAGAAATAAAAATATGTTATAAATGTAATTTTAATAAATCAAGATTTATCTAATCAAATTAGGAAACTAATTTCCAAATTTAATAAACATATCTTATTTACAATCTTTCTATCAATCAAGAATCTTTAATTATTTTATAAATAAATTTACAAAGTAATTTCCAAACCATTTAGAAAATGAATAAATAATTAATATTTCTTAATTTATTATAAAATAATTCAAATCTAGATTTTTTATGATTTTCTAAATATTTCCAAATTTGATATTTCCTAATAATTTAAGAAATTTTCTAAAAATAGAATATTTTAATAAATCAAAAAATCCTAGAAAAGACAATTTCTATCATTTAATTCAGAATATCTCAAATCTGAATTTTTATATAATTTCAAAATCTTTTCTAACAAATTAGAAAATTTTCTAAAAATAAAATATTTCTTAAAATTCTAGAAAATTTTAGAAATGATAATTTCTAAATTTATAGAATATTTCTAAATTACTTTTCTAAAATTATTTTAGAAACTCTCCAAAATTGAAATTTCCTAATAATTTAGGAAACTTTTAAAAATTAAAAATTCTTAATAATTCTAGAAAAAACTCCTAAAAATTAATTACAACACTAATTACGAACCGTCAAATAATTTTATGATCATGTTGAAGCACGATAGGGCTCTGATAGCACTAATGGGATATGTCCGAGGTAATGTGTACTAAAAATACATTTCGTAAACATGCACAACGAAAGACTTAACGATAAATAAATTAATTTATTACATCACACACACTACATGCATGCAAGATACAATCACGCAGATAAGATCATATAACAATTATTTTAGGTATTCCTTACGGATGGCCTGTAACGAGAAGGACATCTACCTTTGTGATGTTATCTAACCTTGCCTCTCTTTGTATCCACGCCGAGCTCTTCAAGATAGTTTCAAGAGAACAAACTTTGCCTTCGGAAAGTACTAGTGACGAGAGAAGGAGAAATATTAAGAAGAGGAAGAAGAAGCAAAAGGAAGATCTTCTTCCTTTGGGTGGCTCACGGAAACAAGAGGAGAACCTCTTGTTGTGGCCGACGACAAGAGAGAGGGAGAGGGAGAGGGAGGTATTGGGTTTAGATTTTTAAAATCTGATCAAGCCAATAATGAATTTTCTATTAATTCTCTCTTAACCATATTAATATATAGTCCTCTTTAATGAGTTGGATTAGAAAGCCCAAATCTAGCCTATTACGTCTTAACTAAAAATTAGCTCATTAACCCCATGGTTTGATATACAACCAAATCAAATTAATTCAAGGCTAAACCAAATTGGTTTATGACTAAACCAAATAGGGTCCATCTCTTTCATAAGAGATGTAGCCTATTCACGCTTCCATTCCGACAAATATTTCCATATTTGTCTTATGTATGGTCCAACCAAACATTTATCTCTTGATCTGAGAATTTTATTCTCTAACTTATTTTACGTCTTTTAGAGACTCGTAGTACATGTGACCCAATAAGTTTCTGATTTATCTTGGTTGTCCATAATTAACCACTTAATTATGAAATGATTATGTGTGGTACTTAGTAGTACATCATGATTCCCAATTAACCAAAAATTATAGTTGATCTCAGAACTAATTCTGAACTCTTCAGCAGCTACAGTGAGTCATGAATCGTTCCTTTCCCTCGTCTTATACCCACTTGGTTCAGAACATTATCTATGGGTCTGCCCCCACTAGGCTAACTTCATCACACCTACCTCATGTAATACTTTCTCATTTTGTAGATTCAAATTACTCGTACATGCGTACAAAAGTCTCATACTCTTAACATGTGATAATTTAGCCAAAGACTTTGAGTAATAATCCTAATGAGTGGTCATATGGTATATGTCTCCCTATAAGGAGCGTGAATTCTCTGTGGACTATCTAAACACCTTCGGACACTTTGACTTATACTCAATCATCTCAAGTCAACACCTCCAAATGATGCTTGCTTAAAATGTCGAAGTATAAGTCTTCATGATTAAGATGAGTTGCATACCTTAAGTCAAAGAAAACTTGCACTCGAGCTGTAATAAGAACTTCACAGACATATCCATATATGTAGAGAATCATATGAAGTTTTATAGCAAGTCACTTCAATGAACTAGTTACCATAACTGGCATCCATGTTTAAATCTTAACATCCTAATGTCTCGAGCTAGTGAGAAATAGCTGCTTGGGCAAACCAAGGAGTATAACCCATGCTAGTCTTACAGAATTGATGATGCCAAAATGCACCAATTTGATGACTAGAGAAATTCCAATACATTCTTAATTATACATTTAGAGACAATCACAAGTTATGATCCAATAACAAATTCTCTCATGCTATGAATTGTATTATAGACATTTAGTAAATGAGTTTAAGACTATTTAAACATATAATATATACTCAAATAATGAATATCTATTTATTAAATAAATAGTAAAACTATAAGGTGATTATCTTAAGATATCCCGCAAAATCTAATAGTTGATGCATATGCATCGAGAGGAGAAATATTCTCACTTAGTGCTATTTTAATCAATGATTTTCCTTCATATGGGATCATGTCAGGTTGTGTTGTGAAAGTATATCATGCATGTCTAATATGTGGTGAAGAAATATATTCAACAAGGTTGAAACATAGTAGAAAATTTTCATAAGCATACCATAGAAGGTTTCTTCCTAGAAGTCATCCTTATCGAAGGTAAAAAGAAAGCATTTAATGGAAACCAAGAGTTTAACCTCACACCAAAACCATTAACTAGCATGAAGTTTTAGAAAAAGTTGAAAGAATTATTTACCATTTGAGAAAATGAGTGGGAAGCTCCAGTTAAAAGAGGGTAATGAAAAATTATGCAGAAAAAAGAAATCTATATTCTTTGAACTTGAGTATTAGAAACATCTACATGTTCGACATGTTCTTGATGTGATGCATATTGAAAAAAAAGTGTTTGTGAAAGTCTCATTGTACGTTACTTGACATTTCAGGAAACTAAAGGATGGAATATATAAGGAACTAGGGCGCTAAACACGCGAAAGGCATCATTTAGATATATAAGCAATGAGTGGCATCTAGCAAGGCATCATTGCTACCCAAGTGACAAGAATGTCGAGATCCGACTTAACCTTTTCGTGGCTATTATCTTGTATGACTCAATCCTTCTATCCTTAATATCTAGATTAATCAATGAGGCATAGAGCGTGGCACCCTCTTATCAATCTTTGTGTTTCTTGATCTCGAAGTAGACACACTCAATCAAATAAGCTCAATATCACATATTGACTTATTTAAGCATGTTATACATTCTTGTATCCTACTAATCAAGGGGCTAACAGATATCACTTCCGTTATATGGATGGGATAAATCCCATATACATTACTCACATCCCTCCGCATAACTTATTGCATATCCAATGATCAACTTTATGGTCCACCCTATTATGAGTGATGTTTGTCGATATCAAAGTATACAACTCCTTATGTAGGGAACCGTAGTGACTTCAGGTCTAAGGACTATTCATAATAATAGTCACATGAGAATGTTTATGACACTAATAAAATGATCCATGAAACATTTTCTGGTGGGCCATTCAATATATATTCTCTAATATATACTATTATGTTAACCTGATATCTCATATCCATGACTTATGAGATTAAGTCATCTGTTGACCTACATGCTAGGTTCAATATATTAATATTGTCCTTGCATATTAATGCTTGACTAGGAATAGTTAAGAGTAGTATTCTATGTATATCTACAATATCTCTCTATCAATTCATCCAATTGATATGTTGTAGATTAGAACCTTCTACTCTAGAACATTATTATACTTATTCATTTGGTACTGAATTGAAGTAAATATAATAACCAGCTTTGCCTTTATTAATAATGAAATATGATACAAAAGGAGCCCTTTATAATCATCTTATAATTAGTACTAGGATTAATGCTAACAATCTCCCACTAGCACTAATATCAATCAGTGAAATATCTAATACCCAGTGACTTAGTATGACTATCATGCTTCTCCTATGCCAAAGCCTTGGTCAAGGTCACTAGATGCCAAAGATGTTAGCATCGGTCGGTACTATGAATATCCTCACATCTTATCTATCAACAATCTCTCGAATGAGATGGAACCGCTGTAGTATCTAATACCCAGCACCACCATTTAAACAAAATACATACCCTAACTGTGATCTATTATCATCTTTGTTAGTTTAGAAGATAGCATTAGTGTAACCGTTTACAGCAAGCTCTTCATCGCCTCTAAAAATCAAGAAATAATCTTTAGTCCTTCTCAAGTACTTAAGAATATTCTTGACTGCTATCCAGTGACCTTCACTTGGATCTGACGTATCTGCTCGTCATGCTTAACGCATATGAGACATCTGGGTGAGTACAAAGCATAGCGTACATGATAGACCCTATAGCATATGCATAAGGAATTTGATCCATACGATCTCTTTCTTCCTTAGAAGAGGGGCATTGAGTCTTTGAAAGACTCACACCATGTGACATTGGTAGAAATCCCTTCTTAGAATTCTGCATGGCGAAACAATTAAGCACCTTGTTAATATATGTACTCTGACTTACACCAAGCAATCTCGTAGATCTATCTCTATAGATCTTGATGCCTAAAATGTAGGTTGCTTTACCTAAGTCTTTCATTGAAAAATAATTTCCAAGCCAAGTCTTCACTGACTGAAGAGTAGGGATATCATTTCCAATGAGCAGTATGTCATCTACATATAATACGAGAAAGATGACTGTGCTCTCACTAACCTTCTTGTGGACACAAGGTTCATATTCATTCTTAATAAACTAAATATTTTGAATGCATCATCAAATCAAAGATTCCAACATCTAAAATTTTGCTTCAATCCATAAATAGATCTTCATAAATTTAAAATATCGGGAAAAAAAAAGCCCAACAATAATTAGGGGATTTTCTAAATTTTTTAGAAATTTTTCTGGAAATTTTTGGAGACCGTATAGACGAGTTTACGGGGATAAAAATGGGGCCCGGGGAAAGACTATTTAGGCTACCCATTTAAGTGAGGAAATGTTATTTATAAATACATTTTCTTTTCTATTTCTTATTTCCTTCTCCCCCGCCAAACCCATGCGCCGACGACGAACATTCTTCTCCCGATCTTCTACCCTAACCGCCACGAGAGCACCGCCGGCTCCTCCTCTCGGCCAATCTATCCTCACCGGCCGACGAGAGCCAAGGATAAAGCCCTGTCGCCAGCCACACACCGAGCCTTAGGTCTTTCTCTCTCGGCGCCGGTTGCTTCTTCCTCCGGTACCGGAGCCGTGGCCGAGGGACGTGCTTCTCCTCCCTTGCCGGTGCTCTCGGTTTTCCCTCTGCCTCCTCGCCTCCTCGCCACGGAGATCTTCCTCCGCTGATTCTTCCTCCTCATCCATTCGGAGCCGCGCGCCGATCACCGGCCACCGGAGCACAGTGCTGATCGTCGGCTGACAACGTGCCCTAATGCTGGTACAGATTCATCACCTTCACTCTCGAGCCGTGCCCTAGCTTTGATGGAGGTGGACGAGCCCTAGATTTGATCTCTGTGCTTTGTCCAGTTTTGGTGAGGAGGATCACTACCGGAGCAGTGGTTGAAGGCTCTGATCTATCCACTCCCTTCTCTGGATTTGAAGAGCAGCCACCAAGTTTTCTCCGCGCATAGGAGGTTACGATCCAATTTACAGAACTGGTATTTTATTGAATGTTGTCCAGCAAGTATTGATTTGTGGTATTTGGTATAAGGGCAGGAGCTGCACTTAATTTGACTTCAGTTGTAACCTCCAGCAGCACTTCGAGTTATCAAGGGTGTTTCTTACTTGGGGTAAGTCGTTAGCATAAAGGTTATGGATTTAAGGTTAGGGTTTAAATTCTCAGAAATATATATATATATATATATATATATATATATATATATATATATATATATATATATATATATATATATATATATATGTATTGATTTCGACTTGTAGGTCAATGGCTTCATCCAGCTTTCGGTCACAATAATCTCAAGTCAACAGTGGAGAATCCAAAATTTGAGTGAGTTTTTGGATTAAGGTAAATGCATTGATGTTAGTGTGAAAAGGATTACATGGTTAAATGTTATTCATCTTGCTCGTTAGGTTTAAACAGATGATGGACTAATTAGGGTTAAAGAAATGAACCCTAGTTAACTGTTGGATTTAGTTTAGGTAGACAAGTGGTTATGTTGATTAGGATTTTCCCTAATTTAGTCTCGTGGATTTTATTTAGCTATTTAAATTCTTATGAGTGTTAGCTAAATAAAAATATATATTGATTGACACAGGACCTTGACGCGAGACGATATCTCAACGTCAGATTTGGACCGAATATGATCCTTCCTATTGGAGGCGGGTACCTCTTGACTTATCTTTTATGATATTGTCATTTGGATATGCATAGTATTTTATAGCTACAAGCAATAATCATGATTGCCTTTGGTATGTCACGGTTTGATACCCATAGCATGTTCTGTTTTGTCGCTTGTTAGGTATCCATGTTTATACCACGTGATTATTGCCATGAGTACCTTAGTTCCTAGAGTAAGTGACATACCATGCTTATTGAGTTTTAGGACTAGATTCTGGATTTTTATTTCTGGCATGTGTATCTAGATTATCTGATACCTAGGTTTTTATACCATACCTGGCTTGTGTACCTCTATTTGTATATCGTATCTGATTTGTGTACCTAGATCTTTTTTCTTTGATCTGTGCATATTGTTGGTACATATGTTATGGAGGGGGATATGTATAGGATCTAGGTTGTTATACCATAGAGGACCAGTATACCCTAGATCCGTGAATTTGACTTACTGATATTGTGGTACCCATATTATATATATATGGATTTTTCTATGATGATCAGGATATTGTCATGCATCATGATTGCATTCTGTGCGATGGTCGACTCCATTATTGTCGAGCACATCGCCAGTTACATGGATCTGCACACACCACCACTCATGGGTTAGTGGTCGATTCAGGCAGAGTGTGTTGCAGCAGGGACTTTGTTTGGCTCCATTGGTCCGCTCATGGGTAGTGTGACACAGCGTGATAGCTGGCAGAGATTCCTCCCCGTCATCGTGTACCGGGAGATGAGAGCATTGCGCTCCCCCATTTATGATTTGGGGTAGGAGGATAGGTGTACTCCGACAGCATCCCGTCCACTCGGTCACTCATCAGGAGCAGTGACGACAGAGTGCACGGTTGTCACAGCCCTACTCACTCGGTCTCACCATTTATATGTGAGATGACTGACTGGCGTCAGGGGTGACTAGGACGCATCATTGGCATCATACGCATTGATGCATTTATTTCTTGTGATTGTGTTTACTGCATTTGTTTGCTGCATTTTGGTTGGATGCATATGTTTGACATGCATACAGGATTTAGGACACTTTCAGTTTGATGACCCTTTTGTTCTGGATAGGAGTTCCTGGTGAGTACAGCTTCCTCAGTTACCTTTTAGTTTTGCATCTTTCCTATATATATGATTAGGAAGCTGTATTCCATGTTTTTTCTGTTAGATATATCTTACTAGGCATGTCTATTGGTATTCGCTGAGTTGTTGAACTCACCCCCGTGGACTCTATATTTTTCAGGTACCAGATTGTTTATGGAGTCGCTTGGAGTATCCTGCCTGCTGATCCCCACATCACATCAGAAGACATGTCTCCGCCTTCTTGTTTATTTTATCTTAGTATATGATATGTGTGTGTTTGGCTTGGTGTGTTCCAGTTTTGTTTTCGGAGTATTGTGTCGTTGTGTGGTGTAAGCCTAGCCGGCTAGCAGTGTGTTGTTTTGTTTTGTATGAGCTTGTTTTTATGTATTTCTGCTGTGTTGGTTTTGGTTTCAGCCAAGTGGTCTGATAAAAATATATATAACTGCGTGGTTGTTGTTATGTTTGTCCAGCCGTGTAGGCTGAGATTATTAACTGTGTGGTTGTGTATATATTCCAACTGCATGTGGCTGATGTATATTGTGTTTGTAGAAATGCTTCAGATTGTCACCCGTACAAGGGAGGTGCTGCCGAAATTTCTTCGGACAGGGACACCCCCGGGGCAAGACAATTTAGTGGTATCAGAGCATGTATACGATACTTGCTATGTGTTTAGGATTTTTGAGATTTATCTGATACCAATTTATTTGGTATGAGAGCGCAGTTTATAGGTCGTATTTCCTGTGTTTTTGGATTTTGTGTTTTAGTTTTCTTGATGTGACTTTTCGGGTTTTGGGACCTGGCAGCGGCAGGACATCTCCAAGCTATAGGAGGTATGTCGGTATACTGTTATCATATACTTCTGTTAGTGTATGCATAGTTGACCATGATAGTTATGACATGTATTAGCACTTTTTATTTAGTACCTGTCTGGTTGTTGTAGCACATATTATGTGTGATAGGTTAGCCACTGATCTTGATCAACCTTAATAGAGATTAAGGAATATAGTCTCTGATAATTTTTCATATCATACCATTAGTAGTATTAGCTTCTATTACTACTAGTTGATTAGCATATTGAGGCACATACCAGCCTCTGCTAGTATTAGCTTGGTAGTGGATAGTATCTATATCTTCATGTTGACCTAGCCAATAGTATACCATTTTATCTTAATTAATTACATCAGTAGATAATTGATTTACTCTTGTTAGATTGGTCAGTGGAAGACTGACTTACGCTTGTCGACTTGGGTAGTCGTAGATTGATATACCTTAGTAGCTTATGGAGGGTTAAGGCATTCTTGATTAGTTAGTAGATGACCAATTTAGCTTTATTGGTCCGATCTGAATCTTTGGGTTGTTTGTGCTTAGTTTGGTATGTAGAGCACATTTGAATACATGTTTTGTACTGATGTGGACAAGATTGAGTTGATCGTATATAATTGTCGATTTTGGTCAGTCTATAGAGGATCGATGTATCATATTCTATGGGTACTTTAATTTTAGATGGTATGTATCTAGTTGGATAACTTAGAAGGTGACCCTGCCGTTTCGGAATGTCAGGTTGATTGGGTCAAATATGTTGATTATTCCTATCTTTGTTTCGTGTACATATGATTGTTATGAGTTGAAGGAGTTCTATGATGGATAGTTCATTTGTAGATAGTGTGGGTATTCCCATCTAGATATGGTTATTGTAGGTTCCTTGTGGATTATAGCTATTTAGTTAGTTGTACGTGCCTGATTGACATATTGGAGGTATCTTATCGATTTAAATCTGTGTCGTGGTATGTGCACATGGGTGTGAGTGTCATGTTGGAAGTATCTTGTCGACTACATCGGTGTTGTGATATGTACATATGTGTTTGGTGTGGTATCTGAGGTATCTTGTTGATTATGTGTGATTTGTGAATGCACCTGGGTTTAGTATGCCTTATTGGAAGTATATGTTGATTATACTCTTGGCATATGTGTATATTTGTCATGTGAGTGTTGTTAAAGGGGTATTGTTGATTTTACCTACGATGATATATGCACACGGGTTCGATATACATTGTTGGAGGTATCATGGTGATTTATACTTATGATGTGAGTATATTTGGTGTGTACTAATTGGAGGATTATGTCAATCATACATATATTGTGTGTGCACGTGTCAGATGTATGGTTGGTAGCATCATGATGATTCTACCTATGTTAAATGTAGAATGTTAAATGTCTATATTATGATATTGATTGTTTTACCCTGTCAACTAATTCTCCCATTAGTGAGTGACCGACCCACTAGGAGGATGATAGAGTTGACTATGGATTTGATTTGCTTACTGGGTGGTTATACCCTAGGTTACCCACAGTGATCTGTGGTAGAGAGATCTCGTGCAGTCTCTAGCTAGATAGTTAGGTGCTTTGGGCACTTATGTATTGTTGTGGTAGAGCGTAGCTCCCACATGTTATGGATCGTTTGTGGTAGAGCGTAGCTCCCACATATTCTGGATTGTTGTGGTAGAGCGTAGCTCCCACATATTTAGGAATTGTTTTGTGGTGGAGCGTTGCTCCCACATATTGCGGATTGCTTGTAGCGGAGCATTGCTTCCATGTTTATTGTAGATACATATTTCGGATTATTTGTGGTGGAGCGTTGCTCCCACATATGGAGGATTTCTTGTGGTACAGCGTTGCTCCCACATATATGGTATTTCGTGTGATGGAGCGTTGCTCTCACACTGGAGGATATATTCTTTGGTGATTTATATCATTGGTGATCAGATCTATTTATTGTTGAGGATCTTATAATTAGGAATGTCTGTGATACGGACATTATGTGTCTTGGTTTTACCATTATGGCTTGCGGTGCCCTAGATGTTAGCATGGACTCGATGATTTGGGTATCCCTAGGATGTTTGGATCAGTTCCCATTGTCTTGTTGACGATGTTGTGATCTATTTCGGATCTAAGGTGAGTCACGTACACCATCTTCGCATAGTTCTAGAGATGTTTTTACGGAAACATCTATATGTGAAGATCAGTAGTGCGTATTTTGGTAGTCTCCTGTGAGATGTTTGAGACACACGGTCACCAGTAGGAGTATACCGTGGTTCCACAGGAAATAGAGGTTGTTACCAGTTGGGAGTTGTCATAGTTAATAGATGAAACTCGCAACTCCCTTTTGTCGAGCTAGTTATTACCGGAGGCTCGTTGGGGGTTTTCCACGCGTTGCTATGCCACTTACACCCCTGACCGGGAAAGGCGTGAAGTTCACTTGGACTGAGGATTGCGAGACCAGCTTCCAGGAGCTGAAGCGGAGATTAGTGTCGGCTATGATTTTTGGTTTTACCTTCTGGAGAGGACGGATTCGTGCTCTATACTGATACATCTCTACAGGGTTGTGCGCTGTTTTGCTGCAGCACGGCAGGGTAGTCTCCTACTTCTCGGCGGTTGAAGGAGCATGAGGAGAACTACCCAGTACATGACTTGTGACTGACTGTCATTATTTTTGCCTTGAAGATTTGGCAGCTTTATCTATACGGTGTTACATTTGAGATTCTCACTGACCATAAGAGTGTCAAATATATATTTACTCAGAAAGAAACTTAATCTCCGACAGAGGAGATGGATAGAGTTTCGAAAGGATTATGAATGTACGATTAACTATCACCAGGGGAAAGCTAATGTGGTTGCCGATGCACTCAGCCGGAAGTCCAGAGGGACTTTAGGACGCCACCGAGTTGTGGTTACGGACTTGATTCAGGGATTCTCTGAAATGGTCCTTGAGGAGCAGGGACGGACAGAGCAGGGTATTTTGGTTACCATAGTTGCTCAATCCTCGATCAGGGTGAGGATACAGGAGGCTCAATGCTCTCGATTTACGATCCACCCACTTGGGACCCGCATGTATCGAGATTTGAGGCGTTCCTATTGGTGGAACGACATGAAGAAAGACATCGCGGAGTTTGTAGCTAGATGTCTTGTCTGTCAGCAGGTGATGGTAGAGCACCAGATACCTGCCGGATTATTTTAGCAGATTCCTATTCCTGGGTGGAAATGAGAACATATTACCATGGACTTTGTGGTGAGTCTGCCTAGGACACGACGAGGCTATGACGCAATTTGGGTAATCGTTGATCGATTAACCAAATCCGCGCATTTCTTAGTGATCTGGAAGACTGATTCCCTGGATCGATTGGCAGATCTGTATTGCGAGAGATCATCAGATTACGTGGTATCCCTTTGACTATTATTTCGGATAGAGACCCCGGTTCACGTCTCGTTTCTGGCAGAGTCGGCAGCAGGTCTTGGGCACTTAGCTCCGTTTCAGTACAGTTTCCATCCGCGGACAGATGGATGGTTAGAGCGGACCATTCAGACTCTAGAGGACTTGCTGAGGTCTTGTGTATTGGATTTTGGAGGCAGTTGGGAGGACCATTTGCCATGGGTAGAGTTCGCCTACAACAACGGTTTACATTCGGCTATCCGGATGCCACCGTTTGAAGCGTAGTAGGGTAGGCCTTGTCGGACACCCACCTTCCGGGATGAGGTTGGGGAGATCCAGTTGTTGGGACCTCATAGAGCTCAGTATGAGGCATAGTTGGTCCGTACTATTAGACAGAGAATGCCAGAGGCACAGGACTACCAGAAGAGTTATGCTGACCGGAGTCGGAGATTTTTAAAGTTCTCCATTTGCGACCATGTATTTTTGCGAGTTTCACCCATGAAAGGGGTGAAGAGATTGGCCTTAGAGGTAAGCCAACTCCGCGATACATTGGACCTTTCTAGATCTTAGAGAGGATTGGAGCGGTAGCTGACTGGCTAGCACTACCACCGTCCTTGGTAGGCATGTACGATGTGTTCTACTTGTCTATGTTGAGGAGATACCTACTCGACCCGACACATGCGCTGACAGATATCTCAATTCGGTTCAGCTCGACATCACTTATGAGGAGATTTCGGTACGGATTCTGGACCGGAAAGAGCGTCAGTTGTGGAACAAGATGATCCTACAAGTTAAAGTCGGATGGCAGTATCATACGGACGAGGACGCTACTTGGGAGTTCGAGGATACTATCCGAGCTCGATACCCCAATCTTTTCACTTGAGGTATGTGATTTAATTTACTGTTCAACATTTATACTACTTACCTGTTGTTAGTATTTGCTGATGGTAGATAACGAAATTTGGGGACCATATTTTTATTAATAGGGGAGAATGTAAAATATCGGAAAAAAAAAGCCCAACAATAATAAGGGGTATTTTTTGAAATTTTTACAAATTTTTCTGGAATTTTTCGGAGACCGTATAGACGAGTTTACGGGGATAAAAACGGGGCCCGGGGAAAGCCTATTTAGGCTACCCATTTAAGTGAGGAAATGTTATCTATAAATACATTTTCTTTTCTATTTCTTATTTCCTTCACCCCAGCCGAACCCATGCGCCGACGCCGAACATTCTTCTCCCGATCTTCTGCCCTAACCGCCACGAGAGCACCGCCGGCTCCTCCTCTCGGCCAATCTATCCTCGCCGGCCGACGAGAGCCAAGGATAAAGCCTTGTCGCCGGCCACACACCGAGCCCTAGGTCTTTCTCTCTCGGCGCCGGTTGCTTCTTCCTCCGGTACTGGAGCCTTGGCTGAGGAATGTGCTTCTCCTCCCTTGCCGGTGCTCTCGGTTTTCCCCCTTCCTCATCGCCTCCTCACCACAGAGATCTTCCTCCGCCGATTCTTCCTCCTCATCCATTCGGAGCCGCGCGCCGATCACCGGCCACGGGAGCCCAGTGTTGATCGTCGGCTGACAACGTGCCCTAATGCTGGTATAGATTCATCACCTTCACATTCGAGCCGTGCCCTAGCTTTGATGGAGGTGGACGAGCCCTAGATTCGATCTCTGTGCTTTGTCCAGTTTTGGTGAGGAGGATCACTACCGGAGCAGTGGTTGAAGGCTCCGATCTATCCACTCCTTTCTCTGGATTTGAAGAGCAGCCACCAGGTTTTCTCCGCGCATAGGCGGTTACGATCCAATTTACAAAACTGGTATTTTGTTGAATGTTGTCCAACAAGTATTGATTTGTGGTATAAGGGCCGGAGCTACACTTAATTTGACTTCAGTTGTAACCTCCAGCAGCACTTCGAGTTGTCAAGGGTGTTTCTTACTTGGGGTAAGTCGTTAGCATAAAGGTTATGGATTTAAGGTTAGGGTTTAAATTCTCAGAAATATATATATATATTGATTTCGACTTGTAGGTCAATGGCTTCATCCAGCTTTCAGTCACAATAATCTCAAGTCAACAATGGAGAATCCAAAATTTGAGTGAGTTTTTGGATTAAGGTAAATGCATTGATGTTAGTGTGAAAAGCATTACATGGTTAAATGTTATTCATCTTGCTCGTTAGGTTTAAACAGATGATGGACTAATTAGGGTTAAAGTAATGAACCCTAGTTAACTGTTGGATTTAGTTTAGGTAGACAAGTGGTTATGTTGATTAGGGTTTTCCCTAATTTAGTCTCGTGGATTTTATTTGGCTATTTAAATTCTTATGAGTGTTAGTTAAATAGAAATATATATTGATTGACACAGGACCTTGACGCGAGACGATATCTCAACGTCAGATTTGGATTGGATACGATCCTTCCTATTGGAGGCGGGTACCTCTTGACTTATCTTTAATGATATTGTCATTTGGATATGCATAGTATTTTATAGCTACAAGCAATAATCATGATTGCCTTTAGTATGTCACGGTTTGATACCCATAGCATGTTTTGTTTTGTCGCTTGTTAGGTATCCATGTTTATACCACGTGATTATTGCCATGAGTACCTTAGTTCCTAGAATAAGTTACATACCATGCTTATTGAGTTTTAGGACTAGATTCTGGATTTTTATTTCTGGCATGTGTATCTAGATTATCTGATACCTAGGTTTTTATACCATACCTGGCTTGTGTACCTCTATTTGTATATCATATCTGATTTGTGTACCTAGAACCTTTTTCTTTAATCTGTGCATATTGTTGGTACATATGTTATGGAGGGGGATATATATAGGATCTAGGTTGTTATACCATAGAGGACCAGTATACCCTAGATCCGTGAATTTGACTTACTGATACTGTGGTACCCATATTATATATATATGTGGATTTTTCTATGATGATCAGGATATTGTCATGCATCATGATTGCATTCTGTGCGATAGTTGACTCCATTATTGTTGAGCACATCGCCAGTTACATGGATCTGCACACACCACCACTCATGGGTTAGTGGTCGATTCAGGCAGAGTGTGTTGCAGCAGGGACTTTGTTTGACTCCGTTGGTCCGCTCATGGGTAGTGTGACGCAGCGTGATAGCCGGTAGAGATTCCTCCCCATCATCGTGTACCGGGAGATGAGAGCATTGCGCTCCCCCATTTATGATTTGGGGCAGGAGGATAGGTGTACTCCGACAGCATCCCGTCCACTCGGTCACTCATCAGGAGCAGTGACGACAGAGTGCACGGTTGTCACAGCCCTACCCACTCGGTCTCATCATTTATATGTGAGATGATTGACTGGCGTCAGGGGTGACTAGGACGCATCATTAGCATCATATGCATTGATGCATTTATTTCTTGTGATTGTGTTTGTTGCATTTGTTTGCTGCATTTTGGTTGGATGCATATGTTTGACATGCATACAGGATTTAGGACACTTTCAGTTTGACGACCCTTTTGTTCTGGATAGGAGTTCCTGGTGAGTACAGCTTTCTCAGTTACCTTTTAGTTTTGCATCTTTCCTATATATATGATTAAGAAGCTGTATTCCATGTTTATTGCTGTTAGATATATCTTACTAGGCATGTCTATTGGTATTTGCTGAGTTGTTGAACTCACCCCCGTGGACTCTATATTTTTCAGGTACCAAATTGTTTATGGAGTTGCTTGGAGTATCCTGTCTGCTGATCCCCACATCACATCAGAAGACATGTCTCCGCCTTCTTGTTTATTTTATCTTGGTATATGATATGTGTGTTTTTGGCTTGGTGTGTTCCGGTTTTGTTTTCGGGGTATTGTGTCGTTATGTGGTGTAAGCCTAGCCGGCTAGCAATGTGTTGTTTTGTTTTGTATGAGCTTGTTTTTATGTATTTCTGCTGTGTTGGTTTTGGTTTCAGCCGATTGGGCTGATAAAAATATATATAACTGTGTGGTTGTTGTTATGTTTGTCCAGCCGTGTAGGCTGAGATTATTAACTGCGTGGTTGTGTATATATTCCAGCCGCATGTGGCTGATGTATATTGTGTCTGTAGAAATGCTTCAGATTGTCACCCGTACAAGGCAAACCTTTCCAGTATTCTTTGGATCTACAAAACCCTCTGGTTGTGTCATGTATACATCATCAAGGAGATTTTTGTTAAGAAATGTAGTTTTGACATCCATCTGCCATATCTCATCATCATAGTAAGGTATAATAGCTAGCATGATCTGAATGGACTCGAGCATCGCAACTGGTGAAAATGTTTCATCGTAGTCTATACCATGAATTTGCTTGAATCCTTTAGCTATCAATCTACCTTTACAGGTATGCATATGTCAATACATGTCAGTCTTCACCTTGAAGACCCACTTACACCCAATGGGTTTGATCCTTCAAGTGGATCAACCAAAGTCCATACTTGGTTAGTATACATGGATTTTATTTCGGATCTCATGGCCTCTAGCCATTTCTCAGAATCTGGGCCTTGTACAGCTTCCTGATAAGATATAGGCTCATTAAGACCACAAGCACTACATCACCATGGTCAGACAAGAGAAAAAAATATCTCTCAGGTTGACGACAGGTCCTATCAGATATGCATAGAACTTGTGCTACTTGAACAGGTTGTTGTTCCACAACTTCTTGCGGTGTAACAAAATCATGATCCATAACATTTTGTGGTACCTGTTCAGTTTCCATTAAGGCTTCGGTGCTAGTTTGTGTATCTCGAATTTCTTCAAGATCAACTTGACTTCCACTAGTTTTTCTAGAAATAAACTCCCTTTCTAGAAAGACACCATTTCTAGCAACAAACACTTTGCCTTGTGGGATTATTAAAGTAGTATCCTTTCGTTTTCGTGGGATATCCTACAAAGTAGCACTTGTCTGATTTGGGTCCTCGTTTATCTGAGACTTGTCATTGAACATAAGCCTCACAACCCTAAATCTTCATGAAAGATATTTTGGGACTCTTCCAGTCCATATCGTATATGGTGTCTTTATAGCGGCCTTAGATGAAACGCGGTTAAGTGTGAAAATGAGCGTCTCTAGAGCATATCCCCAGAAGGAAGTAGGAAGTTTTGTTTGAGTCATCATCGATCGTACCATATCTAATAAAGTATGATTTCTCCTTTCGATACACCATTCCATTGTGGTGTTCCAGGTGGAGTGAGTTAAGATATGATCCCACACTCAATGAGATGGTCATGAAATTATTGGCTAAGGTATTCCCCACCTCTATTTGATTGGAGCATCTTATTACTCTTGCCAAGTTGATTTTGTACTTTATTCTTGAATTCTTTAAACTTTTCAAAGGATTCATACTTGTGTCTCATTAGATACACATAGTCATACTTACTGAAATCATCAGTAAAAGTAATGAAGTAATGGTAGCCTCCTCTAGATGCTATTCTAAAAGGGCTGCATACATTTGTATGTATGAGTTCTAACAAGTCATTAGCTCTTTCGCTATGTCTACTAAATGGAGTCTTTGTCATCTTGCCTTGAAGACAAGATTCACATGCCTCATATGATTCAAAATCAAATGAGTCCAAAAGTCCATCCTTATGGAGTTGGGATATGCGAATCTCATTTATGTGACCCAAGCGATAATGCCATAGATATGTTTCATTCAAATCGTTAGACTTGAACCATTTGGTATTTATGTTAAGATGGTTGTCAAAATCTAGAATATTTCACTGAAATAAATGAAACAATATTTGTCCTTTATTACAAATGAGAATCTTTTCTTGTCCAAACAAGAAATAGAGATGATGTTCTTAGTTAAGGCAGGCACATAACAGCACTCTTCATGTTCTAAAACAAGCCTAGTGAACAAAGATAAGTAATATGTTCCTACAGTTATACCAGCAACTCTTGCGCCATTACTTACTCGTAGGTCCACTTCACCCTTTGTCAATGTTCTACTATTTCTCAGCCCCTGCATATTAGTACAAATGTGAGATGCACACCTGGTATCGAATACCCATGAAGAAGAAATAGATAGGTTGACTTCTATAATATTTATACCTGAGGCAGAAGTCTCACTTCTCTTCCGTTTTACTTCTTCTAGGTACAACTTGCAGTTCTGCTTCTAATGTCCATCTTCACCACAGTGGAAGCAGGTTCCTTCCTTAGCCACCCCATCTTTAGGTTTCAATGCATGAGCTTTGCCCTTGCCTTTGGCTTGCGTCTTACCCTTACCTTTGGGCTTCCATTTGCCTTTGCCCTTTGGCACCATTAAAATGATGCTAATATTTGCCTTCTTAAGGTTGAATTCAGTAGTTCTCAACAAGCTCAACATATCTCAGGCAATGGCTTGTCAATTTCATTCATGTTATAGTTTATGACAAATTGACTATAGCTTTTGGGCAATGACTATAGAATTAGGTTAGTGGCCAATTCTTGGCCTAGTGGAAATCCCAATCTTTGTAGGTTCTCCACATACTCGATCATTTTGAGCACATAAGGTGTTGGTTAGTCCTAAGAAAACGTACCAGTTCCACTGTACAAAATTTTTTGTACAAGTGTTGAACCTTTCCTTAAATAACCTATTGTGTTCTTTAGAAGTTAAATTATGAATCGCAGACGGAACTTAACATCATTGATTCCAAATTTAACTTATCTGTTCTTAATGGTTTAGATTTGAATTGCAAGCGGAACTTAACACTATTGATTCAAATCTACCTAAGTTATTAATTCCATAAATATTAATTTCCAAAATTGGCTTCTAGGACTGCATGGCGAGGCACATGGCCTTCTTGGATATGGGAGCAACCACCACCGCCTAGGCAAAGCCTTTTAAGGAAAGTTAATATTTATTTCCTTAAATAACTCTAGGTTAACCAAAAAGAACAATCGAATCACAAATTCGAAAAAAAAGAAAACACAAACTTGAAAAACAATTTCGATAAACTAGATCTAATTGCCTCTTGTATTTAGAATTCATACAAAGAAAATAAATAATATGATGTGGAAGAAATTACTAGTTATACCTTCTCTTTGTAAGCTAACGACCTCGAGATCTTCTGCCGTATTCCTCGCCTCGCCTTAGACGTCGTGTGGGTGACGATCCTCCAAGATGAACACCACCCAAAAGAGTCCTTCCTCTTCCTCTAGAATTCGACCACCACCACCACCAAGGAGAAGAGAGCAAAAGGGAAAAGAGAGAAGAAAGGGAGAGGGCCGGCCACACCAAGGTCTCCAAACAAGAGAATAAGAATTGTTATAACATAAGGCCTCTTCACCCCTTCTTTTATATTACTTGCCCAAGGCAAATAAGGGAATAATTTTTACAAAAATTAAAATCTTCCTCGAATTTTTCCTTTTCCCTTTTATTTTTCCTTTTCTTTCCTCTTGATTGAATCAATCATCAAAATTAATTAGATGATGATTTTATTATTTTAATATGACTGGCCACCTTGCTTGGGCACCAAGCAAGGTTGGTCGGCCCCCACAAGAGAAAGAAATAAATATTTTTTATATAAAATTTTACAAGAAAAAATCTTATAAAATTTTACAAGCTCTCTTTCCTAAAGTAAGAGTTAAAAAAGAAAAGTTCTAAAAATTAAAACCATGTTTTAAAATTTAAAACTTCTCTTATAAAATTTCCTTTTTTAACATGGTGATAGAAAATTTAAATTTTAAAACTTCTTTTCTTTTTTTTTCTTAAACCATGAGGATGGTTAAAAAAGGAAAGTTTTAAAATCTTTTAAACTCTCTATTTAAACATGTGGCCTAACTCAAATAAGGAAAGTTTTAAAAATTAAAATCTCTCTTTTAAAACTTATAGTTTTCTACAAAGAGAAGATTTTAAAAATTCAAAACAACCCTTCCTTTTTGAATTATTGTGGCCGGCCCCTTCATGCTTGGTCACCAAGCAAAGGGCCGACCCCAATAGGAGAGGATGTGGCCAACCCTTGCTTGGTCACCAAGCATTGGACCGGCCCACTTCTTGGACACTAAGAAGAGCCTTACATTTGGATGGACTTGAGGCTATAATGAGGCTACGACAGGGACCTAGAGGAGAAATTGGTTTTGGCCTTCCGATGAGCTTGAGTATCCCGTGCTCGGCCCGAACACACAACTCAAGTTCATCGATAACAACTCATTCCACTAGAGAGTTATTACCGCACTACCGCACCAATCCCAAATTACATTATGGGCTCCTTCTTATCATGAGTGTGTTAGTCTCCCTATGTTTAAGATTACGAATGTCCACTAATTAAGTAAGTTACTGACAACTCACTTAATTAATATCTAGCTCCAAGAGTAGTACCACTCAACTTTATTGTCATGTCGGACTAGGTCCACCTGCAGGGTTTAACATGGCAATCCTTATGAGTACCTCTTGGGGACATTCTCATCCTAGATAACTAGGACACAGATTCCTTCTATAATCAACAACACACACTATAGGTAATATCATTTCTCAACTTATCGGGCATATTGATTTATCGAGCTAGACCTCACCCTTTGATAAATCAAAGAAATAAAAATTAAATATATGTGCTTGTTATTATATTAGGATTAAGAGCACACACTTCCATAATAACTAAGGTTTAGTTCTTTCACTAAGTCAGTACAAAAAGAACTTATCTAAATGATCCTACTTAATACACTTAAAGTGTATCAGTGTAATTTATTAGTCAAGATAAACTAATACTTAATTACACTATGACTATTCTGATGGTTTGTTCCTTTCCATCTTAGTCGCGAGCAACTGTTTATAATTTATAGAGAACCGACAACATGATCTTCTGAGTGTGACACCACACTCCATGTTGTCTACTATATAAATTAATTGAACAATTACATTTAATAAATAAATACAGATATTGACCAATGTGATTCTTTTATTTCAACAAATAAATGTTTACAAAAACTAGGCTTTTAGTATACACTCTAACAATCTCCCACTTATACTAAAAGACTAAGCTGCCATATCTGTTGCCTTACATCTGATTCACATCCCCTCCATATGCCGATCAAAAGCTTTCACCGGAAGGGCCTTTGTGAAAGGATATGCCAGGTTATCTTCTGATGCAATCTTGGTGACGACAACTTCTCCTCGCTTGACGATGTCTCGTATCAGGTGGTACTTGCACTCTATATGTTTACTTGCTTTATGGGCACGTGGTTCCTTCGAGTTTGCAACTGCACCGCTATTATCACAATTAATTGTGATGATCTTGGGCAAACCAGGAATCACATCTAAATCCATTAGAAAGTTCCTGAGCCATACAACTTCTTTGGCTGCCTCAAAGGCTGCCACATACTCTGCTTCCATGGTTGAGTCTGAGACACATTTCTGCTTAACACTCCTCCATGCAATGGCTCTACCTCCTAGAGTAAACACATAACCTGACGTAGACTTACTATTGTCCCTATTTGATTGGAAATCCAAATCCGTGTAACCCACAGGGAGCAAATCGTCTGCTTGGTAGACTAGCATATAATCTCTAGTCCTTCTCAGGTACTTTAATATATGCTTTACCGCAGTCCAATGTCCTTGTCCAGGGTTACTCTGTTATCTGCTAACCATGCCCACGGCAAAACAGATATCAGGTCTCGTACACATCATTGCATACATAAGGCTTCCTACAGCCGAGGCATAAGGAACTGCCTTCATGTCCTCTATCTCCTTTGATGTCTTCGGAGACATCTCTTTAGATAAAGCTTGTAACACCCTAGGATATTTAGCAAGTTTGCATATTTTTACCATGGTCCAAAATAGGCCTTATGTGTAAATTTGCAAAAATAATAAAATAGAACCAAAAAGAGATGACCAAGGTTTGAACCTTGGACCTCTTACTAGATATATGTATGTGATAACCAATGAATCAAGATAATGTATTGTTAGAAAGAGAAGGGACAATATAGTTAAGAGTAAGAAAAAGATTTCTCTTATTTAGAAGAAGAAGTTGGAGTTGCCTTCTCCCTCTCAATGAAAAGATGATTCTTGCTTGCTCTTTTCATTAAGGGATGAGTTAAAGAAAAGAGAAGGAAAAATCCATTTTCCCTTCTTCTTTTCAATTGGAATAAAAAGAGAAAATAAATGAAAATCTTCATTTGCTCTCTTCTTCCTCCCTCCTCCTCTCCACCAAAACCTCTTCTCTCCCTCGCCATTGCCGAACCAAGCCAAGAAGCAAGCTTTCTAGGAAAAAACTTCACAACCAAGGGCTTCTTCTTCTAGGAAATTAAGCGAAAGGATGTGAGTATCCCCTCACTGCAGTACAAGTAGTTGTCGGTTTGTTTTTGTATGAAAATGCTTTTTTGAAACCTTATAGTTTTCTTGTAAGCTATGGCCAAGATAGATTGGTGGTCACCTAGGATTAACAAGTTTACAAATTATGCTTTATGTTGTACAAAAAAAAAAAAAGAGTTTAGAACCTCACCTTGAAGTTTCGGCCAAGACAAAAAGAGGAGGTCTAGGGCAAAGTTTCTTTTGGTAACATGCTTGCCTATGCTCTTATATGATGTAGGATCTTTCATATGTTGTTAGTTTAAGTTTTAAGGCTTTATATGTTTTTGAAAGATTTGGAACCCTAACCTAATGTTTCGGCCAAGATGGATCATAGGGTTTAGGTCAAAGTTTTGAAAAGAAAACATATTTGTTATGCTCCTTCATGATGCATGTTTTTCATAGGTTTATAGTTTAGTTTTTTTTCCATACTCCATGTTGGATAAAATTGGAGAAATCTATCTTCAAGTCTCGGCCAAAAATAGAAATGAAGTTAGAATAAGGTTCTTTTTTTTATGATAACATGCTTTGATGAATGAACTTTATGTGATGATAGTTTTAAGTGTTACGCTTCATGTTGTATAAATATATATATATATGAAAACCCTAGTAGAAGTTTCGGCCAAGACAAGATATGAAGCTTAGGGACAAGATTTTAAACCTAATCATGCTTGTTTATGCTTATTCATGAGGTATGATATCTTGTATGTGGTTAGGTGAAGTCTTTATATTACATGTTTCACTAGAAGAAATGGAATCACATTTGTAAGTCTCGGCCAAGAATAGAAATGAAGTTAGAACAAGGTTTCCTTTAGGATAACATGATTGATGAATGAACTCTTATGTGATGATAGTTTAGGTTTTATGCTTCATGTTGTATAAAAAAAAAAAATGAAAACCCTAGTGAAGTTTCGTCCAAGGTAAGATATGAGGCTTAGGGTTAAAATTTAAAACCTAACCATGCTTGTTTATGTTCATCCATGAAGTATGATACCTTGTATGAAGCTAGGTTAAGACTTTATGCACTAGAAGACTTGAAACCCTAATTGTAGGTTTCGGCCAAGGTGGAGTATAAGCTTAGAGTTAAGTTTTTATATCTTAATTATGCTTAGTTATGTTTCTACATGTTGTATGGTTTTTAGTATGAGATTAGATAAGTTGCCATGCTACATGTTGTACAAATGAATCTTAGAACCTCACTTTAGGGTTCGGCCAAGCAAGTACATGAGCTTAGAACAAGGTCTTGAACTTTAACTATGCTTGTTTATGCTTCTTTATGTTGTATGATTATTTATCTATAGTTGTTGAAGTTTCATGCTCTTTATGGTGGCCAAAGTCTAGAATTGGTGCTAGTAAGGTTTCGGCCAAGATTGAAAGAATGGGTTTAAGAAAAGTTTTTGAACTTAACTATGCATGCTTATGTTTCCTCATGTTGTATGATTCTTGATATATATGGTTAGTCTAAGTTTCATGCTTCATGATATGACAAGATATGTTATGCTCCATGATATGAGATGATATGTTATGTTTCATAGAATGATATAGGCTATGCTTCATGATATGATATGTGCTATGCTTCATGATATGATATGCTATGCTTCATGATATGATATATGCTAAGTTTCATGATATGATATGCTATGCTTCATGATATGATATATGCTAAGTTTCATGAAATGATATGCTATGCTTCATGATATGATAAATGCTATGTTCTATGTAACATGCTATGCTTTATGTTATGATAAGAACATGTTATGGTTTATGAGATATGTTATGAAAGGCTTATGTAAGAAGAAATGCCTAAGAGATGCTTCCCTTAAGTCGGGATCAAGAGCACTCTTCATGATATGATAAAGAGATGCTTCCCTTAAGTTGGGATCAAGAGCTCTCTTCATGATATGACATGTATGAAAAGACAAGAACAAGATATGTATGATGACATGATAAGAAACATGATATATGATATGTATGACATGCTATTTTATTTTTGTATGGCTTGTACCAAGGGTGGGCTTCATAAGCGCCCCGAGGTCGATGGTCTATGAAATGGGCCTCGTAAAAAGGGATGGGCTCCTTAGTACGCCCATAAGTCGACGGACTATGAACGGACCTAGATCCATAGTAGGTTCGGGGCTAGCTACCCTGTCCTAGGGATTGCGCGCATTATGTATGTATGTGGTACAAGTCGGGCCCTTATGCTGATATTATGTTCAAGTATGTATATGATATGAAAAAAACACATGTTGCATATGTTCATTTCATTATGCATGTTTTCAAAGGAACATTTTGCATCTACATGTACATGTTATATGATTTTCCTTTACACTTATTCACTTTTGGAATCATGTCTATGATGTTTGGATGATCATGTTATTAGTTCATGTTATGTATGTAACGCCCGCCCTCCCTGCTAACCCTAAGGGACGGGGCTACGATACTCTACGTATAAATTTTTCTTTTTAAAACAGCGGAAGACTTAAAATAATTTTCATAGTTTTAATAAAACTTTTCTTTTAAATTTCTTTTGAACTATACTATCACATGGCATCAAAATCATAACATCAATTCTAGTGGAACCATAATGTCAAGCCACACATATTTAGGTATCACAAGTCATAAAATATCAATGCATAGTTCTTTAAAGAAACTTTAAGCAGGTTCTTATTTATTTGGTTGTCTAGCCACTGCCACACACATCTTCGTTGCCCCTCCTGCTGCTCCTCTAACTCATCCAGCTTTTTCCTTTATCTGTGGTACAAGGAAAGTAAGCTATGAGCACTCATGGCTCAGTAAGTTCCTTTCGTACTCACTAAAACCAACAATCAGCACATAATCAAGAATGCATCAACAAGTCATAATCTCAACTAATCATGGCATAACATAGCATTCTATTCAAACATATCATGCATCATAATATAATCACAACTAGTCATAGCATATCAAGCATCACCATGGCCGAAACATATACATAGTGCATTGCATAAAACATAGCTAGACATGGCATAACAAACAAGTATCATGGTATATCAAAGCATGGCCGAAACATGTATATCAAAGCATCATACTATGGCCGAAACATGTACATCAAGGCATCATCATATCCATGGCCGAAATTTATATATCAAGCATCAACAAATCAATGGCCGAAACATGTCTATAAGGTATGGCATGAACATAACGTAATCATACCTTATCATGGCATATCATAATCAAGAGCATAACATGAAACATAGCATAATCATAGGGTGTATGCAATATGATTTTGGAAAACAAGTATCCGAAAAACATGTGTATGTCTCATGATCTTTTAAACCATTTTCTTTTACATATATACTTGAAAATAATCTCAACATAAGGGGGATCCCGGCTATGTACCACTTACATATTGCGCGCAACCTTGTAGGTCCAAGGTAGCAAGTCTTGAACCCTACGAGACAAACATATTAGGCCCTTAGTCCTAGGGGCACTTAGGAGCCCATCCCTAACGAGGTCCTTAGTCCCCGGGGCGCTTATGGAGCCCACCCTTGGTACAAGCCACTCACATATAAAGTAAAGTACATGTCATACATATCATGTATCATAAAAGCATGCATCACTTAGGCACACATCATATCATAAAAGTATGCATCACTTAGGCATACATCATGTCATAAAAGTATGCATCACTTAGGCATACATCATATCATAAAGGTATGCATCACTTAGGCATACATCATGTCATAAAGGTATGCATCACTTAGGCATACATCATATCATAAAGGTATGCATCACTTAGGCATACATCATGTCATATCAATATGCATCACTTAGGCATAGATCATAAAAACATGCATATCTTAAGCATAAAGCATATCGTCAAGCATGCATGATTTAACCACATATCATATCATGAAAGCATGCATATTTTAAGCACTAAACATAGCATCAAGCATGCATAATTTAACCACATATCATAACATAAGCATGCATAATTTAAGCACAAAGCATATCATATCACAAAAGCATGCATATCATATCATAAGTCATAAATCACAAGCATACATATTAAGCATACGGGTGTAACTTGTGATTATCCTATCATAGGAAACATGGTATCATATTTATCTTGGTTTTAAGCTTCCTAAACCCTTGTGGCCGAAACCCTTTAGAGCTCAATTTAGGTTAAACACAACATTCAAGCATGTGGCACCTAAATTATCATCATAACATTTTCATAGGAAGCATTATAAACATGATTAACTTAGTTTCTAAGTTCCTCAAGTCCCTAATTTCATATGGCGGAAACCTTAAGGTGTGAAACAAGGTTCCATATGACATAAAAGCATGGACAACTTTAAATCATATTTATAACATTTTTACCAAGGAACAAGGTAAACACATTTGACACATTTGAATTAGTTCCTAAGTTCTTTAAGCCCTTAACATATGTCATGGCCGAAATTTAACAAGTTCTCATTAGGGCTACAAACAAGCATACAAGCATGTGAACTTGGACTAACATTATGTATAAATTCATACAAGGCATCATCCAATAGTTATGGCCGAATCAAACCCTAGCATCATTTTAGGTCATAAAACAACATGTAGTAATTGAACCTTGGCTTTCTACTTATCATATTTCATGTAGGGTGACATGATCATATTTAATTTAAGTCCTAGGGTTTCTAGGGCATCTAAACCTTCATGGCCGAGACTCACAATGGTCCATTTTATGTTAAGGGGGAAGAGGTAGCAAACTTAGTTTTTGCTTTCCTTCTCCCTTAGCCCTTTTTCTCTATTTATTTTTATTTTTATTTGTTTATTTATCCTCATCATTCATGGTGAAATAAGGGGGAATGAATCCCCTTAATTAACTTCTTTTATTTTCGGCAAAATCAAAGAGGAAGAGAGAGAGGAAGGGAGGAAGGCAAGTTGCCTTTCTCTTGCTCTTTACTTGTTTCCTTTTGGCTAACTTTTACTCTTACCTTTATCATGAGTTTCCCTCCTTTGCTATCAACATATTATTCCTATCCCAACTGGTTATTACCCATTAACTCTATGAAATATAATATAAGAGGTTCAAGGTTCAATCCTTGACCTCTCCCTATTTTTATTTCTTTTTATTTCCTTTTTGGTTCAACTCACTTCCTATTATTTTTCTAAGGCAAAATCCCACATTCATATATTTATCTTACAAGCTTAGTGGGTGTTACAGTACCCCGTACCTCATAAAAAGTTCGTCCTCGAACTTTAAAATAGTTGCATCAGGTGGCATTGAACTTTCGGCTGAGTGCATCGGCCACTTTGTTTGCCTTTCCTGGGTGATAAAGGATCTCGCAGTCATAATCTTTAACTAATTCGAGCCATCGGCGTTGCCTCATATTCATGTCTTTCTGCGTGAAGAAATATTTCAGACTCTGATGGTCGGTATAAATCTTACACTGAGCTCCATATAGATAATGTCTCCATATTTTTAGAGCGAAGACCACGGCTGCTAGTTCTAAGTCGTGAATAGGATAATTCTTCTCATGTTCTTTAAGTTGTCTAGAAGCGTAGGCAATGACTTTGCCATCTTGCATGAGTACAGCTCCAAGTCCTGTGATGGAAGCATCACTGTACATATCGAAGCCTCTGTTGGTTTCCGGAAGAGTAAGAATCGGAGCACTGGTCAGTCTCCTTTTTAATTCCGCGAAACTCTTCTCGCAAGCTTCTGTCCATTCATACTTTATATTTTTCTTGGTGAGGGCTGTCATAGGGGCTGCGATTTTAGAAAAATTCTCTACAAATTTCCTGTAATAACCTGCTAGTCCGAGAAAACTCCTGACTTCGCTGGCATTCTTTGGTCGGTTCCAGTTATTTACAGCTTCGATTTTGCTTGGATCCACCATAACTCCATCTTTGGAGATGACATGACCTAGAAATATTACCCGGTCAAGCCAAAACTCGCATTTGGAGAATTTTGCATATAGTTGTTTCTCTTGAAGGATCTGTAGTACAGTATTCAGGTGTTCGGCATGTTCTTCTGGAGTTCTCGAGTAGATAAGTATATCATCAATGAAGACGATCACAAATTTATCAAGATATGTCGTAAATACTCGATTCATCAGGTCCATAAATACTGCAGGAGCGTTGGTTACTCCGAAAGGCATAACTATGAACTCATAGTGTCCATATCGGGTTCGAAATGCTATTTTTGGTATATCATCTGGTTTCACTTTCACTTGATGATATCCGGATCGTAGATCTATCTTTGAGAAAACAGTCGCACCCTTCAGTTGATCGAACAGATCGTCGATCCGCGGAAGTGGGTACCGATTCTTGATCGTCACATTATTCAGCGCTCGGTAGTCTATACACATTCGCATAGACCCATCCTTCTTCTTTACGAATAGCACTGGAGCTCCCCATGGAGAGTGACTAGGACGAATAAGTCCCTTGTCGAGTAATTCGGATAACTGTTCCTGAAGTTCCTTTAATTCGGCCGGAGCCATACGATAAGGTGCTTTTGAAATCGGCTGAGTACCAGGAATCAATTCGATTCCGAATTCTATCTCTCTGTTAGGGGCCAACCCTGGTAGTTCTTCTGGAAATACTTCTGGATAGTTGCATACTACTCTGACATCTTCTAGCTTTGGGTGTTTGATTTGATTGATATCAACCACTTGTGCTAGAAACCCCATACATTCCTTATCTAACATCTTTTGTGCTTTAATAGATGACAATAACTTCTCCGTTCCTTTTAATTCTCCGTAAAATTCAAACTCTGGTTCATTTTCGGGTCGGAAAATCACTTTTCTTTTGCGGCACTCGATTGAAGCGCCGTATTTACTAAGGAAATCCATGCCCAAAATTATATCATAATCCTGCATATCAAGTACTATCAGATTACAGTAGAGTTCTCTGTTTGCGATCCGAATAAGTACTGCTTGCAGCATATAGTCTGATGGCATAATCTCCCCGGATGGTAAGGTTGTTAAGAATGTGTCCTCTAGAGTTCGGAGTGGTATATCTAGCTTCTTCATAAAAGGTGTTGAGACGAACGAGTGTGTTGCCCCGGTATCAAATAATACTACAGCATACTAATTGTAAATAAGTAGCTGACCTGTGACAACAGTAGAAGCATTCGCCACGTCTTCCTTGGTAAGAGAGTAGACTCTGGCATTGGTCATATTGGGAGGGGCCTCTAATCTTCCTTCGCTGATCGAAGTCCCTTCTATGGCAGCTTGCATCTGGTGAAGCTGTGCAGGGGCACTCATGTTCTGGAAGTTCTGCGAAGGTAGTGCATGAGACTGAGTAGGGCAATTTCTCGCCAAATGACCTTCCCCTCCGCAGTTGTAGCACTTTTTGGTGCTCAGAAGACATACTCCAGAATGCATCTTCCCACATGTGGCACACTGAGGGTACTTAGTCTGCTTATTGGCCGGACCACCTTTTGTTTTATTCCACTGTTTCCTCTTTCCACTTGAGTTTCCTTTCCAGTCAGTTCTGGTACTGTGCGATTTTTGTCCTCCGGTCAGTGCTTGGTTCTTGCCCTTATTCATTGCTTCCTGATAGTGCTCGGTAATCAGGGCGCTGCTGACTAGTTCCTCTGCAGTCTGCGGTCTATTAACTCCGTCGGCTACGTTCAGAGCTATCTCGGGTCGGAGCATCTTTAACATTAACCGGACCCTTTCTTTTTCGGTTCAGACCAGTTCTGGGCACAGTCAGACTAGGCGGTTGAACCTCTTAACGGCTTCGTTAACCGACAGATCACCTTGTCGGAACTCAGTGAACTCGTCATAGTGCTTGTTGGTCACTCGCATATGGAAGAATTCCTCTAAGAATTCTGTCTCAAAATCTGTCCACTGCATTTGGTTGATTTGTCTTTTCTCCTTTACTCTGTCCCACCACATACGGACATCTCCGGTAAGACAGAACGACGCGCATTTGACCTTCTCGTGTTCAGGCCAATCCAATAATTCCATTATGTTCTCCATGGTTTTGAGCCAGGCTTGCGCATCCCATGGTTCACAGTTTCCCGAGAATGCTTCCGGCTTAAGCCTTTGCCACTGAATCAGATAGGCCTCTAGTCGGACCATCGGAGAAGGGGTTGCCGGGGGCACTGGTGCAGCTGTAGGTACAACAGGTAGTGGATTCAAGGTAGTGATCAGCTGCTGTTGCTCTGCGATCTGATGCTGGAGGTCTGCGACTACCTGTGTCAGATCTGGTGGAGTCACTGTTCCTCCGGTTCGGGCATTGCGTGTCCTAACCATGTTTATCTAAATACGGACAAACAGACTAGTGTAAGTGGTTATCGTTTTTAGCCAATCTAACCTATTGTTTTTGTTTCTATCTATTTGTTCTGGTATTATTCCTAACCTACCAATATGTAATCCTAATCTAAATTATAACTAAAAGCATAGAATAAAGCATCAAACATAAGCAAGTAAAACATTAAATTAAAGCATAAACAACATAAGGAAAAATAAGGAATATAATGACAAACAATGTAACATAAAGAAATAAAGCATAAGCAATGTAGTAAAGAAATAAAGCATAGGCAATATAACAAGAAAATCAAACATAAGAATATAACAAGCAAATTTAGCATAAACATTCTTACTTGGAGCGGCAGGTAGGAGGCTTGATGTGTGTGTAGTGAGCTGGCAATAAACTTTGGCTCTGATACCAACCTGTAACGCCCGCGCTCCCTGCTGACCCTAAGGGTCGGGGCTACGATACTCTACGTATAAATTTTTCTTTTTAAAACAGCGGAAGACTTAAAATAATTTTCATAGTTTTAATAAAACTTTTCTTTTAAATTTCTTTTGAACTATACTATCACATGGCATCAAAATCATAACATCAAGTCCAGTGGAACCATAATGTCAAGCCACACATGTTTAGGTATCACAAGTCATAAAATATCAATGCATAGTTCTTTAAAGAAACTTTAAGCAGGTTCTTATTTATTTGGTTGCCTAGCCACTGCCACACACATCTTCGTTGCCCCTCCTGCTGCTCCTCTAACTCATCCAGCTTTTTCCTTTATCTGTGGTACAAGGAAAGTAAGCTATGAGCACTCATGGCTCAGTAAGTTCCTTTCCTACTCACTAAAACCAACAATCAGCACATAATCAAGAATGCATCAACAAGTCATAATCTCAACTAATCATGGCATAACATAGCATTCTATTCAAACATATCATGCATCATAATATAATCACAACTAGTCATAGAATATCAAGCATCACCATGGCCGAAACATATACATAGTGCATTGCATAAAACATAGCTAGACATGGCATAACAAACAAGTATCATGGTATATCAAAGCATGGCCAAAACATGTATATCAAAGCATCATACTATGGCCGAAACATGTACATCAAGGCATCATCATATCCATGGCCGAAATTTATATATCAAGCATCAACAAATCAATGGCTGAAACATGTCTATAAGGTATAGCATGAACATAACGTAATCATACCTTATCATGGCATATCATAATCAAGAGCATAACATGAAACATAGCATAATCATAGGGTGTATGCAATATGATTTTGGAAAACAAGTATCCGAAAAATATGTGTATGTCTCATGATCTTTTAAACCATTTTCTTTTACATATATACTTGAAAATAATCTCAACATAAGGGGGATCCCGGCTATGTACCACTTACATATTGCGCGCAACCTTGTAGGTCCAAGGTAGCAAGTCTTGAACCCTACGAGGCAAACATACTAGGCCCTTAGTCCTAGGGGCACTTAGGAGCCCATCCCTAACGAGGTCCTTAGTCCCCGGGGCGCTTATGGAGCCCAACCTTGGTACAAGCCACTCACATATAAAGTAAAGTACATGTCATATATATCATGTATCATAAAAGCATGCATCACTTAGGCACACATCATATCATAAAAGTATGCATCACTTAGGCATACATCATGTCATAAAAGTATGCATCACTTAGGCATACATCATATCATAAAGGTATGCATCACTTAGGCATACATCATGTCATAAAGGTATGCATCACTTAGGCATACATCATATCATAAAGGTATGCATCACTTAGGCATACATCATGTCATATCAATATGCATCACTTAGGCATAGATCATAAAAACATGCATATCTTAAGCATAAAGCATATCGTCAAGCATGCATGATTTAACCACATATCATATCATGAAAGCATGCATATTTTAAGCACTAAACATAGCATCAAGCATGCATAATTTAACCACATATCATAACATAAGCATGCATAATTTAAGCACAAAGCATATCATATCATAAAAGCATGCATATCATATCATAAGTCATAAATCACAAGCATACATATTAAGCATAAGGGTGTATCTTGTGATTATCCTATCATAGGAAACATGGTATCATATTTATCTTGGTTTTAAGCTTCCTAAACCCTTGTGGCCGAAACCCTTTAGAGCTCAATTTAGGTTAAACACAACATCCAAGCATGTGGCACCTAAATTATCATCATAACATTTTCATAGGAAGCATTATAAACATGATTAACTTAGTTTCTAAGTTCCTCAAGTCCCTAATTTCATATGGCCGAAACCTTAAGGTGTGAAACAAGGTTCCATATGACATAAAAGCATGGACAACTTTAAATCATATTTATAACATTTTTACCAAGGAACAAGGTAAACACATTTGACACATTTGAATTAGTTCCTAAGTTCTTTAAGCCCTTAACATATGTCATGGCCGAAATTTAACAAGTTCTCATTAGGGCTACAAACAAGCATACAAGCATGTGAACTTGTACTAACATTATGTATAAATTCATACAAGGCATCATCCAATAGTTATGGCCGAATCAAACCCTAGCATCATTTTAGGTCATAAAACAACATATAGTAATTGAACCTTGGCTTTCTACTTATCATATTTCTTGTAGGGTGACATGAGCATATTTAATTTAAGTCCTAGGGTTTCTAGGGCATCTAAACCTTCATGGCCGAGACTCACAATGGTCCATTTAGATCATGGAAAAATTATACAAGTATGTGACAAAATCAATACATTATCCTATTTACATAAGAAGTACTTTTAACACATTTGGTTTCATTTCTAAGGCCTCTAGGTCTTTTAAACCCTACTTGGCCGAAACTCACAGAATATAAACTTGCTTCAAATAGCCTAAAAGCATGAGAATTTATACAAGTTTCATAGCATGTATAAAGACAAGCATAATGAGTATACATATGAATTGTGTCTTAGGCTTTCTAGGTTTCTTTTTCTCTTTTTCTTTTTTTTTTTCTCATGGCCGAAACCTACCATTCTTTAGCTAGGTTTTTAAGTGGCCTAAAGCATGAAAAACCTAAGTAATTTTCATGGCAAAAGTTACTAAGAAACATATATACAAATTGGTTCATGAATAAGCTAGGACCCCTTGTGGTTATACATGTTATATGTCATCCACTAATTTTTCTACACCCTAACTAAGCATGAGGGCATTGAACAACTTTCATATCTAAACAGCACAGAGGTCTTGAGCATATTAAAATCTTGTTTAAGCTTTTCTAAGCTATCCATCTCATCATGGCCGAAAAACCCTAAGAAGGAGTTCATGGAATTCTAGCAATATTCAAGCATACCAATCCTTTAAGATCTTTGTATTCTAACACATGAGCATGGTTATTTAAATTTAAAAGTCTTTCTAACCCTAAACCCTTTCTTGGCCGAAACATATGAGTGGTTTTCTTTTAGTTTCAAATATCTTCTAAGGAAGAAACTCTAATACATAACCCTTAATATTTCATAGGGAGAACCTTGTACTAGTTGGGTGAAACAATAAATTTCCCTAGCCTCTTAAGAATATTTTTGGCCGAAATTCTAGGGTTCAGTACTCCTCTGATCAAGCATCATATAGGTATAAAATCATGAAGAAGAACCCCTTTACATAGCATAGAAAAATCTATCATGTAGTGAAGACTAGTTTAAACACCATTAGATTTTGGAAGCTCTTCTTGGCCGAATTTTCTCAAACTTGTTTCTAGGTTTTAAAATCTTCATAAAATCCAAAAAACACATAAAAGTCTTGTACCACAGGTGAGGGGAAGCTTACATCCTTTTTCGCTTGTGGATCTAAGGTATGGTGAAGAAGAAGTAGCCTCTTCTTCTAGTTCCTTTCCCTTGGTTCCTTTGCTAAGTTCTCCTTGTATCCTAGCCTTCCTTAGGGAAAAAACTTGGCTTTGGGGCTGAAGATGGAGGAGAGGGGACTGTGGTGTTCTCGGTGAGGGAGAGGATGAATGAGAGAAAATGAGAGAAAAATAGTTTTCTCTTTTCTTGCTCCCTTTTATGTTAAGGGGGAAGAGGTAGCAAACTTAGTTTTTGCTTTCCTTCTCCCTTAGCCCTTTTTCTCTATTTATTTTTATTTTTATTTGTTTATTTATCCTCATCATTCATGGTGAAATAAGGGGGAATGAATCCCCTTAATTAACTTCTTTTATTTTCGGCAAAATCAAAGAGGAAGAGGGAGAGGAAGGGAGGAAGGCAAGTTGCCTTTCTCTTGCTCTTTACTTGTTTCCTTTTGGCTAACTTTTACTCTTACCTTTATCATGAGTTTCCCTCCTTTGATATCAACATATTATTCCTATCCCAACTGGTTATTACCCATTAACTCTATGAAATATAATATAAGAGGTTCAAGGTTCAATCCTTGACCTCTCCCTATTTTTATTTCTTTTTATTTCCTTTTTGGTTCAACTCACTTCCTATTATTTTTCTAAGGCAAAATCCCACATTCATATATTTATCTTACAAGCTTAGTGGGTGTTACAATGTATTCACATGTTATGATATGTATCATGTTATCACCTCACATGCTATGATATGTTTCATGATAGGTTCACACATGCTATGATATGTTTCATGTTATGTTCTCACATGCTATGATGTGGTTATGTTATGTCTTTCACATGTTATGATATGTTTTATGTGTACGCATGATTTGTGGGTTTATGAGTAGGAAAGGAACTTACTAAGCTTTAGGGCTTATAGTTTTTATGTTTCCTTGTACTGCAGAGAAAGGAAAGGAATGGATGAACTAAGGGGAGCAGTAGGAAAGGCAGGGAGTGTGTGTGGAAGTGGCATGGTGGATAGATCTATTTAGTTTTAAAATTTATTTGGTTGAACACTGCATGTGAACTAAGTTTGGACCTTATGTTTATGCTGATAACTTAAACTAGTATGTTATGCATTATGATGTCTTCTTTCATGACTGTAAATTTATAACATCATGATTCATGTTCAAGTAGCAAGTATAGATTAAGCTATGCATGAGTATTAGTATGTTTACGGTTCACATGCCATGTAAAAATAAATAAATAAATAAAATAAAATGCATATGATAAATATCTTCCGCCGCCATGAGATCATATGCACATGTATGTTAGGTAGGTGTAAGTAAACCCGTCCCTTAGGGTAGCCTTAGCGCCCCGTGAAGGGCCGGGCATTACAAAGCTACTCCATGCCTAAAAGGTAAGAAACCTTTCTTGGAGTTTTGCATGCTAAAACGAGCAAGGATTGTATTTATATATAAAGCTTGGGATAGGCACATTCTTTTCTTGCGATCCCTTATAACTTTGATCCCAAGGATGTGTGCACATTCTCCTAAGTCCTTCATATCAAATTGTTTGGACAACCATACCCTTACGTCCGATAATACCTTGACATTGTTGCCAATTAACAAAATATCATCTACGTATAGTACAAGAAATACCATCACGTTTCCGTTACACTTCTTATTTAAACAAGACTCATGCGGACAATGAATAAATTCATATGACTAGATTACTTCATTAAACTGGATGTTCTAAGATCTTGAAGCTTGCTTCAGTCCTTAAATGAACCGATTGATCTTACACACTAGATTCTCTTTGCCCTTTTCAATGAACCCTTCTAGTTGCTTCATATGGATATTTTTTTCAAAACTTCAGTTAAGGAAAGCTGTCTTGACATCCATTTGCCAAATCTCATAATCCATATGAGCAGCAATGGATAAGAGTATCCGGATAGACTTAAGCATAGCTACTGGCGAAAAAGTCTCCTCATAATCGATTCCCTCTTTCTGAGTATACCCTTTCGCAACAAGCCTTGCTTTGAAGGTTTCTACCTTCCCATCTATCCCTCTTTTCCTTTTGTAGATCCACTTGCATCCAATGGCTTTTACACCATCAGGTGATTCTACAAGCTCCCAGACCTTATTAGAATACATAGATTCTATTTCAGAATTCATTGCCTTTTGCCAAGATACTGCATCTATATCTTGGAGTGCTTCGTCATATGTTCGGGGATCAGGTTCATGTTTACCTGGGATCAAGTCCAAGGACTTTCCCAAAAACATGAATCTCTCAGGTTGCCTCACAACCCTCCCACTACGACAAGGCACTGTCTCTGGCTGTGTATCATGTGTGACTCGTGTTGCAGTTTCTTGTGGTACTTCATCTTGTACTGTTGGTACTAAAATAGATGTGTCCTCTCTAATTTCTTCTAGAACTATTTCACTCATGGGCTTATGGTTCATTACATAATCTTCTTCTAAAAATCGAGCATTAGTGCTAACAATGATCTTCTGATTTTTAGGATTATAAAACAAACCACCTTTCGTTCCCTTAGGATATCCCACAAACAGACAAACTTCCGTACGTGATTCCAACTTGTCAGTATCTCCCTTCAGCACATGTGCTGGACTACCCCATATCCAGATATGATTCAGACTAGGCTTACGCCTATTCCATAATTCCATGGGAGTAGAAGGAACTGTTTTAGAAGGTACCCTATTCAAAATGTACACTGCTGTTTCTAAAGCATATCCCCAAAACGAATTTGGTAATTCTGAATAACTCATCATCGATCTAACCATTTCCATAAGAGTCATATTCCTTCGTTCTACCATACCATTCTATTGGAGTGTACCAGGTGCAGACAATTGAGATTAAATCTCGACTTCTGATAAGTAATTCCTAAACTCTCCAAAGAGGTATTCACCACCACGGTCAGACCGTAGTGTCTTGATACTTTTACCAAGACGTTTCTCCACATCAGCCCTATATTCTTTGAACTTGTCAAAGCATTCAGACTTGCGGCACATCAGGTAAATATATCCGTATCTTGAATAATCATCTATAAAGGAGCCGAAATATTCATAACCACCTCTTGCTTGGATAGACATAGGACCACACAAATTAGAATGAACCAATTCTAACGCATCTTTGGCTCTATACCCCTTGGCCTTAAAAGGTCTCTTGGTCATTTTACCTTCCAAGCAAGATTCACATGTTGGAAAGTTTTCCAACTCTAATGAACCCAAGAGTCCATCGGCTATAAGCTTTTGAATCCTACTTAAGTTAATATGTCCAAGCCTTAGATGCCAAAGATACGTTTGGTTCATTTCTGAAGGTTCTTTTCTCTTATTAGAGTTAGAAGATGTGTTATTAATTTCCATATTTTGCTTTGTGGGAGAAAATGGATTTAAAATGTATAAATTGTCAACCAATGCACCAGAACAGATAATCACCTTATTTCTCTTTATAACGACATTGTTACTAAAACAAACTGAATATCCATCCAAATACAGTTTAGAAACTGAAATTAAATTCTTTCTAAAACTGGGTACATAAAGAAAATTTCTTAAAATCAAATTTCTATTCCTCTCAAAAGATAAGTAGACGTCTCCCACTGCAACAGCTGCCACCTTAGTAGCATTGCCCATGTAGATGGTTATCTCTCCATCAAATAGTCGCCGGGTTTCCTGGAACCCCTGCAAAGAATTGCAGACATGATCAGTGGCTCCCTTATCTACACATCAGGTGCTGGTAGATAACACCACTAAACATGTTTCAACTACTAAAGTATGAGATATACCTTTATTGTTCTTATTCCTATGAGGACAGACCGCCTTCCAATGCCCTGTCTGCTTGCAAATGAAGCACTTACCTTTCGGCTTCTTCATTCCAGCTTTTTGTCCCTGAGGTTTATTCACTCTCTTCGCTGAAAAGACCTGTTTCTTCTTCTTCTTGCCTTTCGACTTAGAAGTAGAACCATTTTCAGCATAGTGAATCTGAGAACTATAACGAAATATACCTTCAGCTGCCTATAGTTCTGTCAGAAGTTCCGCCAACGTATACTCTCTTTTGTTCATGTTATAGTTCAGGCGGAACTGCTCAAAACTTCTGGGTAGCGTTTGGAGAATTATATCGACCTGGGTTTCCCCATCAATTTATCCTCCAAGGACTTCTATTTCATTCAGATAAGCCATCATTTTGAGGATATGGTCCCTTACGGGTGTCCCCTCAGACATGGTGGCTGTCATTAGCTTTCTCATTGCCTCTTGCCTAGCAGTCTGACTCTGGTGCCCAAAGAGTTCTTTGATATTGTTCATTATATCATAAGCTGTTGGTAAATCTTGATGTTGATGTTGCAATACATTTGACATAGATGCCAAAATATAACACCGTGTCATCTGATCAGCTTTTACCCATTTCTTATGATACTCAATCTCCTCTAGGGTAGAGTCACTGTCAGGTGTATCAGGGCAAGCCTTAGTCAGTACAAACTTATAGCTCTCTGCAGTAAGGACAATGTCCAGGTTTCTTTTCAAATCAATATAGTTGGGACCAGTAAGTTTGTTCTCTTTCAGTATAATGGCCAGTGGGTTGAAAGTCATCCTAAGAATCACAAAAATAAACTTTGGTCAAGACTCTAAATTTAGAATAATATTGATTCCTCAAATAATACTATTTTAAATTAACCAACACCTCAAATCACCGTGAATATTGCATGCCACGTTAGTGTGGACGTATACAAATTCGACATTTTTAAGAGGAGGGTGTGACCCATTAATTTTATTATCTTGTCATCCTAACATTATGATAAATAAAATTAATAGTTGGTTTCACTTTGGTCACACAAAACAATAGCAGTGACTCCATTGGGGAGGAACTATTGAATGCATCTAAGTGTACCATTACTTGATACTAAGTCCATTAAATAGGATTGTGCCCCTTCAGTTGGAAGAAAATCACACGCTCCTAAATAATTTCCTATAACCATCCATAAAAGGAAGTTTGATCTAGTGATCCACAACAAACTCATCCGTTGTGGAGGGAGGCACTCAGAGCCAACACACAAGCTTATTGCATCACTTACAAACCAGTAATGGAGACCATGGAATTTATTAAAATCCCTCTCCCACTTAGTTATTTAAAAAGAGGATTTTAACCTATGCTAGCATACATCACATGCACATAGACACCACAGTAAATAAAAACAATAAATTTGGAAATTAATTTTCCAACTATTATGGCCTTTTCCTTTCACTGTCTTCAGCATGCTCCAACCCTAGCTGCTGCCATCTTTAGCCACCGCCATCGGGTCGAATCGTCGCATCCATCTTGCTTCTTATTCCGCTGTGCCTCTAGTGCTCCAAAAGTACCACGTCTCGTAAGAATCCGATCCGCGACAAAAATATAATTTTACATATATCGATCATATATTCCACGAGGGAATGTACATGTATTCTAGATCGAAGAAAAATAAAATTCTAAAAATAATACAGCTCCTGCTGTATTTTATACATACAATCATGCACACAAATAATGCCCTTGACATATCCAAGGGTCCAATCACACACAATATCAATAAGCTATAATAGTTGGAGCCTGCAACCAAAGAGTTAGCACATCCTACTATTTTCCTGCCTAAATTATGTATGACATGTGCATAACCTACTTGAATTCTAAAAATACACAGAGGCAAACCCTAGCTCTGATACCAATTGTTGGTTAGTCCTAGGAAAACGTACCAATTCCACTGTACAAAAATTTTTGTACAAGTGTCGAACCTTTCCTTAAATAACCTATTGTGTTCTTTAGAAGTTAAATTAGGAATCGCAGACGGAACTTAACATCATTGATTCCAAATTTAACTTATCTGTTCTTAATGGTTTAGATTTGAATCGCAAGCGGAACTTAACACTATTGATTCAAATCTACCTAAGTTATTAATTCCATAAATATTAATTTCCAAAATTGGCTTCCAGGACTGCATGGCGAGGCACATGACCTTCTTGGATATGGGAGCAACCACCACCGCCTAGGCAAAGCCTTTTAAGGAAAGCTAATATTTATTTCCTTAAATAACTCTAGGTTAACCAAAAAGAACAATCGAATCACAAATTCGAAAAAGAAGAAAACACAAACTCGAAAAACTATTTCGAAAAACTAGATTTAATTGCCTCTTGTATTTAGAATTCATACAAAGAAAATAACTAGTATGATGCGGAAGAAATTACTAGTTATACCTTCTCTTTGTAAGCTAACGACCTCAAGATCTTCTGTCCTATTTCTCGCCTCGCCTTGGACATCGTGTGGGTGACGATCCTCCAAGATGAACACCACCCAAAAGAGTCCTTCCTCTTCCTCTAGAATTCGGCCACCACCACCACCAAGGAGAAGAGAGGAAAAGGGAAAAGAGAGAAGAAAGGGAGAGGGCCGGCCACACCAAGGTCTCCAAACAAGAGAATAAGAATTGTTATAACATAAGGCCTCATCACCACTTCTTTTATATTACTTGCCCAAGGCAAATAAGGGAAGAATTTTTACAAAAATAAAATCTTCCTCTAATTTTTTCTTTTCCCTTTTATTTTTCCTTTTCTTTCCTCTTTATTGAATCAATCACCAAAATTAATTGGATGATGATTTTATTATTTTAATATGGCCGGCCACCTTGCTTGGGCACCAAGCAAGGTTGGCCGACCCCCACAAGAGAAAGAAATAAATATATTTTATATAAACTTTTACAAGAAAAATTCTTATAAAATTTTACAAGCTCTCTTTCCTAAAGTAAGAGTTAAAAAAGGAAAGTTCTAAAAAATAAAACCATATTTTAAAATTTAAAACTTCTCTTATAAAATTTCCTTTTTTAATATGGTGATAGAAATTTTAAATTTTAAAACTTCTTTTCCTTTTTTTTTCTTAAACCATGAGGATGGTTAAAAAATGAAAGTTTTAAAATCTTTTAAACTCTCTATTTAAACATGTAGCCTAATTCAAATAAGGAGAGTTTTAAAAATTAAAATCTCTCTTTTAAAACTTATAGTTTTCTACAAACAGAAGATTTTAAAAATTCAAAACAACCCTCCCTTTTTGAATTATTGTGGCCGACCCCTTCATGCTTGGTCACCAAGCAAAGGGCCGGCCCCTATAGGAGAGGTTGTGGCCGACCCTTGCTTGGTCACCAAGCATTGGACCAGCCCACTTCATGGACACCAAGAAGAGCCTTACATTTGGATGGACTTGGGGCTAAATGAGGCTACGACAGGGACCTAGAGGAGAAATTGGTTTTGGCCTTCCGATGAGCTTGAGTATACCGTGCTCGCCCCGAACACACAACTCAAGTTCATCGATAACAACTCATTCCACTAGAGAATTATTACCGCACTACCACACCAATCCCAAATTACATTATGGGCTCCTTCTTATCATGAGTGTGTTAGTCTCCCTATGTTTAAGATTATGAATGTTCACTAATTAAGTAAGTTACTGACAACTCACTTAATTAATATCTAGCTCCAAGAGTAGTACCACTCAACTTTATTGTCATGTCGGACTAGGTCCACCTGCAAGGTTTAACATGGAAATCCTTATGAGCTCCTCTTGGGGACTTTCTCAACCTAGATAACTAGGGCACAGATTCCTTCTATAATCAACAACACACACTATAGGTAATATCATTTCCCAACTTATCGGGCATATTGATTTATCGAGCTAGACCTCACCCTTTGATAAATCAAAGAAATAAATATTAAATATATGTGCTTGTTATTATATTAGGATTAAGAGCACACACTTCCATAATAACTAAGGTTTAGTTCTTTTACTAAGTCAGTACAAAAAGAACTTTCCTAAATGATCATACTCAATACACTTAAAGTGTATCAGTGTAATTTATTAGTCAAGATAAACTAATACTTAATTACACTATGACTATTCTGATAGTTTGTTCCTTTCCATCTTAGTCGTGAGCAACTGTTTATAATTTATAGAGAACCGACAACATGATCTTCTGAGTGTGACACCACATTCCATGTTATCTACTATATAAATTAATTGAACAATTACATTTAATAAATAAATGCAGATATTGACCAATGTGATTCTTTTATTTCAACAAATAAATGTTTACAAAAACTAGGCTTTTAGTATACACTCTAACATAAGGCCCTACATAACTTCCTTGTTGCATTCTGCATTGAAATAGAGCCTTGAAGATCTCAAATCTCTCATGCCTTACTCATCCTTGATATAGTCGGCTAAGATGTTCTACTATATCATAAGCATCCATATTCTCATGTTGCTTCTGAAGCTCAGAGTTCATGATAGCGAGCATAAGGCATGATACATCTAATGCATCATCTTGATGCTTCTTATAAGCATCCTTATCAGCTCTAGTGGTAGTAGTGTGTGTGTGTGTGGGGGGGGGGGGGGTGCTTCAAGAATGGGTTGCTCTAGGATGTACAGTTTTCTTTCTTTCTTGAGAACTATTCTCAAGTTTCTGTACCAGTCCAAGAAGTTAACTCTATTGAGCTTGTACTTATCAAGGTTAGATCGCAGAGAGAGAGAGAGAGTATTTGATGTATCTAACGACATGGTGATCAACAATAAAATGCAGAAATAAGTATCATATTTTGATTATTTAACTAGACCTTTAATTAAATGATTCTCCCACTAAATTGTAAAGCTTTGGTAGGAGCAAGTCATGGATGTGGTTTTACCCACACTACTAGCTCCAAATCCAATTGCGATAACATTCATGTGGGGAAAGATCCATATTATACATCTTGAGTTAGCTTTGGCTAATCACCCAAGACTTAGTATAATTTAGGTAGGCAACATTTACCAATTACATCATATGTAACTCTTGTATCATTATGTGGACAAGGCTATTTGTTCATTTGCCCATCTTATGAAATTTACATTACAACTCATCTTGAGTTAGCTTTGGCTAATCACCTAAGACTAGTATAATTTAAATTTCATCATATGGGATACGCCTCTAAGTTTTCAATCCAATTGAGGTAACTTAGTTAAGTCACACCCAAAGTCAAATAGTCAGACATCACTATTGTCCTATCGCACTCTACCAAGATAAAATGAGTTACTTTGCTTTGGTAAACCTGACTACAAATGATAGAGATAGTAGTGAGTACTGAACTTTGGTAGGCATATTTAAAAGACCTAATCATGATTAAACTACACATGCATCACATACAATCATAGCATATCATGGCAAACATCACATATATGCATAAATAAATGTGACATGGCTATGACCCCATTTTCTATGATCCTCTCAAGCCAATGAGAAGATCATAATGTCAACCTAGGTCAAAACATCTTCTCCAAGTGCTTCCTCGATTATCATGTGTTGTTGTCCTCCTACCTTTTCACCGTCGTCAAGTAGTCTTATTCTTCTCTAATTTGTACATTACAAATCTAAGGAAAACTTGAGTTACATTCGAGTGTAGTCTAAATTTACAACAAGAATGAAAGAGGAGAGGCATGACACGCAGGCCGTATTATGAATTACAACACACATCCAATCATATCAGGGTTTAAGGGGCATAACCATGCGCCATGTCATATCACATTCACAATCTATTATGACATAAAATTTACTATAATTTAAATAACTAATTATGAGCCGCAATGCCACGATGGTCTCGTTAAAAACTCTTGGCCAAAACTTGCTCATAATCATGCAAATCATAATAAACATGTCATGCAATTTCTATATCTCATATGAAATTCTACCACAACTTAGTATATGCCTTCATAACCTCGCTCTAATACCACTGTAAGGAACTAGGGCACTAAATACATGAAAGCACAGCGAAAAACATCTAGTTCCTCTAGAAGATCCATACGAAAGGAAACCATATACTAAGATTTACATGAGAGGGAGTTATACCTTTGTTGAGTGCCCTTCTCAATCCCGATAGTAACGTTTCTTTAGATACGGATCTTAGCATGATTAAGTGGCCCTGCCTCTATGATATCCACACGAACAAGCCTCGTTTGTCTCACAAACTCAAAAAGTGGAGAATGAAACAACCAAAGGTTGTGGTAGCAACCCTTCTTGGAAGTTTCGGCCAAGTGAAGGGAGGAGGAGGAAGAAGAGCAAGAACACCAAAAACTCATCATAAAAATGAATCCAAAAATCCCTTTTTATAGATTCATGAAATTGCCTCATGTCTTAATATCAATTGCCTTAATTGACATTAATATTTGTCTTCATCCAATGAATCCAATGCATCTAATGCATCAGTCATTCAAATTGTTCACTCTTCATCCAATGCATGAGTAATTCAAGTTGTACACTCCTCTTTCTTCATGAATTCAAATTCATGAAATTACTTAATGAGTCCAACTCATTAATCATCAATCCAATTGACTCAATGCATCTAATTCAAATTTGACTCAATCCAATAGTTGAATTGAATTGAGTCTAACTTAATGAGTCTAATTTGAATTAGATTTAATCCAATGATCCATCATATGAATCCATCTCCATTGAATTGTTGTTTATGTGTGACCTAATAGGTTCTTATAACGTTGGCAATGTATCCAAATCAATATTTAAATACATAAGCAATGAGTGACATCTAGCAAGGCATCATTGCTACCCAAGTGACGAGAATGTCGAGATCCAACTTAACCTTTTCGTGGCTATTATCTTGTATGACTTAATCCTTCTATCCTTGATATCTAGATTGATCAATGAGGCATTGAGCATGTCATCTTCTTATTAATATTTGTGTTTCTTGATATCTAAGTAGACACACTCAATCAAATAAGCTCAATATCATATATTGACTCATTTAAGCATGACCATACATTCTTGTGTCCTAATAATCAAGGGGCCCACAGATATCACTTCCGTTATATGAAAAGGATAGATTCCATCTATATCACTCACATCCCTCCGCATAACTTATTGCATACCCAGTGATCGACTTTATAGTCCACCCTGTTATGGATGATGTTTGTCGATACCAAAGTATACAACTCCTTATGTAGTGAACCGTAGTGACTTCAGGTCTAAAGACTATTCATACTAATAGTCACATGAGAAAGTTTATGACACTCATGTAACAATCCATGAAATATTCTTGTGGTGGTCATTCAGTATATATTCTCTAATATATACTCATGTGTCAACCTGATATCTCATATCCATGACTTGTGATATTAAGTCATCCATTGACCTACATACTAGTCTCAATGCATTAATATTGTCTTTGCATATTAATACTTGACTAAGAATAGTTAAGAGTAGTGTTATATGTATACCTACAATATCTCACTATCAATTCATCCAATTGATATGTTGTAGATTAGAACCTTCTACTCTAGGATATTATTATACTTATTCATTTGGCACTGAATTGAAGTAAATATAATAACTAACTTTGCCTTTATTAATAATGAAATATGATACAAAAGGAGCCCTTTACAATCATCTCATAATTGGTACTAGGGTTAATGCTAATTGAATAGCAGTAATACTAGACCTCATGGAGATAAATGTGAGTACTGATTTGGCACCAAAGATGGGGGAGAAGAGAATTTATTTGCTAGCAACCTCTTATACACTAAGTAATTATAAGAAACTAAAATTTTGCAATTCCTTGTTTGGAATAAAGATCCCTACAAGTTACTCATCCAATGTTAAAAATCTTGTGTCGACGAAGGACTTGAAACTTGTTGGCCTTAAGTCACACGACTATCACATTTTGATGCAACAATTTCTTCCAGTGGCCATCCGTAGTGCCTTTTTTAAATATATTAGGATATTATCACTTTGTAGTGTGACTTCTTCAATGTGTTATATAATAAAGTCATAAATGTCTCAAAGTTGTATGATCTATAAAGAAAGATTGTTATGCTATTGTATTTACTTGAAAATTATTTTCTCCCATCTTTTTTTGATATAATGATTCATTTAACTGTTCATCTTGTATGAGAGGTCAAATTGTGTTAATCGGTTTGGTATAGGCATATGTACCCATTTGAAAGAGTCATGAAGATCTTGAAAGGATATATGAGGAATTGCAATTGACCTAAAGGGTGTATAGATGAAAATTATATTGCTGAAAAGATTGTAAAATTTTGCTCGGAATACATGTTTAGTGTGCATACAATTGGGATCCCATCAAGGCAAAGTCTCTATTTAGTTCAATAATGCCCTCCATTAGTCATGATGAGTTGCATCAAATAAGTTTTCTAGATTTTTGAGCCTATAAATGGATCAAATATAGAACTTTTATATATCTTTATATACTATAAAAAATAATAATTAAAAAACATATGGTTTTCCATCCATTTTTCCTTTATGTAGAAGTTATTTAATTTTTGGTGACTTTCTTTATTCTAGAAATTATAATTGCACCATTAAATAACAAAGTGTATTGGTTCAGTTTAATAATCTTTTTACTGGGAATGCCGACATCTTTGGTACCTGTATGATACGAAAGATGCTACAGGGGGGTGAATACTGATCGTCAAAAATCGAGAGTGAATTAAATCGAAGTATGTAGCAAAAGAATAAAAAACAATGCTAACAAACTAAGTTTTACTTGGTTCGGAGCTTTCGATGACTCTTACTCTAAGACCCGCACTTGTCGAGTACTTTCATTGGGCAATCACTATCAGTTCATAAAAAGTGTTACAAGAGTTGAGTACAAGAACTAAAAATAAAAGTTACCAAAAAATAGAAAGGAAACAAAATGCAGTCTCTCATTCTACGAACTTCGGAGCGGCCTTTTGGTGTTGTCGGAGCCTTTTTGGAGCAACATGTAAGAGAGAAACTTGTGTTTGTAAAATACCAAAAAAACAAAAAGATGAATTACCATAAGGAAATTTTTATAAATTTTTCAGAGCTCGTATGACAAGTTTACGGGGATAAATATTGGGTTACGTGGAAGCCTGTTTGGGCTACCCCGTTTTAGCAAGGAAATGTTGATTTTCTTTTCTTTTTCTTTTATTTTTCTCCGCCTCCTCCCCCGTGTGCCCGACGCCTCCTCAAGCCGAACTCGCGCCGATCCCTTTCCCTAACCGCTCTGAGACAGTTCCTTCTCCTCTTCTCCTTTTTCTTCTGCGACACCAAAGCCTCGCCTCCACCCGACTCTTCTCCTCTTCATCTTCTTCATCGTGTCGCCGCCACGTTGAATACAACCAGAAGCAAGGAACTGCTGGCTGTGCCTCTTTCTCTCGGTAAAGTCGCAGACGATCGACGCCCGGTCACCGTTCTAACCAGGCGCCACTGGCTCTCCTCCAGCCACGAGCGAGGTTGCTGATCCTCCTCTCGATTACCTCTGACTCGGTGTGTTGGTTGGTCCTAGGAAGATCATACTGGTTCCACTGTACAAAAATTTTGTACAAGTCCTGAACCTTTCCTAACAACCTATTGTGTTCTTAAGAAATTAAATTTGGGATCGCAAACGGAACTTAATATTATTGATTCCAAATTTAACTTATCTGTTCTTAATGATTTAGACTTGGATCGCAAACAATGCTTAACATTATTGATCCAAATCCACCTATGTTATAAATTCAATTAAATATTAATTTCTCAAATTGGCCTCCAGGACTGCATGGCGAGGTACTAGGCCTTCTTGGGTATGGGATCATCCACCACCGCCTAGACAAAGCCTTTTAAAGAAATCTAATATTTAATTTCCTTATATAACTCTAGGTTTAACCAAAAGGAACAATCGAATCACAAATTTGAAAAAACAAAACAAAAGAAACACAACTTCGAATATCTAATTCGAAAATCTAGAATCACTAGCCTCTTGTGTTTGGAATTCATACAAAGAAAACTAGTATGATGCGGAAAATAATTACTAGTTATACCTTTCTTTGTAAACAATAACCTCTTGATCTTCTATCGTATTCCTCTTCTTATCTAGGACGTTGTGTGGGCAACGATCTACCGTGATGAGAACCACCAAGCCTCCTTTCTTCTAGCAAGATTTGGCCACCAACCAATGAGCTCCAAGGGATGCAAGAGCAAAGCCTCCTTTCTCTCCTTCTTCTCCAAGCTAGAAGCGGCCACCAAAAACCCCTCTAGTATTGATGCCACCTGCCACCAAGGAAAAAGAGAAAAGGAGAAGAGCAAGGACTAGGGCCGCCCACCACCAAGGAAGAGAGGGAGGAAAATAGAATAGAGTTGTTTTTCATGAAGGCACCCCCTCCCTCTCTTTTATAATCCTTGGTCTTGGCAAATAAGAAAAATTTTAAATAAAAACTTCCTTATTTTATTTGCCATGAAAAGGAAAATTTAATTGATTAAAAATAATTTCCTTTTCTTTTATTAAGTGGTCGGCCACCTCATAGCTCCAAGCAAGGAAAGTTTTAATAACACAATAATTAAAACTTCCTAATTTACTTCCAAAATTTTAATAAAAATTTCTCTAATAATTTTTCCCTTCATGGTTGGTATTAAAAGAAAATTTTATAAATTAAAATCTCTCTATTAAAACATATGGATGATTTCCAAAAAGAAAAGTTTTCTCTAAAATTAAAATCTTTCTTTCAATCTACAAATAAGGAAAGATATTAAATCTTTTCTTAATCTTTTGTAGAAACTTATAAAAGGAAATATTTAATTTTAAAACTCTCTTTTTAAAACATGAACATGGTTACAAAAAAGGAAAGTTTTATCAAAAAAATAAAATCTTCCTTTTAACTACAAATATGGAAAGATATCAAATCTTTCACTTAATCTTTTGTAGAAGGAAAAATTTTAATTTTAAACTCTCTTTTAAAACCATGATATCCACATAAGAAAAGATTTTAAATAAAACCCTTTTATTTTTCTAGTGGTCGGCCACCTAAGCTTGGGATCCAAGCTTTGGCCGACCACCTTAAATTGGCTCCACCCTTAGCTTTGGCCGACCCTAGCTTGGGCTCCAAGCTAGCTTGGCTGGCCACCTCAAGGTGGGTAGAAAGGTGGGTATGCGATGGGTATAATTCTCTATATACAAGAGGCTAAAATAGGGACCGAGAGGAGGAATTGGTTTTGGTCTTCCGATGAAATTATGCTTCCTGTGTTCGCCCCGAACACCCAACTTAATTTCATCAATAATAATTCATACCACTAAAGAATTATTATTGAACTACCGCACCAATCCCAAATTACATTTTGGGCTCCTTCTTATTATGAGTGTGTTAGCCTCCCTGTGTTTAAGATTTCGAATGTCCACTAATTAAATGAGTTACTGACAACTCTCTTTAATTAATATCTTAATCCAAGAGTAGTACCACTCAACCTTATCGTCATGTCAGACTAATTCCACCTACAGGGTTTAACATGATAATCCTTATGAGCTCCTCTTGGGGACATTATCAACCTAGATTACTAGGACACAGTTTTCTTCTATAATCAACAACACACACTATAAATAATATCATTTCCCAACTTATTGGGCCTTTTGATTTATCAAGCTAAATCTCACCCTTTGATAAGTTAAAGAAATGAATACTAAATATATGTGTTTATTATTATATTAGGATTAAGAGCACACGCTTCCATAATAACTAAGGTCTTATTCTTTTATTAAGTCGGTACAAAAAGAACTTACCTTAAATGGTCCTACTCAATACACTCAGAGTGTACTAGTGTAATTTTATAGTTATGATAAACTAATACCAAATTACACTATGACTATTCCAATGGTTTGTTCCTATCCATCTTAGTCGTGAGCTACTATTTATAATTTATAAAGAACCGATAACATGATCTTCTGTGTGTGACACCACACACCATGTTATCTACAATATAAATTAATTGAACAACTACACTTAGCATATAAATATAGAAATTTTTTACCAATGTGATTCTTTATTTCAAAATAAATGATTACAAAAGCTAGGCTTTTAGAATACACTCTAACACGGTGCCCTATCCTTCGTCTAGCACCGGCTCTTCGCCGAAGTTTCTTCTCCTCGGTGCCAGCCGCTGAGCCCCCTACCGATCGCCTTCAGCCACCTTCTGCGTGAGGTCTTCGGTCGAATCTGGGGTAGCTCGAGCATCCCCTCTTCTCCTCTTCTTACCTGTGTCCTAGTCTCCAGCCGACGATCCTCTGTCACGACAAGGAACCCTAGATTTTCACTAGATCCAGAGAAGGGTAAATCATCGCAGATACCATTTCATTTACATATTCAAATAAAAGGTAAAGAAAACCATTTTTATGACTAGATTGTAGTGGTGAATATATTTCTAGGTTGATTCATGATTTTCTTTTGATCCTGACAGTGAAGAGGGTCTTCCTATAGCTGCTCTTTCCGGCTGTGGATCACCGGCTGAGGCTTCAGAATTAGGTAAGTGGAAGAGGTAATTTCGAATACAAACTAGATTTAATTCTAGCTATGAAAGGGATAGGGTTATTAGGGCGATAAGTAATGATTAGGGTTAAGGAAATAACCCTAGTTGAGCAATGGAGTAATTTGGGTAGAGTTAATATTTATGATCGATTAGGGGTTTTCCCTAAATTGTTCTTAAGGAATTTATTTATCTTTTCATTTGAGTTGTAGCTAAATAAAAATGTATACATATTGGTGACACAGGACTTTGACGAGAGACGAGCATCTCGACGTCGGATTTGGACCGGATTGGACTTTTCGATTGGAGGCGGGTACCTTGACTTATCTATTTTGATATGTCATTTGATATGCATAGTAGTTTTTAACAAGTAGTAATGATTATGTTTCCTATCTGCATCGGTTTTTCACTACCGGATACCTGATACATGTTTGTTTTTGCTTACTTGTTATGCATTCCATGTTAGTATCCACCTGATTTTATATGCTTATAGAGGTAGTGACATAACCATGTTCTATTATGTTCAGGACCTAGGTTTTTATACCTTATCTGATCTATGTACCTAAACCATTGATTTGGTCCATTTATCCTATGGTACACATTATGTAGAGATGGATAGGATCAGGATATTTCCATGCTTAGAGACATGCACTATCTCGCATGATTGTATGTTGTGCGATAGTCGACTCCATTATTGTTGAGCACATCTCCAGTTACATAGATCTGCACGCACCACCACTAATGGGTTTATGGTATGTCAGACAGGGTTTGTGGTAGTTCAGCTGTTAGGCTCCACTGGTTCGGTGACTCAGCGAGATAGCCGGCAGATAATTCTTCTCTGTTAAGTTCCTCTGGTCTGGAGACGCAGCGTGGTAGCCGGCAGGCAGTTTGCTCTGTTTGGCTCCTTTGGTCCGCTCATGGGTAGTGTGACACAGTATGGTAGCCGACAGAGATCCCTCCTCTGGACTTGCTCAGGGAGATGAGAACATTGAGCTCCCCCACTTATGATTTGGGGTAGGAGGATAGGTGTACTCTGACAGCATCCCGTCCACTCGGTCACTCATCAGGAGTAGTGATGGTAGAGTGCACGGTTGTCACAACCCTACCCACATGGTCTCACCATCGTGTGTGAGACGGCTGACTGGCAGTAGGGGTGATTAGGACATGTTATTGGCATCATATGAATTGGTACATTTATTGCTTGTGTTTGCTGCATTTATTTGCTGCATATTGGATGGATGCATTTGTTTGGCATGCATACAGGATTTCTATACCTCTCAGTTTATTATCCATACACCAGGTTATGGTTAGTACAGTTGTTCTCCTATTTATTTAAGTTTGCATTTATCCTTCTTATATCCGGAGTCTGTACGCATGATTAGTTCTATTTGTTATTTTCTTTATTATGCATATCAGTAGTTACCCGCTGAGGAGTTGACTCACCCCGTGGTTATTACTATTTTCAGGTTAAGGCTGTCCGGAGGAGTTCGTGTCGCTAGTCCCCTGCAGATCGCGAGGATGTGTGTTTTATCGTTTGGTTTTCTTATTACTATCTAGACTTGTTCTAGTTTTTAACACTTGGATATTGTATGGTTTTATTATCGATGGATTTTATTGGATATGTTTTGCTACATGCCTACCTAGATGGCAGGAGAGGTGAGTTCGTTGTGATTTGTGTTTTATGGGTGTAGTGGAGTAGGATACCGGATTTGAGCTTTATGGGTGTAGTTGAGAAGGATTTTTTAGATGACTTTTCTTTATCATTACATTAGTTTAGTTTTACTATTAAACTGCGTGGCGATTGCTTATTTTTATATATGTATGTTCTAGCCGTGTTGGTCGAGGTGTCTGAATGATGTAGTAAATTTCATATTATCACCCGTATAGGGGAGATGCTGCCGAAATTTCTTCTAGATGGGACTCCCCCGGGGCGTGACAATTTATTTGATATCAGAGCCAAGTTGGCGATACTTGTTTGCTTTTCGTGTTACGGATTTTCGAGATTAATCTGATACCAATTTATTGGTTTCAAAGCATGTTACAATACCTGCTTTTGGTGTTCTGGATTTTAGGGTTAGCCCAAGTTTGCTAGTTAACTTGGGTATTTATTTTCAGATTTGTACGGTTCCCGTCGATTTTCTCGTCCAGAATTTTGAGGTAAAATAGGGACTGGACAGCGACAGAACATCTCCAGACAGCAAATAGGTATAAGTGTAATTTTATAATTTTTATACTTGTAGTGATATTTGTGTTATAACTTAACAGATATGAGAAGATCTACACGAGTAGCTGCAAGACGTGGTGCTGGACGGCCACATAAGAGGACTTTGGAATCTCTGGCAACCGACTCACCTGAGATCCCTATTGGGTTTGAACCTGTCGGTCAGGGACAGACTCAGGATACTGCGGGCACGTCGGGCTCTCAGACCCAGATGGCTCCTTTAGAGGTATCTACCTCGGCTGCACCCGCTGTACCCACCCCTACCATATTTACGGTACCACCAGGGGTACTACCGGCATACCCCGCTCCTGCTCCGGATGAGCCTATGCCAAGCACCACCACCTCTTGGACCTACAGTGTACCCAGCACCCGCACCAGTGGTACCGGTTGCTCCATTTCTGGTACCACAACCTACCGTACCTCCAGCCGCGGCCACCCATATCGACCCTGCAGTACCACCAGCGGTATATGCCCCAGTTTATACAGCAGCACCGGGAGTACCTCCCCCGGTCTATCCAGCGGTACTACCTGTAACATCAGCTCCAGTGGTTCCGCCAGTTCCTGCAGCCGCCCCTACACACCTCACTGATATTGTCGCGGCACGAGCTCGGATCCCAGCGTTGGCAGAATTGATGAAGAGTCGATTCACACTCTTCCAAGGAGAGCTTGATCCGAGTGTGGCCCAGTCCTGGATAGAGACCATGGAGCAGACCTTCTTCTACATGGCTTGCTCTGAGTGGGAGAAAGCAGAGTTGGCTACTTTCCATTTACGGGATGAGGCCGACACCTAGTGGGTTACGCAGCGTTCCATCATAGGTGAGAAGAACATCACCTGGGCTAGATTTAGAGAGGCTTTTGAAAGCTGCTACTTCCCACGAGCATATCAGATGACTCGCCGACATTATTTTCTAAGTCTGCGGCAGAACAACCGCTCGGTGACCGAGTATAATGCCGAGTTTAATCAGTTGGCCAGATTTTATCCAGAACTAGTTGCTGAGGATAGTTCTTGTATGTAGCAGTTTATTTAGAGACTGTACGGACATCTGCTAGTAAAGCTTGCCAGTTTTGGGAATGCATCTTACATAGAGATACTGGACAGAGCCCTGATGATTGAGTTAGCTCACCAAAGAGCGTATTCAAAAAAGAAAAGGAAGCAGACGGGTCAGACATTAGACAGAACCAGCAACCACAGGCTACACAACAGCAGAGTGGTCGCAGTCAGCCAGGTCAGGGTACTTCTGGGGCTTCTGGTCAGCCTCAGAAGTCAGGGCGATCTACATCAGGACGTTTTCGATCTTCTCAACAGAATCGGAAAAAATCCGCCAACGACATTTGGTGCACCAGATGTGGGTCCATAGACCACAGCACCTCAGCCTGCTCCGTGGGCCATTCAGTTTGCTATTATTGGAAACTGCCTTGGCACCTGAGCCGAGATTGTATGTTGAAGGCTCAGCATATTGCTTCCAAAGTTTGTGGTCATGGAGTTTAGCTCAGTCAGTCCGGGAATCATTGAGGAGGGCGAAGAGCCCAATCTTCGCATAGCCAGTAGAGGATAGCTCCCCCGGCAGTAGCTGCATATGTCATGCATGGACAGGAGCACCCTAGCGCCCTCATGGTCCCACAGAGTTCTGTCATGGGACCCCAGTATCAGCTACAGCCTCAGCCCCTAGTCCAGTATCTACAGCCCCTTGTCTAGTATATGCAGCCCTAGCCACTGGTTCAGTACCAGGTGCAGTCTCAGCTACCAGTACAGTATCAGTCGCAGCCCTCTCATCCACCTCTGGCAGAGTCTCAAGCACTGCCTCAGTGGCAAGCTCTTGCCAGATTCAACAGCCACTGGCAGCATTACCACCTTTACCTCCGTCAGAGACTTGACGGATACACGCGACTACCAAAGAGGATGCGCAGCAGGCCGACGGATCCGTTTTCCGCGGTACGATTTTCATTTATGCCTTATCTGTTGATATGCTGATAGATACTGGTAGCTCGCATTCTTTTATATCCCGTACCTTTATGAGGGAGATTGGTAGATTACCCACCTTTAGACTGCAGCAACTGACCGTCTCTCTACCGTCCGGTGATTTATTGAACATCACTCAAGAGGTCAGAGGTTGCCCGTTAGATTTTGGCAACATGATACTTATGGTTGATTTATTAGTGCTGGAAATGGTCGAGTTCGACATTATCCTTGGCATGGATTGGTTGTCTGCATATAATGCCACGGTTGATTGCCAGACGAGGGTGGTCAAATTCCGACCTCCGAACCAACCCTCGTGGAATTTCACTGGTATCAGGGACGATGGCATATCGATCATTTCAGCAATTCAGACTCAGAAGCTGCTGTCACATGGCTGTCAGGGATTTCTTGTATCTATGATTAATACTGACGACAGCAGTAATACAGACGACAACAGTAGTTCCCGGCTCTCAGAAGTTCCGGTGGAGCTTACTATTGAGCTAATATCGAGGACCATGCTAGCATCGAAAGCTCTATCGTATGGCACCGAACGAGTTGGACGAGCTAAAGGTCCAACTCCAAGAGTTATTGGATAGGGGATTCATTCGCCCTAGTGTTACTTTGTGGGATTCAACGGTACTATTTGTTAAGAAAAAGGATGGTACTCTGAGGTTGTGCATCGATTATAGACAACTGAATACAATGATCGTCAAAAATAAGTATCCCTTACCATGGATCGAGGATTTATTTGATCAGCTCAGAGGTACCTCTGTGTATACTAAGATTGATCTGCGGTACGTATATCATTAGTAGAGAGTCAGAGAATCTGATATTCAGAAGACAGTAATCCGTACCAGATACGACCATTATGAGTTTTTGGTAATGTCATTTGGGCATACAAATGCTCCAGCGGTGTTTATGGATTTGATGAACCGCATCTTCCTGAAGTATCTTGATCAGTTTGTTATCATTTTCATCGATGACATATTGATCTACTCGCGTTCCGAGGAGGAACATACGCAGCATCTTTGCACAATCTTGGAGACTCTTCGACGACATCAACAGTACGCGAAGTTCAGCAAATGTGCTTTCTGGCTATCCTCAGTCGGTTTTCTAGTACACGTGGTCTCTAGCCGAGGTATTTCAGTAGACCCTCAGAAGATCGAGGTTGTCACCAATTAGGAGCAGCCAAAATCAGTATAGGAGATCCTCAGTTTTCTGGAACTAGCTGGATATTATAGACGGTTCGTCGAGGGTTTCTCTCGGATAGGTATGCCATTGACATGCCTGACCAGGAAACGCGTGAAGTTCACTTGGACAGAGGATTGCAAGACCAGCTTCCAAGAGCAGAAGTGGAGATTAGTGTCGGCTCCAATTTTGGTTTTGGTCGTTGGAGAGGATGGATTCATACTCTACACCGACGCATCTCTTCAGGGTTTGGGCGCTGTTCTGATGCAGCATGGCAGTGTAGTCTCCTATGCTTCTCATCAGTTGAAGGAGCATGAGGAGAACTACCCAGTACATGATCTGGAGCTAGCCGCCATCATCTTTGCTTCGAAGATTTGGTGGCATCATCTGTATGATATTACCTTTGATATTCTTACGGATCATAAGAGTCTCAAATATATTTGCACCCAGAAGGAACTTAATCTCGGGCAGAGGAGATGGATGGAGTTCCAGAAGGATTATGACTGTACCATTAGCTATCACCCAGGGAAAGCTAATGTGGTTGCCGATGCACTCAGCTGGAAGTCCATAGGGGCTTTGGCTTGGCACCGGGCTTCAGATACATACTTGATTCAGGGTTTCTTCGAGTTAGGCCTTGAGGAGCAGGGATAGACAGAGTAGGATATTCTTGTTACTATGGTTGCTCAGTAGTCGATCAGGATGAGGATACGGGGCCCCAGGCCGGTGATCAACGTTTTCAGTTCATTGGCAGCCAAATAGCTTCCGGGCAGCAGACTGAGTTCACACGAGATGAGGAGGGTATTATATATTTTCGAGGTAGATTATGCGTACCTCAGTCTCACCGTGTCTTACAGGAGCTACTTCAAGAGGCTCATCACTCTCGATTTATGATCCATCCAGTTGGGACCCGCATGTATCGAGATTTGAGGCGTTCCTACTGGTGGAACGGTATGAAGAAAGACATTGCGGAATTTGTACCTAGATATCTTGTCTGTCAGCAGGTGAAGGCTGAGCACCAGAGACTTGCCAGATTATTTCAGGGGATTCCTATTTCTGAGTGGAAATGGGAATATATTACCATGGACTTTGTGGTGGGTTTGCCTAGGGCACGACGAGATCGTGTTGTGATTTGGGTAATCGTTGATCAATTAACCAAATTCGCGCACTTCTTAGCGATCCGGAAGACTGAGTCCCTAGATCGATTAGAAGATATGTATTGCTAGAAGATCATCAGATTACATGGTGTTGCTTTCAGTATTATTTCGGATAGAGACCCACGGTTCACGTCCCGATTCTAGCAGAGTCTGCAGCAGGCCTTTGGTACTCAGCTCTATTTCAGTACAGCTTTCCATCTACAAATAGATGGACAGTTAGAGCAGACCATTTAGACTCTTGAGGACTTGCTGAGGTCTTGTTTATAGGATTTTGGAGGCAGTTGGGAGGACCATTTGCCATTGGTAGAGTTCGCCTACAACAACAGCTTTCATTCGGCTATCCGGATGGCACCGTTTCAAGTGTTGTATGGTAGGCCTTGTCAGACACCCACCCTCTGGGATGAGGTTGGGGAGGCCCAACTGATGGGACCTCATAGAGCTCAGCAGGAGGCAGAGTTGGTCCGTACTATGAGATGGAGCATGTCAAAGGCGCAGGACCGCCAGAAGAGTTATGCTGATCGGAGACGTAAACCCTTGGAGTTCTCTATTGACAACCTTTTTTTTCTACGAGTTTCACCCACAAAAGGGGTGAAGAGATTTGGCCTCAGAGGTAAGCAAGCTCCGCGATACATTGGACCTTTCTAGATCTTGGAGAGGATTGGAGTGATAGCTTATCGTCTAGCACTACCACCGTCCCTGGCAGGCGCCCAGGATGTATTCCACGTATCTATACTGAGGAGATACATACCTGACCTAACACATGTGCTGACAGATATCTCAGTTCCCGTTCAACCTGACGTTACCTACGAGGAGGTTTCAGTATGAATTTTGGACCGAAAAGAGCGTCAGTTGTGGAACAAGACTATCTGGCTGGTTAATGTCAGATGGCAGCATCATTCGAATGAGGAGGCTACCTAGGAGCTCGAGGATACTATCCGAGCTCGATACCCTCACCTTTTTACTTGAGGTATGTGGGTTATTTTCTGTTCAGCATTTATACTTTCTATCTGTTCTTAGTACTTGCTGATGGTAGATAACGAAATTTGGGGACCAAATTTTTATTAGTGGGGGAGAATATAAAATATCGAAAAAAGGATAATTACCATAAGGGAATTTTCTGAAATTTTCAGAAATTTTTCAAGAATTTTTCGGAGCTCGTATGACGAGTTTACGGGGATAAATATTGGGCCCTGTGGAAACTTGTTTAGGCTACCCCGTTTTAGCAAGGAAATGTTGATTTTCTTTTCTTTTTCTTTTATTTTTCCCTGCCTCCTCCCCCGCGTGCCCGACGCCTCCTCATGCCGAACTCGCGCCGATCCCTTTCCCTAACCGCTCTCAGACGGTTCCTTCTCCTCTTCTCCTTTTTCTTCTGCGACACCAAAGCCTCGCCTCCACCCGACTCTTCTCCTCTTCATCTTCTTCATTGCACCGCCGCCACATTGATTACGGCTAGAAGCAAGGAACCGTCGGTTGTGCCCTAGCTCCCCTCTTCCTTCATCTCACCCCTTTCTCTCGGTAAACACGCAGACGACCGATGCCCCGTCACCGTTCCGACCCAGTGCCACTGGCTCTCCTCCAGCCATGAGCGAGGTTGACGATCCTACTCTCGATTACCTCTGACTCGGTGCCCTAGCCTTCGTCTACCGCCGGCGCCTCGCCGAAGTTTCTTCTCCTCGGTGCCAGCAGCTGAGCCCCCTACTGATCACCTTCAGCCGCCTTCCGCATGAGGTCTTCGGCCGAATCTACGAGAGCCCAAGCATTCCCTCTTCTCCTCTTCTTACCTGTGTCCTAGTCTCCAGTCGACGATCCTCTTCCACGCCAAGGAACCCTAGATGTTCACCAGATCCAGAGAAGGGTAAATCGTCGCAGATACCATTCCATTTACATATTCAAAGAAAAGGTAAAGAAAACCATTTTTATGAATGGATTGTAGTGGTGAATGGATTTCTAGGTTGATTCATGATTTTCTTTTGATCCATGCAGTGAGGAGGGTCTTCCTGCAGCTGCTCTTTTCGGTTGTGGATCACCGGCTGAGGCTTCAGAATTAGGTAAGTGGAAGAGGTAATTTCGAATACGAACTAGATTTAATTCTAGCTATGAAAGGGATAGGGTTATTAGGGCGATAAGAAATGATTAGGGTTAAGGAAATAACCCTAGTTGAGCAATAGAGTAATTTGGGTAGAGTTAATATTTACGATCGATTAGAGTTTTTTCCTAAATTATTCTTAAGGATTTTATTTAGCTATTCATTTGAGTTGTAGCTAAATAAAAATGTATACAGATTGGTGACACAGGACTTTGACGCGAGACGAGCATCTCGACGTCGGATTTGGACTGGATTGAACTTTTCGATTGGAGGCGGGTACCTTGACTTATCTATTTTGATATATCATTTGATATGCATAGTAGTTTTTAACAAGTAGTCATGATTATGTTTCCTATCTGTATCGGTTTGTCACTACCAGATACCTGATACATGTTTGTTTTTGCTTACTTGTTATGCATTCCATGTTAGTACCCACCTGACTTTATATGCTTATAGAGCTAGTGACATAACCATGTTCTATTATGTTCAAGACTTAGGTTTTTATACCTTATCTGATCTATGTACCTAGACCATTGATTTGGTCCATTTATCCTATGGTACACCTTATGTAGAGATGGACAAGATCAGGATATTTCCATGCTTAGTGACATGCATCATCTAGTATGATTGCATGTTGTGCGATAGTTGGCTCCATTATAACTGAGCACATCACCAATTACATAGATCTGCACATACCACCACTAATGGGTTAGTGGTATGTCAGGCAGGGTGTGTGGCAGTTCTGCTGTTAGGCTACGCTGGTCCGGCGACTCAACGTGGTAGCCGACAGACTGTTCTGCTCTGTTAGGGTTTGCTGGTCTGGAGACGCAGCGTGGTAGCCAGTAGACAGTTTGCTCTATTTGGCTCCGTTGGTCTGCTCATGGGTAGTGTGATACAACGTGGAAGCCGGCAGAGATCCCTCCTCTGGACTTGCTCAGGGAGATGAGAGCATTGAGCTCCCCCACTTATGATTTGGGGTAGGAGGATAGGTATACTCCGACAGCATCTCGTCCACTCGGTCACTCATCAGGAGTAGTGATGTCAGAGTGCACAGTTGTCACAACCCTACCCACTCAGTCTCACCATCATGTGTTAGACGGCTGACTGGCACTAGGGATGACCAGGACATGTCATTGGCATCATATGCATTGATGCATTTATTGCTTGTGTTTGCTGCATTTATTTGTTGCATATTGGATGGATGCATTTGTTTGACATGCATACAGGATTTCTATACATCTCGGTTTATTATCCATATACCAGGTCGTGGTTAGTACAGTTGTTCTCTTATTTATTTCAGTTTGCATTTATCCTTCTTATATCAGGAAACTGTACGCATGATTAGTGTTATTTATTATTTTCTTTATTATCCATATCAGTAGTTACCCGCTGAGGAGTTGACTCACCCCGTGGTTATTACTATTTTCAGGTTGAGGCTGTCCGGAGGAGTTCCCGTCGCTAGTCCCCTGTAGATCGTGAGGATGTGTGTTTTATCTTTTGGTTTTCTTATTACTATCTAGACTTTTTCTAGTTTTTGACACTTGGATATTGAATGATTTATTGTCGATGGGTTTTATTGGATATGTTTTGCTACATGCCTGCCTGGATGGCAGAAGAGGTGAGTTCATTGTGATTTGTGTTTTATGGGTGTAGTGGAGTAGGATATCGGATTTGAGCTTTATGGGTGTAGTTGTGTAGGATTTTTGAGATGACTTTTCTTTATCGTTGCATTAGTTTAGTTTTACTATTAAACTGCGTGGTGATTGCTTAATTTTATATATGTATGTGTAGGGTTTTTCGGGCCGCGAAAATCGCTTTTTCGCGTCGCGGAAACCCCGAAACTCCTTAGCCAACGAATCCGTGCAAAGAAAATTATTTTTCGAAAAACTACGAGTACGAGTTTACCTAGATCTACACTTAGATCTACAAGGGAAAAAGGTTATACCTTTGAAGCAAAGCCCTTCGCGTTCCTGCTCGTCCAAATGGTGTCGGATCTCAAAGTTGTCAATGTAGACAACTCTCTATACGTATCCACACAAACAAGATGTGTTCTCTAACACACAAGGATGGAGAAGAGAACACCACAAGTGTGCTAGCACTTCTTGATGCTCTCGGATGGGATTGGAAGAAGAAGAAAAGAAAAGAAGAGAACACACTCCTCTAAAATCTCTATGTGACTTTCACTAACCTTTCTTCTTGGATTAGATTCACTCTCCTTTCTTCTCCCTTGCTTGAAACCCACGACCAAGAGAAGAGAAGGAGCAAAAAGAGAGCTTGAGGAAGAAGATGATATGAATGTGAGTGAATGAAAAATTCATTCTCATTCGAAACCAAAAAGGTAACCCCCATTCTCATTAAATGTGGCCATTAAAGAGAAAAGATTTGTAACCCCCATGAGGTGGCACACTTTGATGATGTGGCACATCATCATTAGTCCGCCTAATGCCAAATCACTAATGATGTGGCAAATAGTCAAGTCAAACTTGACTCTTCCTCTTCCTCTCAAGTCAAGTCAAACTTGACTTAATCTCTCTCATGGTTGATCTAATCCAACCATTTAATTCAAGCTAATTTAATATAATGAATCTAATTCATTTAATTAAATTGATTCAATGAGTCATAATCTAAATTAGACTCATTGAACACATGAATCAACTTGAGTCCAACTCAATTAGTCCAATTAGGATTACTCTTAATCCATTTGATTCATCACATGAATCTAATCCTCTTGGTTCATCATATGAACCTAATCTCCATCCACTTGTTCTTTGTGTGTGACCCAATAGGTTCTTGTAACGTTGGTGATGCCCCTAAACCCATTTAGGACCATAAGTAATGAGCGGTATCTAGCAATACATCATTACTACCTAAGTTACAAAATGTTAAGATCCAACATCACCTTGTGACTACTAATTGTGACTCCTCACAATATATGACAAGTGTCCTTCTATCATAGACATCTAGATTCATCAATGTGAGGCATAGACCGTGTCATCCTCTGATCAATTTAAATCTTGAACTCCAAGTAGACTCACTAAAACAAATGAGCTCAATATCTCATATTGACTCATTTGGGCATGGTCATGCACTTCGTGGTCTCACTCTATCAAGAATACCGATGTCTCTCCCGTCATATAGGAGGGATAGATCCCATCTACATCACTCACACCCCTCTACATAATTCGTTACATACCCAGTAATCGCCTTTATAGTCCACCCAGTTACGGGTGACGTTTGACGAAACCAAAGTACATAACTCCTTATGTAGGGAACCATGGTGACTTTGTTGGTTGCTACTCGGAAAACCTATAGGTTCCACTGTACAAAAATTTTGTACAAAGGTCTGAACCTTTTCCTAGCTACCATGTGTTCTTTTAAATTAAATTTTGGATCGCCTGCGGAACTTAACACGTTTGATCCAAAACTTAATCTATTTGTTCTTTTAGGTTTTGACTTGGATCTCCTGCGGAACTTAACACGTTCGACCCAAGTCTCCTTAAGTTATTAATTCCATTAAATATTAATTTCCATAAAAGGTTCCCAGTATTGACGTGGCGAGGCACATGGCCTTCTTGGATATGGGAGCAACCACCACCGACTAGACAAAACCTTTAATAGAAAGCTAATATTTAATTTCCTAAAATAACTTTAGGTTAACCAAAGAGAACAATCAAATCACAAGGAAAAGAAAGAAACAAAAGAACACAACTTCGAAAAAACATATTCGAAATACTAGAACGTAAGCCTCTTGTATTTGGTATTATTTCCATAAATAACTAGCATGATGCAGAAATAGAAATTACTAGTTATACCTTGTAGAAAAAAAACTCTTGATCTTCTACCGTATTCCTCTTCTAACCTCGGACGTTGTGTGTGCAACGATCTTCCAAGATGAGAAACCACCAACCACCTTCTTCTCCTCCAAGCAAGGTTCGGCCACAAAAGAAAAGCTTTACCAAGGAGAAAAACCAAAATACTAACCAAGCTCCAAGAGATGCTAGCTTTCTCTCCTTCTTCTTCTTCTTCTCCGAGTAGTATCCGGCCACCACAAGAACTCCAAGGGAGAGGGAGAGGTTCGGCCACCACAAGAGGAAGAGAAGGAGATGATGGCCGGCCACACCAAGGAACAAAAGAGGGAGAGGAATAATAGATGTTGTATCTTGTGAAGGCACCCTCACCCCTTCTTTTATATTCCTTGGCCTAGGTAAATTAGGAAATTTAATTACAATAAATTTTCCTTAATTTCCTTGACATGATTTAATTGAGAAAAATAAAATAATATTTCCCCAATTAAACAATGATGGCCGGCCAAATCAATAGGAAGCAAATTGGATAAGTTTCAATCAACAATTAAAACTTTCCTTATTTGTTTCCGGAAATTTAAAAAAAAAATAAAATTTCTCTTTAAAATCTCTTCATGGTTAATAAAAGGAAATATCTATAATTTTAATTTTATTAACATGTGAATAATTTTAAAGAGAAAATAAAACATCTCTCCAATCTACAAATAAGGAAAGAGATCTAATCTCTTTCTTTAATCTTTTGTAAATCTTTTACAAGAGAGATATTTTAATTTTAATTCTCTTTCAAATTAAATCTTCCACATAATAATAAACATTAAAATTAAATTTTCTTTTTAATTAATTATGGCCGGCCCTACTAGCTTGGGTTCAAGCTAGGGTCGGCCACCTTAAACCCAAGCTTAGGCCGACCCTAGCTTGGTTCCCAAGCTAGCTTGGCCGGCCCCCTTTAGGTGGGTATAGAAGGTGGGTATATGTGGGTATAGTACTCTATAAATAAGAGGCTACGATAGGGACCGAGAGGAGGAATTGGTTTTGGTCTCCGATAAAATTAAGCATCCCATGTTCGCCCCAACACACAACTTAATTTTATCAATGATAATTCATTCCACTAGAGAACTATCATTGAACTACCGCACCAATCCCAAATTACATTTTGGGCTCCTTCTTATTATGAGTGTGTTAGTCTCCTGTGTTTAAGATATCGAATGTCCACTAATTAAGTGAGTTACGACAACTCATTTAATTAATATCTAAGTCCAAGAGTAGTACCACTCAACCTTATTATCATGTCGGACTAAGTCCACTCCTGCAGGTTTAACATGACAATCTTTATGAGCTCCTCTTGAGGACATTATCAACCTAGTATCACTAGGACACGGTTTCCTTCTATAATCAACAACACACACTATGAGTGATACCATTTCCCAATTTATCGGGTTTATTGATTCATCGAACTAAATCTCACCCATTGATAAATTAAAGAAATAAATATCAAACATATGTGCTTGTTATTATATTAGGATTAAGAGCACACACTTCCATAATAACTGAGGTCTTTGTTCCTTTATAAAGTCAGTATAAAAGGAACGACCTCAAATGGTCCTACTCAATACACTCTGAGTGTACTAGTGTAATTATATAGTCAAGATAAACTAATACCTAATTACACTACGACATTCTAATGGTTTGTTCCTTTCCATTCTGGTCGTGAGCTACTGTTTATAATTTATAAGGTACTGATAACATCATCTTCTGTATGTGACACCACATACTATGTTATCTACAATATAAATTAAATGAACAACTACAAAAAAATGTAGATAATTAGACCAAATGTGATTCTTTATTCATAATGAATGTTTACAAAGCTTAGGCTTTCAGTATACACTCCAACAGACTTCAGGTCTAAGGACTAGTAGTCATACTAATAGCCACATGAGAAAGTATATGACACTCATATAACGATCCATGATACTTTCTCATGGCGGGTCATTCAGTATACATTCTCTAATGCATACCCATGTGTCAACTTGATATCTCTATATCCATGACTTGTGAGATCAAGTCATCGAGTTGACCTACATGCTAGTCTTATTGCATTAACATTGTCCCTGAATGTTAATACTCGACTAGGAATGATTAAGAGTAGTGTTCCCTATATCATCTCACATCGATTCAACCAATCGATTGATATAGGTAAGAACCTTCTACTCAAGGACGTTATTCTACTTAGTTTATTTGGCACCAATACAAGTAAGTATAATAACCAAAAACCAAATGCTTTTATTTATATAGAATGTGATACAACAAGTCTATAATACAATCATCAAATGATTGGCTCTAGGGCTCTAGCTAACAGTATGTTCCGGCCGTGTTGGCCGAGGTATCTGAATGATGTAGTAAATTTCATATTATCACCCGTATAGGGAAGATGCTGCCGAAATTTCTTCTGGATGGGACTCCCGCAGGGAGTGACAATTTATTTGATATCAGAGCCAAGTTGGCGATACTTGTTTATTTTTCGTGTTACGGATTTTCGAGATTAATCTGATACGAATTTATTGGTATCAAAGCAGGTTACGATACCTGCATTTGGTGTTCTGGATTTTAGGGTTAGCCCAAGTTTGCTAGTTAAGTTGGGTATTTATTTTCGGATTTATACGGTTCCCGTCGATTTTCTCGTCCAGAATTTTGAGGTAAAATAGGGACTGAACAGCGACAGAACATCTCCAGACGGTAAATAGATATTACTGTAATTTTATAATTTTTATACTTGTAGTGATATTTGTGTTATAACTTAACAGATATGAGAAGATCTACACGAGTAGCTGCGAGGCATGGTGCTAGACGACCACGTAAGAGGACTTTGGAATCTCTTGCAACCGACTCGCTAGAGATCCCTACTGGGTTTGAGCCTGTCAGTCAGGGACAGACTCAGGATACTGTGGGCGCGTGGGGCTCTCAAACCCCGATGGCTCCTTTAGAAGTATCTACCTCGGTTGCACCCGCTATACCCTCCCCTACCATATTTACGGTACCACTAGGGGTACTACTGGCATACCCCGCACCTGCTCCGGTCGAGCCTACGGTGTACCAAGCACCACCACCTCTTGGACCTACAGTGTACCCAGCACCTGCACCAGTGGTACCGGTTGCTCCATTTCTGGTACCACCACCTACCGTACCTCTAGCCGCGGCCACCCATATCAACCCTGCAGTACCACCAGTGGTATATGCCCAAGTTTATACAGCAGCACCAGGAGTACCTCCCTCGGTGTATCCAGCGGTACTACCTGTAGTATCAGCTCCAGTGGTTCCGCCAGTTTCTGCAGTCGTCCCTACACACCTCACTGATATTGTCGCGACATGAGCCCGGATCCCAGCGTTGGCAAAATCGATGAAGAGTCAATTCACACTCTTCCAAGGAGAGCTTGATCCGAGTGTGGCCCAGTCCTAGATAGAGACCATGGAGCGGACCTTCTTCTACATGGATTGCTCCTAGTGGGAGAAAGCAGAGTTGGCTACTTTCCATTTACGGGATGAGGCCGACACCTGGTGGGTTACATAGCGTTCCATCATAGGTGAGTAGAACATCACCTGGGCCAGATTCAGAGAGGCTTTTGAAAGCCTCTACTTCCCACGAGCATATCAGATGACTCATCAGCAGGATTTTCTGAGTCTGCGACAGAACAACCACTCGGTGACCGAGTATAATGCCGAGTTTAATCGGTTGGCCAGATTTTGTCCAGAACTAGTTGCTGAGGATAGTTCCTGTATGTAGCAGTTTATTCAAGGACTGGATGGACATCTGCAAGTAAAGCTTGCCGATTTTGGGAACGCATCTTACATAGAGACACTGGACAGAGCCCTGATGATAGAGTTAGCTCACCAAAGAGCGTATCTGAAAAAGAAAAGGAAGCTGATGGGTCAGACATCTGGACAGATCCAGTAGCCACAGGCTACATAGCAGTAGAGTGGTCGCAGTCGGCCAGGTCAGGGTTCTTCTGGGGCTTCTTGTCTATCTCAGAAGTCAGGGCGATTTACATCAAGACATTTCCGGTCTTCTCGACAAAACCGGAAACAATCCGCCAGCGAAATTCGATGCACCAGATGTGGGTCCAGAGACCACATCACCTCAGCCTGCACCCTGGGACATTCAGTTTGCTATTATTGCAAACTGCTTGGGCACCTGAGCCGAGATTGTTTGCTGAAGGCTCAGCATATTACTTCAGGTGTTTCTGGTCATGGAGTTTAGCTCAGTCAATCCGGGACTCATCGAGGTGGGCGGGAGCCCAATCTTCGCATACCCAGTAGAGAATAGCTCCCCCGGCAGCAGCAGCATATGGAATGCATGGACAGGAGCACCCCAGTGCCCTCATGGTACCACAAAGTTCTATCGTGGGACCCCAGTATCAGCTACAGCCTAAGCCCCTAGTCCAGTATCTGCTGCCCCAGCCACTGGTTCAGTACTAGGTGCAGTCTCAGCTACCAGTACAGTATCAGTCGCAGCCCTCTTATCCACCTCTGGCATAGTCTCCAGCACCACCTCAGAGGTAGGCTCCTGCCCAGATACAGTAGCCGCTAGGAGCGTTACCACCTTTAGCTCCACCAGAGACTAGACGGATACACGCGATTACCAGAGAGGATGCGTAGCGGACCGACGGATCCGTTTTCCACGGTATGATTTTCATTTATGCCTTATCTGCTGATATGCTGATAGATACTGGTTGCTCACATTCTTTTATATCCCGTACCTTTATGAGGGAGATTGGTAGATTACCCACCTTCAGATCACAACGGCTGACCGTCTCTCTACCGTCCGATGATTCATAGGACATCACTCAAGAGGTCAGAGGTTGCCCGTTAGATTTTGGCAACATGATACTTATGGTTTATTTATTAGTGCTGGAAATGGTCGAGTTCGACATTATCCTTGGCATGGATTGGTTGTCTGCATATAATGTCACGGTTGATTGCCAAACGAGGGTGGTCACATTCCAACCTCTGAACCAACCCTCGTGGGATTTCACTGGCATCAGGGACGATGGCATATCGATCATTTTAGTGATTCAGGCTCAGAATCTATTGTCACATGGCTGTCAGGGATTTCTTGTGTCTATGATTAATACTGACGATAGCAGTAGTTCCCAGCTCTCAGACGTTCCGGTGATCCGAGAGTATCCCGATGTATTTCCAGATGAGCTACCGGGCTTGTCTCCCTGAAGGCAAGTGGAGTTTACTATTGAGTTGATTTCAGGGACCGTGCCAGCATCGAAAGCTCCATATCGTATGGCACCGAAAGGGTTGGATGAGCTAAAGGTCTAACTCCAAGAGTTATTGGATAGGGGATTTATTCGCCCTAGTGTTTCTTTATGGGGTTCTCCGGTACTATTTGTCAAGAAAAAGGATGATACTCTGAAGTTGTGCATCGATTACAGATAGTTGAATACAGTGACAGACAAAAATATATATCCCTTACCACGGATCGAGGTTTTATTTGACCAGCTCAGAGGTACCTCAGTGTATACTAAGATTGATCTATGGTCAGGATATCATCAGCTGAGAGTCAGAGAATCTGATATTTAGAAGACAACATTTCGTAGCAGATACGACCATTATGAGTTTTTGGTAACGTCATTTGGGCTTACCAATGCTCCAGCGATGTTTATAGATTTAATGAATCACGTCTTCCTGGAGTATCTTGATTAGTTTGTTATCATTTTCATTGATGACATATTGGTCTACTCGCGTTCTGATAAGGAACATGCGCGGCATCTTCGCACAATCTTGGAGACTCTTCGACGACATCAGTTGTACGTGAAATTTAGCAAATGTGCTTTCTGGCTATCCTCAGTCGATTTTCTGGGACACGCGGTCTCTAGCAGAGGTATTTCAGTAGACCCTCAGAAGATCGAGGTTGTCACCAGTTAGGAGCAGCCGAAATCAGTATAGGAGATCCTCAGTTTTCTGGAACTAGCTGGATATTATAAACAGTTCGTCGAGAGTTTCTCTCGGATAGGAATGCCATTGACACACCTGACCAGGAAACGCGTGAAGTTCACTTGGACAGAGGATTGCGAGACCAGCTTCCAGGAGCAGAAGTGGAGATTAGTGTCGGCTCCAATTTTGGTTTTGCCCGCTGGAGAGGACGGATTCATGCTCTACACCGACACAACTCTTCAGGGTTTGGGCGCTGTTCTGATGTAGCACGACAGGATAGTCTCCTATGCTTCTCGTCAGTTGAAGGAACATGAGAACAACTACACAGTACATGATCTGGAGCTAGCCGCCATCATCTTTACTTTGAAGATTTGGTGGCATCATCTATACGCCATTACCTTTGAGATTCTTATGGATCAGAAGAGTCTCAAATATATTTTCACCGAGAAGGAACTTAATCTTCGGCAGAGGAGATGGATAGAGTTCCTGAAGGATTATGACTGTACCATTAGCTATCACCCAGGGAAAGCTAATGTGGTTGCCGATGCACTCAGCTGGAAGTCCAGAGGGGCTTTGCCTTGCCACTGGGCTTCAGATACAGACTTAATTCAGGGTTTCTTCAAGTTAGGCCTTGAGGAGAAGGGACAGACAGAGCAGGGTATTCTTGTTACTATGGTTGCTCACTCGTCGATCAGGATGAGGATACGAGGGCCCCAGGCCGGTGATCAGTGTTTTCAGTTCATTGGCAGCCAGATAGCTTCCGGGCAGCAGACCGAGTTCACACGAGATGAGGAGGGTATTATATATTTTTAAGGCAGATTATGCATACCTTAGTCTCACCCGGTCTTACAGGAGCTACTTCAGGAGGCTCATCGCTCTCGATTTGCGATCCATCCAGGTGGGACCCGCATGTATCGAGATTTGAGGTGTTCCTACTGGTGGAACGGAATGAAGAAAGACATCACAGAATTTGTAGCTAGAGGCGCAGGACCGCCAGAAGAGTTATGCTGATCGAAGACGTAAACCCTTGGAGTTCTCTATTGACGACCTTTTTTTTCTACAAGTTTAACCCACAAAAGGGGTGAAGAGATTTGGCATCAGAGGTAAGCAAGCTCCGCAATACATTGGACCTTTCTAGATCTTGGAGAGGATTGGAGTGATAGCTTATTGTCTAGCACTACCACCATCCCTGGCAGGCGCCCACGATGTATTCCACGTATCTATGCTGAGGAGATACATACCTGACCTGACACATGTGCTGACAGATATCTCAGTTCCCGTTCAGCCTGACGTTACCTACGAGGAGGTTCCGGTACGGATTATGGATCAGAAAGAGCGTCAGCTGCGGAACAAGACTATTCGGCTGGTTAAAGTCAAATGGCAGCATCATTCGGACGAGGAGGCTACCTGGGAGCTCGAGGATACTATCCGAGCTCGATACCCTCACCTTTTTACTTGAGGTATGTAGGTTATTTTCCGTTCAGCATTTATACTTTTTATCTGTTCTTAGTACTTACTGATGGTATATAACGAAATTTGGGGACCAAATTTTTATTAGTGGTGGAGAATATAAAATACCGAAAAATGGCGAATTACCATAAGGGAATTTTTCAGATTTTTTAGAAATTTTCCGAGAATTTTTTGGAGCTCATATGACAAGTTTAAGGGGATAAATATTGGGCCCCTTGGAAACTTATTTAGGCTACCCCGTTTTAGCAAGGAAATATTGATTTTCTTTTCTTTTTCTTTTATTTTTCCCTGCCTCCTCCCCCGCGTGCCCGACGCCTCCTCAAGCTGAACTCGCGTCGATCCCTTTCCCTAACCGCTCTGAGACAGTTCCTTCTCCTCTTCTCCTTTTTCTTCTGCGACACCAAAGCCTCGCCTCCACCCAACTCTTCTCCTCTTCATCTTCTTCATCGCGCCGACGCCACATTGATTATGGCTAGAAGCAAGGAACCGGCGGCTGTGCCCTAGCTCCCCTCTACCTTCGTCTCTCCCCTTTCTCTCTGTAAAGACACAGACGACCGACGCCCGGTCACCGTTCCGACCAGGTGCCACTAGCTCTCCACCAGCCACGAGCGAAGTTGTCGATCCTCCTCTCGATTACCTCTGACCCGGTGCCCTAGCCTTCGTCTACCGTCGGCGCCTCGCCGAAGTTTCTTCTCCTCGGTGCCAGCCGCTGAGCCCCCTACTAATCGCCGTCAACCGCCTTCCACGTGAAGTATTCGACCGAATCAGGGAGAGCCCGAGCATCCCCTCTTCTCCTCTTCTTACCTGTGTCCTAGTCTCCAGTCAACGATCCTCTGCCACGCCAAGGAACCCTAGATTTTCACCAGATCCAGAGAAGGTTAAATCGTCGCAGATACCATTTCATTTACATATTCAAAGAAAAGGTAAAGAAAACCATTTTTATGACTGGATTGTAGGGGTGAATAGATTTCTAGGTTGATTCATGATTTTCTTTTGATCCGAGCAGTGAGGCGGGTCTTTCTGCAGCTGCTCTTTTCGGTTGTGGATCACCGGCTGAGGCTTCGGAATTAGGTAAGTGGAAGAGATAATTTCGAATACGAACTAGATTTAATTCTAGCTATGAAAGGGATAGGGTTATTAGGGCGATAAGTAATGATTAGGGTTAAGGAAATAACCCTAGTTGAGCAATGGAGTAATTTGGGTAGAGTTAATATTTACGATCAATTAGGGTTTTTTCCTAAATTGTTCTTAAGGATTTTATTTAGCTATTCATTTGAGTTGTAGCTAAATAAAAATGTATACATATTGGTGACACAGGACTTTGACGTGAGACGAGAATCTCGACGTCGGATTTGGATCGGATTGGACTTTTCGATTGAAGGCAGTTACCTTGACTTATCTATTTTGATATGTCATTTGATATGCATAGTAGTTTTTAACAAGTAGTCATGATTATGTTTCCTATCTGTATCGGTTTGTCACTACCGGATACCTGATACATGTTTGTTTTTGCTTACTTGTTATGCATTTCATGTTAGTACCCACCTGATTTTATATGCTTATAGAGGTAGTGACATAATCATGTTCTATTATATTCAGGACTTAGGTTTTTATACCTTATCTGATCTGTGTACCTAGACCATTGATTTGGTCCATTTATCCTATGGTACACATTATGTAGAGATGGATAGGATCAGGATATTTCCATGCTTAGTGACATGCACCATCTCGCATGATTGCATGTTGTATGATAGTCGGCTCCATTATAATTGAGCACATCACCAGTTACATAGATCTGCACATACCACCACTAATGGGTTAGTGGTATGTCAGGCAGGGTGTATGGTAGTTCTGCTATTAGGCTCCGCTGGTCCGGTGACTCAACGTGGTAGCCGGCAGATAGTTCTGCTCTGTTAGGGTCCGCTGGTCTGGAGATGCAGCGTGGTAGCCAGCAGACAGTTTACTCTGTTTGGCTCCATTGGTCCGCTCATGGGTAGTGTGACACAGCGTGGTACCTTGCAAAGATCCCTCCTCTGGACTTGCTCAGGGAGATGAGAGCATTGAGCTCCCCACTTATGATTTGGGGTAGGAGGATAGGTATACTCCGACAGCATCCCATCCACTCGGTCGCTCATCAGGAGTAGTAATGGCAGATCGCACGGTTGTCACAACCCTACCCACTCGGTCTCACCATCATGTGTTAGACGGCTGACTGCACTAGGAGTGACCAGGACATGCCATTGGCATCATACGCATTGATGCATTTATTGCTTGTGTTTGCTGCATTTATTTGTTGCATATTGGATGGATGCATTTGTTTGACATGCATACAGGATTTCTATACCTCTCGGTTTATTATCCATACACCAGGTCATGGTTAGTACAGTTGTTCCCCTATTTATTTCAGTTTGCATTTATCCTTCTTATATCATGAGACTGTATGCATGATTAGTGATATTTGTTATTTTCTTTATTATGCATATCAGAAGTTACCCGCTGAGGAGTTGACTCACCCCGTGGTTATTACTATTTTCAGGTTGAGGCTGTCCGAAGGAGTTCCCGTCGCTAGTCCCCTACAGATCGCGTGGATGTGTGTTTTAACTTTTGGTTTTCTTATTACTATCTAGACTTGTTCTGGTTTTTGATACTTGGATATTGAATGGTTTTATTGTCGATGGGTTTTATTGGATATGTTTTGCTACATGCCTGCCTGGATGGCAGAAGAGGTGAGTTCGTTGTGATTTGTGTTTTATGTGTGTAGTGGAGTAGGATATCGGATTTGAACTTTATGGGTGTAGTTGAGTAGGATTTTTGAGATGACTTTTCTTAATCGTTGCATTAGTTTAGTTTTACTATTAAACTGCATGGTAATTGCTTATTTTTATATATGTATGTTTCAGCCGTGTTGGCCGAGGTATCTGGATGATGTAGTAAGTTTCAGATTGTCACCTGTACAGGGGAGATGTTGCTGAAATTTCTTCTGGCTGGGACTCCCTCGGGGCGTGACATGTGTTAGTCCCAAAATACCAAGCATACCCTGCAACACAAAGTTAGCACATAATAATAACATAAATATGAATATCTGACAGTCACCGGACCGTCCAGTTCTGACTTCAGATTTCCTATCGAAAACCCTAGGTCGAACCAATGCCTACTGTTCTCTCAGTGGGGAACGCGTCCTCACCTACTCCATTGAGGAGAGTATACCTATTGCCAGTTCGATCCTCCAGATCGACTGGACTTTTGCTCAGTGCCCGAGTCTTTAGGTCTTTCCGCTGGACATCCACTTCACGACCCGCCCAGCCTTTCCACCCGATCCGCGACACCGGGATTTTCACCTAGAGTTTCTGACTCTAGGACTTTTGCCCGAAGACCTCGACCTGCCAAGGCTTTCCGCCTAGGGTTACCACCCCCTAGGACTTAGGCTTACCACCCCCTAGGGTTTTCTCCCTGTCTAACCGCAGCTAGGACTTTTGCCTAAGATACCTTAGGACTTTCCTGCAAACTCATTCAAATAATTAGATCACAAATAACCTTAACTTTCAATCATTTGCCATTATCAAAACTCAAGTTTGATCGTCAAATGCTTCTCGCATCAACAATCTCCCCCTTTTTTATTATGGCAACAAAAATTCAAAGTTAAGTAAAAAGACATAAAGAATAATGCTAAAAACATTTTAAGAATAGCGCAAGCATAATTGAATAAAAGCGTAAGCATAAACAACTTTAAGTGAGCATAAGCATAAATAACTTTAAGCGAGCATAAAGTTAACAACTCCCCCTTAATAACAGCTTCCCTTTTTAGAATTTTCTTAGACTTTTCTTTATACTTGACTTTTAGATTTGAAGTTTCTTATACTCTCCTCCTTTGCCATATATCAAAAATACTTTGTGAGGGAAGGAGTAAAAAATGGTGTTTTACAATATGTTGCTAAAAAAATGATTTTTCAACAAATTGACTAAGTTTAAGAGTGATAAAAGTTTATAAAAACTTAGCTTTTAAAAATATGAGAAAAAAACCTTTAGCTAAAACTAACTAACTTAGTTTACTAGGAGGTTGAATAAATACTTAAAACATTTTGTTAAATACTTAGATTTTAGAATAAATTTTCTTGTAAGAATATTTAGCTAAGTTAAGGAAAAGTTTAAAAAAAACCTTTATGAAAAGTTAAGGAAAAAATCTTTTTTTTTTTTTTTAAATTTTGCTCAAAACTATTTTTTTTAAAACTAGCTCAGGGAAAGTTCATTGACTTTGAAAAGTAACTTAGCTAAATCTGAGTTTAAAAAAATATTTGGTAAAACATTAAGAATATTTAAAAATAATATTTTTGAAAAAACTTTAGGGTTTCAAAAAGAAAATTTTGAAAAGTACTTAGCTTAAATAGTATCAATTTGTATAACTTTATCTAAGTCTACTTTCACTTAGAACCAAAAATAGTAGGACAATTAAAAAAAACTTAGTTTTCTTTTCCAAAGCCCTAAAGTTCAGGCATGAGTAATTAAAAATTCAAACCAAATACCTAGTTTCCTTAGCCACATGTCTAACCATTAGCTACTAGCTGCTACTTAAAAGGTTGTTTTTACTCGGTTAGTCAAGTTAAGTTAGTGATCCAGTTAGATTTGACTAAGACAGGATAACTTAACTTGATTAATGTAAATATGGTATTTATTGCCAAGACTTATTGTGATGCACAGATATAAGCATTCTAAAGTCTAGGCAGCACCTATGCATCTCACACCATTCTAAGTGTTTTCATACACAAGCAAGGTAATCCTAGTGTGCTTGTGAGATGCTCTGGCTGAAAACTAGCGGTACATGCTTTTAAAGGGGTAAATTCCTAAGCTAAATCCAAATTTTTGAAAAACTAATAAAAATTGAAATTTTGAAAAATATTTTTCCTAGGATTTTAAAAACTAAGTAAAACAGCATAACCCATTTTAAAAGTAAGTTCTATTCTACTAAGCGCATCCCTATTTGTCTTCTAAGTACACTGAACTCAAGTTCAGGTAAGGGTTTTGTGAAAATATCAGCCAAGTTTGACTTGGATTCAACATAGTTGAGTACAATGTCACCTTTAGCGACATGATCCCTTACAAAGTGGTGTTTTACTTCAACATAGTCCTTGAGTGGTGAATTGGGTTCTTGGTTAGATTGATTGAACTTATATTATCAATTAAAATTTTTATATTTTGAAATTCTAGTTGATAGTCTTTTAGGATATGCATCATCCATAATAGTTGAGATACACATTCTCCTAGGGCTATGTACTCAGCTTCAGCAGTGGATAAAGCAACACAGTGTTGCTTTCTGCTTGACCAATTTACTAGGCACTGACTTAGAAATTGGCAGCTACCACTTGTGTACTTTCTATCTAGTTTGCACCCGGCATAGTCTGAGTCAGAATAGCCGATTAGGTCAAAGGTGCAAGTTCGAGAGTACCAAAGTCCTACATTTAGGGTTCCCTTAATATACCTAAGTATTCTTTTAACATTTGTTAGGTGTGACTATTTGGTACAAAATTGATATCTTGCACACATACCTACTGCAAATAGAATGTCTAGTCGACTTGCAGTTAGGTAGAGTAGACTTCCTATCGCACTTCGATAGCATTTTAAGTCTACTAGTTTTCCTTCTAAGTCAGAGTCAATTTTAACATTTGTAGCCATTGGAGTACTTATAATTTTTGAATTTTTCATTACAAATTTTCTGATTAATTCTTTGGCATATTTTTGTTTTAAAGATGTAAATTCCATCTTTGGTTTGTTTAATTTGTAAGCCTAAGAAAAAGTTGAGTTCTCCTACTAGGCTCATTTCAAATTCACTCTCCATTAATTTAGTAAATTCCTTTAGAAATTTAGTATTGGTTGAAACAAAAATTATATCGTCTACATAGATTTAGGCTATAAAAATATCTTTTTCTAAGGATTTTACAAATAAGGTTTGATCTATTTGACCTTGTTTAAAACCTTTAAATATTAGATAATTTGATAGTCGTTCATACCAAGCCCTAGGTGCTTGTTTTAATCCATATAGGGTCTTTTTTAGCCTAAAAACATGGTTCGGGTGGTCTAAGTCCTCAAATCCTGGGGGTTGACTTGCATAGACATCTTCCTTGATGAACCCATTTAAGAATACGGATTTCACATCCATTTGGTATAACTTGAACCCTTTATATGCTGCATAGGTCAGCGGTATCCTAATAGATTCAAGTCTAGCTACAGGTGCATAGGTTTCATCATAGTCTAGCCCTTCTACTTGGTCGAACTCTTTTGCTACTAGTCTGGCTTTATTTCTGATTTTTTTCACCCTGATCATCTAATCTGTTCCTAAATTCCCACATAGTGTCAACTATGGTTTTGTTAATGGGTTTGGGTACTAGTTCCCAAACCTGGTTTCTTTCGAATTGAGCTAACTCTTCTTGCATTGCTAATATCCAGTCTGGATCTAGTAGGGCTTCGTCTATTGTTTTGGGTTCAATTTTAGAAATAAGGGCTATTTAACTTAGGTTTTTATAAGATGATCTAGTTCTGACTCCTAGGGTTGGGTCACCCAAAATTTTGTCATATGGGTGATTGGTACTTATTCTTGTTGGTCTTATATTTGGGTGAGTAGCTGGTTCTTGTAATTCACTAGGTTTAAGTTGAATTTCTATATCATCTTCTATATTTCTTAAGTTAATATTTTCTATATTAATATTTTCATTTATTACATTGGGTAAGTTATTTTCATCATCAAAAATCACATTGGTTGATTCTTCAACTTTTAGGGTTTCTTTGTTATAGATTCTGTAAGCTCTACTGTTTGTGGAGTATCTTAGAAAGATTCCTATAGTTGATTTTGGTGTGAATTTTCCTAAGTAGTCCTTAGTGTTTAGAATATGAACTTTACACCCAAACACCTTTAAATAATTTAGGTTAGGGATTTTATTATAATATACTTCATATGGTGTTTTATTTTGAGTTTTGTTTATTAGAATTCTATTTTGAATGTAGCAAGCTATGTTAATTGCCTCAGCCCAGAATTGATTATTTATGTTGTATTCATTTAACATGGTTCTAGCGGCTTCTTGTAGGGTCCGGTTTTTCCGTTCTACTAACCCATTTTGTTGTGGGGTTCTTGGGCATGAGTATTCATGTTTGTATCCATTAATTTCACATAGTTCAGTAAATTTATAGTTTTCAAATTCTCCTCTATGATCACTTCTAATTCTTTTTATTTTAGTATTTTTTTCATTCTCTTCTAATTTACAAAATGTTTTAAAGATTTCATAGGTTTCATCTTTAATTTTTAGAAATTTTACCCAAGTAAATCTTGAGTAATCATCGATTATAACTAAGCAATATTGGTTTTTGCTTAGTAACTTGGCTCCATGAGAATCAAATAGATCTAAGTGTAGGAGCTCAAGTATCGAATTAGTTCTATTTAGGTTGGTTAACTTATGGGTTGACTTGGTTTGTTTACCTTGTTGACAAGCATTACAAATTGAATTTTCTATAAATTTTAGTTTGGGTAGACCTCTAACTAAGCCATTTTGACTCATTTTTTAAATGAGTCTAGTATGAGTGTGACCCAGTCTTCTATGCCACAACTTAGTCTCCTCTTGTTGTGTCAATAAACACACTTTAATGAAGAGGATAGTAGGTCAATTGTATAAATATTTTTTCTTCTTATTCCCTTAAGTGTGATTTTAGGATTTTTAATGCTTTTAATTAAGCATTCAGATTTTGAAAATGTGACTAAGTATCTTGAGTCACATAACTGATTGATACTAAGTAAATTAAAATTGAATTGATCAACCAGCAAGACTTTTCGAATATAGAAATCGGAACATAATTGGATATTACATGTTCTGATTACCTTAAGGGTTCCATCATTGCCGAATGCAATTGACCCTAGATTCTTGAGTTTCAGCTTAGTGAATTTCAATCTATTTTCAGTCATGTGCCTGGAGCATCCACTATCTAGCATCCATTGATCCAAATCTTTATGTTCCTACACATAAAATATTTGATTTGGTTCAATTTGATGGATTTAGTAGATAGTTTGATTGAAATTAATTCCATAATATTCCATCTCATCCGGTCTAGATTATTAAGCATGGAATTCTTATGAGTGATCGTGAGTTGGGTATTTTGAGTTGATTAATTAAGTTAAAATTACTTAAACAAGTTAGAATTATTTAATCAAGTTAGAATTATTTAATTAAATTAAAATTATTTAATCAAGTTAGAATTATTTAATTAAGTTAAAATTATTTGTTTAAAATTAATTAATTCTAAATTTTACCTAGGTACATCTGACCCATTTCTAAATTATCAAACAGGGAACTTTATTAATTTTGTGAGATGGTTTAATTTTATCTTTGATTTATATTATGTCTAAGGGTTAATTTACATTTGAGTTAGACTCAGGTTTTTTCAATTGATCAATTAAATACACATTTTAAATATTGGCTTTCAGGTTGTGGCGAGGCACTAGGCCTTCTTGGGTATGGGATCATCCACCACTTCTAGACAAAGCCACTCTAAGAAGTTGGGTATTTAATTTTCCTTTTTGAAACTCCTAGGACTAACCAATCAAGTGTAAATTATATCTAGGTCCTTAATCTATCCTAATCTAAGCATATGTAGTAAACGTGGTAAGCAACAATCATCAAATAATTCTTACAATGGTCTTCCAATTGGTCCCCCTAGATCATAGCCTCGTATGGTCTATCAAAGTAATGGACTTGATCCTTGGGGATCTAATATTGACCAAGTCCAACTTGATTAACCAAGTTTGACTTGGAGACCCATGCTTGGACTAGTTTCTTATTTTTTCTATTAACAAGAGATAGATATGAACGGTATTTCCTTTTTGTCCTAAATCCTAGTCTTGATCGATTGTATACGGTTTTTTGTTTTCCAAGAATCAAATCAAGATTCTTGGACCCCAATGTATACTGTTCCAACGTAATCTTCAAATCCTTGACTTGAGTTTTCAGGTTGGAATTCTCTTCCTCGAGCTTTTGGACTTGAGTTGAGGTTTCAGTCTGAATAGGGTTAGTCAAGGATTAGGAGTTAGTCACTTCTTTAAGGGTTGTTACCTCCTTTAGAAGTGATTTGATCCGAACGTTAGATCTAGCTAATTTACATATAAGATAATTGATTAAGTTATGCAACCGAGAAATACTTACAGTGGGGTTAGGCCCTTCGGAAACTAATACGGATCTGTGGCTTCTCTCTGTACTTCCAATTTGTCCTCATTTTCGAATTCGTTGATTTGGTCCCGGGCCGTCAGTGCAAGGAAGCTCGTCTGTTTGAGCTCTTCATGGGACTCTTCTGATGAGGACTCATCCCAAGTTGCCTTCAGAGCTTTCTTCTTTCTTTGCTTCTTTTCATCCTTTTGATTCAGACAGTTGACTTTGATATGTCCCTTTTGGTTGCAGCCGTAGCAGGATACTTCAAACTTCATCTTTGAACTTGGTTGAATCTCCTTGGACTGGATTGCTTTCTTGATGCCCTTCTAGTTGAAGCCCTTCTCCTTTTTGTAGAGGTTTCTTACCAAGTTGACGAGTTCGGCTGTGATCTCACCGTCGTCATCGTCTGAATCCGGTTCTTCTTCGGACTCTGATTCGGTTCTGCGTCTTGCTTTTGGTTCATGCACTCTATTTGTACCTGCAATCAAGGCTATACCCTTCTCGGACAATTAAGCGTTAATTTGTTCATGTAATTCAAAATCAGAAAATAATTTGTCAAGTTTAATTAAAGATAAATCCTTGGATACCATGTAAGCATCTACCATGGATACCCACAAGGTATTTCTTGGAAAAGCATTTAGGGCGTACCTTAGGACGTTGCGGTTCTCCACTTTCTGTCTGATTACGTGGAGTCTATTGAGAAGATCTTGTATACGGGCATGAAGCTGGCTAGCTGTCTCACCTTCTTGTATTTTAATATTATATAATTTGTTAAATAGTAAGTCACACTTACTTACCTTTGTGTCGGGCGTGCCCTCATGCAACTCGATCAGCTTTTCCCACAATTCTTTGGCACTCAAGAACGGGCCGACACGGTTCAGCTCCTCCTTCATTAGTCCACATTGGAGGGTACAAGTCACTTTGGCATTGGCCTCGACCTTCTAGATTATGCTTGCATCCCAGTTCTCGCACAGTACTGATTTTCCCAAGTCGTCGAGTGGAAGCGAGATCCCAGTCTTGACGATCATCCACATCCCAAATTGGGTCTGGAGGGATGATTCCATTCCACGTTTCCAGTATCCGAAGTCTTCGCCGGTGAAGAGTGGAGGACGGGCTATGTTGTAGCCTTCTTGATGGGTCATTAGTAAAATAAATCTCGCACACAGACAGATAAACAACAAAAGGTTCCAAGACTAGGTCTTGGACTTAGTAGTGCAAGTTAGAAAAAATAAACACGCAAACTCGAGTGGTGTTGCACCAACTTCGAGAAAAAAATCGATTATGAAAAAACTAGATCAGAAGACGACAATAATACTAACTACGATCGACTCCGAAAAACTAAAAATCACTATGAAAAAATGCTTGATTGGTGGTTGCACCAAATCGAAGCGATCCCTCTCTGATACCAATTATTGGATCGAAACACACTAGAGGGGGTGAATAGCGCTTGTGGCTCGCACTTTTCGATTTAAAAATATCGAATAAATGCAGTGAAAATTAAAAGAAAGCAGCGCAAGAAAGACACACCAAGTACGCAGGTTGGTTTTACTTGGTTCGGAGCCTAGGGCAACTCCTACTCCAAGGCCCACGCTCATTGAGCGTTTACTTTGGGCAATTCACTATCAGTTCAGAAATCTTACAAAAGAATATTACAATTTAGAATGTTGTAAAGAAATTATACTGACTACAAAGGAATCATAAAATAGAAGCTTCAGGTCGTCGGAATGTTGTTACGACTTTGCCGGATCGTCTCGTTAGCAATGCACTGAAGAAGGATTGCCAAAACTATGTTGTCCTTTGCTACTGCTCGAAACAGGCTTAAATAAGTCATTGAGGGCACCTTCAAGCCCCTTGAGGGCGCCTTCAAGCCCCTTAGGGTGCCTCCATCACCGACGAATTCGCAGCGTGGATGAGCTTTGACTCCTTCGCAGCTTATCCACTGGAGGGTGCCTCCAATGCCATGGAGGGTGCCTTCAAGGTCGTCCGAGGTGCCTCAGCACTCCATGAGGTTACCTCCACCTCTGCTGCACACACTCCCCAGCTCTTGCACCAGAGGCGCCTCCAAGCTCCATGGAGGGCGCCTCGGGTACTATTCTTCCGAAGAAAATCAAGCTATTTTATCCCTGCAAGATATGTTAGTCCCAAAATACCAAGCATACCCTGTAACACAAAGTTAGCATATAATAATAACATAAATATGAATATTTGACAGTCACCGGACCGTCAGGTTCTGACTTCGGATTTCCTACCGGAAACCCTAGGTCGAACCGACGCCTATTGTTCCCTCAGCGGGGAATGCGTCCTCACCTACTCAACTAAGGAGAGTATACCTGTTGCCAGTTTGATCCTCCAGATTGACTGGGATTTTGCTCAGCACCCGATTCTTTAGGTCTTTCCGTTGGGCGTCCACTCCATGACCCGCCCAGACTTTCCACCTGATCCGCGACACCGAGATTTTCACCTAGAGTTTCTGACTCTAGGACTTTTGCCCAAAGACCTCGACCTACCAAGGCTTTCCGCCTAGGGTTACCACCCTTTAGGACTTAGGATTACCACCCCCAAGGATTTTCTCCCTGCCTAACCGCAATTAGGACTTTTGCCTAAGATACCTTAGGACTTTCCTGCAAACTCATTCAAACACATTAATTATATCACAAATAACCTTAACTTTCAATCTTTTGCTATTATCAAAACTCAGGTTTGATCGTCGGATGCTTCCCGCGCCAACAATGTTAGATAAGTATAGATTCACTATTTGAGTGCATATTATATGTTTGATTGTCTTAAACTCATTTACTAAATATCTGTAATATAATTTATAGCATGAGAAAATTTGTGATTAGATCGCAACTAGTGATTATCTCTACATGTGCAATTATGAATATACTAAAATTTCCCAAGTCATCTAATTGATGCATTCAAACAACATCAATTCTCTAAGACTAGCACGGGTTATACTCCTCGGTTAAGCCAAGCAGCTGTTTTCTTACTGGCTGGAGACATTAGGATGTCGAGAGTTAAACGTGGATGCTGGTTATGGTAACTAGTTCATTGGAGTAACTCGTTGTAAAACTTCATATGGTTCTCTACATATATATAGATATGTCTGTGAAGTTCTTACTATAGCACGAGTGCAAGTTTCTTTCGACTTGAGGTATACAAGTCATCATGGTCATGGAGACTTATACTTTGACATCTTAAGCAAGCATCTCATTGAGGTGTGAACCCAGGATGCTTGGGTATAAGTTGAAATGCTCGAAGGTATTTGAATAGCCCACAGAGAATTCACCGCTCCTTGCGAGGAGACGTATACCCTATGACCACTCGTTAGGATTATTACTCAAAGTTTTTGACAAAATTATCACATGTTAAGAGTATGAGACTTTTGTACACATGTACGAGTAATTTGAATCCGTAGAACGAGGAAGTATTACTTAGGCTGGGTGTGACGTAGTCAGCCTAGTAGGGACAAGACACATATTCCATATCTTGAACCAAGTGGGTATAAGACGAGTGAAAGGAACGAGGCACGACTCACTGTAGCTCCTGAAGGGTATAAAATTAATTCTAAGATCAACAATGATTTTTCAACTAATTGGAGATTATGGTCTACTACTAGGTGTCACTCATGATCGTTATATAATTAACTAGTTAATTATGGACGACCAAGATAAATCGGGAACCTATTGGGTCACACGCACTAACGAGTCTCTAAAAGATGTAAAACAAGTTAAAGAATTAGATTCTTAAATCAAGAGATAAATTTTTGGTTGGACCATACATAAGATAAATCTGAAAATATTTGTCGCAATGGAAGCGTGGATGGGTCACATCTCTTATGGGAGAGTTGGACCATATTTAGTTTAATCATGAATTAGTCATGGACCAACTTGGTTTAGTTGTGAGGGATAACGGATTTGATTTGGGCATTCTAATCTAACTCATTAATGAGGGCTATATATTGATATGGCTGAGAGAAGATTATACACATGAGATCATTAATTGGCTTGTAAGGTTTTTGGAAAACCTTAACCCAATTTCTCTTCACTTCTCCCTCTCCCCTCTCCCTTCCCGCGGCCAACAACAAGAGGAAACCCCTCTTGTTGTAGTGACCACCACAAGGGAGAAACTCTCCCTTGTGTGCTTCTCTTCTTTCTCTTGATCCCTCTTCTTCGCACGTGGCTAGTAACTTCCGAAGGAGAGGCTTGTACTCAAGGAGTTATCCTGAGGAGCTTGGCGTGGATATGAATAGAGGCAAAGTTTGACAACGACACTACGGTTGATGCCCTTCTCGTTACAAGTTATCCATAAGGTACAACTGTTAGAACTTTCGAGCCACAAAAACCGCTTTTTGCATTGCGGAAACCCCGAAGTTCTTAGCCATTGGATCCGTACGAAGATAAATTTTTTCATGTACTTAGTTTTCTACTCTAGATCTACTTTAGATCTACATGTCAAGGGATATACCTTTGAAGCGAAGCCCTTCGCAAATCCCACTCGTCCAAGGTTCTTCGGATATCAAGTGTGTTCAAGCGGGCACACCTCTAGAAGTATCCACACAAACAAGAGATGGAGAGAACAAACTAAGAGTGTGCTAGCACCCTTAGAAGTCACGACAAGGATGAGAGGGAGAGGGAAGAAGAGAGGAGGAGGAAGATCACTTGAATGAGCACACCAAAAAAAAAATTATTATTAACACACTTGTAACTCCTCTTCTCTTTAAGTGGTCGGCCACTCATGGAAGACCAAGAGTCATGGCTCTTGGTTTTCCTCATGAGGTGGCACACACTTGAGCTAGCTTTGATGATGTGCAACACCATCATTGGTCGGCCCCATGTCATGTCACAAATGAAGAGGCAAATGGTCAAGTCAAACTTGACCCTTCATCTTCCCTCTCAAGTCAAGTCAGACTTGACCTCTTATCTCCCATGGTTGAACAAATCCAACCTTTGATTCAAGTCAATTTTGATTTAATGAATCTCTATTCATTGAATTAAATTGACTCAATGAATCATAATCTAAATTAGACTCATTGGGAACATGAATCAAATTGAGTCCAACTCAATTAGTTTAATTTGGATTACACTTAATCCAATTTGGTTCATCACATGAACCTAATTCTCTAGGTTCATCAAATGAATCTAATCTCCATCTAATTGCCCTTTGTGTGTGACCCTATAGGTTCTTGTAACATTGGCAATGTTCCTAAACCCATTTAGAAACATAAGTAATGAGCGGTATCTAGCAACACATCATTACTACCCAAGTTACAAGAATGTTGAGATTCAACATCACCTTGTGACTACTAATTGTGACTCACACAATATATGGCAATGTCCTTCTATCTTTGACATCTAGATTGATCAATTGAGGAATAGACCGTGTCATCCTCTAATCAATCTATATCTTGAACTTCAAGTAGACTCACTCTAATTAAATGAGCTCAATATCTCATATTGACTCACTTGGGCATGACCATGCACTTAATGGTGTCACTCTATCAAGAATCATGATGTCTCTCCCGTCATATAGGAGGGATAGATCTCATCTACATCACTCACATCCCTCCGCATAATTTGTTACATATCCAGTAATCGCCTTTATAGTCCACCCAGTTACGGGTGACGTTTGACGAAGCCAAAGTATGCAACTCCTTATGTAGGGAACTATGGTGACATCAGGTCTAAGGACTAATAGTTATACTAATAGTCACATGAGAAAGTATATGACACTCATATAATGATCCATGATACTTTCTCATGACTGGTCATTCAGTATACATTCTCCAATGCATACCCATGTGTCAACTTGATACCTCTATATCATCGAGTTGACCTACATGCTAGTCTCAGCGCATTAACATTGTCCCTGAATGTTAATACTTTACTAGGAATGATTAAGAGTAGTGTTCTCTATATCATCTCACTATCGATTCAACCAATTGATTGATATAGATAAGAACCTTCTAGTCAAGGACGATATTATACTTAGTTATTTGGCACCAATACAAGTAAGTATAATAACCATAAAGAAATGTCTTTATAAACATATAGGAATATGATACATCAAGTCCATACAACAATCATCACATGATTGGCTCTAGGGCTCTAACTAACAATCTCCCACTAGCACTAGTGCCAATCAGTGTAGGCTCTAAGGCCCAATGACCTAGTGTGACCATCATGCTTTCTTTGTGTCAAAGCCTTGGTCAAGGGATCAGCGATGTTAACCTCTATGGGTACTCTGCAAATCTTCACATCTCCTCTATCGATAATCTCTCGAATGAGATGGAAGCATCGTAGTATGTATTTGGTCCGCTGGTGTAAGCGAGGTTCCTTAGCCTATGCAATTGCTCTATTGTTGTCACAATAGAGCTCTATAGGATCAGCCATGCTAGGAACCACCCCAAGCTCAGTAATGAACTTGCGGATCCAAACTGCCTCCTTTGCTGCTTCTGATGCAGCAATATACTCGGCCTCTGTTGTAGAATCAGCAACTGTATCCTACTTCGAACTCTTCCAGCTCACAACACCACCATTTAAGCAAAACATGAACCCTGACTGCGATCGATAATTATCCTGGCCGGTCTGGAAGCTAGCATCACTGTAACCCTTTACAACAAGCTCGTCATCGCCTCCATATATCAAGAAATATTCTTTAGTCCTTCTTAAGTACTTAAGAATATTCTTGACCTCTATCCAGTGACCTTCAACTGGATCTGACTGGTATCTTCTTGTCATGCTCAAAGCATACGAAACATCAAGATGAGTACATAGCATGGCGTACATAATAGATCCTATGGCTGAAGCATAAGGGATCTTATCCATGCGGTCTCTCTCCTCTCTAGAAGAAGGACCTTGAGTCTTCGAAAGACTCATACCATGTGACATTGGCAGAAATCCTTTCTTGGAATTCTGCATGGCAAACCGTAGTAATACCTTTGTCAATATATGTACTCTGACTTAAGCCAAGCAATCTCTTAGATCTATCTCTATAGATCTTTATGCCTAGAATACGGGCTGCTTCACCTAAGTCCTTCATTGAGAAATAATTTCTTAGCCAAGTCTTTACAAACTGTAGCAAAGGGATGTCATTTCCAATGAGTAGTATGTCATCCACATATAATACAAGGAAGACAACTGTGCTCCCAACAACCTTCTTGTAGACACAGGGTTCATCTTCATTCTTGATGAAATCAAACTATTTGATTGCATCATCGAATCGAAGATTCTAGCTCCGAGAAGCTTGCTTTAGTCCATAAATGGACTTATGCAGCTTGCATATTCTGCCAGTATGCTGTGGATCTATAAAACCCTTAGGTTGTGTCATGTACACATCCTCGAGCAAGTTTCCACTCAGAAACATTGTTTTGACATCCATCTGCCAGATCTCATAATCGTGGTATGTTGCAATAGCAAGTATGATCCGAATGGACTTAAACATCGCTACTAGAGAAAAAGTTTCATCATAGTCAATATCATGAATTTGCTTAAAACCTTTAGCTACTAGACGACCCTAATATATAAGTCCATCCATGTCAGTCTTTCTCTTAAAGGCCCACTTACACCCAATGGGTTTGACCCCTTCAGGTGGATCAACCAAAGTCCATACTTGGTTGGTGTACATGGATTTCATCTCGGATCTCATGGCCTCTAGCCATTTCTCATAATCTGGACTCATCACAGCTTCCTGATAGGAGGTAGGCTCATTCTCAACGAGCATAACATCATCATGGTCAGACAAGAGAAATGAGTATCTCTCAGGCTGACGACGTACCCTATCAGACCTGCGAAGAGGTAGGCCTACTTGAACTGGTTATTGTTCCTCAACTCCTTGTGGAATAATCTCATCATTCACAACACTTTGTGGTTCCAGTTCAACTTCCATCAAGGCTTCAGTGCCATGGTCCATATCCTGAACTTCTTCAAGATTGAACGTACTCCCACTAGTTTTTCTAGAAACAAAATCCCTTTCTAGAAATATCTCAGTCTTAGCCACAACTACTTTGTGTTGACTGGGAATGTAGAAGTAATATCCCTTCGTTTCCTTGGGATATCCTATAAAATAGCACTTATCATATTTGGGTCCCAATTTGTCCGAGACTTGACATCGAACGTAAGCCTCACAACCCCAAATCCTCATAAAAGACACCTGGGCATCTCTCCCAGTCCATATCCTATATGGTGTCTTTATCACAGCCTTAGATGGAACACGGTTAAGTATGAAGGCTGCTATGTCTAGAGCATAGCCCCAAAGATATATAGGAAGATCTGTGTGACTCATCATAGATCACACCATATCTAATAGGGTACGATTTCTCCTTTCAGATACATCATTCCACTGTGGTATTCCAGGAGGAGTGAGTTGGAATAGAATCTCACACTCAACTAGATAGTCACGAAACTCATGGCTAAGGTATTCACCACCTCGATCTGATCGAAGTATCTTAATACTTTTGCCAAGCTGGTTTTGTACTTCATTCTTGAATCCTTTAAACTTTTTCAAAGGATTCAGAATTATGTGTCATCAAATACACATAACCATATCTACTGAAGTCATCAGTAAATGTAATGAAGTACCTATAACCACCTCTGGCAGCTACATTGAAAGGGCCATATACATCACTATGTATAAGTCCTAGCAAGTCAGTCGCTCTTTCACTGTGTCCACTAAAGGGAGTCTTGGTCATCTTGCCCAGTAGGCATGACTCGCATGTCTCATATGATTCAAAATCAAATGAGTCCAGAAAACCATCTTTATGGAGCTGGGATAAGCGTTTGTCATTTATATGACCTAAGCGACAATGCAGAGATAGGTTTGGTTCATTTCATTTGACTTGAACCTTTTGGTACTTATGTTATAGATGGGGTTCTCTAAGTCTAGAATGTAGAGTTCGTTCATCAGAGGTGCACTACAGTAGAACATATCGTTTAAATAGACGGAACAACATTTGTTCTTTTTATAAATGAAAAACCTTTCTTGTCTAAACAAGAAACTGAAATGATGTTCTTGGTAAGAGCAGGCACATAACAACATTCATCTAATTCTAGTACAAGGCCAGAGGGCAGAGATAGATAATAAGTCCCTATAGCAATAGCAACAACTCGTGCACCATTGTCTACTCATAGGTCCACCTCGCCCTTTGTCAATGCCCTGCTATTTCTCAGCGCCTGCACATTAGTACAAATGTAAGAAACACATCCGGTATCCAATACCCATGACGCAGAAATAGATAGATTGACTTCTATAACATATATACCTGAAATAGAAGTCTCACTTCTCTTCTTCTTGAGATCTTCTAAATATACTGTGTAGTTCCTCTTCCAGTGCCCGGTCTGACCGCAGTGGAAGCAGGTAGCATCCTTGGCAACCCCTCCTTTAGGTTTCAGTGCCTTGCCTTTGCCCTTGGCTTGGGACTTTCCCTTACCTTTAGGCTTGCCCTTGCCTTTATGCTTTTACGCCATCAAAATGGAGTTGGGCTTTACCTTCTTAAGGTTTAGCTCAGCAGTTCTCAACATGCTTAGCAGCTCGGGCAGTAGCTTGTCAATTTCGTTCATGTTGTAATTCATGACAAATTGACTATAGCTCTCTAGCAAGGATTGCAAGATTAAGTCTGTGGCTAGCTCTTGGCCAAGTGGGAATCCCAATCTCTGTAGGTTTTCTATGTACCCAATCATCTTGAGCACATATGGACCTATGGGAGTCCCATCTTGCATCTTGCACTGAAACAGTGCCTTGGAGATCTCGAATCTCTCGTGCCTTGTTTATCCTTGATATAGTTGACGAAGATGTTCAACCATATCATAAGTTGACATCAACTCATGTTGCTTCTGAAGCTCAGAGTTCATTGTTGCGAGCATGAGGCATGACACATCTAATGCGTCATCTTGATGCTTCTTGTAAGCATCTCGGTCAGCTCGCGTGGCAGTGGCAGGAGATGCCTCCGGAATGGGCTGCTCCAGGACGTATAGTTTTCTCTCTTGAGTGGGAACAATTCTCAGATTCCTGCACCCGTCCAGGAAATTAGCTCCATTGAGCTTGTCCTTGTCAAGGATAGAACGCAGGGAGAAGGTGTTCGTGTTTGTCAACATAGCAATCTACAACAGAAATAATGCAGAAAATAAATATCATCTTCCAAATAGCATTTAATTAGACCTTTAATTATATGATGCTCTCACTGAATTATAAAACCTTTTGTAGAATCAAGTCATGGATGTGGTCAAACCACACTTACTAGATTCTTCCAACTAGCTATAATTCTTGTGGGACAAGATCCACATCATACTATGCCTTAAGTTAGTTTTGGCTAAATCGCCCAAGACTTAGTATGATCGGTAGGTAACTAATTACCAATTACATTTCTATGCAACTCTTGTTTATAGGATCAAGATCCTCATTTATATTAAAACTTAAGTTAGCTTTAGCTAAATCGCCCAAAATTTAATATAAATGTGATTTTGTCCTATCTTCCAACCATTGAAAAATGTCTATAGTTATGCCCAATCCAATTGAGTTAACTAGTTATACTCAATCTAATTAAGTTTGTACTCTCCCAAGCTTTGATAGGAGGGACCAAGATTGTCCCTCCGCACTCTACCAAGATAATATGCGTTGCTCTGCTTTGGCAGATTCAACAACAACAAATGAACGAGGTAGTGATGGGTATCAGAACTTGGTAGGCATTTCGAGTTGATTTGATTAAGATCTAATCTAATTGTTAATGTGTATCATATACACATCAAGGCACTAATTAACCTACACTAGCATGCATCACATACACACAAGCAATGAATAATTAAATTTTGATTAGGTCATGGCCCTACTACGATCTTCTCAAGCCAATGAGAAGATCAGACGGTCAACCTAGGGTCAACAGTTTCTTCAAGCTCCTCCCTTTGACCGCCATGTGTTGCTCACACCCTCCTCGTCGTTCCTTCACGAGTGGACCTTCCACCGCTCCATTTTTGTATATTACAAATATGAAACTCGAGTTACATTCGAGTCTAAAACTATTTTACAACAAGAATATAAAAGGAGCACTAATTATCCTACACTAGCATGCATCACATACACACAAGCAATGAATAATTAAATTTTGATTAGGTCATGACCCTACTATGATCTTCTCAAGCCAATGAGAAGATTAGATGGTCAACCTAGGGTCAACAGCTTCTTCAAGCTCCTCCCTTTGACCGTCATGTGTTGCTCGCACCCTCCTCGTCGTTCCTTCACGAGTGGACCTTCCACCGCTCCATTTTTGTACATTACAAATATGAAACTCGAGTTACATTCGAATCTAAAACTATTTTACAATAGGAATATAAAAGGAGAGGTACGACGCGCAGGTCACATATAACAAATACAATACGCACAACACACAAAAATGGCACGCAGGCCATATTATGAATTGCAACACACTTTGTCCAATCAAATTGGGTTTTTGGGCCATGACCATCACAAAATCATACATAATTCTAAATTATGTATTTTACATAAATTTCTATAATTTTACTACTGTTTTTACAATTTTATGAGTTACAATTTCCTAGCGGCCCCATTTAACGATTTTCGGGCGCGATTGCAGGACAATGCCCCTTGTGGGGTTAGGGACAACGCGCCTTCTCATGAAATGAGTATCACGAGTGCCCTACTATGATCTAACAGTGCCTTAAGCCGCTGTCCCAAAACAATTTGGGTGAGAACTTTCCGTTTCGGAAAATTTTTCTCGGTAATCGAAGCCTACAAGTGTCCTAGCACTCGTTGCTTCGCCTCTACGAGAAAAATACTCATAAAACCCATAAAAATCGTAGACTTACAGAAACTTACAGATATGTAATTTTTCATACAAATTAAAATAAAAACAAGTACATGCTTCGCACGTGACTCTGATACCACTGTTAGAACTTTCGAGCCGCAAAAATCGCTTTTTGCGTTGCGGAAACCCCGAAGTTCTTAGCCATTGGATCCGTGCGAAGATAAAATTTATCATGTACTTAGTTTTCTACTCTAGATCTACTTTAGATCTACATGTGAAGGGATATACCTTTGAAGCGAAGCCCTTCACAAATCCCGCTTGTCCAAGGTTCTTCGGATCTCAAGTGTGTTCAAGTGGACACACCTCTAGAAGTATCCACATGAACAAGAGATGGAGAGACAAACTAAGAGTGTGTTAGCACCCTTAGAAGTCACGGCAAGGATGAGAGGGAGAGGGAAGAAGAGAGGAGGAGGAAGATCACTTGAATGAGCACACCAAAAATATATATATATATTATTAACACACTTGTAACTCCTCTCCTCTTTAAGTGGTCAGCCACTCATGGAAGACCAAGAGTCATGGCTCTTGGTTTTCCTTATGAGGTGGCACACACTTGAGCTAGCTTTGATGATGTGGAACACCATCATTGGCCGGCCCCATGCCATGTCACAAATGAGGTGGCAAATGGTTAAGTCAAACTTGACCCTTCATCTTCCCTCTCAAGTCAAGTCAAACTTGATATCTTATCTCCCATGGTTGAACAAATCCAACCTTTGACTCAAGTCAATTTTGATTTAATGAATCTCTATTCATTGAATTAAATTGACTCAATGAATCATAATCTAAATTAGACTCATTGGACACATGAATCAAATTGAGTCCAACTCAATTAGTTTAATTTGGATTACTCTTAATCCAATTTGGTTCATCACATGAACCTAATCCTCTAGGTTCATCAAATGAATCTAATCTCCATCTAATTGCCCTTTGTGTGTGACCCTATAGGTTCTTGTAACGTTGGCAATGTTCCTAAACCTATTTAGAATAAGTAATGAGCGGTATCTAGCAACACATCATTACTAACCAAGTTACAAGAATGTTGAGATCCAACATCATCTTGTGACTAAAATTGTAACTCTGACAATATATGACAATGTCCTTCTATCCTTGACATCTAGATTGATCAATTGAGGCATAGACCGTGTCATCCTCTAATCAATCTATATCTTGAACTCCAAGTTGACTCACTCTAATCAAATGAACTCAATATCTCATATTGACTCACTTGGACATGCCCATGCACTTAGTGGTGTCACTCTATCAAGAATCATGATGTCTCTCCCGTCATATAGGAGGGATAGATCTCATCTACATCACTCACATCCCTCCGCATAATTTGTTACATACCCAGTAATCGCCTTTATAGTCCACCCAGTTACAGGTGACGTTTGACGAAGTCAAAGTATGCAACTCCTTATGTAGGGAACTATGGTGACTTCAGGTCCAAGCATTAATAGTTATATTAATAGTCACATGAGAAAGTATATGACACTCATATAACGATCAATGATACTTTCTCATGGCGGGTCATTCAGTATACATTCTCCAATGCATACCCATGTGTCAACTTGATATCTCTATATCCATGACTTGTGAGAACAAGTCATCGAGTTGACCTACATGCTAGTCTCAGCGCATTAACATTGTCCCTGAATGTTAATACTTGACTAGGAATGATTAAGAGTAGTGTTCTCTATATCATCTCACTATCGATTCAACCAATCGATTGATATAGATAAGAACCTTCTACTCAAGGATGATATTATACTTAGTTATTTGGCACCAATACAAGTAAGTATAATAACCATAAAGAAATGTCTTTATAAACATATAGGAATATGATACATCAAGTTCATACATCAATCATCACATGATTGGCTCTAGGGCTCTAACTAACAACAACACCTAGCGTAAATTTATTTTTCGTAAAAATTAAATTATGCGATCATGTTTGGCATCTTGTATCCTTGTATACATGTGGTATGTGTGATATAATAATTTAGGAATTATTATTGTTTTATTTTCCGCTGTGCATGTTTACAAAACGTGTTTCAGCACACACCGCATCGGGCATATCCCAACATATTTACCCTGCAAAACAAAGTTAGCACAACACAATAAAATTGTAGTAATTAAATCTTATTTCCCTGAGATCAGGATCTAATCAAGGTCTCAACTTAGGTTTTCCAAATGAATCTAAGTTGCACCAACGCCTACCGTTCCCTCAACGAGGAACACGTCCTCACTGGATCTTTGCTCTAGTTTCTTACCTCTCCTTACCAACTGTAGTTGCTTGACTTACCTTTGACCCACCAAGTCTTCCCACCAATTGTCAGGTCCGTAAAATCAACTGGACTTCAATCGGTTGTCAGGTCCCGTGGACCCAACTAGACTTCTCGCTAGATATCAGGCTCTACGAACTTATCTGGACTTCCCACCAGCTATCGGGTCCCGCAGACCTAGTTGAATTTCAGCCTGGTGTTAGGTCTTTCAAACCAGTCAACGCCTGCACACTTGATAGAAAGGTTAAACAAACATCACATCTAACTTTAACGTATTTGTCATACATCAAAACTAAATTATTAGTGCAACTTGCATCAGCAGTACCGACTTTGAAAATATATTTTGGTAGTTATTTATTGAATATATATATTATGCAAATTTATTGTATAAAGTTCTTGATTATTCTTAAAACTCATTTTTATATAATTTCGCATAATTGAGTCTTTAAACATGAAACTTGTAATCTATATATTTTATGTTTTATGTGTAAATCTTGATATATGTGTCTAATAATTAAGATGGCTATGAAGGAATTGGATTTGATAAGATTGCCTGTCTAATACAAAGAAAACATTTTGCATATCGTGAAATTTATTTATGATTTAATAGTACTAAATTCAGATGTGTACTGTTAATTTTGTAAATCTTAGTTGACATAATTTTAGTTTCTTTTACATAGCTATATTATCTTCTAATTTAGATGCGTATAGTTAATTTTGAGATTTTGAACCTAACATAGCTATGGATTGAATGTAGTAAATATTTTATTTTCAGTTGATTTTTTTATATTTAATTATTATCTTTATATATTGTAAATAGATAACATTTTTTCTTATAAAGATAATAATTTTTAATTATTAGAAAAAATAATTAAAGACAACGGTTTTAAAATATTACGAAAAAAATTCAAACACAGTTTTTAACTGTTGTCAAAACACTTCTAATCAAGATGAACAACCGTTTTTAAACTATTATGAAAAGTAATTAAATATAATAGTTTTAAACTGTTGTCAAATCGTCATCTAACATTGAGGTCATCAAAAAAGATAATGATATTTAGCTATTGTCAAAAGAAGATAACAATTTTTAACATTGTAAAAATATTATTTTTGATATTAAAAGACAACAATTTCAAACCGTTACAAAATTATTATTTATCGCGCTCAAATATAACAATTTAAAATGTTATTAAATTATTGTCTTTTCATTCAAATATAATGATTTAAAATTATTATCGTTTAACATATTTTTGATAATAGTATCAATTACAATAATTTTTAAATGATAAAGATAATTGATAAAATCTGTTATCTATGAGTATTTTTGTTATAGTAAATTTTAGTTGTCAAACATGTTTAGAATAAGGTCTTTTAATGTTTGGTTTCTTCGGAGGTGGAAAGAACCCCATGTAAAGGGACTTATATTTATCAACTCTTTCAATTAGTCATTTGGTTGCACTGATGATATGATAGATTTAAATTCGAAATAATTACTTGTCTATTGCATTTTTTTTACGATATGCATAGAGACAACCCTTGTAGTCAAAAGTTACACGGTCTAAAAAAGCTTCAAGTACTGGACATCATTTAGCTCTACAAAATAAATATTTCATTTCTTAATCAGATGTTAATTTTAAATACTATTGAAGCAATAAGTAACATCGTTTATCATATTAATATCATATCCCAATAAAATACAGATAGATAAATTATAAAGAATATTTTATTCTACTTCAATGACTTTTATATGAAAAATATCGAACATCCAGTAAAATATTTTATCTCCGTTAAAAATTGACCCAATTTAATTTTGAATCCTATATCATATATAAGTTAGTTTTGATGAGCCTACGTAGGAGGATATTTAATCATTTACAAAAAATCAACCTTTTTTTAATGAAACAACTCTACAATTTAAATCAATTTGGCTACACCATGGGGCTAATAGATAAGTAGTTGAAGAGTTAAATTGGAACGATCAACTTTTGAAAACTTTAGTTTTGGTTTTCAACATAATGATGGTACATGAAGCAACCGATTCATTTTTAGTTGAGTGACAGCTCAATTATCATACATTTAAATATCATAGAACTTAGATATTAAAAATAGATTGAGAACCCTTTTCGAAAATTTCTAAAACGTATAAAATTTTAGTATGTAATAATTATATAGAATTATTATAGACTTAAATCACATTCATAGATTATACTTTTTAGATATTACTCTATAATAGAATTAATTTTTTATGTTAGTAAAAGTTGTAATGGTAGAAAAACAAGGAGTACTATGAAGGCCCTGCAGGATGCGTCCTTTTCTCCTCCACCACGCACCACTCCTGCTATATCCGTCCTCGCTCTTTCTCCGCCCACGCGCTCACAATCGGCTGTAGACGAAGCATCAAATGATCCCGATGTGATTTCCTGACCAAATTTAACCTAATCATGGAGGAAATCTTCCCCTTCTGTTCCTGCCGCTCCCTCCGCCAGGTTCCCCCAATTGCTCCACCCCTTCTCTCACGAATCCCCCCGCTCGATCGCTGCCGTCGCCTCAGGGCATGCGCCCATCTTTCCAAGAACACTCCCATCCCCCTTCCTGAGAAGCCTCCGCGAATATCCCCACCCTTCCCTGTTCTACGCCTCTCGTCCAACCCCTCCCCGGCCGCTGTCTTCCACGACAAGTTACTCTTCCTCGACTCTGTCGGCATCGACCTCTTCGCCGTCTCCTCCTCCCATCCAGCCCTCGCCGCTGCTTCTCTCTATGACCTCCGCTCTTCTGTGCACTTCCTCCGCTCCCTCGGCCTCTCCGCCCCAGAGCTCCGCCGCGCCTGCGGCATGTGCCCCGAGATCCTCACTGCCTCCCCTTCCAACCTCGCCGCCGTTGTCTCTTTCCTCCTTCGCGAGGCTGGCGTCCAAGACCAGGACCTCCGCCGCGTCATCTTCCGGCGACCCCGCCTTCTAGTCTCTGACGTCGCCGGTCACCTCCGCCCCGCACTCTACTTCCTCCAGATGCTCGGCATCGCCCCCATCGCGCGCCATACCTCGCTGCTATCCTGCAGCGTCGAGGAGAAGTTCCTTCCCAGGCTCGAGTTCCTCGAAGGCGTGGGCTTCTCCCCACGGAACGCTCGGGCTATGGCCAGGAGGTTTCCACAGCTCTTCTGCTACAGCATAGACGAGAATCTTAGGCCAAAGGTGGAGTTTTTGGTGTTGGAGATGCAGCGAGAGCTACGGGAGCTGAGAGACTTTCCCCAATTCTTCTCTTTCAGTTTGCCCAACAGGATAAAACCGAGACATCGGGCATGCAAGGAGAAGGGCGTGGTCTTCCCGCTACCGGTATTGCTGAGACCAAGCAACGGGCAGTTCATGGCGCAATTGGAGGTACGAATTAGCTCTTCCCTTCCGTTGAAAAGGTCGCCCCTTTGGCGCACAAGTATGGATGGTGGTCTATAACTTGTTTTTTCAAGAGTCATTGCAGAGTGCGCCTCATTCTGTTTCTTCGAATGGAATCAGACTATAAATTTATGATAAAAATTTATCATTGTCAATATTGTCCTATTGTACAATGAGAAGTGTAAACTGCCTCTCTCCATGGATTTCGCGGATTCCTTTTGTAGTCCTTGCTCTAATTTTCTCGCCCGGTATCTTGTTTGATGAAATGCCTAAGATATTCCTAAGTTGATTTTTATTTACTCAGCGATCCGATTATGATAATGGCACGGTCCACTTTGTCTTAATGATTAGATGGAATAATGGTTAAATTCAGAACAATATCACACGCGTAGAATGGGTTGAATCCAACGGGGTGTAGTCCGACTGCTTACTGGTCTACATAATTGACTGAATTGTCATAATTTTACGTGTGTGTCTGTCTGTATGAACAAGTCCTAACGCCATAAGTAGTTCAATTTCAAGTATAAGACAGGTTCTTATTTCACCCATTTTACTCGTTCATTTAGTAATTATATAAAACATCTATACCAATTTCTCTATAAATATTTTTAAAATTTAAAATAAATTATCTATTTCAATAAATTTAGATAATTATTTTTTACTATACTTTAAAAATTCTACTATCTTTATTTTCTTCTTATTATTTTTCCTCTCTCTAAATAATATTTATTTTTATTACTTAATTCATTCTCTTTATTTTTTTCTTTTTTAAATTAAATGATATTTAATGTTTAGGAAATATATTTTATTTCTTAAATTTTAAAAAATATTATTAAATCTAAATTTAGAAGGTGCTTGGTAGGCGGATTTCAGATGCTAGACCATTCTTGATACTTGATAGATAGGAATCATAATCAAAATATGGATTTGATACCCCTACTTTCATAACCCACCCACTCTTAGGTTATCGTTAAACTCATTCCTCCTTATTCATGTGTTTTATTTTACAACCTAGCCCTCGAGCTGAACCTTTTCTTCTCTTTTAATTTTCGTATTTCTATGTCATTTTTCCTCACTCACCGTTGTGCCTCAACTCGCCTCTTTGCCACAGTCGGGTTTGTCGAAGGTGAGTCAGTTGCCTCAACTCGTCTTTCTTTCTCTTTTGATTTTCGCATTTCAGCGTCATTTTTTTTACCTAATTTTCGTCAATCGGAATTAGTGTCTTTTATTTTCTATTGTCTCTTTATTTTCTATTGGTGACAATAGTGGTCCTTTTTTTAGGACTATGGAACTCGATCGTCGCTTTTGAGATCTCTCTCTTCAGTGGATGGTAATAATATCCATTCCAGTATCTATACTAAGTATCATCAATCCAGTAATCATTCTCATTGTCATAACCCCTCAAACAAAACTCATTATCATTTCCATTGTCAAATATATATACCAAGCACCCCCTTAGAGAATGAATAGGATAATAGATGTAAATTTTTTTTACTTAAAATATATAATTTAAGATAAATTTTATATTTAGGAAAGTTAATGTGGATATTATTAGCTAATCATTCTTCCTTTAAAATTATTCTAGATTCATTTCTACAAATTTCTCATTATAAAAATATTTAAATATTTTATAAGAACATTTGAGATCTATAATGACAATTTACTAAATAGTACGAGTTTTAAATCACATATCATATTTTCATATTTATCAAATCACATACGTTCTCTCTCGGTATGTTTGTTTATGCGACCCATTCGAGCCACCGACGTACATTTAAAATTTTGAGGAATGAGCTACGTTGTAGTGTGTTGTAAAGCAGTCTCTCTCTCAAGAATACTATAGTTTTGGATCAAATCTGGTCTAAGATACGCTCGAATCGACTCAAATCAAGATGAATGTAAGAATTTTATCATGCCTTTAAAACTTAATTTCACAACCAAGATAACAGACAATTTGCTCTTAGTGATGTGGTGTGATGGTAAAAATATGAGACAAACTCCCTCTCTAGATAATAAGGACTCAAATTTTACCTAGAGTATATTATGCTTAAGGAGTTTGAAATACTTTCGATATTGGGTCGTCCGCCATGACCCATTCACACTAATGGATTTACCTTAATAAATAGTAAAAAACTTCCGTGAGGTTAGACTGATCATCTCTAAAATTTATTAGATTCAAAGTTATCTCAGTCATTTATTGAGATCTGAGATTGATTTTGAGAAGCTACAGTGAGGAGGAATAAGGAGATACCACATGCTATAAGGGAACTCATCGGTGTTGTTGATCACGCATTTGTTATATGCGCAAATCAAATTCTACAAATTATAATTAATTGAAATCCCTTATCTATACTAAGGCAGTATAGTAATGCACCAGGTCATTTTTTTGGGGGGAGGGGGGGGGGGGGGTGGTAATACAATAAACAAAATCCTAGCTAACCATCAACAATGAACCCACGACGCATTGTCACCCTGCGCTACAGACATCACTATCAACAGAAAGAACATGTATCAATAATTACAACAATCCTATCTAATCATTGAAGATCAACCTCCACCGCATTGTCATCCTACGACACAAGAATCACCATCAATAGTCATGATAACACTACAAGAAATTTTAGAGATAACCACACCTAATAGACAACAGTTTTTCGAGAAACTGTTGTCTTTTTGCCATTTAACAACGGTTTTATTGAAAACCGTTGTTGTTCACCATAATTTTTTTTAAATGACAATAGTTTTTAAAAAATTGTTGTCTAATGTATGTCAAAGACAACAATTTTTAAAAAACTGTTGTCTAATGTATGTCAAAGACAACGATTTTAAAAAACTATTGTCTTTTAGTGTTGCTTATGTGATAATATATAACAGTTTTATTAAACTGTTGTCTATTGAATGTTGTTGAATCATAAAAACACAACAGTTTTTTTTTTAAATTTCATGAAAAAAACCTAAAACCCACTCCGACTCCTCCTTCGCGACTCCTTCGCGAATTTTTAAAACCAAGGTTTCTTATTTTTCCCTTACTTTCCCTTCTCCACCGAATTCCTTAATCCCGAGCCATCACTCCCGCGACACCGCCGAACCCCTTTCTTCATCGCCGACTTCTTCCCCTAAGCCTCACCTCGTGACGCCGCCCTCTCCGTCCTCCCTTCCCTCTCGCGAGTTCCTGGGCGTTGCCGGCCTCTCCTCACGCCAACATCAGAGATGAGCCCCAGCCGCCGGTCTCCTCTCTTCCTTGTGTGCGAGCAGGCGATCTTCTTCTTTCCCTCACGCGGACAACATAGCAGCGATCCTTCTCCCTCGCTCGAGCACTGCGGACTACAACCGTCGATCCTCTTCTCTCCGAGCCGTGCCTTAACTGGTCAGGCAAGTATACTTCCATGTGATGGTATGAGATCTGTGAGGTGATGATTAGGTTGTTAGGAGGAGTCTAATTTCTTGTTGGTGATGCCCAATTTGTGGATTGAGTCGCGATTGGATCTTCTGCCGTGATGCTCTAGCCTTCCTATGCGATGTTCTGGTTTTTTTTTTTATCGGATTTGGGGGCTTTAGGGTATTGGTGGAGAATGCTTTTGTTCTTTTCCTTCTTGCTTTCGAATCTGTGGAAGTAGATCGTTGGATTTTGATTTGGGGGCTTTTGTCAAGATGGAAACCCATAAAGATTAGGTTTGATCTAAGCAACAATGATTCCTCTTCGATACTTTGACTTTTCATTTATTCCCTTTGTATTGATCTTGAATACATGCACTCGAGCATTGACACTCTGAATGGATGCTTGATATCCTTTGATCGTGAGTAAAATTTTTTTAGAAGTAGCCATGACAGGCACTTGGATCCACACTCGTGTCAGATAATCACACCAGGTCCGAATATCATTTCCTTCCTTAATAAATGCTGATTATACCACAAATTCCTTCAAAGGGGTTTCACGATGTTGTGGTGATTATTGTTATCTTTCATCATGTGCAAATTCCATGGCATAGGTGCAACATATGAAAACTAATGATGCTTGGTGTAGCATGGAATGATAATTGCAATTGTACAGTTCTGTGCACTACATTGTCTGATGTTACAAGGCTGCAGCTAGATATTGTTCATGCTATGGCTAGGTAAACCCCTTTCAGTTGGCTATGCTATAGTTTGTTGTGAGTCTGTACCCATGATTACAGTTTGTTGCACACTGGATCGCTGAACAATCTACTGTTGTTGAACCTTGTATTCGATGATAGATTTCAACATGCAAGACTCACCTCACTATGGCTAAACTAGGCTTGAATTCTCATCAACGACACATGAGAATCACATGTATATGGAATATGGATTGTGCACAAATATGGACCATAAGACTCCACGTTCTTTTTAGTATAACATTGCTTTTCCTATCAGCCATAATGCTATCTTTGTGTGATGGCTAACAAAACAAATTGCAATCTCACACCATGGTATTAAAAAGCAAATGCTAGGGCAACGTTGAGCCGCCTAGATGGTTTTTGAAGAGGACTAAATAGTGACATATGAGATATGTGATTTGTATGTGCAGTTAAAACCTTATTCAGTTCATCTAAACTAAATACTTGTTTTTTTGTTTGTCGATTTGTCAAAGTTGGTATGGTGTAGTCAATATTAACTTGAGCGTGGCATGGATTTCAACAAGCCTAGGATTTTTTTAGTGTGTATGATCCTTATGTGGCCATAAGGTTTATGCAGTTGCATAAGCAGCCTAGGCAATGGCTTTCTAAATCTGTGGTTACCTGTTAACTTATATTAATTGGATTGAATATTAGTTTAGAAAATGAAAGAACCTTGTTTGAAGTTCTGGCGATTCATTTTTTAAATTCTAATTTTTTTTATACTAATATCTGAGCGTGTCATATGTCGGATTGGATGGTTATGCAGATAATTGGCATCCTATGGTATATTGTTGGAAAGCTGAAGCTAAAGCAAATTTTTCAGCCTCCCATTATTGCCTCAGTGAGTATTTGATTTGAAAATTGTCTTTTTGAAGTTCTAATTTCCAATTCCTTGTCCTTGTCACTTGTTATTAAATACTTTATACTTAAAACACTCTCTGGGGCTTCTTGTCTCATGGACATTGGGATCTTAATTTATTTATGCTTTTAGAGTGAAGAGCAATGATGTTGGCATGCCTAGTATAATGAACATTTTTTGTGTTGAGATAAAAATGTGAACTTCATATTTGTTTGATTTTCTGTAATGAATGTATTAGTTTAACCGGTCAAGATCAAGTATCATCTCATTGACTCTTCCTAATTTCCTTCCTCTGTTATTTTTATGAATTCTTTGATTATGAAGAAATACAAACTTGCCCATTTCTCATATTGAAATTTTAATTTTTTCCAGATTTTACTCTCTTGTGAAATGAATCAGAGTTTCATTTTGTCAATACCGCGATGACTACTTTTTCATTGGCAACATCCCTCTAAACCAAAATTTTAGTTTAGCAAAGCAAACTCCCAACCTTTACAAACTCTAATAAGTTAAAACCCCTGCCTTCACTAGAGTTTTATAATGAAACTTTGAGTACATTTGGCAAAAGGGCAAACTTTTGGGGGGTAACATGAAATTCTCTGAATTTTTTGTGGTGGTTATTTGAATTATTGTATTGTTACCTTCTGTTAATGATTGTCTTTAACATGTTATGCAGAAGCAATATTTTGCATGATTACTTTAATGATGTTTTATATGGGATTAGGTATTACTAATGTTTTATATGGAATTAGGCTTTGGCTATCATCATTGGCGCTATACCATTTTTGAAGAACTTCATCTTGACTGATGATGCCCCGCTATTCTTCTTCACTGACAGCTGCCTTATTCTTGGGTATTGATCTGTTTCCTTCTTTGTCTTTGCCAATTTTCTCATGCTACTGAAATTTAGAACCTTTTCATTTAGTAACACGCAAATAGAGTCTTAAAACAGAAAATAGTTACCTTGTTAAGGTTGAAAAAGTATGAAGATTTCTATGAATGATGCTAAGTATGAACTGTTTAAGAAATGTCAAGTTGCAATCACATTCTTCTATGGTAAATTTAGATTAGAGAATTAAGATAACTTATTGGCCATCCATTTCTGTAACTATTCTAATTGCACTATAGTGAGCTAATAAGATGAGCCTGATATCTGATGTCTGGTTAGTGGTTAATGACAGTTATTGCATAATTTTTTTGACATTTAAGGACCTCTGTTTTGGAGTTTTGTCTGGTTAATGACTTGGTTATTTGCATAACCTTTTAACACTCAAGGACCTCTATTTTTTGTATTTACATTCAAAGCAAAAAATATTTTAAGACCTGAAGGATTGTCTATATTTTGATTTCCAGGGAAGCGATGATCCCATGTATTTTGCTTGCTCTGGGTGGAAATCTTGTGGATGGTATGCAATCTTCCATTTCTTATGTAACATTTCTTCAAACACATATTGATATCCTATGTCTGACAGCCTAAAGTTCTTTTGCTGGTAGAAGTTGAACAAGTACATTTAGTGATGCTTGATGAAATAGTTGACATAAAAACTATCCATTGGGTTTCCATCTTGAATCTAGAATATCCAGAATGTTACATGCTATATGGCACTTTGTTGTGTTCCAGGCTCTGGCCCAGGCAGTAAAAGACTTGGTTTACGAACAACTGCTGCTATCATATTTTGAAGATTGGTTTTGGTTCCTCCTACAGGACTTGGATTAATCACCATTGCTGACAAGCTTGGACTTTTTCCCAGGGGCGACAAAATGTTCAAATTTTTCCTGCTGCTGCAGCACACTATGCCAGAAAGATATGTACAACATCTTTGTCATTATCATCTTTATGCCATTTATTCTGGGGAAATGACTTAACTTGCAATCATATGCTATTTACCTCAGGGAAAAGATAATGACCATACCCAGAAAGGAGAAGAAAAGAGAAGCTAGGAGGGAGGAGAAAGCATAGGGTGTTTAGAAAGCATATATAAACTCTGCATAATACCTCATGGAAAAGGCTGTAGTTCTCGATATGGTGTTTAGAAGATGCACAAGGTATTTAGAAGATGCACAGGTAGAGAAGATTTGATCCAACAAAACAAGATATTTTGGACTTCATATATGTGTGTGATATATTGTTATGGGTACTATTTAGTTTTGTAAACTTTTGTGATGTTTGGATGTTGAGGTTTGGTACTTTAATGATGTTTGGATGATGATGTTTGGTACTTTAATGAAATTTGCACTGGATGATGATGTTTGGATCGGATTGTAGGTTTTTGTTCAATGATATTTTGTAGATATATTATTTAAATAAAATAATGGTTATTAAATGATGGAAAAAATTTAGTTTTTTATTTATTGTCAAAATATTGTATATTGTACCCAAAGACATTAGTTTAAATATGTGAAACTGTTGTCAATGGCATTAAAAGACAACAGTGAAAAATCATTGTCAAACTGATGTTAAATAACATTGTTGGCTAAAAAGACAACGGTTTTTAACTGTTGTCAAACCGTTGTCATTGGCTAAAAAGACAACGGTTTTTAGTCGTTGTCGTAGACAGTTCAAAACTGTTGTTGAAGAGCTTATTATTAAAGGCATACGTTCAAAGACAACGGTGAACGACTGTTGTCAATGAGAAGACAACGGGTTTTTATCGTTGTAAAACTGTTGTCTGTTTTCAAAGACAACGGTTAAAAACTATTGTCTTTGTCTTCAAAGACAACGGATAAAAACTGTTGTCTTTGAGCACCCCCTTTAACAACACAGCCTTTAACAACAGTCCGAAAGAGGCTACGACAACGGTGAAAAACCGTTGTTGTAAGTCTTTTTTCTTGTAGTGTAAACAAGCATAACAGATAACCACCAAACATGCATAAGATAAGTAATGATTAAAAATCAAACAAACTAAATTAATCAAACCTTAAATCCACAACCAACTCTAAAGACTATCCTCGCCATCACACGGGAGGTCTGGAGATAGAACCACCAGCTTTGATGGACAGCAGTGAAGATGTGGTGGTGTTCACATCGACAACGACAATGGTATGAGTCTTCCACCAAAGAACCACTCAAGTTGACTTGAAGAGGTGGAGGGCTATCTGTCTTCATCTATTTGTGCTTCTACCCACAAGAACCACGGCAAGCTTGGCTAGATCAGAAGAAGCCGGAGGTGGAGACAACATAGTGGGAAACTCGCAGAAGAGGATAAACTGCCAGAGCTTCTAAGAAGAAACCTCTGCCTGTATGAACCACGGTAGGCAGGGAATCTCTAATTGACTCTTGTGATGGATGAAGACGGAGACTGAAAAGGGGATGGATTGGCGTCACTGCTTCTTCCCCTTACCTTTCTGAACCACGGAAGGCAGAAGTGTCAGAAGGACACTGGAAGGTGGAGGACAACACCGGAGAAATACTTTGATGAGATGGAGATGATCGGAGTGTAGGATTGAAAAGATTGCTAGAAGGGGGGGGGTGAATAACAATCTCGAAAATCGATAGCGAATTAATCGAAGTACGCAATGGAAGAAAAAAAATGAACCAATGCTAACAAACCAAATTTTACTTGGTTCGGAGCCTTCGATGACTCCTACTCTAAGACCCACACTCGTCGAGTGCTTTCGTTGAACAATCTACTAACAGTTCACAAAAAATTATAGGAGTTAAGTATAAAAACTGGAAATAAAAGTTACCAACAACAACAATAAAATGGAAAAATCTTGGTTGTCGGTTGTCAGTGGAGTGTAGCAGCGTTACGGGAGACTTTTCGGAGCACCGAGCAAGAAGAAAACTTGTTGTAATTGTTATTCTGAAGCTTCGGGTCGAATGACTTTAAATAGGTCCATTCTGGGCGCTTGGAACCCGTCCGGGTGCCTGGACTACTTGGCTCGGCCAATCGACGCGCTCCACATCAGCTTGTGGATAAATTTTTGGGTCCGGGCGCTTGGACCAACTCCGGGCGCTCGGACAGCCTGGGTGCCTGTGGCCCACCTAGGCGAGCTTGGTCCATGCGCCCGGACCAACTTCGGGCGCCCGTACTCCTTCCGGGCGCTTGGACCCCTTTTCTTCAGCAGCTTTCCCTTGCATAAAAGATTAGTCCTAGGCAACCAAGAATAGATTTTTCCTTACAAAATAGAGTTAGCACAACATAATAAAACTGTTGGTTGCTACTCGGAAATCCTAATGGTTCCACTGTACAAAAAATTTGTACAAAGGTCTGAACCTTTTCCTAGCTACCATGTGTTCTTTTAAATTAAACTTGGATTGCTTGCGGAACTTAACACGTTTGATCCTAAGTTTAACTTATTTGTTCTTTTAGGTTTAGACTTGAATCTCCTGCCGAACTTAACACGTTCGATCCAAATCACCTAGGTCATGAAGATAATTAAATATCTATTTCCAAAATCGGCTTCCAGTACTGCATGGCGAGGCACTTGACCTTCTTGGATATGGGAGCAACCACCACCGACTAGACAAAGCCTTTTAAGGAAATTAAATATTTAACCTTCCCATAGTAACCCTAGGTTAACCACTAAGAACAATCAAATCACAAGGAAAAGAAAAAACAAAAGAACACAACTTCGAAAACTAATTCGAAAAACTAGAATCGCATGCCTCTTGTATTTGGTATTTTTATAAAGAAACAAAACTAACATGATGCGGAAAACAATTATTAGTTATACCTTTCTTTGAAGATAATGACCTCTTGATCTTCTACCGTATTCCTCTTCTAATCTCGGACGTTGTGTGGGCAACGATCTTCCGAGACAAGAACCACCTAGCACCTTCTTCTTCTTCCTTCAAGTTTTGGCCAAGCACAAAACCTCCTAAGGATGAAGAACCTTTTCAACCAACCAAGCTCCAAGGGATGCAAGCTTCCTCTTCTTGTTCTCCAAGCTAGGATCTTGCTACCACTTGATCTCCAAGAGGAAGAGGAGGTTCGGCCATAAAGATGGAGAGAAGAGAAAAGGAAGAGGCCGGCCACACCAAGGAACCCAAACCCTCTCTTTTATAATCCTTAGCCTTGGCAAATAAAGAAAATTTAATAAAACCTTCCTTAATTCTTTTTCCATTGAAAAGGAAAATTTTAATTAATTAAAATTAAAATCCTTTTCTTAATGCATATGGCCAACCACATCAAAACAAGCAAATAAGGAAACTTTTCGCTAGAAAAATTAAAGCTTCCTAATTTGCTTTCGGAAAAATTTTAAAATAAAATTTCTCTTTAATAATCCCTTCATGGTTGATGTTATAAAAGGAAATTTCTATAATTTTAAAATTTATCTTTTCAACATGTGGATGATTTATAAATAAGGAAAGTTTTTACCAAAATTAAAATCAACCTTTTAATCTCCAAATAAGGAAAGAGATTTAACTCTTCTTTTAATCTTTTGTAGAATCTTATAAAAGGAAATATTTTAATTTTTAAACTCTATTTTAAATCATGTATTCCACATAAGAAAAAATTTAAAATTAAAATTCCTTTTCTATTTTTAATGGCCGACCACACATAGATTGAACCCATGCTTGGGTCGGCCACAATCATTCCCATCTAAACATGGTTTGGCCGGCCCCTTGCTTGGGCTCCAAGCAAGGCTTGGCCGACCTCTTTTAGATGGGTACAAAAGTGGGTATAGGTGGATATAGTACTCTATAATTAAGAGGCTACGATAGGGACCGAGAGGAGGAATTGGTTTTGGTCTCCCGATAAAATTAAGCATCTCGTGTTCGCCCCGAACACACAACTTAATTTTATTAATAATAATTTGTTACACTAGAGAAATATTATTGAACTACCGCACCAATCCCAAATTACATTTTTGGGCTCCTTCTCATTATGAGTATGTTAGTCTCCCTGTGTTTAAGATAATGAATGTCCACTAATTAAATGAGTTACTGACAACTCACTTAATTAATATCTTAGTCCAAGAGTAGTACCACTCAACCTTATCATCATGTCGGACTAAGTCCACCTGTAGGGTTTAACATGGCAATCCTTATGAGCTCCTCTTGGGGACATTCTCAACCTAGATTTCTTGGACACAGTTTCCTTTTATAATCAACAACAACACTATAAGTGATATCATTTCCCTACTCATCGGGCTTATTGATTTATCAAACTAAATCTCACCCATTGATAAATTAAAGAAATAAATATCAAATATATGTGCTTGTTATTATATTAGGATCAAGAGCACACACTTCCATAATAACCGAGATCTTTGTTCCTTTATAAAGTCAATATAAAAGAAACGACCTCTAATGGTCCTACTCAATACACTCTAAGTGTACTAGTGTAATTATATAGCTAAGATAAACTAATACCTAATTACACTACGACCTTCCGATGGTTTGTTCATTTCCATCTTGGTCATGAGCTACTATTTATAATTTATAAGGTACTGATAACATTATCTTCTGTATGTGACACCACATACTATCTTATCTATAATATAAATTAATTGAACAACTACAAATAAATGTAGATAATTTGATCAAATGTGATTCTTTATTCAAAATAAATGTTTACAAAAGCTTAGGCTTTCAATATACACTCTAACAATCTCCCACTTATACTAATGACTAAGCTGCCATATCTGCTGCCATACATCTAATTCCCAACCCTTCAACATGCCCATCAAAAGCTCTTGCCTTAAGGGCCTTAGTGAAAGGATCTTCCAGGTTATTACTGTTGGTGCGGTTAGCACTAACGATTTTACCCAAGTTTTGATGAATGACAAATCAGGTTAAGTTAGTCTGTTGTTGTCTAACACTCTGATCGAGTGTGCAGGAGAAGTCCAGACAGGTCGACGGGCTGACCGGATGTCTAGCACGAAGCCCAGCTAAGTCGACGGGCTGACCGGATAGTTGGCACGAAGTCCAAGAGGGTCGACGGGCTGACCGGACGCTTAGGCACGAAGTCCAGCTAGGTCGACGGGCTGACCGGATAGCTGGTACGAAGCCCAGACGGGTCGACGGGCTGACCGGACGTCTGGCAGGTAAGTAAGGTAAGTCACTGAAGGGGAGTGACTGCGAGGACGCGTTCCCAGGAAGGGAACATTAGGCGTCGATCCGGCTTAGATCCATTTCGGATATCTAAGTCGAGATCGTGACTAGATTCCGGTCTCGGAAAGACGGAATCTAAGTCATACTCCTTTTTGCTAATTCATACTCACTTTGCTTTTGCTAACAATCTGTGTTGCAGGGTAAATTTGCCTCCGGACTAACGTTTGTCTTGCAGGACGGATTCTGTGGGAAAACAGGGTCCGGGCGCCCGGAAGGAATCCGGGCGCCCGGAGGTCCGGGCGCCGGGGAGGCAAACTTCATCCAAACTCGCGCGTCGCCACGTGAAGCTTGCTGGTTGGACCTACCACGTCCCACCAGGGCGCCCGGAAGGGATCCGGGGCGCCCCGAGCCTCATATAAAAGGCGGGTCAGAGGGGAGCTTCATAACAACAACGAAAAGAACTCTTAGACTGCTTGCTCTGCTGCTCTGCGCTCCAACGACGCTAACGAAGCTCCGACAACGTGCTCCTGTCCTTGTGGTTTTCTTTCTGTCGGTATAGCTTTGTTTTAATTTTCATTAGCATTCCTTGTACTGTCTTTGTAATCATTATTTCGAATTGCTAGTGAATTGCCCAACGAAAGTACTCACGGAGTACGGGCCTTCGAGTAGGAGTCGTCACAGGCTCCGAACGAAGTAAAAATTACTGTGTCTATTGTTTTTAAATTCCGCTGCGTTTAACTCTTTTTAACACTATTTTTTAAATCCATATTCACCCCCCCCTCTATCGACGTTTCACGATCCAAAAAGTGGTATCAGAGCAGGTACCGCTCTGATTTGGTGCAACCACCAATCAAGCAAAGGGGGGGTCATTTGAAAGAAAAAAAAAATAGATATTGTTTGTCTTTTAAATAAAGTCTTTCATTTTTTCCCTCCAAAATGATTTTTAAAAAATACATCGCCATCTTTTCACCATTGTTTAGTATTTAAAAAATATTACATTTTCAAAATTTTGAAATAATATTTTTTTTATTAATATTTTTTTTCCAAAAATAGTGAAATATTATTTTTTTTCAACACTGCTAATCCAAGATCAAGTCTTGGGATTTTTTTCTGTTTCTCTGTGTGCAAGAATAATGACTCTTCAAGAAGGACGGAACCCCCACGAACCACCACCATACGATCAAGATTTCAACTATTGTAAGCGATTAATGGAATGCTTCTTAGGAAGTGTAAACTTTGATTATTGGCTGATATTGAGAAAACTTTCTCAGAACTCAGAACTAAACACAAATGTAAGTAAAATCATTTGTAATGTTTTACCTAACAATGTTTTATGTAGACTAGAAATGTACAAAGATACACATGAGCTTTGGACCCAACTGATCAAACTTCATGAGGAGCCGATGGAGCTCGAGGATCATGTAAAGATCGAATCCGAACTCGGGTTAGATCCAATCGAAAAGCCTACTGAATTAGGGGTTGTGCTCAAGGTTAGTGATATTTACCAAAATACCCCTGCTAATAGTAATTTAAAAAATATGAGCATTGATCTGGTTATTTCTAAAAATAAATGTGAAAATAATGTAGTTGACAATAATTACAAAAATACCCCGAGGATATTATCTGATAAAACAAATCCAATTAATTTAAAAAATTCAAACTTGAACCTAAACAAATCTGAAAACTCAAATGATAGAGATGACAAGGTCAATATTGATCTAGATAAAATTAATAAATTATTTAATGATCTAGACAATATTAATTTAGAAAATCCTATCCAAACCCAAGATAATTTAATTAATAAAAAAATTAAATTTTAATGATAAGAATAATCTAATAAATTCCACTAATTATATCATCTTAAAAAATAAAGAAAATATAAGAATAAAATCAAACACTTTGATAAAATCAAAACTAAATTTAACAAAATTAAAATTAAATGTTAAAAATAACATATTAAATAAAGATAATCTGAAAAATTCAAAATTAACAATTAATAAAAGGTTAAAGATAAACCTTTAAGGAAATATAATTCAAACAATTTAATTAATTCAAATTTAAAAATGAATAAAAACTTAAACTTTAAAAATAAGCTATCAAAGAAAGATAATTCAATTAACCTAATAAAAGTGAAATTGAAAGAAAATTTAAATATTAAATACATTCTCTTAAAGAAAGATAATTTGACTAATTTAATTAATTCAAAATTAAAAACTTGAATCTAAATTACAAATTAAATATTAAATTTTAACCAAAACTTAATAAACCCAGAACTAAAAACTAAATTAATGGCCAATAATTCAGGGGGAGGCTCCAGAATAGCCGGCTCCTTTAAAACTAACCTACCCGGCAGGGTAACCCTAACCAACCTACCCGAAAAGGGTAACCCCAACCAACTTACCCGACAGGGTAATTAGGACTAGTTAAAGAGGGTTCAAATTTAACTTGAATCATGGTACTGGTGAAGTTTTTTTATGATAGTATATTGGGGAAGCTTGGGCATCGCATGTCTAGAAAGATATGACTTCAATCTGGTGCATTTGGCCAAGTGGAACCGACCGAAGCTACCTTTAAATGGATCCTAACTAGTTAGACCGAGGTTTAGTACTAAGCTCCGTGGATAGGACTATTCGGAAAACCTCGAAAGGTTGGTTACTTCTAATGACGTCCAAGTGACTCACCAAGCTTCGAAGTTTATCCGAAGAATGCCTATTTGTTGAGACTAAAGCTAAACCTGAATCTAACACAAGTTAAACCAAACTCTGTAATGAAATCTAATTTATCTCACAAAATTATAGGATTCCCTGATTGATAATCTAGATCGGGTGAGATGAATAAGGATTACATTAATTAATTTTCAAATTAAATTAAAATTAATTAAAATTAAATTTTCAATTTCAAATTAAAATTATATTTCAAATTTCAAATTAAATTAAAATAAATTAAAATTAATAAAAAATAAATTTTGAATTTCAAATTAAAATTAAATTTTGAATTTCAAATTAAATTAAAATTAATTAAAATTAATTGAAATTAATTAAAAATAATTAAAATTAAATTAAATTAAATTAAAACTAAATTAAAATTAAATTTTTTTAAAAATCTATTTTAAAAATTAAACTTAATTTTTTTTAACTTAAAAATTTATTTTAAAACTTAATTTCTTTTAACTTAAAAATTTATTTTAAAAATTAAACTTAAATTAAAAATTTATTTTAACCTAAAAATTATTTTAACTTAAAAATTTATTATTTTAACTTAAATATTTATTTTAACCTAAAAATTATTTTAAATTAAAAATTTATTTTAACCTAAAAATTATTTTAACTTAATTATTTTAAAAAAAACCTTTCAAAAAAAATTCTTTTAAAAATTATTTTAAAAACTTTTAAAACTTATTTTAAAAATTCTTTAAAAAAAATTATTTTAAACTTTTAAAAATCATTTTAAAATTCTTTTAAAAATTATTTTAAAAACTTTTAAAACTTATTTTAAAAATTCTTTTCAAAAAAATTATTTTAAACTTTTAAAAATCATTTTAAAATTCTTTTAAAAATTATTTTAAAAACTTTTAAAACTTATTTTAAAAATTCTTTTCAAAAAAATTATTTTAAACTTTTAAAAATCATTTTAAAATTCTTTTAAAAATTAGTTTAAAAACTTTTAAAACTTATTTTAAAAATTCTTTTAAAAAAAAATATTTTAAACTTTTAAAAATCTTTTTAAAAATCTTTTAAAAATTATTTTAAAAACTTTAAAACTTATTTTAAAAATTCTTTAAAAAAAAATTATTTTAATCTTTTAAAAATCATTTTAAAATTCTTTTAAAAATTATTTTAAAAACTTTTAAAACTTATTTTAAAAATTCTTTTAAAAAAAATTAATTTAAACTTTTAAAAAATCATTTTAAAATTCTTTTTAAAAATTATTTTAAAACCTTTTAAAACTTATTTTAAAAATTTCTTTTAAAAAAAATTATTTTAAACTTTTAAAAATCATTTAAAAAAAACTATTTTGAAAATCATTTTAAAACTATTTTAAAAATTATGTATCATTTTGAAAAATTCTTCTTATTTTTTCACTATAATAAAATTCTGTTAACTTAAAAAAATATTAATAATAATAAATTATTTCTATAGATTATTTTCACTTTAAAAACTATTATTTTGACTTTAAACTCATTGTTAATCTTAAACATCATTTTAACCTTAAAATTATTTTTTAATTTTACTGAAAATTAAATCTTAAATGAAAACTTAATATTGAAATTACAATTAAAATTAAAAATTTTAACTTAAACTTAAAATTAAACTTAAACTTAAATTAACCACTAATATTAATTTAAATCTAAAATCAAAACTGAATCAAACGTATGTTAATTGACATAAAACATATTATAAAAATCATCTTAAATTCCTTTTAAATGCTGTTTAAGAAATCCCTTTAAAAAAAATTAAATAAATAAATAAATAAATAATAATAATTATAACTAACACTTTCATTGACCAACTCAATCAAGTAATATGAAATTTAAATTATTTCACTAAGTATTAAATTATTAAATCAAGTAAAAACTAATCAATAAATTATTGATAATACTTAACTGTTATTGATTTAATAAAGTTTATCTTATTAAACCTTAAACAGAAGCTTAAGCGCCTGAATCTAATATTAATTATTGATTAATCAAACTCAAATAAACAATTATATCCAGGATACAGAGATAAATATGTAAATAATATAAGTGTTACCAAATCCCCTAGAACACTTAGGTAGACAAATGTGTTAGGGCTTGAAATTTAACACACTCAAACCTTAGTATTATATTAAGGGGGAGTAATAAATAAGGAGGATTAATAAATTAAAGGAGTATCAAATTAAGGGGGAGGTTTATTTTTTAATTATCTCCTTAAGTGTTATTTTTTAATCTTCTCTTTAAAATCTCTCTAGAAAATTCTACCTCAATTTTAAAAAAAAAAAATTCTACTTTGAATATTTTTAGCAAATATTTTCAAAATTTAATGTGAACCGTTCAAGGGGAGAAATAAAACTAATTCAGTTTTTCAAATTGAATTTTAAAAACTTAATTTTGAAAATCAAAGTTTAAAAACAACTTGTTTAAAATTGTGAAAAAAAATTTTCACAAACTTTTTATCCTTTTTACTTAGTCTTTGAAAACTGAACTTTTCAAGTATTTTAAACCATGGTTTTGAAACTAGTACTTCTGAACTTTGAAAATTTGATTTTGGAAAACGAATTTTAGAAAAACATTTTAAAAATATGATCTTACTTTTACCAAACTCCTTTGAAAACTAAAAGTAAAGTTTAAATTTAATTTAACTTTACTTTGAAAATTGTCCTGAATCTAGTTCTTAAAATTTGATTTTACTTAATTTTGACAATTTGATTTGAAAGTTAAATTTTACAAAAATTAGCGTTGTTATTAAAATTGTGGAAATTAGATTTTTCAAAACTTAAGTTTACAAACTAAGCTTCTCAAAAACATTTTCCTTAATTTTGAATATTGAATCGTTTACAAACTTAGTGTTGAAAAATAAATTTCAATCAGTTTTGGAAAAATAAAATTTTCAAACTTAGTTTTGGAATTTTGGTTTTGAAAACTTATGTTTGAAAAGCGTTTCAAAGTTGAAACTTGTTTTGAAAATTTAAAACTTGATCCTGAAATTTAGAACTTATACACTTATGTTTGAAAATTAGACTATCTAAACTTAGCTATTTTTCTAAAAGCTAAAAGCTAATGCTTTAAACAAGTTTTCAAAAGTTTAAACTCCCCCAAGTTAACTTGACATCATTTCTGTCATGCCCCAGAGGAGTCCCTGTCCGAGAAAATTTCGGCAGCATCTCCCTTGTACGGTGGACAATCTGAAATTTCTACATATCACATATACATCAGCCACAGGCGGCTGGAATAATAACAATAAATAAAAGCAAACACCACGCAGTATTTATAATTTATTCAGCCTCTGCCTGTCACAACCACGCAGTTAAGATAATTAAACAGTAAAATAATACTCTGACTCGAAATCCACCCTACTCCACTACACTCGTAAAGCTCAAATCCGACGAACTCACCTCTTCTGCCGTCCAGGCAGGCATGTAGTAAAATAAAATCCAAATCCAAATCCATCGCAATAATAAAATCCATACAATATCCATAAGAAGAATAGTCCAAAACATAACATGTTCAAAACAGTCTAGAACAGAAAAGAAACCAAAGAAAACCAAACATATCCTTGAGGTCTGCAGGGACCAGCACTACGTGCAGTGAGGACTAGCGACTGGAACTCCCTCCGGACAGCATCAACCTGAAAATAACAACAATGGAGGCGGGGTGAGTCCAACACTCAGCAGGTACAATTGCTATGCAAAGTAAAGAAATATCACCTAGCACTAATCATGCGTACAGTCTCTTGATAAGAAAGATAAAAATGCATCTGAAGTAAACAGGAGAATACTGTACCAACCAGGTCCTGAGTATAAGGTCAAACAGTCCGAGGGATAGGGAAATCCTGTATGCATGTCAAACATAGGTATCCAAACAATATGCAACATATAAATGCAGCAAACACAAACACAAGCAATAAATGCATCATGCATATGATGCCAATGATGCGTCCTGGTCACCCCTGACGCCAGTCGATCATCTCACACAATAGTGTGGCCGAGTGGGTAGGGCTGTGACAACCGTGCACTCTGTCGTCACTACTCCTGATGAGTGACCGAGTGGACGGGATGTTGTCGGAGTACACCTATCCTCCTACCCCAAAATCATAAATGGGGGAGCACAATGCTCTCAACTCCCGGTACACGATGACGGGGAGGAATCCCTGCCGGATAACACGTTATGTCACACTACCCATGAGTGGACCAACGGTGCCTAACAGAGTCCCTGCTGCAACACACTCTGCCTGAATCGACCACTAACCCATGAGTGGTGGTGTGTGCAGATCCATGTAATTGGCGATGTGCTCAACAATAATGGAGCGGACTATTGCACAGCATGCAATCATGCAAATGGTGCATGGCAACAACCATAAAAACATCCTGACCTAATCCATATATATAGAAAAGTGCACCCTAGTTCAACGAATCATATCGAATCAAAAGTACACAGAAGGTATAAAAACCTAGGTCCTGAACATGGTGAAGCATGGTATATCACTACCCCCTATAAGCATGTATAAACAGGTAAAATATACATGAGATGCAAACCAATCAATCAATCAAGCATGAACCAAGATTTGGGTAGTGATTAACCGAAACAGATAAGAAACACAATTAATGCAACATGTTAATTTCATTACTAAGCATATCAAAGACAAAAAGTCAAAAGTACCCGCCTCCGATAATAGAAAGGTCCAAAACTGACTCCGAGATACTCGTCTCGTGTCAAAATCCTGTATCAAATAGATATACGATTATTTAGCTAAATTCCTATAAATAGCTAAATAAATTCTTTAACTCTAAATTAGGGCAAACCCCTAATCCATAAACCTCGACCAAATAGGGTTAGCTTCATAAACCCTAATTCGTTCCACTATACAATTTGATTTAGATCTAAACCTAAATCAACTTGAACTCTTCCAAATAAAAACCTAATACCAAAACAAATTAATACACCTTACCTCTACTCGCAACCGATGTTAATCCACAACTAGGGACAGTCCTGCCGAAATGAATAACTGCTGCTGGAGACCAAAGAGTTGCTGCCCCACTTAGAGTTGTCGCTGCCAACAATTACTTAATTACTACCGAAAACCAGCCACACTATCCTGATCAAAAACATAAATCCAAAACCAAGATCAAACTTTTACCACAACCGTGACCTAATTCCACCAAGAAGATTGATCAGGAATAGAAGAGAGGCGGCACAGTGAGGTCCTTCAGTGAGGCTCGGCCCTAACAGCACAAAGAACAGAAGGAAGAGCGTCGGTAATAGGCTCGGTCGTCGGCGATGGTGGCACCAGAACTCCACAGCGGAGGGAAGAGAGGAAAAATCGGCACTTGACTAGGTTGCCGGCACAAAGGAGGCGACCGACGGCACTTCTCCGGCAGCGTTGGCTATGGTGGCGACGCGAGGTGGCTAGGGCACAAGGGAGACCGGCGGGGTCGCGATCGGGGACCAAGAGCCGGCGGCCAGTGTTCGGAATCTCACGGCTAGGGCGACGGGCAGTGGCGATGCTACTCAGGTCGGCGGCGCGCTGCAGACCTAGTTCCGTGCGGAAGAAAACTCTGGAGAGAAGAGAATGAAGAGGAAGTGGGTGGCGGCGAGGAAGAAACCGAAGGAGAAGGGGAAGAACCGCCTTATGCAACAGTTAGGGCAAGGGAGGAGAATCGGGCGCGCGGCTTGGTGTCGGGGGAGAAGAAGTGAACGGCGACACAAAGAAAAACCGAAGAACAAAATAAATAAAGAAAAAGGAAATTAAGAAATTGAACTTTTCCTCTTTTAAATAAGGTAGCCAAAACAGGCTTTTTCGGACCCCATTTTGTCCCCGTTAACTCGTCTATACGAGCTCTGAAAAATTCCCGAAAAATTTCCAAAAATTCCGAAAAATTCCCTTATTAATATTCACCTATTTTCCGGTATTTTACATTCTCCCCCACTAATAAAAATTTGGTCCCCAAATTTCGTTATCTACCATCAGCAAGTACTAACAACAGATATAGAGTATAAATGCTGAACGGTAAATAAATCACATACCTCAAGTGAAAAGATGGGGTATCGAGCTCGGATAGTATCCTCGAGCTCCCAAGTAGCCTCCTCATCTGAATGATGCTGCCATCCGACTTTAACCAGCCGGATAGTCTTGTTCCGCAACTGACGCTCTTTCCGGTCGAGAATCCGTACCGGAACCTCCTCATATGAAATGTCAGGCTGAACAGGAACTGGAATATCTGCCAGCACATGCGTCGGATCGGGTACATATCTCCTCAGCATGGATACATGAAATACATCATGCACGCCTGACAGGGACGGTGGTAGTGCCAGTCGGTAAGCTACTGCTCTGATCCTCTCCAAGATCTCGAAAGGACCAATGTATCGCGGAGCCAGCTTACCTCTGAGGCCAAATCTCTTCACCCGTTTCGTGGGTGAAACTCGTAGAAATACATGGTCGCCAACAAAGAACTCTAGTGGTATGCGTCTCCGATCAGCATAACTCTTCTGGCGATCCTGCGCCTCTGACATCCTCCGTCTAATAGTACGGACCAACTCTGCATCCTGTTGAACTCTATGAGGTCCCAACAACTGGGTCTCTCCAATCTCATCCCAGAGGACGGGCATCTGACAAGGTCTACCATACAACGCCTCAAACGGTGCCATCTGGATAGCCGAATGGAAGCTGTTGTTGTAGGCAAACTCTACCAACGGCAGATGGTCCTCCCAACTGCCTCCGAAATCCATAACACATGACCTCAGTAGGTCCTCTAAAGTCTGAATGGTCCGCTCTGACTGTCCATCTGTCTGTGGATGGAAAGGCAGATCTTGAAAGCAATTTGTGTGCCCAAGGCCTGCTGCAGACTCTGCCAGAAACGAGACGTGAACCGTGGATCTCTATCCGAAATGATACTCAGTGGAACACAATGTAGTCTGATAATCTCTCGACAATACAAATCTGCTAATCGATCCAGGGGATCAATCCTCCGAATCGCTAAAAAAATGCGCGGATTTGGTTAATCGATCAACGATTACCCAAATCGCGTCATGACCTCGTCGTGTCCTCGGCAATCCTACCACAAAGTCCATGGTAATGTGATCCCACTTCCACTCAGGAATAGGAATCCACTGAAGTAATCCTGCAAGTCTCTGGTGTTCAGCCTTCACCTGCTGACACACAAGACATCTAGCTACGAAATCCACGATGTGTTTCTTCATGCCGTTCCACCAGTAGGAACGCCTCAAGTCTCGATACATACGGGTCCCGCCCGGATGGATCGCAAATCGAGAACGGTGTGCCTCCTGAAGTAGCTCCTGTAAGACCGGATGAGACTGAGGTACGCATAATCTGCCTCGAAAGTATATAACACCCTCCTCGTCTAGTGTGAACTCGGTCTGCTGCCCGGAAGCTATCTGACTGCTAATGAACTTCAAATGCTGATCACCAGCCTGGGCCTCTCGGATCCTAGTCCTGATCGACGACTGAGCAACCATGGTAACCAAAATACCCTGCTCTGTCGGTCCCTGCTCCTCAAGGTCTAACTCAGAAAAACTCTAAATCAAATCCGTAAACGAAATCTGGTGGCAAGCTAAAGTCCCTCTGGACTTCCTGCTGAGCGCATTGGCAACCACATTAGCTTTCCCCGGGTGGTAGCTAATGGTACAATCGTAGTCCTTCAGGAACTCCATCCATCTCCTCTGTCGGAGATTAAGCTCCTTCTGAGTGAAAATGTATTTGAGACTCTTATGATCAGTGAGAATCTCAAATGTGATACCGTATAAATGATGACACCAAAGCTTCAGAGCAAAGATGATGGCAGCTAACTCCAAGTCATGAACTGGGTAGTTCTTCTCATGCTCCTTCAGCTGACGAGAAGCATAAGAGACTACTCTACCGTGCTGCATCAGAACAGCGCCCAAACCCTGTAGAGACGCGTCGGTGTAAAGTACAAATCCATCCTCTCCAGAAGGTAAAACCAAAACTGGAGCCGACACTAATCTCCGCTTCAGCTCGTGAAAGCTGGTCTCACAATCTTCTGTCCACGTAAACTTCACGCCCTTCCTAGTAAGGCGTGTCAGCGGCATAGCAATACGCGAAAAACCCTCGACAAAACATCGGTAATATCCTGCTAGTCCCAGAAAACTGCGGATCTCCTGCACTGACTTCGGCTGCTCCCAACTGGTGACAGCCTCGATCTTCTGAGGATCAACTGAAATACCTCTGCTAGAAACCATGTGTCCAAGAAAACCAACTGAGGATAACCAGAATGCACACTTGCTGAACTTCGCGTACAGCTGCTGTCGTCTAAGAATCTCCAAGACTATACGAAGATGCTGTGCATGCTCCTCCTCGGAATGCGAGTAGACCAATATGTCATCAATGAAAACGATAACAAACTGATCCAGATACTCAAGAAAAATACGGTTCATCAAGTCCATAAACACCGCTGGAGCATTGGTAAGCCCAAATGGCATTACCAAAAACTCATAATGACCGTATCTCGTACGGAAAGCTGTTTTCTGGATATCTGAGTCTCTGACCCTCAACTGATGATATCCGGATCAAAGATCAATCTTAGAATACACTGAAGTACCTCTGAGCTGATCAAACAAATCCTCGATCCGTGGTAAAGGATATTTATTTCTGACGGTCACTGCATTCAACTGTCTGTAGTCAATACATAACCTCATAGTACCGTCTTTCTTCTTGACAAACAGAACTGGAGAACCCCATGGTGAAACACTAGGGCGTATAAATCCCCTATCCAAAAGCTCCTGGAGTTGAACCTTCAGCTCGTTCAACTCTTTCGGTGCCATACGATACGGAGCTTTCGATGTCGGTGAGGTTCCCGGAATCAGCTCAATAGTGAACTCCACTGGCCTTCTAGGAGGCAAACCAGGAAGCTCCTCAGGGAATACATCTGGATACTCTCGGACTACAGAAATGTCGGAGAGCTGCAAACTGCTGCTGTCGTCTGTACTAATCAAAGATAATAGGAAACCCTGACAGCCATGTGACAACAACTTCTGAGCCTGAATCGCCGAAATAATCGAGATGCCGTCGTCTCTAATGCCAGTGAAACTCCACGAGGGTTGGTTCGGAGGCTAGAAGGTGACCACCCTCGTCTGGAAATCAACGGTAGCATGATATACTGATAGCCAATCCATGCCAAGTATGATATCAAACTCGATCATCTCCAATACTAGAAGATCTACCGTAAGTGTCATGTTGCCAAAATCTAACGGGCAACCTCTGACCTCTTGGGTGACGTCTAAAGTATCACCAGACGGTAGGGAGACGGTCAACCGCTGCAGTCTAACAGTAGGTAATCTACCAATCTCCCGCATAAAGGTACGGGATATAAAAGAATGCGAACTACCAGTATCAATCAAAATATCAGCGGAAAATGCATAAATGGAAATCGTACCGCGGAAAACGGATCCGTCGGCCCGCTGAGCATCCTCTCTGGTAATAGCATGAACACGACCAGTCTCTGGCGGAGGAGGAGGTGGTAATGCTGCCAGAGAAGACTGAGAGGATGGTGACTGATACTGTGCAGCTGGCTGGAACTGAGTCTGGTACTGCCCCTGAGTCGGATAATAAGGTCCTGGAATAGAACTCTGGGGTGCTATGGAAGCACTGGAGTACTCCTGTCCAAGCATGCCAAATGCTGCTGCTGAGGGAGCTGCTCCCTGCTGACGCTGTGAAGATTGGGCTTTCTGCCCTCGTCGATATGCCCCTGACTGACTAGACTGTCCCCTCTGACCTGACCCTCCGGAAGCCGTGTGCTGAGGTGCCCCGACAGTTTGCAATAAAAGCAAACTGACTGTCCCAGCGAGCAAGCTGGGGTGAGGTGATCTCTGGATCCACATCTGAAACAATTAGTATCACTGGAAGGTGGTTGCCGGTTCTGCTGAGAAAACCGGGAACGTCCTGAAGAAGACCGCCCTTACTTCTGAGGCCTACGAGATATCCCAGAAGAACTCTGACCTGACCGTCTGCGACTACTCTGATGTTGTCCTGTCGCCTGTGACTGCTAGATCTGCCCTGATGTCTGACCCGTATACTTCCTTTTCCTGTCCGGATATGCTGTCTGTTGAGCTAACTCTATCATCAAAACTCGAGCCAGTGCATCAGAGTAAGATGTGATCCCTAAACCGGCAAGTCGTACATGCAGATAACCATCCAGTCCCTGAATAAACTACATCATGCGAGTTCTGTCCTCTGCAACTAGCTCTGGACAAAACTGAGACAACCGGAGGAATTCAGTATTATACTCGGTCACTGAGCGGTTATTCTGCCTCAGACTCATAAAATCCTGTCGGCGAGCCATCTGATAAGACAGTGGAAAGAAACGGCTCTCAAAAGCCTCTCTGAACCTGGTCCACGTGACGTTACGCTCACCAATAATAGAACGCTGAGTAATCCACCAGGCATTAGCTTCATCCCGTAAATGATAGGCAGCCAGCTCTGCTTTCTCCCACTCGGAGCAAGCCATATAGAAGAAAGTCTGCTCCATAGTCTCTATCCATGATAGAGCCAGACTCGGATCGAGATCTCCGCGAAAAAGAGTGAAACGAGTCTTCATTGACTCAGCCAACGCTGGAATCCTAGCTCGTGCAGCAACAATATCAGTGATCTGTGTCGGGACGGCTGCAGGAACTGGCGGAAACACTGGAGCTGATACTACAGGTGGTACCGCGGAATAAACCGGAGGAGGAACTCCCGGTGCTGCTGTATAAACTGGAGTATAAGCCGTCGGTGGTACTGCCGGGGAAATAAAAGTGGCCGTAGCTGGAGGTACGGTAGGTAATGGTACCGGATGCGGAGTAGCCGATATCCCTAATGCAGGTGCTGCTGGGTACACCGTATGTACTGGGGGCACAGGGGCTGCTGGTGCCGGATACACGGTGGGTCCAAGTGGCGGTGGTACTGAATACGCTGTAGGCTGCGCTAGAGCAGATGTCGGGTACGTCAATGGTACCCCTGATGGTACCGGAACTACTGTAGGAATAGGTACGCTCGGCACAACCGAGGTGGGTACCTCTATAGGAGCCGTCGGGGTCTGAAAGCCCAACGTGCCCGCAGCATGCTGAGTCTGTCCCTGACTGACAGGCTCACTAATAGTGGGCATCTCTGGCATATCCAGAGATCCCGTGGTCCTCGCACGTGGTCGTCCAGCACCACGTCTCGCAGCAATACGAGTAGATCGTCTCATATCTGTTAAATTAAATTACAGATATTACTACAAGTATATAAATCATAAAACAAACATCATACCTATTTGCTGTCTGGAGATGTTCCGTCGCTGTCCAGTCCCCAACTTTTGACCTCAAATTCCGAACGAGAATATCGCCGGAAATCCAAATAAATCCGAACGAAAATCCGAAACATAACCACAACAGAAATCCGAAAATGCCCAGTTTGACTCGCAAACCTGGCTAACCCAAATATCCAGAATACCAACAACAGGTATCCGATAAATCTCCAGAACACCAAAAGCAGGTATCATAACCTGCTCTGATACCAATAAATTGGTATCAGATAAATCTCAAAATCCAACAAACGGAAACCAACCAAGTATCGTCAAACCTTGGTATAAGGTTATCCTAAATATCCAAAATATGAAAACAAAGATCGTAAAACTGTGATCTGATACCACTAAATTGTCACGCCCCAGAGGGGTCCCTGTCCGAGAAAATTTCAGCAGCATCTCCCCTGTACGGTGGACAATCTGAAATTTCTACATATCACATATACATCAGCCACAGGCGGCTGGAATAATAACAATAAATAAAAGCAAACACCACGTAGTATTTATAATTTATTCAGCCTCTGGCTGTCACAACCACTCAGTTAAGATAATTAAACAGTAAAATAATACTCTGACTCGAAATCCACCCTACTCCACTACCCTCGTAAAGCTCAAATCCGACGAACTCACCTCTTCTGCCGTCCAGGCAGGCATGTAGTAAAATAATATCCAAATCCAAATCCATCGTAATAATAAAATCCATACAATATCCATAAGCAGAATATCCAAAACATAACATGTTCAAAACAGTCTAGAACAGAAAAGAAACCAAAGAAAACCAAACATATCCTCGAGGTCTGCAGGGACTAGCACTATGTGCAGTGAGGACTAGCGACTGGAACTCCCTCCGGACAGCATCAACCTGAAAATAACAACAATGGAGGCGGGGTGAGTCCAACACTCAGCAGGTACAATTGATATGCAAAGTAAAGAAATATCACCTAGCACTAATCATGCGTACAGTCTTCTGATAAGAAAGATAAAAATGCATCTGAAGTAAATAGGAGAATACTGTACCAACCAGGTCCTGAGTATAAGGTCAAACAGTCCGAGGGATAGGGAAATCCTGTATGCATGTCAAACATAGGTATCCAAACAATATGCAGCATATAAATGCAGCAAACACAAACACAAGCAATAAATGCATCATGCATATGATGCCAATGATGCGTCCTGGTCACCCCTGACGCCAGTCGATCATCTCACACAATAGTGTGGCCGAGTGGGTAGGGCTGTGACAACCGTGCACTCTGTCGTCACTACTCCTGATGTGTGACCGAGTGGACGGGATGCTGTCGGAGTACACCTATCCTCCTACCCCAAAATCATAAATGGGGGAGCACAATGCTCTCAACTCCCGGTACACGATGACGGAGAGGAATCCCTGCCGGATAACACGTTGTGTCACACTACCCATGAGTGGACCAACGGTGCCTAACAGAGTCCCTGCTGCAACACACTCTGCCTGAATCGACCACTAACCCATGAGTGGTGGTGTGTGCAGATCCATGTAACTGGCGATGTGCTCAACAATAATGGAGCGGACTATCGCACAACATGCAATCATGCAAATGGTGCATGGCAACAACCATAAAAACATCCTGACCTAATCCATATATATAGAAAAGTGCACCCTAGGTCAACGAATCATATCGAATCAAAGGTACACAGAAGGTATAAAAACCTAGGTCCTGAACATGGTGAAGCATGGTATATCACTACCCCCTATAAGCATGTATAAACAGGTAAAATATACATGAGATGCAAACCAATCAATCAATCAAGCATGAACCAAGATTTGGGTAGTGATTAACCGAAACAGATAAGAAACATAATTAATGCAACGTGTTAATTTCATTACTAAGCATATCAAAGATAAAAAGTCAAAAGTACCCGCCTCCGATAATAGAAAGGTCCAAATCTGACTCCGAGATACTCGTCTCGTGTCAAAATCCTGTATCAAATAGATATACGATTATTTAGCTAAATTCCTATAAATAGCTAAATAAATTCTTTAACTCTAAATTAGGGCAAACCCCTAATCCATAAACCTTGACCAAATAGGGTTAGCTTCATAAACCCTAATTCGTTCCACTATACAATTTGATTTAGATCTAAACCTAAATCAACTTGAACTCTTCCAAATACAAACCTAATACCAAAACAAATTAATACACCTTACCTCTACTCGCAACCGATGTTAATCCACAACTAGGGACAGTCCTGCCGAAATGAATAACTGCTGCTGTAGACCAAAGAGTTGCTGCCCCACTTAGAGTTGTTGCTGCCAACAATTACTTAATTACTACCGAAAATCAGCCACACTATCCTGATCAAAAACATAAATCCAAAACCAAGAACAAACTTTTACCTCAACCGTGACCTAATTCCACCAAGAAGATTGATCAGGAACAGAAGAGAGGCGGCACAGTGAGGTCCTTCAGTGAGGCTCGACCCTAACAGCACAAAGAACAGAAGGAAGAGCGTCGGCAATAGGCTCGGTCGTCGGCGATGGTGGCACCAGAACTCCACAGCGAAGGGAAGAGAGGAAAAATCGGCACTAGACTCGGTTGCCGGCACAAAGGAGGCGACCGACGGCACTTCTCCGGCAGCGTTGGCTATGGCGGCGACGCGAGGTGGCTAGGGCACAAGGGAGACCGGCGTGGTCGCGATCGGGGACCAAGAGCCGGCGGCCAGTGATCGGAATCTCACGGCTAGGGCGACGGGCAGTGGCGATGCTACTCGGGTCGGCGACGCGCTGCAGACCTAGTTCCGTGCGGAAGAAAACTCGGGAGAGAAGAGAATGAAGAGGAAGTGGGTGGCGGCAAGGAAGAAACCGAAGGAGAAGGGGAAGAACCGCCTTATGCAACAGTTAGGGCAAGGGAGGAGAATCGGGCGTGCGGCTTGGTGTCGGGGGAGAAGAAGTGAACGGCGACACAAATAAAAACTGAAGAACAAAATAAATAAAGAAAAAGGAAATTAAGAAATTCAACTTTTCCTCTTTTAAATAAGGTAGCCAAAACAGGCTTTTCCTGACCCCATTTTGTCCCCGTTAACTCGTCCATACGAGCTCTGAAATATTCCCGGAAAATTTCCAAAAATTCTGAAAAATTCCCTTATTAATATTCGCCTATTTTCCGGTATTTTACAATTTCTTACAATTTCTTACTTTGTCTAAAGTCTGTATTTATGCTTACTTGACATTAGCTCTTTTGATAAATGACAAAGGGGGAGGGTTAGGTGGTTAAGTTAGCTAAACCAAAATTAAAAATACAAACTAACTTAAAAACCCTTTAAATGCTTGTTTTTTTCATGCATATGTTTTCACTAACTTAACCAGGCTGTCATTCCATCAAAAAGGGGGAGATTGTTGGTGCGGTTAGCACTAACGATTTAACCTAAGTTTTGATGAATGACAAATCAGGTTAAGTTAGTCTGTTGTTGTCTAACACTCTGATCGAGTGTGCAGGAGAAGTCCAGACAGGTCGACGGGCTGACCGGATGTCTGGCACGAAGCCCAGCTAGGTCGACGGGCTGATCGGATAGCTGGCACGAAGTCCAAGCGGGTCGACGGGCTGACCGGACGCTTAGGCACGAAGTCCAGCTAGGTCGACGGGCTGACCGGATAGCTGGCACGAAGTCCAGACAGGTCGACGGGCTGACTGGACGTCTGGCAGGTAAGTAAGGTAAGTCACTGAAGGGGAGTGACTGCGAGGATGCGTTCCCAGGAAGGGAACATTAGGCGCCGATCCGACTTAGATCCATTTCGGATATCTAAGTCGAGATCGTGACTAGATTCTGGTCTCGGAAAGATGGAATCTAAGTCATACTCCTTTTTGCTAATTCATACTCACTTTGCTTTTGCTAACAATCTGTGTTGCAGGGTAAATTTGCCTCCGGACTAACGTTTGTCTTGCAGGACGGATTCTGTGGGAAAACAGGGTCCGAGCGCCCGGAAGGAATCCGGGCACCCGGGAGGCAAACTTCATCCAAACTCGCGCATCGCCACGTGAAGCTTGCTGGTTGGACCTGCCACGTCCCACCAGGGCGCCCGGAAGGGATCCGGGGCGCCCCGAGCCTCATATAAAAGGAGGGTCTGAGGGGAGCTTCATAACAACAACAAAAAGAACTCTTAGACTGCTTGCTCTGCTGCTTTGTGCTCCAACGACGCTAACGAAGCTCCGACAACGTGCTCCTGTTTTTGTGGTTTTCTTTCTATCGGTATAGCTTTGTTTTAATTTTCATTAGCATTCCTTGTAATGTCTTTGTAATCATTATTTCGAATTGCTAGTGAATTGCCCAACGAAAGTACTCACGGAGTACGGGCCTTCGAGTAGGAGTCGTCACAGGCTCCGAACGAAGTAAAAATTACTGTGTCTATTGTTTTTAAATTCCGCTGCGTTTAACTCTTTTTAACACTATTTTTTAAATCGATATTCACCCCCCCTCTATCGACGTTTCACGATCCAACAATTACTTGATGCAATCTAAGCGGCAACAACTTCTCCTCGTTATACGATTTCTCGTATTGAGTAGTACTTGCGCTCTATTGTGTTTACTTGCCTTATGGACTTATGGTTTCTTCGAGTTTGCTACTGCACCACTATAATTTTGGGTAAACCAGAAATCATTTCTAAGTCCATCTTGAAGTTTCTGAGCCATATAGCTTCTATGGCTACCTCAGAGGCTGCCATATACTCAGCTTCTACGGTGGAGTCCAAAAAACACATATGCTTAACGCTTCCTCCATAGTGATGGCTTTACTTCCTAAAGTAAACACAAAAACCCCGAGGTTGACTTACTATTGTCCCTTATCTGATTGGAAACCAGAATTCGTGTAACCCACAGGGTGCAAATTATCTGCCTAGCATATAATCTCTAGTCCCTCTAAGGTACTTTAATATATGCTTTATGGCAGTCTAGTGTCCCGGTACTGGGTTACTTCGATATCTGCTAACTATGCCTTAGGCAAAACAGATATCCGGTCTCGTACACAGCATTGCATACATTAGGCTTCCCACAGCCGAAGCATAAGGAACTGCCTTTATGTTCTCTATCTCCTTTGATGTCTTCGGAGACATCTCTTTAGATAAAGCTACTCCAAGCCTAAAAGGTAAGAAACCTTTCTTGGAGTTCTGCATTCTAAAATGAGCAAGGATTGTATGAAGATCGGGATAAGCACAACATTCTTTTCTTGCGATCCTTTATGACTTTGATCCCAAGAATGTGTGCACATTCTCATAAGTTCTTCATATCGAATTGTTTGAACAATCATACCCCTACTTTCGACAACACTTTGATATTGTTTCCAACTACCAAAAATGTTATCTACGTATAGTACAAGAAATATCACCACGTTTCCATCACACTTCTTGTATACACAAAACTCATTCAGTTATAAAATAACCCCATAGGTCTGGGCTACTTTATTAAACCGAATGTTCCAAGACCTTGAAGCTTTGCTTCAGTCCATAGACTGATTGAGCTTGCACACAAGATGCTTCTTTGTCCTTTGCAATGACCCCTTCCGGTTGCTTTATATGAATATTTTCTTCAAGACTTCCGTTAAGGAAAACTGTCTTGACATCCACTTGCCAAATCTCATAATCCATATGAGCAACAATAGATAAAGGATTCCGGATAGACTTTAAGCATGGCTACCAGTAAAAGGTTTCTCTTTTTCAACAAGCCTTGCTTTGAAAGTATACACCTTCCTGTCTGTCCTTCCTTTTCTATTGTAGACCTAATGGCTTTTACACCATTTGGTGATTTTTCAAGCTCCCAGACTTTATTAGAATACATATATTCTAATTCTTCATTATTGCTCTTTGCCAAGATGTTGCATCTTTATCTTGGAGTGCTTCGTCATATGTCCAAGGACCAAGTTCATGTCTACCAGGGATCAAGTCCAAAGACTCTCCTAAAGCATGAATCTTTTAGGTTGCCTAACAACCCTCCCACTACGACAAGACACTGTGTATCATTTGTGATACGTGTTGCAGTTTCTTGTGATATTTCATCTTGTACAGTTGGTACTAGGTTAGACGTGTCCTTTAATTTCCTTAAGAACAATTTTTACTCATGGGCTTGTGGTTCATAGTATAGTCTAAAATCGAGCATTGGTGCCAATAATGACCTTCCGATTTTAAGGACTATAAACCTCTTTTCATTTTTCTAGGATAACTCACAAACAAGTGAACTCATGTCCAACTTATCAGTGTCTCTCACGTACTAGACCACCCAAATCCGAATATGCTTCAGATTAGGCTTATGACCATTCTGCAATTCTATGGGAGTAGAGAGTTCTGACTTAGAAGGTATTATGTTCACTTCCATTTCCAGTGTATATCCTTAAAACGAATTTGGTAATAACTCATCATCGATCTAATTATTCTATAAGAGCCTTATACCTTCTTTCTACTTACACCATTCTGTTGGGGTGTACCAGGTGCAGTTAGTTGGGATTAAATCCCGACTTCTGATAAGTGACTCCTAAATTCTCCCAAGAGGTACTCGCCATTACGATCTTACCATAGTGACTTGATACTTTTACTTTGACGTTTCTCCGCAATAGCCTTGTACTCTTTGAACTAATCAAAGCACTTAGTCTTGCGGTGCATCAAGTAAATGTATATATATCTCGAATAGTTGTCTATAAAATAGATGAAATATTCGAACCTACCTCTTGTCTGGATAGTCATAGGACCACACAAATCAGAATGAACCAATTCCAACACATCCTTGGCTCTATACTCCTTAGACTTAAAAGCTTCTTGGTTATTTTTCCTTCCAAGTAAGATCCGCAGGATTGGAAAGATTTCCACTACCAATGAACCCAAGAGTTCATTAGTTTTTTATCCTTTGAATCCTAGCCTCGGACTGCCAAGGATGTGATTGGTTCATTTTTGAAGGATTGCTTTCTCTTATTAAAGTTAGAAGATGTGTTACTAATTTTCATTTATTGCATATGTGGGAGTTATTGGATTTATAAATTGTCAACCAATGTACCAGAATAGATATCTTTCCTATTTTCTTGATAACAACTTTGTAATCAAAATAGACACAATATCTATTCTTTAATAGTTTAGAAACCGAAAACTAGTTCTTTCTAAACTTGGTTCGTAAAGACAATTTCTTAAAATCCATTTTTAATTCCTATCAGAGAATAAACTTCTCCCACTGCAACAGCTACTACTTTTGTAACAATACCCATGTGGTCGGTGATTTTCCCTTCATATAGTTATCGGGTTTCCTGGAACCTCTGCAATGAATTGCAGACATGATCAGTGGCTCCTGTATCTACATACCAGGTACCGGTAGATAACATCACTAATCATATATTAACTAATGAATGAAATACACCTATTTTGTTCTTAGCTCTATGAGGGCAGTCTACCTTAAATGTCCAACTCCTATTTTCAATCAATACAATTAGGGCAACTAAGTCTATTCTATAGTATAACAACTAGGGGATTGACAAACATTTTAAATCCTAATAATCACAAAAATATTTGGTCAAGACCAACACCTTAAAATCCCATGAATTTTGTATGTCACGATAGTGTGAACTTATACAAAATCAAAGAGGAGATTTTATCCATTAATTTTATTATCTCGTCATCCTAAGTTTATGACAAATAAAATTAATAGTTGGTCTATCAAATATTTGGTCAAAAAATTTGAATTTGAGATAATATTGATTCCTCAAAACAATATCATTTAAATTCACCAACACCTCAAACACCGTGAATTTTGCATGCCACGATAGTGTGGACGTATACAAATTCAAACATTTGTAAGAGCAGGGTTTCACCCATTAATTATCTTGTCAATAAGTCTTTATGACAAATAAAATTACCTCAAATACCGTGAATTTTGTATGACACGATAGTGTGGACGTATACAAAACCAAACATTGTCCTTGTCAAACTGACAAATAAAATTATCTCATACACTGTGAATTTTGTATGCCACGATAGTGTGGATGTATACAAAATCTCAACATTTGTAAGAGGGGGTTTTAATTTTATTATCATGTCATCCTATCTTTATGACAAATTAATAGTTGGTTTTCTTCGGTCACACAAATAATAGCAGTGACTCCGATGGGGAGGATACTATTAGATGAGCCTAAGTGTATACCATTACTTGACACTTAGTCCATTAATAAGATTGTGCCCCTTCCGATGGAGAAGATCACACGCTCTTAATTAATTTCCTATAGTCATCCAAAATGGAAGTTTGATCTAGTGATTTGCAAACAAACTCATCCGATATGGAGGAAGGCACTCAGAGCCAACGCGCAAGTTTGTTTGCGTCACTTACAAACCAGTAATGGAGACCGTGGAATTTATTTAAAATCCCTCTCCCACTTAGTTATTTAAAGTGAGGAATTTTGACTATGCTAACCTACTTAACATGCATACTAACAAGCACACAAAGCACAATATAAAAGCAATAAATAGAAAAACTAATTTTCAACTATTATGGCTTTTATCTAGTGTTATCCTCCGTGTGTTGCCATCCCTAGCTGCTGCCATTTTTTGCCACCGCCACCGGGTCTAGTTGTCGCATCCATCTTACTCCTTGTTCCGCTGTGCCTCTGGTTCTCAAAAGGTTCCACACCTTGCAAGATTCGATCCGCGACATAAATAGAATTTTACATTTTTGATCCTATATTCCTTGAAGGAATGTACATGTATCTAGATCAAAAAATAAAATCCTAATAAAACTAAATATAACTCCTGCTGTATTTTATAATACAATCATGCACACACAATAAATTGACCTTGACATGTCCAAGGGTCCAATCACACACACAACATCTATAAGCCATAATAGTTGGATCCTGCATCCACAAAGTTAGCACATCCTACTATTATCCTGCCTAAATTATGTATGACATGTGCATAATTAAACGAATACCAAATACATAGAGGCAAAACCCTAGCTCTGATACCAATTGTTGGTTGCTACTCGGAAAGGCTAATGGTTCCACTGTACAAAAATTTTGTACAAAGGTCTGAACCTTTTCCTAGCTACCATGTGTTCTTTTAAATTAAACTTGGATCGCTTGCGGAAATTAACACGTTTGATCCTAAGTTTAACTTATTTGTTCTTTTAGGTTTAGACTTGGATCTCCTGCAGAACTTAACACGTTCGATCCAAATCACTTAGGTCATGAAGATAATTAAATATCTATTTCCAAAATCGACTTCCAGTACTGCATGGCGGGGCACTTGGCCTTCTTAGATATGGGAGCAACCACCACCGACTAGACAAAGCCTTTTAAGGAAATTAAATATTTAACCTTCCCATAGTAATCCTAGGTTAACCACTAAGAACAATCAAATCACAAGGAAAAGAAAAAACAAAAGAACACAACTTCGAAAACTAATTCGAAAAACTAGAATCGCATGCCTCTTGTATTTGGTATTTTTACAAAGAAAAAAAATTAACATGATGCGAAAAATAATTATTAGTTATACCTTTCTTTGAAGATAATGACCTCTTGATCTTCTACCGTATTCCTCTTCTAATCTCGGACGTTGTGTGGACAACGATCTTCCGAGACAAGAACCACCTAGCACCTTCTTCTTCTTCCTTCAAGTTTCGGCCAAGCACAAAACCTCCTAAGGATGAAGAGCCTTTTCAACCAACCAAGCTCCAAGGGATGCAAGCTTCCTCTTCTTGTTCTCCAAGCTAGGATCCGGCCACCACTTGATCTCCAAGAGGAAGAGGAGGTTCGGCCACAAAGATGGAGAGAAGAGAAAAGGAAGAGGCCGGCCACACCAAGGAAGAAAAGAGGGAGAAATAGAATAGAGGTTGTGTATCTTGAAGGCACCCAAACCCCCTCTATTATAATCCTTACCCTTGGCAATTAAGGAAAATTTAATAAAACATTCTTTAATTCTTTTTCCATTGAAAAGGAAAATTTTAATTAATTAAAATTAAAATCCTTTTCTTAATGCATATGGCTGGCCACATCAAAACAAGCAAATAAGGAAACTTTTCGCTAGAAAAATTAAAGCTTCCTAATTTGCTTCCAGAAAAATTTTAAAATAAAATTTCTCTTTAATAATCCCTTCATGGTTGATGTTATAAAAGAAAATTTCTATAATTTTAAAATTTATCTTTTCAACATGTGGATGACTTATAAATAAGGAAAGTTTTTACCAAAAATAAAATCAACCTTTTAATCTCCAAATAAGGAAAGAGATTTAACTCTTCTCTTAATCTTTTGTAGAATCTTATAAAAGGAAATATTTGAATTTTTAAACTCTCTTTTAAATCATGTATTCCACATAAGAAAAAATTTAATATTAAAATTCCTTTTCTATTTTTAATGGCCGGCCACACATATATTGAACCCATGTTTGGGTCGGCCACAATCATTCCCATCTAAACATGGTTTGGCCGACCCCTTGCTCCAAGCAAGGCTTGGCCGACCTCTTTTAGATGGGTACGAAGGTGGGTATAGTACTCTATAATTAAGAGGCTACGATAGGGACCGAGAGGAGGAATTAGTTTTGGTCTCCCGATAAAATTAAGCATCCCGTGTTCGTCCCGAACACACAACTTAATTTTATCAATAATAATTCGTTCCACTAGAGAACTATTATTGAACTACCGCACCAATCCCAAATTATACTTTTGGGCTCCTTCTTATTATGAGTATGTTAGTCTCCCTGTGTTTAAGATAATGAATGCCCACTAATTAAATGAGTTATTGACAACTCACTTAATTAATTATCTTAGTCCAAGAGTAGTACCACTCAACCTTATCATCATGTCGGACTAAGTCCACCTGCAGGGTTTAACATGACAATCCTTATGAGCTCCTCTTGGGGACATTCTAAACCTAGATTTCTAGGACACAGTTTCCTTTTTTAATCAACAACACACACTATAAGTGATATCATTTCACAACTCATCGGGCTTATTGATTTATCAAACTAAATCTCACCCATTGATAAATTAAAGAAATAAATATCAAATATATGTGCTTGTTATTATATTAGGATTAAGAGCACACACTTCCATAATAACCGAGATCTTTGTTCCTTTATAAAGTCAGTATAAAAGAAACGACCTCTAATGATCCTACTCAATACACTCTAAGTGTACTAGTGTAATTATATAGCTAAGATAAACTAATACCTAATTACACTACGACCTTCCGATGGTTTGTTCCTTTCCATCTTGGTCGTGAACTACTGTTTATAATTTATAAGGTACTGATAACATTATTTTCTGTATGTGACACCACATACTATGTTTTCTACAATATAAATTAATTGAACAACTACAAGTAAATGTAGATAATTTGACCAAATGTGATTCTTTATTCAAAATAAATGTTTACAAAAGCTTAGGCTTTCAGTATACACTCTAACAAAAACATGATTAGTAATTAGATCATATCTCCCCGAGTCCAGGATCTATTCAATATCTGAACTTATATTTCCTAAATGGATCTAAGTTGGATCAACGCCTACAGTTCCCTCAATGGGGAACGCGTCCTCACTGGGTCTCTCCTCCAGTTACTTACTTTCACTTACCAACTGCAGTCACTTGACTTGACTTTGATCCACTAGGTCTTCCTGCCAATTGTTGGGCCGCAGACCCAACTGGATTTCGGCCGGTTGTTAGGTCCCGCGGATCCAACTAGACTTCCCGCCAGATATCGGGCCCCGCGGACCTATCTAGACTTCGCACTAGCTATTGGGCCCCGCAGACCTAGCTAGATTTCCCACCAGCTATCGGGCCCCGCTGACCTAGCTGGATTTCAGCCTGGTGTCAAGTCCTTCAGACCAGTCAACTCCTGTACACTTGGTAGAAGCGTTAGACAAACAACCCATCTAATTTTAACCTATTTGTCATAAATCAAAACTAGACTGTTAGTGCAACCTGCACCAACAATCTCCCCCTTTTGATGTAATGATAACCTGGGTTAAGTTAGGAAAAATACAATAAAGCAATAAAGTATAAAATGTTTAAAGTGAGTAGATTTTTCTAACCTAACCCACTATCCTCCCCTTTGTCATACATCAAAAAAATTACATGCATAAAACATAAATAACTAAGTAACAATTTGAGAAAAAAAATTGCAATCATAGTTTTTCAAGCAACTACTAAAAGTTAGCTTCATTTGAGGGAGGTGTAAAAAAAAATTGCAAGTAAGTTTTCAAAAGTAATAACTTTTCAAAAATATTTTAAAGTTTGTTTTCAAATTAATTTTTAAAAATTCAAAGTTTTCTAAGACTTTCAAAAGAAAGTTTAGAGAGAAATGCCTAAGTAATATTTTCAAAGGAAGTTTAAAGCAAAACTTCTAAGTAATATTTTCTTTGCAAAAACTTCTTTAAGTTTGAAAAAAATTTTCAAAATAACTTTTGGCAAATAATGTTAAACAAATTTTCGAATTCACAATTTCAAATTGATCTCAATTTTTTTTTTCTAAAAGTAATTGGAAAGAAAATTTTCTAATAAGGATTTTTAAGATAAGGAAACTCTTAATTTTTCTAACATCTTAAAGTAATTTTTTTTTTGCACAAAATAACATTTCAAAACATCCTAAAAATATTTTTCAAAAAGAAGTTTTTCAAGGTAAGTTTGTCAAAAACATTTTTTTAATTTCAAAAATCCAAAGTACTTTTGAAAAATATAACTATGTAAAGCTAATTTTCAAAGTATTTCCAAAAAAAATGAGAAGAATATTCAAAGAAAAAAATATTTTAAAGAAAACATATAGTGAGATCATGTTTAGAATTTATTTAAATAAATCCTCCCCCTTTATTCTGATAACATAGTGAGATCAATCATTATGTAATAAACAATAGCAAGTCAAATCACTAAAGTGAAACTGGCTAACGAGAAATGGAATACTAGTAACTAAAGTGAAAGTAAAGTCATATCAAGTCAACAACAACCAAACAAGAATAATAACAGTCAAAGACTATACTACTGCGAGGATAAGGAAGATAGGTCAAAACCCCAAGATCGTAAGAAATCCATCAACTTAGTATGACAAGTCTGGTTCTCCTCTTGAGAACTGGATGTCCCGTCGAAGATCGGAGACCTCCTATCATAGACTCATCATGGCCACCTCAAGTCGATAACTCAGTCGTCTAACGTACGAGGGACTGGACACTTCAACAAAAACATTAAAAGATAACGGATTTTATCCGTTGTCGTAGGCCCTTTAAAACCGTTGTAATTGGCAATGTTGTTAAAAGGGGGGGTTACGACAATGATTTTAAACCGTTGTCTTTGAATGAAACGACAACAATTTTACAACGGTTTATAACTGTTGTCTTTGAATGAAAAGATAACAATTTAAAACCATTTTTGTTTAGAGCACTTTTAATAGCACTGTCGGTTACAATGATTTTTGGGGCTACGACAATGATTTTTAACCGTTGTCTTTGAAGGCGATAGCAACAACAACGGTTTTAAATCGTTGTCTTTTAAACTATTATCTTTTAATACCAATATATCACATTTCAATATAAATATATAATAAAGGCTCATAATCACAAAAGAAAGAAATTCTCCATATCAATGTCATTCAAAATGTTACTTATACAAAAATTACAATCACAAAAGAACAAACATGTCTCATATTCAAATAAAAGTTATCCTAATACAAATAAACAAATAAACTCCATTTACAACTAATGAACAATAGCCAAAAGACTATGGTAGCAATAGCCAAAAGACTAGAAACTTGTGATGGTGGTTCATGTCATGTAGGATTGCATTTAATTATTGTCAACTCAAGTCCCATCACAATCTTCAACTTGTAGGATTTCATTGGAATCCTCTTTCTCACTTGCTGATTCTTTCATGCCAACTTTTTCTAATATTGTTGATCAGTAGTTCCATAATAAATCTAGTCTTCCCCATACTAGCTCCATCAAAAAGTCTAATCTTTCTACCCCTTTGATAAGGCACTAGGAGATCAACAACCTATTGATATATAAAAAAAATACACTATTATATGTATGAAAAAACTTGTTCTAAAAGAATAATAAACACACATGTTTTTACAATAGTCCCTGAAATTTAAAAAGGTATTAGTTGTGAGATGAGTTACTTGAATGCCTGCATGGTTGCACAAGTAGAAGTCAAATTCAGTAGAATGACATATCTTAGAATCGACAACAACCCCTGGAATTTTAAGGATGTAAAACTCCATTGAGAAAACAAGGTTTGAAAAAAATATACAAAATAGAATTGTCCTGAAAATGATGCATCCATGTTATCAACTAAACTAACCAGGCAATATGTTTCCACTCTTATCAACAAATCGGTGGTCACCGTGATTGTTAGCAAACAGTCTAGTGTGATTATATTTTTGGACCACCACAAAAGTCACCGGAATTTCAAGAAGGCTTCTTGCCAAATAGAAAGATTAGCCACAAAAAACTGAACTATATGTTTTTCCTTCACAGGGAAAGAGCATTCTCTTAATTTTCAACCTTGGCACCACTCAACTTTATCAACCCATTGTTCACGTATTGATGATCTTCCAGACCTGGGTAATAAAAAAGCATCAATCCTGAGCACATTATTCCTTTAGATAAGTTCAATCAAAACAACATACAAATGGAAAGAAGATATGGAATGAGCTAAAGTAATTCATCTATTCACACTTTAAAATCAAAATAAATAGTATCATTAAGAGAGTAATGTCGTATTTCAGAATATTTTACAAGAATTGATTGTTGGATGATGATACTTTTACAAGAAGAATACAGCAATCATTCCATGGAGGGGCAACATCCATGTATCCCATGCCAAATAGTTTCGAACAAACATGAGTTGACGATAATATGATTATAAAGAAAGTGCAGACCACTAGAGATGCATTAAACAGTGATTAAATAATTCACCATTTAATTTACTAACCAAAAAAAGCTAGTGATCAGACAAATTAAACTCATATACTGAGAAGAGGATAAAATGGATGGTTCCTAAGAAATTGAGAAGTAACAACTAAAGTTTTCTATTAACGCGGACATCTAATTTTGTTATAGACAAGATTCAGATGTAGAAACACAATAGTGCATTGTGCAATTATAGATAAACTTTCCAGGTTGCCCAGGCTACAAAATTAATTGAGACTGTGTGCACCTGCTGAGACTAGAAACTGATAACCCTGTTGGATCGAGAAGTGCTAGAGGAGGAGGGGTGAATAGCGCTCGTAGCTATTTACTACTTATCGATTATCGGAATCATAAATTAAGAGCAAACGCAGTGGAAATGAAATAAATGCAAAGAAGGAACACAGCGATTTACTTCGTTCAGAGCCTAGATCGACTCCTACTCGAAGGCCCGCGATCCTTGATCGCTTTCGGTGGGCAGCAACTATAAGCACGATTATTACAAACTAAGTATTACAATAAGTGCAATAAATAAATCTATACCAATGACGGAAAATGAAATCTCGGAGCTCTGGGTCGTCGGGCACGAGTAGCAGCACTTCGAAGCGTCTTTTAGAGCAGCACGTGAATGAGAGAAGGCTTAGAATTGTTGATCGGAGTTGTTGCTTGAAACCTGGTTTTAAAGCATGCTGGAGGCGCCTCCAAGCTCGTCCGAGGCGCCTCCAGTTCGCCCGAGTTGCTTGTGTGGATCAGTGACGAACTGGTCGAAACCTATCTGCTAGAGGCCTTCATGGGTCTTCAAGGCGCCTTCCAAGGCGCCTCCATAACCCTCCGAGGCGCCTTCAGCCCTGTTTCGCGGCCAGCTCAGCTTTTGCACCCGAGGCGCCTCCAAGCTCCATGGGGGCGCCTCGAACACTGTTCATCCGAGAGAAGACTTCATTATTTTGTACCTACAAGACATGTTAGTCCCAAACAATATCCTGCAACACAAAGTTAGCACATAAAGCAATAAATAAAGTAATAAAATATTATCGATAGTCATCAGACTATCCGGGTCTGACTTCGAATTTCTGACCGGAAATCCTAGGTCGACCCGACGCCTACTGTTCCCTTAGCAGGGAACGCGTCCTCACCTACTCCCCTCAGGAGAGATTACCTGATGCTAATGCGATCCTCTAGATCGACTGGACTTTTGCTCGGCGCTTGATGCTCCCAAACTTTTTGTTGGACTTCCGCTTCCCGACTGGTCCAGTCTTTCACTTGGTTCGCAACACCAGGAGTTTCCACCTAGGGTTACCACCCCCTAGGAGTTTTGCCTGTAGCACTCAACCCACCAAGACTTTCCGCATATGGTTACCACCCCTTATGACCTAGGGTTATCACCCCCTAGGGTTTTCCTCCACCTAGGGTTATCGCCCCCTAGGACCTAAGGTTACCACCCCTTAGGATTTTTACATGTCTAACCGCAGTTAGGACTTTTCTGAAACACTCAGTCAAGCATGTTAGATCACAAACCAACTTAACCTTGAATCCTTTGCCATTATCAAAACTAAGGTTCGATCGTCGGATGCTTCCCGCACCAACAATCTCCCCCTTTTTGATAATGGCAACCGAAATTCAAAGTTAAGTAAAAATATGCAATAAAGTATAAGCACAAGGAAGATAATCATAAACATGATAAACACATCAAGTGTGAGACTAAGCCAGATAAGCATAGCTCCCCCTTAATATAAGTTCCCCTTTTATAACTCCCCCTTAATATAAATTCCCCTTTTAAGTTTAAATTGGGTTGATTCACTTTTGAATTTCTCTACTCTCCCCCTTTGCCATATATCAAAATAAACTAGTTTGAAAAACTTAACTTTTCAAAACAAAATTTAGTAAAATTTGTTTTAAAATTTTAACTTAGGCAAGAGGCAAAAAGAGTAAGTGAAAACCAACAGCTTAAAATTGGTTTTAATAACAACATTTTTTGAGAAGAAAATTTGCTAAGGAACATAGTTTAAGTACAAAATTTTATCAATTAATTTTGCTAAAAAAAATTTTCTTTGTAATATAGCAAAAAAAACTTTTAGTATTAAGCAACTCTTTTTAATTTAGTCAATTTTGAAAACTTAGGTTTTTAAAGAGGGATAAGAACATTTTACACTTAGCTTTTTATAATTATTTGTCACTGAAAAGATTCTTAGCTAAGTTTTTATTTTAATTTTCACTTACCAATGTACTATTTGTGTTAGAGTCTTAGGTGAATTTTAAAAAATTGTTGGAAAGATACTTAGCTAAATTTTCAAAAATTTATAAGAATACTTATTAAATTTTGAGGAGTTTCCAAAAATTTTCCAACTTCAAGAACTTTCCACCTTAAATAGAAAAGATTTGAAAGTTTTAAATTCGAAAAAGTTTTTGAAAAACTGCTTAAAGAAAATGAATTTCAAATACTTAAGGCAAAGGAGAAGCAATACCCTTAATGTCCAATAGATTGCAAATTTTGTTTTAGTAAGGTATCAGAGCCCTAAAGTCCAAGCATGAGTAAGCCCAAAAAAAATCAAGCTCTTAACTTTTTGCCCACATGTCTAACCATTAGTTACTAGCTATTTGCCTAGAGAGCAACAGTTTTCACTTGGTTAGTCAAGTCAAGTCAATTGATCCAATTAGATTTGGCTAAGGCTGGATTACTTGACTTGATTACTGTTAATAATATATTTAACGCCCAGACCCATATTGATGCACAGAAATAAGCATACTTGAGTCCAGGCTGTACCCTATGCATCTCACACCATTCTATGTTTTTCAAAATACAATCAAGGTATACCTAGGTGTTTGTGAGATGCTTTAGCTCAAATCTAGGGGAACAGGATTTCTAGGGGGAGAGCCTAAGTTAAGTCCAATTTTTGAAACTTCTAAGAAAAAAGGGGATTTTAAAATCATTATTTTTCCTATATTTTTAAAACTAATTTAAAAGTGATTTTGAAATTATACTCACAATTTTGAAAAAGTAACACATAAGTACTCAATTAAATATAAGGCAGCTAAACATCAGATAACCAACTCCAAGACACAATCCAAAAGATGAGTAAGATAGCCAAATCCAAGAAGTGAGTGACATATCCAGACAGTCTAAAAGATAGAATCAAGCAGGCGGATCGTCAGCTGGAGGATCGGCTAGAGGCTGCTCGGGTGGCGGCTGAGGTTGTCCCTGACGCCGAATCTCGCCTCGGAGAGATGCGAAACCAACAACCATCTCAGATCGCATAGATCAAAGGAAGCGATGACTATCTAGCACAGCTCGTCGTGTCTGAGTGGACTAGATCTTGAGCCGAGTGAGTCTGTCCTCTACAGAGAGTGGTGCCGAAGATGAAGGCCCGACTGATCTGAAGGGTCCGGCAGAGGTGGAAGGATCTGTGAAAAAGTCCTCTGCCAGGAAATCGGCCCACTCCTCATCCGCATCTGGTACGTCCTCGACCTCTGGAGCACCAGGGGCAGCAACTGGTGGTTGGGGAAAAATCGCACTTGGTTGCGTTTCGGCAGAAAAACGAACAGAAGGAGAGCTTCTGTTCGTGCAAAAACGATGAGCGAAGGCGCCTTAAGGACTCCTTAAGGCGCCTTTGGAGGCGCCTTAAACAAGTCGGCGGGAAATTTCCCGCCGTTGTTGAGGGCGCCTCCCTCGTGTGGGAGGCACCTTCATTCAGGCACCACGTGTCCTTTTAGTTTTTTTTTTTAAGGAATTAAGTTTTAAAGATTTTTAAAATAATTTTTAAAAGTAAATTTGAAATCAAGTTTTAAAGATTTTTAAAATAATTTTTTAAAAGATTTTTTTTTAAAGGAATTTTGAAATTAAGTTTTAAAGATTTTTAAAATAATTTTGAAAAGATTTTAAAGGAATTTTGAAATTAACTTTTAAAGATTTTTAAAATAATTTTGAAGAGATTTTTAAAAGAATTTTGAAATTAAGTTTTAAAGATTTTTAAAATAATTTTGAAAAGATTTTTAAAGGAATTTTGAAATTAAGTTTTAGAATTTTTTTAAAATAATTTTGAAAAGATTTTTAAAGGAATTTTGAAATTAATATTTTAAAAATATTTTTAAAATAATTTTGAAAATATTTTTAAAAGAATTTTGAAATTAAGTTTTAAAGATTTTTAAAATAATTTTGAAATGATTTTTAAAGGAATTTTGAAATTAAGATTTAGAAGATTTTTAAAATAATTTTGAAAAGATTTTTAAAGGAATTTTGAAATTAAGTTTTTAAAAAGATTTTTAAAATAATTTTGAAAAGATTTTTTAAAGAATTTTGAAATTAAGTTATAATAATTTTAAAAGAATTTTGAAAATATTTTTAAAGGAATTTTTAAATTAAGTTTTTAAAAGATTTTAAAAATAATTTTGAAAAGATTTTTAAAAGAATTTTGAAATTAAGTTTTAAAGATTTTTAAAATAATTTTGAAAATATTTTTATAGGAATTTTGAAATTAAGTTTTAGAGATTTTCAAAATAATTTTGAAAATATTTTTAAAGGAATTTTGAAATTAAGTTTTTAAAAGATTTTTAAAATAATTTTGAAAAGATTTTTAAAGGAATTTTGAAATTAAGTTTTTAAAAGATTTTTAAAATAATTTTGAAAAGATTTTTAAAGGAATTTTGAAATTAAGTTTTAGAGATTTTTAAAGGAATTTTGAAATTAAGTTTTAGAGATTTTTAAAATAATTTTGAAAAGATTTTTAAAGTAATTTTAAAATTAAGTTTTTAAAAGATTTTTAAAATAATTTTGAAAAGATTTTTAAAAGAATTTTGAAATTAAGTTTTAGAGATTTTTAAAATAATTTTGAAAAGATTTTTAAAGGAATTTTGAAATTAAGTTTTTAAAAGATTTTTGAAATTAAGTTTTTGAAGATTTTTAAAATAATTTTGAAAAGATTTTTAAAGGAATTTTGAATATAAGTTTTTAAATGATTTTTAAAATAATTTTGAAAAGATTTTTAAAAAAATTTTGAAATTAAGTTTTAGAAGATTTTTAAAATAATTTTGAAAAGATTTTTAAAGGAATTTTGAATATAAGTTTTTAAATGATTTTTAAAATAATTTTGAAAATATTTTTAAAAAATTTTTGAAATTAAGTTTTAGAAGATTTTTAAAATAATTTTGAAAAGATTTTTAAAGGAATTTTGAAATTATGTTTTTAAAAGATTTAAGATAGTTTTTAAAAGGTTTTTTTTAAATAAGTTTTTAAAATTGATTAATTGATTATAGAATTTGAATTAATTATAGTTATGAGTTTAATTTTGAATTTGAATTTTAAATTCCTTAGTCATCTCACCCGATCTAAATTTTCAATCAGGGAATTGTTACGCCTCAGGTAGTACCTGCTAGAAGAAATTTCGGCAGCATCTCCCCTGTACGGGTGACAATATGAATCCAGAATACATATATCTATACCTCGGCCACACACGGCTGGAACAATACACACAAATAGTAAAAACAATTCACGCACTTATATTCAACATTTCCACACAGATATAATATGAACAATCCACGCAGTTATATAAAGAAAGAACGATATAGAATTCTCGAAGATATATGTAAACATCCTACTCCACTACAATGAAGAAAGACAAAATCCACGAAGTAATGAAAATATATCCGCAGCGAAAAACCAAAAGTAGTAAACCCAAGTGTTCGATATAGAGTCCACAATACAAAACCCACATCACAAGTATATAAGATGCAAAAGCAAAACAGATCCCGACAACAGGAAAGCCTCGCGATAAAGGGGCTAGCGACTGGAATCTCTCCTGACGGGCTCAACCTGAAAAATAGTAACAACGGGGTGAGTTCAAAGAACTCAGCAGGTAATCCAATAAATATGTACAGCAACATATAACTACTAACAATATCCTAAGGTACAGTCTCCTAAACCATAGGATCTATAGTACAGTGTTGGATCGAGACCACGCTAGAGGGGGGTTGAATAGCGTTCGTGGCTATTTCTTTCGATTCGTAAAACAAACAAGTAAAAGCGCAGCAGAATAAAGAAATAACAAACACAGAGAGACAGGAAGATTTACTTCGTTCGGAGCCTAAAGCGACTCCTACTCGAAGGCCCGCGATCCTTGATCGCTTTCCGTGGGCAACAACTATAAGCACGATAAAACTATTACAGATTAACTACAATTTAAAGCAGTAAACAGATTATACCGACAACAAAAGACTAAATCGAAGCTCCGGGTTGTCGGGGTGTCGTTGCAGCACTTTCTGGATCGAGTCGTTAGCAGCTTGTCGCAGGGAGATTACTTAGATTGTCGTTGTACTTGGTGCTGCACCTCGACCCTTCTTTTATATGAGGTTCCGGGCGCCTGGATCCCTTCCGGGCGCCTGGAGTGTGACGTGGCCAACCAACCAGGATGCTCCACGTGTCAACTTCGCGCAGGGGATAAACTTTGGTCCCGGGCGCCCGGACCTCCGGGCGCCCGGATCCATCCCGGGCGCCCGGACAGCCTTTTTCCAGCAGGTTCCTCACCTGCAAACAAAGGTTAGTCCGAGCAAAATCCCCTGCAAGACAGTGTTAGAATAAGACAAAACATCGTAAAGAAGAATTGACAGTCTTCGGACTGTCCGAGTCTGACTTCGGATTTCCAACCGGAAATCCTAGGTCGACCCGACGCCTACTGTTCCCTCTACGGGGAACGCGTCCTCACCTACTCCACTCAGGAGATTTACCTGTTGCCAGTCGATCCTCCAGATCGACTGGACTTTTGCTCAGCACTCGATGCTTCCGGACTTTCTGCTGGACATCCGCTTCCCGGCTAGTCCAGACTTTCACCTGGTTCGCGACACCAGGACTTTCCACCTAGGGTTACCACCCCCTAGGACTTTTGCCTGAAGCCATCGACCTGCCAAGACTTTCCGCATAGGGTTACCACCCCCTATGACCTAGGGTTACCACCCCCTAGGGTTTTTCCCTTTGCCTAACCGCAGCTAGGACTTTCCTGAAATACTCATTCAACCATGTTAGATTACAACAACCCTTAACTTTGAATCCTTTGCCATTATCAAAACTCAGGTTCGATCGTCGGATGCTTCCCGCACCAACAATCTCCCCCTTTTTGATTATGGCAACCCAAATTCAAAGTTAAGTGAAAAAACAAATGCATAAGTATATTAAGCAAGCTTAAGTATCTAAATTCAAATGAACGCTTAACATAAGCTAACACTTAAACTTTTTGTAAACTTTTTGTGAAGCTCCCCCTTAATACAGGGTTTCCTTTTTGTTTTGAATTTCTCTACTTTGAATTTCTCTACTCTCCCCCTTTGCCATATATAAAACATGAGCTAGTTTTGAAAAACTTAATTTTTCAAGACAGAATTAAAAAACATTTTAACTTAGGCAAGGAAAGTGAAGGACAACACCTTAGAATTTATTTTGTTTGATTAGACATAGAAAAACATGAGCTCTTTTTGAGACTATAGAGTCTATAGAAAAACATTGGTTTCCAAAATTTTCATAGAAAAATTTTCAAAATACAAGTTTCAACTTCAAAGATTTTCAAATAAATTTGCAAGGAAAAATAATTTTTAAAGCTTTAACAACTTAATGAATTTTCAAAAGGGTTTAAAAAATTTTTCAAAGAAGAAGATATTTGAAAGTTAAGTTTGGAGAAAATTTTGATAAAACTGCTTAAGGAATGTTTTTAGATAAATTTCAGGAATACTTAAGGCAAAGGAGAAGAGATAACCTTAATTTAGTTTTAGTAAGGTTTCAGTGTTCTAAAGTCCAAGCATGAGTCAAGATTTGGTTTTGATCAGGTATCAGAGCCCTTAAGTACAAACATGCTTAAACTTTAATATTGCCTCCACCAACTGTCTAACCATTTAGCTACTTGCTGATTGCCTAGAGGGCAACAGTGTTCACCTGGTTAGTCAAGTCAAGTCAATTGATCCAGTTAGATTTGACTAAGGCTGGAAGACTTGATTTGATTACTGTTAATTATGTATTTAATGCCCAGACTCATATTGATGCACAGAAATAAGCATTCTTGAGTCCAGGCTGTACCCTATGCATCTCACACCGTTCTATGTTTTACAAACACAATCAAGGTAAACCTAGGTGTTTGTGAGATGCTCTGGCTAAGTCCTGGAGGAACATGATTTCTAAGGGTACAATCCTAGACTAAATCCAACTTTCGAAAGTCTAGTAAAGTGGGGATTTTGGTAAATCAATTTTGCCTAGAAGTTTGGAAATGTTATTAAGAGACTGATCTATTAGATTGAGGTATAGTCAATCAAGTCTGAAGTAAAACAGTCTATTAGATAAATAACACAGTAACAAAATAGCTGCTATCTGCTGTACTAGGGTCATAATAAAGCTACAGTCAGAGCTACTGAGATGATGAGGGTGGTGGTCCGGAACCCAGCGACCGGAGTAGTGTCAAGAGCTCGGTCGTCATCTCGTAGATCTCGGCGCAGGTTGGAGAGCTCCTGTCGTACGTCTCGTCGTAAGTCGGAGACCTCCTGTCGGACCTCTCGTCGAAGATCGGAGACCTCTCGCCGTATGGACTGATGAAACTCGGAGGTTTCGTGCTGAAGACTCGACATAGCCCTCTCTATTCCGGAAACTCTATCGCCTAGAGTGCGGGGAGCTGGGTGTGGTGCTCGAGGTGGTGGTGGGGCAGGAGCAGCCTCCTCAGGAAATAGTGCTAACATGAACTCATCATGCTCCGCGTCCTCCGCCTGCTGGTGCTGTGCCCCTCTACGCCAGGACATGGTACCCTCATCGTCTATATGGATATGTGCTAGGGAGAAGTTCCTAGCTCCTATGATGTCAAACTCGGTCATGTAACCGATGTCACCTCTGGTGATATCAATGTGCAATGAGGACATGAAGGCTGTCAGTATGTGACAGTAAGGCATATGTACTCGTCTGCTGGTCACGTATCCAGATGCGTAAATAATAGTAGAAAATATGTGCAGGCTGATGTCTATGTCTAACCTATGACATATGACATAGAGAAGAAAGGAGTGAAATGGACGCATCACCGCAATGTCGTGAGTGGTCAGCGGTAGAATACAAAGTACTATAACCCTATAAAGGGCATAGTCCTGAATTCTAAGGTTAAGGGACCTAAACTGGGTCTCAGTGGGATCACGCTGGTCCTCGAAGAAATACGAATAGATCGTATCGAGGGTGATATGTGAGTAGGGATCTCCAAAAGGTAGGTCCCTAGGGGGATAACATAAAAAAGTGCAGGATGACTCTCGTAAGCCTAGAAACTCACGAATGGTAGTGGGAGATAGTGTGATGTCCGTGCCACCTGCCCTAGTGGTATAGGAGTAGTCGTCTACTTTCACTAGGTTGTTGTAAAATTCGGCACATAAACTAATGTTTACTGGGCTGGTGCACTCAACGAGGTTTCGCAACCTATAGTGGTTTATAGCCTCGGAGACTGGGATACACGAGCGTAAAAAGAACGATCTATCTATACATTTGGTCCTAATGGCCATGTAATTTGTGGACATAAACTTAATCCTGAGTTCTTCGGTGGGAAACCTAGGGTCAATGCTAGGGGTAGAGGGCCCAGCACCAGATTTAGTACGCTTCCTAAATTTCAAACTAACATTACACTAAGAAAAAAAATTATAAGAAAGAAAGTTTAGGAGGGGATAAAGATTTTACCGAGGAGCCATTGTAATAAATTTTAGAACTGACGACCTCGGTTGAGTTACGACTCCGGATCAACCGCGGAAAATTTTAATTTTCAAAATCTTCGCAAATAAGCTAGGAAGCTAAGGAGGAAGATTTGGGTGGAAGGGTAGGGGGCGCCTGCTGCCCCCTATATATAAGGGGTTCCGGGCGCCCGGGGTCGTGTGAGGAGGGGCGCCCGGGATCGCTGCTGGCGCCCGGGGTCTGAATACCGGGGGTGCTCGCCCCCGATTTTTGACCTTGTTTCGTTCAAAAAATTTTTATCCTTTTTTTTTAATTATTATTATTAATTTAACTTGATTAACACTGTTTAGGTTGGAGATATTTGAATTAATTTGATTTTGAAGGATGTTTAACTTAACTTTAAGTAAGATTTAAAATTTAGTTTGCTTAGTCATCTCACTTGATCTAAATTGTCAATCAGGGAATCCTATAATTGATGTGAGATGATTTATTGTTGAATTCAGAGGTCTGGCTTAACTTTGTGTTAGATTCAGGTTTAGCTTTGGGTTCAACAAGTAAGCATTCTTTGGATAAACTTCTGGGCTATGGTGAGTCACAAGGAGCTCATTAAAGTAACCATGCCTTCGAGGTTTTCCAAATAGTCCTACCCACTGAACTTAATACTAATCCTTGGTCTAACTAGTTAGGATCCATTTAAGGGTAGCTTCGGTCAGTTCCACTTGGCCAAATGCACCAGGTCGAAGTCATATCTTCCTAGACATGTGATGCCCAAGCTTCCCTAACGTACTATCATCCAAAAAATTTCACCAGTACCGTGGGCCAAGTTAAACCTAGCCCATTTTACCTAACCTTAATTACCCTGCCGGGTGGTCTACTCTTGGTTACCCTTATCGGGTATATTAAGTTCGGAGGTGCCAGATAATCTGGAGCCTTCCTTTTAATTTGATTTAATTATTTAATTTCGAATTTTGAATTTCATTTAATTTTTGAATTTAATTTTTGAATTTAAATCTTGAATTTTGAATTTGAATTTTAAATTTTGAATTTCATTTTTGAATTTAAATTTTAATTTTTGAATTTAATATTTGAATTTATAATTTAATTTCGAATTTTGAATTTAATTTTTGAATTTATAATTTAATTTTTGAATTTATAATTTAATTTCAAATTTTGACTTTAATTTTTGAATTTATAATTTAATTTTTGAATTTAATATTTGAATTTATAATTTAATTTCGAATTTTGAATTTAATTTTTGAATTTATAATTTATGAATTTAATTTTTGAATTTATAATTTAATTTCGAATTTTTGATTTCATTTTTGAATTTATAATTTAATTTCGAATTTTGAATTTCATTTTTGAATTTATAATTTAATTTCGAATTTTGAATTTAATTTTTGAATTTATAATTTAATTTCGAATTTTGAATTGAATTTTTGAATTTATAGTTTAATTTCGAATTTTGAATTTTTGAATTTATAATTTAATTTCGAATTTTGAATTTTGAATTTATAATTTAATTTCGAATTTTGAATTTCATTTTTGAATTTATAATTTAATTTCGAGTTTTGAATTTCATTTTTGAATTTATAATTTAATTTCAAATTTTGAATTGAATTTTTGAATTTATAGTTTAATTTCGAATTATCGTTTTTCTCTTTGCTCCCCCTGGATCACGGCCTCGATATGGTCTATCGAGGTAATGTATTTGATCCTTCAGGACCCAGTATTGACCAAGTCCAACTTGATTGATCAATTTGGACTTGGGGACCCATGCTTGGGCTGTGTTACTACTTTGTTTGTTTATTAAGGATAAGTAAGATTTATATTTACTTTTATATCCTAGCCCAGTTCTATTGTAAATGGCCCTTTGTGTCCCAAGAATTAAGTCCAAGTTCTTGGAGCCCAAAGAAAACCGTTCTAAAGTAGTTTTTAAATCTTTAACCTGATTTTTTAGACTTGAATTTTCTTCCTCAAGTTTATGAACTTGAGTTGGAAATTCAGTCTGACTCTGGTCAGGTAAGGTTTTAGTGTCAGCCACTTCTTTAAGGATAGATACTTCCTTTAGAAGTGACTTAACTTTCAGGTTTGACTTAGCTAATTTGCGCAATAAATAGCTAACTAAAATGTTTAACCGGGAGATACTTACAGCGGGGTCTGGTCCTTCGGAAACGGATATGGATCCGTGGCTTTGCTCGGACTCCGCCTCGGACTCGCTCTCGCTTCCGGATTCGACGATTTGGTCCCGGGCCATTAATGCGAGTAGACTCGTCTGTTCGAGCTCGTCGTCGTCGTCCTCCGATGAAGATTCGTCCCATGTTGCCTTAAGGACCTTTCTCCTTCTTTGCTTTTTGACTTCCTTCAGGTTAGGGCAGTTGGATTTGATGTGCCCTTTTTGGTTGCAGCCGTAGCATGTAACTTCAAACTTCATCTTTGAGTTCTGTGAACCTTCCTTCGTTTTTACTGCCTATTTTAGATCTCTTTTGTTGAAGCCCTTCGTTTTGTAGAGCTTCTTCACGAGGTTTACCAGCTCGGTTGTAATTTCAATGTCTTCATCATCTGAGTCTGGTTCAACCTCCGACTCCGGTTCCGTTCTTCGTCGTGATCTCGGTTCCCGTGTTCGACTTGTACCTGCAACCAACGCAATACCTTTCTCGGTTGGCTATGTATTAGTCTGCTCATGAAGTTCAAATTCACAAAATAATTCGTCTAATTTTATTGAAGACAAGTCCTTGGAAACTTTGTAGGCATCTACCATTGATGCCCACAATGTGTTCCTTGGAAATGAGTTTAAAACATACCTTATGACGTCCCGATTCTCTATCTTCTGTCCGATTCCGTGAAGAGAATTGAGGATGTCTTGGATTCTCGCATGTAGAGAACTTGCCGTCTCGCCTTCCTGCATCTTTAGATTATATAATTTGTTAAGTAAAAGATCTCTTTTACTTACCTTGGTGTCGTTAGTGCCTTCGTGGAGTTCGACTAGCTTTTCCCAGAGCTCCTTTGCGGAAGAGAACGGGCCGACTCTGTTGAGTTCTTCTTTGGTAAGGCCGCACTGGAGGGTGTAGGTAGCTTTGGCGTCGACTTCCACCTTTTTGATTAGAGAGGCGTCCCACTTCTCGCAGGGGGTTGGTTTGCCGTCGTCATCGGAAGGTAGCTGAAGTCCCGTCTTAATGATCATCCATGTTTCGAACTGAATCTTCAGATACGTCTCCATTCTTCCCTTCCAATAACCGAAATCATCTCCGGAGAATAGTGGGGGACAAACAGTACTGAACCCCTCTTGTTGAGCCATTTGTAATATGCAACAAAAACAACAAAAATATATGTTCCAAGACTACGTTTTGGATTAGTAGTGCGGGAATAAAGAATAGTAGTAATAACGAGCTCGAGTGGTGTTGCACCAACTTCGGGCAAAAGCCGATTCGATAAAAGAATTAGAATAAAGCTTTAAGGCTAAATTCTAATTGACCCCGAAAAATATAAAATCGAAGGAAAAATTTGTTTTGAAAGGTGGTTGCACCAATTCAAAACGACCCCGCTCTGATACCAATTGTTGGATCGAGACCACGCTAGAGGGGGGTGAATAGCGTTCGTGGCTATTTCTTTCGATTCGTAAAACAAACGAGTAAAAGCGCAGCGGAATAAAGAAATAACAAACACAGAGAGACAGGAAGATTTACTTCGTTCGGAGCCTAAAGCGACTCCTACTCGAAGGCCCGCGATCCTTGATCGTTTTCCGTGGGCAACAACTATAAGCACGATAAAACTATTACAGATTAACTACAATTTAAAGCAGTAAACAGATTATACCGACAACAAAAGACTAAATCGAAGCTCCGGGTTGTCGGGGTGTCGTTGCAGCACTTTCTGGATCGAGTCGTTAGCAGCTTGTCGCAGGGAGATTACTTAGATTGTCGTTGTCCTTGGTGCTGCACCTCGACCCTTCTTTTATATGAGGTTCCGGGCGCCTGGAGTGTGACGTGGCCAACCAACCAGGATGCTCGACGTGTCAACTTCGCGCAGGGGATAAACTTTGGTCCCGGGCACCCGGATCCATCCCGGGCGCCCGGACAGCCTTTTTCCAGCAGGTTCCTCACCTGCAAACAAAGGTTAGTCCGAGCAAAATCCCCTGCAAGACAGTGTTAGAATAAGACAAAACATCGTAAAGAAGAATTGACAGTCTTCGGACTGTCCGAGTCTGACTTCGGATTTCCAACCGGAAATCCTAGGTCGACCCGACGCCTACTGTTCCCTCTACGGGGAACGCGTCCTCACCTACTCCACTCAGGAGATTTACCTGTTGCCAGTCGATCCTCCAGATCGACTGGACTTTTGCTCAGCACTCGATGCTTCCGGACTTTCTGCTGGACATCCGCTTCCCGGCTAGTCCAGACTTTCACCTGGTTCGCGACACCAGGACTTTCCACCTAGGGTTACCACCCCCTAGGACTTTTGCCTGAAGCCATCGACCTGCCAAGACTTTCCGCATAGGGTTACCACCCCCTATGACCTAGGGTTACCACCCCCTAGGGTTTTTCCCTTTGTCTAACCGCAGCTAGGACTTTCCTGAAATACTCATTCAACCATGTTAGATTACAACAACCCTTAACTTTGAATCCTTTGCCATTATCAAAACTCAGGTTCGATCGTCGGATGCTTCCCGCACCAACATACAGTTTCCTAACAGTACAATCTACGGTACAGTCTCCTAACAGTATAACAGATATGCATAGCTGAAATAAACTGTAATAACCAGCAATAGGCATAAGGTACAGTTTATAGCAAGAATAATAAGAAAATGCATAATTGAAATAAACTGTACTCACCTGCGAGGCTTGGGCAAATGACTATGGACATACACAGACAAAGGTAGTCAGAGTAAATAAGCATGTATCCTGTATGCATGTCAATCATATGCAGTCACCCAAGTGCATCATCCAATATGCAACAATCACAATAAATGCAATATGTGCATATGATGCAATATGACATGGTCACCCCTGTCAGCCAGTCAGCCATCTCACACACAATGGTGAGACCGAGTGGGTAGGGCTGTGACACCGTGCACTCTGCCATCACTGCCCCTGAAGAGTGACCGAGTGGACGGGATGCTGTCAGAGTACACCTATCCTCCTACCTCAGACATAGTGAGGGAGCGCAATGCTCTCATCTCCCGGTACACAATGACGGGGAGGGACCCTGGCTGCAACCCCGCTGTGCTACCCATGAGCACCCCGGCGGTGCACCACCGAGCAACCTACCATACACTCCCTAATTGCTGTGCCACTACCCATGCAGTGGTCACGTGTGTAGAGGTCCATGTAGCCGGCCGACGAGCTCAACAACAATGGAGTCGTCAATTGCCAAGCATGCAATCATGCAATATGGTGCGTGCGGCTACAGTATGTCATACCTGAACATATCCTCCTCCATATGCGTAGGTTCCAATAAAACAAACACATATATATAACAATGATATAAGCAATGCAAATCCAACAACATATAACAAGTATCTCCAGCAACTAATCAAGTGTAGATAAGCATCATAAATATCCATCTCTATGAACATATATACACATGGAAAAAGATAAAAGCATCCAGTTCTAAAGTAAAGCAACTAACAGAAGAAGCATGTGATAAGTATCAACTAAGCCAAGACCAGGGAAGAGATAATCTACCATCTACCACTAGTAATTATATATAAACTACACATATCATAAGACAATATCGAAAAGATAAGTCAAAGGGTACCCGCCTCAAATAAAAGGTACAATCCAGTCCTAATCCAATATTGAGATGCTCGTCTCAAATCAGAGTCCTGTGTCAAACAACATATATATTTTATTTAGCTAAATTCAAATGAAATAGCTAAATAAAATTTCTAAAACTAAATTAGGGCAAAACCCTAATCACGTCACCATTATCCTTCCTAAACTAATCTAACAATTGATTAGGGTTTATCCATTAGATTAGATACAATCAACATCTACTACAACCTCTAATAAAACCTACACATAAACCCAATTCCATGCATTTACATCAAGTATCAACATCCCTTCACATACCTCGATTCACAGCACCTATTGACTGTTGGATCAAAGGTTGCTGTTAGGAATCACCTCACGATCACACTTCCAACACCACAGCAACAGAACCTCACTGCTTTGCTCAAGTTGCTGTTGAAACAAGATGTTGCTGGATCAAAGAGCAATCCACAACACTTAAATTGAAATCCACAGAACAGGTCCTCACTGGATTCAATCCTTCCTACTGATCTGATGCAATAAACATCTTAAAGCGATCAAGAATCAACACCACAGAATAGAATAGAACCTCACCTCAATTGATTCAATCGGATCACAAATGAAAAAGCAATGATCGGCCACAAGGACAATCCACAGAAATCCGATGCTTTCTCCTAGCCCAGAACTGGAAGACGATCACGAATACAACAAGGAAGATCAACACCGAAATAGAGCCCTAACCTCCAAGATCGGCAACAACCAGAAAGAGACAAGAAGGAATCAGCGACTGTGCTAGGGCACAAGTCGGAGGACAAATCAAGGGAAGGATTTAGTCGCTTACCTTCGGAGCCCTAACTGCCCCTTTCACGCCGGTGATCGGGTGGCACAGCTCGATCCAGATCCGGCCAGTGAAGAGGTGGATCGCACTATGAGCAGCGCGAGGAGAGAAGAACGGAGGTCGATCGGTTGGGAGTCGGCGAATCTTGCTCCTCACCATGCCCTAGCCACCTCGCCGTTGACGCTCAGCCGCAGAACTCACGGGACAGAACCCCCCAATCAGATCCAGCTCCTCGGCCCCGTCGAGCTACGGTGACGAGTCTCCTCCGGCCTCGGCGTCGAGTGATCCGAGAGAGAGGGAGAGCACAGAGAAGAGAAAGAAAAGGGTCGGGGAAGAGAGTTGGGGAATAGGAGTGGATCGGTGATTTGTGGGAGAAAAGAGCACGGGTTCGGTATTTGGGTTGGGGAGAAATAATAAAGGAAAAGAACTAATAATTAAAAACTTTTCCTCACTTAAACGGGTATCCAAAACAGGCTTTATCCGAACCCGAAATTGATCCCTTCAAAACCCGTCTTACGAGTTCCAAAAAATTTCTAGAAAATTTCCAAAAATTCTGAAAAAATTCTATAAGGCTATTTCCCAAATAACCTTATTTATTAAATTTTTCCGAGATCTCACATCCTCCCCTACTAATAAAAATTTGGTCCCCAAATTTTGCTATAACCAATAGCAAACACTGAAATATAACCATGCAGTATAAATGCTGAAGACACTCTAACCCACATACTTCAAATAAAAAGATGAGGATATCGAGCTCGGATAGTATCCTCCAGCTCCCACGTAGCCTCCTCGTCAGAATGATACAGCCATCCGACTTTAACCAGCCGGACAGTCTTGTTCCACAGCTGACGCTCTCTGTGTTCCAGAATCCGCACTGGAACCTCCTCATAAGTAACATCAGGTTGAATAGGAATAGATATATCTGACAGAACATGTGTCGGGTCGGATACGTATCTCCTCAACATAGATACATGGAATACATCGTGAATGCCAGCTAGAGATGGTGGTAGCGCCAGACGGTAAGCTACTGCTCCAATCCTCTCCAAGATCTAGAATGGCCCAATATAACGTGGAGCTAACTTACCTCGAAGACCAAATCTCTTCACCCCTTTCGTGGGTGAAACTCTCAGAAACACATGATCACCAATAGAGAACTCCAGGGGTCTCCGTCGCCGATCAGCATAACTCTTCTGACGGTCCTGAGCCTCTAACATCCTCGTCTAATAGTGCGAACTAACTCTGCATCCTGCTGAGCTCTCTGAGGTCCTATCAGCTGGGCCTCCCCAACCTCCTCCCAAAGGATGGGTGTCCGACACGGTCTACCATACAACGCCTCAAACGGTGCCATCTGGATAGCCGAATGATAGCTGTTGTTGTAGGCGAACTCCACTAATGGCAGGTGGTCCTCCCAACTGCCTCCGAAATCCATAACGCAAGACCTCAACAAATCCTCCAAAGTCTGAATAGTCCGCTCTGACTGCCCATCTGTCTGCGAATGGAATGCCGTACTGAAACGAAGCTGTGTGCCCAAGGCCTGCTGCAGACTCTGCCAGAATCGGGACGTGAACCGTGGGTCTCTATCAGATATAATGCTCAACGGAACTCCATGCAATCTGATAATCTCTCAATATGACTCAGCTAATCGATCCAGAGAATCAGTATTCCGGATCGCTAAAAAGTGTGCGGATTTGGTTAATCGGTCAACGATTACCCGAATCGCATCATGGCCTTGTCGAGTCCTAGGCAATCCTACCACAAAATCCATAGTAATATGCTCCCACTTCCACTCTGGAATAGGGATCCTCTGAAGTAAACCAGAAGGTCTCTGGTGCTCAGCCTTCACCTGCTGACAGACAAGACATCTAGCTACAAAATCTGCAATGTCTTTCTTCATACCGTTCCACCAATAGGAACGCCTCAAATCACGATACATACGGGTCCCACCTGGGTGGATAGAAAATCTAGAACGATAAGCCTCCTGAAGTAACTCCTCTATGACCGGGTGAGACTGAGGTACACATAATCTACCTCGGAAATAAACAATCCCCTCATCATCTCGTGTAAACTCAGTCTGTTGTCCGGAAGCTATCTGGCTGCTAATGAACTGTAAATGCTGATCTCCGGCCTGGGCCTCTCGAATCCTCATCCTGATCGACGACTGAGCAACCATGGTAACAAGAATACCCTGCTCTGTCCGTCCCTGCTCCTCAAGGCCCAACTCGGAGAATCCCTGAATCAAGTCCGTGACTAAAACTCGATGACAAGCTAAAGTCCCTCTGGACTTCCTGCTAAGTGCATCAGCAACCTCATTAGCTTTACCCAGATGGTAGCTAATAGTACAATCATAGTCCTTCAGAAACTCCATCCATCTCCTCTGTTGGAGATTGAGTTCCTTCTGTGTAAAAATATATTTGAGACTCTTATGATCAGTAAGAATCTCAAAAGTAATACCATAAAGATGATGTCGCCAAATCTTCAAAGCAAAGATAATAGCGGCTAGCTCTAAATCATGTACTGGGTAGTTCTTCTCATGCTCCTTCAACTGACGAGAAGCATAGGAGACTACCCTACCGTGCTGCATCAAAACATCACCCAAGCCCTGAAGAGATGCGTCTGTGTAAAGTACGAATCCGTCATCACCAGAAGGTAAAACCAAAACTGGTGCTGATACTAATCTCTACTTCAGCTCCTGGAAGTTGGTCTCACAAGCCTTTGACCACGTGAACTTCACGCCCTTTCTGGTCAGACGTGTCAACGGCATAGCAATACGGGAGAAACCCTCAACAAATCATCTGTAATATCCAACCAGTCCCAGAAAACTGCTGATCTCCTGGACTGACTTCGGCTGCTCCCAGCTAGTGATAGCCTCGATCTTCTGTGGATCTACTGAAATACCTCGGCTTGACACCACGTGTCCCAGAAAACCAACTGAGGATAGCCAAAATGCACACTTGCTGAACTTCGCAAATAGATGATGTCGTCGCAAAGTCTCTAAGACCGTGCGAAGATGTCGTGCATGCTCCTCCTCAGAACGCGAATAGATCAATATATCATCGATAAACACAATAACAAACTGATCTAGGTACTCTAGAAAGATACGGTTCATCAGATCCATAAATACTGCAGGAGCATTGGTAAGCCCAAATGACATTACCAAAAACTCATAATGTCTGTATTTGGTGCGAAATGCTGTCTTCTGAATATCAGAATCTCTAACTCTCAGCTGATGATATCCAGACCACAGATCAATCTTAGAATACACTGATGTATCTCTAAATGGATCAAATAAATCCTCAATCCGTGGCAAGGGGTACTTATTTCTGATAGTCACTGCATTCAGCTACCTATAATCGATGCACAACCTCTGAGTACCATCCTTCTTCTTGACGAATAGTACAGGAGAACACTAAGGCGGATTACCATGTGGTTCTCCACAAGGACACCAGAATACTCCTGCCCGTGCATGCCGTATGCAGCTGCTGCAGGGGGAGCTGTCCTCTGCTGATGATGCGAAGATTGGGCTCTCGGCCCGCCTCGCTGAGTCCCGGACTGACCAAACTGTCCTCCCAGAACAGAAATCCCAGAAGCTACATGCTAAGCCTTCAACGAACAGTCTCGGTTCATGTGCCCAGGCAATTTGCAATAATAGCAAACTGACTGTCCTACGGTGCATGCAGAGGTGATGTGATCTCGGGATCCGCATCGGGTGCAGTAAGGGCCACCAGTGGACTGTTTCCGATTTTGCTGAGCAGACCGAGAGCGTCCAGATGAAGATCGTCCTGACTTCTGGTGTCAACCAGATGCCCAAGAAGTACCTTGACCTGTCTGAGTGTGACTGCTCTACTGCTGTCCCGTAGTCTGTGGCTGCTAGATCTGTCCGGATGTCTGATCAGTCTACTTCCTCTTCTTGTTTGCATTCACTCTCTGATGAGCAGACTCAATCATAAGAGCTCTACCCAGTGCCTCTGTGTATGATGAACTACCAAAACCGACAATCTTCACCTGAAGATGCCCGTCCAGTCCTTGGACAAACTGAAGCATATGAGATCTATCCTCGGTAACCAACTCAGGATAGAATCTAGCCAACCAATTAAATTCGACATTATACTCCATCACTGAACGGTTATTCTGCCGAAGACTCAGGAAATTCCGCCGACGTGTCATCTGATACGCGCGGGGAAAATACTGACTCTCAAATGCCTCCCTAAATCTCGTCCAGGTAATATGCTGCTCGCCGATAATCGAGCGCTGCATGTCCCACCAGATCTCTGCCTCATCTCGTACCTCAAGTATGCAGTAGTAGGCACGACTGGAGTGGGTGCCAAGTATACTAAAGGTGATACCACTAGTGGTACAGTCGAGGTATGCACCTCTGAAGTCGGAACCGTCGGGATCTTATAATCTGACGTGCCTATAATATCCTGACGAGTCTGTCCCTGACGGACAAGCTCGACCCTAGCAGATCTCTCTGGAGACTCTATCTCCGGAGAATCTATCGGCCTCTTACGTGGATGACCACGTCTCAGTATCGGAACACGTGTATGTACCATATCTGTAACAAAATGTTACCCAGATATCACTACAAGTATAAGAATCAAAAAATTACCTCATTTACCTATTTGCCGTCTGGAGATGTCCTGTCGCTGCTTAGCCCCCAAATAGATCCAATAGAAGCTCGTCAAAATACGTCGGAATTCCGAAACGAGAAACTCGATGGAATCCGTACAAATCCGAAAACACCCAGATAAACCCGTAAACTCCAGAACACGAGAAACAAGTATCAGAAATCCGCTCTGATACCAAATAAATTGGTATCAGATAAAATCCCCCCAAAAAAAAAATCCAGATACGTTCGTAAACTCCAGGACACAAAAATCCGAAATCGGAGCCTAGCTCTGATACCAAATAAATTGGTATCAGATAAAATCTCGAAAATCCGAAACGAAGAGAAAGTATCGTAAACCGGCTCTGATACCAAATAAATTGGTATTAGATAAACCTCGAAAATCCAAAACGAAGAGCAAGTATCATGTACCTTGCTCTGATACCAAATAAATTGTCATCTCACCCGATCTAAATTTTCAATCAGGGAATTTAATTTTGAATTTGAATTTTAAATTCCTTAGTCATCTCACCCGATCTAAATTTTCAATCAGGGAATCCTATAATTTTTGTGAGATGAATTGAGGTTCAATTTAAGGGTTTGGTTTAACTTTGTGTTAGATTTAGGTTTAGCTTTGGGTTCAACAAGTAAGCATTCTTTGGATAAACTTCTAGGCTATGGTGAGTCACAAGGAACTCATTAAAGTAACTATGCCTTCGAGATTTTCCAAATAGTCCTACCCATTGAACTTAACACTAAACCTTGGTCTAACTAGTTAGGATCCATTTAAGGGTAGCTTCAGTCAGTTCCACTTGGCCAAATGCACCAGGTCGAAACCATATCTTCCTAGACATATGATGCCCAAGCTTCCCTAATGTATTATCATCCAAAAACTTCACCAGTACTATGAGTCAAGTTAAACCTAGTCCATTTTAATTTAACCTTAATTACCCTGCCGAGTAGTGTACTCTTGTTTTACCCATTTCGGGTAGATTAAGTTCGGTTACCTAGTCGGGTAGTTTAGTTGGGGGTGCCAAATATTTTGGATCCTCCATCTATATTTTATTTGATTTGAATTTGAATTATTTTGAATTTTTAATTGAATTTAATTTTAATTTTTAATTTAATTTCAAATTTTTAATTTGATTTTGAATTTTGAATTTTGAATTTTGAATTTATTATTTAATTTTTAATTTTTAATTTGATTTTGAATTTTAAATTTTTTTAATTTCGTTTTATTAAGATCGTTTTTCATTTTGCTCCCCCTGGATCATAGTTTCGATATGGTCTATCGAGGTAGTGTATTTGATCCTTCGGGATCCAGTATTGACCAAGTCCAACTTGATTGACCAATTTGGACTTGGGGACCCATGCTTGGACTGATTTACTATTTGGTTTGTTTATTAAAGATAAATAAGATTTATATTTCTTTTTGGTTTTATATCTTAGTCCAGTTTTATTGTAGACGGCTCTTTGTGACCCAAGAATTAGGTCGAGATTCTTGGATCCTAAAGAAAACCGTTCTAATGTTAACTTCAAATCCTTAATCTGATTTTTCAGACTGGAATTTTCTTCCTCAAGTTTTTGGACCTGAGTTGAATCTCCAGTTTGAACTGAGTCAGGCAAGGATTTGGAGTTAGTCACTTCTTTAAGGACTGCTATTTCCTTTAGAAGTGACTTTAGTTTACGGTTTGATTTAGCTAATTTGTGAAGTAAATAATTAACTAAGTTATTAAGTCTAGGAATACTTACAGAGGGATCGGGCCCTTCGGAAACGGATACGGATCCGTGGCTTCGCTCGGACTCGGCTTCCGACTCGCTCTCGCTCTCGGACAGGTTGATCTGGTCCCGGGCCATCAACGCAAGTAAACTTGTTTGATCGAGTTCGTCATCGGTGTCCTCTTCTGAGGATTCATCCCAAGTCGCTTTCAGCACCTTCTTCTTCCTCTGCTTCTTTGCGTCCTTCTGATTTGGATAGTTGGACTTAATGTGCCCCTTTTGGTTGCATCCATAGCAGATTACCTCGAATTTTGCTTTAGAACTTGGTTGGGCCTCCTTGGATTGGACTGCTTTCTTTAGGTCTTTCTTGTTGAAGCCTTTCTTCTTTTTGTAGAGCTTCTTCACAAGATTCACGAGCTCGGTTGTCAGTTCGTCTTCTTCATCTTCTGAATTGGGTTCGTTTTCTGACTCCAGTTCAGTTCTTTGTCGTGATCTCGGATCGCGGGTTTGACTGGTACCTGCAACCAATGCAATACCCTTCTCGGTTGGCTGTGCATTAGTCTGTTCATGAAGTTCAAATTCACTAAATAATTCATCTAAATTTAAAGAAGACAAATCCTTGGAGACTTTGTAGGCATCTACCATTGATGCCCACAATGTACTCCTTGGAAACGAGTTAAGAGCGTACCTTATTATATCCCTATTTTCTACCTTCTGCCCGATTCTATGAAGGGAGTTAAGGATGTCTTGAATTCGCGCGTGTAGCTAACTTGCCGTCTCATTTTCCTGCATTTTTAAGTTATACAATTTATTGAATAGTAAATCACGCTTACTTACTTTTGTATCGGAGATCCCTTCGTGAAGCTCGATCAGCTTCTCCCATAGCTCCTTGGCGCTTGAGAATGGACCGACGCAGTTTAGCTCCTCCTTTGTTAGTCCGCACTGGAGGGTACAAGTTGCTCTAGCGTTTGCCTCCACCTTCTTGATTAATGCAGGTTCCCAATCTTCACAGGGTGTAGGATTGCCGTCTTTATCTGTTGGCAGATCCAAACCAGTCTTGACGATCATCCAGATTTCGAACTGGATCTTCAGGAAGTTCTCCATTCTACCCTTCCAGTAACCAAAGTCCTCTCCGGTGAAGAGCGGGGGACAGACAGTGCTATAACCCTCTTGTTGGGCCATTTTAGATTAACTACGAAGAAAATAAATGACAAGAAAATTTTAGGACTTGGTCCTGGATTAGTAGTGTGGGAAGTATTTAAAAATAGAACACGAACTTGGGTGGTGTTGCACGAACCTCGAGCAAAAACCGATTCTAGAAAAGAATTAGAATATAGCTATAAAGCTAAATTCTAATTGACTCCGAAAATCTGAAACTACCACGAAAAATTGTTTTGAATGGTGGTTGCACCAATTCAAAACGACCCCGCTCTGATACCAATTGTTGGATCGAGAAGTGCTAGAGGGGGGGGTGAATAGAGCTCGTTGCTATTTCCTACTTATCGATTATCGGAATCATAAATTAAGAGCAAACGCAGTGGAAATGAAATAAATGCAAAGAAGGAACACAACGATTTACTTCGTTCGGAGCCTAGATCGACTCCTACTCGAAGGCCCACGATCCTTGATCACTTTCGGTGAGCAACAACTATAAGCACGATTATTACAAACTAAGTATTACAATAAGTGCAATAAATAAATCTATACCAACGACAGAAAATGAAATCTCGGAGCTCTCGGTCATCGGGCACGAGTAGCAGCACTTCGAAGCGTCTTTTGGAGCAGCACGTGAATGAGAGAAGGCTAAGAATTGTTGATCGGAGGTGCTGCTCGAAACCTGCTTTTAAAGCATGCTGGAGGCGCCTCCAAGCTCGTCCGAGGCGCCTCCAGTTCGCCCGAGTTGCTTGTGTGGATCAGTGACGAACTGGTCGAAACCTATCTGCTAGAGGCCTTCATGGGTCTTCAAGGCGCCTTCCAAGGCGCCTCCATAACCCTCCGAGGCGCCTTCAGCCCTGTTTCGTGTCCAGCTCAGCTTTTGCACCCGAGGCGCCTCCAAGCTCCATGGGGACGCCTCGGACACTGTTCATCCGAGGGAAGACTTCATTATTTTGTACCTACAAGACATGTTAGTCCTAAACAATATCCTGCAACACAAAGTTAGCACATAAAGCAATAAATAAAGTAATAAAATATTATCGATAGTCATCAGACTATCCGGGTCTGACTTCGGATTTTCGACCAAAAATCCTAGGTCGACCCGACGCCTACTGTTCCCTTAGCGGGGAACGCGTCCTCACCTACTTCCCTCAGGAGAGATTACTTGATGCTAGTGTGATCCTCCAGATCGACTGGACTTTTGCTCGGCGCTTGATGCTCCCGGACTTTCTGCTGGACTTCCGCTTCCCGGCTGGTCCAGTCTTTCACCTGGTTCGCGACACCAGGACTTTCCACCTAGGGTTACCACCCCCTAGGAGTTTTGCCTGAAGCACTCAACCCACCAAGACTTTCCACATAGGGTTACCACCCCCTATGACCTAGGGTTACCACCCCCTAGGGTTTTCCTCCACCTTGGGTTATCGCCCCCTAGGACCTAAGGTTACCACCCCTTAGGATTTTCACCTGCCTAACCGCAGTTAGGATTTTTCTGAAACACTTAGTCAAGCATGTTAGATCACAAACCAACTTAACCTTGAATCCTTTACCATTATCAAAACTAAGATTCGATCGTTGGATACTTCCTGCACCAATAAACCCTTGATCCAAAGCCTCTTTGCAAATATGTAAACCGATGAAACCATGGCCACCTAGTACAAGTACCTGTCATTAGAAGCATATAAATTAGACTAAACAAAAAGAGAAACTAGGAAAAGGTTTACAAACATAATAAAATAAAATAAAATAAAACAAGGAAATGTCAACTTTTCTAACGGTGGAGGTGGCTTTCTTATAGTTTCTACTTCCTCTAATATATGAGGCTCGTCCACATGATTCGACTCAATTGAAATTGATCTTTCATATCTCAACAGACGAGCAGAGATGTTTTGATCATTCACAAAAATATGTAAGGAAAGGAGATAGCTGAAAAACTAATACATTCTGCGTAGAAAAAAAACTTTCTTTTAAAGGTTCCATCATCAGTTTGTAAATAGTGAAGGAAATCGAACCATGTGTCATTTAATCGCCACAACACCTTGAACTTTCAGAATCTCATGATCAATATGTACACAACATAAGAACGCAATCAGCAACTATCTATGACCATGCCCTAGCCTAAAAGACTATTTTTTTCACCACGCTGCAAAAGGTTGGAACCGCCAACCTAGCGGCCCCCTCAACTCGGCCCCACAAGTATGAGAGGGAGTAAATCACGGTGAATACAGGCCCGACTATGACATGGTGGTCTCAGGTGTTTAGCACGGACAGATATTGATGTTATCGCATTTGCTGCCGCAGACCCTCGACCTCTCGACTCATGCTGCAAGAATCCATGTCATAACCGGTTGATCCCGCCCGTGGGGGCTACTATTTTTTTCACCACGATCTCGACTCAGGAAGTGATAGAAATAGAAAAAGGAGTACCATTAAACTTGGGGGAAAATGCAATCTTTGTCTAAAAGAAAAAAAAATGCAATCTTTGCCTAAAAGACTAATCGAGAAACAAGCAAAGTCCACCCATAATCTGTCTTTGAGAACTTTGGAGATACCTGAAACAAGACGAAGAGTGTCTCAACCCACAACCACAAATTAGGGTTCATCGCGAGAAATGTGACGAAGAAATTATGACGAGGAAAGCAAAAAGAACAGATGGGGCTTCACTATCGATCCGCTAGGAACTGCCAAGTTAAGGACGATCTTCTTCTCGCAGTCAAGATTATCATAATCGGAGCCCCTGGCACAACTTTGGTGCTTCGATTTGGAGAGAACCTCGAGGACCACAGCTGCAGGACCCATATCAAATATAAAGATAGACCTTTTCCATCCATACTTGAGGTATATTAGTGGAACTGTGGATTCATCCGAAGAGGGAATGAAGATGGGTGGTTTGGCAGAGATGTTTAGTAGGATCGATGGAGATGTTCAGCGGTAGAGGGATTCGACATAGAGGGGTTTGACAGAGAGGAGTTAGGAGGAGAGGTTCATGGAGAAGGTTTCATTAGAGAGGGATTGGATGGAGATGTAGGTTTCAGCAGTGTGAAGAGATCATATGGGAGAGGGAAAGAAAAAGGATTTAGTGTTCGAGAAGGCGGAGAAAACACAGCGGCAAAATTATTTCAAGGAGGGAGGGAAAGAAAAACACATTTGCAAAAAAAAAAGTGCACATAGGCAACGATTTTCAAAACCGTTGTTGTAGCCCCAAAAACCTATTGTCATAGCCCCAAAAAAGTGCATATAGATAACGGTTTCCAAACCATTGTTGTAGCCTCCAAAAACCCGTCGTCGTAGCCGCAAAAAACACACATAGACAATGTTTTTAAAAACCGTTGTCATAGCCTCCAAATATAGTTGTCGTAGCCCTAAAAAAGCACATATAGACAACAGTTTATAAAAACCATTGTCATAGCCTCCAAACAACTCCTCAAAGATAACAGTTTTTATTAAAACCATTGTAAAAGAGTAAAAGACAACATTTTTGGTATAAAACTATTATCTTTTAAGTGTTGTTGAATAAGAATTTTCTTGTAGTGGGAGGTGCCAGTGTCGGTGCCCCAAAGAGATCAGCAACGTATGCATCTAGCTCTACCTCCTCGTCTAGAGCTGGATCAGGCTGATCTTAGGCCTCAGGATCAAGAGGGGGTCGAGCGGCTGGGTCAAGCTAGTGCTGAGCCTTTCTCCTCCAGGATAGGACACCATCATTATCTATATGTACACCTCCTAAGGAGAAGTCCCTAGCACCTACCATGTCAAACTCATTTAGGGCTCTAACATCACCTACGGTGACATCAATGTCCAATGAGGCAATCTATGCAGTCAAAATATGGCAATAAGGTATGTAGACTCACCGACTAGTGGTAATACCAACTGAATAAAGGATGGTGTGAAATATATGCAAACTAATGTCTATATCTAATCTATGACATAATGCATAAAGGGGAAAGGAATGAAAAGGATGCATCATCGCTACATCGTGAGTAGTTAGGGCCATAATGCATGTAACTAGAATTCGATAGAGGACATAGTCCTGGATTCTAAGGGTATCTGGTCTAAATAGGGACACAATCGATACACGCTGACCCCCCAAAAAATATGAATAGATCGTATTAAGTGAGATATGTGAGTAGAGATCACTAAATGGTGAATCCTGAGGAGGGTAGCACTGGAAGGGACATGCAGATGGACGCAATCCCAAAAAATCACGAATAACAGTGGGAGATAAGGTCATATCTATACCAGTGCCCCTAGTAGTGTAGGTAAAATCATTGACTCTAACTAGGTTGTTATGTAGCTCAACACACAGACCTATGTTAACTGAACTGAAGCAATAAACTAATTGTTGCAAGCAATAATAATCAATAATTTCTATAGTAGAAATGCATGATCGCATGAAAAATTGTCTATCTAAAAGTCTAGAAGGTATAGAAACATATATGGTAGAGGCAAATTGATGTGCGTAGATATTATAATCGTTTATGCATGTTTTAACGTACATTCACTTGCTTAATTTGCATATATTATTTACACGATCATCTCTCGTATTGTTTATTCTGCATTAATTACTCTTTTATTAGAGATCTGCTATTTGTTTGGTTTTGTGTTGATAGGGATAACGAAAACAGCGATTGTCGACGCATCGGAGCAAAGAAGGGAGCCACTTGACACCGGCCGTGCAACCTTGCACAGTCGTGTGACCATTTCGGAGAGAGAGAGCAGCACACGGTCATGCAGCATCGCACGACCGTGCCTCACGCCCACATGGTCATGTGAACCTCACACGGTCGTGCAATGCAGACTTGAACTGAAGGAAGACACGGCCGTGCAGATCTCGCACGCCCTTGCCACTCAACCCAAAGGGAAGAGGAAGTTGGTCGTGCGGATCTCGCACGGCTGTGCCACTCCACCCAAAGAGAGGGAGGAGCTGGCCGTGCGGATCTTGCATGACCGTGGCATGGGCCGTGTGGCGCCAGTGCCCTAGCCTATAAAAGGAGCCTTTAACCCTTCTTCGAGAGGAGGCGAGCCGTCAAAGAGAGATATATCTTGGTGCCGTTCCACGCCGTCCCGAACCTCCGTTTGACGATCCAAGATCACCTCCATCACCGCATCAACTCCAGAAGCAAAGGATTGTATCCGAAGATCACTGGACGACATTGAATAAGCATCTCTTTTCCATCTCTCTTCTTGTTTGGGATTATATGTCTAATTATACTATATCTTCGAGTTTTTCTCCCGCGTCTATGGAGTAGATTCTTTGTTCTAGGATCAGGGAGTAGTTGTGGATAGGTATTGATGTAAGACTCATGTTTATACCTTTTTCTCATTGAATGATTTCACTTGTCTTGTTTCTATTTGATATGCATGAAACCATGTCGTATTAATTGATTGTGTAGGAATTGCTAGTTTCGTAAAAATAGGATCTTAGATCATATACCCAAGGGGCCCTAATGATAGGGGTAACCTGTTTACGGACATCTAGGATACTCCCTTGAAAGGAGAGGCAAATCCACACAAGGAAGTAGGAAACCAAACCAAACCCCTATCTCTATCCTTAATAATACCGATCAGATTCGCATTCTTGTGATCTACCGAGGCGTCCTAGTGATAGGGGTTAACCCTAATAGGATTTCACAAGAATCTTCTCTATTTAGTTCTTAAGGGTAGTAGCTTGAACTTTTGACGAGTACGTGTTGATTGAAAATGAGGAAAGGGTAGAACCTGATACATCAACTACCACCACAACAAAACCGAACTCCTAGAGCTCTTCCCAAGCTGAGTAAAACTCTCTCTCTCTCTCTCTCACACACACTAGTTCTCACATCTACTTCCCAAGTTCTTTTCTTCTTAAGAAATAGTTCACCTACAACCATCGGTAGTTTAGCTAATTCTACATGAACAATCGCTAGTGCTTATAATCAGTTCTTGTGGGATCGATAATCTTTTATTACTGACTACGTATCCGTGCACTTGCCGAAGGGTAACACAAATCTAACCCTAATTCATAGTGGGGAACCTAGGGTTTATACTGGCGGTCCAAGGGCCAGCACCAGAACGGGATCATTTCCTAATTAACAAATAACAGCCTAAACTTGAAGTTCTAAGCAAAAAAATTAATGTTTAAGGTTAAAAAAATTTATTGAGGCATTAGGAATATTTATAAAATAACTAACGTCATCAGTTGATCTGCAATGCACGACTTGATAACCAAAGTAGGAAAATTTTAGGAAAAAATATTTTCCCTTTTCTTGCTTTTGCTTGTAAAACTCAGTGAGGGACTTTTTGTAAAAGAGAAGAGGATGATTGGGGGCGCCCCTACCCCCCTCCCTTTTATAGGGTGTTCCAGGCGCCTAGAATGGTGCTGTACAGGGCACTCAAACCCTCATTCGGGTGCCCGGATCCCAATACCAGGGGTGGGCACCCTAGTTTTGGGCTCCCGTTCATGGTGTTTTTTTTAATTAATTAAATAATTTTTTATTTGAATTATTTAGGGGTTAAAATTGATTAAGTTAAAGATTTATTTATTTAAAATTTGCCTAAGTTAATAGATTGATTTAAGTGACAAATTAATTCAGGTTAAATTGTTTAACTAATCTTTATGAGGTGAAATTGGATAATTAAATAAAGAATATGATTAAGTAATTAAGTTGTATAGTTGTGGTATTTAGTTGATTTGGAGATTAAAAAATTATTAAGTTAAAATGCACTACAACAAAAATGGAAAATGACAACAGATACTATTCATTGTCGTAGGGTCAAAAATTCGTTGTAACTGACAACGTTGTAAAATGCATTGCCCTACGACAACGGTTTTGAATCCGTTGTCTTTGTAGACATTCAACAACGATTTTAATCTATTGTTGTTTATATGCTCAAAAAAAATTTACCCTATACGACAACGTTTTAAAACCATTGTGGTAGATAATTTCGACAATAGATATAAATCATTGTGGTAGACTCTTTTTATAACAGATATAAATCGTTGTAGTAGATAATGTTAACCGTTGTTGTTTTTAATTTTGACAATAGTTAGAAACCATTATGGTATATAATTTTAATATGTTTAGAATGGATAAAATTATTGTCCATTATCACTTTTCACAAAAAAAAAAAATCCATTATGGTTACGTACTGTTTTGCAATGTTATTAACCGTTGTCTTTAATGTTCATGTTGTAACCTGATAATAACAAACAACCAATCTTTATTTAATATAAACAAACCACCAATACCAAACTAAATATTTACTACAATCAATCCATGAAAATGTTATCTTCAAATTTTGAAAATTAACTACACACATCAAAATTAGAAAATAATAGAAAAAGAGTTGTACATTCATCAAACTTAGTAGTATCAAACCATAAATCACACATTTTCTAGTTCGCCAAATGGCATTTTTGCATTAGCAAGGCAATCTAGAAACTAAATAAAGCTCACTCCTTGCATCAAAAATCCCAATCCTCATGAATTGCCCCTGAGTTATGTACCTGCATGAGAAAAGTCAATTAATCGATACTTTAAACTCAAACCATTGATTTAATGCAAATAAAGTCAAAAGAAGAGAAAAATTAAACAAAACTTATCAAAGAAAAATATAAAATATAAGAGAAAAGAGAATTGTAGTAACTGCATGAACTGTAACCGGAGAAAATGAGGAGGTTTCTTCTCTTCTCATCCATAACTGAAACTTTCGAATATTAGAAACAAGATGGGGACAAAAAAATCTATGATCTTTCCTTATTTGTAACCAAATCATGGAAAGTAGCTTGTAAACAAAGTTCATAGAATATTTCAGACACCACCACTAACTTTGAATTGCTCAAGTTTTTGTACACAATGTTCATGAAATCAAACAGTTAGCAGTGAATAAAGAAAGAAGAATTATTCCTTCTTTTTTTTCTTCCTTTTCCTTTAGTATTATTTATGTATTGTACCAAAGATTGTGAATTAAAGAGTAGTTGAATGACATATAAAACTAGTTGTCAGTTGTAGTCTTGAAAATCATAAATAAATTTAAAAAAATATGGATTTTATATCAAAAAATCATAAATTCATCTTGTCAAATATGGATTTTATATCTTAATAACTTTTATGTATTTTGATAAACATAAAAGTTGAATATATATTATAAATATTAAGAAGACTTTTATACATGGTTAACTGACGCGAATACTGAACATTGCAAGGAGAAAAGGTGACAAACATGCTTGAAAAAATAGGAAGCCTTGTCCCACATGGGACATCACAACAACAAAATCCCTCATAGACATCAGTGGAACAACAATGGTTTTAAGTAAAAACCGATGTCTTTGAGTATTTTACACCGGTTTTTCCAAAAACCGGTGTCTATGAGCGCAGATTTTAGCTCATAGACATCGGTTTTTTAGGCGATGTCTTTGAGCGCCCTTTTTTCGTTAATAGACACAGATTTTAATAGCGGTTTTTAAAATCCGGTGTTAATGAACCAAAATAAAATATTTTAATTTTTCCACAAGCCAAAATTTGCAACACTGTGAAGTTCCCTCCAAACCTAAATCTATATCCCGCCCCTTCCTCCGCGCGACCATCTCTCTCGCGTAAACCTAAACCTAAAACCTCCGACCATCCGACCATCTCTCTCAGCCTAAACCTAAACCTCCGACCATCTCTCTCAACCTCATCTCCCTCTTCCCCCCTTCCTAGATCGGCACCCCTTCCTCTCCCGGTCAGGATCAAGACACGACGACCTTGCTTCTCCGTCCAACCACACCGCATCTCCTCCAACTCCTCCATTTGGTTGAGAAGAGGAGGCCTTCTTCGCATTCTAGTAGTTTTTGCTTCATCCATCTCCGGTCCAGCATTCACTGCCACTGCTCGAGTCCTTCTTCACATTCCGGTAATTTTTCCTTTATACATCGTTGCTACTGAATTTCTTCCTCATCTTCGACAGTTTCATCTTCTTGATCTCTTGTTTGCAAGTATTAATTGATTGATGCATGCGATGTGTTTGATGAATTTCCTCATACACTACCTTGAGTTGATTTTATCATTTTTGTTTGATAGATTGAGGAGTTGTTAGTTCCTGTTGCTAAGTTGGTTTTATGTAATCCTTGAACTATCAAGTTTCTTTTATGTCTATGCTAATTCTTTTCACTGATATGTCATGGTTTCTGGTTTAGAAATTTATTGGTATAATGATGAAGTAGTTGGTTTTTGGTTTATGAAATTTATTTGTATCCTTTTCTTGGTAAGCGTAGTTGGTTTCTTGGAGGACCCGCATAGTTAATTTATTTGTATAATGATGGATTAAGAATTTTGGCTCATTGTTGTAATTGTCTTGATATTTTTGATTGATTTTAGATTTATTAGTACAACAAAATGGACAAGGCATGGATGGCAAAGGATAGATTATCACATGAGTTTGAACTTGGACTAGAATCTTTCTTGCAATTTGCGCTGCAACATGCTACTAATCCTACTAGTATACCTTGTCCTTGTACGAAATGTGGCAATCTATGGAACAATAATATTAACAGCATAAGGGCACATGTGTACTGTAATGGTATAGACTTAACATACAAAAAGTGGATATGGCATGGGGAAGAATCTGTATTAGGAGATTTAAAGAAAGAGAATGATGCAGCTGGAGAAAGTGAAAACTATTTTGCTAATAAACCTATAGATATGGTACACGCTGCATATGAAAGTTCAGAGAATCCAGATCAATTTATAAAATTACTTGAGGATGCTGAGAAACCCCTGTATGTTGGGTGTACTAAATTTACAAAGTTATCTGCAATTGTGCAATTATATAACTTAATTGAAAGAGAAATACAGCTGGAGTGATAATAGTTTTACTGAACTATTTGTCTTGTTTGGAGAAATGCTTCCCGTTGACAATGAATTGCCTTTATCTTTATATGATGCAAAGAAAAGCTTATGTGCAATGGGGATGACTTATAAGAAAATACATGCTGGCCCTAATGATTGTGTCTTATACTGGAAGGAGTATGAGGATTTTACCGATTGTCCTACTTGTGGGTTATCAAGGTGGAAGTTGGCCAAGAATTCTAGGATAATTGAAGGAGTCCCTGCAAAAATTTTATGGTACTTTCCTCCTATTCCTAGATTTCAAAAATGTTTCGGAGCAAGGAAATATCTAAGGAGTTAATTTGGCATGCTAATAAAAGAGTATGTGATGCCTATATGTGACATCCAGCTGATGCACCTTGTTGGAGACTTGTGGATCATAATTGGCCAAATTTTTCTTCTGAGATAAGAAATCAAAGGTTGGCCATAGCAGCTGATGGGATTAATCCTCATAGTTTGATGAGTTCTACATATAGTTGTTGGCCAGTTATAATGATCACCTATAACCTTCCTCCATGGTTGTGTATGAAGAGAAAATATATGATGCTCACGTTGTTGATTTATGGTCCTAAACAGCCGGGAAATGGCATTGATGTGTACTTGGCGCCTTTGATTAACGATTTAAAAGAATTATGGGAAGTTGGTGTTGAAGCATATGATGCACACCGAGAAGAAAGATTCTTGCTTAGAGTTGTCCTATTGTGGACAATTAATGATTTTCCGGCATATGGAAACCTGGCAGGATGCACTGTAAAAGGATATCAAGCATGCCCTATCTGTGGTGAGAAAACTTGTGCAAAAAGGTTGAAGCATAGTAAAAAAATGTCATTTACAGGTCATAGACGGTTTCTTCGTAGAGATCATCCTTATCGAAGGCAGAAGAAGGCATTTGATGGGACACAAGACTTTACTATGGCCCCAAAACCACTAAGCGGTGATGAAGTTTTAAAAAAAGTAGAAGGAATTACATGCCGATGGGGAAAAATTAGAGCAAATCTTCAATCAAAGGAAAATGATGGTAAGTCCTGCTGGAAAAAGAAATCGATATTCTTTGAACTTAAGTATTGGAAAGATCTGCATGTTCGGCATGTTCTTGATGTGATGCACATAGAGAAAAACGTTTGCGAAAGTTTGATTGGTACATTACTTGATATGCCAGGAAAGACAAAAGATGGAATTGCAGCAAGAAACGACCTAGTGGATATGAAAATTAGGGGAGAATTAGCACCACAAAAAGGGGAGAAAAGGACATTTTTGCCCCCAGCATGTTATACATTAAGCAAGGATGAGAAAAGAAGACTTTGTAATTCATTGTTCAGAATTAAGGTTCCCACGGGTTACTCCTCCAACATCAAAAACCTTGTCTCAATGAAGGACCTAAAACTGGTTGGTCTTAAATCACATGACTGCCACACATTAATGCAACATTTGCTTCCAATTGCCATCCGTGGTGTTCTACCCAAGCATGTCAGAAATGCTATCACAAGGTTTTGTTTCTTATTCAATGTGTTATGTAACAAAGATAGATGCCTCAAAGTTGGATAATGTACAAATAGAAATTGTGACGACGTTGTGTCTATTTGAAAAGTATTTTCCACCTTCATTTTTTGATATAATGGTTCACTTAACAGTTCATCTCGTGCATGAAGTCAAGTTGTGTGGACCAGTTTGGTATAGATGGATGTTTCCATTTGAAAGATATATGAAAACATTGAAAGGTTATGTGCGGAATAGAAATCGACCAAAAGGATGCATGGCTGAATGTTATATTGCTGAAGAAACTGTAGAGTTTTGCTCAGAATTTCTATCTAATATGAACACGATAGGGATTCCATCAAAGGATCGTGAAACAATACTCACTAAGTCCTTGTCAGGTGCCAAGGTGTACTTCTGTTGTCATGATGAGTGGGAACAAGCACATCGTTATGTATTGGAAAATGAAGCTGAGGTTGATCCTTACATTGTGTAAGCCCTCTAGTTCGGTAATAATCTCCTGAAATTGTTTAAAAAAATATCTCATTAATCTCTTCAAAATTTTTTGATTAGGGAACATATGACACACTTGAAGCAAAAATTTCCTATTAAAGGTGCAAAGTGGTTACAAGATAAGCACCACAGAAGTTTTATTTCTTGGTTCCATGAACATATAAGTACCATAAATATTAGCATGTTTATTATTGAACACAAGAACTTTAAGAATTTTAATAATTAAACCCCCTTATGATGAATTGTAGGTACAAATACAACATCATCTTCCTCCAATCAATTATCAGAAAAAGTGAAGCTGTTGGCAAATGGACCTAGCAAGCAAGTGCTAAAATACTCTAGTTATATGATCGATGGGGTCACTTATTACACGAAAGAACGTGATAATGTTACAGTTGTTCAAAACTCGAGTGTAAGCTTGCTCGCACAAACAATGCAAGCTGCAAGTTCAAAGGATAAGAATCCAATTATAACAGACATGATGTATTATGGTGTGATACAAGAAATATGGGAGCTCAATTACCATGATTTTCGAGTTCCAATGTTTAAGTGTGATTGGGTAGAGAATAACACTAGTATTAGAGTAGATGATAATGGTTTCACCTTGGTAAATCTTAAGAGAATGGGATTCAAATCCGACCCATTTATCTTGGGCACTCAAGCGAAGCAAGTATTTTATGTAGAAGACCCTCAAGATCCCACATGGTCTATTGTACTTTCAACTACAAATAGAGAGTATTTTGAATACATCACTGATGATAAGTTGGGAGATCCTTCAATCCACTACCAATGCTTCACAAAAGGGATGCCATCAATGGATATTGATGAAACTGATGACAATGAACCATCCTGTATTCGTGGAGATTGTGATGGGATTTGGGTTGACAATGAGAATTTTTAGTTTGGTAACTTTATTTATGGTTTATATATGTGACTATTTACTTTATTTTGGTAACTTTGGTTCATTGTTTGGTAGTAGTTTTTTTTTAAATATACGAATGTTTACTTTGTTGTGATTTTGAATGATATGCTCTGCTCTATTTCAAATTCTCACTGTTATGATTAGGTTTTTGACACAATGAACACTAGAAAAAAGGCCCATTTAGCACGTGATGATGATAAGTATTCACACACAAATGCAAAAGACAAAGAACAAGATCAAAAAGAGGGTGCTGAGGATAGCTAGGACATAGGATCAGATGGGACGACCCAAACAACAAGATCAAAAAGAGGTCGTACACAAATGAATAAGCTTGTTGTTCAAAGGGTTCAGGGAGTCAAACAAAGTGTCAAATTTAATGAGTATGGACAGCCAGTTGGCCAAAAGGCTTCTGAATTGCAAAGTTTTATTGGTGTGCTTGCTCGGGAAAAAGTTAATATTAATTACCACTCTTGGAAGCAAGTGTCGAATGAAGTTAAGAACATGATATGGGAATCCATCAATGTAAGTAACATGATACTTTCTTATGTGATGCATTTTTTTCTTTTCTTTTATTTATATACTTAAGATATTTGTTTGTGTAGTTGACATACCAACTGGACCCAAAATGGAGGAATGGGTGTTTGATCTCTGCAAACACCAAGTGGCGTCAGTATAAAACTCACCTCACTAGGACATTCATCTAGCCAAATAGAAATAATCCAAAGCTTCTCAATAAGGTACCTCAAGGGCATTGCATTTCACGTGAAGATTGGAGTAGTTTTGTGATTAATCGGATGTCTGAAGACTTTATAGTAAGTTGTTTAAGGTGGTCTTTTTAAATTCTAGTTGATATATGTGGTTATAATTCATCTATCACTATGTAGAGGAAAAGTGAACTACAAAGTCAAAGAAGCAAGGCAAACTTATACCCTCATCGTCTTTCTCGAAAAGGATATGCGGGTTTGTCTGAAGAAATAGTAAGTATTTAGTTAACATTAAATTCCTACTTATGGTTGTCATAGTTGGTGTTGAGTACGTTGACTTCATGTGGTTTTTTACTTACAGTCCAGTGTTTTATGTGATGACGAAGAGATAAACAGAGCCATCCTCTGGAAGAAAGGGCGGCTCAACAAAGCTGGGGAATTTGTTGGCGATGAGTTGAAGCAAACAGTGAATAAGATTGTAAGCAAAAGTATACATAAATTGCTTATTTTGTACATATATGATATATGTATATATTTAAAGTTATTGTATTTGGATGCATGACAGGATGATTATATTGTCCAAAAGAAGGATGGTAAGATGCCCTTTACCAAACCATTTGAGGATATTCTCACGAAGGCCTTGAATTCTAACGAACATGGTGGACGTGTGAGAGGCATAGGAGAAAATGTTACTCCATCATCCTTCTTTAAGCTTGCTAGAGGGAAGGTGCAAATTGATAAGGCTGCCTATGAAAGGCAACAGAAAGAGTTTAAGGAGGCAAAAGCTATGCTTTCTGACCAAGGTGACAGAATAGAAAAATTGGAAGCAATGGTGTTGAAACTTTCTGGTCGAGAATTTGAGAGTGAGGAGAAGGGTAGCTGCTCAGTTAAACCATAATGCCTCCTCGATATAAAACCTGAAGTTGAACGTCATAGGCGCCTCTCAAATGAAGGCCTAGAAGAACATGATGATGATGATGTGAAAGTTATTGAGAAGGATTCGGCTTTACAGGTTAAATATATATTTCATGTTGATATTATTATCCCATCGTTAGTATCTAATGAATCTTGTAAAGCACTATATGTTGAAGATTCATGAATTGTTTGTCTTATAGGGAAAAGCAGTGATGTTGTTATTGCAGCCTAACGACAAGACTGTTGCATATGGGACAATTGTCTCTGTTAATGGACCTGGCAACTTTATTGATGATATTCCATTACCCGTGAATTGCATGAGGATTGCCATTGATAAAGCAATTGATTAATCAGCACCACTGCCTATTGCAATCCCGTCTGCATGTCAGAGTATTGGGGATGTTGTAGGTGGCCATGTGGCTTGGCCTGTGCACTTAATCAGCATGCGGGATGAGTTAAATGTGATAAAGTGTTGTCTAAATTTTGTGTACATTTAAAGTATGTCACATATCTAATATATATATGGTTGCATCTACATATGTAGAAGACCAGGAAGAAAAAAGTTGACAACAGACAAGAGAAGTCTAAGTTACAATAGTCCAATGTGCCAAGACCCTTACACATCATATATAGTTATTTTCAGCGTCTTGATGAAACAGAGAATGTGATTTTGGAATTAGTTCCTGATGAATTTGGCATGGAGCGCACAGTCCATGTTAATTGCGATGACATATTTCCCTTTTGTGAATTGAAGCCAATCACAGACTTGCATAGTTGTGTATATGTGGTAAGCTTTCAATTGAATTGGACTTTATTTATGTGTGTTAGGATCTTAGATGGCTAGAGGGGGGTGAATAGCCTCTTAAAAACTTAAACAAAGATTTCTACAGAGAAACTTGTTAGCACAGCGGAATTAGGAAACTAAAACAAAGGAAACAAGCACACTAACACATGGATTTATGAGGTTCGGGGATAACTTGCACCTACTCCTCGGCGTGTCCGTAAGGTGGACGACTCCTTGATCTACGGTAGATCGCACCCCGGATAAATTCCGGCTAAAGATCCTCCTTCTCGGTGGAGTAACCTCTCCACAAAGTCTCAAGAAATATATATGTTAAAGCACAAGACTTACAGAGCTCGGTGGCAAACAAGAATGAACTAATGCTTACAACCACGCGAGAATCAGTGGAAACAAGAACTCACAGATCGCAGTTTTTCACACGAGAGCTCAAGAACGATCAACAGAACTTTTTCACTTTCTTGCTTGCTTCTTGTTCTTTACTCTCGCTGTTTTCTGCTTCTTAAGCCCCTGTTCTCTGCTGTCACGGATCGTGGTAAATCTGCACAAAATCATCGCTGCAGCCAATCCCTTTTCCTCCTTACCTGGTCCTCTGAACTCACACCAATGAAATCACAGTCTTCACTGGTGTCTTCTGAGCTCGAACCAATCACCAGGAGTAAAGCGGATCGCAGCCAGATCTCACCAGTAGCCGTTGATGCTTCAAATGCACCATGCGCCGCGAATCACAGCAGAAAGTCCATTTGTCGTATTCCTCTTATGAACTTAATTTGAAATTATGCTTGGAATGGTGCCTGTAATCCTGCAAACTCAAAAGCTAACAGCACAGAGGTTTATATCACATGAATCAGACAAATCAGATGCAGTGGAGAAATCGTAGAACATCGAACAAATCAGATTAGGTGTGGATCGGTCACCAGACCGATCCATGGAGCGATCAGGACATATCCTGATCGGTCCACAGATTACCTGATCGGTCGTGGAGACCGATCAGGCCGCAGCTGGATCGGTCTCCATGACCGATCCTTCCCTCTTCTCTTCGCAATATCATCTTCTGATCGGTCTACAGACCGATCAGATTACACTCAGTGTGCTACTGAGTGTTTCCTGATCGATCCACAGACCGATCAGATTACACTCAGTGTGCTACTGAGTGTTTCCTGATCGATCCACAGACCGATCAGATTACACTCAGTGTGTTACTGAGTGTTTCCTGATCGGTCACCAGACCGATCCATGGAAACTCAGTTTTACAGCTTCACTGGATCGGTCTGCCGACCGATCCACTGTCTTATGTATCACTGGATCGGTCTGCCGACCGATCCAATGTACCATGGAATCATTTTGACCTAATTCGGTCCACAGAACGAGCTCCCGAGCCCTTTCTGACCTAGTCCAGAGAACGAGCTACCGTGCCCTCTCCGACTCCGTCAGGTCCAGAGAACGAGCTACCGAGCCCTCTCTGACCTAGTCCGGAGAACGAACTACCGAGCCCTCTCCGACTTCGTCAGGTCCAGAGAACGAGCTACCGAGCCCTCTCTGACCTAGTCCGGAGAACGAGCTACCGTGCCCTCTCCGACTTCGTCAGGTCCAGAGAACGAGCTACCGAGCCCTCTCTGACCTAGTCCGGAGAACGTGCTATCGAGCCCTCTCCGACTTCGTCAGGTCCAGAGAACGAGCTACCGAGCCCTCTCTGACCTAGTCCGGAGAACGAACTACCAAGCCCTCTCCGACTTCACGTGCCAAGTTTCCAACTTGGACTTTTCCCTTCCACTCGATCAACCTTGATCATTAATTAAAACAAGTTTAATTAACATCTGATACAAACTTAAATCCGTGTCAACATAAAAACAACAGTCAGGTCAGACTGTATCAACAATCTCCCCCTTTTTGTTGTTTGACAACACGATTTAAGTTTAGATCAGAAATGTTATTATTTTCATAATTTTAGGGGAATCAAGATCCTCCCCCTAAGATGAATATACCATGATGTAAGGAAGTCAATAACGAGAATCAAGATCCTCCCCGTTATCTTCTCCCCTAAAATCAAACCTTCATACATCTCTAAACTTAGATATCTCTCCCCCTTTGTCAAACACCGAAAAGGTGCGAATGGGGTGAGAAGACTCAAAAGACTCCCCCTTAACCCATACTGTCTTTTCTTAATGCACCTAGAGTTCCCTCGAAGTGTATTATATGACAGTAAGAGATAAAATACAATCAAGTCATGGCATAGAAACAGCATATGAATATGAACTGAAGCATAAGGAAAAGCAAGAAATAGACAAATGAATAGTAAAAATATACGAGTAGCATAAGTATCCAGGTCAGACAAAGATATCCAACAAGTAGCATCCAAAATACAGACAGGCATAGTGACACACAGAATGTATCAATCAATATCCTCAACATGAGGAAACTCATCATCATCCGCGGGAGGCTCGTAACCCTGAGGCGGCATGCTGGAGCTCGAAGGTGGATGGCCTGAGTAATGCTGTGGAGGTGGGTAGTTGGCCATCTAGCCCAGAAGCAGCTGCTGCATCACCAGCTGCTGACTGCGTAGATCATCGTAGCGCTGGTCGATCCGAACGCGCAGTCCATGGAGCTCAGCAGCCAGCAGCTCATCGTGTCGATCAAAGCGACTCTCCAGCTCGGCGATCTGCCAGCGCAGATCAGGATCGGCCTCTCCATCGTCAGCAGCAGGAGGAGCAGCAACAGGAGCAACCTGTCGTGGAGGTCCCCGTGGTAACTCACCTAGAGCTCTCCCATCCTTCCACCGAACATCCCCATTTTCCTATGATTCCAGACTTGGAAAATGCCCGCTTCCCAAGTCTGCAATCCTGTCTGACCATCTTCACTATCCTACCCTTAGACACATCTATCTGAAGGGTCTCGAGCCAATCGGTAATTATATGCCCATAAGGCATATAAACGGTGGAGCTGCTAGGCTGAGAATAGGAGATGATCGAAGAATAGATGCTGGACATAATGTCAAAGTCGAGACGCCGACGCAAACCATAAAGCATAAGACAATGATATGGTCGGATCTCAGATAATGGTTTAGATGTGAGGTAGAAGGCAGTTTGTGACTATCTTAAAAAGAATATAGTCAGGGGCAGATAGTCGTAGAGCGGCAAAGGTGGGAAAATCAACATCCAACTCATCCAGTCCACTTGGTCTAGGATGACCGAAGAAATACTCATAGATGGAATCAGGTGATACATCAAGTGGAGGAGGTAATGATTCTGGTAAATCAGGAAAAATGGGAAAAGGATTTCCTGAACAAACTCGGCAACCTAGATACCTAAAGAATTCTACTACAGAGAAATCAACAGTTTTCTTAGCGACTTTGGTTCTATAAGTACCATCGCTGCTTTGATGAAGATTGTTGTAGAATTCAGATACTAGGTCATGGTTGATGTCCCTCTCTAAGTAGACTAACGAGTCAAGATTGTAATATGCTAGTGTTTCGGATACAGAAGGACAAAACTCATCCATGTACTTTCGATCCACAGATCGACATGGAAGTAGCTTGAATGTCCTATTTTGAAATGCTTGTTCAAACTGGCGGTTCGGGAATCTTTAAGAAGAGGAAGGTTGAGGTTGGGAGGGTGCCTGGGACTTGGACTTCTCGGCAGAAGACTTAGAAGTACCCTCACCGGCAGATTTCTTCCTAAATAGGTCAAAGATAGGACACGGTTGAGGCAAATGGGAGACCACGGGAGCCACAAAGAAGAGAACCGAGACAACACACAGAGAAACACAGTGAAAAGAAACTAACATGTCAGAAATGAACAGATTTAGGAGAGAAAGGAAGTTACCTAGGCGCAATTTGAGGTTTTCGGAGAAGATGGAGAGAAGATTCGGGACTGAGGAGTGGTTCGGCTAGGGTTTTCGGCGTGAAATGAGAGGAAGAAAGATTGGGGGAAGTTAAAAACAAAAGGGGGTGATCGATCATAAGATCGGACGATTGTCCGATCAGGAGAAATCCTGACCGATCAGGGAACGTCCTGATCGGTCAGGGAGTGTTTAGAGCCTCCTGATCGGTCGTGGAGACCGATCAGAGGTGGATCAGCGTGCCAAGCCTCCTGATCGGTCGTGAAGACCGATCAGGGAAGCTCCTGATCGGTCCCCGGACCGATCAGAAGTCGACCAGTAACTGCTGATACGTGCCAGAACCACTGATCGGTCTGCAGACCGATCAGATATCGAAGAACTCTCCTGATCGGTCGTAGAGACTGATCAGATATCATCCTGATCGGTCCCTGGACCGATCAGTGTCTGATAATCAGTGACTTCAGTCTCTGAAATTTGTATCGACAGCTCTGAAACTTGATTCAACAACTTCCAAGTTCAGAACCTAGGATCTGAAGAGCCCACAGATTATATTCAGTTATACTAATGAATATTTCCTAATGATGAGCTCTAATGATTTGGAATTATCACGGGCTCGAAAGTTTCAGACACTTCATAACAAATGTGTTGAATCTTAAAGTTTCAAAACCAGAGAAGTTTGTTTTGTTTGTTTGCTGAAACTATGATTTATAGTGAACCAAGGTAATAAATCTGACTCAGGCTATCGGTTCAAAATATATCCTTGCTATGAGTAGTTACAAGTTGGTCAAAACATGTCAAAATTTCTTCACCAACTTGTCCTATTTTCAATCAAAATCAGGAAGGTACCAATCAAGGGTATCAATCAACACATCAACCAGGTTAGAGGATTTCTAGACACAGGTCCAACCAAGATTCCTTGGTTGGAATATATGAGTAAGATCTAGGAGCCAAATACATATGAATTATGTAATGACCTTCCCCATACTCAGTTTATGTCTCTTCAACCTAATTATTCAAGGGATGCATGATACATTTTGAATAATTTGGTTGATCCTAGCATCTCACCCCCTTTCTAGCAAACAAAAATATTTTGTTAAACCTTATAGTTTGTGTGAGATGTCCCCAAGTTGCCCAAATTAATTTTCCAATTTCTCTCGTCATTTTAATGGTCCTTATTGATCATGATGTGGTCAAAATGACTTATTAAGCCAAACACATTCCCAATTCCCTCCTTAAATGACTAAATTCATTTTCCGGAAGGGGTTTGGTGAAAATATCGGCTAAGTTTGACTTTGACTCAACATATGTGAGTGCAATGTTTCCCCTAGCTACGTGATCTCTAATGAAGTGATGACGCACTTCAATGTGTTTGGTCCTAGAATGATAGACTGGATTTTTCGTTAGGTTTATTGTGCTAATGTTGTCACACAACACTTGCACTCCTTTATACGAAAGTCTATAATCTTCTAGAGTGTGAATCATCCACAACAATTGTGATACACTCTCTCCCATGGCAATGTATTCAGCCTCGGTCGTGGAGAGAGCAACACAATGTTGCTTCCGACTTGACCAACTAATCAACGATGAACCTAAAAATTGGCAACCCCCACTATTGCTTTTCCGATCCAATTTGCATCCAGCATAATCGGAATCGGTATAGCCTATCAAATCAAAAGACTCCGTACGAGGGTACCACAGTCCTACTCTAATTGTGCCCTTGAGATATCTTAGAATTCTCTTAACTGCAGTTAAATGAGATTCCTTGGCACAAACTTGATATCTAGCACACATGCCCACAGCAAAGAGTATGTCCGGTCGACTAGCTGTGAGATATAGAAGACTACCGATCATGCTTCTATATTGCGTTAGATCAACTGGTTTCCCACTCTCATCATTGTCAAGACGAGTGTTTGTCGCCATTGGAGTGGACACTTCCTTAGAGTCACTCATGTTGAATTTTTTGAGCATCTCTTGAGTGTATTTCGTTTGATGGACATAAATTCCATCTCGAGTTTGTTTGATTTCAAGTCCAAGGAAGAAAGTCAATTCTCCTACTAGACTCATCTCAAACTCACTTTCCATGTGAGAAATAAATTCATTCAAATAGCCCTTGTTATTTGAGCCACAAATTATGTCATCGACATACACTTGGGCTACAAAAATGTTTTCACCATCTCTACGCAGAAATAGTGTTGGGTCTATTTGGCCTCTTACAAAACCCTTTTCTAGCAAATATGTTGACAACCTTTCGTACCAAGCTCGTGGTGCTTGTTTAAGCCCATAAAGTGCTTTCTTGAGTTTGTACACGTGGTTTGGAGCTTCGGTATTCACAAACCCCGGTGGTTGTTCAACATAGACTTCTTCTTTAATAAAGCCATTTAAGAAGGCAGATTTAACATCCATTTGATAGAGCTTGAAACCTCTATGTGCAGCAAAAGCTAGCATCAAACGAATGGACTCTAATCGGGCCACGGGAGCATAAGTCTCATCATAATCGAGACCTTCGACTTGACTATAGCCCTTGGCTACAAGTCTTGCCTTGTTTCTTACAACTTCTCCCTTTTGATTTAACTTATTTTTGAAGACCCATTTAGTTCCAATAATGGTGGTCTTCTTAGGTCTAGGAACTAAGTCCCACACTTGGCTCCTTTCAAATTGACCTAACTCATCTTGCATAGCTATGATCCAATCAGGATCGCGCAATGCCTCATCAACTAATTTTGGTTCAATCTCTGAAATCAATGCGACTTCATTAGACTCATTTCTAAAGTATTACCTAGTCCTAACCCCTTGTTGGATGTCTCCCACAATTTGGTCTTGGGGATGACTAGTGGCTATCCTAGATTGTCTTGGTGTTGGTGGTGCCTCATGAATGGTCTCACTAGGCACAGGCAAGGACTCAATGTCAGGCAAAGGATCAGATTGAGTTCTTTGTTGCCTTCGTTTATCATCATCAGAGTCAACTTCGACTCTTTCTATATTTCGATCATTCAAACTTAGCCTTCTAAGTTCAAGTTGAATTTCTCCTACATCCCTTGATTGATCATTTAAGTTAGGGATTTCTTCAAAAGCTACATCCGAGGACTCTTCAATCAATTTAGTCCTATTGTTGTAGACTCGATAGGCTTTACTGGTGAGCGAGTACCCGACCAGTATCCCTTCATCAGCCTTGGCCGAAAATTTTTCAAGATGGTCCTTGGTGTTCAAAATAAACACCTTACAACCAAACACCCTAAGATGTTTAATTGTAGGGGGTTTTCCAAACCAAAGTTCATGGCGAGTCTTCCCTAAAAACCTATGTATCAGGATTCGGTTTTGCACATAGCAAGCTGTATTTACAGCTTCAGCCCATAAGTAACTTGGTAGTGAGTACTCATTGAGCATACTTCGTGTAGCCTCTTGTAAGACTCGGTTCTTTCTCTCCATAACCCCATTTTGTTGTGGGGTCCTTGGAGTAGAGAACTCATGCCTATATCCCTTTTCTTGACAGAGTTCTAAAAACCTATGATTTTGAAATTCCCCACCATGATCACTTCTAATGGTTTTAATTGTTGTTGATTTTTCATTTTCAGTTCTTCTACAAAAGGAAATAAAAATATCTATGGTTTGATCCTTAGTTTTCAAAAAGAAGGCCCATGTATACCTAGTAAAGTCATCAATAATCACTAAACAGTATCTACTTCCATTTAATGAAATAACACTACTGCAATCAAACAAATCCATATGTAATAAGTCTAAGGCAGTAGTTGTACTTACAACGCTTTTACCTTTATGAGGCGCTTTAGTTTGCTTACCCTTCTGACATGCATCACACAATTTGGTCTTTTGGTACTTGATGCTTGGTAAGCCTCGCACTAACCCTTTGTTGACCAGCTTCCGGATATTTTTCATGTTCACATGAGCCAACCTCCTATGCCAAAGCCACGATTCTTCTTCTTTTGACATGAAACACTTATCAAGAGCATTAGTAGCACTTTTAAAAGAAACTTGATAAATGTTATCTACCCTTGTGCCTACTAGTACCGTGTCAAGTGTGTCAATGTTTTTGACTAGACATTGACTCGAATGAAACTCAATTGTGTAACCCGTATCACACAATTGACTGACACTTAGGAGATTAAAAGTCATCCCCTTGACTAGAAGGACATTCTTGATTTGGAGATATTCGGATATATGAATGTCTCCAACCCCTATAACCTTAAGACTACCATTATTACCAAAAGACACATTACCTCTATTTTTGTTTTGAATGGTAGAAAATAGTGACTTGTCCCCGGTCATGTGCTTGGAGCATCCACTATCAACAAACCAAGTTGATAGACGCTCCCCCTTTACCAATGCCTACAAGACACGAAAGATAGATGTTTTAGGTACCCAAATCTTGGGACCTAATGCATCTACAATGAAGGACTTAGGCACCCATGCCTTTGTTACCTTCTTCCTAGTCTCATGAACCCTAGAAACATGCGATCTATGAAATTGAGTTCTTGATACTAAAGAAATAAAGCTAGACTCCTTAGGTTGGTATCCTAATCCAGCCTTGTTGTAGACCGCCCTTTGGGCATTTAGAATCATGTCTAGGGTCTTAGAGCTAGTTGAGAATTTCTCAAGCATTTTCTTGAGTTTCTCAACCTCACCCTTTAAGGCCTTGTTCTCATCTTCAAGAAGCTCTAGATGTAGGTCATCAACCTCATCTTCCCTAAGAGCTCTCAAGTTCTCTACTTCTTCTTTTAATGATTTATTTTCTGTTTTTGATTTTTTAAGCAAGGTAACCAAATGTGTAATAGTCTTATAACATTTTTCTAAGTGAGAAGAGGTTACCTCTTCATCATCCGAAGATGATGAAGCCGCGGCTGAAGTGCTTGAGTCATCACTCTCGGACTCGGACTCCTCCCTTGCCATAAGTGCCAATTGCCGAGTACTCTTCTCCTTCTTCTCTTCCTCCTCCGATGAGCTTGAGGAAGATTCATCCCAAGTGGCCTTGAGAGCTTTCTTCTTCTTGGCTCTTTCCTCCTTCTTTTTGGCCCGTTCCTCCTTCTTGAGTTTTGGACACTCACTCCGGTAGTGGTCTTTCTTGCTACACTCATAGCAAGTAACGTTAGACTTATCAATATTTTGATCTACAGTCTTACCTTTGTATCTCCTGTTTCTTCTCATGATCCTCCTCACAAAATTTGCCATCTCGCTTGATGATGATCCACCTTCATCATCGGACTCGGAGGAGGATGAAGATGAAAGAATCTCTTTCTCCTTCTTCTTTCCTTTCTTTCTTCTCCCATCCTTGCTCTTTTCTCCTGCAACCAAAGCTATACCTTTCTCCTTTTGACCTTTGTTAGCAAGTTCATGAAGTTCCATTTCACAAAAGAATTCATCTAGCTTTACAATGGAAAGATCCTTGGAAACCTTGTAGGCATCTACCATAGATGACCACAAGGCATTCCTTGGAAATGATTTAAGAGCGTACCTTACTAGATCGCGATTCTCCACGCGTTCATCCACGGAATGTAGACCATTGATGATTTCCTTGAACCTCCCATGTAGTTCACTTACCGTTTCATTTTCCTTCATGGTGAGATTTTGTAGTTGATTCAAGAATAGGTCCCTCTTGGCTATCCGAGAATCACGAGTTCCTTCTTGGAGCTCGATAAGCTTGTTCCATAAATCTTTTGCACTCGAGAATGGACCTACCTTGACGAGTTGGTCCTTGGCAATCTCACATTGTAAGGTGACTACTGCCTTGGCATCGGCTTGCCCTTTACGAGTTTGTTCAGTAGACCACCTTGATGAATCGAGTTCCTTACCTTCTTCATCCTTCGGTGGTGTGAATCCTTCCTTGACCGAGAACCACATGGAGATATCAGTCTTGAGGTAATACTCCATGCGGCTCTTCCAGTACTGGAAATCTGCTCCATCGAAGAAGGGTGGTCTGTTGGTGCTGAATCCTTCCTTCATGGCCATCTTCTTGCTCCTTAGGATGTTAGTCCAGTTGAAAGAGCATCAGGCTCTGATACCACTTGTTAGGATCTTAGATGGCTAGAGCGGGGTGAATAGCTTCTTAAAAACTTAAACAAAGATTTCTACAGAGAAACTTGTTAGCACAGCGGAATTAGGAAACTAAAACAAAGGAAACAAGCACACTAACACACGTATTTACGAGGTTCGGGGATAACTTGCCCCTACTCCTCGGCGTGTCCGTAAGGTGGACGACTCCATGATCTTCGGTAGATCGCACCCCGGATAAATGCCGGCTAAAGATCCTCCTTCTCGGTAGAGTAACCTCTCCACAAAGTCTCAAGAAATATATATGTTAAAGCACAAGACTTACAGAGCTCAGTGGCAAACAAGAATGAACTAATGCTTACAACCACGCGAGGATCAGTGGAAACAAGAACTCACAGATCGCAGTTTTTCACACGAGAGCTCAAGAACGATCAACAGAACTTTTTCACTTTCTTGCTTGCTTCTTGTTCTTTACTCTCGCTGTTTTCTGCTTCTTAATCCCCTGTTCTCTGCTGTCACGGATCGTGGTAAATCTGCACAAAATCATCGCTGCAGCCAATCCCTTTTCCTCCTTACCTGGTCCTCTGAACTCACACCAATGAAATCACAGTCTTCACTGGTGTCTTCTGAGCTCGAACCAATCAACAGGAGTAAAGCGGATCGCAGCCAGATCTCACCAGTAGCCGTTGATGCTTCAAATGCACCATGCGCCGCGAATCATAGCAGAAAGTCCATTTGTCGTATTCCTCTTATGAACTTAATTTGAAATTATGCTTGGAATGGTGCCTGTAATCCTACAAACTCAAAAGCTAACAGCACAGAGGTTTATATCACATGAATAAGACAAATCAGATGCAGTGGAGAAATCGTAGATCATCGAACAAATCAGATTAGGTGTGGATCGGTCACCAGACCGATCCATGGACCGATCAGGACATATCCTGATCGGTCCACAGATTACCTGATCGGTCGTGGAGACCGATCAGGCCGCAGCTGGATCGGTCTCCATGACCGATCCTTCCCTCTTCTCTTCGTAATAGCATCTTCTGATCGGTCTACAGACCGATCAGATTACACTCAGTGTGCTACTGAGTGTTTCCTGATCGATCCACAGACCGATCAGATTACACTTAGTGTGCTACTGAGTGTTTCCTGATCGATCCACAGACCGATCAGATTACACTCAGTGTGCTACTGAGTGTTTCCTGATCGGTCACCAGACCGATCAGGAAACTTAGTTTCACTGGATCGGTCTGCCGACCGATCCACTGTCTCATGTACCACTGGATCGGTCTGCCGACCGATCCAATGCACCATGGAATATCCACTTAGGTCCCTTTCGATCAGTCATCCAGTATCCCTGGATCGGCCTAGTGACCGATCCAACGCCTCTGTGCTACTCCGATCGGTCCGAGAACGAGCTACCGAGCCCTCTCTGACCTAGTCCGGAGAACGAGCTATCGAGCCCTCTCCGACTTCGTCAGGTCCAGAGAACGAGCTACCGAGCCCTCTCTGACCTAGTCCTGAGAACGAGCTACCGTGCCCTCTCCAACTTCGTCAGGTCCAGAGAACGAGCTACCGAGCCCTCTCTGACCTAGTCCGGAGAACGAGCTACCGAGCCCTCTCCGACTTCGTCAGGTCCAGAGAACGAGCTACCGAGCCTTCTCTGACCTAGTCCGGAAAACGAGCTACCAAGCCCTCTCCGACTTCGCGTGCCAAGTTTCCAACTTGGACTTTTCCCTTCCACTCGATCAACCTTGATCATTAATTAAAACGAGTTTAATTAACATCTGATACAAACTTAAATCCGTGTCAACATCAAAATAACAGTCAGGTCAGACTGTATCAACAATGTGTTTCATTAATTTAGATTTCATCATTTTTTTGGGATATTTTCCAATTGTAGGCATCTATATAGAAAGATGCAGGAAAAGATGTTGCTGCAGGATTTCAGATTGGTGGATCCAGTGCCTGTGGAATATGTACCATCAAAAAATCAGAATAGAGATTTCATTCAAGAACAGTTGAATAAAATGACTTGTTACTTAAGCAGTAGGCTAATTGGTACCTCATATGGTCAATTGGTTGTTGTGCCATGCAACGTTGGGTGAGTAAGAATAACATTATATATCACTATCACTTGCATATTTTGAGAACTTGCAAGATACATATATACACTAATTAAATTTCTTTGTGTAGTTTTCATTGGATTTTGACTATCATCAATGTTGAGAAGGAGATTATTTTTTTGTTGGATCCTCTTAGTCACCGCATTCGTTATCAAGATTGGAAATATGTTGTCAACATGTAAGTTTTTTGGCTTCTTTTCTTACCTTTGTTGAAACATGTATGTATTTTGATGTGGCAATACAATTCCCACGGGTTATATGCATGAAGGGCCTTGAAAATGTATAATGCGGAGGCTGGAAGGAAAGGGAAAAAACAACCAACATAGGTAGTTGTCAAGGTATGTCCTTTTGATTAGCAACTGTTTCACTATCCTTGAAGGAGTTATTCCAATATTTCTTTTCTAACATAGGCTCCTCAACAACCGGATGCGAAGCAATGTGGTTTTTATATCATGCGATATATGAAAGATATAATTGAAAATTTTGGAGTTGACCACAAGGATTCACTTCCAGCAATGGTAATAATATAATATATTCCATTTTGCATATAAGGCCTAAAGATAATTTGTTGCATTTTCCAAATCTGTTTCAGTATCATAATTGATACAAACTCATTGATTTTGATTGATTATGAACGTCTCTTAGCTTTTGAGATCTTGCTGCTGCTATGCTTTTCCCCTGGTGCTTGATGTGTTTCTATGTTACAATGATTTTTTTATGAACAACCGGATGCTTTTCCACTGGTGATTTTGATCATTTCTATGCTTTTCCCTTGGTGCTTGCTATGATTTTTTTGATACAAACCGGATGCTATGCTTTTGTTACAATGATTTTTATAGCTTTTGCTCCTTATTGTATTATGTCTATTAGCCATGTGTATACAAAGGGCACAGCTACATTTTTGCTTATGAGATTTGGAAGATGGCATCAGAGGTAGTACAATAAATAGTATATCTCTTCATCAGAGGTAGCTTTGTTCTTCTATGCTTCCTTCACTGGATTTGTTGTGTAGTCATATTTCTTTGTTCAACCATTATCATGCCTAGTAATTTGTTGTATGATGTTGTCGGTTCTTATCAATCTGTACACTTGAATTAGAAGGAGCAAATTATCTATGTTATATTCTAAGCAGCATATACTAAGTGTCATATATGAAAGTTTTAGATTCTATGTTATATTCATTATCTTCCACAGCAGCCTTTAAAAACTCAGTATTCTATTTTATTTGATACATGTACACATTTGTTTTAGTTATTTGACATATGGTGGATTATTGGGTCCTGATCATGAATTAACTTTGTATAAAGTATTGTAGATTATCTTTGTTGCAAGTATCAATTAGAAAGGGACTTTCTTTGGTTTAGATATTTTGCATTCCAAATTTAGTTTATTGGTAGTTCTCAACCCAAAATCAGATCACTAAAAAGCTTTCAAAATTCTTGGTTTCTAGCTTTCAAAATTGCATCTTTAGACTGGCCTCGTTAGAGCTAGAGCAGATATTTGGAAAAAAATAAATAAATCAAAATTGCATCTTTACCATTTCCAGCTTTCAAAATTACATCTTTACTAATATATTATTTATGTGTTTTTACAGTTTACAAATCTCAAGTACTCCAGAGTTGAAATTGATGAAGTGCGGTTTGAGTGGGCTGAATGCATGCTAGATTACATTTGAAGTACGGTTCTACCTTGATGTGTTGTTAAAATAATGTTCTACCTTGATTTTGATATCTATTAGCTAGCTTTTGATGTAAAAAGAATGTTTGGGTATTTTATGGATACTGTTGTAAGAAGATTATTTATATAATTTGTGAATATTTGTGTATTTTATGGATATTGTTGAATGAAGAATATTTGTGTAATTTGTGAATATTTGTGTATTTTTTTTATTACTGTCAATTTTTCATTGTTTCGGAAATCAAATTTATGCTGTTAAAAAATATCCATATTACATCGGTTTTCCACCGCTGCAAAACCGGTGTTATTAACTAATATTACATCGTTCATTTACTGTTGCCAAAACTGGTGTTATTAACATACAATATTACATCGGTTTTACACCGTTGATGAAACGGTGTCGTTAAGTGATACTACACCGGTTAATAACCGATTCGAAGACCGGTGTCGTTAAGTGATACTACACCGATTTTAACCCGATGTTTAAAATGGCAGACCTTTTACATCGGCTTCATAGACATCGGTCGAAAATGAAATAGACACCGGTGGAAAACCGATGTCTATGAGGGTTTTTGTTGTAGTGCATGTAAATATGACACAGGAGTAGCTTAACTATGCACTTATAAGAAACAACCATCCACCTACCAGTGCAAAATTAATAGGATTGGATTCAACCTAAAGCAACAAAAATATAGATATATAAATTAAAGGAGATGCAACTCTATCAGCTTTGTGATGCATGCAGGAAAATGTTACTTTGACTTGCATTGAGTATTGCTATTATATAATGAATGTGTTTTTTTTGTCACTGTTGTCCTCTATGAATTGCCCCTGTGTAACTGCATGATCTTTCCTTATCTGTAACCAAATCTCATCTAAATCTTAAAACAAACTCACCCAAAAAATACCGTAAAAATAAGATGATAAATACAAAAAAAAATTAGACTAGATATACAAAATAAAAAATCTCACCATTTCCTACCTTCTGAACAAAACCTACTTAAAGTCAGTCTCTCCGTAGCACTCAGAAATCATAGAACCTGCAAAATAAAATGACACAAAATATATGAACACATGATAAACAGTACACGAGGCTTAAAATAAATAAACAAACAAACAAAAACTCCTTAGTTGGTGCTGCCTACCTGCTATCATTTTTTGGAGAAATATATGTTTGTTTATCCACAAAATTAGAAAAGTTTCTAAGGACCTAATTTAGGCTTCTAGATTTATTTAACAATCAGTATGCATAGAAGTAACAACATTATCCAGCCTGCTTGAGTTTTTCCCTACCATTATCGATACACCAGTGTGGTACAACAACAATTAATACAACAGAGGTGAGCTTATAATTTGAGCATGAACTTCAGTCTTAATCAAGATTAACCAACAAGTCTTGACTATTTCAAATTCAAGACTTGAATGGTTCCCATGTTTGTCGTATCAAAGCTGACAATTCGGTGAATGAAAAAAAATCAATTATAAAGTCTAGTAATTTATACCTAGTAATGAATATAGTCTGGTATGCATTCCGCCCATTCAGATCATGATGTTTCAAACCCTGCGCACCCTTGTTCACTTAAGTTAGGAAATGATAGAATTTTCCTTATGATAATTTCCTATCCAAACATTACGAGAATTAATGTCACGCCCCGAGAGTAAGGTTGCTCGACGAAAATCGGACAGCACCTCCTCTGTAGCTGTGACAAATGAAACTAGTATACATTGCCCAAGGCTACTCACAAGCCAACAACATCCCACATGGTTGGATATAAAACACAACCACGCAGTTATATACACAACCCACACAGATGGAACAAAAAGAACATAACCATGCAGTTGTATAGTAAGCAACCCACACAGCTATACTAAATACACAGCGAAAGACATAAGCAAAACATAAAAAAAATATAAAACTAACTGTGAGTCGACCCGACTTGACACAACAAGTTCATAACCGAAATAAAGGACTCCACAAGTCCAGAAAGGCATACAGAAGGTACATAATACAAATACAAGTACAAAACCAATAATGTGAGTGGAAGCAATAACGATAGAAGTCGCTCGATGTGACATGGGGCTGGCGGACAGGATCTCCAGGCGACTCCAAAAAATTCCTTAACTTGCTATCTGGCAAAATAAGCTAGTTTACGTGGTGGTGTGTACTAAGACTTAGCAGGTAATAGGCAGATAGTGCATGAACATAATAAAGAACTAGAGATACAAAGGTATACAGTCTCGTAGGAAAAAATAGCAGATATTATAGTGATATCATTGTTGGGATGTATACTATAAGCCTAGCTTTTGTATGAACATCTGTTTTGAAATATTTTGAAATGAGAACCACTTTGGTCAAATGTCTGCATTTTATATTTATATATATGTCGATGCAATTATCTATTTAATTTATATTGTAGACAACATGATGTGTGGTGCCACACAGAAGATCATGTTATTAGTTCCTTATAAATTATAAATAGTAGCTCACAACCAAGATGGATTGGGACAAATCATTGGAACGGTTGTAGTGTAATTTGGTATTAGTCTGTCTTGACTATAAAATTACACTAGTACACTATGTGTGTATTGAGCAGGACCATTTGAAGTTGTTCGATTTGTACTGACTATATAAAAGAACAGAACCTCTGTTATTATGGATGTGCGCCCTCTTAATCTCTATATAATAATAAGCACATATACTTAGTATTTATTTCTTTAATTTATCAATGGGTGAGATTTATTCGTTAAATCAAGAAGCCCGATGAGTTGGAAAATAGTACTATTTATATGGTGTGTTGTTGATTATAGAAGGCATCTGTGTCCTAATTATTTAGGTTGATGATGTCCCCTTAAGGAGCTCATAATGACTTAACTTGGGTTGGTTTAACTTGGCTTGGCTTAACTTGGTTTGTTTTAACTTGGTTATAGAAAAGGGGATTTTTTCTAAACAGAATTCTGTAATTTTTCTTTCTTTGTAACAAATGGTAAAGGTTGTAAAAGGAGTAGGTTGTGCCCCCTAAAACCTAATTTTCCACAATTCCCTTCTCCCTTGCTTTTGGTCAGCGCCACCTCCTCTTCACCTAGGGCCGACACCACCTCCACCAAGGGTCGGCACCCCTTCCTCCTTACCTAGGGCCGGTGGTCTCCTCCACCTTGCTAAGGGTCGGTGCCCCCTCTACTCCTTGGTGGGTGGTGGCTTGAAGAAGGGGAAGAAGAGGAAGAAGAAGAGAAGGAAGAAGATTAGAAGGTGGCCCATCCTAGAGCCTCCTTTTGTAGCCGACAGTTTGGAAACCGAGAAGAGAAGGAGGGTGATGTTGTCTTGGTAGATCGTCGCCCACATGACATCCAAGAAGAGGAGAGAAAGACGGCAGAAGATCAAGAGGTCTTTAGCTACAAAGAAAAGGTACAACTAGTTCTTTAATTCCACTGCGTAATTAGTTTGTTTTTCTTTGTATCAATTTTGAATACCAACACAAGAGACCAGTGATCTTGTACTTCGATTAAGGTGTGCTTTGATCCATCAAAAACTTGCTTGATTGATCAAACACATGTCTGATTGAACATGCGAATTGCTAGGAAAAGTTCTGTACTTGTACAATTTTTGTACATGGAAATTTAAACAGAACATAATTCCAGCACCTTCGATCATAATAAATGTCCATACTTGAAACCATATCCTAGGCTAGTAAGGTTAGGAATAGAACAAACCTGCTACAGTACTGTTCATAACTACAAGGGTAACATGTGACGTATATATATACATTACCAATAAATAAGCCAGTGTCTAAACACAAACAATAGGTATATAACTCAACATATATAAGCATTTCACATGGATATAACAAGAGAACTGCATAAGTAAACAAACAGTAGCATAAGTAATAATAGAGTATGCACGGATGGTCACTCCTGCCTACCCCTCTGCATCATGACCCATGTATGGTTGAGAGGTCGGGTCAGTGACAGACTGTACACCACTCCATCTACCACTACTCTTGAGTGGTCGAGGGGATAGTTGCATAGTAGCTAACTAGCTACGTCTGCGATGGGGGGTCCTTGCTGCCCACAACTCCAGCTATCACTACCCCTGAATGAGCGAGTGGGGGTACGACAGGACAAGCGACATCTGCTCCAGCTACTACTACCCATGAGTGGTCGAGCGTGTGGCCCTAGCCAACGACCCTCTCAACTATAAGGGAGACATGGTCGTCGGCATACATGCAATGACATGATGCGTAAAATGCAACAGTCATCATATATATATAAACAAAATCAGGTATGCTACATGAAGCCCGCATGCTCATAAGATACATGAATAAATAGTAGTTAAAGCAAGTAATCATGGTATCTAGTATCTTCTAAATATCATAGATAACAACGTGAGACTATATAGATATAGAAATGAGTAGCTCAAAGATTGATTGGACAGGCATCAAGCACAAGAAAAATATGAGTAGAGTAAAGGTAAATGCAGTAACTATCTGAATATAAAGCTCATACACTAGGGTCAAAGTACTAGAGAGATAAAGCAGGAAGTACCCGCCTTTAATATGTAGCTCATGTTTGAATAACTCTCAGATCAACATGCCCTTTTCCAATCAAAACCTTGTAACACAATACATATTAGAAATCCTATCACGCACCCAAAGAGCTAAGCTAAATCCAAATCCAATTAGAAACCCTAATTAGATCATCTGAATCCTTAATCAACTGAACCATAAACCATCACCTAAACTTACCCAAATCTAGAGACTTCAATGTTGACTTAGACGGGATTCATGGTTGAAGCTAATGCGAAGCTGCTGCTAGAAAAAGGCCAGAGCTATAATGGCTGATTCAGCAACTACAAACTGTCCAAACCAATTCACAAACCTCAATCTACATTAATCCCAATCGAAACAGTACCCATAAATTCCAAATTCATCAATTCGTTACCTTACAGTTGGTTTTTGCCGAAGCCTCACTGCTTCTTTCCCATCTCTGCCGGAGGAGAAACCAATTACTTGCTGGGAGGTAGAGAAACAACAGTGGCAACGAGGTGGAGAAGAGGTACCAACTGCAGCCACCTCTTTAGCCGCAATGATTGCTGCTCTGCTTGAATCCATCAGTGAGAGGGAGAGAGAGTGATGGCGTCTCCCACAATAGCCGGTGCCAGCACCCCTCACAACGAGCAACAATGGATCGAAGATGGTAAAGGGGCAACGACCGACGATGGTGATACGGTGGCGGTAACGATCTAGGGCACGATATATAGGTGGGATCGGGAGAGGGCTCGGGTTCCCCTCTTGGCCGAAGACCAACTTACACAGAGGCAGTGACTCAGAGAAGAAGCGGTTGTGCCAGATAATCTGACGCTCCATGATGGCACTGTGCTCAGTGATCGGGGTGGCAATCGACGAGGCTGACGATGTCCAACAGTCGGTTGGCGCCGTGAGATCCAGAGGAAGAGGGAGATGAGATTGATGGCATCGTCTCGGGTAGTGGTGATCTCTCTCCCAGTAGATGACTGGATCAAGCCAAGGGTACTGACAAGATGTCCCTCGGGTGGCGCTCGGGTGGTGGTTCTCGACATCAACGACGGTGGATCTAGTGGAGATTGCTTGCGGAGGAGATGAGGAGAGGAGGTGTCGGCGAGATTGGGGGAAGAAGAAAGAATCGGGAGAAAATAAGGAAATAAAACCTTGGTTTTTTAATTAAACCTTATGCTAATGGAATTAATCAACTCCCACTTAAAGAATATTTCAAATAGACTTTCTCTTAGTCTCATCAATTCATCCCCTTTAAATGAATCATACAGACTCTATTTAAATCCTGAAAAATTTCTAAAAATTTCTAAAAAATTCAATAAGGTTATTTCTCCCATAATACTTATTATTTAATTATTATTTGAGTGTTGTATTTTACATTCTTCTCCAATAATAAAAATTTGGTTTCCAAATTTACTATTAAACTCACGGTTCCTCATGCAAGGTTAACAACTAAGTAGCACACTCATATAATAATCTTCGACCGCAAGGGATGACTTTGTGGGTTATGAGTTCACCCTGCTTCCGCTACTCCCATACTTTTATCTAGCCAACTGTGGGTAAATCAACTGCCTCCAAAATCCATAACACACACTATCAGCAAACCTCTAACATCCATATAATGTGCTCCGACTGTCCATCTGTATGAGGGTGAAAACTGTTGGGTTTTTCGGGCCGTGAAAACCGCTTTTTCGCGTCGCGTAAACCCCGAAACCCCCGGCCACCGGATCCGTGCGAAGAAAAATAAAACAAAATATGAGTACGAGTTTCTAAAGTCTAGATCTACACTAGATAAGAGCGTTACCCTCGATGCGATGCCCTTCGCTATCCCACTAGTCCAACGGTTTGCCGGATCTCAAGATTGTCAAAGTAGACAACCCTCTAGAAGTATCCACACGAACAAAATTAGGTGGAGGGGACCAAACAAAGGTGTGCTAGCACCTATGGTGTTCGGCCAAGAAAGAAGAGGGAGAGAAGAATTGGAGCAAGGAAGAAGATGAGAGTTACACTTGCAAAAATGAAACTCATACAATCCCATAAAGTGGTCGGCCACACTTTTGTGGTTTGTAACCTCCATAGGATACCAAGAGTCACAACTCTTGGTAACTCCCATGAGGTGGCACTTCACTTAAGTAACCATGATGATGTGGAGCATCATCATTGGTCCACTTAATGCCAACTCACCAATGAGGTGGCATAAAGTCAAGTCAAACTTGACTCTTCATTTTCCTCTCAAGTCAAGTCAAACTTGACTTAATCTCTCTTATGGTTGATCTAATCCAACCATTTAATTTAAGCCAATTTAATATAATGAATCTAATTCATTTAATTAAATTGATTCAATGAGTCATAATCTAAATTAGACTCATTGAACACATGCATCAACTTGAGTCCAACTCAATTAGCCCAATTAGGATTACTCTTAATCCAATTTGATTCATCAAATGAATCTAATCCTCTTGGTTCATCATATGAACCTAATCTCCATCTAATTGTCCTTAGTGTGTGACCCTATAGGTTCTTGTAACGTTGGCAATGCCCATAAACTTATTTAGGAGCATAAGTAATGAGCGGTATCTAGCAACACATCATTACTACCTAAGTTACAAGAATGTTGAGATCCAACATCACCTTGAGACTACTAATTGTGACTCCTCACAATATATGACAAGTGTCCTTTTATCTAAGACATCTAAATTGATCAATGTGAGGCATAGACCGTGTCATCCTCTGATCAATCTAAATCTTGAACTCCAAGTAGACTCACTAAATCAAATGAGCTCAATATCTCATATTGACTCATTTGGGCATGGCCATGCACTTCGTGGTCTCACTCTATCAAGAATATCGATGTCGCTCCGGTCATATAGGAGGGATAGATCCCATTTACATCACTCACATCCCTCTGTATAATTCGTTATATACCCAGTAGTCGCCTTTATAGTCCACCCAATTACGGGTGACGTTTGACGAAACCAAAGTACATAACTCCTTATGTAGGGAACCATGCTGACTTCAGGTCTAAGGACTAGTAGTCATACTAATAGCCACATGAGAAAGTATATGACACTCATATAACGATCCATGATACTTTCTCATGGTGGGTCATTCAGTATACATTCTCCAATGCATACCCATGTGTCAACTTGATATCTCTATATCCATGACTTGTGAGATCAAGTCATCGAGTTGACCTACATGCTAGTCTTATTACATTAACATTGTCCCTGAATGTTAATACTCGACTGGGAATGATTAAGAGTAGTGTTCCCTATATCATCTCACTATCGATTCAACTAACCGATTGATATAGGTGAGAACCTTCTACTCAAGGACGCTATTATACTTAGTTTATTTGGCACCAATACAAGTAAGTATAATAACCAAAAATAAATGCCTTTATTTATATAAGAATATGATACAACAAGTTCATAATACAATCATCAAATGATTGGCTCTAGGGCTCTAACTAACAAAATTTGTTACTCACGATCTACTACAACAAAACTCTATACTCACGATCTGCTACAAAATTTGTCAGAAACATGAGGTAAATCACGGATCTCAATCTGATACAATACTCATAGATATACCTTAAAGTCCGGTGATCTCTTTACAGTATAAACCCTGCTAATCGATTCAAAGAATCCATCCTACAGATCGATAGAAAAGGAGCAAATTAGTCAATCAATCAACGATTACCCAATATTGCAACATATCCTCTATAAGTCCCAGGTAATACCACAACAAAGTTCATCATAACAAACTCCCATTTCCATTCCAGTATCCGAATCTACTAGAACAATCCTACTAGTCTTTGATGTTTAGTCTCCACTTTCTGACATATTAGACATTAAGCTACAAAATCCACGATGTCTTTCTTCTTGTCGTTCTACCAACAGGAACATTTCAAGTCTCTATTCTTCAGGTACCACCCGGATGTATCATAAATCTGGATGCGTCTTGGAGTATCTCCTCCCGGATCGAATGTGACTAAAGAACACACACAAACTCCTATAGTAATAATGAATCTCGTATAAATGATGTCTCCACATTTTCATCATGAAAATAATGGCTGCTAATCCCAAATCATGAATCAGATAATTTTTCTTATGATCTTTCAGTTGTCGAGAAGAATATGGACTACTCAACCATGTTGCTTCAAAACTGCACCTAACCCCTAGTACGATACTTCTGTGTAGAGTACAAATCTGTTTACATTAGAAGGTAAAACTAGGACGAGTGCAGTTATTAGTCTTCGTTTCAACACCTGACACTGGTCTCAAAAGCATATCTTCAAGAAAATTCCACACCCTTCCTAGACAATCAAGTCAATGACATAACAATGTTGGAGAAATGCTTAACCAATCTCAGTAATATCCAACCAGACCAAGGAAGCTGGGAGTTTCTTGTACAGACTTCAACTACTCCCAATTGGTGACAACATCTATCTTTTGTGGATCCACTAATATACTCCTACTAAAGACAATATGTCCCAAAAATTCCACAAAAGACAATCGAAATGCACACTACTGAACTCCGCATAAAGATGTTCCCATCGAAACATCTCCAGAACCATGAGAAGATGATGTTTGTGATCCACCTCGGATCAGAAATATATCACAGATATACTACTTCCCATATCACCATCAACGACAAACACCGAATAATAGACTTTCAAATTAAATATCCTCTAATAGATCATTAGAAAACAACCTATCACAACATCTGATATCACAATATCCACCAATAAATCATTAGAAAACAATATATCACAATATCCGACAATATCCATCAATCTCAAATCATCCTCAACATCAATCAAACTTGATAATTTTCCAGTGACCAATTTTTATTATGGTGTACTATCAAGATGTAGAAATATATCATCATCCAACTTATGATGTATGACTACTGAAGTCCAAGGGATATCCCTTGACTTCTTGATCGATAATCAACAACTCCCCAAATGATAGAGATACGGTCAATCAAATATGAGTATAAAAACTCTACTAATCTTATCTAAAAATGTCCAAAGAGTATGTAAAATCTCATCCTTTAGATACTCAAATATCTACAGTAAAGAAATAACAATCCAAAGTCCAAAGGGTCCCTCAGCCTCCGATTGAAAGTCTACCCATCAGATAATATCACCACAAATCTTATAATCATACCCGAAGAATATCCGCCGATAACTATCGACAAAATATCGAATACTCTGATCTAAATTATAGACTTCAAGACCATTAGTAAATGATCATGTGATCAATGTCTTGAGCTACTTATGGAGACAATGAGAGTTAAGTCGACTAACCATTGTCTTGCAACACATCATACTACGATTTCTCCACCTGAGGTTCAGTAACCTCTAGTGACGAGCAATGTATACAAGGGTAGAGGAGTACTATCAAAAACTAGCCAACCAACATCACTATCGATCATCGCTCTGCTCCTCAAAATCGTCATCTGAAACTTCCCCTCATTAACGGTCAGATTTAATAGGTGTTATTCAACTAACACCACATTCTCCGCATCATTACGACAATTCTATATGCAACACTGAGGATATCTACCTATATCTGATCGATCGATGAGTCAGGATCTCCCACGAAACAACTTTAGGCGAGTCGGCTAACCATCACCTTAAAAATCATTATACCACGATTCCTTCTTTTCAGGTTCAAGAACTCCTAACAAGATATACAGAAGGAGGTAGAGAAATATCATCTCTCTAGAGTATCTCAGAATCATCAACAAGAGATGCTCTGCTCCCATAAGTCATCTTCTACATTTTGCTTCACGTGGTGCCTGTTCACGTAAAGGATAAGCAGCAACCTTTATCTTTTCCACACCAGTACAAATCATATATCTAAATGTACTCTCAAATTTATACATCCATATAACGAATGTATCACGTAAGTATTAAGCGGCTAGCTTTATACTTTTCCACATTAGTGGGGGCATCTATCTGAGTATACCTTCTAAATTATCCTACCAGGTACATATAGTCCATGATCAAAGTTCCCATGGAATAGGATACATCGATCCTCTACAGACTAGTCAAGCCAATAATGGTATACAACTAATTCAATCCATTTTACATCTGTACAGGTCATGTACTCCAATGTGTCTTCCATATTATCTAACTAAACATAAATAACCCAAAGATCATAATCTCCATGAAATGGAGTAAGTCGGTCCCCTACTAACCGAACTAATAAGAGCAAATCAACCCTCTACTAATAAAACCAACAAGAATAAGTCGATCCTCTACTGACCAATCCAACATTGATAAATCGGTCCTCTATTGACCTAATCAACATGAGTAAATCGATACTCTACTAATCGAGCCAACATGATATTTAGCAGATATTATCCACTACCTAACAAGTAATAGAAGAAACTAGTAGTACTGGTGGTATGGTAGAAGAAATCCCATGAGACTGTAATCCCTAATCTCCAGTAGGGTTTAATGGACCTAAACAGTGGTTCTATAAGAGTATGATGAATCTAAATAGTGACTGACCCAACACATGTCATACATGCTATAAATAACTAGACACGTACCAATAAAAGTGTATGATAATAGTATACAAACATACCTCCTATAGCTTGGAGATATCTTGTCGTTGTCTGGTCTCAAAATTGGAAAAGTCACATCGAGAAACCAAATCATGAAAATCTAACAACACGAGAAAATAGGCCTCGTAAACCTGTGGCTCTAATACTAATAAATTGTCACGCCCCGAGGGTAAGATTGTCTGACAAAAATCGGACAACACCTCCCCTATAGCAGTGACAAATGAAACCAATATACATTGCCCAAGGCTACTCACAAGTCAACAACAACCCACACGACTGGATATAACATACAACCACGCAGTTATATACACAATCCACATGGTTGGAACAAAAAGAACATAGCCATGTAGTTGTATAATAAAAAGCTCACACGACTGTACTAAAAACACAGCGGAAGACATAAGCAAAACATAAAAAAATATACAACTAACTGTGAGTCGACCCGACTTGACACAACAAGTACAACTAACTGTGAGTCGACCCGACTTGACACAACAAGTTCATAACTACAAAAGGACTCCACTAGTCCGGAAAGCCATACAGAAGGTACATAATACAAATACAAGTACAAAAATAATAATGTGAGTGGAAGCAATAACGATAGAAGTCACTCGATGTGACATAGGTCTGGCGAACAGGATCTCCAAGCGACTCCAAAAAAATTCTTTACTTGCTATCTGGCGAAATAAACCAGTTTACAGGGTGGTGAGTATTAAGACTCAGCGGGTAATAGACAGATAGTGCATGAACATAATAAAGAACTAGAGATACAAAAGTATACAGTCTCGTAGGAAAAAATAGCAGATACTACAGTGATATTATAATAAATGTCTATATCTGAAACCATATCCTAGGCTAGTAAGGTCAAGAATAGTACAGACCTGCTACAGTACTGTTCATAACTACAAGGGTAACATATAGTTATATATATATATATATTACCAATAAATAAGTCAATGTTTAAACATAAATAATAGGTATATAACTCAACATATATAAGCATTTCACATGGATATAACAAGAGAATTGCATAAGTAAACAAACAACAACATAAGTAATAATAGCGTATGCACGGATGGTCACTCCTGCTCACCCCTCTACACCTTGACCCCTGTATGGTTGAGAGACTGAGTCAGTGATAGACTGTACACCACTCCAGCTATCACTACTCTCGAGTGGCCGAGGGGACAGTTGCATAGTAGCTAACTAGCTACGTCTGCGATGGGGGGTCCTTGCTACCCACAACTCCAGCTATCACTACCCCTGAATGAGCGAGTGGGGGTACGACAGGACAAGCGACATCTGCTCCAGCTACTACTACCCATGAGTGGTCGAGCGTGCGGCCCTAGCCAACGACCCTCTCAACTATAAGGGAGACATGGTCGTCGGCATGCATGCAATGACATGATGCGTAAAATGCAACAGTCATCATATATATATAAACAAAATCAGGTATGCTACATGAAGCCCACATGCTCATAAGATACATGAATAAATAGTAGTTAAAGCAAGTAAGCATGATAACCAGTATCTGCTAAATATCATAGATAGCAACGTGAGACTATATAGATATAGAAACGAGTAGCTCAAAGATCGACTGGATAGGCATCAAGCACAAGAAAAATATGAGTAGAGTCAAGGTAAATGTAGCAACTATCTGAATATAAAGCTCATGTACTAGGGTCAAAGTACTAGAGAGATAAAGTAGGAAGTACCCGCCTTTAATATATAGCTCATGTTTGAATAACTCTCACATCAACATGCCCTTCTCCAATCAAAACCCTGTAACACAATACAAATTAAAAATCCTATCACGCGCCCAAAGAGCTAAGCTAAATCCAAATCCAAATCCAATTAGAAAACCTAATTGGATCATCTGAATCCTTAATCAACTCAACCATAAACCATCACCCAAACTTACCCAAATCTAGAGACTTCAATGTTGACTCAGCCGAGAAGCTTGTTGCTGGGGATTCATGGTCGAAGCTAATGCGAAGCTGCTGCTAGAAACAGGCCAGAGGTACAATGGCTGATTCAGCAACTACAAACATTCCAAACCAATTCACAAACCTCAATCTACATTAACCCCAATCAAAATAGTACCCTTAAATTCAAAATTCATCCATTCGTTACCTTACAGTTGGTTTCTACCAGAGGCTCATTGCTTCTTTCCCATCTTTGCTGGAGGAAAAACCAATTACTGGTCGGGAGGTAGAGAAACAACGGTGGCAACAAGGTAGAGAAGAGGTACCAACTATAACGACCTCTCTAGTGGCAATGATTGCTACTCTGCTCGAATCCATCAGTGAGAGGGAGAGAGAAAGATGGCGTCTCCCACAATAGCCGGCGGCAGAACCCCCCACGATGAGCAGCAATGGATCGAAGATAGTAAGGGGCATGTTAGTTAGAGCCCTAGAGCCAATCATTTGATGATTGTATTATGGACTTGTTATATCATATTCTTATATAAATAAAGGCATTTGTTTTGGTTATTATACTTACTTGTATTGATGCCAAATAACTAAGTATAATAGCGTCCTTGAGTAGAGAGGGTTCTTACCTATATCAATCGGTTAGTTGAACCGATAGTGAGATGATATAGGGAACACTTCTCTTAATCATTCCTAGTCGAGTATTAACATTCAGGGACAATGTTAATGCAATAAGACTAGCATGTAGGTCAAATCGATGACTTGATCTCACAAGTCATGGATATAGAGATATCAAGTTGACACATGGGTATGCATTGGAGAATATATACTGAATGACCCGCCATGAGAAAGTATCATGGATCATTATATGAGTGTCATATACTTTCTCATGTGGCTATTAGTATGACTACTAGTCCTTAGACCTGAAGTCACCATTGTTCCCTACATAAGGAGTTATGTACTTTGGTTTCGTCAAACGTCACCCGTAATTGTGTCGACTATAAAGGCGATTACTGGGTATGTAACGAATTATGCAGAGGGATGTGAGTGATGTAGATGGGATCTATCCCTCCTATATGACGGGAGAGACATTGATATTCTTGATAGAGTGAGACCACGAAGTGCATGACCATTCCCAAATGAGTCAACATGAGATATTGAGCTCATTTGATTTAGTGAGTCTACTTGGAGTTCAAGATTTAGATTTGTAAAATACTGGATAAAAAATGGCGAATAATGATAAGGGAATTTTTCGGAAATTTTAGAAATTTTTCAGGAATTTTTCGGAGCTCGTATGGACGAGTTTACGGGGATAAAAGTGGGTCCCGAAAAGGCCTGTTTAGGCTAGCCATTTAACCGAGGAAATGCTGATTTTCTTTGTTTATTTTCCTTTTCTCATTTCTTTTCTCGGTCTTTCCTTCCCCGCCGAACCCACGCGCTCCGTGCCTTTCCTCCCGAGCCCTTCTCGCGACACCGATCTACCCTAATCGCTACACTACGGTTTTCATCTCTTCGCCGAACTTGAAATTCCTAGGCCACTTCTTCTCCTCCTCCTCATTTCTTCTTCCCAAGCTCTGCCCTAATCTCCCTGGAGTCCGCCGCACGGAGCAGCGCCGACGCCGATCACAGCTAACGTCACTACCACCACTTGAGGCCGTACCACTTTGAGCCGATCGTCGACCACCCCAGTCAAACGCCACTGATTGTCGGTGCCGCTCCTACTCAGCCCGTCACCTTCTCTGAGTCGCCAGCCGAAGCCCTAGTGCCGTTGTCGACGCCGAAGCAAGGGCGTTGCTGTCCTTGCTGTGCCCTAGCTTGAAGCCGACGGCCATGGTTCGATCTCTCCAACGGCCATTGCGTTGCTTTCCTTTGCCCTAGCCTCAACCAACGCCCCACACCCGACGCCAACAGCCACCGATCCTTTCTCTTCGGGTTGTGGACAGAAGCAGAGCATCCAAGCCATTCCTGTGGTCCTATTTTGTTATACCATACCCTAGTAGTGATTGGAGAAGGCAGACTATTTTTTTTGCTGGATTGCAGTGGTGATTTTTGATCTCATCTTGTTCCGTTCGGTGAAGGATTCCACCAAGAAAGGTTGTTCTGTGGACTTTCTGTTACGACAGCAAATTCATCCAGCAACAACAGTGCTAGGAATCAAGGTAAGGCAAGTTTGGGTATTCGGATTTTGATTAGAATGTTTGTGTTGAATTGTGGGGCTGATCACTGTGGTGTTGTCATTAATTTTCCACAGCAGCTGTGATTTTTTCGGCCATAATTTCCAGCAACATCCTTGCTGTGAGAAGTGAGGTAAGGTATAGGGTTTTGATCATGTTGTCGATGATTGATAGATAGGTTAATATTAACGTTAACCTAGGTACATGTGTTAATTAGGGTTTTGCCCTAATTTAGGATTTGAGATTTTTATTTAGCTATTTAGAAGAATTGTAGTTAAATAAAATGTATTTCTATTCGTGACACAGGACTTTGACACGAGACGAGTATCTCGACGTCGTATTTGGATCAGTTTGGACTTTTCGATTGGAGGCGGGTACTTTGACTTATGTCTTTTGATATGCATAATAATGTTTTTAACATATAGCAATGATTATGTTGCTCATTTGCTTCGGTTAATCACTACCCGATCTATCACATGCTTGTTTGTTTATTTTTATGCACATCATGTTAGTATATATCTGATCATACATGCTTATAGAGGTAGTGACACAACCATAATATATATTATGTTCAGGACCTAGGGTTTATTTGATACCCTATCTGATCTGTGTACCTTTGATTTGATTCCTTGTCCTGTGGTACACATTTTGTATATTTGGTTATTGTTATGTTGTTCATGATATTGCCAAGTTTAGTGTCATACATCATCTTGCATGATTGCATGCTGTGCGATAGTCTGCTCCATTATTGTCGAGCACATCGCCAGTTACATGTATCCGTACACACCACCACTCATGGGTTAGTGGTAGATCAGACAGGTATGTGATAGTTCTGTTGTTTGGCTCCGTTTGTTTGGTGACTCAGCGTGGTAGCCGGCAGACAGTTCTGCTCTGTTTGGCTCCGCTGGTTTAGTGTAGCAGCGTGGTAGCCGGCAGATGGTTGGACTCTATTTTTCTCCGTTGGTCCGCTCATGGGTAGTGTGACGCAGCGTGGTAGCCGGCAGAGATTCCTCCCCGTTATCGTGTACCGGGAGATGAGAGCATTGCGCTCCCCCACTTATGATTTGGGGTAGGAGGATAGGCGTACTCCGACAGCAGCCCGTCCACTCGGTCACTCATCAGGGGTAGTGATGTCAGAGTGCACGGTTGTCGCAGCCCTACCCACTCGGTCTCACCATTGTGTGTGACATGGCTGACTGGCGTCAGGAGTGACCATGACATTTGCATCATATGCATGATGTATTTATTGCTTGTATTTGCTGCATTTACTTGTTGCATTTATATGGATGCATATGATTGACATGCATACAGGATTATGACACTTTCGGTCTGACGACCCTATTATCGTTATATCTTGGTCCTGGTTAGTGTAGTTTTCTCCTGTATTCCTCTGTTGCATTTATCTTTCTTGTATCTGGAGACTGTACGCATGATTAGTGCTAGTTGTTATATTCTTTATTATGCATATTAGTTGATACCCGCTGAGTGTTGGACTCACACCCTCCTCCGTTGTTATTTTCAGGTTGATGCTGTTCGGAGGAGTTCCAGTCGCTAGCCCCCTGCAGACCACAAGTATATTGTTGGTCTTTTGGTCTTCTTACTTAGATTATGCTAAACTTGTTCTGTTTGATGGTATGGACATTGTATGGATTTTGTGATGTCGATGGATTTGGTTTGGATTTGCTTTTACTACAAGCCTGCCTAGATGGCAGAAGAGGTAAGTTGATTTTATCGTCGGATATGAGCTTTATGAGTGTAGTGGAGTAGGAATATGTTTTGAGCTTTATGGGTGTAGTTGAGTAGGGTTGATTTTGAGTCATATTATCACTATTTCAGTTTGTTAAATTATTAACTGCGTGGGTGATTCTTTTATTATATGTTATTGTTCCGACCGTGTTGGCCGATGTATATGTGGCCCAGAGGGTGATGTAGAAAGTTTCAGATTGTCCGCTGTACAAGGGAGATGCTGCCGAAATTTTTTCAGACAGGGACTCCTCCAGGGCGTGACAATTTATTTGGTATCAGAGCACAGATATACGATCCTTTGTTTTCCTATTTTGGATATTTGGGATAACCTGATACCAATTTGGTATCAGAGCGCCAAGTTGGCGATACTTGTTTGATTTTCATGTTACGGATTTTCGAGATTTAATTGATACCAATTTATTGGTATCAGAGCGGGTTATGATACATGCTTATGGTGTTCTGGATTTTTTTGGAGTTAGCCCGAGTTTACTAGTAAACTTGGGTAGTTATTTTAGATTGCACGGATTTTTCCATTATGTATATGTTTTGGACTTCCATTTAGGATTTATATGGATTTCCAGTGATTTTCTTGTACGAAATTTCATGGTCAATTTGGGGACTTGACAGCGACGGAACATCTCCAGACAACAAATAGGTATGATGTTTATTTTATGGTTGTTATACTTGTAGTAATATATGTGATATAACTTAACAAATATGAGGAGATCTACACGTATTGCTATGAGACGTGGTGCTGGACGGCCACGTACGAGGACCTTGGGATTTCTAGACTTGCCAGAGATGCCTACTAGTGTTGAGCCTGTCAGTCAGGGACAGACTCAGCATACTGCGGGCGCGTCGGGCTCTCAGATCCCGATGGCTCCTTTAGAGGTACCTACCTCGGCTGTACCTACTCCTATTGTATTTACAGTATCACTAAGGGTACAACCGGCATACCCCGCACCTGCTCCAGCCCAGCCTACGGCGTACTCGGCACCACCACCACCTGGACCTACCGTGTACCCGACACCAGTGGCACCTGTGCCCCCAGTACCTACGGTGTACCCAGCAGTACCTGCACCAGCGATATCGGTTGCTCCACATCAGGTACCACTACCTACCGTACATCCAGCCGCGGGCACCTATGCTCACCCTGCAGTGCTAACGGGGCATATGCCACAGTTTATGCAGCAGCACCGGGAATACCTCCTCCGGTCTATTCAGCGGTACCACCTGTAGCACCAGCTCTAGTGGTTCTGCTAGTTCCTGCAGCTGTTCCGACACATCTCACTGGCATTGTCACGGCATGAGCCAAGATTCCAGTGTTGGCAGAGTCGATGAAGAGTCGATTTACACTCTTCCGAGGAGACCTTGATCCGAGTGTGACCCTGTCATGGATAGAGACTAAGGGCATGGATAGAGACTATGGAGTGTACTTTCTTCTATATGGCTTGCTCTGAGTGGGAGAAAGTAGAGATGACTGCTTTTCACTTACGGGACGAGGCTAACACTTGGTGGATTACTCAGCGTTCCATCATCGGCGAGCAGAACATCACTTGGGCCAGATTCAGAGAGGCTTTTGAGAGCCGCTTCTTCCCACGAGCTTATCAGATGGCTCGCCGGCAGGATTTCCTGAGTCTACGACAGAACAACCGGATGGTGACAGAGTATAATGCAGAGTTTGACAGATTGGCCAGATTTTGTCCAGAGCTTGTTGCTGAGGACAGTTCACGTATGCAGAAGTTCATTCAGGGGCTAGATGGACATTTGCAAGTAAGACTTGCTAGTCTTGGTTGCGCATCTTATTTAGAGACGTTGGACAGAGCTCTCATGATTGAGTCAGCTTAGCAGAGAGCGTATTCGAACAAGAAAAGGAAGCAGACTGAGTGGACATTCGGACAGTTCAGTCAGTCCGGAACTTATCGAGTGCGAATAGCCCAGCCTTCGCATGGCTAGCAGCGGGTTGCTCCCCCTGCAGCTGTTGCATTTGGCATGCTTGGATAGGAGTACCCCAGTACTCCCATGGTACCCCAGAGCTCCGTTCCGGGACCTCATTATCTGACTCAGGGGCAGTATCAGTTGCAGCCCTAGCCACAGGCTCAGTATCAGACGCAGTCCCAGCCATCGGTACAGTATCAGTCGCCGCCCTCTCAGACTTCTCTGGCACAGTATCCAGCACCGCCTCAGTGGCAGGTTCCTGCCCAGACGCAGCAGTCATAGGAAGCGTTACCATCTTTTCCTTCGCCAGAGACTGGGCGTATTCATGCGGTTATCAGAGAGGATGCGCAGCGTGCCGACGGATCTATTTTCCGTGGTACGATTTCTATTTATGCATTATCTGCTGATATGCTGATAGATACTGGTAGCTCGCATTCTTTTATATCTCGTGCTTTTATACGGGAGATTGGTAGATTATCCACTTTCAGACCCCAGCGACTGACCGTCTCTCTACCGTCCGGTGATACCTTGGACGTCACTAGGAGGTCAGAGTTGCCCGTTAGATTTTGGCAACATGATACTTACGGTAGATCTGTTAGTATTAGAAATGGTCAACTTTGATATTATTCTTGGCATAGATTGTTTGTCCGCATATCATGCCACTGTTGATTGCTAGTCAAGGGTGGTTACATTCCGGCCATTATGAGTTTTTTGTAATGCCATTTGAGCTTACCAATGCTCTAGCGGTATTTATAGATTGTTGTAGTGGAGCATTGCTCCCACATGTTATGGATTGTTGTGGTGGAGCGTCGCTCCCACATATTGTAGATTTCTCGTAGAGGAGCGCTGCTCCCATATAGGTTGCATTGATGGTGGTAGAGCATTGCTCCCACATATGTATTATTTCTTGTGATGGAGCGTTGCTCTCATATTCGATGATCTATTTCTTTGGTGATTTGTAGCTAGTGATCAGATTTCAGACTTGTTGTCGGGGATCTTATAGTTGAGTATGCTTGTTGTATGGGCATTATGAGTTCTAGGTCTTACCATTTAGGCTTACAAAGCCCTAGATGTTTTCATGGACTCGATGATTTCGATATTCCTAGGTTGTTTGGATCGGTTTCTAGTGTCCTTGTTGACAATGTTGTAATCTATTTTTTTGATCCGAGCTCGATACCCCCATCTTTTCACTTGAGGTATGTGATTTAATTTACCGTTCAACATTTTGTACTCTTTATCTATTGTTAGTACTTGCTGATGGTAGATAACGAAATTTGGGGACCAAATTTTTATTAGTGGGGGAGAATGTAAAATATCGGGAAAAAATGACGAATAATGATAAGGGAATTTTTTGAAATTTTTAGAAATTTTTCGGGAATTTTTCAGAGCTCGTATGGATGAGTTTACGGGGATAAAAGTAGGCCCCGAAAAGGCATATTTAGGCTACCCATTTAAGCGAGAAAAAGTTGATTTTCTTTATTTATTTTCCTTTTCTCATTTCTTTTCTCCGTCTTTCCTTCCCCGCCGAACTCACGCGCCCCGTGCCTTTCCTCCCGAGCCCTTCTCGCGACACCGATCTGCCCTAACCGCTACACCGCGGTTTTCATCTCTTCAAAGAACTTGAAATCCCTCGGCCACTTCTTCTCCTCCTCTTCATTTCTTCTTCCCGAGCTCTGCCCTAATCTCCCTGGAGTCTGTCGCACGGAGCAGCGCCGACGTCGATCACAGCTAACGTCGCTGCCGCCACTTGAGGCCACACCACTGTGAGCCGATCGTCGACCACCCTAGTCAGACGCCACTGATTGTCGGTGCCGCTCCTACTCAGCTCGTCTCCTTCTCTAAGTCGCCAGCCGAAGCCCTAGTGCCGCTGTCAACGCCGAAGCAATGGCATTGTTGTCCTTGCTGTGCCCTAGCATGAAGCCGACGGCCATGGTTCAATCTCTCCGGCGGCCATTGCATTGCTTTCCTTTGCCCTAGCCTTAGCCAATGCCCCACACCCGACGCCAACAGCCACTGATCCTTTCTCTTCGGGTTGTGGACAGAAGCAGAGCATCCAAGCCGTTCCTGTGGTCCTGTTTTGCTGTACCATGCCCTTGCAGTGATTGGAGAGGTAAGGTAGTCTATTTTTGTTGCTGGATTGTAGTGGTGATTTGTGATCTCATCTTGTTCCGTTCGGTGAAGGATTCCACCAAGAAAGGTTGTTTTGTGGACTTTCTGTTACGACAGCAAATTCATCCAGCAACAACAGTGCTAGGAATCAAGGTAAGGCAAGTTTGGGTATTCGGATTTTGATTAGAATGTTTGTGTTGAATTGTTGGGTTGATCACTGTGGTGTTGTCATTATTTTTCCACAGCAGCTGTGATTTTTCTGGCCATAATTTTCAGCAACATCCTTGCTGTGAGAAGTGAGGTAAGGTATAGGGTTTTGATCATGTTGTCGATGATTGATAGATAAGTTAATATTAACGTTAACCTAGGTACATGTGTTAATTAGGGTTTTGCCCTAATTTAGGATTTGAGATTTTTATTTAGCTATTTAGAAGAATTGTAGTTAAATAAAATGTATTTCTATTCGTGACACAGGACTTTAACACGAGACGAGTATCTCGACGTCGTATTTGGATCAGTTTGGACTTTTCGATTGGAGGCGGGTACTTTGACTTATGTCTTTTGATATGCATAATAATGTTTTTAACATATAGCAATGATTATGTTGCTCATTTTCTTTGGTTGATCACTGCCCGATCTATCACATGCTTGTTTGTTTATTTTTATGCACATCATGTTAGTATATATCTGATCATACATGCTTATAGATAGAGGTAGTGACACAACCATGATATATATTATGTTCAGGACCTAGGGTTTATTTGATACCCTATTTGATCTGTGTACCTTTGATTTGATTCCTTGTCCTGTGGTACACATTTTGTATATATGGTTATTGTTATGTTGTTCAAGATATTGCCATGTTTAGTGTCATGCATCATCTTGCATGATTGTATGCTGTGCGATAGTCTGCTCCATTATTGTCGAGCACATCACCAGTTACATGTATCCGTACACACCACCACTCATGGGTTAGTGGTAGATCAGACAGGTGTGTGGCAGTTCTGTTGTTTGGCTCCGTTGGTCTGGTGACTCAGCGTGGTAGCCGGCAGACAATTCTACTCTGTTTGGCTCCGCTGGTTTAGTGTAGCAGCGTGGTAGCCGGCAGACGGTTGGACACTGTTTGGCTCCGTTGGTCCGCTCATGGGTAGTGTGACGCAGCGTGGTAGCCGGCAGAGATTCCTCCCCGTCATCGTGTACCGGGAGATGAGAGCATTGCGCTCCCCCACTTATGATTTGGGGTAGGAGGATAGGCGTACTCTGACAGCATCCCGTCCACTCGATCACTCATCAGGGGTAGTGATGTCAGAGTGCACGGTTGTCGCAGCCTTACCCACTCGGTCTCACCATTGTGTGTGACATGACTGACTGGCGTCAGGGGTGACCATGACATTTGCATCATATGTATGATGCATTTATTGCTTGTGTTTGCTGCATTTACTTGTTGCATTTATATGGATACATATGATTGACATGCCTACTGGATTATGACACTTTCGGTCTGACGTCTCTATTATCCTTATACCTTGGTTCTGGTTAGTGCAGTTTTCTCCTGTATTCCTCAGTTGCATTTATCTTTCTTGTATCAGGAGACTGTACGCATGATTAGTGCTAGTTGTTATATTCTTTATTATGCATATCAGTTGATACCCGCTGAGTGTTGGACTCACACCCTCCTCCGTTGTTATTTTCAGGTTGATGTTGTCCGGAGGAGTTCTAGTCGCTAGTCCCCTGCAGACCACGAGGATATTGTTGGTCTTTTGGTCTTCTTACTTAGATTATGCTAAACTTGTTCTGTTTGATGGTATGGACATTGTATGGATTTTGTGATGTCGATGGATTTGGTTTGGATTTGCTTTTACTACAAGCCTGCCTAGATGGCAGAAGAGGTAAGCTGATTTTATCGTCGGATTTGAGCTTTATGAGTGTAGTGGAGTAGGAATATGTTTTGAGCTTTAAGGGTGTAGTTGAGTAGGGTTGATTTTGAGTCATATTATCACTATTTCAGTTTGTTAAATTATTAACTGCGTGGGTGATTGTTTTATTATATGTTATTGTTCCGGCCGTATTGGCCGATGTAGTATTTGTGGCCTAGAGGACGATGTAGAAAGTTTCAGATTGTCCGCTGTACAGGGGAGATGCTGCCGAAATTTATTCGGACAGGGACTCCTCCGGGGCGTGACAAGATTGGTCAGAGGATGACACGGTCTATGCCTTACATTGATCAATCTAGATGTCTAGGATAGAAGGACACTTGTCATATTTTGTGAGGAGTCACAATTAGTTGTCACAAGGTGATGTTGGATCTCAACATTCTTATAACTTGGGTAGTAATGATGTGTTGCTAGATACCGCTCATTATTTATGCTTCTAAATAGGTTTAGGAGCATTGCCAACGTTATAAGGACTTATAGGGTCACACACTAAGGACAATTAGATGGAGATTAGGTTCATATGATGAACCAAGATGATTAGATTCATGTGATGAATCAAATTGGATTAAGAGTAATCCTAATTAAGCTAATTGAGTTGGACTCAAGTTGATTCATGTGTTCAATGAGTCTAATTTAGATTATGACTCATTGAATCAATTTAATTAAATGAATTAGATTCATTATATTAAATTGGTTTGAATCAAATGGTTAGATTAGATCAACCATGGGAGAGATTTGGTCATGTTTGACTTGACTTGAGAGGAAGAGGAAGAGTCAAGTTTGACTTGACTATTTGCCACCTCATTTGTGAGTTGGCATTAGGAGGACTAATGATGATGTGCCACATCATCATAGTTGGCACATGTGTGTGCCACCTCATGGAGGTTAAAAGTCCCCTCTTTAATGGCCTCCGCATTTAATGAAAAGGAGTTACTCTCCTTAATGTGGCGGGCCACTTTTGTGAGTGAATGAAATTCATTTTTCATTCAAGCCAATTACTTCATCTTCTTCCTCAAGCTCTCCCTCTCCTCTCTTGGCCGAACCTTACCAAGGTGCTAGCACACCTTTGTGTTAGGTTTTCTCCACCTATTAGTTCGTGTGGATACTTCTAGAGCATTGTGTTGGTTGCTACTCAGAAAACGCAATGGCTCCACTGTACAAAAATTTTGTACATGATCTGAACCTTTCCTAGCTACCATGTGTTCTTTTAAGTTAAACTTGTATCTCCTGCGGAACTTAACACGTTTGATTCCAAGTTTAACTTATATGTTCTTTAAGGTTTAGATTTGGATCTCCTGCGGAACTTAACACGTTTGATCCAAATCACCTAGGTTATAAATTTAATTAAATATTAGTTTCCAAAATTGGCTTCCAGTACTGCATGGTGAGGCACTTGGCCTTGTTGGATATGGGAGCAACCACCACCGACTAGACAAAGCCTTTTAAGGAAAGTTAATATTTAATTTCCTTATATAACTCTAGGTTAACCAAAAGGAACAATCAAATCACAAGGAAAAAAAAAGAACACAAAATCGAAATTAAATTCGAAAAATAAGAATCGAATGCCTCTTGTATTTGGTATTTATACAAAGAAAAATTAACTAGTATGATGCGGAAATTAAATACTAGTTTTACCTCTTCCTTGTATGCTAAAAACCTCGAGATCTTCCACTGTATCCCTCGCCTCCTCTTAGACGTCGTGTGGGCGACGATCCTCTAAGACGAACACCACCCGGAAAGCTCCTCCTCCTTCTCTAAAATTCGGCCACCACCACCACAAAGGAGCAAAAGAGAGCAAAGGGAAGAGAGGAAGAGGGGTCGGCCACTTGATGATCTCCAACAACGCAATATCAATTATTTTGTTTTTCAAGGCCTCCCCTTCCCCCCTTTTTATATTAGTTTCCCAACGAAAAATTATGGAAAGAGTTTTATAAAAAATTAGACTCATTCCTATTTCCTTTTAATTTTTTCTTTTCCTTTCCTTTTAATTAATCAATCCTAGATTGATTTATTAATTAAACAACTATTTGTTGATGTTTAATTATTTGACCGGCCCCTTGCTTGGGCACCAAGCAAGGTGGCCGACCACTTATTAAAAGGGAAAGAAAGAAATTTTTTTTTATAAAATTTAAAAGAAGAAAACTTCTAATAAAATTTTACAAACTCTCTTTTTTTTTAATGTGGATATTAAAAGGAAAGTTTTAAAATTTAAAACCAAGTTTTAAAATTTAAAACATCTCTAATAATATTTCTTTTTAAAAGAAAGTTTTATAAATTTTGCAACTCTCTTTTAAAACCTTGTGGCCTAATTTAAATTAGGAAAATTTTATAAATTTTTAAAATCTCTCTTTTTACAAATTGTAAATATCTGAGGAAATTAAAAAATTCAAAAACAACCATCCTAATTTAAATATTGCGGTCGGCCCCCTTGCCCAAGGCAAGGGCCGGTCACTTCTAGAGAATATGTGGCAGACCATTGCTTGGTCACCAAGCAATGAACCGGCCCCTTCTTGGACACCAAGATAGGCTTTTCTTTGGATGAACTTGAGGCTTTATTGAGGCTACAATAGGGACCTAGAGGAGAAATTGGTTTTGGCCTTCCGATGAGCTTGAGTATCCCGTGCTCGCCCCGAACACACAACTCAAGTTCATCGATAATAACTCATTCCACTAGAGAGTTATTACCGCACTACCGCATCAATCCCAAATTACATTATGGGCTCCTTCTTATCATGAGTGTGTTAGTATCCCTGTGTTTAAGATTACGAACGTCCATTAATTAAGTGAGTTACTGACAACTCATTTAATTAATATCTAGCTCCAAGAGTAGTACTACCCAACTTTATTGTCATGTTGGACTAGGTCCACCTGCAAGGTTTAACATGGCAATACTTATGAGCTCCTCTTGAGGACATTCTCAACCTAGATAACTAGGACACAGATTCCTTCTATAATCAACAACACATACTATAAGTAATATCATTTCCCAACTTATCGAGCATATTGATTTATCGAGCTAAACCTCACCCTTTGATAAGTCAAAGAAATAAATACTAAATATACATGCTTGTTATTATATTAGGATTAAGAGCACACACTTCCATAATAACTAAAGTCTAGTTCTTTTACTAAGTCAGTACAAAAAGAACTTACCTAAATGATCCTACTCAATACACTTAAAGTGTATCAGTGTAATTTTATTAGTCAAGATAAATTAATACTTAATTACACTACGTCTATTCTGATGGTTTGTTCCTTTCCATCTTAGTCGTGAGCAACTGTTTATAATTTATAGAGAACCGACAACATGATCTTCTAAGTGTGACTCCACACTCCATGTTATCTACTATATAAATTAATTGAACAATTACATTTGACAAATAAATGTAAACATTTGACCAATGTGATTCTTTATTTCAAAATAAATGTGTACAAAAGCTAAACTTTTAAGTATACACTCCAACAATCTCTCACTTATACTAAAAGTCTAAGCTGCCATATCTGTTGCCATACATCTGATTCCCATCCCCTCCACATGCCGATCAAAAGTTTTCGCCGGAAGGGCCTTAGTGAAAGGATCTGCCAGGTTATCTGCTGATGCTATCTTGGCGACGACAACTTCTCCTCGCTTGACGATGTCTCGTATCAGGTGGTACTTGCGCTCTATATGTTTACTTGCCTTATGGGTTCGTGGTTCCTTTGAGTTTGCAACTGCTCCACTATTATCACAATAAATTGTGACGATCTTGGGCAATCCAGGAATCACATCTAAGTCCATTAGAAAGTTCCTGAGCCATACAGCTTCTTTGGTTGCCTCAGAGGCTGTCACATACTCAGCTTCCATGGTTGAGTCTGAGACGCATTTCTGCTTAACACTCTTCCATGCAATGGCTCCACCTCCTGAAGTAAACACATAGCCTAATGTAGACTTACTGTTTGTTAGGACCAAAAGTAGCTAGAGGGGGGGGGGGGGGTGAATAGCTCGTCGCGTTCGCTCGTTGCTCGGCGTTGCTTGTTCCTTCAAAGATGTGCAGCGGAAAATACAGAAACAAACACACAACGCTAACACGGTTGGTTTTACTTGGTATCCACCTCACAAGAGGTGACTAATCCAAGGATTCACACCAACACACACACCCTCCACTAAATAAAACTCTCCTTTATGGTAACTACCAAGGGCGGAGAAGCCCTACAAGACTCAATACAAGAAGAGAGGGAAAGGATACAAGAAATACAAGCTTACAAGCTTACAATGAGTATAAACCCTAACCCTAGCTTCTCTTCTTGGCTTTGATCCGCCTCTTGACTTGGAAAACTTCCAAGATCCTTCAAGAACTGGCGATCTGAGCTTTGTGAGTGCTGTGGAGGAGCTGGCGAGAAATCTGGAGTGAATCGGAGAAGAGATGCCGCAGCCATCACACGCCTGCAGCTATAAACGACGCCAACGGTCGGATCCCGATCGATTCGAATATTCCCAATCGATCGGGGAGGCTTTGGATCGATCCACGGATCGATCCAGAGCACCTCTGTGCTCTGGAAAAGCGCCTGGATCGATCCAGCGCTTATCGCGCGAAGCAGCCGCGTCCCAATCGATCCACTGATCGATTGGGACCTCTGGATCGATCCACGGATCGATCCAGAGGCTCTCTGTTCGCTGGGACAGGTCTGGATCGATCCACTGATCGATCCAGAGCCTGGATCGATCCACTGATCGATCCAGCACTTGATTTTTGTCCAAAACCAAGTCTCAAACCTCCCAAACCAACATCCGGTCAACCTTGACCTGTTGGTATGTCATGCCTAGCATCTAGTCACTCCCTTGACCTGCTAGGACTCCCTTACCAAGTGTCCGGTCAATCCCTTTGACCCACTTGGACTTTTCTCTGTGCCAAGTATCCGGTCAATCCCTTTGACCTACTTGGACTTTTCTCTGTGCCAAGTATCCGGTCAATCCCTTTGACCTACTTGGACTTTTCTCTGTGCCAAGTATCCGGTCAATCCCTTTGACCTACTTGGACTTTTCTTTCATGCCAAGTATCCAGTCAATCCTTTGACCTACTTGGACTTCCCAACACCAGATGTCCGATCATCCTTGATCCATCTGGATTTTCCCTTGCCTGGCTTCACTCACCAGGACTTTCACCTAGCTTCACTCACTAGGGTTTTCCATCTGCCTAGCTTCACTCACTAGGACTTTCACCTGGCTTCACTCACCAGGATTTCCATCTGCCTAGCTTCACTCACTAGGACTTTCACCTGGCTTCACTCACCAGGATTTCCATCTGCCTGGCTTCACTCACCAGGACTTTTCTTCTGCCTGGCTTCACTTACCAGGACTTTCCTTCTGCCTGGCTTCACTCACCAGGACTTCCATCTGCCTAGCTTCACTCACTAGGTCTTTCATTTTGCCTAACATCCCAGTTAGGACTTCCCAGTCAAGTATCCAGTCAACCTTGACCTACTTGACTCTTCTTCAATCAATATCTTATTGTCAAACATCTAAACCCAAACCAAGACTCGGCTTGGTTACCTAGGTCAACCTTGACCTGAGGGATATTGCACCAACAATCTCCCCCTTTTTGATGTTTGACAATACCACAATAACACTTACAATCCCATATGTAAGTTAGGCTAATCCCATAGCCTCCTTCTTCATGCCACTAGGTAATGAAAGCATAAATTAAGCTCTTCATTCTCCCCCTAAGAGGGCAAACTCCCTCTAGGTAATGAAAGCCTAACTTACTCCCTTTCATGAGTCCTTTCATTCTCCCCCTATGACCTTCCCATAGGTAATGAAGGCCTAAGCTTAACCATACATTCTCCCCCTATTGGCACACATCAACCCATCGTTGGACACACATCAACCTATGCTCCAATTCTGGGCACACTTCAACAAATCCATTTGTTGAAGACTCTCCCCCTGAAGAGTTGCTCATCGTTGTTCACAACATCACTCGTTGTGATCAACACGATAATGAAGGTCCCATACCCTTCATTTATCCTTAACTTCTCCCTTAATGTAGACAACTACCCAACCTTGAGCATTATCTACCACTTGAGTGTCCACTTGAAATAATGAGGATATCCACTCCCCATTTCTCCCCATTTCAAGTTTAAATGCTCAACCTTGAGCAAGTTCACAACAGAAGGTTAACCACCTTCCTAGGTTCATGAAAAATAATTTTTCATGTCTTTAAAGAGTCCCTCCCCCTAAAGACATAGTGGTAACTTCTGTCGTTGCACCAACAATGACTTGGAATTCCTAAACTTTTAGGAAACCCAAATTTTAGAAGTTTTGAGGTTTAAATGTTCAATATTTGAAACAACCTCAACCTAAACTTCTACTTAGTCTTCGTTAACCAATCCATCCTTGTTTTCAACATGAAAACACCCTTTGTATGTATACAAATGCATTTAAGGGGTTTGGAATGGTTACCTAGACTAAAATAGGTTCAAAGATGCTGAAATCAGGCCTCCCCAGCCAAAACCAGCAACTTGGATCGATTGAAGTTGGGTTCCAATCGATTGAACCTTTCTGAATCGATCCACTGATCGATTCAGACTCCCTGGATCGATCGGCTGATCGATCCAGCGAGCTTCTGCTCGCGGGAATTGCCGTTTGAATCGATCCATGGATCGATTCAAGAACTCCAATCGATCCATGGATCGATCGGAGCTCTGATAGTTGCTGAAATTCCATTTCAGTCAACTTCAGAAACCCCTAGAAAATTCTACAAAAATTCAAAAATTATGAAATTTCGTGTAGACATTATTTAGGGCGTTTACTATCACGGAAAAATAGTTTTCTATGAAAATACTTCATATTTTCAAAGATTGACACAAACTTGAGAACTTGCAAAAACTTTAGTGTTTTCTTCAAGTTTGTGTCTAACTATTCAATGGTGATTACTATCAAAAGATAGCCTTCACCAAGGTTTTCCAAAATCATTTTGAAAACATTTTCAAAACCAATATCCCATCATGTTCCTTGGGCATAATGCACATGACTTGTACATTAGCTTTCCCAATGATGGGAAAACACATAACTATGTGTTTTGATGAATTTAAAACTCAAAGGAATGCACTAAATCAACATCTTGAGCATTGTTCATCATCCTAACATCTCACTTGTATATAATATGCACTAAAACACATACAAGTCACCTTATAGTCTTTGTGAGATGTAGATTTTGGTTTTTGCCCTAACCTAGGGATCATGCATATTTATCTAGGCATTTTAGAAATATTAGACATCCACCTAGGATGTCACTTGTCAATAAGTGTCGTTAAATGCCATTTGTCCTTAATTACAAGGAATTAAACTTAATGCATGATTATGTTATGGCATACATCAAAAGAAAATAATTTTCAAAAGAAAATATCCTATTGCTACATGATGTATGAATGTCATGACATGGTATTTTTTTTTGGATTTTTCATAATAAAACATGAATGTAAAAATAGACATGATGTCATGACATATGATGGGCAAATAATCATGACAAGATTTAGCATAAATAAAATATACCTAGATTAACTATCTAAGTATCCTTAAAATCTTAGCTAAACTTACACCTTAAACCTAGATTGCCCTAAAGTGCTTCAAGAGAATGCCAAAACCTAAATTGGCATTTCTAATTTCCTTGATTTAATGTATGCCAATTGAAAATAAACATGTCCTCAAATGTTGGCATATTCCATTTTTCCTCAAGAGTGATTACATAAATCAAGGCCCGGATTGCCTTAAATTTCCAAGAGAATACCAAAATCCCAACTTGGTATTTCTCAAGGTTTTCCCAATTTGTGCCATTTTAAGATAAAAACAGTTTTTTTTTTTTTTTACCATTAGGCACATTTTACTCTTTCAGGGAGTAATCAATAGGTCCATTTCATTTTCAAAGGTTAACTAAAACCTTGAAAATGCTCCTTGAGTGTCAATTTCCTCAAAGTTGGGTTAACTACCCTTTTAATCGGAGTTGACACTCTCTAACCCATCTATGGGGTAGAGAAGATGCTCCTAGGAACCCAACACCTATTGGTGCTCCTTGGATGCTCTAGGTACTCAATTGGGATAACTTCCCTAGATACCTTCGTAGTGACCTTGTTGGGCTTCTTAGAAGCCTTGGTCACATTTTCTAGGTCAACTCTAGGGATAACCTCCCTTGTGACCTTGTTTGTGACTTTCTTAGACTTCTTAGAAGTCTTAATCACATTTATTGCAAAAATACTCTTAGGGATGACTTCCCTAGTATTTTTGGCTTGACCACTAGACCTAGGGTTTGTTCCATAACTATATGGAACTCTATGGTAAGAGGGCACATCCTTCTTAGCCTTTGGTTTGTATCCCAAACCTCTATGGCCATTGGATGGCTTTTGTACCCCTAACCCTAAGTTATGCTCATTTTGCCCTAATAGGATATTTTCCATCCTTTTTAGGGTCTTTTCCATTTTATCAAGCCTTGATCTCAAGACTTGATTTTCTAACACTAAGTCCTTAGTTTTAGGTTTTTCATTTGATTCATGAGCATATTTGTTCTTGGGCTTGTATCTAAAATCTTTAGAGTTATTGCCCAGACTTTTACCTACATTCCTAGCCTTAGGTGTAGTGGTTTTAGCATGAAAAGCTATATGTTTTTCTTTAACGCCCTCATGCTTTCTATTCTTATGGTAAATTGTATTAAAATGATAAAAGTTAGAACTATCATGCTTTTTACCATAATGTAAAGGGGTAGGCTCAATAAATGTTACCTTCTTCTTTACCTTGGAGGCTCCCCCTTGCCTAGTGCCTCCTTGAGCCTTGACCACCTTCTTCCCCTTGGGGCATTGACTTCGGTAATGCCCCTTTTGATTGCAAGAGAAGCATATAATATGCTCCTTGCTCTTCTTTGTGTTGGGGATGATCTCCTTGGGCTTCGCCTTCCCCTTTTGTGCCACTTGGCCCTTCTTCTTGGCCAATTTAGGGCACTTGCTCTTGTAGTGCCCATGTTCCCTACACTCAAAGCATATAATATGATTTTTATTTTTAATTGAAATATTTATACCTTTGCTTGTAGGAGTGGCATCTTTTCCTTTGGATCCGGAGGTAGAAGCTTCCTCTTGATCCGATCTTGATTCTCCTCCATTTGATTTTTCTTGACTCGTGGAGGTAGAAGCTTCTTCAATCTCTTCATCTCTTGACCCGGATGTAGAAGCTTCTCCTTCTTCTTGATCCGGCGTCACCAAGGATTGCTCCCCCTCAATCCTAGAGGTGGAGGCTTCATCATCTTGAATATGAAACAAGGAGTATGCTCCCTCCTTGTTCCCTTCGTTGCATTCCCTTGAAGATGAAGCTTCTTCTTGAACTTCTTCTTCGGAGGTTGAGTATCTCTCAACCTCGGAGTCCTCCTCTTGGTCTTGATCCAATGAGTCGCCCTCTTTGGATTCTCCTTGATCTGGTACAGTGGAGGGGATCTCATGAATTCTTGCCAATTTGCTCCAAAGCTCCTTGGCATCTTCAAACTCTCCAATTTGTTCCAAGATGTTGCTTGGCAATAAATTGACCAAAAGCTTGGTCACTTTGTCATTGGCCTCACATCTTTGGATTTGGTCTTTGCTCCACTTGCTCCTTTTGAGTACTTTGCCCTTGGAATTTGTGGGAGCTTCAAAACCTTCCATGAGAGCAAACCATTGCTCTATCTCCATCATAAGAAAATTTTCGATTCTTGATTTCCAAGAATCGAAACTCGTAGAAGTGTATAGTGGAGCCACCCTTGTGTCAAATCCAAGCCCATCTTGGAATTGCATCTTGAAGTTGAGCTTGATAAAATCTTGAACTTGAAGAATTTGCTCTAACTTCTTCACCCTCTAGCTTTTCTTGTTATACTTGACCCTTCTGGCGATGATTCCGGTGAAGAGCGGCCTTGCTTTGATACCACTTGTTAGGACCAAAAGTAGCTAGAGGGGGGGGGTGAATAGCTCGTCGCGTTCGCTCGTTGCTCGGCGTTGCTTGTTCCTTCAAAGATGTGCAGCGGAAAATACAGAAACAAACACACAACGCTAACACGGTTGGTTTTACTTGGTATCCATCTCACAAGAGGTGACTAATCCAAGGATTCACACCAACACACACACCCTCCACTAAATAAAACTCTCCTTTATGGTAACTACCAAGGGCGGAGAAGCCCTACAAGACTCAATACAAGAAGAGAGGGAAAGGATACAAGAAATACAAGCTTACAAGCTTACAATGAGTATAAACCCTAACCCTAGCTTCTCTTCTGTTGGTTGCTACTCGGAAAACCTATAGGTTCCACTGTACAAAAATTTTGTACAAAGGTCTGAACCTTTTCCTAGCTACCATGTGTTCTTTTAAATTAAATTTTGGATCGCCTGTGGAACTTAACACGTTTGATCCAAAACTTAATCTATTTGTTCTTTTAGGTTTTGACTTGGATCTCCTGCGGAACTTAACACGTTTGACCCAAATCACCTTAAGTTATTAATTCTATTAAATATTAATTTCCATAATTGGTTCCCAGTACTAACGTGGCGAGGCACACGGCCTTCTTGGATATGGGAGCAACCACCACCGACTAGACAAAACCTTTTATAGAAAGCTAATATTTAATTTCCTAAAATAACTTTAGGTTAACCAAAAAGAACAATCAAATCACAAGGAAAAGAAAAAAAACAAAAGAACACAACATCGAAAAACACATTCGAAATTCTAGAATCGTAAGCCTCTTGTATTTGGTATTATTTCCATAAATAACTAGTATGATGCGGAAAAAAAAATTACTAGTTATACCTTGTAGAAAAATCTCTTGATCTTCTACCGTATTCCTCTTCTAACATCGGACGTTGTGTGGGCAACGATCTTCCGAGATGAGAAACCACCAAGCACCTTCTTCTTCTCCTAGCTAGGTTCGGCCAACACAAAGAAGCTTCACCAAGGACGAAGAACAAAACACCAACCAAGCTCCAAGGGATACAAGCTTTCTCTCCTTCTTCTTCTTCTTCTCCAAGTAGTATCCGGCCACCACAAGAACTCCAAGCAAGAGATAAGTTTCGGCCACCACAAAAGAGGAAGAAAGGAAGAGGATGATGATGGCCGGCCATAATAAATTTCAAGGATGAAGAAATTCGGCCACCACCAATGCTCCAAGGATGCTAGAGACGAGACTTGCTTTCTCTCCTTCTTCTCCTTCCTTGATCCGGCCACAAACAAGAGCTCCACCAAGAAGATAGGTTTCGGCCAACAAGAGGAGAGGAGAGAAAGAGAAGGGCCGGCCACCACACCAAGGAAAAGAAGGAGAAAAATAATAGAGGTTTTTCACCATGAAGGCACCCCTACCCCTTCTTTTATATTCCTTGGCTTTGGCAAATAAGGAAATTTATTTATAATAAAATTTCCTTAACTTTCCTTGACAATAATTAATTAAGAAAAAATTAAATAAATTTTCCTAATTAATTGTATGTGGCCGGCCACCTCATCTAGAGCAAATAGGATAATTTTAATCAACAATTAAAACTTCCTTTTTTGTCTTTGGAAATTTTTAAAAAATAAAATTTCCTTTTAAAAATCCCTTCATGGTTGATAAAAAGAAATTTCTATAATTTTAATTTTTAACATGTGAATAATTCTTCAGAGAGAAAAAATAAAATATCTTTCCAATCTACAAATAAGGAAAGAGATCTAATCTCTTTCTTTTAATCTTTTGTAGATCTTTTAAAAGAGATATTTTAATTTTAATTCTCTGTAATAAATTATATCTTCCACATAATAAAAATTAAAATTAAAATTCTTTTAATTTAATGGGGCCGGCCACCTAAGCTTGGGTCGGCCACCCATGAACCAAGGCTTGGCCGGCCCTAGCTTGAACCACAAGCTAGCTTGGTCGGCCCCTTTCTCATGGGTATGAAGGTGGGTATAGGTGGGTATAGTACTCTATAAATAAGAGGCTACGATAGGGACCGAGAGGAGGAATTGGTTTTGGTCTCCCGATAAAATTAAGCATCCCGTGTTCGCCCCGAACACACAACCTAATTTTATCAATAATAATTCATTCCACTAGAGAACTATTATTGAACTACCGCACCAATCCCAAATTACATTTTTGGGCTCCTTCTTATTATGAGTGTGTTAGTCTCCCTGTGTTTAAGATATCGAATGTCCACTAATTAAGTGAGTTACTGACAACTCATTTAATTAATATCTTAGTCTAAGAGTAGTACCACTCAACCTTATTATCATGTCGGACTAAGTCCACCTGCAGGGTTTAACATGACAATCCTTATGAGCTCCTCTTGAGGACATTATCAACCTAGTATCTCTAGGACACAGTTTCCTTTTATAATCAACAACACACACTATAAGTGATACAATTTCCCAACTTATCGGGCTTATTGATTTATCGAACTAAATCTCACCCATTGATAAATTAAAGAAATAAATATCAAATATATGTGCTTGTTATTATATTAGGATTAAGAGCACACACTTCCATAATAACCGAGGTCTTTGTTTCTTTATAAAGTCAGTATAAAAGAAACGACCTCAAATGGTCCTACTCAATACACTCTGAGTGTACTAGTGTAATTATACAGTCAAGATAAACTGATACCTAATTACACTACGACCTTCTAATGGTTTGTTCCTTTCCATTATGGTCGTGAGATACTGTTTATAATTTATAAGAAACCGATAACATGATCTTCTGTGTGTGACACCACACACCATGTTATCTACAATATAAATTAATTGAGCAACTACATTTATCATAAATGTAGACATTTGACCAATGTGATTCTTATTTCTAGATAAATGTTTATACCAAAAGCTAGGCTTTTAGTATACACTCTAACAATCTCCCACTTATACTAAAAGACTAAGCTGCTATATCTGCTGCCATACATCTGATTCCCATCCCTTCAACATGCCCATCAAAAGCTCTTGCCTTAAGGACCTTAGTGAAAGGATCTATAGGTCATCACCTGATGCAATCTAGGCGGCAACAACTTCTCCTCGTTTATACGATTCCTCGTATTGGGTGGTACTTGCGCTCTATTGTGTTTACTTGCCTTATAGACTTATGGTTTCTTCGAGTTTGCTACTGCACCACCATTATTACAATAAATTGTAATAATTTTTGGACAAACCAGAAATCATATCTAAGTCTATCTTGAGGTTAGTGAGTCATTCAGCTTTTATGGCTATCTATTAGGCTTGCCATATACTAAGCTTCTATGGTGGAGTCCAGAAAAACACCTATGCTTATCACTCTTCCATAGTTATGACTTTACCTCCTAAAGTAAACACAAAACCCCGAGGTTGACTTATTATTGTCCCTATCCAATTGGAATTCAAAATCCATGCAACCCACAAGGACTAAATTAACTGCCTTGAAAGCTAGCATATAATCTCTAGTGCCTCTAAGGTACTATAATATATGCTTTACTGCAGTTCACTGTCCTTGTCCAGGGTAACTTTGATATCTGCCAACTATGCCCTTGGCAAAACAGATTTCTTATCTCGTGCATAGCATTCATTAGGCTTCCGACAGCCGAAGCATAAAGAACTGCCTTTATTTCCTTTATCTCCTTTGATATCTACAGAGACATATCTTTAGATAAAGTTACTCCATCCTGAAAAGGTAAGAAACCTTTCTTGGAGTTTTGCATGCTTTAAAACGAGCAAGGATTTTTCCGATGTATGAAGCTTGGGATAAGTAAAATATTCTTTTCTTGCGATCCCTTATTACTTTGATCTCAAGAATATATACATTCTCCCAAGTTCTTTATATCGAATTGTTTGGACAATCATACCCTTACTTCTGACAACATTTTGATATTGTTTCCAACTACCAAAAATGTTATCTAAGTATAGTACAAGAAATACCACCACGTTTCCATCACATCTTTTATATACACAAGACTTATCCGGTTACTAAATCCATAGATCTGGATTACTTTGATAAACCGGATGTTCCAAGACCTTGAAGCTTTGCCTCAGTCCATAGACTGATTGAGCTTACACACAAGATGCTCTTAGCCCTTTGCAATGAACCCTTCTGGTTGCTTTATATGGATGTTTTCTTCAAGACTTCCATTAAGGAATGCTGTCTTGACATCCACTTGCCAAATAGATAAAAGAATCCGGATAGACTTAAGCATGGCTACCAGTGAAAAAGTTTCCTTTTTCATCTAGCCTTGCTTTGAAAGTTTCTACCTTCCTGTCTATCCCTCTTTTCCTATTATAGACCTTTTTATACCCAAAGGCTTTTACACCATTTGGTGGTTCTACAAGCTTCCAGATTTTATTAAAATACATATATTCTAATTCTGTTATTCATTACTCTTTGTCAAGATGATGCATCTTTATCTTGGAGTGTTTCGTCATATGTCCGGAGATCAGGTTCATGTCCTCCAGGGATCGAGTCCAAAAACTCTCCCAAAACATGAATCTTTTTAGGTTGCCTAACAACCCTCCCACTACGATAAGGCACTTTCTGCAATTGTGTATCATTTGTGATACGTGTTGCAGTTTCCTTGTGGTATCTCATCTTGTACAGTTGGTACTAGATTAGACATGCCTTTTATTACTTCCTTAAGAACAAATTTTCTTATGGGCACATGGTTTATTACATAGTCCTTTTCTAAAAATCGGTCATTGATGCTAACAATGACCTTCTGATTTTTAAGACTATAAACCTACTTTCATTTCACTAGGATAACCCACAAACAAGTGAATTCCTGTCCAACTTATCTTTGTCTCTCTTCTGCATATGTGCTGGACTACCCGAATCCGAATATGCTTCAAAATAGGCTTACGCCTATTCAGCAATTCTATATGAGTAGAGAGTTCTAACTTGGAAGGTACTATGTTCACTTTCGTTTTCAGAGTTTTATCCTTAAAACAAATTTGGTAATTTTATGAATAACTCATCATCTATCTAATTATTCCATAAGAGTCCTTTACCTTCTTTCTACTACACCATTCTGTTGGGGTGTACCAGATGCAGTTAGTTGGGATTGAAATCCAACTACTGATAAGTGACTCCTAAAATCTCTCAAGAGGTGCTTGCCACTACGTTCTTCCATAGTGACTTTTTACTTTAATATTTCTCCGCATCAACCTTGTACTCTTTGAACTAATCAAAGTACTTAGTCTTGCGGTACATTAAGTAAATTTATTTGTATCTTGAATAGTTGTCTATAAAATAGACAAAATATTCAATACTACCTCTTGTCTGGATAGTCATAGGATCACACAAATCAGAATGAACCGATTTTAACATATCTTTGACTTCATACCCATTGGACTTAAAAGCTTCTTGGTTATTTTCCTTCCAAGTAAGACTCGCAGGTTGGAAATATTTCCACTACCAATGAACCCAAAAGTTCATTAGCTACCAGTGAATCCTACTCAAGTATAACCTAGCTTTTAGATGCCAAAGATATAATTGGTTCATTTCCGAAGGTTGCTTTCTCTTAAAATTAGAAGATGTGTTACTAATTTCCATTTATTGCATCGTGGGAGTTATTGGATTATAAATTGTCAACCATCATACCAGAATAGATAACTTTCCTATTTTTCTTGATAACAACTTTGTTATCAAAATAGACACAATATCTATAATAGTTTAGAAACTGAAATCAGGTTCTTTCTAAACTTGGTACGTAAAGACAATTACTTAAAATCCATATTTTATTCTTATCAAAGGATAAACATCTCCCACTGCAATAGCTACCACTTTTACAGTAGTGCCCATGTGGACGGTGATTTACCTTTCATTTAGTTGTCGGGTTTCCTGGAACCCTGCAATGAATTGCAGACATGATTAATGGCATCTTGTATCTACACTCCAGGTTCTGGTAGATAACACCACTAGACATGTTTCAACTAATGAATTAAATACACCTAAATTGTTCTTAGTTCTAAGAGGACAGTCTACCTTAATGTCCAAATTCTATTTCCAATCAATTATAATTGGGACCACTAAGTCTATCCTAAAGTATATCAGCTAGGGATTGACCATCATCCTAAGAATCACAAAAATATTTGGTTAAGACCAACTCCTTAAAAATCCCCATGAATTTTGTATGCCACGTTAGTGTGGACGTATACAAATTCAAAAAGGAAATTTTATCATTTAATTTTATTATCTCGTGAACCTTACTTTATGACGAATAAAATTAATAGTTGGTCTATCTTTAATCAAATATTTGGTCAAGACTTCTAAATTTAAAATAATATTGATTCCTCTAACAATACTATTTAAATTTACCAACACCTTAATACACCGTGGATTTTGCATGCCACGTTAGTGTGGACGTATACAAAATCAACATTTGTAAGAGGAGGGTTTTACCCATTAACTATCTTGTCAACGTAACTTTATGACAAATAAAATTATCTCAAACACCGTTAATTTTGTATGCCACGTTAGTGTGGACGTATACAAAATCAATCATTTGTAAGAGGGGTTTTAACCCTTTAATTTTATTATCTTGTCAACCTAGTTTTATGACAAATTAATAGTTGGTTTCATTTGGTCACACAAATAATAACAGTGACTCCGATGGGGAGGATATTATTAGATATGTCTAAGTGTATACCATTACTTGACACTAAGTCCATTAATAAGATTATGCCCCTTCCGTTGGGGAAGATCACACGCTCTTAATTAACTTCCTATAGTCATCCAAAAATGGAAGTCTGTTCTAGTGATCCACAAACAAGCTCATCCGTTATGGAGGAAGGCACTTAGAGCCAACGCGCAAGCTTGTTTGCATCACTTACAAACCAGTAATGGAGACCAAGGGATTTACTTAAAAATCCCTCTCCCACTTAGTTATTTATTAATGAGGAATTTTAACTATGCTAGCCTACTAAACTTGTAAACTAACATGCACACACAGCACAATATAAAAGCAATAAATAGAAAATCTAATTTTCAACTATTATGGCTTTTATCTCTAATTGTCCTCCGTGTGTTGTCATCCCAAGCTGCTGCCATATTTGGCCACCGCCACCGGGTCTAGCTGTCGCATCCATCTTGCTCCTTGTTCCGCTGCGCCTCTGGTCCTTAGAAGGTTCCACGCTTTGCAAGATTCGATCCGCGACATAAATAGAATTTTACAATTTTGATCCTATATTCCATAAAAGGAATGTACATGTATCTAGATCAAAAATAAAATCCTAATAAAACTAAATACAGCTCATGCTGTATTTTATAATACAATCATGCACACACATATAAATGCCCTTGACATGTCCAAGGGTCCAATCACACACATAAAACTATAAGCCATAATAGTTGGATCCTGCATCCACAAAGTTAGCACATCCTTCTATTATCCTGCCTAAATTATGTATGACATGTGCATAATTAAACTAATACCAAATACACAGAGGCAAAACCCTAGCTCTGATACCAATTGTTGGTTGCTACTCGGAAAACCTATAGGTTCCACTGTACAAAAATTTTGTACAAAGGTCTGAACCTTTTCCTAGCTACCATGTGTTCTTTTAAATTAAATTTTGGATCGCCTGCGGAACTTAACACGTTTGATCCAAAACTTAATCTATTTGTTCTTTTAGGTTTTGACTTGGATCTCCTGCGGAACTTAACACGTTTGACCCAAATCACCTTAAGTTATTAATTCTATTAAATATTAATTTCCATAATTGGTTCCCAGTACTAACGTGGCGAGGCACACGGCCTTCTTGGATATGGGAGCAACCACCACCGACTAGACAAAACCTTTTATAGAAAGCTAATATTTAATTTCCTAAAATAACTTTAGGTTAACCAAAAAGAACAATCAAATCACAAGGAAAAGAAAAAAACAAAAGAACACAACATCGAAAAACACATTCGAAATTCTAGAATCGTAAGCCTCTTGTATTTGGTATTATTTCCATAAATAACTAGTATGATGCGGAAAAAAAAATTACTAGTTATACCTTGTAGAAAAACCTCTTGATCTTCTACCGTATTCCTCTTCTAACATCGGACGTTGTGTGGGCAACGATCTTCCGAGATGAGAAACCACCAAGCACCTTCTTCTTCTCCTAGCTAGGTTCGGCCAACACAAAGAAGCTTCACCAAGGACGAAGAACAAAACACCAACCAAGCTCCAAGGGATACAAGCTTTCTCTCCTTCTTCTTCTTCTTCTCCAAGTAGTATCCGGCCACCACAAGAACTCCAAGCAAGAGATAAGTTTCGGCCACCACAAAAGAGGAAGAAAGGAAGAGGATGATGATGGCCGGCCATAATAAATTTCAAGGATGAAGAAATTCGGCCACCACCAATGCTCCAAGGATGCTAGAGACGAGACTTGCTTTCTCTCCTTCTTCTCCTTCCTTGATCCGGCCACAAACAAGAGCTCCACCAAGAAGATAGGTTTCGGCCAACAAGAGGAGAGGAGAGAAAGAGAAGGGCCGGCCACCACACCAAGGAAAAGAGGGAGAAAAATAATAGAGGTTTTTCACCATGAAGGCACCCCTACCCCTTCTTTTATATTCCTTGGCTTTGGCAAATAAGGAAATTTATTTATAATAAAATTTCCTTAACTTTCCTTGATAACAATTAATTAAGAAAAAATTAAATAAATTTTCCTAATTAATTGTATGTGGCCGGCCACCTCATTTAGAGCAAATAGGATAATTTTAATCAACAATTAAAACTTCCTTTTTTGTCTTTGGAAATTTTTAAAAAATAAAATTTCCTTTTAAAAATCCCTTCATGGTTGATAAAAAGAAATTTCTATAATTTTAATTTTTAACATGTGAATAATTCTTCAGAGAGAAAAAATAAAATATCTTTCCAATCTACAAATAAGGAAAGAGATCTAATCTCTTTCTTTTAATCTTTTTGTAGATATTTTAAAAAGAGATATTTTAATTTTAATTCTCTGTAATAAATTATATCTTTCCACATAATAAAAATTAAAATTAAAATTCTTTTTAATTTAATGGGGCCGGCCACCTAAGCTTGGGTTCAAGCTAGGACCGGCCACCCATGAACCAAGGCTTGGCCGGCCCTAGCTTGAACCACAAGCTAGCTTGGTCGGCCCCTTTCTCATGGGTATGAAGGTGGGTATAGGTGGGTATAGTACTCTATAAATAAGAGGCTACGATAGGGACCGAGAGGAGGAATTGGTTTTGGTCTCCCGATAAAATTAAGCATCCCGTGTTCGCCCCGAACACACAACCTAATTTTATCAATAATAATTCATTCCACTAGAGAACTATTATTGAACTACCGCACCAATCCCAAATTACATTTTTGGGCTCCTTCTTATTATGAGTGTGTTAGTCTCCCTGTGTTTAAGATATCGAATGTCCACTAATTAAGTGAGTTACTGACAACTCATTTAATTAATATCTTAGTCCAAGAGTAGTACCACTCAACCTTATTATCATGTCGGACTAAGTCCACCTGCAGGGTTTAACATGACAATCCTTATGAGCTCCTCTTGAGGACATTATCAACCTAGTATCTCTAGGACACAGTTTCCTTTTATAATCAACAACACACACTATAAGTGATACCATTTCCCAACTTATCGGTCTTATTGATTTATCGAACTAAATCTCACCCATTGATAAATTAAAGAAATAAATATCAAATATATGTGCTTGTTATTATATTAGGATTAAGAGCACACACTTCCATAATAACCGAGGTCTTTGTTTCTTTATAAAGTCAGTATAAAAGAAACGACCTCAAATGGTCCTATTCAATACACTCTGAGTGTACTAGTGTAATTATACAGTCAAGATAAACTGATACCTAATTACACTACGACCTTCCAATGGTTTGTTCCTTTCCATTATGGTCGTGAGCTACTGTTTATAATTTATAAGAAACCGATAACATGATCTTCTGTGTGTGACACCACACACCATGTTATCTACAATATAAATTAATTGAGCAACTACATTTATCATAAATGTAGACATTTGACCAATGTGATTCTTATTTCTAGATAAATGTTTATACCAAAAGCTTGGCTTTTAGTATACACTCTAACATCTTCTTGGCTTTGATCCGCCTCTTGACTTGGAAAACTTCCAAGATCCTTCAAGAACTGGCGATCTGAGCTTTGTGAGTGCTGTGGAGGAGCTGGCGAGAAATCTGGAGTGAATCGGAGAAGAGATGCCGCAGCCATCACACGCCTGCTGCTATAAACGACGCCAACGGTCGGATCCCGATCGATTCGAATATTCCCAATCGATCGGGGAGGCTTTGGATCAATCCACGGATCGATCCAGAGCGCCTCTGTGCTCTGGAAAAGCGCCTGGATCGATCCACGGATCGATCCAGCGCTTATCGCGCGAAGCAGCCGCGTCCCAATCGATCCACTGATCGATTGGGACCTCTGGATCGATCCAGAGGCTCTCTGTTCGCTGGGACAGGTCTGGATCGATCCACTGATCGATCCAGAGCCTAGATCGATCCACTGATCGATCCAGCACTTGATTTTTGTCCAAAACCAAGTCCCAAACCTCCCAAACCAACATCCGGTCAACCTTGACCTGTTGGTATGTCATGCCTAGCATCTAGTCACTCCCTTGACCTGCTAGGACTCCCTTACCAAGTGTCCGGTCAATCCCTTTGACCCACTTGGACTTTTCTCTGTGCCAAGTATCCGGTCAATCCCTTTGACCTACTTGGACTTTTCTCTGTGCCAAGTATCCGGTCAATCCCTTTGACCTACTTGGACTTTTCTCTGTGCCAAGTATCCGGTCAATCCCTTTGACCTACTTGGACTTTTCTTTCATGCCAAGTATCCAGTCAATCCTTTGACCTACTTGGACTTCCCAACACCAGATGTCCAAACATCCTTGATCCATCTGGATTTTCCCTTGCCTGGCTTCACTCACCAGGACTTTCACCTAGCTTCACTCACTAGGGTTTTCCATCTTCCTAGCTTCACTCACTAGGACTTTCACCTGGCTTCACTCACTAGGATTTCCATCTGCCTAGCTTCACTCACTAGGACTTTCACCTGGCTTCACTCACCAGGATTTCCATCTGCCTGGCTTCACTCACCAGGACTTTTCTTCTGCCTGGCTTCACTTACCAGGACTTTCCTTCTGCCTGGCTTCACTCACCAGGACTTTCCTACTGCCTAGCTTCACTCACTAGGTCTTTCATTTTGCCTAACATCCCAGTTAGGACTTCCCAGTCAAGTATCCAGTCAACCTTGACCTACTTGACTCTTCTTCAATCAATATCTTATTGTCAAACATCTAAACCCAAACCAAGACTCAGCTTGGTTACCCAGGTCAACCTTGACCTGAGGGATATTGCACCAACACTGTTGTCCCTATCTGATTGGAAGTCCGAATCCGTGTAACCCACAGGGAGTAAATCGTCTGCTTCGTAAACTAGCATATAATTTCTAGTCCTTCTCAGGGACTTTAATATATGCTTTACTGCAGTCCAATGTCCTTATCCAGGGTTACTTTGATATCTGCTAACCATGCCCATGACAAAACAGTTATCAGGTCTCGTACACAACATTGCATACATAAGGCTTCCTACAGCCGAAGCATAAGGAACTGCCTTCATGTCCTCAATCTCTTTTGATGTTTTTGGAGACATCTCTTTAGATAAGGCTACTCCATGCCTAAAAGATAAGAAACCTTTCTTGGAGTTTTGTATGCTAAAACGAGCAATGATTGTATCTATATATAAAGCTTGGGATAGGCACAACATTCTTTTCTTGTGATCCCTTATAACTTTGATCCCAAGGATGTGTGCACATTCTCCTAAGTCCTTCATATCAAATTATTTGGACAACCATAACCTTACGTCTGATAATACCTTGACATTGTTGTCAATTAACAAAATATCATCTACGTATAGTACAAGAAATACCACCATGTTTCTGTTACACTTCTTGTATACACAAGACTCATCCGGACACTGAATAAATCCATATGACTGGATTACTTCATTAAACTGGATGTTCCAAGATCTTGAAGCTTGCTTCAGTCCATAAATGGACCGATTAAGCTTGCACACTAGATGCTCTTTGCCCTTTTCAATGAACCCTTCTGGTTGCTTCATATGGATGTTTTCTTCAAGACTTCCATTAAGGAAAGATGTCTTGACATCCATTTGCCAAATCTCATAATCAATATGAGCGGCAATTGATAAGAGTATCCGGATAGACTTAAGCATAGCTACCGGCGAAAAGGTCTCCTCATAATCGATTCCCTCTTTCTGAGTGTACCCCTTCGCAACAAGCCTTGCTTTGAAGGTTTCTACCTTCCCATCTGTCCCTCTTTTCCTTTTATAGATCCATTTGCATCCAATGGCTTTTACACCATCAGGTGGTTCTACAAGCTCCCAGACCTTATTAGAATACATAGATTCTATTTTGGAATTCATTGTCTTTTGCCAAGATATTGCATCTATATCTTGGAGTGCTTCATCATATGTCCGGGGATCTGGTTCATGTTTGCCTGGGATCAAGTCCGAAGACTCACCCAAAAACATGAATCTCTCGGGCTGTCTTACAACCCTCCCACTACGACGAGGCACCGTTTGTGGTTGTGTATCATGTGTGACACGTGTTGTAGTCTCTTGTGGTACTTCATCTTGTACTGTTGGCACTAAAGTAGACGTGTCCTCTCTAAGTTCTTCTAGAATAATTTTACTACTGGGCTTGTGATCCATTATATAGTCTTCTTCTAAAAACTGGGCATTGGTGCTAACAATGACCTTCTGGTCTTTAGGACTATAAAATAAACTGCCTTTCGTTCCTCTGGGATACCCCACAAACATACGAACTTCTGTACGAGATCCTAACTTATCAGCATCTTGTTTCAGCACATGTGCTGGACTACCCCAAATCCGAATATGTCTTAGACTGAGCTTCCGCCCATTCCATAATTTTGTGGGAGTAGAAGATACTGATTTAGAAGGTACTAAGTTCAGAATGTGTGCTGCTGTTTCCAGAGTGTATCCCCAAAACGAATTTGGTAATTCTGAATAACTCATCATCGATCTAACCATCTCTATAAGAGTCATATTCCTTCGTTCTGCCACACCATTCTGTTGGAGTGTACCAGGTGCGGATAATTGGGATTGAATCCCGGCCTCTGATAAGTAATTCCTAAACTCTCCTAAGAGGTATTCGCCACCACGATCAGACGTAGTGTCTTGATACTTTTACCTAGACGTTTCTCCACATCAGCCTTGTACTCTTTGAACTTATCAAAGCACTCAGACTTATGGCGCATTAGGTAAATGTATCCATATCTTGAATAATCGTCTATAAAAGAGACAAAATATTCAAAGCCGCCTCTAGCCTGGATAGACATAGGAACACACAAATCAGAATGAACCAATTCTAATGCTTCTTTAGCTCTATACCCCTTGGCCTTAAAAGGTCTCTTGGTCATCTTACCTTCCAAGCAGGATTCACACGTTGGAAAGTTTTCCAACTCTAATGGACCCAAGAGTCCATCGGCTACAAGCCTTTGAATCCTACTTAAGTTAATATGACCAAGCCTTAGATGCCAAAGATGTGTTTGGTTCATTTCCGAAGGTTCTTTTCTCTTATTAGAGTTAGAAGATGTGTTATTAATTTCCATATTTTGCTTTGTGGGAGAAATTGGATTTAAAGTATATAAATTGCCAACCAATGCACCAGAACAGATAATCACTTTATTTCTCTTTATAACCACATTGTTACTAAAGGAAACTGAATATCCATCCAAATACAGTTTAAAAACTGAAATTAAATTCTTTCTAAAACTGGGTACATAAAGACAATTCCTTAAAACCAATTTCTTATTCCTATCAAATGATAAGTAGACGTCTCCCAATGCAACAGCCGCCACCTTAGTAGTATTGCCCGTGTAGACATTTATCTCTCTATCAAATAGTCGCCGGGTTTCCTGGAACCCCTGCAAAGAATTACAGACATGATCAGTGGCTCCCGTATCTACACACCAGGTGCTAGTAGATAACACCGCTAAACATGTTTCAACTACTAGAGTATGAGATATACCTTTATTGTTCTGTTTCCTACGAGGACAGTCCGCCTTCCAATGTCCAGTCTGCTTGCAAATAAAGCACTTTCCCTTCGGCTTCTTTATTCCAGCTTTTTGTCCTGCACCTTGAGGTTAATACCTTCTTTGCTGAGCCATTTTGTTTCTTCTTCTTCTTGCCTTTCGGCTTAGAAGTAGAACCATTTTCAGCATAGTGAATTTGAGAATGTTGACGAAATAACCCTTCGGCTGCCTAAAGTTCTGTCAGAAGTTCCGCTAATGAATACATCCTTTTATTCATATTATAGTTAAGGCGAAAATGCTCAAAACTTCTGGGCAGCGTTTGGAGGATGATATCGACCTGGGTTTCCCCATCAATTTCCCCTCCAAGAACTTGTATTTCGTTTAAGTAAGCCATCATCTTGAGAATATGATCCCTCACGGGAGTCCCCTCAGTCATGGTGGCTGTCATCAGTTTTCTCATTGCCTCTTGCCTAGCAGCCCGATTCTGATGTCTGAAGAGTTCCTTGAGATTGTTCATTATATCATAGGTTGTTGGTAAGTCCTGATGCTGATGTTGCAATACATTTGACATCGAAGCCAAGATGTAACACCGCGCCATCTCATCAGCTTTTACCCATTTACTATGATGTTGAATCTCCTCTGGGGTAGAATCATTGCTAGGTGTTTCTGGGCATTCCTCTGACAGTACAAACTTATAGCCCTCAGCAGTTAAAACAATGTCCAGGTTTCTTTTCCAATCTATATAGTTGGGACCAGTACGTCTGTTTTATTTTAGAATAATGGTCAGTGGGTTGAAAGTCATCCTAAGAATCATAAAATAAATTTTGGTCAGAACTCTAAATTTAGAATAATATTGATTCCTCAAACAATACTATTTTAAATTAACCAACACCTTAAAACATCGTGAATTTTGTATGTCGCGATAGTGTGGACATATACAAATTCAACATTTGTAAAAGGAGGGTATATCCCATTAATTTTATTATCTTGTCAACCTAACTTTTTGACAAATAAAATTAATAGTTGGTTTCCTTCGGTCACACAAATAATAGCAATGACTCCGATGGAGGGATACTATTAGACGTGCCTAAGTGTATACCATTACTTGACACTAAGTCCATTAATAAGATTGTGCCCCTTCCGATAGGGAAGATCACACGCTCTTAATTAATTTCATATAGTCATCCGAAATGGAAGTTTGGTCTAGTGATCCGTAAACAAACTCATCCGATATGGAGGAAGGCACTCAGAGCCAACACGCAAGTTTGTTTGCATCACTTACAAACCAGTAATGGAGACCGTGGAATTCACTAAAATAAATTCCTCTCCCACTTAGTTATTTAAAGTGAGGAATTTTGATGATGCTAGCCTACTAAACATGTACACTAACATTCACACACAGCACAATACAAAAGCAATAAATAGAAAAACTAATTTTCAACTATTATGACTTTTATCTATTGTTTTCCTCCGTGTGTCATCATCCCTAGCTGCTGCCATCTTTGGCCACCGCCACCGGGTCTAGTTGTCGCATCCATCTTGCTCCTTGTTTCGCTGCGCCACTCTGATCCTCAAAAGGTTCCACGCCTTGCAAGATTTGATCCGCGACATAAATAGAATTTTACATTTTTCGATCCTATATTCCTCGAAGGAATGTACATGTAAACTAAATCGAACATAAAATAAAATTTACATCCATCGATCCTATATTCCATAAAAGGAATGTACATGTATCTAGATCAAAAAATAAAATCCTAATAAAACTAAATACAGCTCCTGCTGTATTTTATAATACAATCATGAACACATAAAAAATGCCCTTGACATGTCCAAGGGTCCAATCACACACATAATAACTATAAGCCAAAATAGTTGGATCCTGCATCCACAAAGTTAGCACATCCTACTATTAACCTGCCTAAATTATGTATGACATGTGCATAATTAAACTAATACCAAATACACAGAGGTATAACCCTAGCTCTGATACCAATTGTTGGTTGCTACTCGGAAAATCCAATGGCTCCACTGTACAAAAATTTTGTACGTGATCTGAATCTTTCCTAGCTACCATGTGTTCTTTTAAGTTAAACTTGTATCTCCTGCGGAACTTAACACGTTTGATTCCAAGTTTAACTTATATGTTCTTTTAGGTTTAGATTTGGATCTCCTGCGGAACTTAACACGTTTAATCCAAATCACCTAGGTTATAAATTCAATTAAATATTAGTTTCCAAAATTGGCTTCCAGTACTGCATGGCGAGGCACTTGGCCTTCTTGGATATGGGAGCAACCACCACCGACTAGACAAAGCCTTTTAAGGAAAGTTAATATTTCATTTCCTTATATAACTCTAGGTTAACCAAAATGAACAATCAAATCACAAGGAAAAAAGAAAAAGAACACAACATTGAAATTAAATTCGAAAAACAAGAATCGAATGCCTCTTGTATTTGGTATTTATACAAAGAAAAATTAACTAGTATGATGTGGAAATTAAATACTAGTTATACCTCTTCCTTGTATGCTAAAAACTTCGAGATCTTCTGCCGTATCCCTCGCCTCCTCTTAGACGTCGTGTGGGTGACGATCCTCTAAGACGAAGACCACCCAGAAAGCTTCTCCTCCTTCTCTAGAATTCGGCCACCACCACCACAAAGGAGCAAAAGAGAGCAAAGGGAAGAGAGGGAGAGGGGCCGGCCACTTGATGATCTCCAACAACACAATATCAATTGTTATGTTTTTCAAGGCCTCCCCTTCCCCCCTTTTTATATTAGTTTCCCAACGGAAAATTATGGAAAGAGTTTTATAAAAAATTAGACTCATTCCTATTTCCTTTTAATTTTTTCTTTTCCTTTCCTTTTAATTAATCAATCCTAGATTGATTTATTAATTAAACAACTATTTGTTGATGTTTAATTATTTGACCGGCCCCTTGCTTGGGCGCCAAGCAAGGTGGCCGGCCACTTATTAAAAGGGAAAGAAAGAAATTTTTTTTATAAAATTTAAATGAAGAAAACTTCTAATAAAACTTTACAAACTCACTTTTTTTTTAATGTGGATATTAAAAGGAAAGTTTTAAAATTTAAAACCAAGTTTTAAAATTTAAAACATCTCTAATAATATTTCTTTTTAAAAGAAAGTTTTATAAATTTTACAACTCTCTTTTAAAACCTTGTAGCCTAATTTAAATTAGGAAAATTTTATAAATTTTTAAAATCTCTCTTTTTACAAATTGTAAATATCTGAGGAAATTTAAAAATTCAAAAACAACCTTCCAAATTTAAATATTGCGGCCGGCCCCCTTGCCCAATGCAAGGGCCGGCCACTTCTAGAGAATATGTGGTCGGCCATTGCTAGGTCACCAAGCAATGAACCGGCCCCTTCTTGGACACCAAGATAGGCTTTTCTTTGGATGGACTTGAGGCTTTATTGAGGCTACAACAGAGACCTAGAGGAGAAATTGGTTTTGGCCTTCCGATGAGCTTGAGTATCCCGTGCTCGCCCCGAACACACAACTCAAGTTCATCGATAATAACTCATTCCACTAGAGAGTTATTACCGCACTACCGCACCAATCCCACATTATATTATGGGCTCCTTCTTATCATGAGTGTGTTAGTCTCCCTGTGTTTAAGATTACGAATGTCCACTAATTAAGTGAGTTACTGACAACTCATTTAATTAATATCTAGCTCCAAGAGTAGTACCACCCAACTTTATTGTCATGTTGGACTAGGTCCACCTGCAGGGTTTAACATGGAAATACTTATGAGCTCCTCTTGAGGACATTCTCAACCTAGATAACTAGGACACAGATTCCTTCTATAATCAACAACACATACTATAAGTAATATCATTTCCCAACTTATCGGGCATATTGATTTATCGAGCTAAACCTCACCCTTTGATAAGTCAAAGAAATAAATACTAAATATACATGCTTGTTATTATATTAGGATTAAGAGCACACACTTCCATAATAACTAAGGTCTAGTTCTTTTACTAAGTCAGTACAAAAAGAACTTACCTTAATGATCCTACTCAATACACTTAAAGTGTATCAGTGAAATTTTATTAGTCAAGATAAACTAATACTTAATTACACTACGTCTATTCTGATGGTTTGTTCCTTTCCATCTTAGTCGTGAGCAACTGTTTATAATTTATAGAGAACCGACAACATGATCTTCTAAGTGTGACTCCACACTCCATGTTATCTACTATATAAATTAATTGAACAATTATATTTAACAAATAAATGTAAACATTTAACCAATGTGATTCTTTATTTCAAAATAAATGTGTACAAAAGCTAAACTTTTAAGTATACACTCTAACAGGTTGTACACTTGACAACCTTGAGATCCGGCATTACTTGGAAGAGCGGGATACGCGAAGGACTTCGCATCAAGGGTAATTCCTTCTCCTAGTTTAGAACTAGCATAAAACTCGTACTTGTAATGTTTTTTGAAAGTTTTACTTCGCACGGATCCGGTGGCATGAGGGTTTGAGGGTTTTCGCGACGCGAAAAAGCGGTTTTTGCTGCCCGAAAAACCCAACAGTGGTATCAGAGCCACGTGCGATGTCTTGTACGAGTTTATTTTATATTTTTATGAAAAATAATAGTTCTGTAATATTCTGTAAATTTCATATTTTTATAGTTTTTATGGGTATTTTTCTCTTAGAAGCGAAGCACAAGTGTTTTGACACTTGTAGGCTTCGACTACCGAGAAGATTTTTCTGAAACGGCAAGGTTTTGCCCCAGATCTTTTTGGGACGGTGGGCTAAGGTGCTGTAGGATCATTAAGGAATACTCGCGATGGTTAGATCGCGGGTAGGGGTGCTGCCCCTGGCCCCGCAAGGGGATTCGTTCCGTGATTGCGCCCGGAAACCCGCTAAACGGAACCGCCGGGAATTTTACTCATAAAAATTGTAAAAATTATAGTAAAACTTATAGAAAATTATGGAAAATACATAATTTAGAATTATGTATCATTTTGTGATAGTCATGGCCCAAAAAGACCCAATCTGATTGGAAATGTGTTGTAATTCATAATACGGCCTGCGTGCCGTCATGTGATGTGCGTGTTGTATATTTGATTCGTGACCTGCGCGTCGTGCCTTTCTCTATTTTATATTCTTGTTGTAAATTAGTTTAGCCTCGAATGTAACTCGAGTTTCAAAAATTGTAATGTACAAAATTGGAGCGGTGGAAGGTCCACTCGAGACGGAGTTACGAGGAGGGCGCGAGCAACACAAGGTGGTCAAAGGGAGGAGCTTGAGAAGTTGTTGACCTTAGGTTGACCATCCGATCTTCTCATTGGCTTGAGAAGATCGTAGTAAGGCCATGACTAATCACAAATCATTTAATTAATTACTTAAGTGTATGTGATACATAATTAGTAATTAATTAGTGCCTAACGATTAGATTAGATCTAAATCATGTACAAGATGCACCCTCTCAATTAGATTAGATCTCAATCGCATCAACTCAAATACCTACCGTGCGGTGATACCTATCACTACCTCGATCACATGTGTTGTTGAATCTGCCAAAGAAGAGCAACACATATTATCTTGGTAGGGTACGGAGGGACAATCTTGGTCCCGCTTATCAACGCATGGGTGAGTACAACTTAATTAGATTGAGTATTTAATTGATACTTAAATAATTTTATTTAATTTCCATATCTATTTAGGTGAAATTTAAATAATTCTGTTTAATTGTCATATTTAGGTTATAATTATTTTTTTACTTGTTTGTTTAACCCCCACCTTAACACTAGTTGATACATGGTAAAAATGGAGAGATTGTAACCTCAGGTTAATTTTGATGTGATTAACTGAGTTAAATTAGGTCATGTGTCATTTTGATACCTTGTGTTTAAGTGTCCAAGAATATAGGAACACAAGAAGTCGAGTGAAATACGTGGCGAGTGAGAAGGATGATACAGGAAATAAGTCGACAGACTCGGTGCATCTAAGAGACGAAAATCTACGAATGAGTACACTAGTGAATGAGAAGAAATGCGCACGACACATCAAGGAATGAGAAGTCGAGGAAAAAGACTACTTGAGGAGAAGGTCAGAATTGGGTTCAGGTGAGCTCAATTCCGGACGACCGGAGCATCACCCAAGCGAGCACGAGAAAAGGATGGCTTGGATGAATAGTGCTCAAGGCATTTCCAATGGCATTGGAGGCACCTTGAGCTTCAGCAGCAAAGCTATTGCATTCAGGACCCGAGGCGCCTCTAATATGCCTGAGGTGCCTTGAATGAACACTGTCGAGGTGCCTCCAATCACATTGAAGGCGCCTCCAATGAAGTAGAGTTGTTGGCTGACCATGACTGCATGAATAAAACTTTATCCACTTAGAGACACCCTAGATCCCTTTAGAGGCATCTATAAACCATGTCAACACAATGGTAACTTTTCTAAGAGGTTAGTAAAAGCTCCCTAGAGCTAGGAATTAATCAACAATTCTTGTATTCATTCTTAAATAATTCCTGAGCATTCAAAGTTTGTAAGAGACTACTCCGCCTTCACGAAGGAGTCATTTTAGTGGAGTTGTTTCAACTATCATGGATTAACAACTACCTAGGTTGTAACTAAGTAAAATTCTATAGCCTTCTTATTTTTATTTCTGTTTGGTTTTATGTTACTATTATTCATATAATTTTGTGTCCTTGCCAAGTTCAAATCAAGAGATTTTTTTTAACTTAATTTTTAGGGCTATTCACCTCCTCTCTAATCGGCCTACCAAGACCTTCAGGTAGTATCATTAATGTTCATTTCGTCCACCGCCATCTCATTGATTCTTTCGTGAAATTTCTTTTGACGATGACTGTTCACTCTGAAAGTTCTACCTGCAAAAGACTCCCTTTATCAATCTAAGATGAGATTTATATAAGAGTACTTTATCACCAATCTGGAACTCTCTCAGCAAAATATACTTGCCATGAAAATCTTTAGTCATTTCCTTGTATTTGCGAGAGTTCTCATAAGCCTCCAATCTAATTTCCTCAAGTTCCTAAAGCTATAGTTTCCTTTCTATTCCAGCTGTGTCAGTGTACAGGTTGCATTCTTTCACTACCCAATAGTCCATGTGGTCGATCTCCACCAGCAAGTGACAAGCCTTGCTAAAGATGATCCGGCATAGAGACATTCTTATAAGAGTCTTATAGGCAGTGCGGTAAGCCCACAATGCATCCTCGAGCCTCTTGCTCCAATCTTTCCTGTCTTGTCCCACTGTCTTCTCTAGAAATAACTTGACCTCTCTATTTTACACTTCAGCTTGGCCATTTATCTAAGGGTGATAAGAAGTAGAAATCTTGTGCAACATCCCATACTTGCTTAATAGAGCCTTCATATGTCTATTGCAAAAGTGGAACCCTTGATCATTGATGATTGCCTTGGGTATCCCAAACCTGTAAAATATATAAGACTTGACAAAATTCACAACAACTAGAGAATCATCAGTCCTAGTAAGGGGTAGCCTCCACCTATTTGGAAACATAATCAACTATCAGTAAAATATATGTAAATCCAAAAAAGGCAAGAAATTGACCTATAAAGTCAATACCACATACATAAAAAATCTCTCAAAACAACATAGATTGTTGAGGTATTTCATTTTTACATCCTATGTTTCTTCTCTTGATCCTCTGGGGCGATGCATATCTAGAAATATCCCATGTTGCCGTCTAGGGAGCAATAATGTGACTTGCTTGCTAGCCTATCTAACATTTGATCAATAAAAGGCAAGGGGTAGTGGTCCTTCCTACTAGCTTAATTTAGCTTCTTGTAATCCACACTCTCCATGAATTTTTTGTTGGTGCGGGAAGCATCCGACGATCAAACCCGAGTTTTGATAATGGCAAAGGATTCAAAGTTAAGGGGTTTTGTGATCTAATAGCTTTGTTGAGTGTTTCAGGAAAAGTCCTAACTGCGGTTAGGCAGGTGAAAAACCCTAGGGGGTGGTAACCCTAGGTCCTAGGGGGTGGTAACCCTAGGTCCTAGGGGGTGGTAACCCTAGGTGGAGAAAAGTCCTAGCTGCGGTTAGGCAAAGGGAAAACCCTAGGGGGTGGTAACCCTAGGTCATAGGGGGTGGTAACCCTATGCGGAAAGTCTTGGCAGGTTGATGGCTTCAGGTAAAAGTCCTAGGGGGTGGTAACCCTAGGTGGAAAGTCCTGGTGTCGCGAACCAGGTGAAAGACTGGACTAGCCGGGAAGCGGATGTCCAGCAGAAAGTCTGGAAGCGTCGAGTGCTGAGCAAAAGTCCAGTCGATCTGGAGGATCGCACTGGCAACAGGTAAATCTCCTGAGTGGAGTAGGTGAGGACGTGTTCCCCGTAGAGGGAACAGTAGGCGTCGGGTCGACCTAGGGTTTCCGGGGGGAAACTTGAAGTCAGACCCGGACAGTTCGAATGCTGTCAAAACTTTCATTATTATCATTCATTATGTTTCTGTGCTAACTTTATTTTGCAGGGTATGTGTTTGGGATTAACACATTTTGCAGGAACAAAGGAGCAAGTTACAACTCGGATGAACAGTGTTCGAGGCACCTCCATGAAGCTTGGAGGCGCCTCGGGTGCGAACCAGGAAAAGCCAGCGCAGAAGGTTGGAGGCGCCTTAGATGAAGTTCAAGGCGCCTTGGGTCGAAGGTTGAAGGCGCCTTGGGTAGGCTGAAGGCGCCTTGAACTGGATGAAGTTCGACCAAGTCTGTGCTGATCTCCGCGGGTGACTGGCCTGTTTAAGGAACCTTGAAGGGCTTCAAGGCGCCTTGAACACCCTTTATAAGGGGTCTCGAGCAGCAGCACCAGCAGAACGAACTCCAAGCAATCCTTACGCTACAAGCTGCTCTAGAAACACCCAAAAGTGCTGTTACAAGTCCCCGACAACCCGGAGCTTCAGATTCTGCTACTTTATTGTTGTCGGTATAATTTGTTTTAGTTCTTTCAATTGTAATATCTTATTGTACATTTTACGAGCTTATAGTTGTTGCCCACGGAAAGCGATCAAGGATCACGGGCCTTCGAGTAGGAGTCGCCTTAGGCTCCGAACGAAGTAAAACTTCTTGTGTCCCTCTGTGATTGCATTCGTTATTTCCGCTGCGTATATTTACTTTGATAGTTTTACGATTCCGATACGATCAAAATAGTCACGAGCGTTATTCACCCCCCTCTAGCACGTCTCGATCCAACAATTGGTATCAGAGCGGGGTCGCTTTGAACTGGTGCAACCACCATTCAAGCATTTTTCGTGGCTTTGTCGTTTATATAGGTTAAAAATAAAACCTTACGCCTTTCGTTTTTTCCCTCCAAAACTATTTTTGAAAAATTAATTTTCATCTTTTCACCATTGGTTGGAATTAACAAAATATTGCGTTTTCAAAAATTGTGGTAATATTTTTTAATATTTTTTTAATAATATTTTAATAATATTTTATTATTTTTTTCCGAAATTCCTGAATTACTATCTTTATTTCTCTCCCGCACTACTAATCCAAGATTAAGTCTTGGAACAAGTTTTATTGTGTTTATTTTGCGAGATCGTCTTTTTAAAATGGCCCATCAAGAAGGCTACAACACTGCTCGCCCACCGCTCTTCTCCGGAGATGATTTCGGAGATTGGAAGGGTCGGATGGAGGCGTATCTCCAGACTCACTTTGAAGTCTGGATGATCGTCAAAACCGGGCTTCAACTACCAACTGACGGCGCCGGCAAGCCACTACCATACGAGAACTGGGACGCGAACCTTATCAAAAAGGTAGAAGCAAACGCAAAAGCAACGTATACACTTCAGTGTGGCTTAACGAATAAGGAGCTGAATCGTGCCGGCCAATTCTCAAGTGCCAAGGAGCTGTGGGAGAGTCTGATTGACCTACACGAAGGTATTCCTGATACGAAAATAGGTAAGCATGTTTTAATAAAAAAATTATTCGAGCAGACTAATACTATTCCGGCCGAGGAAGGTGTTGCGTTATTTGCAGGAACAAGCAAGATGAAGAAAGCACTGAAGGCAACATGGTCCGAGTCATCAGATGAATCCGAACCGGACGAAGAAGCGCAAGCGAGCCTTCTAGCTCTACCGGTACTAGCGAACATTATCGACACCGAGTCTGAGTTCGAATCCGAAACGGAGAGCGAGTCAGAAACAGAGTCCGAGCGAAGCCACGAATCCGCATTCGTTTCCGAATGACCTGACCCCACTGTAAGTGCCTTACTCGCCGAAACTCAATTAGACGATTTAAAAAATATAGTCCCTTACTTGCTAAAAAAGTTGGCTAAATCCAATGTCCGAGTTAAGTCGCTCCAAAAGGAGGTAACAACCCTTAAGGAAGCGACTGACTCGAGTTCTTTAACTGAGCCGGCTCAAATTGGAAGTTCAACTCAAGTCCAACAACTTGAGGAAGAAAATTCCAATTTCAAAGCTCAAATTAAAGAACTCAAGGACACGTTGGAACGGTTCACCTTGGGCTCCAAGAATCTCGATCTGATTCTTGGAAAACAGCGAGCCGTCTACAACAAAACTGGACTTGGATTTAAAACTAAAATAAAATACAAATCATATTTATCGCTAGTTAATAGAAATAATAGAAAAATTGTCCAAGCATGGGTGCCAAAATCCAACTTGGTTAATCAAGTTGGAACTGGTCACTATTGGGTCCCCAAAGATCAAGTCTATTATCTTGATAGATCATATCGAGGCTATGATCCAGGGGGAGCTAATAGAAAAACAATATTAAGAACATAATTCAAATTAAAATTCAATTAAAAATTTGAAATCATATTCGAAATTCTAAATTCGAAATTCTAAATAAAAAATTCAAATTCAAAATTCAAATTTAATTTAAATTCGAAATTCTAAATTCGAAATTCTAAATAAAAAATTCTAAATTCTAAATCAAATTCGAAATTCTAAATTCAAAATTCTAAATCAAAAATTCAAATTCAAAATTCAAATTTAATTTAAATTCGAAATTCTAAATTCAAAATTCTAAATCAAAAATTCAAAATTCTAAATCAAATTCGAAATTCTAAATTCGAAATTCTAAATTCAAAAATAGATGGTGGATCCAAACTAGCTGGCACCTCCAACTGAACTACTCGATAGGGTAACTGAACCTAATTTACCCGAAATGGGTAAAACAAGAGTAGATTACTCGGCAGGGTAATTAAGGATAGTTTAAAAAGGGCTGAGTTTAACTTTAACCACAGTACCGGTGAAGTTTTTGGATGATAGTACGTTAGGGAAACTTGGGCATCGCATGTCTAGGAAGATATGGCTTCGACCTGGTGCATTTGGCCAAGTGGAACTGACCGAAGCTACCCTTAAATGGATCCTAACTAGTTAGACCAGGGTTTAGTATTAAGTTTAATGGGTAGGACTATTTGGGAAACCTCGAAGGCATGGTTACTTTAATGAGTTCCTTGTGACTCACCATAGCCCAGAAGTTTATCCAAAGAATGCTTACTTGTTGAACCCAAAGCTAAACCTGAATCTAACACAAAGTTAAACCTTACCCCAAAATTCAACCATAATTCATCTCACAACAATTATAGGGTTCCCTGATTGACAATTTAGATCGAGTGAGATAACTAAGGAATTAAAAGTTCAAATTCAAAATTAAATTCGTAATTAATATCATGTTTTTTAATGAAATCAATTTAAAATTTATTTTAAAAATCTCAAAATCTTTTAAAAATCTTTTCAAAATCTATTTCAAAAATCTTTCAAAATCTATTTCAAAATCTTTTAAAAATCTTTTAAAAATCTATTTCAAAAATCTTTCAAAATCAATTTAAAATCTTTTCAAAATCATTTTAAAAATCTTTCAAAATCATTTTAAAATCATTTTAAAAATCTTTTCAAAATTCTTTTAAAATCTTTTCAAAATTATTTTAAAATATTTTAAAATATTTGAAAAATCATTTCAAAATCATTTTAAACTTAATTTCAAAAATCTTTGAAAAATCATTTCAAAATCATTTTAAAATTATTTCAAAATCTTTGAAAAATCATTCCAAAATCATTTAAACTTTTTCAAAATATTAATCAATTAATTTCAGAATATTATTCAATTAATTTCAAAATATTAAAAGGTTTAAAAATCTTTTCTTCTCAAATCATATTATGACTACAAATGTTAACTCCAATTAATTTTTACTATAATCTTCAAGTTTAATATTTACTAATTTGAAATTCAAACTTATATTTTCAATAATCTTAATTGACAAAGTTTATTTTATCTAACACTTACTCATAAGCCAAACATGCCTGAAAACCTAGAATGGGTGAGATGAAAAATGCAACAAAATATAAAAGACCCATTATATTTTTGGACTCTAGGACTCTAGGACTCATTATAGGGATTCATGTTTGCATTAGTTAAGGGGGAGTGAACGGAGTCAAACTAATTATCAAGTTTCTATTGAAGAGCTTTTCAAATTTAATTAAATATCTTTTGAAAAAAAAAACTTTTCAAATAGAAATATTTAGATTTAGCATGCTTGTAATTTAGGGCTCTGATACCTAATCAAATCAAATTTAAAATTTAATTAACTTGACTCATACTTGGACTTAACGACAAACTGAATTTAACTTAACTAAACATTTAGCTACTCCCTCTTTGCTAACAAAAGACTTTAAACTAAATATCTTTCAAACTTGAGAATGTTTTTAAGCTAAAATACTTAAAACTTTAGCTACATTTTCTAACTTTTACATCTTTTCAAAATCACCCTTGAAGACTCCTTCAAAAGTCAAGTTTGCAAAAGGCTTAGCTAAGTGATTTCTATAACAATGAAAATTAAAAGCTAAGTCAATGTTTCAAAAGAAAAATTCTTATTTTTTAATTTTTATTTCACTTAGCAAAAAGTTAAACAATGAAAATTAATTATAACAAAGCTAAGTGTTATAAAAGCTATTTCAAATTTTTCTAAGTATTACTAGTGTTTAAAAATTTCAGATTTTTTAAAAAAGGTGATAAATTTTCAAATCTTGTCTACTCTTATCCCTCTTTAAAAAGTTAAGCATCAAACTAACTTGCTCTTCTGAAAAATTCAGACTTCTTTCACACTGGTATATTTTGATATATGGCAAAGGGGGAGAGTAGGAAAATTCAAAAGTAGGAAAATTCAAAAAACAAAAAGGAGGGCTTTTATTAAGGGGGAGTTTAGTATTACAAAGTTAAAAGTTTCCAGCTTAACTGTGCTTGCATTTAAAGTTTACTTACTTAAGCTTGGTTAAAACTTAATGCATCTATTTGTTATCGCATGTTTTTTTCTTAACTTTGAATTTCTTGTTGCCATAATCAAAAAGGGGGAGATTGTTGGTGCGGGAAGCATCCGACGATCAAACCCGAGTTTTGATAATGGCAAAGGATTCAAAGTTAAGGGGTTTTGTGATCTGACAGCTTTGTTGAGTGTTTCAGGAAAAGTCCTAACTGCGGTTAGGCAGGTGAAAAACCCTAGGGGGTGGTAACCCTAGGTCCTAGGGGGTGGTAACCCTAGGTGGAGAAAAGTCCTAGCTGCGGTTAGGCAAAGGGAAAACCCTAGGGGGTGGTAACCCTAGGTCATAGGGGGTGGTAACCCTAGGTCATAGGGGGTGGTAACCCTATGCGAAAAGTCTTGGCAGGTCGATGGCTTCAGGCAAAAGTCCTAGGGGGTGGTAACCCTAGGTGGAAAGTCCTGGTGTCGCGAACCAGGTGAAAGACTGGACTAGCCGGGAAGCGGATGTCCAGCAGAAAGTCCGGAAGCGTCGAGTGCTGAGCAAAAGTCCAGTCGATCTGGAGGATCGCACTGGCAACAGGTAAATCTCCTGAGTGGAGTAGGTGAGGACGTGTTCCCCGTAGAGGGAACAGTAGGCGTCGGGTCGACCTAGGGTTTCCGGGGGGAAACCTGAAGTCAGACCCGGACAGTTCGAATGCTGTCAAAACTTTCATTATTATCATTCATTATGTTTCTGTGCTAACTTTGTTTTGCAGGGTATGTGTTTGGGACTAACACATTTTGCAGGAACAAAGGAGCAAGTTACAACTCGGATGAACAGTGTCCGAGGCGCCTCCATGGAGCTTGGAGGCGCCTCGGGTGCGAACCAGGAAAAGCCAGCGCAGAAGGTTGGAGGCGCCTTAGATGAAGTTCAAGGCGCCTTGGGTCGAAGGTTGAAGGCGCCTTGGGTAGGCTGAAGGCGCCTTGGGTAGGCTGAAGGCGCCTTGAACTGGATGAAGTTCGACCAAGTCTGTGCTGATCTCCGCGGGTGACTCGGCCTGTTTAAGGCGCCTTGAAGGGCTTCAAGGCGCCTTGAACACCCTTTATAAGGGGTCTCGAGCAGCAGCACCAGAAGAACGAACTCCAAGCAATCCTTACGCTACAAGCTGCTCTAGAAACACCCAGAAGTGATGTTACAAGTCCCCGACAACCCGGAGCTTCAGATTCTGCTACTTTATTGTTGTCGGTATAATTTGTTTTAGTTTTTTCAATTGTAATATCTTATTGTACATTTTACGAGCTTATAGTTGTTGCCCACGGAAAGCGATCAAGGATCGCGGGCCTTCGAGTAGGAGTCGCCTTAGGCTCCGAACGAAGTAAAACTTCTTGTGTCCCTCTATGATTGCATTCGTTATTTCCGCTGCGTATATTTACTTTGATAGTTTTACGATTCCGATACGATCAAAATAGCCACGAGCGCTATTCACCCCCCCCCTCTAGCGCGTCTCGATCCAACATTTTTGACTCTAGTGGGAATTAGCTCATTCTCATAATTTGCCACCACTATGATGGACAGACTTCTTTGGAACCACCTAAACTGGGCTTATCCACTTACTGTCTGAAATAGGATAAATGATGCTAACTTGCAAAAGTCTAGTCACCTCTTTCTTTACCACATCAAGAATTAGTGGGTTGAGCAGTCTCTGTGGTTGTCTAACTGGCTTCACATCCTCCTCCAAATAAATCTTGTGCATACAAATGGAAAGACATATGTCAAGTATATCAACAAGTGTCCACCCGATCGCCTTTTTGGGCTGCCTCATAATATCCAACAATCTTTGCTCTTGCTCTGGCTCTAGATTTTGGGCAATGATAATGGGTAGCTGCTCATCCTCTAAATACACATACTTCATATGCTCAGGTAAAGGCTTCAACTAAAGCTTCAATGGCTAAATAACAGATGGAAGTGATTCTTGGGACATTGCCTCTACTGCCCAAGTTCCTACACTCCCATGTTCTTCACCAATAGAAAAAGGACCATAGATAGGTCCTAACATATGCCATCTACTCATCATCATAGTCATCTTTAAAAATAATTCGATAATTCTGACTCAGATATCAAATAGACAACTCAAAATCTAGCTTATTAGATAAATTAATACTAAGAATAGATGATCCTCCATTGGATACTTCATTGCGTCCAAAATACTGAATTACACAACTATATCCTCAACCTCCGTAGAAAGGGTTCTTACATGTACATCAATCTTGGTGCTGACAATCTTAAGGAAGGGTTTGCCTAGAATGAGTGAAGCTCTATTTGTTGGCAAATCACTTCGATATCCAAAATATAAAAATCTACAGGAAATATAAGCTCTTTCACCTTAACTAGAACATCCTCTATCACTCCTACCGGGTGAGCCTGATTGCAAGTGGCCAATTGAATAACAATCCTTGTAGGTTGCAAGGGTCCAATACCAAGTGACTGGAACACTATTCTCAACATGATATTAAGCACCTAGATCCAACATGGCATCCTTAAAAACATAGCTCCCAATAATACATGGTATAGTGAAAACTCTTAGATCCTTACACTTCTGGGGTAATGGTTGAATAAGTATAGATACATTCTTCCCCATACTGACTGACTCGTTCGCCTTTAACTTCTTATGAACACACAGATCCTTGAGAAACTTGGCATACTTGGAAATGTGCTTGATCATCATCAATAAAGAAACATTCACCTCCATCTTGTTGAACAAATCCACAAGCTCATGAAATTCCCTAGTATTTTCTTCTTCAACACTCTTCCTAGGTTGCACTGGCCTTAGAGGGAAAGGTAGTGGTATAGATGACTCTAATTGCTGCGGTTGCAAGTCTAGCTCTATGATCTAATCTGCACTGACAAGATCTGGAGCTAGAACTGATACAACAGGGTCTACAGTAGATCTGCCACTCTGAAGTGTGACTGCACAAACATTTCCTTTCGGGTTTGGAATGGTCTAAGAAGGTAATTGACTGGATCTCTGTGACTACAGCTAATTTAGTTTAGATTCAAGTTGACTTATCTGTCGCTCTATGTTCTATATAGATGCATCCATCTTCTATTGATTTTGTTGCTATTGTAGTAGAATATGCTTTTGTTGTGAAAGTTACTTTATAAGAGCTTCTATTTTATATCATACATGCTCTAAGTGTGGAAGCTATTATTGTTGCAAACTGGTTGCAACTGGATTGTTTTTAAATGCATTTGGCCACTGAAATGAAGGTGGTAGATAATACGGCTACTAAGATGAATTTTCATACCTTAGATTCAGGTGATCTCTCCAACTTGGATTGTATGTAGCAGACATAGGATCATATTTGTACTGTTGCTGTTAGTACTAAGGTCTGGAAGGAAACTGATTCGCTATCGTTGCTACTTCATCCAGCTAAAGAGATCGACATAAATCGGAATTATGATCTGAGCTAGAACAAATGCAACATACCCTCCTCATTTGTATAGGAAATGTAGAGTGTTGGCATGACTAATTGAGTGTCATCTGCCTGACTAGAGATGTCAACTCCTGCAAAGTGTTCTTCATCTCCTGTTGCCTGTTACATACTAAATGAGCTTCACCAACACCTCAATTCACAATTATACTTCCGAACTGTTATGAATTTTCTTCCATAATCGATATAAGCTCCATAGCTTGACTTGGAGTCTTGTTCGCCTTAGCACTTCCATTGGCTGCATCTATCATACTCCTATCTATCGAAAGTAGTCTCTCATAGAAGTATTGGACAAGTTGTTTGTCATTGATCTGATGCTGTCCGAATAGTTGTATAGAGTCTCCCCCACCATCTATTGAATGTCGTAGATACTTTTCAGGATAGTTGTAGTTCTAGAGGCTGGAAAGAACTTCTCTAAGAATATCTTTTTCATATCAAGCTAGCATGTGATATATCCGTCTATGAGTGAATATAACCAAATTTTAGCTACTCTTGCTAGTGAAAAGGGGCAGGCTCACAGTTTGATATCCTCTTCTGAAATGTCATGTGGTTTCATAGTGGAGCAAACTACATGGAACACATGTAGATGTTTGATAGTTTGTGAAATTTGGGAAGCAAATGTATGATATCAAATCTAAGCACAAAATCCCCATCCAACTCGGGGTAACTGATGTAAGAGTATTGATAGGTCACATTTGGGGCTACAAGCTCCATTAGAGTTATATTGTTATTTGCCATGCATGTGAAACTTCAAATTTGAAGAACTACTGTCAAAATTATTAGATGACCTCTTCTAAGTTCTCTATAAGGCATGAAATATTCTATCTATCTCTAGGTTGAGCTCAAATAATCTATCACAAGAAGAACTAGTCATACACTGCACAATCAAGTATCATAATAAGAATCACAAGGTAATAGACAATAAAATCATGAAAATTTGAAAACACAAGAAACAAGCAAAACTAGCGCACAATCTAAAAACAAACGACCACCATTGTAGCTCCCTGACAACGATGTCAAAATTTGATCATGCGTCTGTCACATGTGCAAATCAAATTCTATAAATTATAATCAACTGAAACCCCTTATCTACACTAAGGCAGTATAGTAGAGGACCCTAGGTCGTCTCTTACACGCGGAACTAATGGCAGGATGTTCGTCCTCTCTAAACACTAATGCAATATATAATTCTAGTTAATCAATAATGATGAACCCATAACGCATTATCATCCTACGCTATGAATATCACCATCGATAGAAAGACATGTATCAAGAATTAACCAATAATCCTATCTAACCATTGAAGATCACCCTGCACCACATTGTCACCCTATAACACAAGAATCACCAAGAATCACCATCGATAGGCATGATAAACAAGCATAATAGACGATAACCAAACATGCATAAGATAAATAAAGATAAAAAATCAAACATGAAAGTAAATTAAGTTAGCCAAACCTAAAATCTAAAGACTATCCCCGCGGTCACATGAGAGACCCGGAGATTGAACCATAATAACCATCATTTTATCATATTATTTAGGATCATATACTTGAGTTTTTGAGTCGATTGTGTGCTAAATCCTCATTTATATTATATTTCACGAGTTAGGCCTATTTTTGGACTTAAATGCAATATATCATTTATTTGTGAAATTATGGCTAATCATTTGAATGTGATCTTTGTAGGCAATGAAGGAAGCCATGGAGTCAAGTTGAATCGATCCAAATTGGACTTAATTCTAAGATTAAATGGAAAAATCAAGCTCCAAACTAATCTGGACCATCCATTTAATATATGAGGAGATATGAACCATCCACTAGAGATCTGGTTCATCCAAGTTAAGGGATGATAGATCATAGTCATTGATCAAGATCTAGACCCTTTGATCTAGATCTCAACTGATCCAGCTGTTGATCAAGATCAGCTTAAGATCAGTTTAAAAGAGAAGCTACAGTATCATCCCGCTTCTTCGGCTCCCGATCGCGATCACCTCTGTTCTTCGCCAGTTTCTTCCACCTCCGCTCCTTCGCACGCGATCTTGACGCCTCCTTCCATCTCACCGGCCATTACACCACCAGCGGACCACCATAAGTCAAGGGGTTTCCCTTCCTCCGGCGATCCATCATCCTCCCTCTTTCATCATTCATTCGTCGACGCCATCTCTTCTTCCTTGTTTTTCATCCACCGTAGGCATCACCGAGAAGTCAAGGGGTTTCCCTTCCTCTGGTCGTGATCCATCCATCAACAATCGGCGACGCCACTTCCATCTCCACAGAGGGCAGCCCATCCGCAGCCGTCCACCAGCGCCAAGGATTGAGTTGGGGTTTCCCATTGCCGATCCTTCTCCTCCTTTGGATTTGGGGTTTCCCTTCTCCAATCATCCCTCCGACCACCTCATCTTCTTCTCCAACTAGCCTTCAACCACAGTACCTTTCAACCTCAGATTTGGTTCCAGGAACTCTTCCACAGATCCGGACAGCAACTCCATCTCTTCTTCATCTAGATCGCAAGTTTGGTTTGGTTCTCCAATGTGTTGATTTAGATCTAATTTCTTGTTGGATGATCTTTTGTTGATTGATATGTTGAGGATGTATTGGATTTGGGTTTCTTGTTTAATATTGCTTGTATTAGGGTTAATTTGATTCATGCCTACAACTTGTTCGTTGAAATGTTTTCCACTTGATATTCTTTAGTTTTGCAATTCCGTTTGCTTAGTTGTTTGCAATATCATTCTTATTGAATTGTAGGTTAGTTGTGTTTGTTAACTAGATGATCAAGCAATGTAGTTTAGTTTTAATTCCATCATCATGAGTAGATTTTCTCATAGATTAGATTAGAGTAGCTTTATCTTTACTGTCATTACCTTGGATCTTAAACCCAAACCCCATGTTTGAATAAAATTCCATCCTGATATTTATCATACATTGTTTACATTCCTTGTGAGAGACGACCCAGACTACTCCCTATGCTATGTTAATGTAGAGAGGGTTCGGTACTTAATTGATTTTAATACCAATTTCATGACAAAATTGGGTTTATTAAATTTAGTGTCGTTGCCGGGGAGTGTAGTGATGTTTGATAATTTTACAATTGTTTTCTTATTTTTCTATAAAAATTAAAAGAAATTGTCAAGTGCTTTAATGTTCATATATCGATGTATTTGATATCATATGCTCTTGTGTCTTCTGATCTTGTCTGTTAGTGTTTCAGTACAAGACTAGGACAATTCTTTTAGTTCAATATAGGTCTCTATTCTCAGCAATTTGGAGGTTTCAATGAATATCATAATTTGGATAATGGGCGAGTGAGGCACATATGTACTAATTGTGACAGTCCTTCTTATCCAGTTGCTATATGCCACCTCATCTGAAAGACTGCTAGATTTCCTATGGAACCCAGTATTCCCAACATCAATATCAAAATACGTATGATCTAGCTCCTAGCACCTATAGTCATGACTGGGGCAATTATTTGACTCAGTACTTTCAACCCCAGATTCTAGAGCAGTATGGTGACACACAACAACATGCTATTGGGCATCCTCAATGTTGAAATTTAGACTGGATGGACCATCAAATTTTCATGCATGGGAGTGAGCAACAATAATTGGATCAATCTTTTCCATCATATCAGAGGCCACAAAGATTTCAGGATAATCCTATGCCCACATGGTCACATTTAGTCCAGCAGATCGAGTCAGTTTCTTGGTAAACACTTCAAGGGTTCAGTGAAGAAATTCATGCTCTCAGTCAATCAGAATTTCAAGATCTGAAAGAGTTAATGCAACAGATGCAGCAGCAACAAGAGGCCTATATCCAGTCCCAACAGGAAACTGAAGCATTATTACAGAATTACCAGATCTACATGGATCAAATGATGTCGTCCGCCAATTAGATGCTAGCACAAGGCTCCAATCAATTCCACTCATAGATCATTCCTGATGGGGTTGACGTTTCTAAGGAGTTGGATTATAGAGATTGTGATAGTCTTTCCTTGGGCAGTACAGCTCTGCAGGACTCTTCTAGTTTTTTGTGCTATGATGTTGTAATTGTAGATAATTCTGATTCTAATGATATTATTGTTACAAATTCTGGATGTAAACTTTTGGCTAACACTATTGATGGTACAAGAATTGATTCTATTGATGATAAAAGTGTAGGGACTTGCATGGTGGAAGTAATGTTCCAAGAATCACCTCCTTTAGTTGCACCATCATCTTGTTGGCGCTCGGAATTCCGTTCTGTGTAAAACCCCTATACAAAAATTTATACAGGCACAGAACTTTTCTAGCAACCTACATGCTCGATCAGACATGTGTTTGATCAATCAAGAAAGTCCTTTATTGACTAAAACACACCTTGATCGAAGCACAAGATCGCTTGTCTCTTGTGTTGGCGTTCAGGATCCATACAAAGAAAACATAACTAATTACGCTGCGGAATAAATAACTAGTTGTACCTTTCTTCATAGACAAAGACCTCTTGATCTTCTACTGTATTCCTCTCCTTTTCTTGGACGTCGTGTGAGCGACGATCTACCAAGACAAATCACCCGAACCTTCTTTTGTTTCTAAGCCGCCTACCACTAAAAGATGCAAAGAAAAGGGGCGCCTCCTCCCTCTTCTCCTCGAAACCGCCTACCACCTAGGGTGGTTCTTTTCTTCTTCTTCTTCTCCTCCAAGCTCCGGCTACCAAAGGAGATATGCGCCGACCCTAGAGGGAGGAAAGGGAGGAAGAGATGAGAAGGTGGAGCGTCGGCCCTAGGCGAAAGAGAGGAGGTGGGCGCCAGCTCTAGGGGAAAAGAAAAGAGAGAAAAGAAGAGATGAGGTGCTAGCCACAAGCAAGGGAAAACAACTCAAGAGAGATTAGGTTATGGTAGCATGGCCTCCTCCCTTTTTATAACCTTTGGCACCAGATAAAAAAAGAGGAGAAATATTAACAGAATTTTTATTTAGAAAAAATCTCTAGAAAAGAATTAACATAATTCTTTTTAGAAAAATTTCTCAGGAAAGAATTAATATAATTCTTTTTAGAAAATTTCTAAGAAAGAATTAACATAATTCTTTTTAGAAAATTCTCTAATTCTGTTGAGAAAAAAATCTCCCTTTTACAACTCCCCCTTTTTTTTCTTCCTTTTCTTTTCTTTTCCTTTTCTTTTCTTTTGGTTTGGTCGGCCCCTTGCTTGGACACCAAGCAAAGCTTGGCCGACCTCTTTCTTGGGTAGGAAACAAAATCAAATGAGTGAATGCGAGGCTATGTAGAGGCTACAACAGAGACCGAGAGAAGGAATTGGTTTTGAACTTCTGATGGACTTGAGCTTCCTGTGTTCGATCCGAACACCCAACTCAAGTTCATCAATAATAACTCATACCACTAAAGAGTTATTATTGAACTATCATACCAATCCCATATTATAATATGGGCTCCTTCTTATCATGAGTGCGTTAATCTCCCTGTGTTTAAGATATCGTATGCCCGTTAATTAAATGAGTTACTGACAACTCACTTAATTAACATCTGACTCCAAGAACAGTACCACTCAACTTTATTATTATGTCGGACTAAGTCCACCTGCAGGGTTTACATAATAATCCTTATGAGCTCCTCAAGGGGACATCATCAACCTAAATAAATAGGACATAGTTTCCTTTTATAATCAACAACACACCATATAAATAGTACTATCTCCCAATTTATCGGGTCTATTGATTTAACGAATAAATCTCACCCATTGATAAGTTAAAGAAATAAATACTAAGCATATGTGCTTGTTATTGTATCAGGATTAAGAGTACGCACATCCATAATAATAGAGGTTCTGTTCTTTTATGTAGTCGGTATAAATCGAACAACTTCAAATAGTTTTGCTCAATACACACATAGTGTACTAGTGTAATTATATAGTTAAGACAATCTAATACCAAATTACACTACAACCGTTCCAATGGTTTGTCCCTGTCCATCTTGGTTGTGAGCTACTTTTTATAATTTATAAGGAATCGAAAATATGATCTTCTGTGTGACACCACACATCATGTTATCTACGATATAAATTAAATGGAAAACTGTATATATATAAATGGAGATGCAAACATTTGACCAAAGTGATTCTCATTTCAAAATATCTCAAAAACAGATGTTCATACAAAAACTAGGCTTATAGTATACATCCCAACACATCTAAACCAGATATTGATGAAGAGAGTGTAGGGACTTGTGTTGTGGACGCAGAGCCCTAAGAATAACTTCTTTTAGTTGTACCCCCAATAGAGTTAGAGACTTTTCCTGATCAGGAGAAGGCCACGGTCATTATTTCAGAACCTCCAGGTACCTTCCAACATGATAAAGTTAGTATTTCTTTTGATCTTTTAAAAAACTTTTTAGAGGTACAAGTTATTGATTTTATTGGTTGCGATTCATTCCTTGATGTATACTTTATAGAGTCTGACATTTTTTCATCTTCTTTTTACCCCGCATGCATGTGGGAGGTGTTCTTTTTCCTTGGCCCTATAGGTAACAGTGTCCGAGTGGACACTCCAGTTGAATCGCCTTCGACCTCCGAAGAATTTTCAAGAGTATAGTGGGAAAAAGGTGTTCACCTCAACATAGCATTCCACTTTTGGAGTGGATTTTGCACCTTAATCGACTCCAACCACTAGGAAGGACCACCCTATTACCGACATGGATTTTGCTTCTAAATCATTTATAACTACCAAGAATAAAGGGGAGTCCATTCTTTATTTTTCTTTTTACTGCGTACGTTCTTTACTTTCACACTTTGCTTTCATACATTGCACTTTGTTTAGTCTAGATAGCATTTGGTTTTGAATAAAATTCTTCATGTGTGTTCTTAGTAATAGCTTGAGAATCGTAAAAAAAATTTTAATTTTGACCATCAATTTTTAGGTCAATGGACTACTTCATGCCTATACTTTATTCTTTTTTTGTGTGACATGCACTCATAACAATTAAACTCTAGAACTTGCTTTGCTTCTTTTTAAAATCACAATATTATATGCATGCATGGAGATGATGAAGGATATTTCTTTCTTATTCTTTGATTTCTTTCCCTTTCAAATGCTAGTGAATAACTCACATGTCACTTATATCTCGTACCACTTTTTATTTCTCTTAATTCCATTGAGTGTTTTGGATTGATTGCTTGATGAGTTGGAATGTTTGAGACGGATAAAATTCTAAGTGTGGGGGAGGGGTTTGCATGTGTTTGGAGATCTTGAAGATTTTGGATGACTTCATGTCCTTGCTATTGATGCATGATGCATATAATGTGCAGTAATTAAGGCTGGAATTTGAAGGTTCTGTTTTTTGGCTTTGTTTGAGTTAGTTGTACTGCTGATTAGTTTTTAAAAAAATTGTTCAAATTTTTAATTCTGTAATTCTGGAATCTGTGACAACTTCAATGTTTTAAGCTCCTGCTAGATTTGATTTTCTGAATTCAGAATTTGGCAGGAGATCAAAAACCAAAACAAGAATCTTTCTAGTCTTTCAAATTTTCGAATGAGTCAAGATTTATCAAACTCAAGAATCTGAATTATGAAATTTTTAGAAACCTGGAATTAATTTCTGAAATGATTATAAAGTAGGAATCTGTTTCAGCAGGCAACTTAGTTGTTCATATCTTGTTTGTTTCTTAACTTGTGCAAAATGAATGAATGGATTCTTTAAGCTATCAGGGAAATAGGAGAGAACTAGCTGATCACTGAAATTTAAAGTTGTGAAAAATCAGAATTCTGAAATCATCTGAACTGAAAAGCTATTGCTTCATAATTTTAATTCGAGTAGGGAAGATGGTTGTGGCTGGACATGAAGCAAAAGTTTAAATCTGATAATTAGTTATTGCTTCCTTAAAACTGATTGAAGTTTGCCTGGATTGAAGTTGAAGTTGATTTCCTAAAAATGAATGTTTACAACTGTTTCTGAATTGTAACTTAGCTTCAAAATGTTGCTGTTAAGGGGGTCTAAGCAATGAGCTAATTCTATCTACCTTTTCAAGTTTATGGAGGAGTTTATGGTAGTGCACCAACTCTTGATTGATACTGAATTTTCTATTTGGATGGAGTACCAGGTTTGATTTCTGAAACTGTAATGCAGGAACTCAATTCTGAATTACCACTGCTAATGTAATATGAATGCAACTTCAAGAAGGGAAGAAGAGAAATTGTGAAGAATAAGAAACTAGTTGAGTTCTAAATCAGTTTGATAGAGGAACTCTATAGTAGTACTGAGATTCTACACTACTATTTCATTTTAAGAAACTGAAACTGTAACGACCACCCTTCTTACTACTACTACTACTCTCTAAGAGTGACCGTTACTTATCTACTAACTCTACTTAACCGGTTTATTAAAAACCACGAGGAAAACCCTACCGAAAAATTTCGACAGAGTCTCCCCTGTACCGGTGACCATTTTCCATAATACAAGCATAATATACTCAGCCACAAGCGGCTGGAAATATATTTCAATCAACCACGCAGTTTAATAAGAGATGAAAACTAACCACAACCACGCAGTTTAATAATTCAAATCATGCAGGTAATGAAAAACCAAAAACATAACTTCTTACTACATCTTTTTCTTATCAACTTAATAAGAAATCAAACTAATCACATTCTTAAACTAAATGAATTCCTTAGCTAAGTCCCAAGGACCTCCATAGTCCACACATCACACACTCCTCTTGCATCTCCTTGTCGCCTTCCTTCACTATATCTTTTCTTTCCCTTTATCTGCAGTAGGAGGAAATGCAGTCTATAAGCATAAAGCTTAGTGAGCGCTATCTACTCATAAAAACTCGATATGCATGTATATAAATAAAAACATGCTAAAACTGAATGCTAACATATAAAACTACTCATGCTCATATATAGCAAAGGAAATCATGCTAGCTGAAATGCTAATCATTGTATAGCTAAATATGCTCATAAACCAATAAGAGAAGCATACTAAACATGTAAAGCTACTAAACATGTAAAGCTACTAAACATGTAAAACTACTAAACATGTAAAGCTACTAAACATGTAAAACTACTAAACATGTAAAGCTAAACATGCTCATAAGAATAAAACTATAACAGCATGCTGAAAGCAAATAAAACTAAACATGCTGAATAATCTAATAGCAAGAAACAAATAAAACTACTACTGAATGCTTCAAACAACAAGAAACTAAACTTTCTAATTCTAAACATATTTGAAGCTTGTTTCATTTGTTTCAAAACTTATACTTTAATACTTCAAAATAATAATAAACTTCTTTTGGGCCCGGCATTATACCAATTTGCGCGCATCCTTAATAAGAGTCGAGGAAGCTAATCCCGAAACTACTAAGGTACTTCTAGGCGATCTTGTGCCTAGGGGCGATCTAGGAGCCCACCCAATGGACCTTGTGTCCTGGACCTCGTGTCCGGTACATGCCATTAAAAGTAAAATACTTACTTTTTAACTATAACTTCCTTATACTTGTTATTCTTCAATTCTCTTATAATAAAATGTCTTGGCATTTCTTTGAGCACTTGATATGCTACTGATCCCAATTCTTAAAATTAGAGATCCTATTAAGACCTTGGTCTCTCTTTCTTATAACTTCTTATAAATCCCTAAAGGATTTATTAAAACTCTTATTCTACCCACCTACAGGTAGATCCTAGAGTTTTTATAGAGCAACAGGTTTCTTTAAGCATGTATCAACAGAATCAAGCAAAAGAAAACAAATCAAACTTCTTTAAACATGCTACAATAAACATAAATCAAAGGAAAGCAAACTGAGCTCTCTAAGCATGCTACAACAGATATGAATCAAGAAAAACTGAATTTGATTTCTTTAAGCCTACTCTAAAATAAAACTGCTCATGTTAAACTGATCATGCTCAATTATTAGCAAATGGAAAAATTGCTCATGCTTTACTAACTGCAAGGAACAATAACTTCATAAATGGAACGAAAGATACAATCAACAAGCTTGAGGTAAAATCATCAAGGAAATCTATACCTAAGCTTAAGGTCTGTTCATGTTCATCTAATGTGATATTTATTTTGATGTTAGCAACTTGAACAATGTTTTGTACAGAAGTTACCGACTTGCAGAAAACTATGGAATTGAGAGTGCAGGAACCAAACTAATATCAAAATGAGAAATCAAAATTGGTTTGCTGCAAATCCTGATAAGTCATGATTAGAATGCACAATGGAATTGAGAGTGCAGGGACCAAGCTAGTATCACATTGAGGAAGGCTATCTACTCCAAGGGAAACATCTAAACATACCATAACATTATATAGCACGATCATGCTAACTGTACAGCAGGAAATTCAACAAAGAATTCAAAATTTAACCTCTAAGTTCCAAAACTGCACATGCTTGTTAAACTATAAGGAAAACAAAACTGAAAAAAACTCTCTAGATAGGCTGATCTAATTACAACCGAAACTAGGGTTTTGCAGCCACCTACTCGTGAAGTTTGCTGTAGCATGAAACAACCCGAAACCTGTAAGGCAACAAGTTGATCCAATCGATTCTGCCCACAGAGGTAACAACAGATAATTATCTAAACATGAAACTCAAATCATAAGGCTGAGAAGTCTAATCCACATGCCTAATCCTTCACGTTCTAAATCTGGAATCCCAAACTACCTAGAAGAAGTAGTGCAAAACACAAAACTCGTGTAGAAATTTAAATCCTCAATTCACGGCAGAAATCTTCAAAGACAAAACTCTTTCGAAAACTAATCGAAGGGAACTACTCCTACTGCAGGTAAGAAGCAACTCACCTTAGACTTTTCTTGAACTTACAACCGACGGCAGCTTCTAGGGTTTGCGGAGAGATGAAGATCCCGGCGGTTTCTTTGCGTCCGCGAGCTCCCCACGACGAGAGGGTCACGGTGGAGTGAAGACCGGCCGGAAAAAAGGCCTAGCTCCGTCGCCTTCTCCGCCCGAACAGTGGAGTCGCCGCCGCCATCGCCGTTCGCGAGAGAGAGAAGAAGATTTTGAGAGGAAATTTAGATTTCCCGAAAATAAAAACCTAAATTTCTTTTCTTATACTAGGGTTATTTTCGGTTCCAAAAATATCGCTTAAATACTACTGGTTTCGGTTTCCTTCAAGAAACAATTGCTTGCTCACTTGGTCAGCCTGGGCAGATAAAGGCTTGGCTGAGTCGAAGATCGCTAGTTCGAATCTTGCCTCAGCCCCTTATTTTGGCATTTTCGTTTCCTTTTATGGCTTAAGGTTAATTCTGACTTAAGATCAATTAAGTTCCTATTTGTTCACAAAAAAGGTTGTGGACTGGTTGGCTGGCCGAATTTGGTTCAGGTCCGAGGTTGTGGGTTCGAAACTCGGCTTCAACACATTTATTTTTTTTATTTTTTTTTAACTTTTTCCTCTGGGTAAAAATACCAAACGAACTCTAAAAATTGCATAAAAATATTCTAAAAATTCCTAAAAATCTCTAGAATATTTTAAAAGCATTTCTAAATATTTTTAAGGATATTTAGAACTCAAAATAGGGAAAATTGGGTCGTTACAGAAATCTTCCTTAAAATTGATATCCCAGGAAGTAGCTGAGTTCGAACCCTTGAATTTCTGAATTGCTTCTTTACTGTTGCCACATTCTATTTGATTTGGTTTTCTGCTAATGCAATAGAAAGACAGATCTCAAGCTGAATGACATTGGGTGTAGCTACAAAAGAAGAGAAAAATCTGAAGGAGTTGTTGTGTGCCAAGATTAACTGAAATTTCTGTTTAGTGACAACTTAAAAAGAAGTTTCTATCTCTCTCTTGACAATTGGTATTATAACCCATTCCAACCTTATCAAGATTCAAGTCTGGAATTGTCTGAATCTGAATTTCTGAAACTAACTTCCTGAAGTTCTTTGAATCTGATTGTCTTGTCCAAATTCATGAAAATTTGAAACCTGAGATAGCTCAATTGGTTGAGTTTTTAATGAATCTGATCTCTAGAAAGATGAGTTGCATTGAACCTGATGTTCTGAAACTAATTTCTGGATCATTGAGAAATTCAAGTGAAGTTCTTAAGTTGCCATTGTCAATTGGTACTTTCCTTTTCGAGTTTTCATGGCTCAAACTAGTAATCTTATTCTATCTGGGACTCGAGATTGTCATCTGTTATCAAGAATTTGATACCACACCACTAAACAAGTTGAGATAAAGGAACCTTGAAGGTGTAAATGCTATGATTGAAGTTAGTATGGAATTTGTGATTTCCAGAACTTAACAGAATTAAAGTTGCTGAAAATTCAATTGAACAATTCTAATGAAGAGTTAACTGATGCTTGAGTAGGGGCTTGCATGAGTTTGGTTTAAGGAAGTATTGCTGTGAGTTTAGTTGGTTCTTCACCCATACAAGTAAAAGGGAACTGCATTATAGGAAAAAAAATCTGAAGAAACTAGAATTTATGATCAATGATGTCTAAAATTGACATCTGCTGCTGCTGAGAAGGGGAGCTGAGTATCAAATTAAAGTGATGTGTTCCAAGATTCTTGTGCAACTCTCCGATAAGTGAAAAGTTCAAGAAGTAAGAAAGATTGTTCTTCTCCACACTCATCCAATTGCTAAACCACACAAGATACAAATCAAATATTTTCACTTATGAATCTGGTTTCTAAATCCTTGAATTGCAGAAATTCCTTGAGCTTGAGCTTGAGTCTAAATTTGGTTTTAGAATATGGATTTAAACTGATGTGAGAACAGAATTAAATATCTGAGGTCAAAAGTTGAAATGCCTAAGGATTAGTAAGAGATATGCCGAAGGAATAGAAGTATGGAACAGATTGGATTTCACCAGATTATCTTCATAAAAGGGCAGAAGTCATGACTCATGACTAAAGCTGCGAGTAGAATCTAGAATTTCTGGAACTTGGTAGGATTTCAAAGGAAATGAAGATGAGTGTTGATTTTGCTCCATGAGGGGTAAAAACAAGTCCAACATTAGTTACAAAATCCCACATTTGTTTGTTTACTTTATCAACAAGAGAGATTCTTTTATGCACATTGGTCAACTCGTCAGGTTTATCATTCTAATATTTTTCTCCTTTCATTTGTTTCTTTCCTTTTACCTATTTTGCTTGTCTCTTATTCTCTTACGAACTCTAATAAGTCCTTTTGATTCATTCATACATGTTATGTTTATATAGTGGTGGCGAATTAGAAAACAAGTGAAATGTTGTAAGTTGCATTGAGTTGAGCTCCACTTCCATCCATGATTGTGAGAGTTAGAGTAGATTCACTACTTTGTGAGATTGCATATTTCTTAATTTTTCAAATGGATGATATCACCATTCCTATTGATTGTTGTAGGGATAATAATATTCATAATTGTTTTGATCTCTAGATGATCTTATTTAATTACCTTTTATGAGCTTCTAAGTATTGTTAGGAAATTACATGGGAGATGAATTTTAGTTGTTTCTTTATTTTATTTACTTGCACGGGCGTACAAAAATAAGTGAGAGGATTTATTAACTATCATTTTATCATATTATTTAGGATCATATACTTGAGTTTTTGAGTTAATTGTGTGCTAAATCTGCATTTATATCATGTTTCATGAGTTAAATATATTTTTTTAGTTTTAATGCAATTTATCATTTATTTATGGAAGTATAGCTAATGATTTGAATATGATCATTTATAGGCAATGAAGGGAGCCATGAACTCAAGTTGGATCGATCTAAATTTGACTTAATTATGAAATTAAATGGGGAGATCAAGTTCTGGATCAATTTGGACTGTTTATTTAAGATATGAGGAGATCTGAACAATCCATTAGAGATCTGGTCCATCCAAGTTAAGGGACGGTAAATAATAGCCATTGATCAAGATCTAGGACCTTTGATCCAGATCTGAACTGATTTAGCCGTTGATCAAGATTTGGAGAGTTCATGGCCGTCCGTTCAGATCTGAGATCAGTTTAAAAGAGAAGCTACAGTGTCATCGTGCATCTTCGGCTCCCGATCGCGATCACCTCTGTTCTTGGCTAGTTTCATCCACCGCCGCTCCTTCGCCCGCGATCTCGACGCCTCCTTCCATCTCACCGGAGATTAGACCACCAGATGTTAAGGGTTTCCCTTCCTCCGGCGAGCCATCATCCTCCCTCTTTCATCATTCATTTGCCGACGCCATCTCTTCCCTGATTGCACATCACCGCCGGCCACTTTTCATCCACTGTAGGCATCACCGAGAAGTCAAGGGGTTTCCCTTCCTCTGGTCATGATCCATCCATCAACAATCGGCGACGCCACTTCCATCTCCACCGAGGACAGCCCATCCGCAGCCATCCACCAGCGCCAAGGATTGAGTTGGGGTTTCCCATCGCCGATCCTTCTCCTTTGAATTTGGGGTTTCCCTTCTCCAATCATCCTTCCGACCACCTCATCCTCTTCTCCGACTAGCCTTCAACCACAGTACATTTCAACCTTAGATTTGGTTCCAGCAGCTCTTCCACAAATCCGGACAGCAACTCCATCTCTTCTTCTTCTTCATCATCCAGATCACAAGTTTGGTTTGGTTGTCAGATGTGTTGATTTAGATCTAATTGCTTGTTGGATGATCTTTTGTTGATTGTTATGTTGAGGATGTAATGGATTTGGGTTTCTTGTTTAAGATTGCATGTGCTGGGGTCAACTTGATTCATGCCTACAACTTGTTCGTTGAAATGTTTCTTCCACTTGATATGCTTTAGTTTTGCAATTCCGTTTGTTTAGTTGTTTGCAATGTCATTCTTGTTGAATTGTAGGTTAGTTGTGTTTGTTAACTAGATGATCTTGCAATGTAACTTAGTTTTAATTCTAGCATCATGAGTAGATTTGTGATACTTTGCTTTATGCTCTCATAGATTAGATAGATTAGAGTAGTTTTATCTTTACTATCATTTGCTTAGGATCTTAAACCCAAACCTCATGTTCGAATAAAATTACATCATAAGATTTATCATACATTATCTACATTCCTTGTGATGACCCGGGCTACTCCTTATGCAATGTTAGTATAGAGAGGGTTCGATATTTAATTGATTTTGATATGTATTTCACGACAAAACTAGATTTATCAAACCTCCAGCTCCGGTGGACAGTAGTGAAGATGTCAGTGGCCCTCAGATCGACAACGACAATGGTACAATTCTTCTACTGAAGAACCACTCCAATTGAAGTTGACCAAAATAGCGACAATGGTGCAATTCTTCAACTGAAGAACCACTCCAATTGAAGTTGACCAAAATAGGTGGAGGTCTGTTTGTCTCCGTTGATCTATGCTTCTGCCCACGTGAACTATGGCAAGTTTGGCCAGATCAGATGAAGCCAAAGGTGGAGACTGTAAGGAACTAGGGCGCTAAACACGCGAAAGCGCAGCGGAAAATATCTAGTTTCTTTCCAGAAGATCCATGCGAAAGGAAACTATATACTAAGTACTAATTTTTATACATGAGAAAGTTATACTTTTGTTGCGTGCCCTTCGTAATCCCGACAATAACGTTTTCTTTAGATGCGGATTTTAGCACGATCAAGTGGTTGCGCCTCTATGGTATCCACACGAACAAGTCTCGTTTATCTCACAAACTCACCAAGTGGAGAATGAAACAACCAAAGGTTGTACTAGCAACCCTTCTTGGAAGTTTCGGCCAAGTGGAAGAGAGGAGGAAGAAGAGCAAGAATACCAAAAACTCATCATGAAAATGAATCCAAAAACTTCCTTTTATAGATTCATGAAATTGCCTCATGCCTTAATGTCAATTGCCTTGATTGACATTAATATTTATCTTCATCTAATAAATCCAATGCATCATATGCATGAGTAATTCAAATGGTTCACTCTTCATCCAATGAATCCAATGCATGCAATGCATGAGCAATTCAAATTGTTCACTCTTCATCCAATGCATCCAATGCATAAGTAATTCAAGTTGTACACTCCTCTTTCTTCATGAATTCAAATTCATGAAATCATATAATGAGTCCAACTCATTAATCATCAAATATGAAATCATATAATGAGTCCAACTCATTAATCATCAATCCAATTGATTCAATGAGTCTAATTTGAATTGGACTCAATTCAATAGTTGGATTTAATTGAGTCTTACTTAATGAGTCCAATTTGAATTAGATTTAATTCAATGATTTATCATATGAATCCATCTCCATTGACTTGTTCTTTGTGTGTGACCCAATAGGTTCTCGTAACGTTGGTAATGTATCCAAATCAATATTTAAATACATAAGCAATGAGTGACATCTAGCAAGGTATCATTGCTACCCAAGTAACGAGAATGTTGAGATCCGACTTAACCTTTCTGTGGCTATTATTTTGTATGACTTAATCCTTCTATCCTCGATATGTAGATTGATCAATGAGGCATAAACCGTGTCATCCTCTTATCAATCTTTATATTTCTTGATCTCTAAGTAGACACACTTAATTAAATAAGTTCAATATCGCATATTGACTTATTTAAGCATGGTCATACATTCTTGTGTCCTACTAATCAAGGGGCCCATAGATATCACTTCCGTCATATGGAAGTAATATATCCCATCGACATCACTCACATCCCTCTGCATAACTTATTGCATACCCAGTGATCGACTTTATGGTCCACCCTATTACGGGTGACGTTTGTCGATACCAAAGTATACAACTCCTTATGTAGAGAACCGTAGTGACTTCAGGTCTAAAGACTATTTATACTAATAGTCACATGAGAATGTTTATGACACTCATATAATGATCTATGAAATATTCTCATGACGTTCAGTATATATTTTCTAATATATACTCATGTGTCAACCTGATATCTCATATTCATGACTTGTGAGATTGTAACGCCCGCCCTCCCTGCTACTAAAGGGACGGGGCTACTTACTTACTTAACTATTCCAGGATACACATGCATATTTAAAATTTCTTTCTAGTAACATAAAGCAGCGGAAATATCATGAAGTTATACGGGAATGTAACATAATACACTTGGTTCATGTCAGTCATAATAAAAATAACATAAGCAGGTCTTTATTTGTCTTAGCCGAGCCACTGCCACACACATCTCCTTGCCTCTCCTGCAGCTCCCTTAGGTCATCCATTCCTTGCCTTTATCTGTGGTACAAGGAAAGTAAGCTATGAGTACACAGGCTCAGTAAGATCCTTTCCTACTCACAAAAATCGTATTTCATAGCAAAGTCATATAAGCATATAACAATGGAGACATAATCATCTAACATTATATCGTGTGAACATAGCCTCCTATCATATCATATCATTAAGAAACATCATGCTATAACATATCATAAATAAAGGCATCATGTAATGTGAATCATAAAAGCATAACATATCAGTAGATCATGTGAATCGTAAACAAAACATCTCCTAACATCATGTCCTATAAGTCATAAGAGTATGGCATAACATCATGTCATATAATTCATAAAAGAAACATATCATATCATGAATGGGTGCATCATGCAGAATGTCTTTTTAAAACATATGCCATGTCAAGTGCAAGATGTCTTTAAACATATCTTTTGATACTTAAACATAATATCATCATTATGAGGGCCCGGCTTGTACCACATACATACATAAATGCACGCAATCCTTAGGACAGAGTAGCTAGCCCCGAACCTACTAGGGATCTAGACCCGTTCATAGTCCGTCGGCCTAGGGGCGCTTATGGAGCCCACCCTTGGTACAAGCCATACAAAGTAAAATACATGTCGTGCATATCATATCATCATAACTGTCATATCTTATCATCATAAATGTCATGCTCTTGTCTTATCATGAAGAGTGCTCTTAATCTCAACTTAAGGGAAGCAACTCTTAGCCATTTTCTTATCATATCATAAGGCATGCATACTTGGGCACATACATGTCGTGCATATCATATCATCATAACTGTCATATCTTATCATCATAAATGTCATTTTCATGCCTGGTTCATAAGCTTACATAAATGAGCATGCAACATATTTGAAATCATACATACTTGGGCACATAGTCATCATAAGAATCATTTCATGCATGATTCATAAGCATACATAAATGAGCATATTACTTGTCTTACCCTAAAGCAAGCATACTTAAGCATAAAATACATCATAAGGGTCGTCATCATGCATGGTTCCTAAGCATACTTAAATGAGCATATAATGTATCATAGGGAAACATAATCATACATGGAAAACATCCACTAGCATCTCCTAATTCATATCATAGTATGTGAGACACCTAGCAAAATCATAATTGGGTCTCTAACCCTAATTGCATATAGTGGCCGAAAGTTATCATGCTTAGCTCTAGGTTACAACAACATATAAGCTTGTGAACCTTAAATCAATTTCATATCATAAACTATAAAGAATATCATGAGCATAGGTAGTTTAGGTTCTAAGCTTCCTAGGCCTTTTAACTTAGTTGTGGCCGAACCTTTAGAGCATGAAACTAAGTTCTATACAAGCATAAGAATACCAAGCTAACTCCATATCATATCATAAGAGAATCCATGAACTTGCTAGGTTTAAATTTAAACATCCTTGAACCCTAGAATATAGTCATGGCTGAAAGTTCATGAAAGGGAAAAGTAAGCTTTAACCAACATACAAGCATAAATATTGAGTTACATTCATATCATATCATGAGAAGATTCATGTGCATGCTAGGCTTTAAATTTAACTTCTTTGAACCCTAGAATGTATACATGGTCGAACCCTTACAATGAACGAAATAAATTCTTTTTAAGCAACATACAACATAAATTTCTAGCCAAGTTCATATCATATCATAAGGGAGTCTATAAGCATGTTAGATTGGGTTTTAAGCTTCTTGAAGCCCTAAAATCTATCATGGCCGAAACTTTCAAGGAAAGGAAAATAAATTTCCAAGCAACATACAAACATGAATACCTAGCCAAGTTCTTATCATATCATAAAGGAATCTATAAGCATGTTATATTAGGTTTTAAGCTTCTTGAAACCCTAAATCTATCATGGTCGAACCCTTACAATGAAGGAAATAGAATTTCCAAGCAACAATCCAACATGAAGACCTAGCCAAGTTCTTATCATATCATAAGGGAGTCTATAAGCATGTTAGATTAGGTTCTAAGCTTCTTGAAACCCTAAATTCATCATGGCCGAACCTTTACAATAAAGGAAATAAAATTCCCAAGCAACATACAAACATGAATACTTAGTCAAGTTCATAACATATCATAAAGGAATCTATAAGCAAGTTAAATTAGATTTTTAAGCTTCTTGAAACCCTAAATCCATCATGGCTGAACCTTTACAATAAAGGAACTAAAATTCCCAAGCAACATACAAACATGAATACTTAGTCAAGTTCATATCATATCATAAAGGAATCTATAAGCAAGTTAAATTAGATTTTTAAGCTTCTTGAAACCCTAGATCCATCATGGCCGAAACTTCAAGGAAAGGAAAATAAATTCCAAGCAACATACAAACATGAATACCTAGCCAAGTTCTTATCATATCATATGGGGGTCTATAAGCATGTTAGATTAGATTTTTAAGCTTCTTAAAGCCCTAGAATATTCATGGCCGAAACATATAAAGAAGAAGATCAAGCTTTAAACAACATCCAACATAAATCTTTAACTAAGTTCATATCATAACATAATGAGATCCATGAGCATGGGTTTCTTTTCTTTTATTTTTATTTTCAAGCCTTCTAACCTTACGGAAATTTCGTAAACGACTTGTACCACAGGTGAGGGGATGCTTACCTCCTTGTGTTTGATTTCCTTAGGGAAGTAATCTTGATTGTGGAGCCTTCCTAAAGAGAAGTCCTCCTTTGTTTGGGTTTCGGCAATGGAGGTGGGGAAGAGGCTTGGTCACGGTGAAGAGAGGGAGGGAGAAGGAAGAGGAGAAAAAAATGAAATCTCTTCTTTAATTTCCCTTTTTATTCTACATGAGAGGAGGAAGGAAAAATGGGTTTTTCCTTCTCTTTTCCTTTATTTCCCCCTTAATGAAAAGAGGAAGCAAGAGTCCTCTTTTCTTTTGAGAGAAAGAAGGCAACTCTAACTTCTCCTTCTAAATGAAAGAAGCTCTTTTCTTACTCTTAACTATATTGTCACTTCTCTCTCTAACAATATCTTCTCTTGGTCTATTGGTTAACACATACATGTATCTAGTAAGAGATCCAAGGTTCAAACCTTGTCCTTTTTAAACCATGGTAAAAATAATTAATCTTGCTAGATATCCTAGGGGTGTTACAGAGATTAAGTCATCCGTTGACCTACATGCTAGTCTTAACACATTAATATTATCCTTGCATATTAATGCTTGACTAGGAATATTTAAGAGTAGTGTTCTATGTATATCTACGATATCTCACTATCAATTCAACCTATTGATATATTGTAGATTAGAACCTTCTACTCTAGGACATTATTATACTTATTCATTCAACACTGAATTGAAGTAAATATAATAACCAACTTTGCCATTATTAATAATGAAATATGATACAAAAGAAACCCTTTACAATCATCTCATAATTGGTACTAGGGCTAATACTAACAGAGACAACATTGTTGGAAACTCTCTGGCGAAGTAGGATGAACCACCGGATCTTCTCAGAAGAAATCTTTGCCTATTCGAACCATGGGAGCCAGGGAATCTCTGATCGACTCTAGTGATGGATGCGGAAGGAGACTTTGTTGGAGACTGAAAAGGGGATGGACTGACATCGCTGCTTCTTCTCCTTACTTTTTCGAACCACAGAAGGCAGGAGGATCGGAAGGACGTCAGAAGGAGGAGGACAATATCGGAGAACCACTCCGATGAGATTGAGATAATCTAAGCTCACTGCTACCACCGTTCCATTAATCCCTACCTTTGTAACCACTCCAGTAGGGACTATAGGAAGTGAGGGAAGAAGGGGGAAATACAGGAGAACTACTTCGGTGAGTTGAGCACGATCAGAGATGTTGTTGTCGTAGCTCGCAGCCGCTGTCAGGTACGCTGCTGTCGCTCGCCTGTTGGAGTTGTTGGGAGAAGCAGGATTGGGGGCGCTTGGGAGATGAGGAAGACAAATCGAAGTTTGTCTTTGTTTGAATCAGGTTTGTCCTTTTAAAACTCCAAATGAACTATCTAAATGAATCAGACTACTTAGCTAAATCGGATCGGTTCGATTGCAATAGGGTTTTAAGGTTTCTCCTTGGGCTTTTGTAATTGGAGTTTGAATTGGATTGGAGGTTTTTGAGATTGAGCTTCTAAAATTCGGCTTGAAATTGCTTTTTCTTATCTTAATCTTCTTTAAAACTCTCGTAATTAAACTGAACCACAAATTGGACCACTTTGCACTGAACCGCTATTCTCCTCCTCAATTCATTGTCATTTGCCTCAATTCTTACAAAACAAAACATGCTCAAATAATTGTCATAATATCCCTCAAATCTATATGAATTGAAATGAACACTACAAAAGATCCAAACTCATGAAACACACTAAAAACATAGTTTTGGATACACGAGAGGATAAAACACTGAGAAATAACACTAAAATAACATGCTCAAATGTTGGTTATCAGTTGTCTTTGTTGGTTGCTACTCGGAAAACCTAGAGGTTCCACTGCACAAAAATTTTGTACAAAGGTCTGAACCTTTTCCTAGCTACCATGTGTTCTTTTAAATTAAATTTTGGATCGCCTGCGGAACTTAACACGTTTGATCCAAAACTTAATTTATTTGTTCTTTTAGGTTTTGACTTGGATCTCCTGCGGAACTTAACACGTTTGATCCAAATCACCTAAGTTATTAATTCCATTAAATATTAATTTCCAAAATTGGTTCCCAGTACTGACGTGGCGAGGCACATGGCCTTCTTGGATATGGGAGCAACCACCACCGACTAGACAAAACCTTTTAAGGAAAGCTAATATTTAATTTCCTAAAATAACTTTAGGTCAACCGAAAAGAACAATCAAATCACAAGGAAAAAAAAAACAAAAGAACACTATATCGAAAACAAATCCGAAACACTAGAATCGTATGTCTCTTGTATTTAGTATTATTTCAAAAAATAACTAGTATGATGCGGAAAGAAAAATTACTAGTTATACCTTTTAGAAAGACCTCTTGATCTTCTACAATATTCCTCTTCTAACCTCGGACGTTGTGTGAGCAACAATCTTCCGAGATGAGAACCACCTAGCACCTTCTTCTTCCTTACAAGTTTCGGCCATCAAAACTTCTCCTAGGATGAAGAGGTTCGGCCACCACCACAATGCTCCAAGGGATGCTAGAAAAGAGGCTTCTTTTCTCTCCTTCTTCTCCTTCTTAGTTCCGGCCACCAAAGCTATCTCCACCATGAGAAAATTTCGGCCACACAAAGGAGAGGAGAGGAAAGAAAGGGCCGGCCACACCCAAGCACTACAAAAATACATGAGTTTAACGACGGGAGTACCGACGGAATCTTAACTCCGTCGGCATATACCGACTGAATATAATTCTGTCGGTACGTACCGACAGGGTTTAGGTCCGTCGGTAACCACCGACGGAATTAATAATTCCGTCGGTGGTTACCGACGGAATTATTAATTCCGTCGGTGGTTACCGACGGAATTACCATTCCGTCGGTAGTTACCGACGGAATTACCATTCCGTCGGTAGTTACCGATGGAATCACCATTCCGTCGGCGAGTAGCATAATATCGCCGTTAGAATTTTTGGTTATTTCTGACGGACTTATTATTCCGTCGGTAAATAGGCGGGTCCGGGCGTAAAGAAATACCGACGGAATGATATTCCGTCAGTAATTAACGGGTTTAGGGTTATATTATACCGACGGATATATGATTCCGTCGGTAAATTTCCCCTTACCCGTTTCCTCTTCGTTCGCTAAACCTTGCCCGCTAACTAGCCGAAATCACCGACGGAAATAAGCATTCCGTCGGTGATTACCGACGGAAGTATATTTCCGTCGGTAATTACCGACGGAAGTATATTTCCGTCGGTAAATCTCGATTTAGGGCACAGAATTCCCTTTCCTCTTCGCGCGATCTTTCCCTCAGCGGCGGCGGCGATTTTCCGGCGGCTCTTCGAGCGATCTCGGTGGTGCCCTTTCCTCCCGTGCACACCGTTCCGGCGATCTCTCAGGTTTGATCTTCTATTCTCCTCTCTCGTTTGCGTTTTCACACGCCGGCAGCCGCGCCCTGCTCGCTGATCGCTGCCGGCGGCCTGTTCACGGCCGGCAGATTGCTTGCGGCCGGCGGCCTGCTCGAGGCCGGCAGGGGCCCTGCGGCCGGCGGGCTGCTCGCGGCCGCCGGCCTGCTCGCAGCTAGCGGGCTGCTCTTGGCTGGCGGCCTGCTCACGGCTCGCTACTCGCGGCCAGCAACCTGCTCGCAATTGTAGCGGTGCTTTGTTACTGTTCGTAGCTGAGCACAATGTAAACCCTAGAAAATTTAAGTGTTGTGACATATTTTGATCAATTTCGCTATTGTACTTGCATAAAATGTAGTTTGATCGATGCTTCTCATATATGTATGATTATTTCATTTGATAATGCTATAAGGAACAACATGTTTATAATAGTTTCATTTAATTGTTCTAGTGTAGAGGTGATTTATGGTAATATGATATGATGATTGTGAGATGAAATTGTGCACATAATTCTTTATTTAAACTTATTTCAAGTGATACAACAAGTTTAATAATGTTTCAATTTATATTCTCTTTAGGTTATGCCAATGTATATGAACAATGCTTGGATGTACAATCGATTAGACAATGGTTTTATCAGAGATGATTTTATTGCTGAAGTTGAACAGTTTGTGATTTTTGCTAAAAGCCATCCAGAATGTATGAATGGTTCTGAGTTACGGTGTCCGTGTAATCATAAAAAATGTCAAAATAGAGCATTTCGTGATGAGGATACCGTAAAAATGCACATATGTAGAAATGGATTTGTGCCAAATTACTACAATTGGTATTGCCACGGAGAGCCTTATATATATGAACCAATTGGGTCATCTGGTGGTTCATATTCTGGGACTACTGTTACAGCTCCTGAAGCATCAAATAATATTGATATTTCAATGCAATCAATGGTTCAAGATGCAATGAATGTAGTTAATTATTCGAATATAGATGAAATACCAACCCCTGAATATCAGCAACTATATGAAATGTTAAAGGCTAGTGAAAGAGAAGTGTGGGAAGACATTCCTTCTGGTCATTCACAACTATCAGCTACAGCAAGGTTATTGAATATGAAAGCAGAACATCATTTCTCAGAAAGATGTTACGATGACATTTGTCAATTGATGTCAGAGTTGCTCCCTACTGATAACATAATGACTGATAGCTTCTATAAAACAAAGAAATTGATCAGAGGTTTAGGTTTGCCTGTAGAGAAAATTAATTGTTGTATAAACAACTGCATGATATTTTGGAATGAAGACAGTGATTTGAATGAATGTAAAATCTGTACTCACCCTCGTTTTAAGCATCGTAATCGCATACCAGGGAAGAAGAAGAAAAATATTGCTTGGAAAGTAATGTATTATTTTCCGTTAACTGCTAGACTTCAATGCTTGTATGCATCTGCTGCTACAGCTAACCACATGGTGTGGCATCATGAGCATGAGCATGAGCATGAGCATGAAGAAGGTATAATATGTCATCCTTGTGATTCTCCTGCATGGAAACATCTTGATAATGTGTTTCCCTCCTTTGCAATGGAACCACGAAATGTGAGATTGGGACTTTCTGCAGATGGATTTCAACCATTTGGTCAGTCGGGACAATAATATTCATCTTGGCCAGTTATATTAACACCGTACAATTTACCACCATGGATGTGCATGAAAGATGAATTTATGTTTCTTACCATGCTTATTCATGGTCCAGCCAATCCAAAAGATAAGATAGATGTTTTCTTGCAACCTCTAATTGCCGAGCTTAATGAATTATGGAATGTAGGCTCGGTTACTTATGATATTGCAAGTAAAACTAATTTTACATTGCATGCGGCCTTATTATGGACGATCAGTGATTTTGCAGCATACTCAATGTTGTCGGGATGGAGCACGGCTGATAAATTAGCATGCCCACATTGCATGACAGAGTCCGATGCATTTTCATTACCTTACAGTGGGAAGATATCTTGGTTTGATAATCATCGTAAATTTCTACCACTGGATCACCCTTTTAGGCGAAATAAGAAAAATTTTCTAAAGAATGTTGTAGTCAGAAAACCTCCCCCAGCAGTCCATGCTTCAGGTGAAGAAATCATTGAACAAATAGATAGTTATGGATTCCTCCCAGTATCTCAGCCTAATTCTGATGAGATAAATAAGTATCTTGTGAGGATGAGCAAGTGTGGTTGGAAGAAAAGGAGCATATTCTGGGAGTTGCCTTATTGGAAGTATCTACTCATTCGACACAATATAGATGTGATGCATGTCGAGAAAAATTTCTTTGATAATATCTTCAACACTGTGATGAATGTACCTAGAAGAACTAAGGACACTGCAAAATCACGTGAAGAATTAAAAGAACTAGTCAACAGACCAGAATTGCATCAGAATGAAACAACCAATAAGTTTCCAAAAGCTTGTTATACATTGGACAAAGATGGTAAACAAGCTTTATGTAGTTGGTTAAAAGAAATTAAATTTCCAGATGGATATGCTTCGAATATGGCTCGATGCGTTGACATGAACAAATTAAAGATGTTTGGAATGAAGAGTCATGACTGTCATGTGTTCATGCAAAGACTTATTCCAATAGCTTTTCATGATTTACTTCCCAATAATGTTTGGCAAGCACTTACAGAGTTGAGTCTTTTTTTTAGAGATTTGACAACGAGGTGTATTATGACGGTTGATATGATTCAGCTAGAGACTGACATTCCTCTCATACTTTGTAAGTTGGAGCGTATATTTCCACCAAGTTTTTTTGATTCAATGGAACATCTACCGGTACATTTACCATATGAGGCACGAATAGCTGGTCCTGTGCAGTACAGATGGATGTACCCATTTGAAAGGTTTTTAAGAAAATTAAAAAATAATGTTCGTAATAAAGCAAGAGTTGAAGGGTCAATATGTAATGCTTATCTGGTGGAGGAAGCATCTTCGTTCTGCTCTTATTATTTTGCTGATAATGTTAAAACCAGACACCGCAAATGTCCTAGAAATTTCGATGATACTCAGAATATAGATCCATCGATGCTTTCTATTTTCAAATTTTCTGGTAAACCAATGGGTGCATCTGTTTCTAGATGGTTAACTCAACAAGAATACCATGCTGCAAGAACATACATACTCTTAAACTGTGATGAGGTCAAACCCTACATAAAGTAAGTTAACTTCTCTAATCAAGCTTTTATTTCGTTGTAGTTAATTGCTTGATATCCTAATTTTCTTATAATTATCTTTTTTCAAAGCTTGTATGAGCAACAATTACATCTTCAAAATCCATTAATAACTGCAAGTGAGGTTGCTGAAAAGTTAGAGACTGAATTTGCATTATGGTTTCAAATATATGTGAGTTAGAGAAATTTTCATAATTATTTATTTATAAAAATTTGGTCCTAATTTTTCGTATTACTATTTTGATAGGTGAAAGACCGAAGAATATCTAATGTACAAGATGATAGAATATTGAATCTTGCATCTGGACCCCTACGCCAAATAATGGTCTATTCGGGTTACTATGTTAATGGTCTCAAATTCCATGTGAGACAACGAGATTCGCAGAGATTAACTTTTAATTCTGGTGTCTGCGTTAAAGGATCTATCGACACCAATAACACTGAGTTTGATTACTATGGTAGACTTGAGGAAATTATAGAGGTTGAGTATCCTGCATTACCGATAAAAAGGTGTGTGTTGTTCAAATGTTCATGGTATGATCCAACCCCAAGAACAGGTACCAGAATACATCCAAATTATAATTTAGTAGAGGTTAATGCAAACAGAAGGTTCAATAAGTTTGAACCTTTCATTTTTGCAATACAAGCGGGTCAGGTGGTTTATCTTGAATATCCTACGAAGAGAAGAAGAGCTAGTGAATGGTTGTCTGTTTGTCGATTGAAGTCTCGTTCAACCATAGAAATGCCGAACACTATTACTGCTCAAAACCATGATGCATTTCAGAATGACGAAGTAGAGAGACATTCGGTTGATTCACAAATCCAATCTACATCACAATTACTTGTAGATGGTAATGCCACTGACGAGGAGATAGATGATGGAGAGAAATCCAGCAGTGAGGATTTTGTTGAACTAACAGAGTCTAGCGACGACGACCTACAAACTGTTAATGTTGAGTAGAAATGCTTCCAGAGTCTAACATTGATTAAATTTTAGCATTATTATTCATCTAGTAAGTTATGCTTTAATCATGTTTTGTTGCTTATTTATCATGTTATTAAAGATTTATTATGATGTGTGCTAATATGGTTTTTGTAGATATAAGGTATCATGGCAGATCTTCCAGCACCACTCTGTGGATCCACCGTACTTAGGGTTGTTGGAGAGTCGTAAGTATTTTTTTTATTATTAGTAATTCAAGTTCTTTATTTATAACATATATCTTATGTCTTAATATTGCTTATATATAGGTTTACTCCCGACGGCCATCGAGTATCCACCTATATCACACGAAAATTTAAGGAAAGAGTCTGCATATCTGGGACTACATGGAGACATGTAGATGCTGGAACTAAGGATTTCTATTATCAAGAATTTGTGGTAAGTAAATTGAATATGTACATTATATTTATCCTTTAATATTCTAAAATTTTATTTTTAAATTGCAGAAAAAATATACATGGGAGGAGGGATACGAGGTAGAATTTGCAAAAACTTGGAATATTTATTGTGCCAAGTTGTACAAAGACCTATTATACTATGTGAGAAAGGATGGCACACGGCCTGCTTATGTATCCGAGGAGATTTGGAGTGCATGGACGACCACTTGGTCTGCAGAAAGATGGCAAACAAATGCTCTAAAAGCTCGAGCGAATAGGAATACAGAGTCAAGTGGTCCGAGTACTGGATCTGCTCGACATACATCAGGATCTCGTTCCATTGTTGAGCACGCTATGGATCTGGTGATTTTAATTTAAAGTTATATAAATTAAATTTTTATTTATTAATGAACTTGTATAATTTTAGTCAAATTTGTTTGTGCATGCAGGAGCGTTCTTTAGAAAGACAACCCACTTGCTTGGAGATCTTTCTCAAAACTCACAAGAGAAAGGATGGCACATATATTGATGATCGATCAAAGAACATTGGGGTTTGAATTAATTTATATTTAATCTTTAATAATGATTAATTAGCTTTACTAATTGTGTATAATATATAAATTGTATATTTTTTCTACACAGGAGGAAATGACAAGCAGGGTTGCTCAGGCATCTCAGCCACCAGTAGAGGGAGGGGAGTCACAGGATCTATCCACCCAGGATATAAATGAAATTTATTATGATGTTGTGGGTGGAAGGACAAAGAACTCCTCCCTCTACGACCTTGGCTGACTCCTAGGGGTCGTGCGAGTTCCTCTTCTTCTTCTTCTGAGGTGGAGTCATTAAGAAAAGAAAACCAAGACTTGAAGACTCAGATGACTACCATGGATCAGAAGTGGGAGAAGAAGTGGGCTGCACAGGAGCAGACATTGGCCCAGATGCAAGCAATCATTGCACGATGGGACCCATCACAGCAGCCCCAGTCAGAGGAGACCCCAGACCCATCAGACCCAGACCCCGCTGATGATTAGATTTTGTTGAGGTATGTTTATCTATAACTTGATTTTTTTTATATTTTTTTAGATATTCATTAAGTCAAATATATTTATTGTATATTATTAGATACTTATCTTAAAGTGTTTTACATTTTTCAGGAGTTCATACTGATACATTCACCATCACCACTATTATTGGTTATCCAAAATATAATCCAGGTATTTTTTTTTACAAGTAAAATTAGTCATATATAACAATGTTTGAGTTATATTACATTTGCATCGAGTTATTCTAATCATAATCTATTGTATTTGACTTTTACAGGATTATATTCGGATATATGTATAAGTGATGTATCATGGTATGTATTTTGGATATTTTGTATTTGTCGTTCACTTGTATAATTTTAGATACTTTTGATTGTGAGAACTTGATACTTAGATTTTATTATAGTTTGGAGATTTTCTATTTGTCGTTCAGTTATGTTTATATATTTGTTGTATGTTGTATTTTGGAGATTGTGGATTGATTTATATTGTGATATTGTTAATATATTGTGTGGATTGTGTTTGTGATACCATCGATTGTGATGGTTTGTATTTGTATTAAATTTGTATATGGGAAACTAGCAAAACAGGGGCTGGATTTCAAAATTTTTCCAGATTTTTACCGACGGAATTATAACTTCCGTCGGTAACTTATCGAAAAAGCACAGGTTTTCTTCGATATAATACCGACGGAATAACTGATTCCGTCGGTAAACACCGACGGAAACATATTTTCCGTCGGCAAACACCGACGGAAACCCTAATTCCGTCGGCAAACACCGACGGAAACCATAATTCCGTCGGCAAACACCGACGGAAACCCTAATTCCGTCGGTGTTCTTCGACGGAAAAGGCTCTTCCGTCGGTGTTTGCCGACAGAAAAACTGATTCCGTCGGAATTATACCGACGGAATTAGGGTTTCCGTCGGTAGTCTCCGTTCACCGCCATTTGTTTTTTTACCGACGGGTAAGAATCTCAGTCGGTAATATACCGACGGAAATATATATTCAGTCGGTAATTACCGACGGATGTATTTTTCCGTCGGTAAAGTTATTGCCGACCAAAATACTTCCGACATCAGAAATTCCGTCGGCATTCCGTCGGTAATCTCATATACCGACGGAATACCGACGGAATATTCAGTCGGTAATAATGGTAATTTTTGTAGTGAAGGAAGAAAAGAGGGAGAAAAATAATAGAGTTGTTCACCCATGAAGGCACCTCTACCCCCTCTTTTATAATCCTTGGTCTTGGCAAATAAGGAAATTTAAATAAAAACTTTCTTAATTCTTTTGCCATGAAAAGGAAAATTTATTTAATTAAAAATAATTTTCCTCTTCTCAAGTTACAATGGCCGGCCATTATACAAATCTCCAAGCAAATAAAATTTTAAACACAAATTAAAACTTCCTTATTTGCTTCCGGAAATTTATAAAATTTTTCCAATAATTTTATCCCTTCATGATTGGTTAATAAAAAGAAATTTTATAAATTAAAATCTTTCTTTTAAACATGTGGATAAAAAGAAAGTTATCTCTAAAAATTAAAATCTCTTTTCAATCTACAAATAAGGAAAGATATCAAATCTTTTCTTAATCTTTTGTAGAAACTTATAAAAGAGATTATTTAATTTTTAAACTCTCTTTTAAATAATGAACATGTTTAAAAAGTAAAGTTTTCTTAAAATTTAAAATCCACCTTTTAATTAATAAATAAGGAAAGATTTTAAATTTTTAAACTCTCTTTTAAACATGTGGATGATTTACAAATAAGAAAAGTTTTTAATAAAAATTAAAACTATCCTTTTAATCTACAAATAAGGAAAGAGATTAATCTCTTCTCTTAATCTTTTGTAGAAAGCTATAAAAGGAAATTTTAATTTTTAAACTCTCTTTTAAATCATGATATCCACATAAGAAATAATTTTAATAAAAAAACCCTTTTAATATTCTAGTGGTCGGCAACCTAAGCTTGGAACCCAAGCTTTTGCCGGCCACCTACATGGCTCATCCACTTGGTTTTGGCCGGCCCTAGCTTGGGTTCCAAGCTAGCTTGGCCGGCCCCATTGGATGGGTAAGAAGGTGAGTATGCGGTGGGTATAAATCTCTATATACTAGAGGCTACGATAGGGACCGAGAGGAGGAATTGGTTTTGGTCTCCTGATAAAATTAAGCATCCCGTGTTCGCCCCGAACACACAACTTAATTTTATCAATAATAATTCATTCCACTAAAGAACTATTATTGAACTATCGCACCAATCCCAAATTACATTTTGGGCTCCTTCTTATTATGAATGTGTTAGTCTCCCTGTGTTAAGGTAACAAATGTCCACTAATTAAGTAAGTTACTGATAACTCACTTAATTAATATCTAGCTCCAAGAGTAGTACCACTCAACTTCATCGTCATGTCGGACTAAGTCCACCTGCAGGGTTTAACATGACAATCCTTATGAGCTCCTCTTGGGGACATTCTCAACCTAGATTACTAGGACACAGATTCCTTCTATAATCAACAACACACACTATAAGTGATATCATTTCCCAACTTATCGGGCTTATTGATTCATCGAACTAAATCTCACCCATTGATAAATTAAAGAAATAAATATCAAATATATGTGCTTGTTATTATATTAGGATTAAGAGCACATACTTCCATAATAACTGAGGTCTTTGTTCCTTTATAAAGTCAGTATAAAAGAAACGACCTCTAATGGTCCGACTCAATACACTCTTAGTGTACTAATGTAATTATATAGTTAAGATAAACTAACACCTAATTATACTACGACCTTCCAATGATTTGTTCCTTTCCATCATGGTCGTGAGCTACTGTTTATAATTTATAAGGTACTGATAACATGATCTTCTGTGTGTGACACTACACACCATGTTATATACAATATAAATTAATTGAGCAACTACATTTATCATAAATGTAGACATTTGACCAATGTGATTCTTATTTCTAGATAAATGTTTATACCAAAAGGTAGGCTTTTAGTATACACTCTAACAATCTCCCACTTATACTAAAAGACTAAGCTGCCATATCTGCTGCCATACATCTGATTCTCATCCCTTCAACATGCCCATCAAAAGCTCTTGCCTTAAGGACCTTAGTGAAAGGATCTATAGGTCATCACCTGATGCAATCTAGGCGGCAACAACTTCTCCTCGTTTATACGATTTCTCGTATTGGGTGGTACTTGCGCTCTATTGTGTTTACTTGCCTTATAGACTTATGGTTTCTTCGAGTTTGTTACTGCACCAACATTATTACAATAAATTGTAATAATCTTTGGACAAACCAGAAATCATATCTAAGTCTATCTTGAGGTTATTAAGTCATTCAGCTTTTATAGCTACCTCAGAGGCTTGCCATATACTAAGCTTCTATGGTGGAGTCCAAAAGAATACCTATGCTTATCACTCTTCCATAGTTATGACTTTACCTCCTAAAGTAAACACAAAACCCCGAGGTTGACTTATTATTGTCCCTCTCCGATTGGAAGTCAAAATCCGTGCAACCCACAAGGACTAAATTAACTGCCTTGTAAGCTAGCATATAATCTCTAGTGCCTCTAAGGTACTACAATATATGCTTTACTACAGTCCACTGTCCTTGTCCAGGGTTACTTTGATATCTGCTAACTATGCCCTTGGCAAAACAGATTTATGATCTCGTGCATAGCATACATTAGGCTTCCAACAGCCGTAGCATAAAGAACTGCCTTTATTTCCTTTATCTCCTTTGATGTCTACAGAGACATATCTTTAGATAAAGTTACTCCATCCTGAAAAGGTAAGAAACCTTTCTTGGAGTTTTGTATGCTTAAAACGAGCAAGGATTTTTCTGATGTATGAAGCTTGGGATAAGTAAAATATTCTTTTCTTGGGATCCCTTATTACTTTGATCTCAAGAATATATACATTCTCCCAAGTCCTTTATATCGAATTGTTTGGACAACCATACCCTTACTTCTGACAACATTTTGATATTGTTTCCAACTACCAAAAATGTTATCTAAATATAGTACAAGAAATACCACCACATTTCCATCACATCTTTTGTATACACAAGACTTATCCGGTTACTAAATCCATAGATCTGGATTACTTTGATAAACCGGATGTTCCAAGACCTTGAAGCTTTGCCTCAGTCCATAGACTGATTGAGCTTGCACACAAGATGCTCTTAGCCCTTTGCAATGAACCCTTCTGGTTGCTTTATATGGATGCTTTCTTCAAGACTTCCATTAAGGAATACTGTCTTGACATCCACTTGCCAAATAGATAAAAGAATCTGGATAGACTTAAGCATGGCTACCAGTGAAAAAGTTTCATTTTTCATCAAGCCTTGCTTTGAAAGTTTCTACCTTCCTGTCTATCCCTCTTTTCCTAATATAGACCTTTTTACACCCAAAGGATTTTACACCATTTGGTGGTTCTACAAGCTTCCAGATTTTATTAGAATACATATATTCTAATTCTTTTATTCATTACTCTTTGCCAAGATGCTGCATCTTTATCTTGGAGTGTTTCGTCATATGCCCGGAGATCAGGTTCATGTCCTCCAGGGATCGAGTCCAAAAACTCTCCCAAAACATGAATCATTTTAGGTTGCCTAACAACCCTCCCACTACGACAAGGCACTTTCTGCAATTGTGTATCATTTGTGATACGTGTTGCAGTTTCCTTGTGGTATCTCATCTTGTATAGTTGGTACTAGATTAGACATGCCTTTTATTATTTTCTTAAGAACAAATTTTCTTATGGGCACATGGTTTATTACATAATCCTTTTCTAAAAATCGGTCATTGATGCTAACAATGACCTTCTGATTTTTAAGACTATAAACCTACTTTCATTTCACCAGGAGAACCCACAAACAAGTGAATTCCTGTCCAACTTATCATTGTCTCTCTTCTGCATATGTACTGGACTACCCGAATCCGAATATGCTTCGAAATAGGCTTATGCCTATTCAGCAATTCTATATGAGTAGAGAGTTTTGACTTTAGAAGGTACTATATTCACTCCCGTTTCCAGAGTATATCCTTAAAATGATTTTGATAATATTCTTAATAACTCATTAATCTACTTATTTCCATAAGAGTCCTATACCTTCCTTTTCCTACACCATTTTATTGGGGTATACCAGGTGCAGTTAGTTGGGATTGAATCCCTACTACTGATAAATGACACCTAAATTCTCCCAAGAGGTACTTGCCACTACGATCTTACTGTAGTGTCTTGATACTTTTACTTTGTCGTTTCTCCACATCAGCCTCGTACTCTTTGAACTAATCAAAGCACTTAGACTTGCAGCACATCAAGTAAATATATCCGTATCTCAAATAGTTGTCTATAAAATAGATGAAATATTTGAAACAACCTCTTGCCTGGATGCTCATAGGATCACACAAATCAGAATGAACCAATTCCAATATATCTTTGACTCCATACCCCTTAGACTTAAAAGCTTCTTGGTTATTTTTCCTTCCAAGTAAGACTCGTAGGTTGGAAAGATTTCCACTACTAATGAAACTAAAAGTTCATCAGCTACCAATGAATCCTACTCAAGTTAATATAACCTAGCCTTAGAAGCCAAAGATATAATTGGTTCATTTTCGAAGGTTACTTTCTCTTAAAGTTAGAAGATGTGTTACTAATTTCCATTTGTTGCATCGTGAGAGTTATTGGATTTATAAATTGCCAACCAATGTACCAGAACAGATAACTTCCCTCTTTTTCTTAATAACAACTTTGTTATTAAAAGAGGCAGAATATCAAGTTCTTTGAATAGTTTAGAAACTGAAAACTAGTTCTTTCTAAACTTGGTGCGTAAAGACAATTACTCAAAAATCCATGTTTTATTCTTATCAAAAGATAAACATCTCCCACTGCAACAACTACCATTTTTACAGTAGTGCCCATGTAGACGGTGTTTTAATTTTCATTTAGTTGTCGGGTTTCCTGGAACCCTGCAATGAATTGCGGACATGATTAATGGCATCTGTATCTACACTCCAGGTTCTGGTAGATAACACCACTAAACATGTTTCAACTAATGAATTAAATACACCTATATTGTTCTTAGTTCTAAGAAGACAGTCTACCTTAATGTCCAAGTCCTATTTCCAATCATTACAATTGGGATTACTAAGTCTTTCTTATAGTATAACTACTAGGGGATTGACAAACATTTTAAATCCTAAGAATCACAAAAATACTTGGTCAAGATCAACTCCTTAAAAATCCCCATGAATTTTGTATGCCACGATAGTGTGGACGTATACAAAATCGAAGAGGAGATTTTATTCACTAATTTTATTATCTCGTCAACTTTACTTTATGACGAATAAAATTAATAGTTGATTTGTCTTTGATCAAATATTTGGTCAAAAACTTTTGAATTTAAAAAAAAATATTGATTCCTCAAACAATATTATTTAAATTCACCAACACCTCAAACACCGTGAATTTTGCATGCCACGTTAGTGTGGACGTATACAAATTCAACATTTGTAAAAGGAGGATTTTAACCCATTAATTTTATTATCTTGTCAACCTAACTTTTTGACAAATAAAATTAATAGTTGGTATCATTTGGTCACACAAATAATAGCAGTGACTCCGATGGGGAGGATACTATTAGATGTGTCTAAGTGTATACCATTACTTGACACTAAGTCCATTAATAAGATTATGCCCCTTCTGTTGGGGAAGATCACACGCTCTTAATTAACTTCCTATAGTCATCCAAAAATGGAAGTCTGTTCTAGTGATCCACAAACAAGCTCATCCGTTATGGAGGAAGGCACTCAGAGCCAACGCGCAAGCTTGTCTGCATCACTTACAAATCAGTAATGGAGACCATGGGATTTACTTAAAAATCCCTCTCCCACTTAGTTATTTATAAATGAGGAATTTTAACTATGCTAGCCTACTAAATATGTAAACTAACAAGCACACACAGCACAATATAAAAGCAATAAATAAAAAATCTAATTTTCAACTATTATGGCTTTTATCTCTTGTTATCCTCCGTGTGTTGTCATCCCAAGCTGCTGCCATATTTGGCCACTGCCACCGGGTCTAGCTGTCGCATCCATCTTGCTCCTAGTTCCGCTGCGCCTCTGGTCCTTAGAAGGTTCCACGCTTTACAAGATTCGATCCGCGACATAAATAGAATTTTACATTTTGATCCTATATTCCTCGAAGGAATGTACATGTAAACTAGATTGAACATAAAATAAAATTTACATTCATCGATCCTATATTCTATAAAATGAATGTACATGTAACTAGATCAAAAATAAAATCCTAATAAAACTAAATACAGCACCTGCTGTATTTTATAATACAATCATGCACACACAATAAAATTCCCTTGACATGTCCAAGGGTCTAATCACACACATAATAATTATAAGCCATAATAGTTGGATCCTGCATCCACAAAGTTAGCACATCCTACTATTAACCTACCTAAATTATGTATGACATGTGCATAATTAAACTAATACCAAATACACAGAGGCAAAACCCTAGCTCTGATACCAATTGTTGGTTGCTACTCGGAAAACCTAGAGGTTCCACTGTACAAAAATTTTTTACAAAGGTCTGAACCTTTTCCTAGCTACCATGTGTTCTTTTAAATTAAATTTTGGATCGCCTGCGGAACTTAACACGTTTGATCCAAAACTTAATTTATTTGTTCTTTTAGGTTTTGACTTGGATCTCCTGCGGAACTTAACACGTTTGATCCAAATCACCTAAGTTGTTAATTCCATTAAATATTAATTTCCAAAATTGGTTCCCAGTACTGACGTGGCGAGGCACATGGCCTTCTTGGATATGGGAGCAACCACCACCGACTAGACAAAACCTTTTAAGGAAAGCTAATATTTAATTTCCTAAAATAACTTTAGGTCAACCGAAAAGAACAATCAAATCACAAGGAAAAGAAAAACAAAAGAACACTATATCGAAAACAAATCCGAAACACTAGAATCGTATGCCTCTTGTATTTAGTATTATTTCAAAAAATAACTAGTATGATGCGGAAAGAAAAATTACTAGTTATACATTTTAGAAAGACTTCTTGATCTTCTACCGTATTCCTCTTCTAACCTCGGACGTTGTGTGGGCAACGATCTTCCGAGATGAGAACCACCTAGCACCTTCTTCTTCCTTACAAGTTTCGGCCATCAAAACTTCTCCTAGGATGAAGAGGTTCGGACACCACCACCATGCTCCAAGGATGCTAGAAAAGAGGCTTCTTTTCTCTCCTTCTTCTCCTTCTTAGTTCCGGCCACCAAAGCTATCTCCACCATGAGAAAATTTCGGCCACACAAAGGAGAGGAGAGGAAAGAAAGGGACGGCCACACCCAAGGAAGAAAAGAGGGAGAAAAATAATAGAGTTGTTCACCCATGAAGGCACCTCTACCCCCTCTTTTATAATCCTTGGTCTTGGAAAATAAGGAAATTTAAATAAAAACTTCCTTAATTCTTTTGCCATGAAAAGGAAAATTTATTTAATTAAAAATAATTTTTCTCTTCTCAATTTACAATGGCCGGCCATTATACAAATCTCCAAGCAAATAAAATTTTAAACACAAATTAAAACTTCTTATTTGCTTCCGGAAATTTATAAAATTTTTCCAATAATTTTATCCCTTCATGATTGGTTAATAAAAAGAAATTTTATAAATTAAAATCTTTCTTTTAAACATGTGGATAAAAAGAAAGTTATCTCTAAAAATTAAAATCTCTTTCAATCTACAAATAAGGAAAGATATCAAATCTTTTCTTAATCTTTTGTAGAAACTTATAAAAGAGATTATTTAATTTTTAAACTCTCTTTTAAATAATGAACATGTTTAAAAAGTAAAGTTTTCTTAAAATTTAAAATCCACCTTTTAATCAATAAATAAGGAAAGATTTTAATTTTTTAAACTCTCTTTTAAACATGTGGATGATTTACAAATAAGAAAAGTTTTTAATAAAAATTAAAACCATCCTTTTAATCTACAAATAAGGAAAGAGATTAATCTCTTCTCTTAATCTTTTGTAGAAAGCTATAAAAAGAAATTTTAATTTTTAAACTCTCTTTTAAATCATGATATCCACATAAGAAATAATTTTAATAAAAAAACCCTTTTAATATTCTAGTGGTCGGCCACCTAAGCTTGGAACCCAAGCCTTTGCCGGCCACCTACATGGCTCATCCACATGGTCTTGGCCGGCCCTATCTTGGGTTCCAAGCTAGCTTGGCCGGCCCCATTGGATGGGTAAGAAGGTGAGTATGCGGTGGGTATAAATCTCTATATACTAGAGGCTACGATAGGGACCGAGAGGAGGAATTGGTTTTGGTCTCCTGATAAAATTAAGCATCCCGTGTTCGCCCCGAACACACAACTTAATTTTATCAATAATAATTCATTCCACTAAAGAACTATTATTGAACTACCGCACCAATCCCAAATTACATTTTGGGCTCCTTCTTATTATGAATGTGTTAGTCTCCCTGTGTTTAAGATAACAAATGTTCACTAATTAAGTAAGTTACTAACAACTCACTTAATTAATATCTAGCTCCAAGAGTAGTACCACTCAACTTCATCGTCATGTCGGACTAAGTCCACCTGCAGGGTTTAACATGACAAACCTTATGAGCTCCTCTTGGGGACATTCTCAACCTAGATTACTAGGAAACAGTTTCCTTCTATAATCAACAACACACATTATAAGTGATATCATTTCCCAACTTATCGGGCTTATTGATTCATCGAACTAAATCTCACCCATTGATAAATTAAAGAAATAAATATCAAATATATGTGCTTGTTATTATATTAGGATTAAGAGCACATACTTCCATAATAACTGAGGTCTTTGTTCCTTTTTAAAGTCAGTATAAAAGAAACGACCTCTAATGGTCCTACTCAATACACTCTTAGTGTACTAATGTAATTATATAGTTAAGATAAACTAACACCTAATTACACTACGACCTTCCAATGGTTTGTTCCTTTCCATCATGGTCGTGAGCTACTGTTTATAATTTATAAGGTACTGATAACATGATCTTCTGTGTGTGACACCACACACCATGTTATCTACAATATAAATTAATTGAGCAACTACATTTATCATAAATGTAGACATTTGACCAATGTGATTCTTATTTCTAGATAAATGTTTATACCAAAAGCTAGGCTTTTAGTATACACTCTAACAGTCTTCCATGGTGAAATTCATCTCCGTTCATCAAGATTTGATCGTCAAAAGATGAAAGGGGATTCCTTCCTTCTCTGAAGTCCATTTTTAGGCATTCCATAGTCCACATCTAGCCACCTTCAGTGTTGTACCAACATCGCCAAGCTCAATCTACCATTGCCAGAGCTTGTGTAGAAGAAAGGGGCTTCCCTACTCCTTCAAAAGACTGGGTTTTTTTCCTTCCATACGATTTCTCATCAACTCCAATTCCACCGGGAACACTGTCGATCACCACTCCGAGCAATTCCCTTCTTTGATTCTAATCTTACTTAAGCTTGGGTTTGCCGTAGCTATATTGTGAGTAGTACTTCGATAGTGGATCTTCTTCATGTTTTATTTGAAATTCTTGCACTCTTGAATATGTTATAGTTCTAGCTAATCTAAGTCTTCCATGTTATTGTTCTTATCGGTTCCATTTGAAATCTTGTTTGCTTAGTTAATGCAACATAGATCATGGTGATGATTGCTCTTGTTTGTTTTCTTTAGTGCAGTAGATTAAGTTAGTTATATCCATGAATTGATTGACATTCATGTTGTTTGAATTTCCATTAAGAGCATACTCTCAGTTACCTTAGTTTCAATTGTTCATTTCATTGTGAAGAAAACCCCCTATAAAAACTAGCCTTATCTAGTGATTAACAATTTCACCATGTTGATCCTTGAGAGACGATCTAGGCCGTTCTCTATACTACATTACTGTAGAGGAGATTTAGTAATTTAATTGTCACTCATAGTATGACTTACGAGTTGTATCAATTTTGACACCGCTATCAGGGATTCATAGTGATGTTTGATGATTTCTAGATTGTTCATTTACTATATTTTTCATTGTGCCTTTTGATTGGGTTTTTTCTAGTGTGTAGTGCCCCATGACTAGGGCTTCTAAGGAAAAATTGCTTGAGTTTGATTCAGAGATTGAGAAAACATTCCACACTCTATAGAGAGCTCAATGGGGTTTGTCCTATAGTTCTATCTATAGATCTTCAAATTTTATGAGTGACAAGACACTCAACAACAATAGAACTCTCAGGGAGCTTACAACACAATATGTGGCATATCAACCTCTTTGCATTTAGTATCCCGAGTTGGAGGGGGATTTTTGTAGGAACGTTGGGCCGGCTAGAAGGGGGATTGAATAGCCCTGTAAAATCAAAAACAAAAGCAAATCTTCTCGAACTCTTAAACTAACACTTGTATAAAATTAGCTAAGCAGAAATACAAGAAAGAAACGAGGCACCGTGTTTGACTTGGTTACGACCGGGGAGGTTGTTAATCCAAGGAAAGTGATCACACTAAAAACTCCTTCGGGCGGAGAAGCCTCTTACACCGGTGAAAGCACAAAAATAGAAGCTAAACTAGAACAGTGAGTGCACAAGTGTTTGGAATGCTAATTACTGAGTTGATGAAAAGCTTTTGGACCAAGGCTATATTTATAGCCTTGGTCGGGGCACCTGGAAGGGTTCGGGGCGCCCTGGGGGGATAAAACTTTATCCCCCAACGTTCAGATCACGTAAATCGCGATCCTGGTTAAAATCAGGGTCCGGGCGCCCCGGAGCCCAAAGTCAACAGGCGTTGACTTTTCCGTCCGGGACATCTTCTCTGGTTTAGTCCCGCCTCGATCCGGTTCTTCTCCTCCGGATCCGCTCACTTGGGTGATCTTTTCCATCCGGAAAAGGGCTCACCCGAACCCAACTTCCGGTCTTCTCGAGCGGGCTTCCCTCCAGCTTCTCGTCCCTCGGAATCACCGCATGTTTCCTTCTCGTCCGCTGGAGTACTCATCCGCAGTCTTCGTCCCTCAGACGCACCGCGTGCCGTCCTTATCGCTAGCTGCGTCTCTTGCTCCCCGAGCAATCTTCCGCTCCGGCTTTCGTCCCTCGGAACCACCGCACGCTTCCTTCTCATCCACCGGGGTACTCTTCCACAGCACCTCGTCCCTCGGACTGTGTCGTCCTTCTCGCTAGCTGCGTCTTCTGCTCGACTACCTGTGTTCCTAAGCTCCTGTACACTTAGACACAAGGTTAGAAACACACAGGACCTAACTTAACTTGTTGATCACATCAAAACAACTTTGGGGTTCCAACAATTTTGAGCTGAGATCTAGTATCATCCATTATTTTCAAAGTTTCATGGATGACGATCCAAACAAGCACGGGCAAAAATTTCATGTGGTATGCTAAAAAATGAAGTCGTAGGGTATATCAAAGGAGGATATCAAGCTCAGAGCATTTCCCTTTTTCTTTAGCAAATGTGAAGAAAGATTGATTGTACTATCTTCATTTTGGCACAATCACATGTTTGAATGATATGAGAAGAGCTTTCTTGAATAAGTTCTTCCTTGCTTCCATAACCACATCGATCTAAAAGAGTATATGTGGAGTGTAGAAATTTATAGGATAGACTTTACATGACTATTGGGAGCACTTCAAGAGACTTTGTGCTAGTTGTCCCTAAAACTAGATTAGTGATTAGCTACTGATTCAGTATTTCTATGAGGAATTACTTCCCATAAACATAAATATAGTTGATGCAGCTAGTGGAGGGGCCCTAGTCAATAAGCCACCTACTCAGGCTAGAGAACTCATCGAGATCATGGTTGTAAATTCTTAATAGTTTGGGACTAGAATGATGGCAACCAAAGGCATTCATAGGGTTCAGGTAGCTTATCTTGATCATCACCAGATAGAGAGTAGGTTGGAGGAGATAGCTATTGGGACCTTGACGCAGCTAGAGGGGGGGTGGGTGAATAACGACTCACCCAACATTTGCTTCCTACAATGGATAGTATGCACAGCAGAATACAAAAATAAATACTAACAAGAGAAAGCAAACCTAACACGTTGATTTAACGTGGTTTGGAGATAAAACTTCTACTCCACGGCTGCCCGTAAGGTAGACGATCCTTATCCATCAGTGGATGACTCCCCAGAAAACCTATAGCTAGCTCACATAGATCCTTGTGGGTGGAAAAACCTCGCCACAAACTCGTACAAGCACGCTAGGCACACAAGAGTACTTTGGAGACTCTAATAGGGGTTAACCACCTCTATTTTCGTCAACCATGGCCAAGGACCCGAGCTCTCTTTAATAGAGCTTGGGAGGAAATACCTACCTGTGTTTCCCGCCACCAGTCGACTGGTACAACCACCAGTCGATTGGTCCTAAGTGAAATTCGACCGTTATAAGCTAACGATCGACTACCAATCGATTGATGAAAATACTAGTTGACTACTACAATAATGGTACAGTACTGCTACAGTAACGCTACAGTAATACTACAGTAACGCTACAGTAATACTACAGTAACGCTACAGTACATTGGAATTTTACCCTGAGTGCAATCTCTCATGCACTCATCCTTGCTTGCACAATCTAGACCTAACCTTCTAGCCTCGTGTCCCTCGGATGCCTCCCAATCCTTTACGCCTTGCCTTCTGGAGCTTCCATCGACCTTGTTATTATTGTCGGATCTTCCTTTTCCAAGAGGTCACTCCTCCGGGACTTCATCCATTGCCAAGTCACACTTGGACTTACGTTACCAAGAATACATGCTTGGACTTACACCGCCAAGACTCACCCTTGGACTTATACCGCAAATACAACAATAAACCTAACTTAAACCTTTGCCCAAATATCAAAACCTAAGGTCACACTAGATTGCTCCAATAATCTCCCCTTTTTTGATATTTGACAATCCGTTTAAGTTAGGGAAGCATAAATGTAATAACAATGCAAATCAACATGCATATATACTCATGCATATGTCATGGAACCTAACCCTAGGCTCTCCCTTCCCCTAAGCTCCCCCTTTGAGTTAGGATTTCTTATAAAGGTAAACTTCTCCCCCTCTGCTAATAAATGAGCAATCACTTCCCCTTCACCTAAGCTCCCCCTTGAGCTAGGATCTCTTGCAAAGGTGTGTAAGTTTCCCACTTAACCATAAACTTCTCCCCCTTTGCCATACATCAAAAAGAGCTCCAATAATATCCCAATTATTGAACTCTTTGACCTCTAATGACCATAAACATCATGTATTAATCCCCCATAAGATTACATATATGTTCACCACTCTTTTGGTCATTTTCTAATGTTGAAAAATATTTTCAGACCATATCAGTCGATTGACAGAAGTCCTAGTCGACTGCCATCATCAAAATGAGCTTACATAGACATCCTGTGCTCAAAATTACTATTACCAGTTGACTGATAATTGTACCAGTCGACTGGTACTCTATTATGACAAAAAATCAGCCTTTTTGATCCACTTTCAGAAAAATGCGCCAAAAATTTCATAGACCTTTAAAAATTCTCAAATTTTTGGAGAGGTCTATTTTATCCATGTCTACCTGGGAAAAATATATATAAAAATATATTTATCACAGATCCTAAGATTAACATAAAATTCAAAACTAGCTAAATGGTTCAATTGAACCTTGACCTAAAGTCCTAGTTTTGGCTTCCTCTTGATGTATCTGCCCATACTAAACCATAATGCATCTCTAGAATTAGTTTATATGACATCTATACATCAAAAACTAATTTTAATGCAATATGAAGCCAATTCACATTTTAATGCATGAAACACATCCCAATGTTCCAACCCACTAGGTTAGAGACTTAAGTTCGTCTCCTAACCACTTGGAACATTTGATAACCCTTCTACAATGGGTCCTAGAGGCTTTTCCTAACCTTAGGAATCTTAACCTTAGTCACCTCTCTTGGTGACTCATCCACTATGGTTACACCCACATGGTGTACCATAAGTGACACTTAGCCTATAAACCTGACTTTCTTAATCTTAGACACCTTGTCTTTGGTTAATTTCTTCTTGTCCTTCACCTTGGTTTAGTATCTGCCCATACTAATCCATAATGCATCCCTAAAATTAGTTTATATGACATCAATACATCAAAAACTAATTTTAATGCAATATGAAGCCAATTCACATTTTAATGCATGAAACACATCCCAATTGTGCCAACCCCCTAGGTTAGAGACTTAAGTTCGTCTCCTAACCACTTGGAACACTTGATAACCCATCTACTATGGGTCCTGGAGGATTTTCCTAACCTTAGGAATCTTAACCTTAGTCACCTCCTTTAGTGACTCATCCACTATGGTTACACCCACATGGTGTACCATAAGTGACACTTAGCCTACAAACTTGACTTTCTTAACCTTAGACACCTTGTCTTTGGTTAATTTCTTCTTGTCCTTCATCTTGGATATCTCATCCTTGCCATAATTATATGCCACCCTAGCATATTCCTTTTTATTGGCCTTGGATGACTCTCCCTTGTCCTTTGTCACACCTCCCATACCAATGTCATGTGTCACTTTATGTAACGACCACCCTTCTTACTACTACTACTCTCTAAGGATGACTGTTACTTAACTACTAACTCTACTTAATCGGTATGATTAAAAATCACATGGAAACCCTACCGAAAAATTTTGGCAGAGTCTTCCCTGTACCGGTGACCGTAATCATTAATACATAACATAATATACACAGCCACAGGCGGCTGGAACACATATCAAACACACAAAAGGAATAACATCACCACACAGTTTAATGAAATCAAATCATGTAAGTAATGAATAGCGGAAACAAAATAAAAATATACAATTAACTAACAGCGGAAGACTAAATGACTCATCTAATACATTCTTAATAAATGACAATCTAAATAAATTCTTAAACTAAGTCCCAAGGCTTCCATAGTCCTGGCATCACACACCATCCGCGCCACCTTGTCGCCTTCCTTGCTAAATCTTTTCTTTTCCTTTATCTGCAGTAAGAGGAAGTGTAGTCTATAAGTAAAATTTGCTTAGTAAGCGCTATCTAACTCACAAAATCACGAATGTGCATGTATACGAAAAGAACTAGAACTATATGCTCTAAAAAGGAAATAAAGCATAAACATAACTGCTCATGTCAAACTAATAGCAAAGAAAAGTTAAGGAATCTACTCATCTACTAGATAAACATGGTAGAATAAAGAACTAAACTTACTGATTTTTAGAACTATATGAAACTTATTTCATTTGTTCTAAACTTATTATTTATTTCACTTGTTTAAAACTTATTCTTTAATACTTTATACTTAGATAAAACTTGTTTTTACTTGTTTAAAAACTTATACTTATAATACTTCAAAATAGTAATCAACTTCTTCTTGGGCCCAGGCATAGTACCATCTTATGCGCGTTCCCTAATAGGTTGGGGTAGCGAGCCGCCAATCCTAAAAGAGCAGACCTCGGTCTACCAAGGCCAAGACCTCAGAATTGGACACCTGGATTTGTTTAACGACAACCTCGGAAGTCGGGTACTAGCCTCTTCTTAAAAGTAAAATACTTATAATCTTAATTACTTCTTCTTTAAATGCCATGGCATTTTAATAGGCACCTTGTGTGCCAAAAATCCCTAAAGTCTTGACTTTGGGATCTATTTAAGGCCTCGGCCTTTTCTTTCTTTTCTTTATCTTTCTTATACTTTTCTTTATCTTTCTTATACTTTTCTTAAACCCAAAATACTGTTAGGGTATATTTCGTGTGTATCTATGAATGAAACTAACTATGTAACACATAATTATGCATAGAATACAAAAGCAATCTACACATACAATACTTATAAAAAATCTGCACTAATGCTTAACAGAAATCTGCATACTAGCTTAATAAAAATCTGCTCTTGTAAACTTTATAAAATCTGCACTTGTAGCTTAATTAAAATCTTCACCAAAGCTTAACAGAAATCTGCACTAAAACTTAATAAAATTTGTATACTCAGCTTATCTAACATCTGCATACTAAGCTTAACAAAATCTGCATACTAACTCAATCAAAATTCTGCAAATCTAATTAAGCTACTAGAGATCTAATTGGATCTTCCGATGCTAAACCATCAAATCTGCAATAATGTATCTTTTTTTTTTGTTGCCAACGTTACTACTATCAAGTCTATAATACGAAATTTAAAATGTTCAGGATATACTCTCTTGCATTTCTGCTATATCATCATTTAATTTACCTTATGCTCACTTTTAGGACAGAATCTGTACTAACCACATAAAAGGTGATGAGAAACAACATATAACATAACTCAAACTTTTCCAATGCATGTAACTCAATATAAAGCTCTGACCACCTTAATTTGTTAAAAACCTACATACTCTAGAAGAAAACTAAACTCTTTCTTGTTCCTTGCTCATCAACAGGAATCCAAAATCTATAACCCTTTAAATTAACTGATCACACCCATAAAAATTCATGAACAAAAGGATTTAAATCAACATCCGAATTCCTAGTTTTAAGGCCTAAGAACACAACCTCTTGTCCAGTGCCACGGCAAGGAAACCATAAGGAATCAAATTGCTCAACACGCTTAACTTGGTCTTCTATTCTGTTACTATTAAACTGTCCCAAACTAAATCGAAGAAAAACATAAACATGACACCAAATCATGATCTCATTAACTCAACCTCCCACATGCAGTACATGAGACTAAATGAATCATCATCAAACCACATCTCTACCTACCATAACTCGACCAACAATCAATGTCAAGGAACTTCATGGTGGAAATACCAAATCATCCAACACCATGGCTGTAGTACTCCAAATTCAATTCTGTGAACACAAATCCCATCTCAAGAAGGCCATGAAAACATCAAAATCGAGACCTTTCACCCAAATCACATGCTTTACCAAAACCGAAACCAAATCTATAATTTGAAATAATATAATCCGTTTCTCTTCTCTGATATTCTCGGCAGAAAACTAAAGATCGAAGGAAACATGAATCCTTAAACTATTTTAGATAACTTAAGGACACAAAAGATTTAGATAAGAACACAATCTATTCTTCCTTTGAAGGTCACGACAGCAACCCTAATCTAACCTTCTTCACAGAACAGGTTCGGAACACAAAAGAAATAGAAATCCGAAGCTATCCTACTGCAGGTGAGTAAGCGACTTACGGCGGTTTCTTGGACTCACAGCCGAAGGGGAAGGCTCTAGAGTTTCCGGAGAAGTGAAGATCTCGGCTCCTCTTCGTGTCCACGAAATCTCCTCGACGAGGGGATTGTGATAGTGAAGAAAATCCCTTGGAGAACCTTGGTCGGCCGTCGAAAGAAGCCCTAGCTTCTCTTCGTCTTCCGCCCAAGCAGAGGACGACGCCGCGCGAGATAAGGGAGGGGGAAGAAAATTAGGTCTCGGGAAAAATTAATCCCTAAGTTCTCTCTTATAACTCAATATTCGGTTAACTTCTTTAAATAATTTTACTATCTATTCTTAAATAAAACCGCCCGTAGCACACTTGGTTAACCAGATTTTAACCAAGTCAGAGATCTTGGCTTCGATTCCTCAGCTGCGCACTTTTATTTCCAATTTATTTTACTGTTCTTAACTACTACTTAAATATATATCGCTCCATATATGATTAACAAATTGAGCGCAGCTCTGTTGGTTGGGCCGGATTTGCTTGGGTCCGGGGTGCTGGGTTCGAAACCCAGCTTCTACAACCCTTTTTTTTTTTTTAGTTTATTTTTAAAACTTATTCTCCTTGGTAAAAATACTAAACGAACTCCAAAAATTGCATAAAAATACTGTAAAAATTTCTAAAAATCTCTAGAATTTTTCTATAGTATTTATAAATATTTTTGAATTATATTTGGGGCTCAAAATGAGGAAATTTGGGTCGTTACAATTCCCCATACCTTATAAAAAGTTCTTCCTCGAACTTAGAATAATTCTAGATATCTCTATCTCATACTGTCCTCACGCTTCTAAGTAACTTCCCTTGTGCTTCTGGTTCCAAATAACTTTCACTAATGGTACTCTTTGTTCCTTAGTCTCTTAACTTCTCGGTCCTCTATCATTCATATCGAATCGTACTCATTAGTGGTCCTTGGAAGGCTTACTATAAGGTCTCTGAAGACCATAGGTGCATTAGTCACACCAAATAGCATGATTACAAATTCGTAGTGTCCATTTCTGGTCCTGGAAACTATTCTGGGTGCATCACTTCCTTTCACTTTCAACTGATAGTTCCTCAAAACGCAAGTCTGTTTTAGAGAACATTATTGCCCTCTTTGGCTGATCCAATAGATCATCTATTCTGGGAAGAGGGTACTTGTGTAAGATACCGTAAAATTAAATAATAAATGTTATTGGACGGAAAATCTTATTGGATTTTTCAGGAATTTTTAGAAATTTTTCGGGATTTAAACGGAGTCCGTATGACTGGTTTTGAGGGGATGAATTGGGGGAGCTAAGCGGAGCCTGTTTGGGATACCCATTTAAATGGAAGTTGATTAAGGATTTAACTTAAGGTTTAATTAACTTAAACCTAAGTTTTATTTTCTTTATTCTTCCTCCCTCCCGATTCATTTTCCTCCCCCACTCGACAACCCCTCCGCCCGAAACCCTTCTCCGGCGATTCCTCCTCGCCCGATCATCGGCCGCCGCAAGTTCACTGTCGGTGAATGTCTTCTCCTCTAGCGTGCCTCGGCCGAGTCTCCCTCCTCCCTCTCCTTCTCGAGGCGTGGGGTCTTCCTCCTCTTTCTTTCTTGCGGGCGATCGACGATGATCCGGCGGAGCTAGGGCACGACAAGGGGGAGTTGATTCACATCTCTCTCGGTGGATCGCGCCCCTCTCAGTTCTTCTCTTGGATTTGTTCACCGGAGGGGGGTTGCGGATCGCCATCGGCAGAGATGGATAGCGCGATACCGTTTGTGGGCGATGATTGAGGTAAGCGTCGGAAAAATCTTGTGGATTCAAAGGTTTTGGTTTATAGGGTTCCAATGTGATGTTTCTCTTGTTTTGGATTAGGGGAAGACATAGGAACAACTCAATGATTTTCCTTGACCGATCATTGTCCTCTGCGTTCTTGCGGCTGGGGGTCTTTGGTTGCTCTCGGATGAAGAGGTAAGGGATCAATTGGCGTGAGTGTGGTTTTGGTTGTAGGATTCATCAGATGCATTGTTGTACAATTGCTTCTTGGACAAATTTTTGGAAGGATTGATGTATGAATGCTTCTTTGGCAGCTATTGGCAGGGTTCTGGTGGGTGTTGAGTGTTGATCAGCTGCTACCTCCCAAGGTAAGGGACTGTTGAGGTGAGTTTTGTACTATAAATTAGGGTTTCAGCAAATCATTTGCTGTATGGTTGGATTATGGATTGATTCTTGGAAGGATAGGTGTGTGTGTGTGCTTGTAGCTTATGGACAGGGATCATGGTGTGGAGGCAGTTTTTGATTTTGGGCAGTGGGAGTAGGAGTTGTGAGCTCTTGATTGGTGGCTATGCCTCAAGGTAAGTGGTTGCCACTAGGTTCTTATTAGGTTTGCTTTGTTTTGGGTGATCATGGAAGGTTGAAAGAAGGTTTAGGGTTTTACTTCTAGTTGTAAGTTGTTGTGTTTTGGTTGATTAGTTGTTGATGGATTATGTAGGGTGGATGAATATCATGATTTCATATTTGTCATTGGGATCATTAGATTGATTATTAGATGTAGGGTGTTTAGTTTATGATTTGAAGGATTTAGGATGAGTTTGGATTAGTGTTTGATTGATGATGAATTATGTGAGTTGGATTTAAGATGTGTTGATTAATGAGTTTTGGATTGATGTTAGATTATGGATTTTTGGATTGGATGAGTTATGGGTTGGATGATTGAAGCATGTTAACAAGAAGAGTTAACTAATTGAATTGGATTAATTCATGAGGAGTTTTGATTGGAGTAATTGATGGTTGTGGATTATGTTTGGTTTAGAAGGAGTTGGATTAAGGATGGATTTAATATTGTATTGGATTTTGGATCACTAGGTGGAGTTAAACATGATCATTATTGGTATGTGTTGGATTGATTGGGGTTTGTATCGGGTTGGAATTTGTGGATATGGTGATTGGTTGATATAGATTCTTATGTGATCATTCTTTGGATTATTGGATTGATTGTTGGTTGGGTTATCAGATATGGTGGTTAAGGATTATTTGGAGGATTAGTCAGGGAGCATATTTGATTGGAGTGATCCTATTGGGTTAGAGATTTTATTTAGCTATTTAATTCATATGAATTTAGCTAAATAAAATATAAATATATTGATTTCTGCAGGACTTGGATTCGGGACGAGCGTCTCGACGCGGGATTACTTGGCACGATCTATATTTAAGGCGGGTATTTCTTCCTTGACCTCTATGTAGATTTTCTTATACTTAGTGCATGGTTATTATTGGATAAATTAGGTTACTTTACCCTATATCGTGTTCAGTTGCTGTTTTTCCTGCTTATTTCTTTTGCTTGAGCTTAGAGATGATCTATTTAATTCATATACAGTCTCTACTCTTGATATCTACTCTGTTGTGATTACACGTGTAGAGTAGGCCTTGTAGGGATTGTCGGGTTGTTGGTATTACCATGCTGATTGGGTGTATGATGTGGACTGTACATAGATGGGTATGTGTCATAGGAGTTATCTTGTTGACTGTACATTTACATGTGGTGTGTACATACGTATTTGTCATGTACTTTTGGAGGAGTTGTGTTGATTGTATGTTTAGAGTATATACACATGTCTGTTGTATTGTTATTGGAGGATACATGTTGATTGTACTTATCTTTTGTGTACATGTGTCTGGTGGGATTTTTGGAGATTTTTGGTTGATTATACATGTGTAGCATGTACATATGTTTGGTGGGATACGTGGAGGTATCATGACGATTATACTCATGTTGGAGGTATTTATGAGGTTTGGAGTTATTGCATGGATGATGAATATATATATATATATATCATGTTCATCATTCATTGCATCTGATGACCATTGTCTCCCTTGTGGTAAGAGAGTCGTCAGTTGGTTTGGTTTAGCGCCGCACACTCGGCCACTCATGGGTAGTGGTAGCTGGAGTAGTTGCCGCTCGTCCTGTCATGCCACCCGGTCACGAGGTTTAGTGAGATCCGGCGTTGTGAGCAGTCAGGGACCCTGATGCTATTTAGCTAGATAGCTATTAGCGGACTGTCCGCCTCGACCACTATATAGTGGGCTTTCTACGGTTCGTCACAGACCCAAGCCTCTCGGCCATACAGGGGTCGTGGTGTTCGGAGAGGTGGCAGGGGTGACCATGGATCATGCATGCACTTTTGCATATGATGCACGGTGCATCTGGGGGTTATATTTGCATACAAGCCTACTAGATACTAGTTGCATGTGTTTGTGGTATGTTGCATTTGTTTGCGATATGATTGTTGCATTTGGTTGCCATGCTGCATACATGTCATTTATTTTACATGTATATGCAGTCGTACTTATATTGCACAGGTGTCACGGGTATATCTGTTGCAGATCCGGTGAGTTTACTGATCTTTGTACCTTGCGTCGATCCAGATTGGGTATGTATCTGTCATTGTGTTAGTTGTGGTTTGTACAGTTATATGTCAGGTGATTATGTCAGATATGTTTAGGTGCATTGATTATGATGGTATGATCATGTTCTTTATTCTCTACTGAGACTGTATACTTGTGATCTCCATGTTTGTTTATTGACCATGCACTACCTTGTCTATTACCCGCTGAGTTACCTATACTCACCACCGCACGTATACATTTATGTTTTCAGGTAGATGGTTGGAGTGTCGCTCGGAGTATCCTGTCTGCCGGGTCCAACGTCACATCCGAAGACTGTGTTCGTTTTCTATTGTATATTCTTTTCTTATTCGTGGCATTGTATTTGTGTTTAGCCATGTGGCTATCTTATTCTTTTGGTGTTGTATTTGTGTTTAAGCCGTGCCGGCATGCATTGTATCTATTTGTCTTGTGTGGGCTTTCCGTTTTCATTTTTCCGCTGTGTTGGTTTTTAGTACAGCCGTGTGAGTTGTTTTATATATAACTGCGTGGTTGTGATTGTTTCATTCCAGCCGTGTAGGCTGTTATTATAACTGCGTGGTTGTGTATATAAATATTCCAGCCGCATGTGGCTGATGTATTTTTCTTGTAGTGATGCTTCAAAATTGTCACTGGTACATGCATGCACTTTTGCATATGATGCACGGTGCATCTGGGGGTTATATTTGCATACATGCCTACTAGATACTAGTTGCATGTGTTTGTGGTATGTTGCATTTGTTTGCGATATGATTGTTGCATTTGGTTGCCATGCTGCATACATGTCATTTATTTTACATGTATATGCAGTCGTACTTATATTGCACAGGTGTCACGGGTATATCTGTTGCAGATCCGGTGAGTTTACTGATCTTTGTACCTTGCGTCGATTCCAGATTGGGTATGTATCTGTCATTGTGTTAGTTGTGGTTTGTACAGTTATATGTCAGGTGATTATGTCAGATATGTTTAGGTGCATTGATTATGATGGTATGATCATGTTCTTTATTCTCTACTGAGACTGTATACATGTGATCTCCATGTTTGTTTATTGACCATGCACTACCTTGTCTATTACCCGCTGAGTTACCTATACTCACCACCGCACGTATACATTTATGTTTTCAGGTAGATGGTTGGAGTGTCGCTCGGAGTATCCTGTCTGCCGGGTCCTATGTCACATCCGAAGACTGTGTTCGTTTTCTATTGTATATTCTTTTCTTATTCGTGGCATTGTATTTGTGTTTAGCCATGTGTCTATCTTATTCTTTTGGTGTTGTATTTGTGTTTATGCATTGTATCTATTTGTCTTGTGTGGGCTTTCCGTTTTCGTTTTTCCGCTGTGTTGGTTTTTAGTACAGCCGTGTGGGCTGTTTTATATATAACTGCGTGGTTGTGATTGTTTCATTCCAGCCGTGTAGGCTGTTATTATAACTGCGTGGTTGTGTATATAAATATTCCAGCCGCATGTGGCTGATGTATTTTGCTTGTAGTGATGCTTCATATTGTCACTGGTACAGGGGAGACTCTGCCGGATTTTTGTCTGGCAGGGACTCCTTTGGGGCGTGACAATTTTTGGTATCAGAGCGGGTACGATGCCTGTTTTGTTTTTTTGTTTTGGATTTTTTGAGATTTATCTGATATCAATTTTTGATATCAGAGCAGGCACGATGCCTGTTATTCGTGTTTTCGGATTTCGTGTTTTGGTTTCTCTTGATGTGACTTTTCCGGTTTTGGGACCAGGCAGCAGCAGGACATCTCCAGGCTATTGGAGGTATGTTTGCATATTTTTATCATACATTTCTGTTGGTGTATGTATTGTTGCCCATATAGTTATGATGTGTGTTAGTGTTCTCTTGTTAGTACTTGCCTATTTATTTGTAGCATGCATTGCATGTGTTGGGTCAATCACTGATCACGATTGACCTAATGAAGATCAAGGATTACAGTCTCAGGGGATTCATCATATCATACTACCAGTAGTTTAGTGTCTATTACTACTAGTTGGTTGAGAGGTAGAGTCGTATACCAGTCTCGGTTATTATTAGTTGTGTAGTGAATGATATCTGTATACCCATGTTGACTCAGTTCTGTCTGTAAAGGATTGATTTACCCAGGTTGATTTTGGTAGTTGGGTATCGATTTACCTTAGTTAGTTTCATCAGTGGATGATTGATTTACTCTTGTTGGATCAGATAGTGTTGATCGATTTATTTTGTTGGTCCGACCAATAGGGGACTGACTTACTCTATTTCTAGAGATTCTGATCTTTGGGGTTACTTGTGCTTGGTTAGATATTTGGGAGATACATTTGAGTACATGACTCATACCGGTGTAGAAAGGACTGAGTTGGCCGTATACCATTATCGGCTTAGTCAGTCTATAGAGGATCGATGCATCCTATTCCATGGGGACTTTGACTATGGATTGTCTGTACCTGATTGGGTAACTTAGAAGGTACATTCAGATAGGATACCGTACGGTGTGGAAAGATGTAAAGCTACCTGCTTAACACTTATGAGATACATCCATTACTATGGTGTATGAGTTGGAGAGTACTTTCGGACATATGATTTGTTCTGGTGGGAGAGAGTTGAAGTTAGCTGCTTAACCTTTACGTGACCCGGTACCACGTAAAGGGAGAAGCAAGGAATGCTTTTTGGAGATTAGGTCATCACTTAGTGATTTCCTTGAGGTGTTTGGAGAGAGAGTAGTTCTCTACTTCTTTCGTCAGCCCGATGGATTTTAAGGGATGACTAGTAGACTCGTCTAACGTTGCTCCATGGGAGATCCTGACTCATAGAGCTGTCGGATGTAGTTAGATATCCTTGATGTACCTAGTGATTTAGGACCTGTGATGATACGGAGGTAGGGGTATTAGTTGAGTAATACCTAGGAGTTCTGATCATAACTAGGTATAATTTCATATGATGATCTTTGAAGGGTAGAGCGTTGATTGACAGATATTTTGATCAGTTGTTTAGTTGTAGCGTTCCTCTATCTTTGTGGTCATTGCTCGATAGTGGAGGTTCCTGAGCCTCAGGGTGGAGCAATCACAGTATGATGGGGTACAAGACAAGGGTTAGACGACTCAACTAACATTGTCTCTATCAGGTGGCTTAAGACCTTGACCACGTGATCGTTTTACCAGATATTGTAGTCTATATCTCATATTAGAGGGTTTGACCTTTTATCGGTATTTGTCGAGGGACATATATAGGATGATGATGAGGGTGGTGGAGATATCTCCTTGATAGGTAGACTCTTAGTCAGCGAGTTGTGTGACCCTTTGACTTTGGATTGACATTCCTCTACTGTAGATATTTGATTATTAGAAAGGATGAGATGATGAGATTTGGCAGACTTTTGGATACATTTCGTTTGTTGATAGTGAGTGTTGAAGGTTGGATGCTTTCCTTTTACTCTATCATTGTTTAGGAGACTATCTAGTATGATTGATTGATATTGAGGATGATTTTGATTCGTGGATATTGTGAGATCATGTGTGGTGATATGTTGGCTTTTGATGATCTATTAGTGGATATTTGATTTGATGATCTATTATTTGGTGTTTGATATTGGTAGTGACATGGAGTGCAGTATGTCTGTAATATTGGTGGATTTGTTGATTTGTAGTTAGTGATTATATTACAGACTTGTTGTTGGGGACCTTACGGTTGGGTGTGCCTGTTGTATGGATATTATGAGTCATTGGTGTTACTAATTAGGCATACCGTGACCTAGATGTTTTATGGACTCGATGTATTAGGTATTATTAGGGTGTTTAGATCAGTTTTCATTGTCTCCATTGACGATGTCATGATCTATTTTCGGTCCGAGGTGGATTACGTACACTATCTTTGTATAGTTCTAGAGATGTTCGACGGGAATATCTATATGTGAAGTTAGTAGTACGTATTGTGATGGTCTTTTAAGAGTTTTTGGGACACGTTGTGTTTAGTAGAGGATATCGGTGGATCCACAGGAGATAGAGACTGTTATTAGTTGGGAGTAGTCATAGTCTGTATCGGAGACTCGCTGTTCCTTTAGTTTTGTTGGATATTTCCAGAGTTTGATTGAGGGTTTCTCTGGCATTATACAGTTGACCGGACTGTCTAGGAAGGGTATGAGATTTTCCTGGATAGATGCCTGCGAGATCAGTTTAGATAGTTGCACCTGTCTTAGTTATGCTTTCTAGTGTAGACGGATTTGCACCCTACACAGATATATTGTACTTGGAGTTTGGTGCAGTTCCGATATAGTATGAGCAGAGCAGTCTCATGCCAGTATATCGAATTATCGTGTGATGGGAATGAGATTCATAGATCTCTATGGGAGATTGTGTATGTTTTCGAGTCACTTCTTATCCGGGAGGAGTTACTGCAGGAAACACCTTGATCTGGATTTGTGATACATTCGAGTGACACCTGATGTGTGGAGACATTGGAGCACTCTTATTGGTGGATTGACATGAAGGAAGACATCGCGGATTTTGTAGCTTGATGTCTAGTGTGTCAGCACGTGGAGGCTGAATATCAGAGACTAGCAGGATTGTCTCTTGATCCTGTCCGAACCAAGAGTCAGCGGACGCTGGGCACGTGGCGCTCTCTGCTGGATCCTCGATTTCTCCGGCGAACCTGCAACAAAACCGAGCCGGGAGGGGTGCCCCGGCGACGGTCCTCCGACGCTCAAGTCAGGTAAGTGGTGGAGAAAGTGGCTGCCAAATTTGTATTATGCGTACCTTTGGCGAAGTAATAGCCTCTTTATATAGGACGGAGAAGGAACTGATGCACGCCCACCGAGGTGCGTACGTGTCAGCAACCCATACCACGGTATGCACTTGTCAGAGAGCTTACTTGACACCATGCTGCCATAGTCCGAGCATGTTCTTCGATGGGACGGCAGGACCACCCGTTGTCAGACTAGAAGTATGGCACAGCCATACGACTTGACGGCTGTCAGAAGATGTCCCCGTCTTTTACTCACCGTCTGACTGGGGTGCCCGGCCCGCCAGGCGGGCGATGAACGTCGTCCGGACGGCCTTGATTCTTTGCGCCGTCCGGGCGGCACCTCCTTCCGCTCGGTCATTATGCACTGCTTTATTTGAGCGTCGGACCCCTGGTCCCTACCAGGGTGCCTTTTACTATCAGATTTCCCTTTCTTCTGAGTCCGGTAGGCTCGCCCTTTTCCGGCGAGCCACTGGACCCTTTGACCTCCCCTCAGCGTTGACTCCTTATGGGGTTCCGGATTTTTACTGCCGGATCACTTGCCTTCCTCTCGAGTCTAGTCGAAGGAGGCAAAGTCCGACTGACTGGACTGCCGATCTGTCGAACAATGATCATTGCCTTAGGCCGCTCGGCCAGGCATAAAGATGCTCATCCGTGCGGCGATATCTGTCTGTCCGGCGATACTTTGTCCATGCCTTGTATTTTCTGGGAATCGATGTCCGTTGTTCTCCCACACTACCCCTCACGTCCTCTGCGCACGGTAAGGGGAGCTCATTAAATGCGGCTAGTAACCGGCTGACACGTGGCGACCGTGCATTTGTCAGAGTATGGCGGTTACGTCACTTCCGATGGGACAACCACCGTTTGAAACGGACGATCCGATGACAACCTCGATATCGACGACCTGGATCGGACGGTGGAGATCGTTTCCGGGCGGCGATATAAGACCCTTGACTTCGTTTCCGCCGCATTTCGTCTTCTTCGTTTCCAAACTCCTGTCATTCCCCCTCTCGCCGGCGACCTTGTTCTCAGACTTTCCGACGATCACACGGCTTCTTCCGGTCATCTTCCTCGCCTGTAAGAGCCTTTTTCTCGCTTCAGACGCATTCTTCTTTCTGTTAATCATCCTTTTCAGCCGGTTTTCTTCCATTGCTTGAACCATCCTCTTCTATCCCGCATTCTGGCCTTTCGATCATGACCAGTACCTCGCAGTCAACCGGCGGTGCTCCGGGTCTTTGGTACTCGAACATGGAAAGTCGGTTCGACGAGGAAGACGCCATGCGCCTCACTCGAGCATATGACCTACCGACCGACCACGAAATAGTGTTAGCCACGCCTTCCGATCGGCCTAACGATCCTCCGCCCGGCACTGTTGTCTTCTTCCGGGATCAATTCCTGGCCGGACTACGTTTTCCTCCTCACAAGTTTTTCTTAGAAGTTTGCAACTATTTCCGCATTCCGCTCGGCCAAGTAGTTCCTAATTCTATTAGGTTGCTGAGCGGAGTGGTAGTTTTGTTCAAACTGAACGGCATTCCCTTAACCCCAAAAATCTTCCACTACTTCTACTATCCCAAGCAAGCCGAGTGGGGCACCTTTGTTTTCCAATCTAGGATAGGCTTCGTCCTTTTCGATAATATGCCGAGCTCCAACAAACACTGGAAGGAGCATTTTTTCTATATACGCTTTCCCGAGCGGCCCACTTTCCGTACCAAGTGGCAGACGGCTATGCCTGCGCAACCGGAGCTCGGCAAGTTTAGAGGTGACGCAGACTATCTCCATGCAGCCGAACAGCTAGTCGGTCAGCGCTACCACATTGACAAGATGCTTCTCCCAGGAGTAATGCATATATTCGGCTTGTCTTCTACACCAGCCGATCTGCCTTGTAGCATGAGTAAGCTTCCCTATCTTCCTCTTTATTTTGTTCTAACTGATTTATTCTCTGCTTCTGCAGCTGAAGTCATGTGGCGGGCCAGAGCCACCGAGAAGCTCAAACTGAAGGCCGCTCAGATTGAGGCGGTGACGAGCCAGGAGGCCGCCGAACGGGGCATTGCTCCGGCTGATCCGGCCGGCGAAGAAGGTGAGGGGACGCCAACGGTCCCAGAAGCCCCGGACGCCCCTGCCCCTCCTGATGAGGCCACGAGCAATATAGAACCTGCGAGTGAAGCTGAAGTGGAGGGCCGTTCGGCCGATGATGTGCCGCTGCGCACTCGGAAACGCCGGCGACCGGAATCCGCACCTGCCTCTACACTTGATGAGCCACAGCCTGAGCGGGGTGCAGATGCGCCGGTGCTGTCCGGAACAGTTTCTCTCGAGAGTACCCCGACTCCTCAGGATTCTCCGAGGGCCAGCTTGGAAGTGCCGCCGTCCAGCCCTTCGAGGACTCGACGACGTCTCAAGCGTTTAGGCGAGCTACCCACCTCTTCTGCTGGCGGGCCATCTCAGAGCGGGCCGAGCGGCCAGAATTTACTTAAAACCGTTCTGCGCCTCCCTTCAGAGGCGTACATGGCTGCCGCCGATCGGCCGGTGTTTCCTGAGCAGATGATCACCCTGACGGGCCCTCTCGCACAAGCTTGGATAGATGCTCGGAGTCGGATAGCTAAGTTGACTCCCGGGCAGCTCGGCGACAGCAACCTTCAATCAGCCACCGGGGTATAGCCCTTCCCCCTCTTCTCTCTCTTATTTGAAGTTTTTACCCTGTTCGTGTTTGCTAGCAGAACTGGGTGGAGCAGATCGCCATTAGCGATCGGTTGGCCGAGCTGGAGGAGGAACTGAAGAAACAAAAAACAGCGGGGGACGCCAGGCAGTCGACGACCGCTCTGGAGAAGGCCAAGAAATCGCTAGAAGCCGAACGGAAACGAGCCTCTGATCTGGCGAGCAAGGTCGTTCGGCTTGAAACAATGATTAAGCAGCGAGACAAGGAGATCCAGACGGCGACCACTCGGAAGCAACAGGCCATCAACGATATGGACCACATGAAGGTGGAGATCCGGGGGCTGGAGCAACGCATCAAGGACCTGGATGCTCTGCTGGCCACCGAAAAAGAGAGCCGCTCGGCTGATCTCCAAAGATTCGATGGAGACTTGAAGGATCTCCAAGCTGCTAGCGACGCTGCCCATGCCGCGCTCAAGGAGTATCAAGAGGGGGAGTCGGCCCGCTCGGACGAAGTGAGGAAGGCGTTCCTCCGCTCGGAAGGCTTCGGAGAGAAGTTTACCGACAAGATATCCCTCACGTTCGAGGAGGCCATCAAGGCGGCGGTGGGCTATCTGAAGACCAAAGGTCACCTGTCTGCCGAGCTGACTATCCCCCCCGAGGATCTGGCGAGCGTGATGGACGCCATCCCCGACGCTCTTTTTGATTTCGATGTGTGAGGAGCGTTTCTGTAAACTTTTTTGAATTCCCGCCGTTCGGCCCCGCTTATCTATGTAATGACTTTTTTGGCTTGCATATTAGATAATCTTCTGCTCCTTTCTATTTTAGCAAGAAATTTTTCCCTCGTCCCAACTTTAAGTGTCTCTCGATATTTATCGTCGGAGCTCGACGGCGCGGATATTTATAGCCGGCCCGTCTCTCGATTTTTAACGACGGGGCTCGTCGGTTCGTCCGCTCGGATTATTTATAGACGCCGGCTCGTCTCTCGATATTTATCGTCGGAGCTCGACGGCGCGGATATTTATAGCCGATCGGCGCAGCTCTCGATTTTTAACGACGGTGCTCGTCGGTTTTCCGCTCGGTTTTTATAGCCGGTCGGCGCGGCTCTACGGTTTAACGTCTGGGCTAGACGGCGCGGATATTTATAGCCGATCGGCGCAGCTCTCGATTTTTAACGACGGTGCTCGTCGATTTTCCGCTCGGTTTTTATAGCCGGTCGGCGCGGCTCTACGGTCGAGCGACCTTGGCCTTCCTTTCAAGTCTAGCTTGGATAATTACCCCCTGGCCGAACGGCTCAGGGTCCACTTCGTCGAGTATCTTGGCTCGGATAATATACCCCCTTCCGAATGGTACTGGGCTTCCGTTTTTAGAGCGCTTGGCGCCAATTTGATCCGTATACCTCTGGCCGAGTGACTCGGGGCCTTCGTTGTCGAGCACTTGGCTCGGAAAACCATATACCCGGTCGACCAGCTCAGGTCTTCGCTTCAGGCAATAACCTCCCTCTATCATCCTGAACAACGCAGGGCTTTGGTTTCCTTCCTGCCACACTAGTATGCAGCCCGGCCGAACAGCTCGGGGTCTTCGATTTCGAACGCTGCTTATATTCTATACGCAGCGGCACCAGGGCCTTGGGTTCGAGCTCCCAAATCGGATATAAACCTCCCCGATCGGCTCGGGGCCTTGTTCGAGCTCCGGCTCGGATATAAACCTCCCACGATCGGCTCGGGGCCTTGATTCGAGCTCCCTCGGATATAAACCTCCTACCGATCGGCTCGGGGCCTTGATTTACGATGATAATGCCTTGTATTCGCTCTTTTGACTTTTCATCTCTGCATTTCAAGTATTTAGTCGAAAAATGAAATACACAGGGTGATTTACAGTGATACACCTTTCACCCCGCCCGGTAAGGCTGGAGGTGGTTCGCGCTCCACGGCCTATCTAGCTGCCGTCCGTCCTCGTCCTCCAGATAATACGCGCCCGAGCGGAGCTTTTCGATGATTTTGAAAGGGCCTGCCCATGGAGCTTCAAGCTTGCCGACGTCGCCGACCGGCTTGACTTTCTTCCAGACAAGATCGCCGACTTGGAACGATCTGGGAACGCGTCGGATGTAGTTTTGCTTCATCCGCTGACGGTATGCCATCAGCCGAACGGACGCCTTTGCCCTCTCCTCTTCTACCAAGTCCAGCTCCATGTTTCTTCGTTCGGCGTTGTCATCATCATAGCTCTGGATCCGGGCTGACTCAACGCCGACTTCGACCGGTATGACAGCCTCACCGCCATATACCAAATGGAACGGTGTGACTCCCGTCCCTTCTTTTGGCGTCGTTCGGATGGCCCACAAGACGCTCGGCACTTCATCCGGCCAACTCCCTCCCAAATAGTCGAGCCGAGCGTGCAGAATATGAAGAATTTCCCGGTTGGCGACTTCAGCTTGACCGTTGCTCTGAGGATAGGCCACGGACGTGAAATGTTGCTCAATGCCGTAGCTTTTGCACCAATCCTCTAACATCTTCCCTGTGAACTGCCGCCCGTTGTCGGACACTAGTCGGCGAGGGATGCCGAACCGACAAATGATGTGTTGCCAGATGAATTTTTTTACCATTTGTTCAGTGATCTTTGCCAGCGGCTCGGCCTCCACCCACTTGGAGAAATAGTCTACCGCCACTAGTAAAAATTTCCTTTGCCCGGTCGCCATCGGAAATGGACCCACAATATCCATTCCCCATTGATCGAACGGACATGAGATGGTTGATGCCTTCATCTCCTCTGCCATCGGTGGGAGAAGTTGTGATACTTCTGGCATGAAAGGCATGTAGATACTGTCCGAGCGGCATCTGTTTGTAAAGTTGGCCAAAAGTATCCGGCCAAGAGGATCTTCTTGGCCAATGAGCGTCCGCCCGGATGACCCCCACATGATCCTTGATGTACTTCCTGGAGGATGTAAGCTGAGTCCTCTGAGCTTACACATTTCAGCAAAGGGCGCGAGAAAGCTTTCTTGTAAAGCTGATCTCCGATGAGTGTAAACCGACCGGCTCTTCTTCTGAGGAGCCGGGCTGCATATTCATCGGATGGTGTGGTGCCCGAACGGAGGAATTCTATAATAGGTGTCCTCCAGTCACTTGGAAACGCGAGGCCTTGCATCCGGTCGACATGCGCCACCAGCAGCGTTTTTTCAATTGGTTGCTGAATGGCGACCGACGTTATTGAGCTCGCGAGTTTGGCTAACTCATCGGCCGCCTGGTTCTCCGTTCGTAGGATCTTCTGAATAAGCACCTCTCGGAAAGTAGCTTTGAGTTTTTCAAAGGCCTCAGCGTAGAGTTTGAGCCGAACACAGTTGATTTCAAAGGTGCCGGAAAGTTGCTGAGCGGCCAACTGTGAATCAGAATAGAGTGTCACCCGACCTGCTCCCACATGCCGTGCTGCCTGCAATCCGGCTATGAGGGCCTCATACTCTGCTTCATTGTTAGTAGCTTTGTAATCTAGTCGGACGGATAGGTGCATCTTTTCTTCCTGAGGTGAGAGTAATAATATTCCGATCCCACTTCCGAGCCGAGTGGAGGACCCATCCACATATATTCTCCACATAGCTTCCGACTCTGGCCTTTGCACTTCGGTCACAAAATCAGCCAAGGATTGGGCTTTAATCGCCGAGCGGGGCTGATATTGGATGTCAAATTCACTTAATTCTGTCGTCCACTTGATAAGCCGTCCGGACGCTTCTGGATTCAACAGCACTCTTCCGAGTGGACTGTTCGTCCGGACAATAATGGTGTGAGCCAAGAAATACGGTCGCAGGCGCCGAGCGGCTAGAACCAAAGCAAAGACCAACTTCTCGAGCCCAGTGTAACGAGATTCAGCATCTTTTAAAATGTGGCTTAGAAAATACACCGGCTGTTCTTCGCCGTTCGCCCTCACAAGTGCTGAGCCTACAGCATGCTGACTCACCCCCGACCGGCTTGGCTAACACTGGCAGAGAATTAAGATATGTCTTCAACTCTTCAAATGCTCGGTCACATTCTTCATCCCACTGGAACTTAGTGGCCTTGCGCAGGATCCTGAAGAATGGCAGGCTCCGGTCGGCGAGATGAATCTGGATAAAGCAGTTATCCGACCGGTCAACCTTTGCACTTCTCTTGTATTTCTTGGGGGCGGCATGTCTTGCAGTGCTTTAATCTTGCTGGGATTTGCTTCGATTCCCCGCTCGGTCACTATGTATCCCAAGAAACGCCCTCCTTTGGCTCCGAACAGACACTTTTGGGGATTTAGCTTGACTCCATATTTGCGCAGCGTTCGGAAGGTTTCTTCCATATCCTTGAAAAGATCGGCCGCTCGGACGGATTTGATAAGAATGTCGTCCACATAAACTTCCAGATTCCGCCCGATCTGCTCCTTGAACACCTTGTTCATCAAGCGTTGATAGGTGGCCCCGGCATTCTTCAATCCGAACGGCATCACATTGTAGCAATATGTGCCGTCGGCCGTTACGAAGCTTACTTTTTCTTGATCTTCCCGGGCGAGCGACACTTGATGATATCCTTGGTAGGCGTCAAGCATGCAAATTAATTCGCAGCCGGCCGTAGAGTCCACCAGCTGATCTATCCGGGGCAGAGGATAAAAATCCTTGGGGCATGCCTTGTTTAAATCTCGAAAGTCGATGCAGACCCTCCACTTGCCGCCCGGCTTGGAGACCAAGACTACGTTGGCCAGCCAGCTCGGGAACTGCACCTCGCGTATGTGGCCGGCCTTCAGAAGTTTTTCCACCTCCGCCCGGATAATGGCATTCTGCTCGGCGCTGAAGTCCCTTTTTCTCTGCTTCACTGGCCGAGCGTCCGGTCGGACATGCAATTCATGCTGCGCTAGGCTCGGCGAAATTCCAGGTAACTCATGTGTCGACCAGACGAAGACATCATGATTTCGTTGGAGGCATTGAATCAGCTTCTCCTTCTGTTCTTCCCCCAGATCAGAGGCGATAAAAGTCGTGGCCTCCGATCGGGTCGGATGGATCTGGACTTCCTCCTTTTCATCGTAAATTAAAGCAGGAGGCTTCTCGGTTATGGCGTGTACCTCAATTCGGGGCGCCTTCCGAGCGGAACAAGCTTCCGCTCGGATCATCTCTATATAGCACCGCCGAGCTGCTAGCTGATCTCCCCGCACTTCTCCTACTTTGTCCTCCACGGGGAACTTTATCTTCTGGTGGAAGGTTGAGACAACCGCTCGGAATTCGCCGAGCGCCGGTCGTCCCAAAATGACGTTGTAGGATGAGGGAGAGTCGACCACCACGAAGTTTATTGTCCTGGTCCTCCTGAGCGGCTCTTCTCCCAGCGAGGTGGCCAGCCGGATTTGTCCGACCGGCTGAACTTCGTTGCCCGTAAACCCGTAGAGCGGGGTCGTCATGGGCAGCAGCTCGGCTCGATCAATTTGCAGCTGATCGAACGCCTTCTTGAATATGATGTTGACCGAGCTCCCTGTGTCAACAAATATGCGGTGGATGGTGTAATTTGCTATTACCGCTTTAATGAGCAGCGCGTCGTCGTGGGGCACTTCTACTCCTTCTAAGTCCCCGGGTCCGAAAGTGATTTCCGGTCCACTTGCCCGCTCTTGGCTACAGCCGACCGTGTGGATCTGCAGCTGCCGGACGCCCGCCTTTCTGGCTCGGTTGGAGTCTCCTCCGGTCGGCCCACCAGCAATAACGTTGATCTCGCCCCGGGAAGTATTGCTCCTATTTTCCTCCTCCCGAGCGGACGGTCGTGACCGTTCTCTGGACGCCCGGCGATTCTCCTGCCTCGGAGATCGGTGCCGATCGGGTGTCTGCTGATGTCGCCCCTCGGTGCAGGTCCGGTCAGCTTCATGAGTCCTACGTCTCCTGTCGATGGGAGGCGACCGTCGTTCGGCTTTCCTGGGAACAGGATTGGACACAAAGGGAAGACTTCGGCAATCCCTCGTGTTGTGCGTATCCGTCTGGTGGAAGGTGCAGAACATAGGGGTCCACCTCTTCTTTGGCTTGGGCCGAGCGGCAGCCACTTCTTGTACGTGCGATCTGGCGTGAGGGGATCGAATTGCTTCGGCCCTCGGCTTTCCGCTCGGCATGAACAGGTGCGCGCTCGGCTGGAGTTTCCTTTTTCCGAGCGGCTTGCGCTTCTTCCACATTTATATATTCGTTGGCCCGATGTAGCATGTGATCATAATCTCGGGGCGGCTTTCGGATGAGCGACCGGAAGAAGTCCCCATCCACAAGGCCTTGCGTGAAGGCATTCATCATCGTCTCCGATGTGGCCGTGGGGATATCCATCGCCACTTGGTTGAATCGCTGAATATAACCTCGAAGCGATTCTCTCGGCTCTTGCTTGATGGCGAATAAGCTGACACTTGTCTTTTGATAACGCCGACTACTGGCGAAGTGGTGGAGGAAGGCCGTTCGGAATTCCTTGAAGCTCGTGATGGATCCGTCCGGCAACCTCCGAAACCACCGTTGAGCCGATCCCGAGAGGGTGGTAAGGAAGACTCTACACTTTACTCCATCTGTGTACTGATGGAGCGTGGCTGTATTATCGAACTTACCCAGATGATCATCCGGGTCCGTTGTTCCATTGTATTCGCCGATCGTCGGAGGCACGTAGTGCTTGGGCAGAGGGTCTCGTAGGATAGCCTCCGAAAATTGGCGATTGATCCGCTCGGGAGATGAGTCCGCTCGGGGAGCTTTCCCCTTTCTGTCATCCCGCCTTGGCATTTCATCGGAGGAAGATCCTCTATCTCTTCGGCCGGTATGGCTTCAGGGTGCGAAATAAGGCCCGATGGAATGCGACGGTGGCTGGAGGTGCTTCCGCTCGGCCACCCGACGCAGATGTTGCTTGTTGCTCCGCCCGCTCGGCGGATGCTTTTGTTTTGCTCCATGAGTTTGGCGGCCCTCATCTCGACCAGAGCATCGAGTTCTTCTGTTGAAAGCGTCACCGTGTGTTGTCGTCCAGCCTCGTCCATTGTCTCCGATCGGATGCAGGAGCGTTTCCCACAGACGGCGCCAATTTGATCCTGTCCGAACCAAGAGTCAGCGGACGCTGGGCGCGTGGCGCTCTCTGCTGGATCCTCGAGTGCTCCGGCGAACCTGCAACAAAACCGAGCCGGGAGGGGTGTCCCGGCGACGGTCCTCCGACGCTCAAGTCAGGTAAGTGGTGGAGAAAGTGGCTGCCAAATTTGTATCATGCGTACCTTTGGCGAAGTAATAGCCTCTTTATATAGGACGGAGAAGGAACTGATGCACGCCCACCGAGGTGCGTACGTGTCAGCATCCCATACCACGGTATGCACTTGTCAGAGAGCTTACCTGACACCATGCTGCCATAGTCCGAGCATGTTCTTTGATGGGACGGCAGGACCACCCGTTGTCAGACTAGAAGTATGGCACAGCCATACGACTTGACGGCTGTCAGAAGATGTCCCCGTCTTTTACCCACCGTCTGACTGGGGTGCCCGGCCCGCCGGGCGGGCGATGAACGTCGTCCGGACGGCCTTGATTCTTTGCGCCGTCCGGGTGGCACCTCCTTCCGCTCGGTCATTACGCACTGCTTTATTTGAGCGTCGGACCCCTGGTCCCTACCAGGGTGCCTTTTACTATCAGATTTCCCTTTCTTCTGAGTCCGGTCGGCTCGCCCTTTTCCGGCGAGCCACTGGACCCTTTGACCTCCCCTCAGCGTTGACTCCTTATGGGGTTCCGGATTTTTACCGCCGGATCACTATTGATTCAGGTACTAGAGTGGAGTTGGGAGCATGTTTGATGGATTTTGTTGTAGGATTACCCAGGACATGGAGAGGATATGATGGTTTGGGTAGTCATTATTGGATGACAACTTGGATCCCTAGCTGTCGATTAGTAAGGCGGATTATTTTGGATTGAGTAGTAGGATTATACTCTAGAGGGATTACCGGACTGGATGATGTATCTCTGAGCATTGTTTTGGATGGAGATCAGTGATTTCATGTCATGGTTTTGATTATGGTTACAGCAGACTTTGGATTACGAGTTTCACTTTAGTATAGATTTTCATCTTAGACTGATGGATAGTTTGAGCGCTCTATCAGGTGTTGGAGGATTTATTGATAGTGGATTTTAGATTTAAGAGGTAGTTGATTTACCTCGCAGTTGGCTAGATTGCAGAGTGGGAGTAGCGGGAATAGGGTGAGTTCATAGCTCATAGAGTCGCCGCTATTCATTTGGAGGTGGAGTCATGTTTGGAGATATGTTTATGATACTAGGGTGGAGTAGTAGATGAGGATGTTGTTTAGGTATTATACTTGGAGTGAGTGGTATATGAGTATGTGATTTGGATGTTACCCTTGGATGAGGATCCCTGAGTTGACCAGTAAATTTGGGGACCAAATTTTTATTAGTGGGGGAGAATGTAAGATACCGTAAAATTAAATAATAAATGTTATTGGACGGAAAATCTTATTGGATTTTTCAGGAATTTTTAGAAATTTTTCGGGATTTAAATGGAGTCCGTATGACTGGTTTTGAGGGGATGAATTGGGGGAGCTAAGCGGAGCCTGTTTGGGATACCCATTTAAATGGGAGTTGATTAAGGATTTAACTTAAGGTTTAATTAACTTAAACCTAAGTTTTATTTTCTTTATTCTTCCTCCCTCCCGATTCATTTTCCTCCCCCACTCGACAACCCCTCCGCCCGAAACCCTTCTCCGGCGATTCTTCCTCGCCCGATCATCGGCCGCCGCAAGTTCACTGTCGGTGAATGTCTTCTCCTCTAGCGTGCCTCGGCCGAGTCTCCCTCCTCCCTCTCCTTCTCGAGGCGTGGGGTATAACACCCCGCCCTCCTCACTACTGGACTGTGAGGGCAGAGCGCTACTGGACTACTAACTTTACTTAACTATCCTTGTTCACATGTTGATAGAAATTCCTAAAACTCTCGGAGAACTCAAAACATACAGTTAACTAGCAGCGGAAGACTAAATGACTCATCTAATATATTCTTAATAAATGACAATCTTAATAAATTCTTATGCTAGGTCCCAAGGCTTCTATAGTCCAGGCATCACACATCCATCCGCACCTCCTTGTCGCCTTCCTTTGCTATAACTTTTCCTTTCCTTTATCTGCAGTAAGAGGAAAATGCATCTATAAGCAAAATTGCTTAGTAAGCGCTATCTAACTCACAAAACTCGAGTATGCATGTAAGCTAAAAGAAATCTAGAAACTAAATACTCATCTAATAGCAAACGAAACATAGCATACTGAAATACTAAACATGAAAGCAAATCTAAACAACATGTCAGTATATAAGAAAGCTAAACTTGCTGAATTTTAAACTTATGTGAAGCTTATTTCTTTTGTTTGAAAACTTATACTTTAATACTTCAAAATAATAATCAACTTTCTTCTTGGGCCCAGGCGTAGTACCATCTTATGCGCGTTCCCTAATAGGTTGGGGTAGCGAGCCACCAATCCTAAAAGAGCAGACCTCGGTCTACCAGGGCCAAGACCTCGGAATTGGACACCTGGATTTGTTTAACGACAACCTCGGAAGTCGGGTACTAGCCTCTTAAATAAAGTAAAATACTTGTTATCTTTTATTACTTCTAATATATAATGTCTCGGCATTTTCTTTAAGCACCGTGTGTGCCAAAATCCCTAAAGTCTTGACTTTGGGATCTACTTAAGGCCTTGGCCTTTTTCTTTCTTTTCTTTATCTTTCTTATACTTGTTAATACCTTTAATAAAAGAATGATTCTTTAATAACTGAAATGTTTAAACAAATTCTAACTTTGAAATGCATAAACAAAAATCTACATACTATGCTAATAAAAATTCTGCATACTATTCTAATCAAGATTTTACATTCTATGCTACACTATTTCTACATACTATGCAAACATAAAATCTGCACTATAAGCTTAATTAAAATCTGCAATATAAGCTCTACATAAAAATCTGCATTATAAGCTTATTTAAAATCTACACTATTGGCTTAATTAAAAATCTGCATTATAAGCGCTTCTTATGCTTCGAATTCAAGAAGAACAAAGGTCCGAAACTACTCCTACTGCAGGTGAGAAGCACTTACCTTGCTTCTTGGACTCACAACCGAACAAAAAGGGCTTCTAGGACCTTAGCCGTCCGCCGAAGATGATGCCCTAACTCCCTTTCGTTTTCTGCCCGAGCTCTGCCATCGTACGCAGAAGAGAAGGAGAGAATGGTTTAAGTCATGGGAAAACAGAGCATCAACTTATCCCTTTTTATAACTTAATATTTCTGTTAACTCTTTAAATAAATTCGCTAATTTTTCTAAACAAACAAATCCAACATCAACTTATCCTTTTTATAATATTCTGTTAACTATCTTAAATAAATTCGCTACCTTTTCTAAACAAACAAATCCAAGATCATCTTATCCCTTTTATAATATTCTGTTAACTATCTTAAATAAATTCGCTACCTTTTCTAAACAGAAAAATCTGTTTGCCCACCTGGTAAGCTGGGTTTTGACCGAGTCAAAGGTCGTGGGTTCAATTCTCGGCTTGGACATTTTTTTGTCGAAACTTCCTTCGTTTAGTAAAAATATCAAACGACCTCCAAAAATTACATAAAAATACTCTTAAAATTTCTAAAATTCCCTAGAATATTTCTATATCATTTTTAAATATTTTAAAATTACTTTTAGGACTCTAATTGAGGAAATTTGGGGTGTTACATGGGGTCTTCCTCCTCTTTCTTTCTTGCGGGCGATCGACGATGATCCGGCGGAGCTAGGGCACGACAAGGGGGAGTTGATTCACATCTCTCTCGGTGGATCGCGCCCCTCTCAGTTCTTCTCTTGGATTTGTTCACCGGAGGGGGGTTGCGGATCGCCATCGGCAGAGATGGATAGCGCGATACAGTTTGTGGGCGATGATTGAGGTAAGCGTCGGAAAAATCTTGTGGATTCAAAGGTTTTGGTTTATAGGGTTCCAATGTGATGTTTCTCTTGTTTTGGATTAGGGGAAGACATAGGAACAACTCGATGATTTTCCTTGACCGATCATTGTCCTCTGCGTTCTTGCGGCTGGGGGTCTTTGGTAGCTCTCGGATGAAGAGGTAAGGGATCAATTGGCGTGAGTGTGGTTCTGGTTGTAGGATTCATCAGATGCATTGTTGTACAATTGCTTCTTGGACAAATTTTTGGAAGAATTGATGTATGAATGCTTCTTTGGCAGCTATTGGCAGGGTTCTGGTGGGTGTTGAGTGTTGATCAGCTGCTACCTCCCAAGGTAAGGGACTGTTGAGGTGAGTTTTGTACTATAAATTAGGGTTTCATCAAATCATTTGCTGTATGGTTGGATTATGGATTGATTCTTGGAAGGATAGGTGTGTGTGTGTGTGTGCTTGTAGCTTATGGACAGGGATCATGGTGATGGGAGCTCTTGATTTGGTGACTGTGGGCAGAGGTTAGTAGGAGTTGTGAGCTCTTGATTGGTGGCTATGCCTCAAGGTAAGTGGTTGCCACTAGGTTCTTATTAGGTTTGCTTTGTTTTGGGTGATCATGGAAGGTTGAAAGAAGGTTTAGGGTTTTACTTCTAGTTGTAAGTTGTTGTGTTTTGGTTGATTAGTTGTTGATGGATTATGTAGGGTGGATGAATATCATGATTTCATATTTGTCATTGGGATCATTAGATTGATTATTAGATGTAGGGTGTTTAGTTTATGATTTGAAGGATTTAGGATGAGTTTGGATTAGTGTTTGATTGATGATGAATTATGTGAGTTGGATTTAAGATGTGTTGATTAATGAGTTTTGGATTGATGTTAGATTATGGATTTTTGGATTGGATGAGTTATTGGTTGGATGATTGAAGCATGTTAACAAGAAGAGTTAACTAATTGAATTGGATTAATTCATGAGGAGTTTTGATTGGAGTAATTGATGGTTGTGGATTATGTTTGGTTTAGAAGGAGTTGGATTAAGGATGGATTTAATATTGTATTGGATTTTGGATCACTAGGTGGAGTTAAACATGATCATTATTGGTATGTGTTGGATTGATTGGGGTTTGTATCGGGTTGGAATTTGTGGATATGGTGATTGGTTGATATAGATTGTTATGTGATCATTCTTTGGATTATTGGATTGATTGTTGGTTGGGTTATCAGATATGGTGGTTAAGGATTATTTGGAGGATTAGTCAGGGAGCATATTTGATTGGAGTGATCCTATTGGGTTAGAGATTTTATTTAGCTATTTAATTCATATGAATTTAGCTAAATAAAATATAAATATATTGATTTCTGCAGGACTTGGATTCGGGGCGAGCGTCTCGACGCGGGATTACTTGGCACGATCTATATTTAAGGCGGGTATTTCTTCCTTGACCTCTATGTAGATTTTCTTATACTTAGTGCATGGTTATTATTGGATGAATTAGGTTACTTTACCCTATATCATGTTCAGTTGCTGTTTTTCCTGCTTGTTTCTTTTGCTTGAGCTTAGAGATGATCTATTTAATTCATATACAGTCTCTACTCTTGATATCTACTCTGTTGTGATTACATGTGTAGAGTAGGCCTTGTAGGGATTGTCGGGTTGTTGGTATTACCATGCTGATTGGGTGTATGATGTGGACTGTACATAGATGGGTATGTGTCATAGGAGTTATCTTGTTGACCGTACATTTACATGTGGTGTGTACATACGTATTTGTCATGTACTTTTGGGGGAGTTGTGTTGATTGTATGTTTAGAGTATATACACATGTCTGTTGTATTGTTATTGGAGGATACATGTTGATTGCACTTATCTTTTGTGTACATGTGTCTGGTGGGATTTTTGGAGATTTTTAGTTGATTATACATGTGTAGCGTGTACATATGTTTGGTGGGATACGTGGAGGTATCATGACGATTATACTCATGTTGGAGGTATTTATGAGGTTTGGAGTTATTGCATGGATGATGAATATATATATATATATCATGTTCATCATTCATTGCATCTGATGACCATTGTCTCCCTTGTGGTGAGAGAGTCGTCAGTTGGTTTGGTTTAGCGCCGCACACTCGGCCACTCATGGGTAGTGGTAGCTGGAGTAGTTGCCGCTCGTCCTGTCGTGCCACCCGGTCACGAGGTTTAGTGAGATCCGGCGTTGTGAGCAGTCAGGGACCCTGATGCTATTTAGCTAGATAGCTATTAGCGGACTGTCCGCCTCGACCACTATATAGTGGGCTGGAGGGTAGTACAGTCGTCACAGACCCAAGCCTCTCGGCCATACAGGGGTCGTGGTGTTCGGAGAGGTGGCGGGGGTGACCATGGAGCATGCATGCACTTTTGCATATGATGCACGGTGCATCTGGGGGTTATATTTGCATACATGCCTACTAGATACTAGTTGCATGTGTTTGTGGTATGTTGCATTTGTTTGCGATATGATTGTTGCATTTGGTTGCCATGCTGCATACATGTCATTTATTTTACATGTATATGCAGTCGTACTTATATTGCACAGGTGTCACGGGTATATCTGTTGCAGATCCGGTGAGTTTACTGATCTTTGTACCTTGTGTCGATTCCAGATTGGGTATGTATCTGTCATTGTGTTAGTTGTGGTTTGTACAGTTATATGTCAGGTGATTATGTCAGATATGTTTAGGTGCATTGATTATGATGGTATGATCATGTTCTTTATTCTCTACTGAGACTGTATACTTGTGATCTCCATGTTTGTTTATTGACCATGCACTACCTTGTCTATTACCCACTGAGTTACCTATACTCACCACCGCACGTATACATTTATGTTTTCAGGTAGATGGTTGGAGTGTCGCTCGGAGTATCCTGTCTGCCGGGTCCTACGTCACATCCGAAGACTGTGTTCGTTTTCTATTGTATATTCTTTTCTTATTCGTGGCATTGTATTTGTGTTTAGCCATGTGGCTATCTTATTCTTTTGGTGTTGTATTTGTGTTTAAGCCGTGCCGGCATGCATTGTATCTATTTGTCTTGTGTGGGCTTTCCGTTTTCGTTTTTCCGCTGTGTTGGTTTTTAGTACAGCCGTGTGGGCTGTTTTATATATAACTGCGTGGTTGTGATTGTTTCATTCCAGCCGTGTAGGCTGTTATTATAACTGCGTGGTTGTGTATATAAATATTCCAGCCGCATGTGGCTGATGTATTTTGCTTGTAGTGATGCTTCATATTGTCACTGGTACAGGGGAGACTCTGCCGGATTTTTGTCTGGCAGGGACTCCTTTGGGGCGTGACAACTTGTCCTTAACTGCTACTTTGCTCAGCGCTCTAAAATCTATGCACATCCGCATAGATCCGTCTTTCTCCTTAACGAACAACTCTGGAGCTCTCCGGGGTGAATAACTAAGCGAATGAAACCCTTGTCAAGTAGCTCCTAAAATTGTTCTTGCAACTCTTTTAGCTCTGCTAAAGAAATTCGATACGGAGCTTTTAAAATCGGGCTGGCGTTAGGAAATAACTCAATTTCAAACTCTACTTCTCTGTTGGGAGATAGTCCAGGTAGCTCTTCTAGAAATACCTTTGAGTATTCGCAGATAACCCGAACGTCTTCCTGCTTGGGTCTTTTCTTGTTATCAATGTCCTTCTAGTTCTAATTACTTAACTGGGGTTTCTGACTTCCCACTGTCTTGTCCCCTATTTTAACATCTAGTTATGTCAAGAATAATACTTGATATCTTCTCTATCCTTTCTAAGCATACTTATATATATGAATATAAGAGAAACACAACTAACATTTGTCTCTATTCTTCCTAAGCATATGTATCAAAACATAGAAAATTAAAACATGAATTTTCGTCTTTCCTAAACACATATAAGCAGATACTCTATACTGCAAATAATAAAGAAAGCATAAAAGAAAATTAAATACTTTCTTATTTGAAGACGGCAAGGATGGTGCTGATGTGTGATGCTGGAGAATGGGAACTGCTCTGATACCAACTTGTAACGATCACCCTTCTTACTACTACTACTCTCTAAGGATGACCGTTACTTAACTACTAACTCTACTTAACCGGTATGATTAAAAATCACATGGAAACCCTACCGAAAAATTTCGGCAGAGTCTCCCCTGTACCGGTGACCGTAATCATTAATACATAACATAATATACACAGCCACAGGCGGCTGGAACACATATCAAACACACAAAAGGAATAACATCACCACACAGTTTAATGAAATCAAATCATGCAAGTAATGAATAGCGGAAACAAAATAAAAACATACAATTAACTAACAGCGGAAGACTAAATGACTCATCTAATACATTCTTAATAAATGGCAATCTTAATAAATTCTTAAACTAAGTCCCAAGGCTTCCATAGTCCTGGCATCACACACCATCCGCGCCACCTTGTCGCCTTCCTTGCTAAATTTTTTCTTTTCCTTTATCTGCAGTAAGAGGAAGTGTAGTCTATAAGCAAAATTTGCTTAGTAAGCGCTATCTAACTCACAAAATCACGAATGTGCATGTATACAAAAAGAACTAGAAACTATATGCTCTAAAAAGGAAATAAAGCATAAACATAACTGCTCATGTCAAACTAATAGCAAAGAAAAGCTAAGGAATCTACTCATCTACTAGATAAACATGGTATAATAAAGAACTAAACTTACAGATTTTTAGAACTATATGAAACTTATTTCATTTGTTCTAAACTTATTATTTATTTCACTTGTTTAAAACTTATTCTTTAATACTTTATACTTAGATAAAACTTGTTTTTACTTGTTCAAAAACTTATACTTATAATACTTCAAAATAGTAATCAACTTCTTCTTGGGTCCAGGCATAGTACCATCTTATGCGCGTTCCCTAATAGGTTGGGGTAGCGAGCCGCCAATCCTAAAAGAGCAGACCTCGGTCTACCAGGGCCAAGACCTCGGAATTGGACACCTGGATTTGTTTAACGACAACCTCAGAAATCGGATACTAGCCTCTTCTTAAAAGTAAAATACTTACAATCTCAATTACTTCTTCTTTAAATACCTTGGCATTTTAATAGGCACCTTGTGTGCCAAAAATCCCTAAAGTCTTGACTTTGGGATCTACTTAAGGCCTCGGCCTTTTTTTTTTTTTTTTATCTTTCTTATACTTTTCTTTATCTTTCTTATACTTTTCTTAAACCCAAAATACTGTTAGGGTATCTTTCATGTGTATCTATGAATGAAACTAACTATGTAACACATAATTATGCATAGAATACAAAAGCAATCTACACATACAATACTTATCAAAAATCTGCACTAATGCTTAACAGAAATCTGCATACTAGCTTAATAAAAATCTGCTCTTGTAAACTTTATAAAATCTGCACTTATAGTTTAATTAAAATCTTCACCAAAGCATAACAGAAATCTGCACTAAAACTTAATAAAATCTGTATACTCAGCTTATCTAACATCTGCATACTAAGCTTAACAAAATCTGCATACTAACTCAATCAAAATTCTGCAAATCTAATTAAGCTACTAGAGATCTAATTGGATCTTCCGATGCTAAACCATCAAATCTGCAATAATGTATCTTTTTTTTTTTTTGCCAACGTTACTACTATCAAGTATATAATACGAAATTTAAAATGTTCAGGATATACTCTCTTGCATTTCTGCTATATCATCATTTAATTTACCTTATGTTCGCTTTGAGGACAGAATCTGTACTAACCACATAAAAGGTGATGAGCAACAACATATAACATAACTCAAACTTTTCCAATGCATGTAACTCAATATAAAGCTCTGACCACCTTAATTTGTTACAAACCTACATACTCTAGAAGAAAACTAAACTCTTTCTTGTTCCTTGCTCATCAACAGGAATCCAAAATCTATAACCCTTTAAATTAACTGATCACGCCCATAAAAATTCATGAACAAAAGGATTTAAATCAACATCCGAATTCCTAGTTTTAAGGCCTAAAAACACAACCTCTTGTTCAGTGCCACGGCATGGAAACCATAAGGAATCAAATTGCTCAACACGCTTAACTTGGTCTTCTATTCTGTTACTATTAAACTGTCCCAAACTAAATCGAAGAAAAACATAAACATGACACCAAATCATGATCTCATTAACTCAACTTCCCACATGCAGTACATGAAACTAAATGAATCATCATCAAACCACATCTCTACCTACCATAACTCGACCAACAATCAATGTCAATGAACTTCATGGTGGAAATACCAAATCATCCAACACCACGGCTGTAGTACTCCAAATTCAATTCTGTGAACATAAATCCCATCTCAAGTAGGCCATAAAAACATCAAAACCGAGACCTTTCACCCAAATCACATGCTTTACCAAAACCGAAACTAAATCTATAATTCGAAACAATATAATCCGTTTCTCTTCTCTGATATTCTCGGCAGAAAACTAAAGATTGAAGGAAACATGAATCCTTAAACTATTTTAGATAACTTAAGGACACAAAAGATTTAGATAAGAACACAATCTATTCTTCCTTTGAAGGTCACGGCAGCAACCCTAATCTAACCTTCTTCACAGAACAAGTTCGGAACACAAAAGAAATAGAAATCCGAAGCTATCTACTGCAGGTGAGTAAGCGACTTACAGCGGTTTCTTGGACTCACAGCCGAAGGGGAAGGCTCTAGAGTTTCCGGAGAAGTGAAGATCTCGGATCCTCTTCGTGTCCACGAAATCTCCTCGACGAGGGGATTGTGATAGTGAAGAAAATCCCTTGGAGAACCTTGGTCGGCCGTCGAAAGAAGCCCTAGCTTCTCTTCGTCTTCCGCCCGAGCAGAGGACGACGCCGCGCGAGATAAGGGAGGGGGAAGAAAATTAGGTCTCGGGAAAAATTAATCCCTAAGTTCTCTCTTATAACTCAATATTCGGTTAACTTATTTAAATAATTTTACTATCTATTCTTAAATAAAACCGCCCGCATCACACTTGGTTAGCCAGATTTTAACCAAGTCAGAGATCTTGGCTTCGATTCCTCAGCCGCGCACTTTTATTTCCAATTTATTTTACTGTTCTTAACTACTACTTAAATATATATCGCTCCATATATGATTAACAAATCGAGCGCAGCTCGGTTGGTTGTGCCGGTTTTGCTTGGGTCCGGGGTGCTGGGTTCGAAACACAGCTTCTACAACCCTTTTTTTTTATTTTTTTTATTTTAGTTTATTTTTAAAACTTATTCTCCTTGGTAAAAATACCAAACGAACTCCAAAAATTGCATAAAAATACTCTAAAAATTTCTAAAAATCTCTAGAATTTTTCTATAGTATTTCTAAATATTTTTGAATTATTTTTGGGGCTCAAAATAAGAAAATTTGGGTCGTTACACTTTAGTACTTGACCTCCTTTTGGTCTTGGAGGGACCCAATTTGACATTTTTGGATCTTTGATCACCTAAAAACATGCCAAGTCCTTTAGGTCCAATAATGAACCTCTCTAGGACTTTCTCCATTTCCTCAAGCTTTGCCTTCAAGGCTTGATTTTTCAACTCTAGGGTTCTAACCCTAGAGTCAACATGTCCACCTTGGACATCCCTAGACCTACCCACCTTCCTAGGCACATGTCTCCCTTTCTTGGGATTAATGCTTAGGTTTTCACCCACTTTCCTTCCCTTTGGAAAAGATGTTTGGGTCTTATTAGGTCTACCCTTACTTGATTTAGCATAAATATGTCTCCTAGGGTTATCAATTACATTAACCCTATTACTATCATTATATCTAAATCCATGATTATGCTTGGGTAAATAATGAAAATTATTTCTAACAAGTATATAAGAATTAGAGTTTGGATTAAACTTTAAAATAGGAATTACCTTCCCTTTTACCTTTGAAGCTCTCCCTTGACTTGAGCTCATTTCTTTTCCCATTTCTTCAAGTGTGCCCATTGTTGGGGATCGGTCGGCCGGCTTGAAGGGGGGTTGGATAGACGGCACCCCCAAATACTCGCTTCTTTCTACAATGTTAGTGCGCAAGAGGAAATGCAAAACAAACAAGCTAAACTAAAGACAAGAATAAGAAAGAATGCAAACCGCTAACAAGCTCGTTTACGTGGTTCGGAGATAACTTGCTCCTACTTCACGGTTGTCCGTAAGGTGGACGATCCCGATCCTTCAGTGGATTACTCCTCGGCAAACTTCGGCGAGCTCACGTAGCTCCTTGTGGGTGGAGAAACCTCACCACAACCCTCACAAGAACTCTTTTGACGCTAGGGCACAAGTAGACTACTAATAGAGATTAACCACCTCTATTTCGTCAACTCTAACCACGCTCCCAAGCTTTGGTTATATAGGCCGCGGGTTGAAAACCCCGCCTACCAGTCGACTGCCAAAACATGCAGTCGACTGCCCTCAGTGGAAATTTGACCGTTACATCCCAACGGCTCGATTTCACACTAACCGAGCGAACAGAGACATTCTGTTCGCTGCCAGTCGACTGCACCAGTCGACTGCTAAAACATGCAGTCGACTGCTACAGTACTGCTACAGTAGTGCTATAGTTCTGCTACAGTAGCGCTACAGTACTGCTACAGTGAAACCCTAAAACTATGATCTTACTCCGAGTACAATCTCTCATACACTCGTACCCTCACCCTTATGACTCATTTGACGCTTCATTTGCAGCTTTGACATCTTGCCTTCAAGCCTACTTCTTTTGGCTCTCGTCCCTCGGATGCATTCAAGCCCGCGGCTCATCCCCAATGCCATCCTTCGCGTATGCCTCGAAGTCGCTTCCCTCGACCCTTGTCCTCGCTGCCTTGTCCACGGTCCCTCGGATGCTCCATCCTTCACCGGACCCGAAGACATCAACCTGAGTCACATGTGTATCCTGCAAACCTGCACAACTCAAATACACATATCAAATACAAGGGTGAACCTAACTTGAACCCTTTGCCCAAACACCAAAACACATGGTCCCGCGGACCATTGGGATTGCTCCAACAATCTCCCCCTTTTTGGTGTTTGGCAATACGTTTAAGTTAGGGAAAACATATAGCAAATAAACATGCTAAAACAAATGGACTTACGTTGCCAAGGCTACACACTTGGACTTATACCGCCGAATGGACTTACGTTGCCAAGGCTACACACTTGGACTTACACTGCCGAATAGACTTACGTTGCCAAGGTTACACACTTGGCAACCGCCGTAATAATGCATCATGCATTTGAACCTATCCCAAGGCTCCCCCTTTACCTAAGCTCCCAATTGAGCTAGGATTTTACCACAGGGCTTTTTAAGAACCTACAAGGCTCCCCCTATGCCAAGGCATTAAGGTTTTCCCAACTTAACCTTACTTCTCCCCCTTTGCCTAACATCCAAAAAGTTCTCTAACAATATCCCAATTGTTGAAAACTTGTCATCCAAATTTACCCTAAACTCGTGTGTTTATCCCCCATGGATTTCATACACTTGTATGAGTTGACTTGGTCAAAATTCAGTGCTGAAGACAATTTCAGACTAGTATCAGTCGACTGCAAGAAGTACCAGTCGACTGGTCGCTACTGGCTGAGCGAACAGAATGCTTCTATTTCCAGCCAGTCGACTGCATGTTTTAGCAGTCGACTGGTGCAGTCGACTGCTAAAATTAGCAGTCGACTGGCACAGTTTTTTAGCCTTTTTCAACATTTCTGATCCAATTTCAGAAATGCTCCAATAATTCCACAGATCTCCAAAAATCCCCAAATTTTGTGGAGAGGTCTGTTTTACCCATGTCTACTTTGGAAAAATACATTAAAAAATGTATCTATCACTAATCCTAAGATTGACACAAAACTCAAAACTAGCTAAATGGTTCAATTTAACCTTGACCTAAAGTCCTAGTTTTGGCTTCCTCTTGATGTATTTGCTCATGTCAAACCACAATGCATCCCTAGCATTGATTTATATGACATCTATACATCCAAAACTAATTATCATGCTATATAACCCCAATGTCATATTTCTTGCATGAAACATAACTCATGTGTGCCAATTCCCTAGGTTTGAGACTCAAGTCCGTCTCCAAACCACTTGGCACATTCCATGACCTAACCTAGACTCCCAAGTAAAACCCACTTGAGATCCATTGGCCATGGGTCCCAAATTGACTCTTTGAGCTCCCCCTAGAGCTCTTATCCTTAGCCACCCCCCTAGGTGACTCATCCACAATGGCTAGGCCATTCCGGTGCACCTCCGGTGACATTTGACCTACAAATCTAACTTTCTTAACCTTGGACACTTTGTCCTTGGTTAATTTCTCCTTACCATTAAATGGCTTTCCCTTGCCATTTATTGGCTTCTCCTTGCTATAGTCATATGCAACCCTAGCATAAGACTTTCCTTTAGCTTTGGAGGACTCTCCCTTGCCATGATCATTTGCCACCCTAGCACATGATCTCTCATTAGCCTTGGAGGAACTAGATCGGTATCCCAAGCCCGATCTATCATGGTTGGGTCTTTGGCTACCCAACACCATATTTAATTCCTTAGATCCAACATTGAATCTCTTAAGGAATTGTTCTAACTTATCAAGCTTTCCCCTTAAGGCTTGATTCTCCTTCTCTAGGTTCCTAACCCTAGAGTTAATTTGTCCAAATTGGACATTCCTAGACCTACCCTTTCTAGGCATATGTCTCCCCTTCTTGGGATTAATGCCTTGGGTCTCTTTAGGTCTACCATTTCTAGATTTTTCATGAATGGGTCTCCTAGGGTTTTGATCTACAATTACCCTACTCCTATCATGATATTTGAAACCAAAATTTTGCATGGGCATATAATGATTAACATTATTTTTCCTAACATGCATGGGAACATAAGAATTTGAATTTGAATTACACTTCAAATTAGGGTATACCTCCCTTACCCTTGAAGCTCCCCCTTGACTTGAGCTCCTCTTCTTCTTCTCCCACTTCTTTAGATGCTCCAACTTCTTGAACTCTCCCTTCCTTGAGCATCTTGTGTGGTAGTGTCCAAGTTCTCCACACGTGAAGCATCTAATGTGCTTCTTCTCCTTCTTCTTCCTACAACTAAAATTAGATTCTAAAGAGATTGAATTGAGTTTAGGAGATACCTCTTTCTTACCCATAGGACATCTACTCTTGTAGTGCCCCTTCTCATTGCACCCGAAACAAATGATGTGATCTTTTGACTTTGCTTCGGTGGAGGTGCTCACTAGGTTGACTTCTTCCAAGATTTCTTCTTCTTCTTCTTCACTTATCTTGGATTCTTCTTCAACCTTTGAGGATGTAGATGCTATATCTTCCTTATCCACACTTGTGGATGACCTTTCTTCATCCTTTTCCTCAAATGTGACCAAATTTACTTCCTCTTCTTCTTTTGATGTTGAATTGGTCTCCACATCCGATTGGTCCTTCTTCTCCTCTTGGACCACTTCATCACTTTCTTCGAATTTTTCTTCTTCTTCTTGTGTAGACAAAAATTCCTCCCATGGTAATTTCTTCACTTTGCTCCACAATTCATGGGCGTTCTCATATTTACCTACACCACTTATCACATTAGGAGGCAATAAATCAATTAAAATTGCTATTACCTTTGAGTTTGCCTCCGATCGTGAGGTTTGCTCCTCCGTCCAATGTCATGTTCGGAGCTTCTTTCCTTTCTTGTCCTTTGGGACTTTGAATGGCTCCTTTACCACCATCATGGTGTTCCAATTCGTGTTGAAGAAAATCTCCATCTTCATCATCCAATAGGTGATGTCCCCAAGGCTTCCTCCTTCAAATTTTGGAGGTTCAATCAAGCCGGTCATCTTTTGCCTCCTTGGCGGTTAGTCCAATAGAGAGCGTCCTCGCTCTGATACCACTTGTTGGGGATCGGTCGGCCGGCTTAAAGGGGGGTTGGATAGACGGCACCCCCAAATACTCGCTTCTTTCTACAACGTTAGTGCACAAGCGGAAATGCAAAACAAACAAACTAAACTAAAGACAAGAATAAGAAAGAATGCAAACCGCTAACAAGCTCGTTTACGTGGTTCGGAGATAACTTGCTCCTACTCCACGGCTATCCGTAAGGTGGACGATCCCGATCCTTCGGTGGATTACTCCCCGGCAAACTCCGGCTAGCTCATGTAGCTCCTTGTGGGTGGAGAAACCTCACCACAACCCTCATAAGAACCCTTTTGACGCTAGGGCACAAGTAGACTACTAACAGAGATTAACCACCTCTATTTCGTCAACTCTAACCAAGCTCCCAAGCTTTGGTTATATAGGCTGCGGGTTGAAAACCCCGCCTACCAGTCGACTGCCAAAACATGTAATCGACTGCCCTCAGTGGAAATTCGACCGTTACATCCCAACGGCTCGATTTCACACTAACCGAGCGAACAGAGACATTATGTTCGCTGCCAGTCGACTGCCCCAGTCGACTGCACCAGTCGACTGCTAAAACATACAGTCGACTGCTACAGTACTGCTACAGTGAAACCCTAAAACTAGGATTTTACTCCGAGTACAATCTCTCATGCACTCGTACCCTCACCCTTATGACTCATTTGACGCTTCATTTGCAGCTTTGACATCTTGCCTTCAAGCCTACTTCCTTTGGCTCTCGTCCCTCGGATGCATTTAAGCCCGCGGCTCATCCCCAATGCCATCCTTCGCGTATGCCTCGAAGTCACTTCCCTCGACGCTTGTCCTCGCTGCCTTGTCCACGGTCCCTCGGATGCTCCATCCTTCACCGGACCCGAAGACATCAACCTGAGTCACATGTGTATCCTGCAAACCTGCACAACTCAAATACACATGTCAAATACAAGGGTGAACCTAACTTAAACCCTTTGCCCAAACACCAAAACACATGGTCCCGCGGACCATTGGGATTACCTTCCCTTTTACCTTTGAAGCTCTCCCTTGACTTGAGCTCATTTCTTTTCCCATTTCTTCAAGTGTGCCCATTTCTTGAGCTCTCCTCTCCTTGGGTACTTCTTGTGGTAGTGCCCCCACTCACCACAAGTAAAGCACCTAATGTGCTTCTTTTCCTTCTTCTTCCTATAACTCACATTAGTTTCTAAATTAACTTTAGTGAGTTTAGGGTTTACCTCCTTTACCTTCTTGAGCGAAGAACACCTACTCTTGTAATTCCCCATCTTACCACACTCAAAACATTTGATGTAGTCTTTTGTGCTCTTCTTGGTAGTTGAGGTGGAGGGTTGAGCTTCCAAGATCTCTCTCTTCCTTAGATTGCTCTTCGTCCTCTTCACTTGATGATGTGGACGTTTCCACTTCTTCCTTCCTTGAAGATGTAGATGATACCTCCTCATCTTCCTTTGTAACACCCATGAAATAATAAGCTATATCTATGGGTATTTTTCTTTCAGAATAAAAGGGAAATGGAAATAGAACCAAAAAGAAATAAAAAGAAAGAAAGGTTAAGGTTTGAACCTTGAACCTCCCACAAATGATAAAGTTAAATTGGTGTATAATAACTACTAGAATCATGAATGACATATGAATAGAAAAGAATGGAAATTATAGATAAAGGTAAAGAGTATGATTAAATGAGGGAACAAGAGAAAGACAAGTGGCTTTCCTCCTCTTTCTCTTGGTTAAGAAAAAAAGCAAGCAAAGGACAAGTTACCTTTTTCTTTATTCTCTTGCTATTTTTGTGGGAATGAAGAGAGTGAGAAGATAGAGAAGGCAAGGGGATGAATTGGGACACTTTTCATCCTCATTGGGAATAAATAGGAATGAGAGAAGAAAAAAGGGAAAGAAAGTTTGGTTAATCCTTCCTCCTTCTTCTTCCTCCTCCTTCTTTCTCCTTCTTTCCTCCTCTACCGAGACCTACAGTCCCCTCTCTCTCATTTCTGAAATCCAAGCTAAGGTTTTCTTTCTAAAAAAACTAGTTCACAAGAAGGAGTCCTCAAGGTCTACTCCTTACAAACAAGAGAAAACAAAAGGAAGAACAAGAAGGGGGAAGTTTTCTTCTTCCTCTTCACAAGGGTACCATCTTCATTAGCAAAAACAAGCAAGAAGATGTAAGTATCCCCTCACCTGTGGTACAAGTTGTTTATGTGTTTTCCATGAGGTTAGAATGCTTAAAAACCTAGGATCATTTCTTGAAATTTTCGGCCAAGACTTGAATAAAAGATTTAGAGAGGTTTAAGACCTAACTAAGCATGCTCACTAAGTTCTTATGATATGTACCCTAGTATAGGAGTTAGTTAATGTTTCTTATGCTTGTATGCTTACTTAAAACTTAGATCCATGCTCTTGAAACTTTCGGCCAAAGTGTGAATAAAAGATTAGGAAGGCTTAAGACCTAAACTAAACATGCTCACTATGTCCTTATGATATGTACCCTATGATAAGAGACTAGTTTGGTGTTCTTATACTTGTATGTTGCTTAAAACTTAAATTCATGCTCATGAAGTGTTCGGCCATGATAGAAGTAATTGGCTAGGAGAGGTTAAAAATTTAGTCTACCATGATCATGACTTGCTTATTAATATGTTATGAAGAGTACTTAGTGTTTTCACACTTGTATGTTGATTGGAACCTATATGCATGCCACCTTAGGGAATTAGGGTTTCGGCCATGATAGAAATGAAGACCTAGCAGTGTTTAAAATATAAGCTATCATGCTCATGACTTTCCTTATGAAAAGGTATGAAGGTTTCTTAGGATTTCATGCTTGTATGTTGTTTGGAACCTTGATGTAATACACCTTAGGGCTTCGACCATGATGAGAATTAAGACCTAGGAGAGCTTAAAACTTACTCTAACATGCTCATGACTCTTCTTATGACATGATATAAAGCTAACTTAGGGTTATCATGTTTGAATGTTGCTTGAAATCTAGATACATGTCTCCTTATGTTTCGGCCATGATGAATTTTAGGGTCCAAGGAAGCTTAAAATTAAATCTAAGATGCTCATGAATTCCCTTATGATATGATATGAAGTTAGCTTGATATTCTTATGCTTGTATGTTGTTTAGAACTTAGTTTCATGCCCCTAAGTTTCGGCCATAACCAAGTTAAAAGACCTAGGGAGCTTAGAACCTAAACCAAATATGCTTATTATGTTCTTAATGATTTATGATGTGAAATTGGTTTAGGGTTCACATGCTTTTATGTTGTTTATAACCTAGAACTAGGCATGGTAACTTTCGGCCATAACAAGACCAAGGACCTAGGGAGCTTAGAACCTAAACCAAATATGTTCATTATGTTCTTAATGATTTATGATATGAAATTGGTTTAGGATTCAGATGATTTTATGTTGTTTATAACCTAGGGATAGGCTTGGACCTTTCGGCCACTACATGGAATTAGGGTTAGAGATCCAATTATGATTTTACTAGGTGTCTCACATGCTACGATATGAATGAAGAGATGCTAGTTAAGGTTTTCCATGTATGATTATGTTCTTATGATACACTATATGCTCATTTATGTATGCTTATGAACCATGCATGATAATGACTCTTATGATGTGTTTTATGTTCAAGTATGCATGCTTTATGATATGACAAGTAATATGCTCATTTATGTATGCTTATGAATCATGCATTATGATGACTCTTATGATGTGCTATATGCTCAAGTATGTATGTTTTATGACATGATAAGTAAAGGCCTAAGAGTTGCTTCCCTATTAAGTGGGACTAAGAGCACTCTTTACGATATGATAAGTAAAGGCCTAAGAGTTGCTTCCCTATTAAGTGGGACTAAGAGCACTCTTTATGATATGACAAGTAAAGACCTAAGAGTTGCTTCCTTATTAGTTGGGACTAAGACCACTCTTCATGATATGATAAGTAACTATGACATGTTATTTTACTTTGTATGGCTTGTACTATGGGTGGGCTCCATAAGCGCCCCTAGGTCGACGGACTATGAACGGGTCTAGTAAAAAGGGATGAGCTCCTTAGTACGCCCCTAGGTCGACGGTTTTAGCACGAACCTAATTCCCTAGTAGGTTCGGGGCTAGCTACCCTGTCCTAGGGATTACGCGCATTTATGTATGTATGTGGTACAAGCCGGGCCCTCATGATGATATTATGTTCAAGTATTATATGATATGTTTTAAGACATCTTGCACATGACATGACACATGTTTTAAAAGACATCTTGCATGATATAATAAGTTATGATATGATATGCTCTTATGATTTATATGACATGATGCTCTTTTATTTATGATATGATATATCATGATGTTTCTTTATGATATGATATGCTCTTATGATTTATATGACATGATGCTCTTTTATTTATGATATGATATATCATGATGTTTCCTTATGACATGATATGCTCTTATGATTTATATGACATGATGCTTTTATGATTGATGATATGATATAGCATGAGGTTCTTTATGAGATGATATGTTATGATGCTATGTTTACATGATATGATGTCTAGATGATTATGCCTCCATTGCTATTTGCTTATGTGATTATGCTATGGAATATGTTTTTGTGAGTAGGAAACGATCTTACTAAGTCTGTGTACTTATAGCTTATTTTCCTTGTACCGCAGATAAAGGCAAAGAATGGATAAACTAGGAGAGCCGCAGGAGGGGCAAGAGATGTGTGTGGTGGTGGCTCGACTAAGAAAAAAAAAAAAGAAAAAGACCTGCTTATGTTATTTTATGTTGACATGGACTAAGTTTATTTATGTTAATGTTTTGTATGATTTCATGATACTTATTCATGTTTATGATAGAATTTGATGTTGTGACCTCATTCATTAAAAGAATATGAACAAAAAAAAATAATAAGTTCTTCCGTTGTTTTAGTTTAGAAAAGAAATTTTATATGCATGTATGTTTTTTAGTATGCAAGTAACCCGCCCTACTAGTAGGAGGGGCGGGCGTTACAAGTTGGTATCAGAGCGAGGTTAGCCTTTCCGCTACACACACATCAAGCCTCCATCCTGCCGCTCCAAGTAAGAATTTCTGTACTTACTCTTTTCTATTTATGCATGATAAGAAATGTTTTTTTTAGTAAGCATGAACCTAAGTATGTATGATATGGATTGCCTTTATGTATGATAAGCGATGTTTAATATGCACGAATATAAGTAGGGATGACCCTAGACTTATGCTAGCCTTATTGTTATTTATGGAAATAGATATGGCTAGAAGACGCGGTAACAGGACCGAGGAGACAGTGACTCCACCAGATCTGACCCAAGTGGTCACAGACCTCCAGCGTCATATCACGGAACAACAACAAGTGATCACTGCTTTGATGGGTCAGCAGGGAAATCCTGTCACCCCACCAGCAAATCAGAATGCATTGCCTGTCATACCTATAGCTGCACCAGTACCACCGGTAGCCCCTGCCCCAGTGCTCCGACAGGAGACCTACTTGATATAGTGGCTAAGGCTGAAGCCGGAGAACTTCTCGGGTACTTGTGAGCCATGGGACGCCCAGGCCTGGTTCAAGACAGTGGAAAGTATAGTGGAACTGCTGGACTGGCCTGTACCAGAAAATATCAAGTGCGTATCATTTTGCTTCTCTGGAGACACAAGAATGTGGTGGGAAAGAGTTAAGGTCAAGAGACAAGTTAATCAGATGAACTGGACAGACTTCGAAGCAGAGTTCTTCGAGGAATTCTTCCATATGCAAGTAACAAACCGACATTACGACGAGTTCACCGAGTTCCGGCAAGGTGACTTATCAGTTAACGAAGCAGTGAAGCGCTTCAACCGTCTCGCACGCCTCTGCCCAGAGTTGGTCAGAACGGAAAGAGAAAGGGTCAGACTAATGCTAAAGATGCTCCGACCCGATATAGCTTTGAATGTGGCCGGCGGAATTAATAAACCGCAAACAACAGAAGAGCTGGCCAGCAGTGCTTTGATCACTGAACACTATCAGAAGGCAATGAATGAGAATAAGAATCAAGCACAGACAGAAGGACAGAAATCTCAAGGTACCAGAGCAAACTGGAAAGGAAACTCCAATGGAAAGAGAAAGCAATGGAACAACACTAAAGGAGGTTCAGCGAATAAGCAACCTAAGTACCCTCAGTGTACCATTTGTGGGAAGCAGCATTCCGGAGTATGCCACAAGGGTACGAGAAAGTGTTACAATTGCGGACGGGAAGGACATATGGCCAGAGACTGCTCTATCCAGTCCCAGACACCATCCCAGCAGTATAACCAGAATAGGAGTGCCCCCTCACAGCTACACCAGATGCAAGCTACCATTGAAGGGATTCCGATTAGCCAAGGGAGATTGGAGGCCCCGCCAGCTACGACAAACGCCAGGGTGTTCTCTCTTACCAAAGATGATGTGGCCAGTGCTTCTACAGTTGTCACAGGTCAACTGCCTATTTTCAGTCAGTATGCTAATGTGTTATTTGATATTGGGGCGACACATTTGTTTGTCTCTACACCCTTCATGGAGAAGTTAGAGATATCACCACAAGCTGTAAATGGCAAATTCCTAACGACCCTACCTTCGGGTGAAGTAATGCCATCTACTCATATGCTACGAGCCGCACCCATCAGGATCGCAGGCAGAGAACTCTACTGTGATCTGATAGTGCTTGACATGCAAGATTATGACAGTATATTGGGCATGGATTTCCTGAGTAAGTACGACGCTTCGATCGAGTACCATAAGAGAAAAGTGGTCTTCCAACCTGAAGACGAACCGATGTTCGAATTCATTGGGAAACCAAGAGACGCTATGGGTCACTGGGTCGAAAACATGTCCGGACAACTCTCTACCCTGACTATAGCACCGACACTATTCAACAATATATTGGAGAAGCAAACCAATGACCAAAGCCTCCAAAGGATTAAACAAGAGGTCTTGGAAGGAAAGAATGATGGATTCCGTATCACGGACAGTGGAATATTATACTTCAGGGATCGGTTATGTATTCCCGAGGGTCCAGAGTTGCGAAAGAAGATACTGGAAGAAGCCCATACAATGCCCTATGCGATGCATCCTGGATCCACTAAGATGTACCAAGATCTGAAAAAGAAATTCTGGTGGTCCGGTATGAAAAGAGACGTAGCTCAGTATGTCAGTACCTGTTTGACCTGCCAAAGGGTTAAAGCAGAACACCAGAGACCTGGAGGATTACTGTAGCCAATCCAAATTCCAGAATGGAAATGGGAAGATATCTCTATGGATTTCATCGCGGGATTACCCAAGACGACGAACGGCTACGATTCCATATGGGTAATCGTGGACAGATTGACGAAATCCGACCACTTTTTGGCAATTAAGGTGACCTACTCTATTGAGCAATTGGCTCAATTATATGTCAAGTAAATTATTAGATTACATGGGATTCCTAAGACCATTATTTCTGACAGAGATGGTCGCTTTATTTCACATTTCTGGGAATGTGTTCAGAAGGCCCTTGGCACAAAGCTATTGTTCAGTACTGCTTTCCACCCTCAAACCGACGGACAAACAGAAAGGGTGAACCAAGTACTAGAAGATATGTTACGAGCTTGCGCCTTAGACTTCAAGGGGAGTTGGTGCCGATATCTATGTCTAGCAGAATTCGCCTACAGCAATAGTTACCAAGCCACTATTGGAATGGCGCCCTACGAGGCTTTGTATGGGAGAAAATGTAGATCCCCTATATGTTGGTACGAAGGCGGTGAAAAGAAGGAGATGGGTTTTCGAACGGAGTTCATTGACAACACCACCCGTGCTATACAGAACATCCGCCAAATAATAGAAACTGCTCAGAGTCGACAGAAGAATTACGCAGATAAGCGACGAAAGCCATTGGAATTAAGTGTCAGAGACTCAGTATTCCTCAAGGTAGCTCCTATGAAAGGAGTAATGAGGTTCGGTAAGAAGGGAAAGCTAAGCCCGCGCTATGTGGGACCATATCAAGTTCTGAAAAGAATTGGCAAGGTAGCTTATGAAATAGGGTTGTCTCAGGAGATGTCAGCCATCCACAACGTGTTCCACATTTTGATGCTAAAGAAATGTATTTCGAGCACGGACCAAGTGATCGAACCACAGACAGTACAAGTGCAAGAGGACCTAAGTTATGAGAGCCGACCGGTTCAGATATTAGATCGGGATATCAAAAGACTAAGGAACAAAGAGGTACCTTTAGTAAAGGTCCTATGGCAAAATCAACGGTTCGAAGAAGCCACTTGGGAACGAGAAGACAATATGAAACGGAAGTATCCGGAGCTATTTTAAGTTCGAGGATGAACTTTCTATGAGGTATGGGGTACTGTAACACCCACGAAATAATGAGCTATACCTATGGGTATTTTTCTTTTAGAATAAAAGGGAAATGGAAATAGAACCAAAAAGAAATAAAAAGAAAGAGAGGTTAAGGTTTGAACCTTGAACCTCCCACAAATGATAAAGTTAAATTGGTGTATAATAACCACTAGAATCATGAATGACATATGAATAGCAAAGAATGGAAATTATAGATAAAGGTAAAGAGTATGATTAAATGAGGGAACAAGAGAAAGACAAGTGGCTTTCCTCCTCTTTCTCTTGGTTAAGAAAAAAAGCAAGCAAAGGACAAGTTGCCTTTTTCTTCCTTCTCTTGTTATTTTCGTGGGAATGAAGAGAGTGAGAAGATAGAGAAGGCAAGGGGATGAATTGGGACACTTTTCATCCTCATTGGGAATAAATAGGAATGAGAGAAGAAAAGGGAAAGAAAGTTTGGTTAATCCTTCCTCCTTCTTCTTCCTCCTCCTTCTTTCTCCTTCTTTCCTCCTCTACCGAGACCTAAAGTCCCCTCTCTCTCATTTCCGAAATCCAAGCTAAGGTTTTCTTTCTAAGAAAACTAGTTCACAAGAAGGAGTCCTCAAGGTCTACTCCTTACAAACAAGAGAAAACAAAAGGAAGAACAAGAAGGGGGGAAGCTTTCTTCTTCCTCTTCACAAGGGTACCATCTTCCTTAGGAAAAACAAGCAAGAGGATATAAGTATCCCCTCACCTGTGGTACAAGTTGTTTATGTGTTTTCCATGAGGTTAGAATGCTTAAAAACCTAGGATCATTTCTTGAAACTTTCGGCCAAGACTTGAATAAAATATTTAGAGAGGTTTAAGACCTAACTAAGCAAGCTCACTAAGTTCTTATGATATGTACCCTAGTATAGGAGTTAGTTAATGTTTCTTATGCTTGTATGCTTACTTAAAACTTAGATCCATGCTCTTGAAACTTTCGGCCAAAGTGTGAATAAAAGATTAGGAAGGCTTAAGACCTAAACTAAACATGCTCACTATGTCCTTAGGATATGTACCCTATGATAAGAGACTAGTTTGGTGTTCTTATGCTTGTATGTTGTTTAAAACTTAAATTCATGCTCATGAAGTGTTTGGCCATGATAGAAGTAATTGGCTAGGAGAGTTTAAAAATTTAGTCTACCATGATCATGACTTGCTTATTAATATGTTATGAAGAGTACTTAGTGTTTTCACACTTGTATGTTGATTGGAACCTAAATGCATGACACCTTAGGGAAGTAGGGTTTCGGCCATGATAGAAATGAAGACCTAGAAGTGTTTAAAATATAAGCTATCATGCTCATGACTTTCCTTATGAAAAGGTATGAATGTTTCTTAGGGTTTCATGCTTGTTTGTTGTTTGGAACCTTGATGTAATACACCTTAGGGCTTCGGCCATGATGAGAATTAAGACATAGGAGAGCTTAAAACTTACTCTAACATGCTCATGACTCTTCTTATGACATGATATAAAGCTAACTTAGGGTTATCATGTTTGAATGTTGCTTGAAATCTAGATACATGTCTCCTTATGTTTCGGCTATGATGAATTTTAGGATCCAAGGAAGCTTAAAATTAAATCTAGCATGCTCATGAATTCCCTTATGATATGATATGAAGTTAACTTGATATTCTTATGCTTGTATGTTGTTTAGAACTTAGTTTCATGCCCCTAAGTTTCGGCCATAACAAAGTTAAAAGTCCTAGGGAGCTTAGAACCTAAACCAAATATCCTTATTATGTTCTTAATGATTTATGATGTGAAATTGGTTTAGGGTTCACATGCTTTTATGTTGTTTATAACCTAGAACTAGGCATGGTAACTTTCGGCCATAACAAGACCAAGGACCTAGGGAGCTTAGAACCTAAACCAAATATGTTCATTATGTTCTTAATGATTTATGATATGAAATTGGTTTAGGGTTCACATGATTTTATGTTATTTATAACCTAGGGCTAGGCTTGGAACTTTCGGCCACTACATGGAATTAGGGTTAGAGACCCAATTATGATTTTACTAGGTGTCTCACACGCTACGATATGAATGAAGAGATGTTAGTTAAGGTTTTCCATGTATGATTATGTTCTTATGATGCACTATATGCTCATTTATATATGCTTATGAACCATGCATAATAATGACTCTTATGATGTGTTTTATGCTCAAGTATGCATGCTTAATGATATGACAAGTAATATGCTCATTTATGTATGCTTATGAATCATGCATTATGATGACTCTTATGATGTGCTATATGCTCAAGTATGCATGCTTTATGACATGATAAGTAAAGGCCTAAGAGTTGCTTCCCTATTAAGTGGGACTAAGAGCACTCTTTACGATATGATAAGTAAAGGCCTAAGAGTTGCTTCCCTATTAAGTGGGACTAAGAGTACTCTTTATGATATGACAAGTAAAGACCTAAGAGTTGCTTCCTTATTAGTTGGGACTAAGAGCACTCTTCATGATATGATAAGTAACTATGACATGTTATTTTACTTTGTATGGCTTGTACCAAGGGTGAGCTCCATAAGCGCCCCTAGGCCGACGGACTATGAACGGGTCTAGTAAAAAGGGATGGGCTCCTTAGTACGCCCCTAGGTCGACGGTCGTAGTACGGACCTAGTTCCCTAGTAGGTTCGGGGCTAGCTACCCTGTCCTAGGGATTACGCACATTTATGTATGTATGTGGTACAAGCCGGACCCTCATGATGATATTATGTTCAAGTATTATATGATATGTTTTAAGACATCTTGCACATGACATGACACATGTTTTAAAAGACATCTTGCATGATTAATAAGTTATGATATGATATGCTCTTATGATTTATATGACATGATGCTCTTTTATTTATGATATGATATATCATGATGTTTCTTTTTGATATGATATGCTCTTATGATTTATATGACGTGATGCTCTTTTATTTATGATATGATATATCATGATGTTTCCTTATGACATGATATGCTCTTATGATTTATATGACATGATGCTTTTATGATTGATGATATGATATAGCATGAGGTTCTTTATGAGATGATATGTTATGATGCTATGTTTACATGATATGATGTCTAGATGATTATGCCTCCATTGCTATCTGCTTATGTGATTATGCTATGAAATACGTTTTTGTGAATAGGAAAGGATCTTACTAAGTCTGTGTGCTTATAGCTTACTTTCCTTGTACTGCAGATAAAGGCAAAGAATGGATAAACTAGGGGAGCCACAGGAGGGGCAAGAGATGTGTGTGGTGGTGGCTCGGCTAAGAAAAAAAAAAGAAAAAGACCTGCTTATGTTATTTTATGTTGACATGAACTATGTTTATTTATGTTAATATTTCGTATGATTTCATGATACTTATTCATGTTTATGATAGAATTTGACGTCGTGACCTCATTCATTAAAAGAATATAAACAAAAAAAAAAAATAAGTTCTTCCGTTGTTTTACTTTAGAAAAGAAATTTTATATGCATGTATGTTTTTTAGTATGCAAGTAACCCCGCCCTACTAGCAGGAGGGGCGGGCGTTACATCCTTCTTCTCCTCGGATGTTGAGCACATGTCAACAACTGATTGGACCTTTTCCTTTTGAACTAATGAGCCCTTCTCTTTGGGCTCCTTCACTACTTGGAGTTTTGTAGGATCCTCATGAAGTGAAATTACATTTCTCCAAAGGTCACTTGCGTTCTTGTATCACCTACATTCAAAACTAAATTAAGAGGTAATAAATTAATTAAAATTCTAGTTACCTCCTTATCCACCTCCGATTGCTCTCTTTGCTCCTCGGTCCAATACCGAGATCGGAGACACTTTCCCTTCTTGTCTGTTGGAGCTTCAAATGGTTCCTCCAACACAATCCATTGTTTCCAATCGATTTGGAACCAAGTCTCCAACCACTTTCTCTAATACTCGAAATCATCTCGATCGTATGGAGGTGGGATTTTGATATCCCATCCTAGAGGTCCTTCGGACTCCATCTTCCTCTAGCGCTTTGCTCACTCAACCATTAGTCCGTAGAAGAGCAACCCACTCTGATACCACTTGTTGGGACCTTGACACCGCTAGGGTTGAATAGTGATTCACCCAATGTTTGCTTCCTACAATGGTTAGTATGCACAATGGAATATAAAAACAAATGCTAACAAAATAAAGCAAATCTTACACATTGATTTAACATGGTTCGTAGATAAAACTCCTACTCCACGGTTATCTATAAGGTGGACAATCCCAATTCATCGGTGGATGACTCCCCGAAAAACCTCTAGCTAGCTCACGTAGCTCCTTGTAGGTGGAGAAGTCTCGCCATAAACTTGAACAAGCATGCTAGGCACACAAGAGCACTTTGGAGACTCTAATAGGGGTTAACCATCTCTATTTTCATTAACCATGGCCAAGCACCCCGAGCTCTCTTTAATAGAGCCCGGGAGGAAACACCTAGCTGTGTTTCCTGCCACCAGTCTGTTGGTGCGGTTAGCACTAATGGTCTAACTCAGGTTTTGATGAATAACAAATCAGGTTAAGTTAGGTTTGTCGTGATCTAACACTTTGACCGAGTGTGCAGACGAAGTCCAGACAGGTCGACGGGCTGACCGGATATCTGGCACGAAGTCCAAGCGGGTCGACGGGCTGACCGGACGCTTGGCGAGAAGTCCAGCTAGGTCGACGGGCTGACCGGATAGCTGGCGAGAAGTCCAAGCGGGTCGACGGGCTGACCGGACGCTTGGCGAGAAGTCCAACTAGGTCGACGGGCTGACCGGATAGGTGGCAAGAAGTCCAGATGGGTCGAAGGGCTGACCAGACGTCTGGCAGGTAAGTAAGGTAAGTCAATGGAGGGGAGTGACTGTGAGGATGCGTTCCCAGGAAGGGAACATTAGGCGTCGATCCGGCTTAGATCCATTTCGGATATCTAAGTCGAGATCGTGACTAGATTCTAGTCTCGGAAAGACGGAATCTAAGTCATACTTTTTATATTAAAGCTATAAACTGTGCTAATACTTTGTTTTGCAGGATATACCTTATCTATTTGCCTCGGACTAACCTTGTCTTGCAGGAAAGCTGTCTTTTGGAGAAAGGTGGTCCGGGCGCCCGGAGGGGATCTGGGCGCCCGGAGGTCCAGGCGCCCGGAAGGGATCCGGGCGCCCGGGAGGTAAAGTTTATCCAGGTCGTGCGTCGCCACGTGGAGCTCGTTGGTTGGACCTGCCACGTCTCACCAGGGTGCCCGGAAGGGATCCGGGGCGCCCCGAGCCTCATATAAAAGGAGGGTCAGAGGGGAGCTTCAAGATCAACAACTGAGAACTCTTCGACTGCTTGCTCTACTTCTCTACGCTCCTGCGACGCTAACAAAGCCCCGACAAAGTGCTCCTTCTTCTTTTGTTAATTTTCTTATCGGTATCACTTTATTTCCATTAGCATTTCTGTACCTTAATTTGTAATAGTATTTCGAATTGCTAGTGAATTGCCCAACGAAAGTACTCAAGGAGTACGGGCCTTCGAGTAGGAGTCGTCACAGGCTCCGAACGAAGTAAAAAACACCTTGTTCAGTTTGCCTAAGTTTTTTATCATTCCGCTGCGCTTAACTCTTATTAACGCGATTATTTCGATTCGATATTCACCCCCCCCTCTATCGACGTTTCACGATCCAACAAGTGGAATCAGAGCAGGTACCGCTCTGATTTGGTGCAACCACCAATCAGACAAAGGGGGGTCTTTTTAAAGAAAAATTATATATCATTCGTTCTTAAAATACATGATTTTGAGAACGCCTTTCGTTTTTTTCCCTCCAAAACTGATTTTGAAAAATACATCGTCATCTTTTCACCACTATTTAGTATTGAGAAAATATTACATCTTCAAAAATTTAAGATAATATTTTTTTATTAATATTTTAATAATATTTTATTACTTTTTCCGAAAATAGTGAAATATTATTTTTTTGAGCACTGCTAATCGAAGACCAAGTCTTGGAAGTTTTTGTTTGTTTCTCTGTGTGCAAGAATAATGACTCTTCTAGAATGACGGAACCTTCACGAACCACCATCATACGATCAAGATTTCAACTACTGGAAGCGATTAATGGAATGCTTCTTAGGAAGCTTAAATTTTTATTATGTGCTAATATTGAGGAAACCTTCTTAAGACTCGAAACTGAACAAAAATGTAAGTAAAATTATTTTTAATGTTTTGCCTAACAATATTTTATGCAGATTAGAAAAATACAAGAATGCATATGAGCTATGGACCCAGTTGATCAAGCTTCACGAGACGCCGATGGAGCTAGAAGAACAAGTTAAAGTCGAATCTGTACTCGAGTCAGATCCAACGGAGAAGCCTGCTGAATTAGGGGTTGCGCTCAAGGATAGTAATATTTACCAAAACACCCTTGCTAGTAGTAGTTTAAAATATGTGCATGTTAATTTGAATATGTCTGAAAGTATATGTGAAAATAGTATACATGATAATACTTGTAAAAATACCCCTAGGATATTTTCTGATAAAACAAATATAATTAATTTAGAAAATACAGAAAATCTGAAAATAATTAATAAATCTAAAATTTTGAATTTAAACCTAAACAAATTTGAAAATTCAAACAAAAAAGAAGATAAAGTCAATATTGATCTAGATAAAATTAATAGATTATTTAATCTAGACAATATTAATCTAGAAAGTCTTATCCAAACTCGAGATAATCTAATTAACAAAAAATTAAATATTAGAGATAAAACTTATCTATAAATTCCACTAATTATATCAACTTAAAAGATAAAGAAAATATAAGGATAAACCCAAACACTCTGATAAAAACAAAAATAAATTTAACAAATTTAAAATTAACTATTAAAGATAACATGTTAAACAAAGATAATTTAGAAAATTTGAAATTAACAGCTAATAAAAGATTAAAAGATAAACCTTTAAAGAAATATAATCTAATTAATTCAAATTTAAAAATAAATAAAAATGTAAACTTTAAAAATAAGTTATTAAAGAAAGATAATTCAATTAACCTAAAAAAATTGAAAGAAAATTTAAATATTAAATATACTCTTTTAAAGAAAGATAATTTAACCAATTTAATTAATTCAAAATTAAAACCTTAAATTTAAATTACAAATTAAACATTAAAACTTAACTAAAATCAACTCTAATTATACAAAAATCTTAAATAAAGGCCAATAATTCAGGGGGAGACTCCAGAATAGCTGGTACCTCCAAAAATAATTTACCCGGCAGGGTAACCGAAACAAACCTACCCGGCAGGGTAATTAGGACTAGAATAAAAAGGGACAAAAGTTTAACTTGACCTACAGTACCGGTGAAGTTTCGGATGATAGTATGTTAGGGAAGCTTAGTCTATGCATGTCTAGGAAGATATGGCTTCGACCTGGTGTATTTGCCTAAGTGGAACTAGCCGAAGCTACCCCTTACGAATCCTAACTAGTTAGACTAAGGTTTCGTATTAAGTTCAGTGGATAAGACTATTTGGAAAACCTCGAAGGCATGGTTACTCTAATGATGTCCAGGTGACTCACCATAGCCCAGAAGTTTATCCAGAGAATGCTTGTTTGTTGCACCCAAAGCTAAACCTGAATCTAACACAAAGTTAAACTAAACTCTAAAACTGAACCTAACTCATCTCACAAAAATTATCGGTTTCCCTGATTGAAAACATAGATCGGTGAGATGACTAAGGACTACAAACCGAATCCAATCAAATCGAATCGAATCAAAACAAATCGAAGCGAATCGAAACAAATCGAATCGAATCGAACTAAGTCTAATTATATTAAATTAAATTAAAATAAAGAAAATTAAATTAAATTAAAAAAATTTAAAGTAAATTAAACTAAATTAACTAAACCTAAAATAAATTAAATTAAGTTATTTTCAAAATCCATATTTAAAAAAAACTTTTAACTTAAAATTTATTCTAAAAATCATTTAAAAATGCTTTTAAAAATTATTTTAAAAATTATTTAAAAATTAATTTAAAAATCCATTTAAATTTTTTAAAAAAACTTATTTAAAAACACTTTTAAAAATCCTTTGAAAAATTATTTAAAAACTCTTTTTAAAAAATTCTTTTAAAAATTATTTTAAAAACTTTTAAAAATTCATTTAAAAAAAAAATTATTTTAAACTTTTAAAAATAATTTTGAAAATTCTTTTAAAAAAATTATTTTAAAAACTTTTAAAAATCATGTTAAAAATTCTTTTAAAAAAAATATTTTAAAAACTTTTGAAAATCATTTTGAAAATTGTTTTAAAAATTATTTTAAAACTTTTAAAAATAATTTTAAAAATTCTTCAAAAATTATTTTAAAAACCGTTAAAACTTATTTTAAAAAATTCTTTTAAAAACTTTTAAAAATTATTTTAAAAATTCTTTTAAAAAACTTTTAAAAATTATTTTAAAATTTTTTTTTAAAAATTATTTTAACTTAATAAATTATTTTAAGAATTATTTCAACCTAAAAATTATCTTATCTTAAAAAATTATTTTAACCTAAAAATTATTTTAACTTAATAAATTATTTTAAATATTTTGAAAATTATTTTAACTTAAAAAATTATTTTAACTCAAAAAGTATTTAAAAATTATTTTAAATACTTTTAAAACTCATTTTAAAAAGTCTTTTAAAAACTTTTAAAAATCATTTCAAAAATTCTTTTTAAAATTATTTTAAACCTTTAAAACTCATTTAAAAAATTCTTTAAAAAAAAATTAATCATTTTTTCTTTTAAAAATTGTTTTAAAGACTTTTAAAACTTATTTTAAAAATTATTTTAATCTGTTAACAATTATTTAAAATCATTTTAAAATAAACATTCTTTTTTTTAAAAAAAATTATTTTAAAGTTTTCGTTCAGAAATTCTTTTAATGATCATTTTTAAAACCATGTTAAAACTAAAACACTTATGTTAAATTAAAATTTTAACGTAAAGTTGAAACTACTTAAATTATAGCTTAGAATTAAAACTTTAAATTTATACTTAAGATAAAACTTAAAACTTAAAATTTTGACATTAAATTTAATCAAGTAACTGTTTAAGTCTAACCTTATTTAAGAACTAAGGTTGATTTGATTAGAACCTAGATTTAACTTGATTAAAAACATTAAAATGATTCTAAATCATTTTTAATCAACTTTTAAAATATTAATTATTTTAATTAAAACATAATTTAAGTTTGACTTAAACTGAACCTTACTTAACTTTGTTTAATACTTTAATAAATCTTACTTCAAACTTTAAACTAAGTTAATCCAAATTAAAGGAAGTAAAGGAAAAAGTCAAATTATAACTAATACTTTTATTAACCAATTCAATCAATTAATACAAAGGTTAAATTAGTTATTGAATTAATAAAATCCTATCTTATTTAAACTTAAACTAAAGCTTAAAAGCCTGAATCTAAAATTAATTATTGATTAATCAAACTCAAAGAAACAGTTATACCAAGGATACAGAGATAATCATGTGTTACTAAATCCCCTAGAACACTTAGGTAGATAAATGTGTTAGGGTTTTAAAATTTAACATACTTAAACTTTAACATTATATTAAGGGGGATAATAAAATAAGGAAGATTAATAAATTAAGGGAGAGTAATAAATTAAAAGAGTATCAAATTCAGGGGGAGGTTTATTTTTTTATCCCCTTAAGTGTCATTTTTTCTCTTTAAAATAAATCTCTTTAAAAAAAAATTCTACTTCAATTTATTTAAAAAATTTACTTTGAAAATCTTATATTAAATATTCTTAGCAAATATTTTTCAAAAACTTTATTTTAAATGTCAGGTTTAGGGGGAGGATTAAATCAACTTGTTTTCATACTTAGTACCAAAATTATTTTCTCCACTTTAAAAGTAATGACTCCTCTTAAAAACTTTTTTAAAGTAATGATCCTTGGAAATCTAATTTGATATATCTATTTTTGAAAACTAGCTTTTATAAAACTAAGATTTTAATTTAGATTTTATAAACTAAGTTTTTGAAATTTTGAATCTGGTGCAAACTTAGTTTTAGTCAGTTTTGAAAAGCAAATATCTTTTAAAACTCCGTTTTTGAAACTTTGATTTTGAAAACTTATGTTTGAAAAATACTTCAAATCTTGAAACGTATTTTGGAAAATTTAAAACTTGAAACACTTATTCTGGAAACTTAGCTTTTTCAAATTTGTGATTAGAAAATTCTCTTTGAGTTTGCAATGTCATTTTTGAAAATTTGATTAATTTTGCAAAAATGATCTTTAAAAATTAACTACTCTTTCAAAACTTAGCTATTTTCCAAATGACTGTTTTAAATGTTTTAGCTATTTTAAAAACTTAGTTTTAAAAATTAATTTAAAACCAATGTTTTAAATAAGTTTTCAAAAGTTTAAACTCCCCCAAGTTAACTTGACATCATTTTTTTTTGTATTCTATATTTTTGAATTATTTCCCTGTTTGATGAATGCCAAAGGGGGAGGGATAGGTGGTTAAGTTAGAAAAATAAAATAAAATTAAAAACTAACTTAAACCTCATGCTAAAATAAAATGTTTAAATTTTTTCCTCGCATATTTTTACTAACTTAACCAGGTTGTCATTCCATCAAAAAGAGGGAGATTGTTGGTGCGGTTAGTACTAACGCTCTAACTCAGGTTTTGATGAATGACAAATCAGGTTAAGTTAGGTTTGTCATGATCTAACACTTTGACCGAGTGTGCAGACGAAGTCCAGACAGGTCGACGGGCTGACCGGATGTCTGGCACGAAGTCCAAGCGGGTCGACGGGCTGACCGGACACTTGGCGAGAAGTCCAGCTAGGTCGACGGGCTGACCGGATAGCTGGCGAGAAGTCCAAGCGGGTCGACGGGCTGACCAGACGCTTGGCGAGAAGTCCAACTAGGTCGACGTGCTGACCGGATAGCTGGCAAGAAGTCCAGACGGGTCGAAGGGCTGACCAGACGTCTGGCAGGTAAGTAAGGTAAGTCACTGGAGGGGAGTGACTGTGAGGACGCGTTCCCGGGAAGGGAACATTAGGCGTCGATCCGGCTTAGATCCATTTCGGATATCTAAGTCGAGATCGTGATTAGATTCTAGTCTCGGAATGACAGAATCTAAGTCATACTTTTTATATTAAACCTATAAACTGTGCTAACACTTTGTTTTGCAGGATATACCTTATCTATTTGCCTCGGACTAACCTTGTCTTGCAGGAAAGCTGCCTTCTGGAGAAAGGTGGTCCGGGCGCCTGGAGGGGATCCGGGCGCCCGGAGGTCCAAGCGCCCGGAGGTCCAGGCGCTCGGAAGGGATCCGGGCGCCCGGGAGTTAAAGTTTATCCAGGTCGCGCGTCGCCACGTGGAGTTCGTTTGTTGGACCTGCCACGTCTCACCAGGGCGCCCGGAAGGGATCCGGGGCGCCCCGAGCCTCATATAAAAGGAGGGTCAGAGGGGAGCTTCAAGATCAACAACTGAGAACTCTTCGACTGCTTGCTCTGCTGCTCTACGCTCCTGCGACGCTAACAAAGCCCCGACAAAGTGCTCCTTCTTCTTTGGTTAATTTTCTTGTCGGTATCACTTTATTTCCATTAGCATTTCTGTACCTTAATTTGTAATAGTATTTCGAATTGCTAGTGAATTGCCCAACGAAAGTACTCAAGGAGTACAGGCCTTCGAGTAGGAGTCATCACAGGCTCCGAACGAAGTAAAAAACACCTTGTTCAGTTTGCCTAAGTTTTTTATCATTCTGCTGCGCTTAACTCTTATTAACGCGATTGTTTCGAATCGATATTCACCCCCCCCCTTCTATCGACGTTTCACGATCTAACACAGTCGACTGGTACAACCACCAGTTGACTGGTCCTAAGTGAAATTCGACCATTACAAGCTAACGGTCGACTGATAAAAACACTAGTTGACTGCTACTGTAATGCTACAGTACTGCTATAGTAACACTATAGTACTGCTGCAGTAACGCTACAGTACTATTGCAGTAACGCTACAATAACACTGAAATTTTACCGTGAGTGCAATCTCTCGTGTACTCATCCTTGCCTGCACAACCTAGACCTAGCCTTTTAGCCTCCTCTATCAGTCTCATGTCCCTCAGATGTCTCCCCATCCTTCACGCCTTGCCTTTTGGAGCTTCCATCGTCCTTGTCATTATTGTCGGGTCTTCTTTTGCCAAGAGGTCGCGCCTCCGGGACTTCATCCATTGCCAAGTCACACTTAGACTTATGTTGCCAAGACTACATGCTTGGACTTACACCGCCAAGACTCACCCTTGGACTTTCCTCGTTTGCCAAGATCACACTTGGACTCTCCTTGTTGTACTTATATCCTGCACACTCACAATGCATATCAAATACAACAATAAACCTAACTTAAACCTTTGCCCAAATATCAAAACCTAGGGTTACACTAGATTGCTTCAATAATAGTATCTCGCATTGAGATGTCAGTTAGACAGATGTCTTTGAATCAATCTCAACAACCTATCATGCAAGCATTGAGAGCTTGTGAAATTTATGTCAGTACGTTCCATCCTATAAATACTATTGGTTCAATCAACCTCTAAGGGTTTGATGTATGTTTGATAATGTGTTTAATAGAGTCTAGTCAGGTCAAAGTTGATTGGATGACTAGTAAGAGTGAGAAGTATACCGAGTGACTAGTCCTAACTATTGGTGCAAGTTGCACTAGAATCAAACCAGAGTTTTGATGTTGTCAAAGGTTCAAGTTAAGTCTTGTTGTGATCTAACAAGTTGACTGAGTGTGCAGAATGTTTACTTAACCGGGAAAGACCTAGTTGGAGGCTAGGCAGGAGAAATCTTAGCAGATCGTGGAACCCAGGTGCAAGTCCAAGTGGGTAGAGGGGACCATATGCTTGGCGGTGTGATCGAGAGGTCTGGAGGACTGAAGATCAAAGGAAAAGTCCTGGGGAGCCGATCAAGGTTGAGTGAAAAGTCCAAACTAGATCTGGAGGATCTAAGTTTGGCAGGTAGGTTGAGGTAAACAACTGGAGGAGCGACAGTGAGGTCGGGTTCCCGAAGGGAACAACCATAGGTCGACCGAACCAAGAAAAATCAGCACAGAAATCATATCAGATCAGAACTGAGTTCAAGTCAGAAATAAGCCGATCAGTCAACCGAAAAGTAAGATTGGTCGACCGAACCATAGTGACTCAGCACAGGACAGATCATCAGCACCGATCAGCAGCAAAGGAAATAAGCCGATCGGTCAACCGAACTTGGGGATTAGTCGACTGATCCAATCAGGATTTATTCAGCATTAAAGGATGATCTCGGCAAAATCACGACGAACAAGGAAGGAAGTTGTTCGGTCGACCGAAAGGCATGATCGGTCGACCGAACCATTAAAGACCAGTAAATGCAAAAGATCGAGCTAGCTTCGAACTTTAGCCAGGAAGGAAGGGAGAGGGTTCGGTCGACTGAACAGTGGGATCGGTCGACCGAACCTCTAGTACACATATAAAAACATGCTCGAAGACAATGCTCAGATAAAACTTTCTGATCATCTTCAAGTCTTCTCTCTGCGTACGGATTGTGCTACAAGTCATCAACTCCGCAAGTCTACTCCGTCCGGAAGTACCGACCGAGGTTCAACCTACACACATAATTGTCGGTATATTTTCATATTACACTTAATTTCAATAAGATAGTAGAATTGTTACTATCTTATTGTATTTGTACTTGTACGATCTACTTCTCTCCGAGGATTTCGGAGAGAAGAGTTATAGTGATTTGTCCATCCGTGCGGTCAAGGACCATGGGCCTTCGAGTAGGAGTCGAGCTAGGCTCCGAACGAAGTAAAAGAACGTGTCTCTTTATCTAATTTCCGCTGCTTAACTTTGAGTTTTAAAATACGAAAAGAATAGTTTTGAAAAGCGATATTCACCCCCCTCTATTGCAAGTTTTCGATCTATCAATTGGTATCAGAGCCAGGTTAGCTCTGAAATTTCTTAACCGATTTTCAAAGCAATTTTTTTAAAAACTTTTTTTTTTCATTTAGAAATATTTTTTTTTATTATTTTCTTCTCAAGCACTACTAATCCCAAGACAAAAGTCTTGGAAATATTTTTTCTTAATTCTTTTCTTGCAAGGATGTCGAACTCTTATCAAGAAGGTTACAGCACTGTAAGGCCTCCACTATTTAAAGGAGAGAACTTTAGTTATTGGAAAAATAGAATGGAGTGCTACTTGAAGTCCGACATCGAGCTCTGGTTCACAATCCTAAAAGGTTACACTCTACCGATGAAAGACGGAACAACTTTAGAACCAGAAGAATGGACTCCTCAAATGATCAAGAAGGCTTAACTGAATTACAAGGCGACCAACACCATTCAGTGCGGGCTCACAATGGAGGAGTTGAACCGAGTCGATCCCTACGACAACGCCAAAGAATTGTGGGACTCACTAGTCAAACTACACGAAGGAACCGACGACTCGAAGGTAAACAAAAGGGATTTACTTTTAAACAATTTATTTAATATAAAAATGTTTCCTGGAGAGACGGCCTCGCAACTACATGCTCGTCTGAAGGACATACTTAATGACCACCACCTAATCGGACACAACCTGGAAAACCGCGACACGATAAGGTACGCTCTGAACGCCTTTCCGAGGAATGCTTTGTGGGCATCAATTGTAGATGCATACAAAGTTTCCAAAGATCTTTCAATTCTTAAGTTAGACGAGTTATTTTGTGAATTGGAATTACACGAACAGTCTAACACAAGCCATGTCGAGAAAGGTGTAGCGTTGTATGCAGGTTCAAGCAAGGAAACAAAATCAAAAACGAAGATCGAGTCAGAAAGCGAACCAAGCTCTGACTCAAAGAACAAAGAAGAATTAGTCAACATGGTCCGAAGGTTGTTGACTAAGAAGAAGTTTAGAAGAAGCACCAAAAAGACCCCACCGAACCAGATCCAAAATAAATCAGAAGTGATCTGTTATGGATGCAACAAGAAGGGGCATTTCAAAAATGAATGCCCAAATCGGAAAGAAGAAAGACCCAAATCAACAAGACGAAAGATGGCTCTTCAAGCGACATGGGACGAAACTTCTTTCGACGAATCCGACGCGGAGCAAACGAAGCACTCGAGCCATCTTGCATTCATGGCAAGAAACGAAGATTCCGGGTCCGAGTCTGACGAAGAGTACGAATCCGAGATCGACATTGAGTCCGACAAAAGCAACGGATCAGAAGATCCAAATATGGTAACAATTTATTCCAAGTCAAATTTACATAAAGTAGTTAAATGTTTGTTTAAAAAATTATCGAAATCTGAAAAACAAAATAACTTGTTACTTAAGGAAATAGACCACCTTAAGCAACAAGTTAACTTGAGTGACTCGACTAACCGAGTTCAAGTCAGAACTTCAACTCAAGTTGAAAAACTTGAGGAAGAAAATTCTGATTTGAAAGGTCAAGTCGAGCTACTCAAGAAAATTTTGGAAAGGTTCGAAATGAGATCCAAGTGTCTAAATATGGTACTTGGATTGCAACGAGCCGTGTACAACAAATCAGGACTCAGTTACAAACCGAAACAAACAAACAAATCATACTTATCCTTAATCAGTCAAAATACTAGAAGGCAAGTCCAAGCATGGGTTCAAACAAAACTTTTAACCAAACAAATTGAACCAACTCTATACTTGGTCCCTAGGAGTTAAATTCATTACTTAGATAGACCTTATCTAAGCTATGACTCAGGGGGAGCAAGTAGAAAAATAATACAACCAACTTGATTAACCAAAACTCACTTAGGATTAGGTTTATTTTCTGCTTAGAATTGTTAGATGAAAAATGTTTACCAAACTCTACAACATAGCATCGGAATGGATTGGGATGATAGTACGTCAAGGAAACTCTGTCGAAGGCATGTCTAGGCTTAATATGGAATTCTACCTGGTGCACTAGACTTAATGGATCTAACCGAAGCTACCCCAGTCAAACATGGGCTAGTTAGACCAAGATTTAGTATTAAGTTTTTTGGGCGGGAACAGTTTGGAAAGTCTTCAGAAAGTGGTCCACCGTTGATACACAAAAAGGTCATATGCCTTGCCACTGAACTGAAAGCTTATCCGTATGAAGCCTGCTTGATTAACCTAAAGCTAAGTTTGAATCTAACATGGGTTCAATAACCTTTTTCAAACCCAATTAATTATCAAACCTAATTCAAACCCAATTAATTATCAAACCTAATTCAAACCTAATTAAATTCAAAACCTAATTAAATTCAAAACCTAATTAAATTCAAACCTAATTAAATTAAAACTTTTAAAAATTATTTTAAAACTTAATTAAATTTTTTTAAAAGAAATTAATTTAAAACTTAATTAATTTTTTTTAAAATTATTTTAAAACTTAATTAAAATTTTTAAAAATTATTTTGAAACTCATTTAAAAAACTTTTAAAAATTATTTTAAAACTTATTTAAGAACCTTTTAAAAATTATTTTAAAACTTATTTAAAAACTTTTAAAAATTATTTTAAAACTTATTTAAAAACCTTTTAAAAATTATTTTAAAACTTAATTAAAACCTTAAAAAAAATTATTTTAAAACTTAATTAAAACCTTAAATATCTAAAGACTCATTAAACCATAAAACTTAAATTAAAAAAAAAATGTGTTCCGTCGACTGAATAGAATTATCGGTCGACCGAAACAATGGTGAACTAGTCAATGATACTTAAATGGTTATAAATTAATCGGTCGACCGAATCGAATAATAGGTCGACCCATGCTTGGACTTTTTGGAATTTGTCAATTTTAGGGGGAGATTCAAACTAAAATTTTTTTATATATCCTTGTCAATTTTTTAGTGACCAAATCATTTTCAAAATATAATTTTCAAAATGTTTTTCAAAACTTTATTATTTGATTTTCAAAATGTTTTTCAAAAAATTTTTCATAAATTTTAACTTATTAAATCTTTCAAATTTTCAATATTTTTATTGACATGGTAAATTTGTTAATATTTATCATTTTCAAAATTTTTTTACTTAGTAATATTTTTTTTAAAACAATTTAATTCAAATTTTTTAAGTATATCCTCCTTAGTAAATTTTTCAAAATTATTTTGCTTCGTAACATTATTCAAAATTTTATTCAAAACTTAGTAATATGTTTAAATTTTTACTTAATAAAATTTTTCAACAATTTTATTCAAAATTTACTTAGTTAAAATTTTTTCATCATTTTTAATTAGCAAAACTTTATAGTTAAAATTTTACTTGGTTGTTGAATCTACCCCTATTTTTGATGTGTATCAAAGGGGAAGAGATAGTGAATTCAGGGGGAGTTGTTAAACTCAGGGGGAGAAAAGTTAAATTGTTTGTTTATTTACTTTTTGCATATGTTTAAACTTAACTTAGAACATTGGTTGGTTAACATCAAAAAGGGGGAGATTATTGGTGCAAATTGCACTAGAATCAAACCTGAGTTTTGATGTTGTTAAAGGTTCAAGTTAACTCTTGTTGTGATCTAACAAGTTGACTGAGTGTGCAGGATGTTTACTCAACCGGGAAAGACCTAGTTGGAGGCTAGGCAGGAGAAATCTTAGCAGATCGTGGAACCCAGGTGCAAGTCCAAATGGGTCGAGGGGACCGGATGCTTGGCGGTGTGATCGAGAGGTCTGGAGGACTGAAGATCAAAGGAAAAGTCCAGGGGAGCCGATCAAGGCTGAGTGAAAAGTCCAAACTAGATCTGGAGGATCTAAGTTTGGCAGGTAGGTTGAGGTAAACAACTGGAGGAGCGACAGTGAGGTCGGGTTCCCGAAGGGAACAACCTTAGGTCGTTGATCCAACTGAAGAAACCGGGAAGGTTTTAAAAGTTGAGATCAAGACAGTCCTACTGTCTTATATATTATTCATGCTTTATATTATTCCTCTAACATCTGTTTTGCAGGAGACTTTTTTGTCTAATACTGTTTTGCAGATCTGAGCTGATCGGTCGACCGAATAGTAGGATCGGTTGACCGAACCAAGCAGAATCAGCACAGAAATCAGATCAGATCAGAACTGAGTTCAAGTCGGAAATAAGGTGATCGGTCGACCGAACCATAGTGACTCAGCACAAGACAGATCATCAACACCGATTAGCAACAAAGGAAATAAGTCGATCGGTCGACCGAACCTAGGGATCGGTCGACTGATCCAATTAGCATTTATTCTGTTGGTTAAACCTAGGAAAACGTACCGGTTCCACTGTACAAAAATTTTTGTACAAGTGTCGAATCTTTCCTTAAATAACCTATTGTGTTCTTTATAAGTTAAATAAGGAATAGCAGACGGAACTTAATATCATTGATTTCAAATTTAACTTATCTGTTCTTAATGGTTTAGATTTGAATCATAAGCGGAACTTAACACTATTGATTCAAATCTACCTAGGTTATTAATTCCATAAATATTAATTTCCAATATTAGCATCCAGGACTGCATGGCGAGACACATGGCCTTCTTGGATATGGGAGCAACCACCACCGCCTAGGCAAAGCCTTTTAAGGAAAGCTAATATTTATTTCCTTAAAAAACTCTAGGTTAACCAAAAGGAACAATCGAATCACAAGTTTGAAAAAGAAGAAAACACAAACTCGAAAAACTATTTCGAAAAACTAGATCTAATTGCCTCTTGTATTTAGAATTCTTACAAAGAGAAAAACTAGCATGATGCGGAAAATAATTGCTAATTATACATTCTCTTTGTATGCTAATGACCTCGAGATCTTCTGTCGTATTCCTTGCCTCGCCTTGGACATCATGTGAGCGACGATCCTCCAAGATGAACACCACCCAAAAGCTTCCTCCTTCTAAAATCCGGCCACCACCACCACCAAGGAGAAGAGAGCAAAGGGAGAGGAAGAAGGGAGAGGGCCGGCCACACCAAGAGATCACCCAAGCAAAAGAATAAGAGTTGTGTCTCAAGAAGCCCCCTTACCCCTTCTTTTATATTACTTGCCCAAGGCAAATAAGGAAAAACTTTTACAAAAAAAAAATCATTCAAGAATTTTTCCTTTTCCCTTTTTATTTCTCCTTTTCTTTCCTCTTGATTGAATCAATCACCAATCAATGGTTGAGATCAATCTTATTTGGTTTAGGATTGGGATTGGCCGGCCCCTTGCTTGGACACCAAGCAAGGTGGCCGGCCACCATATTTAGGAAAGAAAACTAATAATTTTTATAAAATTTTACAAAAAGAAAACTCTTATAAAATTTTACAAGCTCTCTTTCCTAGAGTTAAAAAAGGAAAGTTTCTAAAAATTAAAACCATGTTTTAAAATTTAAAAATACTCTTATAAAATTTCCTTTTTTAACATGATGATAGAAAATTTTAATTTTAAAACTTATCTCCCTTTTTTTCCTTAAACCATGAGGATGGTTAAAAAAGGAAAGTTTTAAAACTTTTAAAACTCTCAATTAAAACATGTGACCTAATTCAAAATAAGGAAAGTTTTAAAAATTAAAATCTCTCTTTTAAAACTTATAGTTTTCTACAAAGAGAAGATTTTAAAAATTCAAAACACCCCTCCTATTTGAATTAATCTTGGCCGGCCCTACAAGCTTGGTCACCAAGCTATAGGGCCGGCCCCTATAAGAGGATGTGGCCGGCCATTGCTTGGTCACCAAGCAATGGTCCGACCCCCTTTTTAGACACCAAGAAGAGCCTTACATTTGGATGGACTTGAGGCTATAATGAGGCTACGACAGGGACCTAGAGGAGAAATTGGTTTTGGCCTTCCGATGAGCTTGAGTATCCCGTGTTCGCCCCGAACACACAACTCAAGTTCATCGATAATAACTCATTCTAGCTAGAGAGTTATTACCGCACTACCGCACCAATCCCAAATTACATTATGGGCTCCTTCTTATCATGAGTGTGTTAGTCTCCCTGTGTTTAAGATTACGAATGCCCACTAATTAAGTAAGTTACTGACAACTCACTTAATTAATATCTAGCTCCAAGAGTAGTACCACTCAACTTTATTGTCATGTCGGACTAGATCCACCTGTAGGGTTTAACATGGCAATCCTTATGAGCTCCTCTTGGGGACATTCTCAACCTAGATAACTAGGACACAGATTCCTTCTATAATCAACAACACACACTATAAGTAATATCATTTCCCAACTTATTGGGCATATTGATTTATTGAGCTAAACCTCACCCTTTGATAAGTCAAATAAATAAATATTAAATATATATGCTTGTTATTATATTAGGATTAAGAGTACACACTTCCATAATAACTAAGGTTTAGTTCTTTTACTAAGTCAGTACAAAAAGAACATACCTAAATGATCCTACTCAATACACTTAAAGTGTATCAGTGTAATTTATTAGTTAAGATAAACTAATACTTAATTACAATACGATTATTCTGATGGTTTGTTCCTTTCCATCTTAGTCGCGAGCAACTGTTTATAATTTATAGAGAACTGATAACATGATCTTCTGAGTGTGACACCACACTCCATGGTATCTACTATATAAATTAATTGAACAAATACATTTAACAAATAAATGCAAATATTGACCAATGTGATTCTTTTATTTCAATAAATAAATGTTTACAAAAGCTAGGCTTTTAGTATACACTCTAACAATCTCCCACTTAAACTAAAAGTCTAAGCTGCCATATTTGTTGCCTTACATCTGATTCCCATCTCCTCCACATGCCGATCAAAAGCTTTCGCCGGAAGGGCCTTTGTGAAAGGATCTGCCAGGTTATCTTCTGATGCAATCTTGGCGACGACAACTTCTCCTCGCTTGACGATGTCTCGTATCAGGTGGTACTTGCGCTCTATATTTTTACTTGCTTTATGGGCTCGTGGTTCCTTCGAGTTTGCAGCTGTACCGCTATTATTACAATAAATTGTGATGATTTTGGGCAAACCAGGAATCACATCTAAATCCATTAGAAAGTTCCTGAGCCATACAACTTCTTTGTCTGCCTCAGAGGCTGCCACATACTCTGTTTCCATGGTTGAGTCTGAGACGCATTTCTACTTAACACTCCTCCATGCAATGGCTCCACCTCCTAGAGTAAACACATAGCCTGACGTAGACTTACTATTGTCCCTATCTGATTGGAAATCCGAATCCGTGTAACCCACAGGGAGCAAATCGTCTGCTTGGTAGACTAGCATATAATCTCTAGTCCTTCTCAGGTATTTTAATATATGCTTTACCGCAGTCCAATGTCCTTGCTCAGGGTTACTCTGATATCTGCTAACCATGCCCATGGCAAAACAGATATCAGGTCTCGCACACAGCATCACATACATAAGGCTTCCTACAACCGAGGCATAAGGAACTGCCTTCATGTCCTCTATCTCCTTTGATGTCTTCGGAGACATCTCTTTAGATAAAGCTACTCCATGCCTAAAAGGTAAGAAACCTTTCTTGGAGTTTTGCATGCTAAAACGAGCAAGGATCGTATCTATATATAAAGCTTGGGATAGGCACAACATTCTTTTCTTGCGATCCCTTATAACTTTGATCCCAAGAATGTGTGCACATTCTCCTAAGTCCTTCATATCAAATTGTTTGGACAACCATACCCTTACGTCCGATAATACCTTGACATTGTTGCCAATTAACAAAATATCATCTACGTATAGTACAAGAAATACCACCACATTTCCGTTACACTTCTTGTATACACAAGACTCATCCGGGCACTGAATAAATCCATATGACTGGATTACTTCATTAAACCGGATGTTCCAAGATCTTAAAGTTTGCTTTAGTCCATAAATGGACCAATTGAGCTTACACACTAGATGCTCTTTGCCCTTTTCAATGAGCCCTTCTGGTTGCTTCATATGGATGTTTCCTTCAAGACTTCCGTTAAGGAAAGCTGTCTTGACATCCATTTGCCAAATCTCATAATCCATATGAGCGACAATGGATAAGAGTATCCGGATAGACTTAAGCATGGCTATCGGTGAAAAAGTCTCCTTAAAATCGATTCCTTCTTTCTGAGTATACCCTTTCACAACAAGCCTTGCTTTGAAGGTTTCTGCCTTCGCATCTATCCCTCTTTTCCTTTTGTAGATCCACTTGCATCCAATGGCTTTTACACCATCAGGTGATTCTACAAGTTCCCAGACCTTATTAGAATACATAGATTCTATTTCAGAATTCATTGCCTTTTGCCAAGATACTGCATCTATATCTTGGAGTGCTTCATCATATGTCCGGGGATCAGGTTCATGTTCACCCGGGATCAAGTCTGAAGACTCTCCCAAAAACATGAATCTCTCAGGTTGCCTCACAACCCTCCCACTACGACGAGGCACCATCGGTGGTTGTGTATCATGTGTGATACGTGTTGCAGTCTCTTGTGGTACTTCATCTTGTACTGTTGGTACTAAAGTAGACGTGTCCTCTCTAATTTCTTCTAGAAATATTTCACTCATGGGCTTATGGTTCATTACATAATCTTCTTCTAAAAATCGAGCATTGGTGCTAACAATGATCTTCTGATTTTTAGGATTATAAAACAAACCACCTTTCGTTCCCTTTGGATATCCCACAAACAGACAAACTTCTGTACGTGATTCTAACTTGTCAGTATCTCCCTTCAGCACATGTACTGGACTACCCCATATCCGGATATGATTCAGATTAGGCTTACGCCCATTCCATAATTCCATGGGAGTAGAAGGAACTATTTTATAAGGTACCATATTCAGAATGTACACTGCTTTTTCTAAAGCATATCCCTAAAACGAATTTGGTAATTCTGAATAACTCATCATCGATCTAACCATTTCCATAAGAGTCATATTCCTTCGTTCTGCCACACCATTCTGCTGGGGTGTACCAGGTGCAGTCAATTGGGATTGAATCCCAACTTCTGATAAGTAATTCCTAAACTCTCCAAAAAGGTATTCGCCACCACGGTCAGACCGTAGTGTCTTGATACTTTTATCAAGACGTTTCTCCACATCAGCCCTATATTGTTTGAACTTGTCAAAGCATTCAGACTTGCGGCGCATCAGGTAAATGTATCCGTATCTTGAATAATCATCTATAAAGGAGACGAAGTATTCATAACCACCTCTTGCCTGGATAGACATAGGACCACATAAATCAGAATGAACCAGTTCTAACGCATCTTTGGCTCTATACCCTTTGGTCTTAAAAGGTCTCTTGGTCATTTTACCTTCCAAGCAGGATTCGCATGTTGGAAAGTTTTCCAACTCTAATGAACCCAAGAGTCCATCGGCTATAAGCCTTTAAATCTTACTTAAGTTAATATGTCCAAGCCTTAGATGCCAAAGATATGTTTGGTTCATTTCCGAAGGTTCTTTTCTCTTATTAGAGTTAGAAGATGTGTTATTAATTTTCATATTTTGCTTTGTGGGAGAAATTGGATTTAAAATGTATAAATTGCCAACCAATGCACAAGAACAGATAATCACCTTATTTCTCTTTATAATGACATTGTTACTAAAAGAAACTGAATATCCATCCAAATACAGTTTAGAAACTGAAATTAAATTCTTTCTAAAACTGGGTACATAAAGATAATTTCTTAAAATCAAATTTCTATTCCTATCAAATGATAAGTAGACGTCTCCTGCTGCAACAGCCGCCACCTTAGTAGCATTGCCCATGTAGACAGTTATCTCTCCATCAAATAGTCGCCGGATTTCCTGGAATTGCAGACATGATCAGTGACTCCAGTATCTACACACCAGGTACTGGTAGATAACACCGCTAAACATGTTTCAACTACTAGAGTATGAGATATACCTTTATTATTCTGGTTCCTACGAGGACAGTCGCTTTCTAATGTCCAGACTACTTGCAGATGAAGCATTTGCCCTTCGGCTTCTTCATTCCAGCTTTCTATCTTGTACTCTGAGGTTTATTCACCTTCTTTGCTGAAAAGACCTGTTTCTTCTTCTTCTTGCCTTTCGACTTAGAAGTAGAACCATTTTCAGCATAGTGAATCTGAGAACTGTGACGAAATATTCCTTCTGCTACCTATAGTTCTGTCAGAAGTTCCGCCAACGTATACTCTCTTTTGTTCATGTTATAGTTCAGGCGGAACTGCTCAACACTTCTGGGTAGAGTTTGTAGAATTTTATCGACCTGGGTTTCCCCATCAATTTCTCCTTCAAGGACTTGTATTTCATTCAGATAAGCCATCATTTTGAGGATATGGTCCCTTACGGGTGTCCCCTCAGACATGGTGGCTGTCATTAGTTTTCTCATTGCCTCTTGCCTAGCAGTCCGTCTCTGGTGCCCAAAGAGTTCTTTGAGATTGTTCATTATATCATAAGCTGTTGGTAAATCTTGATGCTGATGTTGCAATACATTTGACATTGATGTCAAAATGTAACACTGCGCCATCTCATCAGCTTTTACCCATTTCTTATGATACTCAATCTCCTCTGGGGTAGAGTCACCGTCAGGTGCATCAGGGCAAGCCTCAGTCAGTACAAACTTATAGCTTTCAGCAGTAAGAACTATGTCCAGGTTTCTTTTCCAATCAATATAGTTGGGACCAGTAAGTTTATTCTCTTTTAGTATAATGGCTAGTGGGTTGAAAGTCATCCTAAGAATCATAAAATAAACATTGGTCTAGACTCTAAATTTAGAATAATATTGATTTCTCAATCAATACTATTTTAAATTAACCAACACCTCAAATCACTGTGAATATTGCATGCCACGTTAGTGTGGACGTATACACATTCATCATTTGTAAGAGGAGGTGTGACCCATTAATTTTATTATCTTGCATCCTAACTTTATGACAAATAAAATTAATAGTTGGTTTCACTTTGGTCACACAAGACAAGAGTTGTGACTCCGTTGGGGAGGATACTATTGAATGCGTCTAAGTGTATACCATTACTTGATACTAAGTCCATTAAATAGGATTGTGCCCCTTCAGTTGGAGAAGATCACACGCTCCTAAATAATTTTCTATAACCATCCATAAAAGGAAATTTGATCTAGTGATCCACAACAAACCCATCCGTTGTGAAGGGAGGCACTCAGAGCCAACATGCAGGCTTGTTGCATCACTTACAAACCAGTAATGGAGACCATGGGATTTATTAAAATTCCTCTCCCACTTAGTTATTTAAAAATGAGGATTTTTAACCTATCCTAGCATACATCACATGCAGATAAACATCACAGTAAATAAAAGTAATAAATTTAAAAATTAATTTTCTAACTATTATGGCCTTTTCCATCACTGTCTTCAGTATGCTCCAACCCTAGCTGCTGCCATCTTTAGCCACTGCCATCGGGTCGAGTTGTCGCATCCTTCTTGCTTCTTATTCCGCTGCGCCTTTGGTGCTCCAAAAGTACTACGCCTCGCAAGAATCTGATCCGCGACAAAAATAGAATTTTACATATATCGATCCTATATTCCACGAGGGAATGTACATGTATTCTAGATCGAACAAAAAATAAAATTCTAAAAATAATACAGCTTCTGATGTATTTTATACATACAATCATGCACACAAATAATGCCCTTGACATGTCCAAGGGTCCAATCACACACAATATCAATAAGCCATAATAGTTGGAGCCTGCAACCAAAGAGTTAGCACATCCTACTACTATCCTGTCTAAATTATGTATGACATGTGCATAACCTATTTGAATTCTAAAAATACACAGAGGTAAACCCTAGCTCTGATACCAATTGTTGGTTAAACCTAGGAAAACGTACTGGTTCCACTGTACAAAAATTTTTGTACAAGTGTCGAACCTTTCCTTAAATAACCTATTGTGTTCTTTAGAAGTTAAATAAGGAATCGCAGATGGAACTTAACATCATTGATTCTAAATTTAACTTATCTGTTCTTAATGGTTTAGATTTGAATCGCAAGCGGAACTTAACACTATTGATTCAAATCTACCTAGGTTATTAATTACATAAATATTAATTTCCAAAATTAGCTTCCAGGACTGCATGGCGAGGCACATGACCTTCTTGGATATGAGAGCAACCACCACCGCCTAGGCAAAGCCTTTTAAGGAAAGCTAATATTTATTTCCTTAAATAACTCTAGGTTAACCAAAAGGAACAATCGAATCATAAGTTCGAAAAAGAAGAAAACACAAATTCGAAAAACTATTTGAAAAAATTAGATCTAATTGCCTCTTGTATTTAGAATTCTTACATAGAGAAAAACTAGCATGATGCGGAAAACAATTGCTAATTATACCTTCTCTTTGTATGCTAATGACCTCGAGATCTTCTGCCGTATTCCTCGCCTCGCCTAGGACATCGTGTGGGCAACGATCCTCCAAGATGAGCACAACCCAAAAGCTTCCTCCTTCTTCTTCTAAAATCCGACCACCACCACCACCAAGGAGAAGAGAGCAAAGGAAGAGGAAGAAGGGAGAGGGCCGACCACACCAAGAGATCACCCAAGCAAAAGAATAAGAGTTGTGTCTCATGAAGCCCCCTCACCCCTTCTTTTATATTACTTGCCCAAGGCAAATAAGGAAAAACTTTTAAAAAAAATAAAATCATCCAAGAGTTTTTCCTTTTCCCTTTTTATTTTTCCTTTTCTTTCGTCTTGATTGAATCAATCACCAATCAATGGTTGAGATCAATCCTATTTGGTTTAGGATTGGGATTGACCGGTCCCTTGCTTGGACACCAAGCAAGGTGGCCGACCACCATATTTAGGAAAGAAAAATAATAATTTTTATAAAATTTTACAAGAAGAAAACTCTTATAAAATTTTACAAGCTCTCTTTCCTAGAGTTAAAAAAGGAAAGTTTTTAAAAATTAAAACCATGATTTAAAATTTAAAAACTCTCTTATAAAATTTCCTTTTTTAACATGATGATAGAAAATTTTAATTTTAAAACTTATCTCCCTTTTTTTCCTTAAACCATGAGGATGGTTAAAAAAGGAAAGTTTTAAAACTTTTAAAACTCTCTATTAAAACACGTGGCCTAATTCAAAATAAGGAAAGTTTTAAAAATTAAAATCTCTCTTTTAAAACTTATAGTTTTCTACAAAGAGAAGATTTTAAAAATTCAAAACACCCCTCCTATTTGAATTAATCTTGGCTGGCCCCTACAAGCTTGGTCACCAAGCAATGGGGCCGGCCCCTATAAGAGGATGTGGCCGGCCATTGCTTGGTCACCAAGCAATGGTCTGACCCCCTTTTTGGACACCAAGAAGAGCCTTACATTTGGATGGACTTGGGGCTATAATGAGGGTGCGATAGGGACCTAGAGGAGAAATTAGTTTTGGCCTTCCAATGAGCTTGAGTATCCCGTGTTCGCCCCGAACACACAACTCAAGTTCATCGATAATAACTCATTCCACTAGAGAGTTATTACCGCACTACCGCACCAATCCCAAATTACATTATGGGCTCTTTCTTATCATGAGTGTGTTAGTCTCCCTGTGTTTAAGATTACGAATGTCCACTAATTAAGTAAGTTACTGACAACTCACTTAATTAATATCTAGCTCCAAGAGTAGTACCACTCAACTTAATTGTCATGTCAGACTAGATCCACCTGCAGGGTTTAACATGGCAATCCTTATGAGCTCCTCTTGGGGACATTCTCAACCTAGATAACTAGGACACAGATTCCTTCTATAATCAACAACACACACTATAAGTAATATCATTTCCCAACTTGTTGGGCATATTGATTTATCGAGTTAAACCTCACCCTTTGATAAGTCAAAGAAATAAATATTAAATATATATGCTTGTTATTATATTAGGATTAAGAGTACACACTTCCATAATAACTAAGGTTGAGTTCTTTTACTAAGTTAGTACAAAAAGAACATACCTAAATGATCCTACTCAATACACTTAAAGTGTATTAGTGTAATTTATTAGTCAAGATAAACTAATACTTAATTACACTACGACTATTCTGATGGTTTATTCCTTTCCATCTTAGTCGCGAGCAACTATTTATAATTTATAGAGAACTGACAACATGATCTTCTGAGTGTGACACCACACTCCATGTTATCTACTATATAAATTAATTGAACAAATACATTTAACAAATAAATTCAAATATTGACCAATGTGATTCTTTTATTTCAATAAATAAATGTTTACAAAAGCTAGGCTTTTAGTTTACACTCTAACATATTCAGCATTAAAGGATAATCTCGGCAAAATCACGACGAACAGGGAAGGAAGATGTTCGGTCGATTGAAAGGCATGATCGGTCGACCGAACCATTAAAGACCAGTAAATGCAAAAGATCGAGCCAGCTTCGAACTTCAGCCAGGAAGGAAGGGAGCGGGTTCGATCGACCGAACAGTGGGATCGGTCGACCGAACCTCCATTACACCTATAAAAACAGGCTCGAAGACAGAGGTCAGTTAGAACTTTCTAATCATCTTCAAGTCTTCTCTCTACGTACGGATTGTGCTACAAGTCATCAACTCCGCAAGTCTACTCCGTCCGGAAGTACCGACCGAGCTTCAACCTACACACATAATTGTTAGTATATTTTCATATTGCACTTAATTTCAATAAGATAGTAGGATTGTTACTATCTTATTGTATTTGAACTTGTATGATCTACTTCTCTCCGAGGATTTCGGAGAGAAGAATTATAGTGATTTGCCCATCAGTGCGGTAAAGGACCGCGGGCTTTCGAGTAGGAGTCGAGCTAGGCTCTGAACGAAGTAAAATAACGTGTCTCTTTGTCTAATTTCCGTTGTTTAACTTTGAATTTTAAAATAAAATAATAGTTTTAAAAAGCGATATTCACCCCCCCTCTATCGCATGTTTTCGATCTATCACTAACTGGAGGTCAGGTAAGAGAAAATCCTAATTGAGATTAGACAAGTAAGAAGTCCTAATCAGAGGTTAGGCAAGGTAAAATCCTAGGGGTAGATAACCCTAGGTAATGAGAACTCTTACAAGAGTGAACTCTAAGTATGGGAAAACCTTAAAAGGAGTGAACTCTAGGCAAGAGAAAATCCTATGAGGAGATAACCCTAGGTAATGAGAAGTCTTAAAAAAATAAATTTTAAACAAGGAAAAATCCTAGGGGGAGGTAACCTTAGGTAGTGAGAAGTTTTGGAGCAATGAACTCCAAGTGGTCAACCGGACCAACAAATCTTGGATGCTGCTAACACTACTTTACTTTTCTATTTTATATCTACTGTGCTAACTTAGTGTTATAGAGATTAGTCGATAAGGTTAATAAAACATTAAGCAGGATCAGAGAAAGTCCAAATAGGTCTAGAGGACTAGATGTTTGGAGGGTAAATTGAGGTAAGCTCTTGGAGTGGAGTGGTAAGTGAAGGTCCTAGTAAGTCGACTAAAGGGGGGAGAGAGGGTGGGGGTGAATAGCCTACAATAAATGATAGCACCTTCTCTTGTTATTTGAACTTAGCAAGGGTAAACACATAGTTAAATGAAAATAAATAACACAAAAATAAATTAAGAGACTAGAAAGATTTACTTTTTTTGACACGCCCCAGAGGAGTCCCTGCTCGACAAACGGACAACATCTCTCCTGTAACAATGACAAATGGAACATGAATACAATGCCACAAGGCTATTCACAAGATATAATCAACATCCCACATGGCTGGAACATACACAACCACGCAGTTATATATACAACCCACTCAGCTAGAACAAAATGATCACAACTACGCAGTTGTATAATAAACATCCCACACAACTGTACTAAAAACACAGCAAAAAATGAAAGAAAAACCCATAAACCAAAAACAACAAACTGCTAGCCTGCTAGGCTTACACAACCACAACAAGACTACTACAAGACACCACATAGCAACACTCCAAAACAAAGTCGAGTTATACAATGCCAAGTTCATAAATCGTAATGCAAGTAAAATAGGAAACAAAAATAGAAACTATCCTCGGATGTGATGTGAGACTGACAGACAGGATACTCCAAGCGGCTTCATAATCATCTACCTACTACCTGATAAAAAGACAATGTACAAATGCGGTGGTGAGTGCGGGTCACTTAGAGGGTATAGGTAAGATAGTGCATAGTCTATATAAAATATGGAGATCAAATCATACAGTCTCAGTATATATATATATATATATATATATATATAAGCCTATAGAAGGTGGTATCGTAGAAGTAGAGGCTATAGAAGGAGTAGTTTTCTGTTTGTCTATCCATGCCAAAATTTTCTTTTAATAAAATTGGCAAAAGTTTTGATGTTGTGTTGTATAAGCAAATGGGAAATGCACTGTCCCGCATGTTTTTGGCCAGTATATTTTTTCTGTGAAGATTTCTCCGACCAGACTATATTCACTTCGATCCTGATAGGAATCCCATAGACAAGAACTTCCTTGGAGAGAAGCCCACCAATGTTTTAATTGTTCAGATAAGAGCTTTGGGAGCCAATCTTTATCAAGATTAGAGGGATAATTTTTGAATAGAAGTAATTGGACATTGAGTTCTTGTACATCAATTTTAATTACATGCCTGGCTAGTTCATTTTGAGTAGAGAGCCATTCAGGAGGAGTACTGTCAAAAGTAGCTAAAATAAAAGTTTTTTTTCTTCAAGTAAATGTTAGATAAGCCTTCGAAGTGTGTTTGGTTAATAAGGGAATTGAGTCTAATTCATGTATCCATAATTGATGTAGAAGTCCATAAGTTATAAGTGAATCTAGAGTAATAAGTTTTCCTCTATAATTTTTTCTCAGAAACTTTTCCAAATGCATATTGGCTTGTCTAATAGAATATAAAAGTTGGCATCGACAGCCTAAGTCAGTAAGTTGAGAGCATTGCAGAAACTATTTTGTACATGGGATTTTGTCAGTGTATTCTTCAGTGTAAGTAATCATCGTCCCTGGGGTAGGGTTTTAATGAAACTAGTTTAAAACATCTGCAAGTTCTAAGAAAGTTTTATAAGAGGAACTGTCTCCCAATGTACATTGATACAAAGTGATATCTTCTGGAAAGACTTTTATTGAAAAGAGATTATATATATATATATATATATATATATATATATATAATAATAATAATAATAATAATAATAATAATAATAATAATAATAATAATACCCATAATAAAATAAAATATAAAATTATAGTCGTCCACTAGAGAATTATTTTATAGAATGTTTAGGAATTTATTTTTGATTTTAAATGAATTCTCATGACAAGTTTTAAGGGGATAGGTTGGTTAACTCTGAGGAATGCCCGTTTGAACACCCAATTAAGTAGGGAGTTGATTGGATATAGAGCCCTAAGAGTTTTCTTCATTGCCCCCCTCTCATTGAGTCCCCTTTGCCGCACCCACCGCGCTGCCTCGGTGGTAAGTAGTTTCCCTAGTAGTTATGGTGAGTGATTTGAGTTGGTTAGTAGCAAGTGTCAGCCACCATCTTTGTTATGTCACAAGTTCATTTGATTTCCGCTTCATTTGGGTAAAATCGCATGAATTTCAGTGGAATGCTTTGCTTCTTTGCTGGGTTTTGATTTACCGGAATGGATTTGGGATACGGTTAATTGAGTATGTCTTCCTGTGTTGCATTCCGAAGGATTTTTTCTTGTCATTTCGGTATTGGTCGGAAGGGGTTCGGTGTTGATGGAATTTCTGATTTCATGAATTGGTTGTGAAGCAGTGGACGAAAATTGGTGGTGGTATATGGTTTTGATTTTTTTTTCATGTTACTGTGATAGTTCAATTTTATTTTTGGACAGATTTATTTTAGGTGTGAGATGCTGGCTTTGATCTTGTATTTTGGTCTTGTGAAGGTTGTCAAGGGAGTTGGAGAATCTTTGTCCTACTTCATGTTTTATCTCTTGTGGATGTTTGATTTCAGTTTATGGTGGTGCAGAGGATCCTTGAGTTGATGTAGGATTGTAATTTTTCCTTGTAGTTCTGAGTTGGAACAAGGGTTTGGATTGTGATACTGTGTTTTGTTTCCTCTTTTCTTTTGACATAAATTTGGAATGGTTTCTCCATGTGGGTTCGGTTTTCCTATAGTAGATTAAGAAGCGATCATGGGATTTCAATATGGTTTAAGCTCTTGCAATGATTTCGATTTTTAGTTGTTCTTTGGGACAGATTTTGTGGAAGTTTTGGAGTTGAAATCCGAAGTTGTCATTACAACAAGCTAGATGAATTTTGGACAGAATCAGGGACTTCGGTTTGTTTTCGATGTGTGCTCAATACTTCCTTTTATCTTAATAACTCTGGAACAGATTTGGGAGTTTTGATTCAAACCTAAGGTTATGTTTGTTACTTCATGCTGGATGAATTTATGGGTAACTGAAATGGTGGGGTTGTGATACGGATTTATCAATGGGGTTTGTTATCTCTTGATTCGGTTTTCTTTAGTAGTTGTTCTTACCATTTTATTTCTAGATGCCTAAATTGTTTATGCACTGGTTGGGTTAAAGTAATTCCTTTCATGTTTGTACTATATGCTATGAATTGAATCATGTATGTTTTATGAATTATTGATATCTAGACGATTGGGTGCGTGTGTGGTAATAATACGGGAGGGGTGCCTCGGTATGAGCTCCGAGAAGGGCTCATCCAAACCGAAACAATAATGCCATATATGCTGGCGTAAGCCTTATGAATACAACTCTTAGGATATACCCCTAGAGTTTAATTATGGACTGAACAAATGGGCTCGAATGATGATTACCGCCAAGTTTTCCCTTAAGTACATGTTTATTAAGTTATACTTGTAATTTTATTTGGCTTTTATATATTATTATGATCATGCTCCATGATATCCATCTTTTCCTCTCTTAAGCTAACCTTATGATTTTATGCATGTATAGTAAATTTCTATTCTATGCTTCATACTTTATGCTCCAAATTCGTTATTTAAGTCCTATATACCTTCTAGTGGATTAAGCTTGCTGAGTCTGTGAACTCACACTATCATGATTGCAGGTGACGAAGATACCATCCCAAATGTGTTAGGGGACATGAAGGTGGAGTAACAAAGGAGATGAGGTTGAATGCAACACATACTATCTAGGGGCCCTAAGTAGCAATTATTAGTCCCTTCTCCTCTGATTTGTTATGTTAGGATGAGATGAAGATTATTAGTTAGCTTGCATTGGTGGGAGGTGGCAAATGTTTCTTGGAGGATATTTTTTCTTATTTTATTTGAAATTGTTGGACAAATATATGATGCAACGTTGTTTTCTTTCAGTGTGGAGTTATGGTTTAGTTTCTAGTAAATCACTCGCAGTGTATTGTTGATGTTGTACGGTTCAATCGTACATAAGTAGTTAGGGTTGTTTCATGATTATTTACGACGTAATCAATGCACATAACCATAACTGACATAATGAATATACATACCCAATCTAGAATCAATACATATAGTATAATGATCAGTAAACTCACCGAGGATCAGCAACAAATCTATTCGTAACACCTGAGTAATATAATCGACAACATATATATGTAGGATAAATGAACATGTATGAAGCATGACATCCATATTCAACAATCATATCTCAAGCAAGTGCAACATATCACAATTACATGTAGTTAGCATCCAAATTTGTTATGTATGTCCTATATACCTTTTAGTGGATTATGCTTGTTGAGTCTATGAACTCACCCTATCATGATTGCAGGTGAGGAAGATACCATCCCAAATGTGTTAGGGAACATGGAGGTGGAGTAACTAAGGAGATGAGGTTGAATGCATCACATACTGTGTAGGGGCCCTAAGTACCAATTATTAGTCCCTTCTCCTCTGATTTGTTATGTTAGGATGAGATGGAGATTACCGGTTAGCTTGCATTGGTGGGAGGTTGCAAATGTTTCTTAGAGGATATGTTTTCTTATTTTTTTTGAAATTGTTGGACAAATATATGATGCAACATTGTTTTCTTTCAGCGTGGAGTTATGGTTTGGTTTCTAGTAAATCACTCGCAGTGTATTGTTGATGTTGTATGGTTCAATCGTACGTAAGTAGTTAGGGTTGTTTCATGATCATATACGACAAAATCAACACACATAACCATAACTGACAAATGAATATACATACCCAATCTGGAACCAATACATATAGTATAATGATTAGTAAACTCATTGGGGATCAGCAACAGATCTATTCGTAACACCTAAGTAATATAACCGACAACATATATATATGTAGGATAAATGAACATGTATGAAGTATGACATCCATATGCAACAATCATATCTCAAGAAAATGCAATATATCACAATCACATGTAGCTAGCATCTACTAGATATGTATGCAAATATATCTCCAAGAGATGCACCAGCGCATCATATGCATATGCGCATGCATGTATGCACCACTCCTGTACCCAGCTCACAGCCACCACTACATTTGAGTGACTGAACGGGTAGGACTATGACAACTTCTCGCGTCTCTAAGCTACTACTACTACATCAATGTGGCTGAGATGGGTAGGATGCAGAGTAGTTATCTAGCAACATAACAACGAGAGTCACTGTCTGCACGACTCCATGCCACCACTACACAGAGTGGTCGAGCGGCATTATAGGACAAGCTCCACTCCATACCACTACTTCTCCCCTAAGTGGCGGAATGGTTATCTAGAAATGACTGATAACTAGCTCATACCACAAGGGAGGAATGGTCATCAACATGCAGTGCAATGATGAGCATGATGTAAATAATCATGATATAGATACTGTCATCATCAATGCAACAACCCAATCTACATAGGAATAATCATCATGATATTTTCATTAATCACACCAAACACGTGTGCTTACCTAACATAGGTATAATCGACATGAAACCTCCAATAACACACCATAAACACATGTACACGTGCAATCCACATGATCCTCCAAGAATCACATCAGACACATATAATCACCAACATAAGTATTATCGACAAGATATATCCAATAGTCATACCTGACATTTATGCACATAACCATATAGGTATAATCAACAAAAAATCTCCAATAATCATACCAGACACATGTACACATAACATAGGTACAATTAACATGAATTCTCCAATAGCAAATACTGGACATGTGTGCACACACCATGCAAATAGATAGTCAATATTGTGACTCCTACAACATATACCAATTGTGTGTACACTCAATATCAAAATGCATTATCAACATATTAACTCAGTAAACAAGATATCTCCTACAGTACATACTCTACATGTGTATACACAGCAGAGTATAAATATCCAAAAGCTAAGACTATTTGAAATAAATAGATCATCTTAAAGGTCAAGCACAAGTATCAAATAGGATAACAATACAGATAGATTTAAGATAAAGAAACTTAATCCATTAATCAAAAATAACCATGCAGTAAATCCAAAGAACTAAAGAGGCCAAAGGAAGAAATACCCGCCTTAATCTGTCAATCGTGATAAACCAATCCCGCATCGAGACGCTCATCTCGAATCAAAATCCTGCCATCACATAATCTAGTTAGCTAATTATATATATAGCAAATACATAAATAAAATCCCTAATCTAATTAGGGTAACTCTAAACGAACATGATCTTTGAGTAATCCCCAATTAACTTTGATCATACCATAACCTAATTAGATCAGATTTTATCATATCATCCAAATGATCACTTACCCTAATCACTAATCAAATCCCATCATAAATCCATATCCACCAATCCATCACAAAAATACAACCAAATCTCCATACTCAATCTATACTTAATTGGATAACAAATCCCTTATTCAATCCAACCTCCTATAGATATAATCATGTCGTAATTAATTCCATTTAATCAACACTTACATATAATCGAATAACCCATGAGAAATCTGGAAAGAACAGATGATCCGCAAATGGAAATCAAAGGTGAAGTCACTGAGAAAACTCACTCGTGACGTATGGATAGTGATCAAATGCCACAACCTCAGCAACAACTTATGTCTCTATTGATACCAAACCTACAATCAATCAACCATTTCCAAGAATTACTTTAGATCCTATTCCAGCAATTAGGTTCATGGAATCCTGGCATTCGGGAAAATAACACTTATCCTATTCGGCCAACCCTTTTCCAATTTGGCCCCCCCTACAGTAGGATGCGCCGAAGTGTTCAGTGATCGATTCAGTAAAAATCCGAACAATATTCTGTATCTATTTCGATGCAAGAAGAATCAACAAAAGGGAACTCAAAATTTAAAATCCATGAATCCTTAAAGTCTGGATGGGGAGTACCTTGGATGGTGGCCCTTCGGTGGTGCCACCTGATCGGGACCTCATTCGAAGCTTGCTTGATTTGCTGACACAGCATAGTCAGAGGGGTAAAGGTGCCTAAAGGAGTAGATCTGCTATGATCAACTCGGTTGATCACTAGAAATGGTGGCTGCTTAGCCTACGATGGCTGGATGAAGCCGATGTCATCAAGATTTGGTGGCGACACACCCGTCGACGCACTGAGTGAGAGGCCGGGGGTGGAGAAGGTGCTCTGATTTGGTTGCTAGCGGTGGATTGATCGTGAGAAAGGGGCAGAAGGGGCTCAGGTTCGGTGGCCGATCATAGCTTGATCATGAGAAGGGTAAGAGAGGAGAAAGGCTCCACACCGCGAGAGGGAGAGGGAGGAGGGAGGCTCGGCCGAGGGTGCATCGAAAGGCACCGGTACGATCGATTCCCTTGCAGTATCGGGGAAGAAGGTGTCAAGTAGAGAGAGACCGGGTGAGAAAGGAAGAGGAGATGGCGTTAAGTGGTTATGTAACTAATGTTTATATACTTAGGGTTTGATTAACTTAATTCTAAGTTAATTTCTCTATCAACTCCCACTTATTGGATAATCCAAACAGACTTCCTCCAAGACTAATAACTCTACCCCTTAAAACGTGTCATACGACCTCCGTTTAAATATCAAAAAATTTTCAAAAAAATCCAACAAGGTTATTACTGTAATAATACTTATTATTTAATTTGTAATATTTTACATTCTCCCCCAATAATAAAAAATTGGTCCCTAAATTTACTACTCATCATAGGGATCCTCATCCAAGGGTAACAATCAAGCAACATACTCATATACCACTCCATCCAAGTATCATGAACCAATCTTCAATCCGTAAGGGATTAAGGTCCCTTATCAAACTACAGGATGATCCACTTCTAAGTAAATGGTGATGACTCTATGAGTTTTGAGCTCACCCTGCTTCTGCTACTCCCACTCTGCTACCTAATCAACTATGGGTAAAATCTTCTAAACAATAAATGGTCTTCATAATTACCTCTAAAATCTATATCGCACACAATTAACGGATCCCCTATCATTTGTATAGTGAACTCATACTATCTCCATCTGATTCAATACTCAGAGATATATCATGAGCTCTGGCAATCTCTTTATAATATAATCCTACTAATCAATCCAAAGAATTTTTCCTACGAATCGATAATGGGAGCAAACTAATCAACCAATCAACGATTACTCAGATCACACAATATCCTCCCCATGTCCTAGGTAATCTCACATCAAAAGTTCACCGTAACAAGTTCACATTCCTATTCTGGTATTTGTATCTATAGAAAACTTTCGGTTAATCTCTAATGTTTAGTCTCTACTTGCCGACATACAATACATCGAGCTACAAAGTTCGCGATGTCATTCTTCATGTCGTTCCACCAATAAACATACCTCAAGTCTCTATATATTGGATACCACCCGGATGTATCACAAATCCCGAACAATGTGCTTTCTGCAGTAATTCCTCCCGGGCAGGAAGTTACTCAGGAACACATCTTCCATGGAAATAAAGAATCTCATTCTCATCACATGAGAATTCTGTCTACTGGCATGAGATTGATCCACTCATGTTACATCAGAACTGCACCTAACCCCTGGTACGATACCTTTATGTAGAGTACAAATCCGTCTACACTAGAAGATAAAACTAAAATGGGTGTAGTTATTAGTCTTCATTCCAACCCTTGAAACTGGTCTCGTAAGCATCTATCTAGGTAATTTCCATACCTTTCCTAGATAATCCCATCAACAACATAACAACACTGGAGAAAACCTCAACCAATCTCTGGTAATATCCAGCCAGACCAAGGAAGTTGCGAGTCTCTTGTACAAACTTTGGCTACTCCCAACTAGTAACAACTTCTATCTTCTGTGGAATCACTGCTATGCCTCTACTGGAGATAATGTGTCCTAGAAATCCACAGAAGACAATCAAAATGTGTACTACTAAACTTTGCATAGATATGTTCTCGTCGAAGTATCTCCAAAACTATGTGAAGATTGTGTACGTGATCCACCTCGGATCAGGAATATGTCACCATATTGTCAATGAAGACAATTACAACTAATCCAAATTCTATAGGAATATCAGATTCATCAAGTCCATGAAAATATCTGGGGCACTGGTATGCCTAAATGATAAGGACTCATAATGTCCATACAATAGGCACACTTATTTATAAGATCACCGACAACTAGTCTATAATTTGATTACCAATTACAAATCACCAAATCTATAAATATCACAGAAATGCTACTCCCCATGCCACCATCAACAACAAATACCAAGTAATAGACCACCAAGTCAAATAACTACTAATAGATCATCAAAAGATAACATATCACCATATCTGATCTTATAATATCTACCAATCTCAAGCCATCCTCAACATCAATCAAATCTAATAGCTACCCACACAATTATAGAGAAAAAGGAAGGCAACTGACCTTTAACATCCACTTCCAACAAATTTCAAGATATTCACCATGGTTCAACATTGTATGTCTATGTTGTACCACTATAGGGATTATATCCAGTGGGGAAGTTTATTGACTATACTTTTAGTGAGACAAATAAGTCATATACTCACAAATCTAACTTCCCAATGACCTACTCTCATCATAGGGTACTATCAAGATATAGAAATATATCACCATCCTACCAAAGGTGTATGACTCAAGAAGTCAAGGGATATCCCTTGGACTTCTTGATAGATAATCAACAACTCTCGAAATGGTAGAGATACGGTCAATCCATGAGATATGAGTATAAAAACTCTACTAATCTTATCCAAAAATGTCCAAAGGGATGTAAAAGCTCATCCTTCCCAATACTCAAATACGTAAAGGAATGATAATTCAAAGTCCAAAGGGTGAATCATCCTCCTAATTGAGAGTCTACCCATCAAGAGGGTATCTCCACAACTCTCATAATCATGTCCATAAATATCCTCCAATAAATGTTAACCAAAGGTCAAACCTTCTGATCTGAAATATAAACTTCAAGGCCTTGAGTAAAAGATCATGTAGTCAAGATCTTGAGCTACTTGATGAAGACAATGTTAGTTGAGTCGACTAATCATTGTCTTGTAACCCATCACACTATAATTGCTCCACCTAAGGTTCAGTAACCTCTAGCTAGATGAAATATCTGTAAATCGACGTTGTGCCCTCGAAGATCATCATTTGATATTTCCACTCAGTAACAATGGAATTTCATAGGTGTTAATTAACTAACACCACCTCTTCCGTATTATTACGGGTCGTATAACTCTAGGTATCATCAAGGTCATCTAACCATATCCGATCGGTCCATGAGTCAAGATCTCCCATAGAATAACATTAGGCGAGTCGCTGACTATCGCCTTATAAACCATCACGCCACCAAAGGAGGTAGAAAAATACTCTCTTTCCAAACACCTTAAAGTAATCACCAAGTGATGCCTTGATCTCAAAAATCATCTTCTGCATCTTCCTTCATGTGGTGTCTGGTCACGTAAAGGATAAGCAACTAACTTTATCTATCCCGCATCAGTACAAATCATATATTCGAGTGTACTCTCCAAGTTATACAACCAAGTAATAGTTGTATCCTGTAAGTGTTAATCAACTAGCTCTACACTTTTCCATATCAGTGGGGATCATCTATCTAAATGTACCTTCTAGGTTATCTAATTCAACCAAATACAGACAGTCCATGGTCAAAATCCCCATGGAATAGGATACATCGATCCTCTATATGCTAATCAAGCAAATAATGGTATACATCTAATTCATTCATTTCTACGTCTATACAAGTCATGTACCAATCACAAGTAACCCAAGGGTAAGAAACTCCCTAAAATAGAGTATGTTGGTCCCCTACTGATCGAACCAACAAAAGTAAATCGATCAACTACTAACTAAACCCACAAGAGTAAATAAATCCTCTACTGTCCAAGTCAACAAGGGTAAATCAGTCCTCTATTGACCAAATCAACTAAGATAAATTGGTACTCTACTGACTGAGTCAACATGAGTATGCAGATACTATCCACTACCAGTTAATAATAGCAGAGATTGGTATGTGACTCTAACTCTCAGCCAACTACTAGTAACGAAAACTAGTAATACCGGTGGTATGGTACAAGGAATCCCCTGAGACTATATAATCTTTGATCTCCAATAGGGTTAGATAGGCATCAACAGTGCACAACACACACATGTCATACATGCTACAAATAACTAGATAAATACTAACAGAAGAGTACCAACACATGTCATAACTATTATAGATAACTATACATATACCAATTAAAATGTATGATAACAATATACAAATATATCTCCTATAGCTTGGAGATGTCCTGTCGCTGTCTGGTCCCAAAACTCAAAAAGTCACATTGAGATAACAAAACATGAAATCCAAAACATAGGAAATAAGCCTCATAAACCTATGGCTCTGATACTAATAAACTGTCATACCCCAGAGGAGTCCCTACTCGACAAACAGACAACATCTCCCTTATAATAGTGACAAATGAAACATGAATACAATGTCACAAGGCTACTCACAAGCTATAATCAACAGTCCACACGGATGGAACTTACACAACCACACAGTTATATACATAGTCCACTCGATTAGAACAAAATGATCACAACCACGCAGTTGTATAATAAACAACCCACACGGCTATACTAAAAACACAGTGAAAAATGAATGAAAAACTCATAAGCCAAAAATAACAAACTGCTAGCCGGCTAGGCGTATACAACCACAACAAAATGACTACAAGACACCACATAGCAACACTCTAAAACAAAGTTGAGTTATACAATGCCAAGTCCATAAATCGTAATGCGAGTAAAATAGGAAACAAAACCAGAAACCATCCTCAGATGTGACGTGGGACCGACAGATAGGATACTCCAAGTGACTCCACAATCATTTACCTGCTACGTGAGGAAAAGACAATACACAAATACGATGGTGAGTGTAGGTCACTCAGCGGGGTTATGGTTATGTTATGAACAAAACCAGAAAACATACTATCATATCCAATCTAGAACCAATATATATAGTATAATGATCAGTACACTCACCGGGGATCAACAACAGATCTATACATAACATCTGAGTAATATAATAGACAACATATATATGTAGGATAAATGAACATGTATGAAGCATGACATCCATATACAATAATCATATCTTAAGCAAGTGCAACATATCACAATCATATGTAGCTAGAATCTACTAGATATGTATGCAAATATATTTCCAAGAGATGTACCGCGCATTATATGCATATGTGCATGCATATATGGACCACTCCTATACCTAGCTCACAGCTGCCACTACATCTGAGTGACCGAACGGGCAGGATCGTGATAACTGCTTGTGTCTCCAAGCTACTACTACATCAATGTGGTCGAGATGGGTAGGATGTAGAGTAGCTATCTAGCTAATTAACAATGAGGCTCACTGTCTGCGCTACTCCATGCCACCAGTACATAGAGTGGTTGAGTGGCATGATAGGACAAGCTCAACTCCATACCACCACTCCTCCCCTAAGTGGTAGAATAGTTAGCTAGAAATGACTGACAACTAGCTCATACCACAAGGGAGGAATGGCCATCAACATGCAGTGAAATGATGCACATGATGTAAATAATCATGATATAGACACTGTCATCATTAATGCAACAACCCAATCTACATAGGAATAATCATCATGATAATTCCATCAATCACACCAAACACGTGTGCTCACCCAACATATGTATAATGGACATGAAACCTCTAATAACACACCACAGACACATGTAGACACAATGTAAGTATAATGCACATGATCCTCCAAGAATCACATCAGACACATATGATCGCCAACATAAGTATTATCGACATGATATCTCTAATAGTCATAACTAACATGTATGCACACAACCATATAGGTATAATCAACAAGAAATCTCTAATAATCACACCAGATACATGTACACACAATATAGGTACAATCAACATGAATCCCCTAATAGTAAACACAGGACATGTGTGCACACACACCATGCAAATTAATAGTCAATATGGTGACTCCTACAACACATACCAATTATGTGTACACTCAACATCAAAATACATTATTAGCATATTAACTCAGTCAAAAAGATATCTCCTACAGTACATACTCTACATGTGTATACACAACAGAGTATAGATATCCAAAAGCTAAAACTATATATAAAATAAATAGATCATCTTAAAAGTCAAGTACAAGTATCAAGCAGGTTAACAATACGGATAGATTTAAGGTAAATAACCTAATCCATCAATTAAAAATAACCATGCACTAAGTTCAAAGAACTAAAGAGGTCAAAGGAAGAAATACCCGTATTAATTTGTCAATCATGATAAACTAATTCCACGTCGAGACACTCGCCTCGAATCAAAATTCTGCGATCACATAATGTATTTAGCTAATTATATATGTAGCAAATAGCTAAATAAAATCCCCAATCTAATTAGGGTAACTCTAAACGACCATGATCTTTGAGTAATCCCCAATTAATCTTAATCATACCACAACCTAATTAGATTAGGTTTTATCATATCATCTAAATGATCACTCACAACTATTCACTAATCAAATCCCATTATAAATCCATATCCACTAATCCATCACAAAAATACAACAAAATCTCCATACTCAATCTATACTCAATCAGATAACAAATCCCTTATTTAATCCAACCTCCTATAGATATAATCATGCTGTAATTAATTCCATTCATTCAACACTTACATGCAATCGAATAACCCATGAGAAATCTGGAAAGAATAGATCATCCACAAATGGAAATCAAAGGTGAAGTCACTGAAGAAACTCACCCATGACATATGGACAGTGATCAAATGCCATAACCTCAGTAACAACTTATGTCTGTTGATACCAAACCTATAATCAATCAACCATTTCCAAGAATTACTTTAGATCCTATTCCATCAATTAGGTTCATGAAATCCTAGCCGGCCAACCCTTTTCCAATTTGGACCCCCCTATAGAAGGATGCGCCAAAGAATTCAGCGATCAATTCAGCAAGAAATCGAACAACATCCTGTATTTGTCCCGATCAAAGAAGAATCAACAAAAGGGAACTCAAAATGCAAAATCTATGAATCCTTAAAGTCATGATAGGGAGTACCTTGGATGGTGGCCCTCCAGTGGTGGCACCTGATTTGGACCCCGTTTGTAGTGGAGCAGCAAGAAGGGTGACACTTTCTTGATCTGCTGACACAGCATAGTCAGAGGGGTAAAGGTGCCCAAAGGAGTAGATCTACTGTAATCGACTCAGTTGATCATTGGAAATGGTGGCTTCTTAGCCAACGATGGCTGGATGACGCCGATGTTGTTAAGATCTGGTGGAGACACACCCGTCGACGCGTTGAGGTAGAGGCCAGGGGTGGAGAAGGCTCCCAGATTCGATTGTCGACTGTGGATCGATCATGTAAAAGGGGAAGAAGTAGCTAAGGTTCAGCAGACTGCCATAGCTCGATCGTGAGAAGGGTGAGAGAGGAGAAAGGCTCCACGTCACGAGACGGATAGGGAGGAGGGAGGCTCGGTTGGGGATGCGTTGAACGACACCAGTGCGATCGATTCCCTTGTGACATCGGGGAAGAAGGTGTCGAGCAGAGAGAGAGCTGGGGAGAAAGGAAGAGGAGATGACGTTAAGTGGTTATGTAACTAATGTTATATACTTAGGGGTTGATTAACTTAACTCTAAGTTAATTTCTCAATCAACTCCCACTTATTGGATAATCCAAATAGGCTTCCTCCAAGACCAATAACTCTACCCCTTAAAACATGTCACACACTCTCCATTTAAATCCTGAAAAATTTCTAAAAATTATTAAAAAAAATCTAGAAAGGTTATTACTACAATAACACTTATTATTTAATTTATAATATCTTACATTGTTACAACCAGAGAGGTTATTAATCCAAGACAATTGAAAAGCTCCACTAGAAGATCTCCTTTGACGAAGGCAAAGTAGTGTCTTACAAATGTTGAAAGTGTTGGGATCTAGCACGCTAAACACGCGAAAGCGCAGTGGAAAAATACTAGATCCTCTTATCCAGCGGATCCATGCGAAGGGAAGAAACAATTTTCATGTCAATATTCTATGCTAAGCTACATGATAGGATTATACCTTTGTTGCGTGCCCTTAGCAATCCCGACAGTAACCTTTTCTTTAGATCCAGATCACAGCGCGTTTAAGCGTCCCCGCCTCTATAGTATCCACACGAACATATCCTTCGTTCGTCCCATGAACGAAGCCTTCGGAGAAGAACCATCTTCTTGTGTTAGCAAGAAGTATGGTTCGGCCAAGCTTGAAGATTCGGCCAAGGAGGAAGGAGGAGGAAGAAGAGGAAGATCAAAAGTCACTTTTCTTCATCTAATGAAAAATAAAATCCAAAAACCTATTTATATTCATCTAATGAATACCAAGGGTTTTTGTCTCTTTGTATTCCTCTTAATGGGTTGGATTTATTATATTGGATTAACTATTAATCTAATAAGCCAATAAGTGTAACTTATTGAGTGTAACCCATTAATCCAATGTGTATAATTCAGATTGGGAGTGGGTTCATTTGAGTCTAACTTACTCAAAAGGCCTAATCATCTCATGATTGGCTCTTAGGGCTAATTACTAACAATCTCCCACTAGCACTAATGTCAATCACCACTAAGATGACACCAACACTTTGGATTTACCCATTATTCTTAATATCCTTAGTATTTTAGTCAAACTAAAATACCCATCTCCAAACCAATATGTTCTTTATGTGTGACCCTATATGCTCTCGTAACATTGGCAATGTATCCAAATCAACATTTGCGATACATAAACAAAGAGTGACATCTAGCAATGCATCATTGCTACCCAAGTGATGAGAAAGTCGAGATCCGACCTAATCTGTCTGTGGCTATTATCATGTATGACTCAGTCCCTCTATCCTTGATATCTAGATTGATCAATGAGGCATAGACCGTGTCATCCCCATATCAATCTTTGTGTTTCTTGATGTCTAAGTAGACACACTAAGCAAATAAGCTCAATATCTCATATTGACTCATCTGAGTATGACCATACATTCCTGTGTCCTACTAATCAAGGGGTCCACAGATATCACTTCTGTTATATGGAAGGGATAGATCTCATCTACATCACTCATATCCCTCTGCATAATTTATTGTATACCCAGTGATCGACTTTATAGTCCACCCTGTTACGGGTGACGTTTGATGATACCAAAGCATACAAGTCCTTATGTAGGGAACCGTAGTGACTTCAGGTCTAAAGACTATTCATACCAATAGTCACATGAGAATGTTTATGACACTCATATAACGATCCATGAAACATCTCATGGCGGGTCAATTCAGTATATATTCTCTAATATATACTTATGTGTCAACGTGATATCTCATATCCATGACATGTAAGATCAAGTCATCCGTTGACCTACATGCTAGTCTCAACGTATTAATATTGTCCTTGTATATTAATGTTCGACTAGGAATAATTAAGAGTAGTGCTCTCTATAATATCTCACTATCAATTCAACTAATTGATATACTGTAGATAAGAACCTACCACCCAAGGACATTATTATATTTATTCATTCGGCACTGAACTGAAGTAAATATAATAACTATAACCTTTGTCTTCTAATGAAATAATGAAATATGATACAAAATGTCCTAAGTCAATGAACTCTTGATTGCCTCTTAGGGGTTACACTAACAATCTCCTAATATCACTAGCGCCAATCACTAAAATATCTCACATCCATTGTCCTAGTGTGACCATCATGCTTTCTTGGTGCCAAAGCTATGGTCAAATTCTGTAATGTTAGCATTGTTTGGTTATCTGCATATCCTCATATCTCATATTTGAGGATCCCTCTAATGAGATGAAATTGTTGTAGTATCCAATACCCAAGACCACCATTTAAGTAAAATACATGCCCTAACTGCGATCTAGAAATGTTCCTGTCAATTTTGGAAGCTTGCACCACCGTAACCCTTTACAGCAATAGTTGTAACGCTTTATAGCAACAGTTGTAACCCTTTACAGCAAGCTCTTCATTGCCTCCAAAGATCAAGAAATAATCTTGAGTCCTTCTCAAGTACTTAAGAATATTCTTGACTTCCGTCCAGTGACCTTCACCTGGATCTGACTGGTATCTGCTCGTCATGCTTAACACATACGAGACATCTGGGCGAATACAAAGCATGACGTACATGATAGACCCTATAACAGATGCATAAGAAATCTTATCCATGCGGTCCCTTTCTACCTTAGAAGGACATTGAGTCTTCGAAAGACTCACACCATGTGACATAGGCAGGAATCCCTTCTTAGAATTCTACATGGCAAAACTTTTAAGCACCTTGTCAATATATGTACTCTGGCTTAGACCAAGCCATCTCCCGGATCTATCTCTATAGATCTTGATGCCCAAAATATAGGCTACTTCACCTAAGTCCTTCATTGAGAAATAATTCCCAAGCCAAGTCTTCACTGACTGAAGAGTAGAGATGTCATTTCCAATGAAAAGTATGTCATCTACATACAATATGGACTGTGCTCCCACTAACCTTCTTGTAGACACAAGGTTCATCTTCATGCTTAATAAAACCAAACATTTTGATCACATCATCGAATTAAAGATTCCAGCTTCTAGAAACTTGCTTCAATCCATAAAAGGATCTTTGCATCTTACAAACCTTTCCAACATCCTCTGGATCTACAAAACCCTCAAGTTGTGTCATGTACACATCCTCGAGCAGATTTCCGTTAAGAAATGCGGTTTTGACATCCATCTGCCAGATCTCATAATCATAGTAAGCAGTAATAGCAAGCATGATCCGAATGGACTTGAGCATCGCAACTGGTGAAAAGGTTTCATAATAGTCTATACCATGAATCTGCTTGAATCCTTTAGCCACCAATCTACCTTTATAGGTATGCATATGACCATCCATGTCAGTCTTCACCTTGAAGACCCAATTACACCTAATAGGTTTGATCCCTTCAGGTGGATCAACCAAAGTCCATACTTGGTTAGTGTACATGGATTCCATTTCGGATCTCATGGCCTCTAGCCATTTCTCAGAATCTGGGCTCTGTATAGCTTCCTGATAAGATGTAGGCTCATTGAGAATAATAAGCTCTACATCACCATGGTCAGACAAGAGAAAAGAATATCTCTCAGGTTGACGATGAATCCTATCAGATCTACGTAGAGCATGTGCTACTTGAATAGGTTGTTGTTCCATAACCTCTTGTGGTGCAACAAAATCCTGATCCACAACATCTTGTGGTACTTGTTCAATTTCCATCAATGTGTCAGTGTTAGTGTCTTCTTCAAGATCGACTTCACTCCCATTAGTTTTTCTAAAAATCAATTCCCTTTCTAGAAACACACAAATCCTGGCAACAAACACCTTACCTTGGGTGGGATTATAGAAGTAATATCCCTTTGTTTCCTCGGGATATCCAACACAGTAGCACTTATCTGATTTGGGTCGTAGTTTATCTGAGACTTGTCGTTGAACGTAAGCCTCACAACCCCAAATCATCATAAAAGACATATTGGGACTCTTCCCTATCCATATCGTATATCGTGTCTTTATGACAGCCTTGGATGGAACTCGGTTAAGTGTGAAAATGATTGTCTCTAGAGCATGTCCTCAGAAGGAAGTAGGAAGTTCTGTATGACTCATCATCGATCATGCCACATCTAATAAGGTACGATTCCTCCTTTTTGATACACCATTCCATTGTGGTGTTCTAGGTGGAGTGAGTTGAGATATGATCCCACACTCAACGAGATGGTCATGAAACTCCTGACTAAGGTATTCCCCACCTCGTTCTGAGTGAAGCATCTTAATATTCTTACCAAGTTGGTTTTGTACTTCATTCTTGAATTCTTTGAACTTTTCAAAGGATTCTGACTTGTGTCTCATCAGATACACTTATCCGTATCTACTGAAATCATCAATAAAAGTAATGAAGTAATAATAGCCTCCTCTACCTGCTATTCTGAATGTAATGCCCGCCCTCCCTGCTACCCTAAGGGACGGGGCTACGATACTCTATGTATAAATTTTTCTTTTTAAAACAGCGGAAGACTTAAAATAATTTTCATAGTTTTAATAAAACTTTTCTTTTAAATTTCTTTTGAACTATACTATCACATGGCATCAAAATCATAACATCAAATCCTGTGGAACCATAATGTCAAGCCACACATGTTTAGGTATCACAAGTCATAAAATACCAATGCATAGTTCTTTAAAGAAACTTTAAGCAGGTTCTTATTTATTTGGTTGCCTAGCCACTGCCACACACATCTTCGTTGCCCCTCCTGCTGCTCCTCTAACTCATCCAGCTTTTTCCTTTATATGTGGTACAAGGAAAGTAAGCTATGAGCACTCATGGCTCAGTAAGTTCCTTTCCTACTCACTAAAACCAACAATCAGCACATAATCAAGAATGAATCAACAAGTCATAATCTCAACTAATCATGGCATAACATAGCATTCTATTCAAGCATATCATGCATCATAATATAATCACAACTAGTCATAGCATATCAAGCATCACCATGGCCGAAACATATACATAGTGCATTGCATAAAACATAGCTAGACATGGCATAACAAACAAGTATCATGGTATATCAAAGCATGGCCGAACATGTATATCAAAGTATCATACTATGGCCGAAACAGGTACATCAAGGCATCATCATATCCATGGCCGAAACATGTCTATAAGGTATAGCATGAACATAACGTAATCATATCTTATCATGGCATATCATAATCAAGAGCATAACATGAAACATAGCATAATCATAAGGTGTATGCAATATGATTTTGGAAAACATGTATCCGAAAAACAAGTGTATGTCTCATGATCTTTTAAACCATTTTCTTTTACATATATACTTGAAAATAATCTCAACATAAGGGGGATCCCGGCTATGTACCACTTACATATTGCGCGCAACCTTGTAGGTCCAAGGTAGCAAGTCTTGAACCCTACGAGGCAAACATACTAGGCCCTTAGTCCTAGGGGCACTTAGGAGCCCATCCCTAACGAGGTCCTTAGTCCCCGGGGCGCTTATGGTGTAACGACCCGGCCCTCTTGGCCCATTTGGCGGCCCATTTGGCGACCTCTCATGTCGTCGACCGTCGGCCCTTATGTCGTCGGCCCATTTGGCGACCTCTCATGTCGTCGACCGACGACCCTTGGCCGTGATCATCTCACTTGGTTACCAGGATTCATAAACTCTAATACTTAAGCCTGGAGGTTTAGAGTTCGAATCCTGGGGGAGGCAAAAATCCACTGCCAGGGGTGGAAAGTCCTAGTGAGTAACGGCACGGCCAAGGGTCGTCGGTCGACGACATGAGAGGTCGCCAAATGGGCCGACGACATAAGGGCCGACGGTCGACGACATGAGAGGTCGCCAAATGAGCCGCCAAATGGGCCAAGAGGGTCGGGTCGTTACATATGGAGCCCACCCTTGGTACAAGCCACTCACATATAAAGTAAAGTACATGTCATACATATCATGTATCATAAAAACATGCATCACTTAGGCATACATCATGTCATAAAAGTATGCATCACTTAGGCATACATCATATCATAAAGGTATGCATCACTTAGGCATACATCATGTCATAAAGGTATGCATCACTTAGGCATACATCATATCATAAAGGTATGCATCACTTAGGCATACATCATGTCATATCAATATGCATCACTTAGGCATAGATCATAAAAACGTGCATATCTTAAGCATAAAGCATATCGTCAAGCATGCATGATTTAACCACATATCATATCATGAAAGCATGCATATTTTAAGCACTAAACATAGCATCAAGCATGCATAATTTAACCACATATCATAACATAAGCATGCATAATTTAAGCACAAAGCATATCATATCATAAAAGCATGCATATCATATCATAAGTCATAAATCACAAGCATACATATTAAGCATAAGGGTGTATCTTGTGATTATCCTATCATAGGAAACATGGTATCATATTTATCTTGGTTTTAAGCTTCCTAAACCCTTGTGGCCGAAACCCTTTAGAGCTCAATTTAGGTTAAACACAACATCCAAGCATGTGGCACCTAAATTATCATCATAACATTTTCATAGGAAGCATTATAAACATTATTAACTTAGTTTCTAAGTTCCTCAAGTCCCTAATTTCATATGGCCGAAACCTTAAGGTGTGAAACAAGGTTCCATATGATATAAAAGCATGGACAACTTTAAATCATATTTATAACATTTTTACCAAAGAACAAGGTAAACACATTTGACACATTTGAATTAGTTCCTAAGTTCTTTAAGCCCTTAACATATGTCATGGTCAAAATTTAACAAATTCTCATTAGGGCTACAAACAAGCATACAAGTATGTTAAATTGGACTAATATTATGTATAAATTCATACAAGGCATCATCCAATAGTTATGGCCGAAACATACCCTAGCATCATTTTAGGTCATAAAACAACATATAGCAATTGAACCTTGGCTTTCTACTTATCATTTTTCATGTAGAGTGACATGAGCATAATTAATTTAAGTCCTAGGGTTTCTAGGGCCTCTAAAACTTCATGGCCGAGACTCACAAAGTTCCATTTAGGTCATGGAAAAATCATACAAACATGTGACACAATCAATAGGTTATTATATTTTCATAAGAAGCATTTTAACACCTTTGGTTTAAATTCTAGGGCCTCTAGGTCATTTAAATCCTTCTTGGCAGAACCACATCAGTGTTTAAATTTGCTTCAAGTAACATAAAAACATATGAAGTCATACAAGTTTCATAGCATGTGTAAAGACAAGCATAATGAGCATACATATGAATTGTGTCTTAGGCTTTCTAGGTTTCTTTTTCTCTTTTTCTTTTATTTTTTTCTCATGGCCGAAACCTACCATTCTTTAGCTAGGTTTTTAAGTGGCCTAAAGCATGAAAAACCTAAGTAAGTTTCATGGTAAAATTTACTAAGAAACATATATATAAATTTGGTTCATGAACAAACTTGGACTCTTGTGATTATACATGTCATATGTCATATAACAAATTTTTCTACACCCTATTTAAGCATGAGGGCATTAGACAACTTTCATATCTAAACATCACAGAGGTCTTGAGCATATTAAAGTTTTGTTTAAGCTTTTCTAAGCTATCCATCTCATCATGGCCGAAAACCCTAATAAAGAGTTCATGAAGTTCTAGCAATATTTAAACATACAAATCTTTTAAGATCTTTGTATTCTATCACATGAGCATGTTTATTTCAATTTAAGGGTCTTCCTAACCCTAAACCCTTTCTTGGACAAAACATATGAGTGGGTTTTCTTTTAATTTCAAATATCTTCTAAGCAAGAAAACTAATACATGATCCTTAATATTTCATAGGGAGAACCTTGTACTAGTTGGGTAAAACAAATAATTTTCCTAGCCTCTTAAAAATATTTTTGGCCGAAATTCTAGGGTTAAGTACTTCTCTGATCAAGCATCATATAGGTATAAAAACATGAAGAAGAACCCTTTTCCATGGCATAGAAAATCTATCATGTAGTGAAGACTAGTTAAACATCACTAGATTTTTGAAAGCTCTTCTTAGCCGAATTTTCTCAAACTTGTTTCTAGGTTTTAAGATCTTCATAAAATCCGAAAAAAACACATAAAAGCCTTGTACCACAGGTGAGGGGAAGCTTACATCCTTTTTCGCTTGTGGATCTATGGTATGGTGAAGAAGAAGTAGCCTCTTCTTCTAGTTCCTTTCCCTTGATTCCTTTGCTAAGTCCTCCTTGTATCTTAGGCTTTTCTTAGGGGAAAAACCTTGGCTTTGGGGCTGAAGGTGGAGGAGAGGGGACTGTGGTTTCGGTGAGGGAGAGGATGAGTGAAAGAAAATGAGAGAAAAATAATTCTCTCTTTTCTTGCTCTCTTTTATGTTAAGGGGGAAGAGGTAGCAAACTTGATTTTTTTGCTTTCCTTCTCCCTTAGCCTTTTTTTTTTCATTTTATTTTACTTATTTTATTTTCTATTTATTCTCACCATTCATGATAAAATAAGGGGGAATGAATCCCCTTAACTCCTCTTTAAAATTTTGGCTTGATCAAAGAGGAAGAGGGAGAGAAAGGGAGGAAGGCAAGTTGCCTTTCTCTTGCTCTTTACTTGTTTCCTTTTGGCTATCTTTTATTCTCACCTTTATCATGATTTTCCCTCCTTTGCTATCAACATATTATTCTATCCCAACTGGTTATTACCCATTAATTCTATGAAATATAATATAAGAGGTTCAAAGTTCAATCCTTGACCATCACTTCTTTTTATTTCATTTTATTTCTTTTTACTTCAACTCACTTCTTATTATTTTTCTAAGGCAAATTCATCATTCCCATATTATTCTTAAAAGCTTAGTGGGTGTTACACTGAAAGGGCTATATACATCAGTATGTATGAGTCCTAACAGATCATTAGCCCTTCGTCGTGTCCACTAAATGGAGTCTTTGTTATCTTGCCTCGAAGATAAGATTCGCATGCCTCATATGATTGAAAATCAAATGAGTCCAAAAGTCTATCCTTATGGAGTTGGGATATCGACTCTTATTTATGTGACCCAAGCGAGAATGCCAGAGATATGTTTGATTCAAATCATTAGACTTGAACCATTTGGTATTTATGTTATAGATTGGGTTGTCATAGTCTAGAACATAGAGGCCATTCACAAGATGTGCACTATAATAGAACATTTCATTGAAATAAACAGAACAACATTTGTCCTTTATTACAAATGAAAAACCTTTCTTGTCCAAACAAGAAATAGAGATAATGTTCTTGGTCAAGGTAGGCACATAACAACACTCTTTAAGTTCTAAAACAAGACCAGCAGGCAAAGATAAAGAATATGTTCCTACAGCGACAACAACAACTCTTGCACCATTGCCTATTCGTAGATCCACTTCGCCCTTTGTCAATGTTCTACTATTTCTCTTCCACTACACATTAGTATAAATGGTGATGCACACTCGGTATATAATACCTGTGAAGAAGTAATAAATAGATTGACTTCTATAACATATATACCTGAGGCAGAAGTCTCACTTCTCTTCCTTTTCAGTTCCTCTAGGTATACCTTACAGTTCCTCTTCCAGTGTCCGGTGTCATCACAGTGGAAGCAGGTTCCTTCCTTAACAACCCCACCTTTAGGTTTCAGTGCATGAGCCTTGCCCTTGCCTTTGGCTTGGGTCTTACCCTTACCTTTAGGCTTCCACCTACCTTTTCCCTTAGACACCATCAAAATGGAACTAGGCTTTACCTTCTTAAGGTTGAGTTCAGCAGCTCTCAACATACTCAACATCTCAGGCAGTGGTTGTCAATTTCATTCATGTTGTAGTTCATGACGAATTGACTATAACTATCAGGCAACAACTGCAAGATAAGATCAGTAGCCAATTCTTGGTCTCGTGGAAATCCCAACCTTTGTAAATTCTCCACATTCCCGATCATTTTGAGCACATATGGCCCTATGGGACTTCCGTCTTTCATTTTACATTGAAACAGTGCTTTAGAGATTCAAATCTCTCATGCCTTGCTTGTGCTTGATATAGTTTTCTAAGGTGTTCAACCATATCATAAGCATCCATGTTCTCATGTTGCTTCTGAAACTCAGAGTTCATGGTGGTGAGCATAAGGCATGATACATCTAATGCATCATCTTGATGCTTCTTGTAAGCATCACTATCAACTCTAGTCGCAGTAGCAGGGGGTACTTCAGGAATAGGCTGCTTTAGGACGCATAGTTTTCTTTCTCTCTTGAGAACTATTCTCATGTTTCTATACCAGTCTAGGAAATTAGCTCCATTGAGCTTGTCCTTATCAAGGACAGATCGTAGAGATAGTGTCTTCTACGTACTAGACGACATGGTGGTGTACAACAATAAAATACAGAGAAGTATCATACTCAGATCATTTAATTAGGCCTTTAATTAAATGATTTTCTCACTGAATTCTAAAGCTTGATAGGAGCAAGTCACTACTAGCTCTAAACCCAAAAGCAAAGACATTCAAGTGGGACAAGATCCACATTATACCTCATCTTGAGTTAGCTTTGGCTAATTGCCCAAGACTTGTACAAATTAGGTAGGCAACGTGTACCAATAGGACAATATCCATATTATACCTTATCTTGAGTTAGCTTTGGCTAATCACCCAAGACTTAGTATAACTTAGGTAGACAAAGTTTACCAATTACATCCTATGTAACTCTTGTATCTTTACGTAAACAACACTATTTGTTCGTTTTTCCATCTTATGAAATCCATATTATAATTCATCTTAAGTTAGCTTTGGCTAATCGCCCAAGACTAGTATAATGATTTACATCTTATGGGATATGCCTTTAAGTTCTCAATCCAATTGAGGTAACTAAATTAAGTCATACCCATAGGTCAATAGTCAGACATCACAATTGTCCTGTCGCACTCTACCAAGATAAAACGAGCCACTTTGCTTTGGCAAACCTGACTACAGATGATCGAGGTAGTATTGAGTACCAAACTTTGGTAGGCATATGTAAATGACCTAATTACGATAGCTACACATGCATCACATACATCATGGCATATCATGGCATATATCAACATATACACAAGTTTAAACATGACATGGTTATGGCCCCCATAAACTACGATCTTCTCGAGCCAATGAGAAGAGCGATAAGTCAACCTAGGTCTAAGCAGCTTCTCCAAGCGCTTCCTTGGTTGTCATGTGTTGTTGTCCTTCCTTCCTTTTCACCCGTCTTTCAGAAAACTAACTCTTTCTAATTTTGTACATTACAAAATCTAAAGAAACTCGAGTTACATTCGAGTGTAATCTAATTACAACAAGAATAAAAGGGATAAAGGCACGACACGCAGGTGTATTATGAATTACAACATTACACACATCCAATCACATTGGGGCCATAACCATGCACCATGTCATATATATTGACAATATTCTTATGACATAAATTTACTATGGATTCAACAAATAAATTATGAGCCGCAACGCTATGGCTGCCCCGTATTTTGCATACTCATTTTATGAGTTGCTGCTTTACCCGAGACCCTACTACCCATAATACCAACTATATTCTATTCCAAACAAAACACCTCTGGCCGAGATCTTGTTGGTCACACACTAACTATGTTTTGTTCCCAATAAAACATCCCTGGTCGAGACCTTGCTGGTCACACACCAACTATGTTTTGTTCCCAACAAAACACCCATTTCAGTCAAAGCTTAGGATTTGGCCGAGACACAAAATCTGGCCAAGACTCATAGTCTGGCCGAGATTCACTCTCTTGGCCGAAATCTTGTTTGGCCGAGACTCATAAATCTTTTTACAAATCACAGTCAACCCTATCAAGTAATTTCTATATCATATATAAAAATTCTAACTTAGCATAGCCCTTTGCAAGTGGCTCTGATACCATTGTTGGGATCTAGCGCGCTAAACATGCGAAAGCGCAGCGGAAAAATACTAGATCCTCTTATCCAGCGGATCCATGCGAAGAGAAGAAACAATTTTCATGGCAATATTCTATGCTAAGCAACATGATAGGATTATACCTTTGTTGCGTGCCCTTAGCAATCCTGACAGCAACCTTTTCTTTAGATCCAGATCTCAGCACGTTCAAGCGTCCGCACCTCTATGGTATCCACACGAACATATCCTTCGTTCGTCCCACGAACGAAGCCTTCAGAGAAGAACCATCTTCTTGTGCTAGCAAGAAGTATGGTTTGACCAAGCTTGAAGATTCGGCCAAGGAGGAAGGAGGAGGAAGAAGAGGAAGATCAAAAGTCACTTTTCTTCATCTAATGAAAAATAAAATCCAAAAACCTATTTATATTTATCTAATGAATACCATGGGTTTTTGTCTCTTTGTATTCCTCTTAATGGGTTGGATTTATTATTATATTGGATTAACCATTAATCTAATAACCCAATAAGTATAACTTATTGAGTCTAACCCATTAATCCAATGTGTCTAATTTGGATTAGGAGTGGGTTCATTTGAGTCTAACTCATTAAGTAACCCAAAAGGCCTAATCATCACATGATTGACTCTTAGGGCTAATTACTAACAGAAAGCGTAAACTTAAAAACAAAAATGAAATCGAGTATAGAGTGTGTGTTGTACTAACCTTCGAGGATCTAGCTTTATTTATAGCCCACTGGTCAAAGTTAGCCGTTGGATGATGTGGCAGCTCCCGGGCACCTAGACATAGTCGACTTGATGCACTCAGAAATGTCTTCTTTCTAACGGTTATCGACTTACTGGGCATAGTGATCCAGTCTAAGTGCCTAGAGTCTGTTGACGTAGTATCCAGCGCTAATCCTCGCACCAATGGCTCGCTGATGTGGTGGTTACCTTCTTGGGGCCTGGACCTGGTCTGGGTGCATGGAGTCTGGGCGCTTGGACAAGGTCCAGGCGCATGGACTAGGTTTGCGCCTAGACAAGGTCAACTCGACCTTGGGTGATTCTCCAATAGTCCAGAGTTCATTTAACCCGAACCTAACTCTGGCCTTCTCCTCAAGCAGTCTTCCTCTTCGGCTTCTCATCCCTTGGAACCGCCATGAGTGTCCTTCTCATCCAGCAGTGTACTCTTTCATAGCTTTTTGTTCCTCGGGTGCACTAAACTCATAGACTTCCTGTGTTATTCTTTTCGTCCACTGCATCTTTCGCTCGACTTATTGTATTCTTAAGTTTCTACACACTTAGACACAAGACATCAAAATCGCAAGACCTAACTTAACTCGGTTGACCACATCAAAACTAATCTGAGGTACTTATAATCTTCCCTTTTTGATGTGAATTAACCCAAGTTAAGTTATGGTAAACATAAACAATAAAATAATTTAAGCAAATAAATTTGTAATTATTGAAAAGTAAAGAACATGAAATTTTATACCTCCCCCTTAACATAATCTCTCTTTCCCTTTGATCACATCAAAAAAATATTAGAAAAAAATAAATAAAAATATTAGGTTATTTTCTTAGGGTTTTAAATAGAATTCTCAGGAATGCCTTTTTACTAAAATTAATTATTAAAAGTAATAATTTTTAATCGATTAATCAAAAGATTTTAGAAAATAATTTAAAAATTATTTTAAAGTGTCAAAAAAACCTAAAAATTTTGTCAATTACAATCATAATCATTTGAAATTTTATAAAAATATTCATGCATTGAATGTTTTTATTTTAACTATAATAAATATTTTAAATAGATAAAGTTATTTTCAAAAGTAAATATTTAAAAATAGTTGTTGAGTTCAAAAAATTTAGGTGATGTTTTTTTTTCATATTCAAAAGACAATGGTCTTTAGCCAAAAAAAAAAAAAAAAATCTGATTTTTCAAAATTAATCTCTAAAAAATGTTAAAATTTAATTTTTAAAATCCAAAGCTCATAAACAATTATATAATCATCAGAAAATATCAAAAAAATTTAATCTATCATTATAAAAATTTCATTATTACATAAAAATTAAGTTTTTTAAAAAATAAATTTTTAAAACATTTTTTAATTGTTAAAATTTAATTTTTGAAAGATTTTTTTAAAAAAGTAATATGACAGTCCAAAAATTTTAAAAAAAATTGTTAGTAGATAACATCTTTATTTTTCACATAAAAAAATTGAAGACAAAATATGAAAAGGAAGCATGTGAAATAATTATTTTTTAAACAATGTTAAATATTAAAGTAAATTTAAAGCATTCATAAACATTGTTTTTAATCAGATTAAGCATGATTTAGGAACCCAAAATATGTTTCTATCTACTGGATTTATCAAAAATTTTCTTAGAATATAATTTGTAGGGATTTTTACAAATTTGGCTCCTATGAAATTTAATATACCAATTTAGTCCTCTAGTATTTTTAAAATTAGGCATTGGTAAAAAATTTGAGCATGAATAATTATTTTTCATTATTTCTATTTGTTCTTTTTATTTTTAATTTTCCATTTGAACCTTGTCAAAATCTTCTAATGGATATACTTTAGCTAAGTTAACTTCTAGATCATGGTTGTCCTTTTTTAATTTAACATAATTGTACCTTAATTTTAATAATGATCTAGACATAAGTTTATTACCATTATATAACTGTTTAGGAGGTAGAAGACTGATCTCACTTACTGTGGTGCCAGATTCATAGTTTGATGACTTGCTGCTTTCTTCATTGTTCTCTTTTGATGACTTGCCATTGATGCTATTCCAGCATGCTCCTCACACTCAGATTCTTCTGAGGACGACTCATCCTATGTTGCTTTGAACTTCTTGGCTCGCATCTTATTAAATTTGTTTGTTTTAAAATTTTTATTCAATTTTTTTACCACATAAGATCTTTCATCTTCGTCAGTTGATAAGTATGAATCTAGTTTTGGTTCGTTCTTTTTGGATTTGAGTGTTAGGATTTGAGTTGACTTTTATTCTTTATTTCTTAAATCTACACATCTTGACTCATGTAAATCGAAAGTGAAAAATAAATTTTCTAATATACTTACTTAGAGATCGTTGGATATATAAAATGATTCCACTATAGATGTGGATACAATAATTAAATAATAAGTCTTATTTAAGAAATAACCTTACAAATTTTTTTATAATTTTTTAGAATTTAAATTGGGTATGTATGATACGATTAAGGGGATGATCTATTAGACTTAAGGAAAGTATGTTTAGAGCACCCAATTAATGTATGAGATGATTGTGTTTCTTTTCGGCTATACCATTTTGTTAAGGTGTACTGTGAAAACAAAAGCTACCTCATATTGGAAAAACCAAGAAGGAAATGCAGCATATGTCAGGATAATAAAAAGGGTGACATAACTCAACATATTCCAGTAGCAATCATGTTGAGCTCCATATTATAGTCACATTAGATGACGATATCCTTGTGAGTTTTTCCTTGTCCTCAAATGCTTGTACGAATGCTACAGTATAGGTAGTAGAAAAATACATATTCACCAGCGACTGATTAGATGTGTTGTTAGAAAAATGTTTGCTTATCTATTAACAAGTCAACTTAAGGTCCAAATTGGTTAATATATTATTAGCACCACCCCTTAGGTTTTTGTCATTGTTGATGATTATATAGGAGACATAGTACTATGGACTTTGGAGGGTGCATGATTCAAATTGGGTGATCATTGAATGATTAACCAAGTTTACCCATTTCTATTGACTTGCTAGATTGATTCTTTAGATTACTTAGCAGAGTTTCTAATGAGTCATGTATACAAAACTTCATTTTATGCGGCACTTCATTTTCTAGAAAATTGACAAACAACTATGGTGTCGTTAGGTCGGCCTCACCCAAGCAGGTGCTGCGAATCAGGAGACGAGATGGTGCTCACAAAAAGGGGGGAGTCGATAGTTCTCCCATGTCCAATGAGGTTGTCGTACTCCTGGCCTCACGCTCAAGACGGTGGTTGACGACCAGATGGTGGACAGCGACTGTGTGATCATGGGAGAGGGGGTGATGTGGTGTGGTGGTAGGGCGAAGATGGCAGTGGGAGAGGAGAATGATTTAGGGGTCAATAATCTAACTTAGGTTTTTATATTACTAACTTAGGTTAATAAAATCAATCAACTCCCACTTTAATTGGGTACTCTAAATAGGTTTTTCTTAAGCTTAATAGATTTATCCCCTTAATCGTGTCAAACGAACTCTTTTTAAATCCTGAAAATTTTCTAAAATTTTCTAATTTTTTTTGTAAAATTATTTCTTAAATAACACTTATTATTTAATTATTGTATTTTACATTCTCCTCCACTAATAAAAATTTGGTCTTGAAATTTATTGCTCAACCTAATTGATTCTCATCTAAAAGTAACAATGAAGCAGTACACCCCTATACTAGTCCATTCTAGTATCTTGAAAAGAAAATAACAGTATGGGATCCCTTATATACTACATGACCTACTTCTAAAGTAGTTAATTATTTTCTATTGGTTATGAACCATCATGCTTCTGCTACTCCCACATCGTTGTTTGGCTAACCATAGTGGGTAAAATCCGCTAGGTGTACAAGATCTTCTAGCTGCCTGCAAAATCCTTTACGCATGTCCATAGTGGATCCTCTAGTTAGTGAATGGAGCGCTCCGTCCATCTATTTGTTTGAAATTCGGTACAACATGAAGTTCTACATAAAATGAAATTTTCGACATATGACTCATTGAAAACTTGCCAAGTAATACAAAGAGTTAGTCCAGCAAGTCAGTAGTAAATCGACAAACATGGTTAATCATTTAACGATCACCCAATTTGAATCGTGCACCCTCTAAAATCCATGATACTATGTGATACGGGTTATGATAGGTCAGCCTGTTAAATGAAGGAGTTAGGATTGAGAAGGATGGGAGAAGTATATAGCCAGGCGAATGTATAATTAATAATGAATGACTAAGTAAAAGCCTTTTTTGTGGGTGCTCGGTCAGGCAATGCTCGACCGAATATAAAGACATTTAGCCTTATGAAAGCCCCAATGACCTAGTGTGACCATCATGCTTCCTCTATGCCAAAGCCTTGGTCAAGGGATCTGCGATGTTAGCCTCTGTAGGTACTCTGCAAATCTTCACATCTCCTCTCTCGATGATCTCTCGAATGAGATGGAAGCGTCGTAGTATGTGTTTGGTCCGTTGGTGTGAGCGAGGTTCCTTCGCCTGTGCTATAGCTCCATTGTTGTCACAATAGAGCTCAATAGGGTCAGCAATGCTAGGAACCACCCCAAGTTCAGTGATGAACTTGCGAATCCAAACTGCCTCCTTTGCTGCCTTTGATGCAGTAATGTACTCGACCTCTGTTATAGAATCAGCTACTATGTCCTGCTTCGAACTCTTCCAGCTGACAACACCACCATTAATGCAAAATACGAACCCTGACTGCGATCGGTAATCATCCTGATTGGTCTAGAAGCTGGCATCACTGTAACCCTTTATAACTAGCTCATCATTGCCTCCATATATCAAGAAATATTCTTTAGTCCTTCTTAAGTACTTAAGAATATTGTTGACCGCTATCCAGTGACTTTCACCTGGATTTGACTAGTATCTGCTCGTCATGCTCAAAGCATACGAGACATCAGGTCGAGTACATAGCATGGCGTACATGATCGATCCTATGGCTGAGGCATAAGGGATCTGATCCATGCGGTCTCTCTCCTCTCTAGAAGAGGGACCTTGAGTCTTCGAAAGACTCACGCCATGTGACATCGGCAGAAATCCCTTCTTGGAGTTCTGCATGGTAAACCGTAGGATTACCTTGTCAATGTATGTACTCTGACTTAGGCCAAGCAATCTCTTAGATCTATCTCTATAGATCTATATCCCTAGAATGCGGGATGCCTCACCTAAGTCCTTCATTAAGAAGAAACTCCCTAGCCAGGTCTTGACAGACTGAAGCATAGGGATGTCCTTCCCAATGAGTAGTATGTCATCCATATACAATATGAGTAAGACAACTATATCCCCTACAACCTTCTTGTAGACATAAGGCTCATCTTCGTTCTTGATGAAACCAAACTATTTGATTGCATCATCGAATCGAAGATTCCAGCTCCGAGAAGCTTGCTTTAGTCCATAAATGGACCTATGCAGCTTGCATACTCTGCTAGTATGCTGTGGATCTACAAAACCCTCAGGTTGTGTCATGTACACATCCTCGAGCAAGTTTCCATTCAGAAATGTGGTTTTGACATCCATCTGCCATATCTCATAGTCATGGTAGGCTGCAATAGCAAGCATGATCCGAATGGACTTAAAGATCGCTACTGGAGAAAAGGTTTCATTATAGTCAATACCATGAATCTGCTTGAAACTTTTAGCTACCAAGTGACCCTTATAGATAAGTCCATCCATGTCAGTCTTTCTCTTAAAGACCCACTTACACCCAATGGGTTTTACCCCTTCAGGTGGATCAACCAAAGTCCATATTTGGTTGGTGTACATGGATTCCATCTCGGATCTCATGGCTTCTAGCCATTTCTCGGAATCTGGTCTCATCACAGCTTCCTGATAGGTGGTAGGCTCATCCTCTATGAGCACAACGTCATCATGGTCAGACAAGAGAAATGAGTATCTCTCAGACTGACGACGTACCCTATCAAACCTGCGAAGAGGTATGTCTACTTGAACTGGTTGTTTTTCCTCAACTCCTTGTGGAACATCATCCACAACACTTTGTGGTTCCAGTTCAACTTCCATCGAGGCATCAGTGCTATTGTTCGCATCTTGAACTTCTTCAAGATCGAACGTGCTCCCACTAGTCTTTCTAGAAACAAAGTCGCTTTCTAGAAAGACCCCAGTCTTTGCCACAACTATCTTGTGCTGACTGGGAATGTAGAAGTAATATCCCTTAGTTTGCTTGGGATATCCAATAAATTAGCACTTGTCAGATTTGGGTCCTAACTTGTCTGAGACTTGATGTTGAACGTAAGCCTCACAACCCCAAATCCTGAAGGAAGTCACCTGGGCATCTCCCCCAGTCCATATCCTATATAGTGTCTTTATCACGGCCTTGGATGAAACTCGGTTGAGTATAAAAGCTGCAGTGTCTAAAGCATAGCCCCAAAGGTATGTCAAAAGATCTGTGTGACTCATCATAGATCATATCATATCTAATAAGGTACGATTCCTCCTTTCGGATACACCATTCCACTGTGGTGTTCCAGGAGGAGTGAGTTGGGATAGAATCCTACACTCAGCTAGATAGTCACGAAACTCATGGCTAAGGTATTCTCCACCTCGATCGGATCGAAGTATCTTAATACTCTTGCCAAGCTGGTTCTGTACTTCATTCTTGAATTCTTTGAACTTTTCAAAGGATTCAGACTTATGTGTCATCAAGTACACATAACCATATCTACTGAAGTCATCAGTAAATGTGATGAAGTACCTATAACCGCCTCTAGCAGCGATATTGAAAGGGCCACATACATCACTATATATGAGTCCTAACAAATCAGTCGCTCTTTCGCTGTGCCCACTATAGGGAGTCTTGGTCATCTTGCCTAGTAGGCATGACTCGCATGTCTCATAAGATTCAAAATCAAATGAGTCCAGCAAACCATCCTTATGGAGCTGGGATAAGCGCTTGTCATTTATATGACCTAAGCGACAGTGCTAGAGATATGTTTGGTTCAGGTCATTTGACTTAAACCTCTTGGTATTTATGTTATAGATAGGGCTTTCAAGGTTTAGAATATAGAGTCCGTTTATCAGAGGTGCACTACAATTGAACATATCGTTTAAATAGACGGAACAATATTTGTTCTTTATTGTAAACGAGAAACCTTTCTTGTCCAAACAAGAAACCGATATAATGTTCTTAGTTAATGCAAGCACATAACAACAATCGACTAACTCTAGTACAAGCCCAGTGGATAGAGATAGAAAATAAGTCCCTACAGCAACAACAACAACCCGTGCTCCATTGCCTACTCGTAGGTCCACCTCGCCCTTTGTCAATGCCCTGCTATTTCTCAGCGTCTGCACATCAGTACAAATGTGAGAAGCACATCCAGTATCTAATACCCATGATGTAGAAATAGATAGATTGACTTCTATAACATATATACCTGAAGTGGAAGTCTCACTTCGCTTCTTCTTAAGATCCTCCAAGTATACCTTGCAGTTCCTCTTCCAGTTCCCGGTCTGACCGCAGTGGAAGCAGGTAGCATCCTTGGCGACCCCTCCTTTAGGCTTCAATGCCTTGCCTTTGCCCTTGGCCTGGGACTTTGGCTTGCCCTTGCCCTTATGTTTTTGAACCATCAGAACAGTGTTGGGCTTAGCCTTCTTAAGGTTCAGCTCAGCAGTTCGCAACATACTAAGCAGCTCGGGCAGTGGCTTGTCAATCTCGTTCATATTGTAGTTTAGAATGAATTGACTGTAGCTATCCGGCAAGGATTGCAAGATCATGTCTGTGGCCAGCTCTTGGCCAAGTGGGAACCCCAACCTTTGTAGGTTCTCTATGTACCCAATCATTTTGAGTACATATGGGCCTACAGGAGCCCCGTCTAACATCTTGCACTGAAACAGTGCCCTTGAGATCTCAAATCTCTCATGCCTCGCTTGACCTTGATACAGTTGACGAAGATGTTCAACCATATTGTAAGCGCCCATTAACTCGTGTTGCTTCTGAAGCTTAGAGTTCATGGTCGCGAGCATTAGACAAGACACATCTAATGTGTCATCTTGATGCTTCTTGAAACCATCTCGGTCAGCTCGCGGGGCAGTGGCAGGAGGAGCCTCCAGAATGGGCTGCTCCAGAACGTACAGTTTACGCTCTTGGGTGAGAACTATTCTCAAGTTCCTGTATTAGTCCAGGAAATTTGCTCCGTTGAGCTTGTCCTTCTCAAGAATAGATCGCAGGGAGAAAGTGTTCCTATTTGACGTCATGGTTATCTACAACAGAAAAATACAGAAAATAAATATCATATTCTTAACATTTAATTAGGCCTTTAACTAAATGATGCTCCCACTGAATTCTATAATTCATGTGGGACAAGATCCACATCATACTAACCCTTGAGTTAGCTTTGGCTAATACGCCCAAGACTTAGTATGATCGGTAGGTAACTAATTACCAATTACATCTCTATGAAACTCTTGTTTATTAAATAAAATCCGCATTTATATTAAAACTCGAGTTAGATTTGGCTAATACGCCCAAGAGTTAATATAAACATGATTTTGACCTATCTACCAACCATTGGATAATGCCTATAGTTAAACTCGATCCAATTGAGTTAACTAGTTACTCAATCTAATTGAGTTGTACTCACCCATGCGTTGATAGGCGGGACCAAGATTGTCCCTCCGTACCCTACCAAGATAGTATGTGTTGCTCTGCTTTGGCAGATTCAACAACAACATGCGATCGAGGTAGTGGTAAGTATCACGGCATGGTAGGCATTACGAGTTGTCACGATTTAGATCTAATCTAAATAATGATGCGTATCATATACTCGATAGATTTAATCTAATCGAAGGGTGCATCATGTGCACGACTTAGATCTAATCTAATTGTTAGGCACTAATTAATTACTTAATTAACTAGCATGCATCACATACACACAAAAGCAATTAATTAAATAATTTTGTGATTATGTCATGGCCCTACTACGATCTTCTCAAGCCAATGAGAAGATCGGATGGTCAACCTAAGGTCAACAGCTTCTCAAGCGCCTTCCTTTTGACCACCTTGTGTTGCTCGCGCCTTCCTTGTAACTCCGTCTTGAGTGGACCTTCCACCGCTTCAAAATTTACATTACATTTTGAAACTCGAGTTACATTCGAGTCTAAATCTAATTTACAACCAGAATATAAATAGGGAGGCACGACTCGCAGGTCGTGTATCAAATACAGCACACGCAAACACACAAAATGGCACGCAGGCCATATTTTGAATTACAACACAAATTATCCAATCGAATTGGGTCTTTGGGCCATGACTATCACAAAAAATAATATATAATTTGAAATTATATATTTCTATAATTTTTTGTAATTTTTCCTATAATTTTTACAATTTTTACGAGTACAATTTCCCGGGGGTTCCATTTAGCGGTTTTCGGGCACAATCGCGGAACGAATCCCCTTGCGGGGCCAGGGGCAGCGCCTCTGCCCGCGATCTAACCATCGCGAGGGTTCCTTTGCGATCTAAGAGCACCTTAGCCCGCTGTCCCAAAAAATTTTTGGGCGAAACTTGGCCGTTTTGGGAAAAACTTCTCAGTAGTCGAAGCCTACAAGTGTCGAAACACTTGTGCTTCGCTTCTGCGAGAAAAATATCCATAAAAACTATAAAAATCATAAATTTACAGAATATTACAGAACTGAAAAGTTTTCATAAAACACAAAATAAACTCTTATTCATCTTCGCACGTGGCTCTGATACCACTGTTGGGTTTTTCGGGCCGCGAGAACCGCTTTTTCGCGTCGCGGAAACCCCGAAAGCCCTTAGCCAACGGATCCGTGCAAAGAAAAATTTAAAAACATATGAATACGAGTTTCTACCTAGATCTACACTTAGATATACACTTAGATCTACAAAAGAAAATGTTATACCTTTGAAGCGAAGCCCTTCGCGTTCCCGCTCGTCCAAATGGTGTCGGATCTCGAAGTTGTCAACGTAGACAACTCTCTATATGTATCCACACGAACACACTAGGTGGAGATGACCAAAACAAGGTGTTCTAGCACCTTATGAGATTCGGCCAAGGAAAGGAGAGGGAGAGCAAAAATGGCTAGAGGAAGAAGATGAAGTGAATGAGAGTAAAAACACAAAATGAAAACCTACATCACATTAGTGTGGCCGGCCACTTTGTGTAACTCATCACATTTAATGTGGCCGGCCACATTAAAGAGAGGAATGTAACCTCCATGAGGTGGCACTCACTAGTAACTTCCATGAGGTGGCAACCATGATGATGTGGAGCATCATCATTGGTCCACATTTTGCCAACTCACTAGTGATGTGGCAAATAGTCAAGTCAAACTTGACTCTCCATCTTCCTCTCAAGTCAAGTCAAACTTGACCACATCTCTCCCATGGTTGATCTAATCCAACCATTTGATTCAAGCCAATTTAATATAATGAATCTAATTCATTTAATTAAATTGATTCAATGAGTCATAATCTAAATTAGACTCATTGAACACATGAATCAACTTGAGTCCAACTCAATTAGCCCAATTAGGATTACTCTTAATCCAATTTGATTCATCAAATGAATCTAATCCTCTTGGTTCATCATATGAACCTAATCTCCATCTAATTGTCCTTAGTGTGTGACCCTATAGGTTCTTGTAACGTTGGCAATGCCCCTAAACCCATTTAGGAGCATAAGTAATGAGCGGTATCTAGCAACACATCATTACTACCCAAGTTACAAGAATGTTGAGATCCAACATCACCTTGTGACTACTAATTGTGACTCCTCACAAAATATGACAAGTGTCCTTCTATCCTAGACATCTAGATTGATCAATGTGAGGCATAGACCGTGTCATCATCTGATCAATCTAAATCTTGAACTCCAAGTAGACTCACTAAATCAAATGAGCTCAATATCTCATATTGACTCATTTGGGCATGGCCATGCACTTCGTGGTCTCACTTTATCAAGAATATCGATGTCACTCCCGTCATATAGGAGGGATAGATCCCATCTACATCACTCACATCCCTCCGCATAATTTGTTACATACCCAGTAATCACCTTTATAGTCCACCCAGTTACGGGTGACGTTTGACGAAACTAAAGTACATAAATCCTTATGCAGGGAACCATGGTGACTTTAGGTCTAAGGACTAGTAGTCATACTAATAGCCACATGAGAAAGTATATGACACTCATATAACGATCCATGATACTTTCTCATGGCGGGTCATTCAGTATACATTCTCTAATGCATACCCATGTGTCAACTTGATATCTCTATATCCATGACTTGTGAGATCAAGTCTTCGAGTTGACCTACATGCTAGTCTTATTGCATTAACATTGTCCCTGAATGTTAATACTCGACTAGGAATGATTAAGAGTAGTGTTCCCTATATCATCTCACTATCGATTCAACCAATCGATTGATATATGTAAGAACCTTCTACTCAAGGACGTTATTATACTTAGTTTATTTGGCACCAATACAAGTAAGTATAATAACCAAAAACCAAATGCCTTTATTTATATAGAATATGATACAACAAGTCCAAAATACAATCATCAAATGATTGGCTCTAGGGCTCTAGCTAATAGAGTGAAGGCCGAGTGGGCACCAATGAGGGCTTGTACGCGCTCAGTTAGGAAAAGCCCGACCGAGAATAAAGGCACTTAACCTTATGTATAGTTTTTAATATATTACCAGCCAATCAAAGGCCGAGCGAGATCCCATGTGCTTGTATACGCTCGGCCGAGAAAAGCCCCGGCCGAGCTTAGAGACGCTTAGCCTTATACAACTTTCAATATATTATCGACCAAGTGAGGGCCAAGTGAGCACCAATGTGCTTATATATGCCCGGCCGAGTGAAGGTCGGGCGAGCGTTAAGGTCCTTACATATGCTCGACCGGGCAAAGCCTTACCGAACGTAAAGTCACTCAGCCTTATAGTATATTCCTGGATGGAACATGGTCAACAGATGGTATTCCTAATATATATACACGACTGGCTTGAATGACCGGCCGAGACATGCTCAACAGAAGATATTCCTAATATATATACGACCGACTTAAACGACCGACTAAGACATGTTCATCAGAAGGTATTCTTAACAACATATGTGGCCAGCATAAATGACCGACAGAAATACACTTAACAGATGGTATTCTTATTATATATGTGACCGGGTTAAAGGACCGACTGGAAGTATGGCAACCTGACAAATTTGGTGGTAAATATCTTCTAGAAGCTTCTTTAGTTATAATTACGTGTTCCTATGCATACCTCATCACAAATATAAGTCACAAACGACAAAAGAGGTACATCTGTGATGCAAAAAAGATTCCTTAAAGGATTATTGCATGAAGTATAGAAGATGATATCATCTCCTAACAAATCCTAACAAACCGGGGACTACTTCACGACTACGGAGGTCACATGAGGTAGTATAAAAAGGGGGATCCTCTTCGTTGGCTAGATACGCAAGTTCTAGCATCTAAACTCTATTTCAAAGTACTTCAGTTGTTGTTGTTGTTGTTCTTCTTCTTCTTATTCTTCTTCTTCTTCTTCTTCCACCCTTAAGAGAAAACCTTACTTGAGCGTCGGAGGGCCTAGCTAGGGATCCCCACCCCGGTCTTAGGTCACTAACGCTTTGCTGGTTTGTCTCGCTATGCACAGGATCATGGAGAGGTTTGTTTAGGTCTCTAGGAGGCTATCTTCATCTAGGATCATTGTTCACTATAGCCAGCTCACCACTTTGCATATTTCAGATAGGATCAAATTTGACACTGTGTGTGGGAAACTATTCACCTGAATTTGAAGCTACGATGATGGAGGAAGCTGGAAAACTCAACACTATTACTATATCTGTAAGATATCACAAAATTAAATAATAAATGTTATTGGACGAAAAATCTTATTGGATTTTTCAGGAATTTTTAGAAATTTTCTGGGAATTTTTCGGAGCTTGTACGTCGAGTTTTGAGGGGACGAACTGACGGGTTCAAATAAAGCCTGTTTGGGAAACCCATTTAATTAAGTGAGGAAATGATTTATTTATAAAATCAATTTTCTTTTCTCCCCCAAATTCGTTGATTCCCGACCCCATCTTCCCCGATCTCCTCTTCCTCGACCTCACGCCGAAACCCGAAACTCCCTTCCCTCTCCGGCGATTTCTCGCCTCACCGACACCAAGCTCACGATCGCCGACCATCTTCCTTCGGGTAGGGCTAGGGCAAAGACTCCATTGGCTCCTCTTGCGATCCTTTTCCTTTCTCTCTTTCTCACGAACGCCCGATGCCAACGAAGAACGACTTCTTCCACGGCGATCGCGTCCTCGTCGAGTCACCGGAGAGAATGGCGTTGGTTTTCGGGGGTTACCGATCATCTCCCACTGAGAGGTTGTCTTCTCGGCGGTTTCTTGCTCGCGGTCGGCAGCAGCCTAGCGTCTAGGGCACAGCCGGGGGAGTTTGATTCGCATCACCAGCCGATCAATCGTCTCCTCCTCAATTTGTTCCTTAGGATTGATCTGTAGCTCCACACCCGCTGGATTGGATCGGGCGACATCATCAGAGGCGACCTATCAAGGTATGCTTCGTCCAAAATTTATGGATTCAAGGATCCGGTACTATAGGTCTCAATTCTTGATATTCCTCTTGTTTTGAACTAGGGGAAAGTACCGAATCATCTTAGTGACAGATCTTCCTTGAGTGGATTTTGATCTTCTTCTCTGTTCGTGGGCAAGAACAGATCATTTGCCCTAGCCTTGATCTTGGAGGTAAGTGTTTAGTTTTGGTTGTGGATTCGAGCTTGTGATCTTCTTGGTTTGATTTGGGGTTGGTAGGTGATGAAAGTGTGGGCAGCAGTAAGCATCATACCCATGATTTCTAGCAGTGGTTGCTTCAGTTTTGGTTCTTTGGTAACTCTCGGGTGAAGAGGTAAGGTGCATAGTTGTGCTGGAAATTAGTTAGTGATGTGTTGTTTTGTGGAATTCTAATCCCTTCTTCTTGATCCGGGTGGTGAACAACAGCTTGATTTGGGATCAATTGAGCTGTTAGCAGGATTATGGTGGGAGCTGTGAGTGTTGATCAGCTACAACCTTCCAAGGTAAGTGATGTATCAATGAGGTATTTCTGATTGGTTTAATAGAATATTGCTAAATTAGGGTTGTAATTTTATGTAAGGGTTACTTCTTTTGGGCATGTGAAATGTGAAGGAGGGTTTTAAATATGATGAGATTGATTATCAGATTTGATGGTTAGAGGTGGGTCATGAGGATGATTATGCATGTTTGTTGTATGATGTGTGGTGGATAATAATGGGATGTAATGGATGGATAATTTTCTGAATTAGAGTAGTGTCCATCTTGGAGTTTGTATTATGTTATGGTTTGATTAATTAGGGGTTGGTTGCATTTGATGAGTTCATGATTGTTATTAAGGATCATTGGATTATGTTTGGATTTAGGAAGAGTTAAATTTAAGGATGTGCCTATGATTTACTTTGGGTTGGATCATTAGGTGGAAACTAAACAGGGTTACCTAATCGACGTAGGATTAGGTATTGGGTTTAGTTTGTTGTTGATTATGTGATTAGCTAAACATTATATATATACCGTGTGATCGCAGGACTTGGGTTCGGGACGAGCGTCTCGACGCGGGATTACTTGGCACGATCTACATTTTAAGGCGGGTATTTCTTCCTTGACCTCTATGTAGATTTTCTTGTACTTAGTGCATGGTTATTATTGGATGAATTAGGCTGCTTTATCTTATATCATGATCGGTTGTTATTTTCCTGCATGATACTTATGCTTGACCCTTGTGATGATCTATTTAATTCATATACAGTCTCCACTCTTGATATCTACTCTGTTGTGATTTCACGTGTAGAGTATGTCTTGTAGGGATTGTTGGGTTGTTGGTATTACCATACTGATTGGGTATATGATGGGGATTGTACATAGGTGGGTATGTGTTATAGGAGTTATCTTGTTGATCGTGCATTTACATGTGGCGTGTATATCCGTATTTGTTATGTACTTTTGGAGGAGTGTGTTGATTGCACGTCTGTGGTTTATACACGTGTCCGATGTGTTTTTATTGGAGGATACATGTTGATTGTATATGTGGGGTTGTCCATGTATGTCTGATATGTTCATTGGGGATTATTGGTTGATTATACATGTGTAGTTGTATACATATGTTTGGTGGGATATGTGGAGGTATCATGACGATTATACTCATGTTGGAGGTATTTATGAGGTTTGGGGTTGTTGCATGGATGATGATTATATATATATCATGTTCATCATTCATTGCATCTGATGACCATTGTCTCCCTTGTGGTGAGAGAGTCATCAGTTGGTTTGATTTAGCGCCGCACACTCGGCCACTCATGGGTAGTGGTAGCTAGAGCTGTTGCCGCTAGTCCTGTCGTGCCACCCGGTCACGAGGTTTAGTGAGATCCGGCGTTGTGAGCAGTCAGGGACCCTGATGCTATTTAGCTAGATAGCTATTAGCGGACTGTCCACATATACTAGAGGGTAGTACGGTTTGTCACGCACCTAAGCCTCTCGGCCATACAGGGGTCGTGGTGTCTAGAGAGGTGGCGGGGGTGACCATGGAGCATGCATACGCAGTTATTATTCTTGCATTTGATGCGCGGTGCATCTGCATTTGCATACATGCCTAGTAGTTACTAGTTGCATGTGATTGTCGTTGTTGCACTTGTTTGAGATATGATTGTTGCACTTGGTTGCCATGCTGCATACATGTCATTTATTTTACATGTATATGCAGTCGTACTTATATTGCACAGGTGTCACGGGTATATCTGTTGCAGATCCGGTGAGTTTACTGATCATTGTACCATGGGTCGATTCCAGATTGGGTTTGTATCTGTCATTATGTTAGTTGTGCTTTGTACAGTTTATGTCAGGTTATTATGTCAGGTATGTTCAGATGCATTGATTATGATAGTATGACCATGTTCATATTCCCTACTGAGACTGTATACTTTTGATCTCCATGTTTTGTTTATGGACCATGCACTATCTTTTCTATTACCCGCTGAGTTACCTATACTCACCACCGCATGTATATCTTTATGTTTTCAGGTAGATGGTTGGAGTGTCGCTCGGAGTATCCTGTCTGCCGGGTCCTACGTCACATCCGACGATCGTTTCGGGTTTTGGTATATCTTTATTTGCATTCGATATTTGTTGTATTTGGTGTGTTGATGTATGTGTTGTTGTGGTTGTTGTATAAAGCCTAGCCGGCTAGCAGTGTGTTGATTGTGTTGTATTGGGCTTTCCGTTTTCTTCGTTTTCCGCTGTGTTGGTTTATTTTGTACAGCCCTGTGGGCTGTCTTATATATAACTGCGTGGTTGTGATTGTTTCATTCCAGCCGTATGGGCTGTTATTATAACTGCGTGGTTGTGTATATAAATATTCCAGCCGCATGTGGCTGATGTATATTTGGTTTGTAGTGATGCTTCATATTGTCACCGGTACAGGGGAGATGTTGTCGGATTTTTGTCTGGCAGGGACTCCTTTGGGGGCGTGACATTAAGTGGTATCAGAGCGGGTACGATACCTGTTTTGTTTTGTGTTCTATTTTTGAGTTGATCTGATACCAATTTAGTGGTATCAGAGCAGGTATACGGTACTTGCTATGTGTTTGGATTTTCGAGATTCATCTGATACCAATTTTTGGTATCAGAGCAGGTACGATGCCTGTTATTCGTGTTTTGGATTTCGTGATTCGATTTTCTTGATGTGACTTTTCGGGCTTTGGGACCAGGCAGCAACAGGACATCTCCAGGCTATAGGAGGTATGTTTGCATATTGTTATCATACATTTCTGTTGGTGTATGTATTGTTGCCCATGATAGTTAGTTATGACATGTGTTAGTACTCTTGTTAGTACCTGCCTATTTTAGCATGCATTGCATGTGTTAGGTCAATCACTGATCACGATTGACCTAATGGAGATCAAGGAGTTACAGTCTCAGGGGATTTCCTCATATCATACTGCCAGTAGTTTTAGTGTCTGTTACTACGAGTTGGTTGAGAGTTAGAGTCACATACCAGTCTCTATTACTATTAGCTGGGTAGTTGATGATGTTGGTATACTCATATTGACTCAGTTAGTAGAGTACTGGTTTACTCCTGTTGAGGTTTGATTTACTTGGTTGACTTGTGTAGTTATGGTTTGACTTATTACCCTTGTTGACTTGGATAGTTGAGGATTGACTTATTTTAGTTGGTTCTGTGCTCCTGTTAGTTCGATCAGCAGAGTACTTATTTGGATTCTTTCAGTTCTGTCTGTAGAGGATTGATTTACCCAGGTTGACTTTGGTGGCTGGGTATCGATTTACCTTAGTTAGTTTCATCAGTGGATGATTGATTTACTCTTGTTGGATCAGATAGTGTTGATCGATTTATGTTGTTGGTCCGACCAGTAGGGGACTGACTTACTCTATCTTTAGAGATTCCTATCTTTGGGATGTTACTTGGTTAGATATTTTGACTTGTACCGGTGTAGAAAGGACTGAATTGGCCATATACCATTATCGGCTTAGTCAGTCTATAGAGGATCAACATATCCTATTCCATGGGGACTTTGACTATGGATTGTCTGTACCTGGTTGGGGGGCTTAGAAGGTACGTTCAGATAGGATATCGCACGGTGTGGAAAAGTGTAAAGCTACGTGCTTAACACTTATGAGATACATCCCTTACTAGGGTGTATGAGTTGGAGAGGACATTTGGATATATGATTTGTACTGGCGTAGGAGAGTCGAAGTTAGCTGCTTAACCTTTACGTGACCCGGTACAACGTGAGGGAAGAAGCAGAGAATGTTTTTTTGGAGATCAGGTCATCACTTAGTGATTTCCTTGAGATGTTTTGGAGAGAGTAGTTCTTTACCTCTTTCGGTAGCATGGTGATTTGTAAGGCGATGACTAGTAGACTCGCCCATCGTTGTCCCATGGGAGATCCTGACTCATGGAACTATTGGATATGATTAGATATCCATGATGTACTTAGTGATATATACCCCATAATAGTGCGGAGGAAGTGGTATTAGTTGAGTACTACCTAGGAGGTCTGATCGTAACTAGGTATAATTTCAGATGATGATCTTCGAAGGGTAGAGCGTTGATTGACGGATATTTTGATCAGCTAGTTAGTTATAGTGCTCCTCTATTTTTGTGTTCATTGCTTGATACTGGAGGTTACTGAACCTCAGATGGAGCAATCACAGTATGATGGGGTACGAGACAATGGTTAGACGACTCAACTAACATTGTCTTCATCAGGTGGCTCAAGACCTTGACCACGTGATCATTTTACCAGATATTGTAGTCTATATCTCAGATTGGAGGATGCGACCCTTTTATCAGCATTTGTCGAGGGACATATATAGGAGGATTATGAGGGTCGTGTAGATACTCTCTTGATGGGTAGACTCTTAGTAAGGAGATTGGGTGACCCTTTGACTTTGGATTGATATCCTTTTTCTGTGGATATTTGGTTATCGGAAAGGATGAGATGATGAGATTTGTAGACCTTTTTGGATACGTTTAGTTTGTTGGTAGTAGGGGTTGAAGGTTAGGTATTTTCCTTTGACTCCATCTTTATTTAGGAGACTATCTGGTACGATGGAGTGATATTGAGGATGATTTGTGATTGGTGGACATTATGAGATCAGATGTGGTGATAGGTTGCCTTTTGATGATCTATTGGTGGATATTTGGTTTGATGGCCTACTATTTGGTGTTTGAGGTTGATAGAGACATGAGGAGTAGCACTTGTGTGATATTTATGGATTTAGTGATTTGTAGTTGGTGATTAGATTACAGACTTGTTGTTGATGATCTTATGGTGGAGTAAGCTTGTGGTACGTACATTATGAGTCCTTGGTGTTACCATTTAGGCATACCGTGCCTAGATGTTTACATGGACTCAGTGTACTTGGTATTTTTAGGGTTTAGATCAGTTTTCATTGTCTTTATTGGCGATGTTGTGACCTATTCCCGATCCGAGGAGGATCACGTGCCCTATCTTCGCATAGTTCTAGAGATGTTTCGACGGGAACATCTATATGTGAAGTTAGTAGTACGTATTGTGATTGTCTTCTGTGGAAATTGCTGGGACATATGGTCACCAGTAGAGATATTAGTAGATCCACAAGAGTTAGAGGCTATCACCAGTTGGAAGTGGTCGAAGTCTATACCGGAGATTGATGGAGGATTTCTCTAGCATTGATATGTCGTTGACTGAACTGTATAGGAAGGGTAGGGAACCTTCCTGGTTAGATGCTGGTGAGATCAGTTTAGTACTCTCTAGTGTAGACGGATTTGCACTCTATACAGAGGTATCGTATTTGGAGTTTGGTGCAGTTTCGATATAGCATGAGCGAAGCAGTCATATGCCAGTAGTTAGAATTCTCGTGTAATGAGAGTTGGATTCTTTGTTTCGTGGGAGATCTAGTGTGTTTCCGGGCCACTTCTTATCCGGGAGGAGTGACCGCAAGAAACACATCGTTCTAGATTTGTGATACATGTTGTATAGAGATTTGGAGTGTTCTTATTGATGGATTTTCATGAAGGAAGACATCGTGGATTTTGTATCTTGAGGTTTAGTATGTCAGCAAGAGAATGCTGAACATCAGATGTTAGTAGGATTGCCTTCGTTGTTTTGGATATTAGAACGGAGTTGGGAGCATGTTTTGATGGACTTCGTTGTGGGATTACCCAGGATATGGAGAGGATATAATGGTTTGGGTAATCATTGTTGGGCGACGACTTACTCCCTAGCTATTGATTTGTAGGATAGATTCTTTGGGATTGAGTAGTAGGATTATACTCTAGAGGGATTTCCAGACTGGATGATGTATCTCTGAGTATTGTGTTGGATGGAGATCAGTGATTTCATGTCTTGGTTTTGATTATGGTTACAGCAGACTTTGGATGAGGGGCTTCGCTATTATATAGATTTCACCCTCGATCGATCGATAGTTTGAGCACCCTATACGGATAGTGAAGGATATGCTGATAGTGGATTATGGATTTCAGGGGTAGTTGGATCATCACAGTTGGTGATTTGTTCATGATACTTAGATGGAGTGGTATATGAGTATATTATTTGGTTATTACCCTTGGATGAGGATCCCTGAGTTGAGGAGTAAATTTGGGGACCAAATTTTTATTAGTAGGGGAGAATGTAAGATATCACAAAATTAAATAATAAATGTTATTGGACGAAAAATCTTATTGGATTTTTCAGGAATTTTTAGAAATTTTCTGGGAATTTTTCGGAGCTTGTACGTCGAGTTTTGAGGGGACGAACTGACGGGTTCAAATAAAGCCTGTTTGGGAAACCCATTTAATTAAGTGAGGAAATGATTTATTTATAAAATCAATTTTCTTTTCTCCCCCAAATTCGTTGATTCCCGACCCCCATCTTCCCCGATCTCCTCTTCCTCGACCTCACGCCGAAACCCGAAACTCCCTTCCCTCTCCGGCGATTTCTCGCCTCACCGACGCCAAGCTCACGATCGCCGACCATCTTCCTTCGGGTAGGGCTAGGGCAAAGACTCCATTGGCTCCTCTTGCGATCCTTTTCCTTTCTCTCTTTCTCACGAACGCCCGATGCCAACGAAGAACGACTTCTTCCACGGCGATCGCGTCCTCGTCGAGTCACCGGAGAGAATGGCGTTGGTTTTCGGGGGTTACCGATCATCTCCCACTGAGAGGTTGTCTTCTCGGCGGTTTCTTGCTCGCGGTCGGCAGCAGCCTAGCGTCTAGGGCACAGCCGGGGGAGTTTGATTCGCATCACCAGCCGATCAATCGTCTCCTCCTCAATTTGTTCCTTAGGATTGATCTGTAGCTCCACACCCGCTGGATTGGATCGGGCGACATCATCAGAGGCGACCTATCAAGGTATGCTTCGTCCAAAATTTATGGATTCAAGGATCCGGTACTATAGGTCTCAATTCTTGATATTCCTCTTGTTTTGAACTAGGGGAAAGTACCGAATCATCTTAGTGACAGATCTTCCTTGAGTGGATTTTGATCTTCTTCTCTGTTCGTGGGCAAGAACAGATCATTTGCCCTAGCCTTGATCTTGGAGGTAAGTGTTTAGTTTTGGTTGTGGATTCGAGCTTGTGATCTTCTTGGTTTGATTTGGGGTTGGTAGGTGATGAAAGTGTGGGCAGCAGTAAGCATCATACCCATGATTTCTAGCAGTGGTTGCTTCAGTTTTGGTTCTTTGGTAACTCTCGGGTGAAGAGGTAAGGTGCATAGTTGTGCTGGAAATTAGTTAGTGATGTGTTGTTTTGTGGAATTCTAATCCCTTCTTCTTGATCCGGGTGGTGAACAACAGCTTGATTTGGGATCAATTGAGTTGTTAGGAGGATTATGGTGGGAGCTGTGAGTGTTGATCAGCTACAACCTTCCAAGGTAAGTGATGTATCAATGAGGTATTTCTGATTGGTTTAATAGAATATTGCTAAATTAGGGTTGTAATTTTATGTAAGGGTTACTTCTTTTGGGCATGTGAAATGTGAAGGAGGGTTTTAAATATGATGAGATTGATTATCAGATTTGATGGTTAGAGGTGGGTCATGAGGATGATTATGCATGTTTGTTGTATGATGTGTGGTGGATAATAATGGGATGTAATGGATGGATAATTTTCTGAATTAGAGTAGTGTCCATCTTGGAGTTTGTATTATGTTATGGTTTGATTAATTAGGGGTTGGTTGCATTTGATGAGTTCATGATTGTTATTAAGGATCATTGGATTATGTTTGGATTTAGGAAGAGTTAAATTTAAGGATGTGCCTATGATTTACTTTGGGTTGGATCATTAGGTGGAAACTAAACAGGGTTACCTAATCGACGTAGGATTAGGTATTGGGTTTAGTTTGTTGTTGATTATGTGATTAGCTAAACATTATATATATACCGTGTGATCGCAGGACTTGGGTTCGGGACGAGCGTCTCGACGCGGGATTACTTGGCACGATCTACATTTTAAGGCGGGTATTTCTTCCTTGACCTCTATGTAGATTTTCTTGTACTTAGTGCATGGTTATTATTGGATGAATTAGGCTGCTTTATCTTATATCATGATCGGTTGTTATTTTTCCTGCATGATACTTATGCTTGACCCTTGTGATGATCTATTTAATTCATATACGCTCCACTCTTGATATCTACTCATGTGATTTCACGTGTAGAGTATGTCTTGTAGGGATTGTTGGGTTGTTGGTATTACCATACTGATTGGGTATATGATGTGGATTGTACATAGGTGGGTATGTGTTATAGGAGTTATCTTGTTGATCGTGCATTTACATGTGGCGTGTATATCCGTATTTGTTATGTACTTTTGGAGGAGTGTGTTGATTGCACGTCTGTGGTTTATACACGTGTCCGATGTGTTTTTATTGGAGGATACATGTTGATTGTATATGTGGGGTTGTCCATGTATGTCTGATATGTTCATTGGGGATTATTGGTTGATTATACATGTGTAGTTGTATACATATGTTTGGTGGGATATGTGGAGGTATCATGACGATTATACTCATGTTGGAGGTATTTATGAGGTTTGGGGTTGTTGCATGGATGATGATTATATATATATATCATGTTCATCATTCATTGCATCTGATGACCATTGTCTCCCTTGTGGTGAGAGAGTCATCAGTTGGTTTGATTTAGCGCCGCACACTCGGCCACTCATGGGTAGTGGTAGCTAGAGCTGTTGCCGCTAGTCCTGTCGTGCCACCCGGTCACGAGGTTTAGTGAGATCCGGCGTTGTGAGCAGTCAGGGACCCTGATGCTATGTAGCTAGATAGCTATTAGCGGACTGTCCGCCTCGACCACTATATAGTGGGTTAGAGGGTAGTACAGTCGTCACAGACCCAAGCCTCTCGGCCATACAGGGGTCGTGGTATCTGGAGAGGTGGCGGGGGTGACCATGGAGCATGCATGCACTTTTGCATATGATGCGCTGTGCATCTGGGGGATATATCTGCATACATGCCTAGTAGATACTAGTTGAATGTGATTGTCGTTGTTGCACTTGTTTGAGATATGATTGTTGCACTTGGTTGCCATGCTGCATACATGTCATTTATTTTACATGTATATGCAATCGTATTTATATTGCACAGGTGTCACGGGTATATCCGTTGCAGATCCGGTGAGTTTACCGATCATTGTACCATGGGTCGATTCCAGATTGGGTTTGTATCTGTCATTATGTTAGTTGTGCTTTGTACAGTTTATGTCAGGTTATTATGTCAGGTATGTTCAGATGCATTGATTATGATAGTATGACCATGTTCATATTCCCTACTGAGACTGTATACTTTTGATCTCCATGTTTTGTTTATGGACCATGCACTATCTTTTCTATTACCCGCTGAGTTACCTATACTCACCACCGCATGTATATCTTTATGTTTTCAGGTAGATGGTTGGAGTGTCGCTCGGAGTATCCTGTCTGCCGGGTCCTACGTCACATCCGACGATCGTTTCGGGTTTTGGTATATCTTTATTTGCATTCGATATTTGTTGTATTTGGTGTGTTGATGTATGTGTTGTTGTGGTTGTTGTATAAAGCCTAGCCGGCTAGCAGTGTGTTGATTGTGTTGTATTGGGCTTTCCGTTTTCTTCGTTTTCCGCTGTGTTGGTTTATTTTGTACAGCCCTGTGGGCTGTCTTATATATAACTGCGTGGTTGTGATTGTTTCATTCCAGCCGTATGGGCTGTTATTATAACTGCGTGGTTGTGTATATAAATATTCCAGCCGCATGTGGCTGATGTATATTTGGTTTGTAGTGATGCTTCATATTGTCACCGGTACAGGGGAGATGTTGTCGGATTTTTGTCTGGCAGGGACTCCTTTGGGGGCGTGACAATATCGCAGGAGGATCTGGAATTGCTCATCAATGCTAGAGTGCAGAAGATATTGCAGCAACAACAACAAGTCAATACTGGTGGTACGCTACCTATAGCACCTCATCCGGCAATGTCTATAACTTCTTATCATAGGGAAAGAGGGATTGAATGGGGAGATTCGGTTCGTTTGCTCTCTACCCCTCTCTCTCCCAACCGACATCTTAAAGCATATTTCCGGACACCTCTTGAACAAGGGGGACAAAAAGCAATTCTTTAGAAGTCTTATGGAGAAACCCCTATAAGAGAAAAACAAAATGGGAAGATTGTAGCCAGTGATAGTTCTCCTGAAAGGATTATCACTCCATTTTCTCAATGAGTGTTAGATGATCCTTTGTCGAAGCATTATCAAAATTTAAATGTTGGATAATACTTAGGGACAACTGATCACGAGGATCATCTTCTCAAATTCGAACATGCGGCGCTCCTCCAATAATTCATCGATAGTGTTAAATGCCGGATGTTCCTTACTACATTTGGGGGAGAAACTCAAAGGTGATTCAAACGACAACCAGAAAATTTTATTCGGCGCTTTAAGGACTTCCGCAAGGTGTTCCTACATAATTTTTCTAGCAATCAAAGGTATCATAAAACCCCTTGGAGTCTCATTTCAATCAAGCAAGTGAAGGCGCTGGAATTCTGTTCTGTTTAAATTTTCTTGTACAAAAATTGTACAAGTACAGAACTTTTCCTAGTAACCCACATGTTTGATCAGACATGTGTTTGATCAATCAAGTAAGTTTTTGATGGATTAAAGCACACCTTGATCAAAGTACAAGATCGCTAGCCTCTTGTATTGGTATTCCAAAATGATACAAAGAAAAATAACTAATTATTCAGTGGAATTAAAGAATTAGTTGTACCTTTTCTTTGTAGCTAAAGACCTCTTGATCTTCTGCCATATTCCTCTCCTGTTCTTAGATGTCGTGTGGGTGATGATCTACCAAGACAACACCACCCTCCTTCTCTTCTCGATTTCCAAACCGTCGGCTATAAAAGGAGGCTCTAGGATGGGGCTCCTTCTAATCTTCTTCCTTCTCTTCTTCTTCCTCTTTTTCAAGCCACCACCCACCAAGGAGTAGAGGGGGCGCCGACCCTTAGCAAGGTGGAGGAGACCACCGACCCTAGGCAAGGAGGAAGGGGCGCTAACCCTTGGTGGAGGTGGCGCCAGCCCTAGGTGAAGAGGAGGTGGCGCCGACCACAAGCAAGGGAGAAGGGAATTGTGAAAAATTAGGTTTTAGGGGGCACAACCTACTCCTTCTATAACCTTTGCCGTCAATTACAAAGAAAGAAAAATAATAGAATTCTATTTAGAAAAAATTTCCCTTTCTATAACCAAGTTAAACCAAACCAAGTTAAACCAAACCAAGTTAAGGATGGGATGCGAGGCTTTATATAGAGGCTATAACAGGGACCTAGAGGAGGAATTGATTTAGGCCTCCTGAAGGGCTTGGGCTTCTTGTGTTCGACCTGAACACCCAACCCAAGACCATCGATAATAACTCATACCACTAAAGGGTTATTATTGAACTATCGCACAAATCCTATAATACAATATGAGCTCCTTCTTATCAATGAGTGCGTTAAACTCCTTGTGTTTAAGATATCGTATGCCCGTTAATTAATTGAGTTACTGACAACCCAATTAATTAACATCTGATTCCAAGAGTAGTAACACTCATCTTTATTATCATGCTGGACAAAGTCCACCTGTAGGGTTTACATGATAATCCTTATGAGCTCCTTAAGGGGACATCATCAACCTAAATAATTAGGACACAGATTCCTTCTATAATCAACAACACACCATATAAATAATACTATCTCCCAACTCATCGGGCCTATTGATTTAACGAATAAATCTCACCCATTGATAAGTTAAAGAAATAAATACTAAGTATACATGCTTGTTATTATATAGGGATTAAGAGGACTCACATCCATAATAATAGAGGTTTTGTTCTTTTATGTAGTCAGTATAAATCGAACAACCTCAAATGGTCCTGCTCAAAACACACATAGTGTACTCGTGTAATTTTATAGCCAAGACAGACTAATACTAAATTACACTACAACCGTTCCAACGGTTTGTCCCAATCCATCTTGGTTGTGAGCTTCTATTTATAATTTATAAGGAACCGATAACATGATCTTCTGTGTGGCACCACACACCATGTTATCTACAAAATAAATAAAATGGACAACTATATTGACATATATTAAATATAAAATGCAAATATTTGACCAAATTGATTCTCATTTGAAAATATTTCAAAATAGATGTTCATACAAAATCTAGGCTTATAGTATACATCCAAACAATCTCCCACTTATACTAAAAGACTATGCTACCATAAATGCTGTCATACATCTGATTCCCATCCCCTCAACATGCTTATCAAAAGCTCCCGCCAGAAGGACCTTAGTGAAAGGATCTGCCAGGTTATCTGCTGATGTAATCTTGGCGACAACAACCTCCCCTCATTTTACGATGTCTTGTATCAGGTGGTACTTGCGCTCAATGTGTTTACTTGCCTTATGGGCTCGTGGTTCCTTTGGGTTTGCTACTTCACCACTGTTGTCACAATAAATTGTGATAACTTTGGATAAACCAGGAATCACATCTAAGTCCATCAAGAAGTTTCTGAGCTATACAGCTTCTTTGGCTACCTCATAGGCTGCCACACACTCAGCTTCCATGGTGGAGTCTAAAAAGTATTTCTGCTTAACACTCCTCCATGCTATGGCTCCATCTCCCAAAGTAAACACATACCCCGAGGTTGATTTACTGCTGTCCCTATCTAATTGGAAATCCGAATTCGTGTAACCCACAGGAAGCAAATCCTCTGTCTGGTAAACCAGCATATAATCTCTAGTCCTTTTCAGGTACTTTAATATATGCTTTACGACAGTCCAATGTCCCAGTCCTGGGTTACTTTGATATCTGCTAACCATGCTCACGACAAAATAGATATCTGGTCTTTTACATAGCATCACATACATTAGACTTCCTATAGCCGAAGCATAAGGAACTGCCTTCATGTCCTCTATTTCCTTTGATGTTTTAGGAGACATCTTTTTAGATAAATGTACTCCATGCCAAAAAGGTAGAAAACCTTTCTTGGAGTTTTGCATACTAAAACGAGCTAGAATAGTATTGATGTATGAAGCGTGGGATAAGCACAACATTCTTTTCTTGCGATCCCTTATTACTTTGATCCCAAGAATATGTCCACTGATATGGGTTAGGTTTTAAGGATATTCAGATGAGGAAAGAAAAGGAAGAAAGAGTCAAAGGATGAAGGCCAATATCGGCCGATACATTCCTGCCGAACGAAGGTAGGCCAATATCGGTCGATAAATGCCTGCCAAACGAAGGTAGGCCCATATCGGTCGATACATGCTTGCCGTATAAAGGTAAGTTAATAACGACCGATGCACGCTCCAATGCAAAGATAGACCAATATCGGTCGATACATGCTTGCCAAACGAAGGTAGGCCAATATCGGTAGATACATGCCTGCCAAAGCAAAGATAGACCAATATCGGTCGATACATGCTTGCCGAACGAAGGTAGGCCAATATCGGTCGATACATGCTTGCCGTATGAAGGTAAGTTAATAACGACCACTGCATACTCTGCAGCAAAAATAGACCAATATCGGTCGATACATGCTTGCCGAACGAAGGTAGGCCAATATCGGTCGATACATGCTTGCCGTATGAAGGTAAGTTAATAACAACCGACGCACACTCCAAAGCAAAGATAGACCAATATCGGTCGATACATGCTTGCCGAACGAAGGTAGGCCAATATCGGTCGATACATGCTTGCCGTATGAAGATAAGCTAATAACGACCGTTGCATACTCTGCAGCAAAAATAGACCAATATCAATCAAGAGGGTTCTTTCGAGCAAAGAACCTGCATAGTTCCTTCAATGAATACCTTAGAAACATGTTGAATAAAATGTTACTTTTTAACATAACAAAAATACAAACAGAAGGCACATGAAAGAAAATCATACATGAATATACCGAATAGAATAATTCATGATAGAGAATATATATTTTGGCGGGAAATATGCTTTCAGCTTGTCGTGCAGGCGCTAAACGACAAAGAAGGTACATCTGGGGTACAAAAAAGATTCCTTAAAAATCATCTTCCTCAAGTACGCAGCTGATGTCATAACGAACTCTAACAAACCGGGGTCCACTTCATGACTACGGAGGTTATATGGAGTGGTATAAAAGGGGGAATCCTCTCCGTTGGCTAGGTAAGTTCACATCTCTAATTCTGGGGCTACTGTTCATCTTCTTGCTTCTTCTTTCCTCGGCATCGAGAGAGATTACTAACTTGAGCGTCGGAGGGCCTAGCCAGGGATTCCCACCCCGGTCTTAGGTCACTGATGACAGTGTTGGTTGGTCTCTTGTGCGCAGGGAACCTCGTGAGTTTGAAAGTTCGGCTTTCTCCTATTTGGACGGGGATTTCTTCATACTTATCAGATTTCCTTCGGTGACTCGGGTTTTCCTCCGATCCGCTTTGGGTTTCTCGGGTCGAGGTTTCACCAGGATTATTCTTCGTCATTGAAGTGGGTCTCCTTCTTCCGGATCTCCTTCACGGTCAGCTTCTCAGACAGGATCAAATTTGGCGCCGTCTGTGGGAAATTTCGCCTGAATCTGGGACTTCATGATGGAAGAGGCAGGGAAGTCGAACCTACTTACTATCAGTCGCAAAGATTTGGATCTCCTCATTAATTCTCATGTCCAGCAAGCCCTACAACAACAGCAGCAACAACTGCAAGCTCATACTGGGGCCACTTTGCCGACGGCTCATCATCCGGTGATATCAACTACTGAGCATCGGAAAGGAAAGGAGATGGAAGAAGAAGAACCTTTGTATTTCCCTCCAGCTACTGTTTCTCCAACCAGGCATCCACGAGCTTTCCTTCGCACTCCCTTGGATCCAGGGGGTAAGAGGCCTGTGTTCCAAGAGTCCTCTGGTGAGGCGCCGGACAGAGAAAAGCGTAAGATTAAAATGATAACTAGTGATAGTTCACCGGAAAAGGTCATCTCCCCATTTTCACAAAGTGTATTAGATGACCCACTTCCTAAGCAATATCAGAATCTACAAATTGGAGAATATACTGGAACCACAGATCCGGAAGATCACTTGTTAAAATTTGAGAATGTAGCCTTGTTGCAACAATTCTTTGATGGGGTGAAGTGTCTGATGTTTCTCACTACTCTTGGGGGAGCAGCGCAACGCTGGTTCAACAGATTGCCTGAAAAGTCTATTCGAAAATTTAAAGATTTCAAGAAAGTCTTTCTACATCATTTCTCCAGCAACAAAAGGTATCATAAAACCCCATGGAGCCTATTTTCAATTAAGCAGACGTCTAAAGAATCCATCCGGGCATATATTAAAAGGTTCAATCAGGTAGCTATAGATGTACCTAATGCTACTACTGAAATATTAGTATGTGCTTTCTCTCAGGGCCTAAATGATAATGATTTCTTTAAAGATTTGGTAAGAAATCCTCCTGTTAATTTTGATTCCCTGATTGAACGTGCCACTGAGTTCATTAACGTAGAAGAAGCCCAAGCTGCTCGTAGGAAAGAAGGTGTTCCCTCTTCTCCTACTCATGCGAAGGAGAAGGCTCTGACCCCGGTACCCCCACCAAGAGGACCTAGAACTACTCATCCACCTCATCGGCAACCAGATTATCGTCCACAAGCTGTACAGCATGTAGAGATGTAGCCGGAGGCACCGAGGAGATGGTGTACTTATCACAAAACTAACAGTCATCACTCTGATGACTGTTTTGTTTTGAGAAATAGAAGAGTCAATAAAGAGCGCTATCAGAAGCAAAACTATTACCGGCAACAATACCCCAGGCAGCAAAGTCCACTCAAGCCGGAATATCACCCGGATGGAACTCGACAAGAAGCAATGCCGGTGTAACGATCAACCTTCTTACTACTACTACTCTCTAAGGATGACCGTTACTTAACTACTAACTCTACTTAACCGGTATGATTAAAAATCACATGGAAACCCTACCGAAAAATTTCGACAGAATCTCCCCTGTACCGGTGACCAAATCAACAATACAAACAAACTATACTCAGCCACAGACGGCTGGAACATATATTTTCACAACCAAAAGGAAGAACATCACCACGCAGTTTAATGAAATCAAAGCATGCAAGTAATAAATAGCGGAGACAAAATAAAAACATACAGTTAACTAACAGCGGAAGACTAAATGACTCATCTAATACATTCTTAATAAATTCTTAAACTAAGTCCCAAGGCTTCCATAGTCCTGGCATCACACATCCCTCGAACACCTCCTTGTCGCCTTCCTTTCTATATCTTTTCCTTTCCTGTATCTTAGGCTTTTCTTGGACTTACAGCCGGAGAAGAAAGCTTCCAATGCTTCTAGGGCTTGCGGAGGATCTCGCAAACTCGCCCTCTTCCTCGTGCCTACTGTTCCTTCTTGACGAGAGGAGCTCGAATCCAAGAAGAGCTCGTGGAGAAGTCCCCTTTGGCCGGCCGCCGAAGAGAAAACCTTAATCTCTTCTCGGCTTCGTTTTCGCCCGATCCCGCCGTCGCACACGCAGAAGGGGAAGAGTGAAACGGGATTTTAGGTCACCGGAATTAACACGTAAGTTCTCTTTTTTTATAATCTCCATATTCTGTTAACTTGTTAAATAAATTTTCTTACCTTTTCTAAACAAAACTGACGACTGGTTCGCTTGGTGGGCTGCGTTCTGCTTAAAGCCCAACTCGTGGGTTCAAATCCCAGCTGCAACCATTTTATTTCCTATTATTTTACTGTTCCTAACTTATGCTTAAATGGAATTCTTCTCCTTCTTTAATAAGAAACGATCGCTGGATCAGTTGGTTGGCTGCGTTCGGCTTAAGGCGCAGCTCGTGGGTTCGAATCCCGGTTGCAACTTATTTTCTTTCTATTATTTCTCGCTATTAACTTCTATTACTTAAATAAAATTCTTCCTTTATTAAATCAAATAATAACTGCTAGCCCAGTTGGTTAGCTAGGTTTTGCTTAAGGCTCGGTTTGCAGGTTCGAAACTTGGCTGCAACCATTTTCTGCCCATTAATTCTTCTTATTAACTTCTACTCATTAAATAAATTCTCCCTTTATATGATTAATTAATAACTACTATCCTAGTTGGTTAGCCGGGTTTTGCCCAGGTCAGGGGTTGCCGGTTCAAATCTCAGCTTGGACATTTTTTTGTCGAAACTTCTTTCGTTTAGTAAAAATACCAAACGACCTCCAAAAATTACATAAAAATATTCTATAAATTCCTAAAAATCTCTAGAATTTTTCTAAAACATTTCTAGATTTTAATAAGGTCTTTTAGGACTTCAAATCATGAAATTTGGGGTGTTACAATTCTCCCTCCCTTATAAAAAGTTCGTCCTCGAACTTAGACTAATTCTGAATATTTCTATCTTATACTATCCTTTACTAGTTGTACCTTTCTGTGTCTTAATCTCTTAACTTCTCAGTCTCCTAGTATTCATCTCGCATCGTACCCATTAGTGGTCTTTGGAAGACTTGATATCTTCTCTATCCTTTCTAAACATACTTATATATATGAATATAAGAGAACAAAATTTCTATCTTACTAAAGCACATATAAGCAATTATTCCATACTGCAAATAATAAAGAAAGTATAAAAGGAAACTTAAATACTTTCTTACTTGAAGACGGCAAGGATGGTGCTGATGTGTGATGCTGGAGAATGGGAACTGCTCTGATACCAACTGTAACGATCAACCTTCTTACTACTACTACTCTCTAAGGATGACCATTACTTAACTACTAACTCTACTTAACCGGTATGATTAAAAATCACATGGAAACCCTACCGAAAAATTTCGGCAGAATCTCCCCTGTACCGGTGACCAAATCAACAATACAAACAAACTATACTCAGCCACAGACGGCTGGAACATATATTTTCACAACCAAAAGGAATAACATCACCACGCAGTTTAATGAAATCAAAGCATGCAAGTAATAAATAGCGGAGACAAAATAAAAACATACAGTTAACTAACAGCGGAAGACTAAATGACTCATCTAATACATTCTTAATAAATTCTTAAACTAAGTCCCAAGGCTTCCATAGTCCTGGCATCACACATCCCTCGAACACCTCCTTGTCGCCTTCCTTTCTATATCTTTTCCTTTCCTGTATCTTAGGCTTTTCTTGGACTTACAGCCGGAGAAGAAAGCTTCCAATGCTTCTAGGGCTTGCGGAGGATCTCGCAAACTCGCCCTCTTCCTCGTGCCTACTGTTCCTTCTTGACGAGAGGAGCTCGAATCCAAGAAGAGCTCGTGGAGAAGTCCCCTTTGGCCGGCCGCCGAAGAGAAAACCTTAATCTCTTCTCGGCTTCGTTTTCGCCCGATCCCGCCGTCGCACACGCAGAAGGGGAAGAGTGAAACGGGATTTTAGGTCACCGGAATTAACACGTAAGTTCTCTTTTTTTATAATCTCCATATTCTGTTAACTTGTTAAATAAATTTCTTACCTTTTCTAAACAAAACTAACGACTGGTTCGCTTGGTGGGCTGCGTTCTGCTTAAAGCCCAACTCGTGGGTTCAAATCCCAGCTGCAACCATTTTATTTCCTATTATTTTACTGTTCCTAACTTATGCTTAAATGGAATTCTTCTCCTTCTTTAATAAGAAACGATCGCTGGATCAGTTGGTTGGCTGCGTTCGGCTTAAGGCGCAGCTCGTGGGTTCGAATCCCGGTTGCAACTTATTTTCTTTCTATTATTTCTCGCTATTAACTTCTATTACTTAAATAAAATTCTTCCTTTATTAAATCAAATAATAACTGCTAGCCCAGTTGGTTAGCTAGGTTTTGCTTAAGGCTCGGTTTGCAGGTTCGAAACTTGGCTGCAACCATTTTCTGCCCATTAATTCTTCTTATTAACTTCTACTCATTAAATAAAATTCTCCCTTTATATGATTATTTAATAACTACTATCCCAGTTGGTTAGCCGAGTTTTACCCAGGTCAGGGGTTGCCGGTTCAAACCTCAGCTTGGATATTTTTTTGTCGAAACTTCTTTCGTTTAGTAAAAATACCAAACGACCTCCAAAAATTGCATAAAAATATTCTATAAATTCCTAAAAATCTCTAGAATTTTTCTAAAACATTTCTAGATTTTAATAAGGTCTTTTAGGACTTCAAATCATGAAATTTGGGGTGTTACAATTCTCCCTCCCTTATAAAAAGTTCGTCCTCGAACTTAGACTAATTCTGAATATTTCTATCTTATACTATCCTTTACTAGTTGTACCTTTCTGTGTCTTAATCTCTTAACTTCTCAGTCTCCTAGTATTCATCTCGCATCGTACCCATTAGTGGTCTTTGGAAGACTTGATATCTTCTCTATCCTTTCTAAACATACTTATATATATGAATATAAGAGAACAAAATTTCTATCTTACTAAAGCACATATAAGCAATTATTCCATACTGCAAATAATAAAGAAAGTATAAAAGGAAACTTAAATACTTTCTTACTTGAAGACGGCAAGGATGGTGCTGATGTGTGATGCTGGAGAATGGGAACTGCTCTGATACCAACTGTAACGACCACCCTTCTTACTACTACTACTCTCTAAGGATGACCGTTACTTAACTACTAACTCTACTTAACCGGTATGATTAAAAATCACATGGAAACCCTACCGAAAAATTTCGGCAGAGTCTCCCCTGTACTGGTGACCAAATCAACAATACAAACAAACTATACTCAGCCACAGGCGGCTGGAACATATATTTTCACAACCAAAAGGAATAACATCACCACGCAGTTTAATGAAATCAAAGCATGCAAGTAATAAATAGCGGAAACAAAATAAAAACATACAGTTAACTAACAGCGGAAGACTAAATGACTCATCTAATACATTCTTAATAAATTCTTAAACTAAGTCCCAAGGCTTCCATAGTCCTGGCATCACACATCCCTCGAACACCTCCTTGTCGCCTTCCTTTCTATATCTTTTCCTTTCCTGTATCTTAGGCTTTTCTTGGACTTACAGCCGGAGAAGAAAGCTTCCAATGCTTCTAGGGCTTGCGGAGGATCTCGCAAACTCGCCCTCTTCCTCGTGCCTACTGTTCCTTCTTGACGAGAGGAGCTCGAATCCAAGAAGAGCTCGTGGAGAAGTCCCCTTTGGCCGGCCGCCGAAGAGAAAACCTTAATCTCTTCTCGGCTTCGTTTTCGCCCGATCCCGCCGTCGCACACGCAGAAGGGGAAGAGTGAAACGGGATTTTAGGTCACCGGAATTAACACGTAAGTTCTCTTTTTATAATCTCCATATTCTGTTAACTTGTTAAATAAATTTCTTACCTTTTCTAAACAAAACTAACGACTGGTTCGCTTGGTGGGCTGCGTTCTGCTTAAAGCCCAACTCGTGGGTTCAAATCCCAGCTGCAACCATTTTATTTCCTATTATTTTACTGTTCCTAACTTATGCTTAAATGGAATTCTTCTCCTTCTTTAATAAGAAACGATCGCTGGATCAGTTGGTTGGCTGCGTTCGGCTTAAGGCGCAGCTCGTGGGTTCGAATCCCGGTTGCAACTTATTTTCTTTCTATTATTTCTCGCTATTAACTTCTATTACTTAAATAAAATTCTTCCTTTATTAAATCAAATAATAACTGCTAGCCCAGTTGGTTAGCTAGGTTTTGCTTAAGGCTCGGTTTGCAGGTTCGAAACTTGGCTGCAACCATTTTCTGCCCATTAATTCTTCTTATTAACTTCTACTCATTAAATAAAATTCTCCCTTTATATGATTATTTAATAACTACTATCCCAGTTGGTTAGCCGAGTTTTACCCAGGTCAGGGGTTGCCGGTTCAAACCTCAGCTTGGATATTTTTTTGTCGAAACTTCTTTCGTTTAGTAAAAATACCAAACGACCTCCAAAAATTGCATAAAAATATTCTATAAATTCCTAAAAATCTCTAGAATTTTTCTAAAACATTTCTAGATTTTAATAAGGTCTTTTAGGACTTCAAATCATGAAATTTGGGGTGTTACAGCCGGTCCCAGCTAGTACCAGCCAAGTATCAGATAAAGCACCTTCCGAAGCCACAATGACTCATCAGGAAGAGAACAGAAACAATGCTGCTCGGGGCAATATTAACATGATTACGGGCGGACCCACTGATGGGGATTCTAACAGAGCCAGAAAAGCACATGCCCGAAGGTTGGAGATTCATGCAGTAGGATGCAGCATGGAACGAGCAGCCGGTCCTGAAATAAGCTTCGGGCCCAAGGATCTTGAGGGGGTAGAGATACCTCATGATGACGCATTAATCATCAAAGCTGTGATAGCTAACTACGCCATCGCCCGCACCTTCATACACACTGGCAGCTCAGTCAACATTATATTCAAAAAGGCTTTTGATCAGCTACAAGTTGACCCCAGTGAACTTCAACCGATTGCAACTCCTCTGTATGGATTCACAGGCAATGAAGTGCAACCTTTGGGTCAAATAAAATTGGCCATTTCTCTGGGAGAGGAACCCCTTATGAGAACCAGGAGATCCTACTTTATGGTAGTAGATGCTCCATCTTCTTATAATGTGATATTGGGTCGGCCTGCCCTGAATGAGTTCAGGGCGGTCGTTTCTACTTTCTGTCAGAACATTAAGTTTCCCGTGGAGGATCAGGTCGAAGAAGTACGGGGTGATCAAAAGACAGCCCGAAAATGTTACGTAGAAATCATTCGGACTGAGGCTAACGCCGCTCGGAAGATTCAAAGAATGGAAGTTAATGCCATTTGTGAAAAGCAGCCGGTCCTGGTTTATGAGGAAAAGGAAGAAGTTCAAATCCAGACTGGGCGGCCAGAAGCTACCACCTACGTTGCAGCCGATCTCGATCCTGATCTTAAAGCTGAGTTGGTGCAATGTTTGAAGAAGAATAATGATGTATTTGCCTCGACTCCCAAAGAAGTTTCGGGCATTTCTCCTGCTGTCATGGAACATTCCTTGCATGTCTTTCCGAATGCCCGCCCCGTCATGCAAAGGAAGAGGAGTTTCAGTATGGAGCAAAATCAGATTATCAAGGAAGAAATAACCAAGCTTATGGAGGCCGGATACATTAGGGAAGTGCAATTCCCGAGTTGGTTGGCTAATGTGGTGTTAGTCTCTAAACCTGGGAATAAATGGCGAGTGTGCATTGACTTTCGAGATCTCAACAAAGCTTGCCCGAAGGATTACTATCCCTTACCCAGGATTGATCAACTAGTTGATTCTACTGCCGGATGCGAATATATTTCCATGCTGGATGCATATCAAGGTTATCATCAAGTCCCCTTGGCCAATGAGGACCAAGAAAAGGTTAGTTTTATAACGTCTGAAGGCACTTATTGTTATAATGTTATGCCCTTTGGACTAAAGAATGCAGGAGCAACCTATCAAAGGCTTATGAATAAGGTCTTTCAGAAGTAGATTGGTAGGAATATGGAAGTATATGTTGATGACATCTTAATTAAGTCTCTTCAAGCTGCTGATCTATGCAGGGATATAGAGGAGACTTGCAAGACATTAAGACAGTATGGGCTCAAGTTGAACCCAAGCAAATGCTTGTTCGGCGCAAAGGGAGAAAAATTCATGGGATATATGGTGTCCGAACGGGGGATAGAGGCCAACCCGAGCAAGGTCAAGGCATTGCAGAGCATGGAGCCACCCCGCAGCCTGAGAGAAGCTCAAAGATTGACAGGCCGAATCACAGCCTTGTCTTATTTCCAGATCAGCCGATCGCAGTTTTCATTTCTTTAAAATACTCAGAAAGGCTACTAAGTTTCAATGGAATGAAGAATGCGATAAGGCTATTCAGGAGTTGAAAGAATATTTAGCTACCCTCCCTGTGTTGGCTAAACCTATGACAGGAGAGACTTTGTGGGTGTATTTGTCAGCTAATGAAAACGCCGTAGGCTCTGTATTAGTCAGACAGGAAGGAAAAGAGCAACAACCCGTATATTTTTCTAGTCATTTATTAAAAGGAGCGGAGTGTAGATACACTACACTAGAAAAACTGGCTTATGCTATGATATTGACTGCTCGGAGGTTGCGCCCATATTTCTTAGCACATGAGATTATTGTCTTAACCAATAGCACTCTCGGACGGGTATTGCTCAACCCAGAAGCCTCAGGACGGTTGGTCAAATGTACGACCGAGATTGGAGAATATGACATCCAATATCAACCCCGCTCGGCCATCAAGGCACAAGCTCTAGCAGATTTCATCATAGAGGCTCAAGGCCCAGAAGAAGAAGATACCTGCAAAATTTATGTGGATGGCTCTGCAACTAGACAAGGCAGTGGGATTGGTATTCTTCTTATATCCCCAAAAGAAGACAGACTTCAACTCTCCATTAGATTAAATTACAGAGCCACCAACAATGAGGCTGAATATGAAGCTCTCATAGCTGGCTTACAAGCTGCTCGGCATGTAGGAGCAGTTCGAGTCCTTATATATTCTGATTCTCAGCTAGCAGCTCAACAATTATTAGGTAATTTTGAAATCAATAATGACAGGCTTAAGTTATATGCAGAGGCATTCGATAAGTTGAAGTCTCAATTTCAAGATGTGAGCATACAAAAAATTCCTCGATCAGAGAATCAAGTGGCAGATGAATTAGCTAAGCAAGCCTCTGCTGTAGTACCATGGAGTCTTGATCGACCAGTGGAACAGACCCTGTTAATTTCCTGTATTGAAAGACAGACTGATATAGAAATTAAAGGTGATTTGCGAGCTCAAATTATATTATATTTACAGCAAGGCCTTCTTCTGAGAGATACAGAACAAGCCAAGGTATTTAAGAAACGAGCTGCTCAATATACTATGGTGGGGGAGCAATTATATAAAAGGGCTTTTTCCAGACCTTTGCTCAAGTGTGTAGGCACAGAAGACACACAATTTATTTTGCAGGAGGTGCATCAGGGCTCTTGTGGTAGTCATATAGGAGGAAGATCTTTGGCTCGTAAAATCCTCCTAGCAGGATATTTCTGGCCTACTCTACATGAAGATGCCGCTAAATTGGTAAGAACTTGTATTTCTTGTCAAAAGCATCAGAATATATTACATCACCCTACCCAGTTATTAAGAACCTCTATCGTCTCGTGTCCCTTTGATCAATGGGGTATGGACATAGTGGGTCCATTTCCTATGGCTGCTGCACAGAGGAGGTTCTTGCTGGTGGCTGTGGATTATTTCTCTAAATGGGTGGAAGTAGAACCACTTGCTAGAATTACAGAAGACGCGGTCATTAAATTCTTATGGAAAAACATAATCTGTAGGTTTGGCATTCCTCATAAGTTGGTCTCTGATAAAGGAAGGCAGTTTCAAGGTGATAGAATCCTAGACTGGTGTCAGAGTTATGGGATTACCCAGGCCTTCACCTCTGTAGCTTACCCGCAGAGCAATGGTTAAGCAGAAGTAACTAATAGGGAGATTATTAGAGAACTAAAAACTAAGCTGGATCATGTTGGAGGTAGCTGGGTAGACGAGTTACCCAGTGTTCTCTGGGAATATCGTACTACGCCTCGTGAAGCTACAGGAATCACTCCTTTCCAATTAGTCTATGGAGGAGAAGCAGTAATCCCCATTGAGGTAGGAGTAGAGTCTGACAGAAGACAATTGTATGATGATGATAATAGAGACCGACGACTTATGGAGCTGGACTTAATCGAGGAAATAAGGGATAAAGCTGCTACTTGTCTTATATCATATCGACAAAGGATGAGATAGAATTATAACAAAAGGGTCATCCCTAGATACTTCCAAGTAGGGGATTTGGTATGGAAACGAGTTAAGCCTGTGGGAGATGTCAACAAGTTGGCACCACAATGGGGAGGGCCTTATAAAGTGATAGAAAAGCTCGCATCAGGCTCATACTATCTCCAAGATGCCGAAGGAAGAATGTTGGAACGCCCTTGGAGCGCTAATCATTTGCAACCCTATCGAGCCTGATTTGATCATATTACTTTAAATATGTTCACAGTTATTGGAATTCCCAGGCGAGTTGAGATACTTGTAGTTTATGTACTTTGTTTCTTTGATGAAAGTCAAGCAAGATAAATATTGACACAGGAGATAAATATGGTTCATACAAATTGATAAATATCAGGAGAAGCCTCCTTTCTATTTTTCAAGCAGTAAAATAAGGAAAAATCATAAAGGCCTATTCAGCTCCCCTCAAAGAATTACAGGCCAACACGAGGTTAGCCCAAGTATTATACTTTCGCACAAAGCAAAGTCGATCGAGAAAATCCTATGAAGTAACTCGGTCAGGCCTTCATAGGAATACTCGGAGACTATAAACCAAAGTCGATCGGGAAGATTCTATGAAGTAACCCGGCAGGCCTTCATAGGAAAAACCGGAGACTATAAACTAAGACAAAGCAAAGTCGACCGAGAAAATCCTATGAAGTAACCCGGTCGGGCCTTCATAGGAATACTCGGAGATTATAAACCAAAGTCGATCGGGAAGATTCTATGAAGTAACCCGGCAGGCCTTCATAGGAAAAATCGGAGACTATAAACTGAGACAAAGTAAAGTCGATCGAGAAAATCCTATGAAGTAACCCGGTCGGGCCTTCATAGGAGTACTTGGAGAGTATAAACCAAAGTCGATTGGGAAGATTCTATGAAGTAACCCGGCAGGCCTTCATAGGAAAAACCAGAGACTATAAACTGAGACAAAGTAAAGTCGATCGAGAACATCCTATGAAGTAACCCGGTCAGGTTTTCATAGGAAGACTCGGAGACTATAAACCAAAGTCGATCGAGAAAATCCTATGTAGTAACCCGGTCAGGTTTTCATAGGAAGACTCGGAGACTGTAAACCAAAGTCGATCGAGAAAATCCTATGAAATAACCCGGTCGGGCCTTCATAGGAATACTCGGAGACTATAAACCTAAGTTGATCGGGAAGATTCTATGAAGTAACCCGACAGGCCTTCATAGGAAAAACCGGAGACTATAAACTGAGACAAAGTAAAGTCGATCGAGAAAATCCTATGAAGTAACCCGGTCGGGCCTTCATAGGAATACTTGGAGACTATAAACCAAAGTCGATCGGGAAGATTCTATGAAGTAACCCGGCAAGCCTTCATAGGAAAAACCGGAGACTATAAACTGAGACAAAGTAAAGTCGATCGAGAACATCCTATGAAGTAGCCCGGTCAGGTTTTCATAGGAAGATTCGGAGACTATAAACCAAAGTCGATCGAGAAAATCCTATGAAGTAACCCGGTCAGGTTTTCATAGGAAGACTCGGAGACTATAAACCAAAGTCGATCGAGAAAATCCTATGAAGTAATTCGGTCGGGCTTTCATAAGAAGACTTGGAGACTATAAACCAAAGTCGATAGGGAAATTCTATGAAATACATCGGGCGAGATTTCACGGATGGAATCAGAGATTTCGAACTAACACAAGGTATGATTAATCAGGGAATCTCCGGGCTTCGAAGCTTAATTAAGCAGGAATTAAGAAGGGATTCTATATGGGAGCTCAGATATATGAAAGTCTTTATTCAAAATCCGATTGGGATATTATACTTAACCTGAAGATCAATAATACAATTCCGTATCCAATCTCAACTAAGATCATTCATCCTCGGGGAGATACAAAGCATACCGGATGTTACTTAAGGAAGAATCCATCAAGATAAGGTTTAACTCTGAAAGATGAACAAGGGATTTTTCCAATAAAGTTTATACTTAGCAATCAAAAGCATGTCAGGAAGGGGTATTCTTGAACTAGCATAAAGGAGAAGCAAGTAAGTGTTAAAGTTTTTCTTACACCTTGCTAGTACTTGATTACTCAGTATCAAATGCACTTTTTCCACTGTCAGTTCTTACTTTACAAGTTTTTATGAATAATTTCCTTAGACATTAGGAAAAGGGCCTTTCAAATCTGAGGGTAGTTCTTCATTAAGCCTACGGCTATTTATGAAAGATAGGGGAGGTTCTTTGGGTAGATATCCACCCTCTTTTAACTGTCGTAGAACTCCCGATACGGAATGATTTAGCGCACCCACTATCCTGCGAACAAATTCCCGGGCAAATGCCGGGGACTGTAAATAAACTTGCCGCCATTCTTCCCACCGACCTTTTTCCTGCTCCTTATAATTCTGGAAATCAGCTTGCTGCTTTGTGTTTTGTTCTCTTAAAACATCTTTCTCCGATCTTAGCTGTTCCAATTCCTTCTGGAGCAGTGATAATTCGTTATCTTGAGCTTTCCTCAGCTCTTGTTCCTGTAGAATAGTGAAATCATGAGAAGCCAGGTCCTGAGCTTGGTCAGAAAGACAGGCATTATGAAGCTTCTCTACTTTCTCTAAGATAAGACTTTTCTGAGAAGCATCTAAGAGAGCTTTCTCTTTTAGAGCGATCTCCAAACGAAGACCGGAATGCAGTCGATCCACCTGTAATTCTAAGGTTTTTCTAGCTAGCCCTTTGTCTTTTAATAGTTGCTGGCATTCTTCCAACTCTTGTTTTAGGATCCCCAACTGTTGATCCTGCAAGGCCACCTTCTCCTGCAATTGAGTCGGGTCGCTAGCGGAAGAAGGAGACGCGGCCCTCAATGTTTCCAATTGAGCTTTCAATTTAGTATTCTCATGATCTTTAGCTGTGAGTAGCTGATCGATATGCAGACTTGTGGCTAGAAACTAAATAAAAGGATAATGTCAGTTAGAGATAAAGTTACAAAGCTAATAAACACATAACTAGGAATACTTACAGCCACTACCTGACGACTATGGCGATCCACTCGATGTGGGAGACTAAGGCCTCGTAATTGTTTATAACCTTGCGACCAAGATTCAGCCAATAAACCTTGCAGTTGCAAAGTGCCATAGCCAGGAGGACTAGAAGGCTGTCCCAATTGAGAAGGTAAGCTCGCAGCCACTCTAAATAAAGGAGGGGGATGAGAGGAAGCCGGAGATGGAGAAGAAGAGGAGGCAATCTGAGGAAAAGGGATAGTAAAAGCAGGAGGAGCAGAGTGGGAGCTAGAGGGAACCGAAGGTAGTAGTGCCGGAGGGGTTGTTACAATTGTGGAAACACTAGCGGTTGAAGAGCTGACAATGGGAGAAGATCTCCGGCAAGGTGTTCGTTTCGCTCAAGGCCTATAAACCAAGGGAGGCAAGGCCAATGCCAAGAATGTAGAAGGCACAGGAGAGATAGCGGCCATCTCAGAAGCAGGAGCAGGAGAAGCTGAAACAGTAGAAGAAGAAGAGATAAGCAGACCAGGCCTCATCATTCGAAGAGCAGGATTGGAGATGATATTGGTGGGAGTCATCGGTGCTTTACCTCTTTCAAAAGAAATAGGCGCCGGAACAAGAGGAGTTTGTACAAAGGTACCAAAGAAATCACCAAAGGGAGAATCCTTGGTAAGATTTGGCTTTTTAACTAAAGTGACAAAAGGCTCTTCTTCTTCTTCCTCTTCCATGAGTGCGACACCCTCTGCTTGTTGTTCTTCTTCAGAAAGCAAGCCCAAGGTAGAGGGATTGGGGTCAGATTGGCGAGCCAGTAACCATTGTTCTCCAAGATTATTGATAAAGGACTTGGTCATAGCAGAATTCCTGTACATAAGAGCCGGAAGAATAGCGTCGGCTGAAAAACAGAGTATAAACATCATGGTTATAGAGATATACTAATCAGCAAAGGCGAAGTAAAATAATTATACTCACCAAAGGAACTATCCAAAGGAGTATTAATGTTTCCTATCCCAAAGGGAAACATTAAGCCCTCTTCAATTAGATGCGGTAAACTGAATTTCGCTCCCCGCAGTTTAGGCAAGGCAGAGGCCACAGAAGGATCATTGAGAAAACCTTGAGTGTCAGGAAGCGAGGGCAGATCATGCATCCATTGAATAGGAAAAGGAGGGGGAGAAGGTAAACGCATATAGAAAAATTTTTTATACCATTCACCTTGAGGGGGAATACGATTAAATAGGATGGCTTTGGGACGAGACTGAAACTTAAAAATACCAACATCTACCCGACGAGGGATAAAGAAATGATGGAAGAGACGAGGAGATAGTGGGAAATCTAACAGTTTGGATACTCCAATGAAGCCCACTAGAATGGAAAAGGATTGAGGGACGAACTGGTTTAACGGGATAGCAAAATAACGGCTAACCTCACAAAAAAAGGAGTGAAGAGGAAATCTGAAACCTTGCAGGACTTGGTCCCTGAAGATGGAGATACAGTCTAAGGGAGGAAGGTGAGGACCCTCGTGGGGAGCAGGGCGGACAATGTAAGAGGGAAAACCATAGGTTGCCTGTAAGTCCACTTCTTCTGTATCTGTGAGGTCGGAAGAGCAAGAGAGGAACCATGCCGGAGAAGAAACCGCCTTGAAGAGAGAAGGTCGAAAGAAGAGGAATTGAGAAGCAAGAAGATGGACGGAGGGAAGCAGAATAAGATTCCGTAAACCCTTGTCCCTTTTTCTAGTCCTATGCTAAAACCTCTAAACATAAGATACGAAAGGAAAATAAAAGGTGCTCAGAATGTCAAGCGTCATAAAAGGAAATAATATCATAGAATAAAGGGAAAGAGATGAAGTCAAATAAACTACCTCGGAAAAAACGTAAAATTTCCCTAGAAATAATTTTGGAAGAAACTTGATGAGGCAAAAACAAAAATTAATAGGCTTAAAGCACGGGTTAAAGCCTCGAATATTGATTAATGAAAACAGCCTGGTTAAATTGAACCATCTTAATAAATCGACCGATAATTGGGGGTATCTTCGAAATATCGAACGATATCTACCAATGCTTATATCTAAGTCGACCGGGTCAGTAAAGAATGAGGATAATTGGGGGTATCTTCGAAATATCGAACGATATCTACCAATGCTTATATCTAAGTCGACCGGGTCAGTAAAGAATGAGGATAATTGGGGTTATCTCCGAAATATCGAACGATATCTACCAATGCTTATATCTAAGTCGACCGGGTCAGTAAAGAATGAGGATAATTGGGGGTATCTTCGAAATATCGAACGATACCTCTCAATGATTATACCTAAGTCGACCGGGTCAGTATAGAATGAGGATAATTGAGGTTATCTCCGAAATATCGAACGGTACTTACCAATGTGTATACATATATCGACCGGGTCATTGAAGAATGGGTCATAGGGAGAAATTGGACACTAACAAGCTAAGTAGCATTTAGTACACGTACATGAAACCGACAAATTTTCCAAAAATGCGAATAAGATCAGCAATCAAAAGAGACTATTCAGATTCACGTCAGTTTGTAAAACCTTAATTCCCCTTCTCTACAACAACTGGAGAATGAGTTAGAACTAGTTTGGGGTACAAATCAGGAGGTCTTTCTTCAATGAGTCTGCGACGGTTCAGGAAATTGAGAGGAGGAACGCGCGCTAAGTAGCCCTCCTCTTCCAATTATCGAATCGCTCCTTTGGCCCCTGCCGTAAAAGCAGACAAGATGGATCTCACAATCGGCCGGTTGAACTCAGTAGACTCGATCATGGCGGTGGCTCGTTCCTTATAACGAACGTCCTCGCCCCCTTTGTAAACTACCAACGCCATCTGAGAGGATTTTAATTCATCTGTTCTGGCAGAAGCCTCGGCTTTAGCCGAATCAAGGGAGGTGGTCAAAGAAGCTACCTCCTCCTCTTTCAGCTATAAGGCTTTAAGTTTCTCAGCCAATTCTGCTTCATAATTCTCTTTTAGTTCGCCAAGTTTTGAGGTTAGCTCTTGATTGAGGTCTGTAACCAATTTGAATCGAGCTTCAAGGTTCTCAATTTGAATTTCAAATTTCTTCTTGGCGGCAGCAGAAAACTCGGCAGAAGACAATTCAATAACCTGCTGTCGCAACCCCTTGTTCTCTGATTTCAATTTCTCGTTCTCAGTGTACAGATTATGCAATAGTCGGGAGAAACCCATGTTTTCTAGCCATCGCTGGGAGCATATTCAAAACCGTAAGACGATACTTCATAAACAGAAAGCACAAGTAGGTAAACATATCTTATTCTCTTTATTAGAAAAGTGGTCAATCGCTTCAGGAATGGAAAGCCCCTCAAAGATGAGATGCACCTCATCCCAAGAACTAGCGAAAGAACCCCCCAGTAATATGGGGAGAACAGGAATGGTAGAAGAGCCAGTTGAGAAGGAAGAAGTAGGGATAGATGGTGGAGCAAAAACCAAGTAAGAAGAAGGTGAAGAGGGTAGAGATCCTGAAGTCGGAATAGACAAAGGAAAAGTAAAAGAAACGTCACCAGAAGTACTAGTTTTATGAAAAGGAGAGGTAGGAAAATTCAAGGAAGGATAAAGTTCTGCTAATGTGGGCTCATCGGAAAGAAGATCAGTTAAGGCAAAATCTTCTGAACCAAGCTCATTAGCAGAAAGGATTAGCCTCCTTTTTGAAGGAGGAGCCCTGGTCAGTTTGCGTCCCGGACGCTTGCCCGCAGAAATCTCAATTATGGGTTTATCAGAGCTACCAGGGGATGCAAGCTCGATAAGAGGAACAGAGGCAGATGGGGAGACAGTGACAGCTGCGGAAGACGTAATAGCGGGAGCAGGATCAGGGAGGATCTGCGCAGCAGGATCCCTAGAAGAGCCTCCTGGAGTCTCATGAAGCCCAGAAGAGCTAGGTATTTCGGCTAAGGGAGTCGACTCTTCAATTGACGGTGGAGGGGCGATAGCGGCCAGAAATTCGGCCTCCTTGGCGCGAAGTAATTCTTCTTCCACGCGTATTTCTTCATCAATCAAAGCATCATAGAAACTCTCCACTGTATAGAACAGAGAAACAATTTAGGCAGTTATAAGCAAAAAGAAAAGAACAAGGCGTTACCTAAGGAAATGTGAGTATCGGGTTTGACGGGGCTTAAACCAAATAGGTATAAAAGCTCGACCTTCAACCATTTCGGGATCGTGAGCCGGTGACCTAATAACTTCTCACAATAAATAGGAAAAGCAGGGAGGAGATGAAACTCTCTAACATCGGGTAAGGGAGGCAAGAAAGATTTCCAAGCATGAGACCAAGGAATAGGTCCCGGAAACTTTAAAAAGAAAAAACGAGATTTCCAGGCTTTGAGAGACGATGGAATATCTCCAAAAAGGACCATTTTAATTCTCGACTGGAATAAGAAGACACCAGGTTCCGAGAGCTTGGGGTAGGAAAACATGAAGAAATTTTGAGGAGTAGGAGGAATATCTCGTAGACGAAACAACATATAAGTACCGCATAGATAACGAAATGCATTAGGAGCAAATTGTTGCAAAGGAATATCAAAATATTGACTTATTACAATTAAGAAAGGAGGAATGGGGAACCTTAAGCCCCCTATCAGCTGTTCCCTGAAAAAAGTCACGCAGTTATTAGGGGGATGATGAGGTCGAGCATTCGGTGTTGGGAGTATGATTTTATATTCCTTAGGAATTTCATATTGGCGATGGATGGATAATCTAGCATTCTTATCAAAGATAGAAGACATATGGACATACCAAGGAGCAATTGCTTCTTCAACCATGGACAAAGGTATGGGCTAGAGCAATAATGGATTACTTACTGAAGACAAGAAAGGGGATTGTCGTGAAACGGCGAGCACGAGGACTGGTTGAAGACAGCAACAGGAAAAAAGCTCTAGAGAAGGAAAAAGGAAGGATGAGGTTTAAAGAGGAGACGAAAGGTTTAGGGTTTGAAAAAACGCAAGACGGTCGTCAGATTAGGGCGTTGGTAGCTCAGCAGACGCTGAGGATTGCAATAGAAAGGCGAAAGACCTATGTGACGTGGTGATCAGAAAAGGCATGTGTCAGAGGGGCGTTTATATCAGACATGACGAATCGGATCGCGATGGGGTTGGTAGTGCCTCGAACATTCTCTCACCCGAAGGAAAGACAATCACCAATTCCTGAACCTCGAAAGGAAACGTGATCGACTGGGCCTAATGAAATAGAAAGGACAGAACTTTTTGACCATACTCAGGCTAAAGACAAAAATATTTTAAGGGTAATATTTTAGGAGAAGGATAAATTTTAATTTGGGCGTACGAAACATAAGTTAGTATTTGTTGAGATAACTTTATGTTTACAGAGATAATTGCGGGTATGAATGTTTCAGTCTAAGGAATAGCATCCGTTGATGTAGAAATACCGAACCATGTCAACAGGTAAGATAGTGTTAGCCATGATGAATAACACATAATATACCCGAAGAAATGATGAGTGCAACACAACATCTTGTAAATAACAGAAGATTTAGTAACAAGAACAAAGCATCTGAGACAAAAGTTGGTCTTTACATTTATGATCTAATCAGATACACAATATTACATTCCCCTCAGGAACAACAAACCTCAAACAGAAAACAAATATTACAAGTACACACTCTTGGAGCACGTAGAAAATTTCAATCACCACTGGATTCAAACTTACCATGGAGCGGAGATGGAAATAGCCCACTTCGTCCGAGCTTGCCAAGGCATATAAGAGGCATTATTTTGCCCTGGATGAAGAAAGCAACAAAAAACAAAAAAGCTCAAGGGCAACGAGACAGGGGAACATTGATTCATTCCATGATGAAAAAGTAAATGTAAAAACCACTTCCCCTCTCAAGTCGTATGAGCTCAGCGAGTGGGGCAGTCTGTTGGGTTTTTCGGGCCGCGAAAACCGCTTTTTCGCGTCGCGGAAACCCCGAAACCCCCTAGCCATTGGATGCGAAGAAAACTTTCGAAAATACGAGTACGAGTTTCAAACTATGATCTATAGTAGATCTACAAAGGAAAAACATTTTATACCTTTGAAGCGTGCCCTCGCAAATCCCGCTCGTCAAACGATACGTCGGATCTCGAAGTTGTCAAAGTAGACAACTCTCTAGTGATATCCACACGAACAAGAAGTGTTCTCTAACACTCAAGAATGGAGAAGAGAGCACCACAAGTGTGCTAGCACTCTCTAGGGCTCTCGGGTAGGATTGGAAGAAGAAGAAAGGAAAAGAAGAGAACACACTCCTCTAAAATCTCTATGTGACTTTCACTAACCTTTCTTCTTGGATTAGATTCACTCTCCTTTCTTCTCCCTTGCTTGAAACCCACGACCAAGAGAAGAGAAGGAGCAAGAAGAGAGCTTAGGAGGAGGAAGATCACTTGAATGAGAGTTACACTTGCAAAATGAAACTCTTTTCATCTAATTAAATGGTTTGTAACCTCCATGGGATACCAAGAGTCACAACTCTTAGTAACTCCCATGAGGTGGCACTTCACTTAAGTAACCATGATGATGTGGAGCATCATCATTGGTCCACTTAATGCCAACTCACCAATGAGGTGGCATAAAGTCAAGTCAAACTTGACTCTTCATCTTCCACTCAAGTCAAGTCAAACTTGACTTTATCTCTCTCATGGTTGATCAAATCCAACTATTTAATTCAAGCCAATTTAATATAATGAATCTAATTCATTTAATTAAATTGATTCAATGAGTCTTAATCTAAATTAGACTCATTGAACACATGAATCAACTTGAGTCCAACTCAATTAGCCCAATTAGGATTACTCTTAATCTAATTTGATTCATCAAATGAATCTAATCTTCTTGGTTCATCATATGAACCTAATCTCCATCCACTTGTTCTTTGTGTGTGACCCAATAGGTTCTTGTAACGTTGGCAATGCCCCTAAACTCATTTAGAAACATAAGTAATGAGCGGTATCTAGCAATACATCATTACTACCCAAGTTACAAGAATGTTGAGATCCAACATCACCTTGTGACTACTAATTGTGACTCCTCACAATATATGACAAGTGTCCTTCTATCCTAGACATCTAGATTGATCAATGTGAGGCATAGACCGTGTCATCCTCTAATCAATCTAAATCTAGAACTCCAAGTAGACTCACTCAATCAAATGAGCTCAATATCCTATATTGACTCATTTGGGCATGGCCATGCACTTCGTGGTCTCACTCTATCAAGAATACCGATGTCTCTCCCGTCATATAGGAGGGATAGATCCCATCTACATCACTCACATCCCTCCGCATAATTTGTTACATACCCAGTAATCGCCTTTATGGTTCACCCAGTTACGGGTGACGTTTGATGAAACCAAAGTACATAACTCCTTATGTAGGGAACCATGGTGACTTCAGGTCTAAGGACTAGTAGTCATACTAATAGCCACATGAGAAAGTATATGACACTCATATAACGATCCATGATACTTTCTCATGGCGGGTCATTCAGTATACATTCTCTAATGCATACCCATGTGTCAACTTGATATCTCTATATCCATGACTTGTGAGATCAAGTCATCGAGTTGACCTACATGCTAGTCTTATTGCATTAACATTGTCCCTGAATGTTAATACCTGACTAGGAATGATTAAGAGTAGTGTTTCCTATATCATCTCACTATCGGTTCAACTAACCGATTGATATAGGTGAGAACCGTCTACTCAAGGACGTTATTATACTTAGTTTATTTGGCACCAATACAAGTAAGTAAAATAACCAAAAACCAAATGCCTTTATTTATATAGAATATGATACAACAAGTCCAAAATACAATCATCAAATGATTGTCTCTAGGGCTCTAGCTAACACAGTCAAATTAAACCCAAGGGTAACATGTGCTGTGCCCTTCACACAACACCCAAGGGTCATTTGGCTTCCCCCTATAAGTAGTAAAAATTTCTCCGAAGTTTTTTGGGTCCTTCGGAGCACCTGCATCTTTGGATCGAAGATTTGAACTATGAAGCTTCCTCTCTTAAGACGATCCCTTGTACCCATGGAGTAATCGGAGAAAAAATCCCAATAAACTCATATATAGATCTCACCTAGTCCAACAAAAGTTGCCTCCAGAGAGGAGGATCCACGACCATGGCCTTGGCAACAAAAAGTGGCAAGGGAGAAAAAGAACTGAGAAGGGTTGTGGGTGAAGAGAAGGTTGTAGGATGGTAGCCCTATTTAAAGGAGAAAAAGGCTCACAGGATTGCTATACTTAATTTATTAAGACAGTGGCACACAAAATCTGTGAGGTCACTTCAAAATCTGGAGCAGAGGCACGGGTAGGAAAAGACAAGACCATACTTATGTCTAGTTAGTCGTCTACACCTCCTTCGACTAGACTTAAGGGGAAGGCTAGTGATATGGGTTAGGTTTTAAGGATATTCAGATGAGGAAAGAAAAGGAAGAAAGAGTCAAAGGATGAAGGCCAATATCGGCCGATACATTCCTGCCGAACGAAGGTAGGCCAATATCGGTCGATAAATGCCTGCCTAATGAAGGTAGGCCCATATCGGTCGATACATGCTTGGCGTATGAAGGTAAGTTAATAACGACCGATGCATGCTCCAAAGCAAAGATAGATCAATATCGGTCGATACATACTTGCCGAACGAAGGTAGGCCAATATCGGTCGATACATGCCTGCCAAAGCAAAGATAGACCAATATCGGTCGATACATGCTTGCCGAACGAAGGTAGGCCAATATCGGTCGATACATGCTTGCCGTATGAAGGTAAGTTAATAACGACCGCTGCATACTCTGCAGCAAAAATAGACCAATATCGGTCGATACATGCTTGCCGAACGAAGGTAGGCCAATATCGGTCGATACATGCTTGCCGTATGAAGGTAAGTTAATAACTACCGACGCACACTCCAAAGCAAAGATAGACCAATATCGGTCGATACATGCTTGCCGAACGAAGGTAGGCCAATATCGGTCGATACATGCTTGCCGAATGAAGATAAGCCAATAACGACCGTTGCATACTCTGCAGCAAAAATAGACCAATATCAGTCAAGAGGGTTCTTTCGAACAAAGAACCCGCATAGTTCCTTCAATGAATACCTTAGAAACATGTTGTATAAAATGTTACTTTTTAACATAACAAAAATACAAACAGAAGGCACATGAAAGAAAATCATACATGAATATACCGAATAGAATAATTCATGATAGAGAATATATATTTTGGCGGGAAATATGCTTTCAGCTTGTCGTGCAGGCGCTAAACGACAAAGAAGGTACATCTGGGGTACAAAAAAGATTCCTTAAAAATCATTTTCCTCAAGTACGCAGCTGATGTCATAACGAACTCTAACAAACCGGGGTCCACTTCATGACTACAGAGGTTATATGGAGTGGTATAAAAGGGAGAATCCTCTCCGTTGGCTAGGTAAGTTCACATCTCTAATTCTGGGGCTACTGTTCATCTTCTTGCTTCTTCTTTCCTCGACATCGAGAGAGATCACTAACTTGAGCGTCGGAGGGCCTAGCCAGGGCTTCCCACCCCGGTCTTAGGTCACTGACGACAGTGTTGGTTGGTCTCTTGTGCGCAGGGAACCTCGAGAGTTTGAAAGTTCGGCTTTCTCCTATTTGGACGGGGATTTCTTCATACTTATCAGATTTCCTTCGGTGACTCGGGTTTTCCTCCGATCCGCTTTGGGTTTCTCGGGTCGAGGTTTCACCAGCATTATTCTTCGTCATTGAAGTGGGTCTCCTTCTTCCGGATCTCCTTCACGGTCAGCTTCTCAGATAGGATCATCCACATTCTCCCAAATCCTTAATATCAAACTACTTGGATAACCATACCCTTACGTCTGACAACACTTTGACATTGTTGCCAATGAGCAAAATATCATCTACGTATAATAGAAGAAATACCACAACATTTCTGTCAATTTTCTTGTATACACAAGACTCATCCGGACATTGAATGAATCCATAAGACTGGATCACTTCATCAAACTAGATGTTCCAAGATCTAGAAGCTTACTTCAGTCCATAAATGGACCGATTAAGCTTACATACAAGATGCTCTTTGCCCTTCACAATGAATCCCTCTGGTTGCATCATATAGATATTTTCTTCAAGACATCTATTAAGGAAAGGTATCTTGATATCCATTTGGCAAACCTCATAATCCATATGTGCAGCAATAGATAAAAGAATTCGGATAGACTTAGGCATGGAGACCTGTGAAAAAGTTTCCTCATAATCGATTCCCTCTTTCTGAGTATACCCCTTCGCAACAAGCCTCACTTTAAAGGTTTTTACCTTCCCATTTGTTCCTCTTTTCCTTTTGTAGACTCATTTACATCCAATGACTTTTACACCATTTGGTGGTTCTACAATCTCCCAGACCTGATTAGAATGCATAGATTCTATTTCAGAGTTCCTTGCACTTTGTCAAGATGCTGCATCTTTATCTTGGAATGCTTTATCATATGTCTAGGGATCAGCTTCATGTTCACCAGGGATCAAGTCCGAAGACTCTCCGAAAAACATGAATCTTTCAGGTTGTTTAACAACGCTCCCACTACAACGAGGCACTACCTGTAATTGTGCATCATTTGTGACACGTGTTGCAGTTACTTGTGGTATTTCATCTTTTATCGTTGGTACTAAAGTAGAAGTGTCCTCCCTTATTTCCTTAAGAATAATTTTACTCATGGGCTTGTGGTTCGTTACATAGTCCTCTTCTAAAAGTCGAGCATTGGCGCTAATAATGACCTTCAGATCTTTAGGACCATAAAACAAACCACCTTTCGTTCCTCTAGGATATCCCACGAACAAGCGAACTTCTGTACGTGATTCCAACTTATGAGTGTCTCCCTTCAGCACATGTGCTAGACTACCCCAAATCCAAATGTGTTTCAAACTAGACTTACGTCCATTCCATAATTCTGTGGGAGTAGAGGGCACTGACTTAGAAGGTACCAAGTTCAGAATGTACGCCGTCGTTTCCAGAGCATATCCCCAAAAAGAATTTGGTAATTCTGAGTAACTTATCATTGGTCTAACCATTTCTATAAGAGTCCTATTCCTTCATTCCGCCACACAATTCTGTTGGGGTGTACCAGGTGCAGACAATTGGGATTGAATCCCGACCTCAGATAAATAACTCCTAAACTCTCCTAAGAGGTACTCTCCACCACGATCAGACTGGAGTGAATGACAAACTATTTGGGTCACAAGTAATGCTGCCAAGTCTCTAAAGCCCTCACCAATGCATACATCTCCTTGTCATAAGTTCGATAGTTCAAACCAGCTCCACTGAGTTTCACACTAAAATAAGCAAGAGGTCGACCTTCTTGTATTAGCACGGCTCCAATACCTATTCCTGATGCATCACACTCAATTTCGAAAGTTTTAGCAAAGTTAGGTAATGCAAGTAATGGTGCAGAACTTAGCTTCTCCTTAAGTTGAAAGCTAAAACTTGTTCACTATCCCAATGAAATCCAACATTCTTTTTAACATCTTCAACCAAGGGTGCAACTATAAAACTAAAATTTTTAACAAACCTCCTATAGAAACTTTCCAACCCGTGAAAGCTACGTACCTCAGTTATCGTTTTTGGTGTTGGCCACTCACGAATTGCCTTATCCTTTTCTTCATCAATTGCTATTCCCTTAGCACTAACAATATAACCAAGTAACTCTATTTGACTAGTGCAAAAAGAACATTTTTGAAGGTTTGCATACAATTTTTCATTTCACAAAACAAGTAGAACTTTTTGTAAATGATTGACATGCTCATCTAAATTATTACTATAAATCAAGATGTCATCCAAATATACTACAACAAAGTTCCCAATATAAGCACACAAAATATGGTTCATTAATCTCATGAAAGTACTAGGTGCATTAGTTAGCCCAAATGGCATGACTAACCATTCGTACAAACCATACCTAGTTTTAAAAGCAGTTTCCCATTCATCTCCCTCACGCATGCGAATTTGATGATAGCGAGACTTCAAATCAATTTTAGAGAAAATGTAAGAACCATATAGTTCATCTAGCATATCATCTAATCTAGGAATAGGATGATGATACTTTACCGTAATTTTGTTAATAGCCCTGCAATTAATGCACATTCTCTAAGTTCCATCCTTCTTAGGCACAAGCAAAATAGGAACGGAACAAGGACTCAAACTTTCTCGGAAATACCCTTTTCTCATCAACTCTTCAACTTGCTTTTGAAGCTCCTTCATCTCTATAGGATTGTTCCTATAGGTTGGTCGATTAGGAATGACTACTCTTGGGATGAAGTCAATTTCGTGCTCTATTCCCATAAGTGGTGGCAATCCATCAGGAACTTCTTCAGGAAAGACATCATCAAATTCCTGCAAAAGAGATTTAACAACACTAGGCAAAGAATGCTTAAGATTGTTAGTGTTGAAATAAGTCTCCTTGTACAAAAGTATAATCATCGACTGTTGAGAATAAAAAGCTCTCTTAACCTCTCTTTCTTTGGCATAAAAGCTCCCTTTTTTACTCTCTTGCTCTAGATTTTTTGTTTCTTTTTCATTCTTTTTTTTTCACTCCTCTCATCCTCACTTTTTCTTTTCTCACACTCCTTTCCTTTTCCATATTTTTTCTCTCACAATCTTTTGTTTTTTCACTCTCTTTTTTTTTCCTCAATTGATCTTCATATACTTGCTTAGGAGTTAATGGTACAAGAGTTACAAGTTTACCATGTATCTTAAAAGAATATTTATTTGTGAAGCCATCGTGCATGACCCTCCTGTCAAATTGCCATAGTCTACATAAAAGCAAATGACTTGCGTGCATTGGTACTACATCACAAAGAACATCATCATGATACCTACCAATAGATAATGAAACCAACACTTGCTTAGTGACCTTAGCTTCCCCGCAATCATTCAACCATTGTAGTTTATAAGGTCTAGGATGTTTAGTGGTAGGTAAGCGCAATTCTCAACCAAGATAGTACTAGCAACATTAGTGCAACTTCCCCCATCTATAATCATACTACATACCTTGTCTTTGATGTGGCAACGGGTATGAAATATGTTGTCTCATTGTTCTTCATCTTCTTCCTTCACTTGCACATTTAGAGCACGCCTAGTGACAAGGGCTTCACCTTCGACGGGATACTCTTCTACATCACTTTCCATGAATGGTGGCATGACATTACCATCTTCGGACTCACAGTTTCAATATTACCATTATCTTTCAAAAGCATAATTCTTTTGTTTGGACATTGTGAAGCAATATGTCCTCTTCCCAAACATTTAAAGCATTTAATATCTCTATTCCTTGGAGATTGGAGAGGTTCTTTACCTTTAACCAATGGAGAACCAGCATCTTTATTCTTCAAAAACTTGGTCTTACTCTTTGATGCAAATTTATCATCTCTTTTGTTCTAACTAGATTTCCAAGTGGATGAATTTTGACCATACTTGATTAAACCCTTCCTTTTGAGTTGCCTTTCAACTTTCATGGACATATGCACCATATCTTCCAGCTCCACATAATGTTACAACTCCACTACATTTTAAATTTCTAAATTCAAACCTTGTAAAAATCTTGCCATGGTTGCTTCTCGGTCCTCCTCCACATTTGCTCGAATCATGGCAATCTCAATCTCCTTGTGATATTCCTCCATAGTTTTGGATCCTTGGGTTAGACTTTGTAGTCGTTGGTACAAATCTCGATAGTAATGTGATGGCACGAACTTCTTTCTCATAATAGATTTCATCTCTTGTCAAATGCCAACGAGTCTCTCGTTGTTTCTTCTCCTGCTTAGAATAATTTGATCCCACCAAATAATAGCATAATTAATAAATTCAACAGCAGCTAGTTTTACCTTCTTCTCTTTAGAATAGTTGTGACAATCAAATACTAATTCAACTTTCTTTTCCTACTCCAAATATACGTCTGGATCACTTTTGCCTTGAAATGAAGGAATCTTCATCTTGATATTTCCCAAGTTTCTATCAACATAATCATTCATTCTTCCTCTTCTACCATCAATTCTAGAATGACCAGATCTGCCACTAGAAACTCTATCATCAATGTCCTTAGATATGCCATCATCATCATCATCATTGTTGTTGTCATTACGATTATATTGCCTTTAATTTCGTGTAGAAACTCTACCAGCTTGGTTATTTTGCAATCCCAAAATTACAGCATCTTGTCTTTCTAATCTATCAAAGATTTGATTGAATCTAATTTCCATGCGTTCCAAGTGTTTTCTCAAGGCTCGTTGTTCAAGTGTTTCTCTCGGTCTTGCTTTCTCTCCACTTATCGCCATTAATGCAATCTGTTGACACCCAATCACTCAACTCACTAATGTTAGCTCTTTAAAGAACTTATAATTGTGGCAATTTCCCTATAAGCATTCGTTGACTATTTTAAACTCCCAAGGGTATTATTAGGATAAAAGATAGGAGTTGATATAAAAATACAAGTTGCAGAATTGAAAACTAATATTAAGGATCGAAAGGAAATTTGCCAGAATTAAATCTTGGCAAAACTTAAAAAGAAAATATGGAATTGGAATACTAGGCAAGACTTTAAAGAAAATACGGAATTGGAAAATGCAAGTATACTAGGCAAGACTTTAAAGGAGATGCGGAATATACTAGGCAAGACTTTAAAGAAAATATGGAATTGAAAGTATACTAGGCAAGACTTTAAAGAAAATGTGGAATTGGAAAAAGCAAGTATAGCAGGCAAGACTTTAAAGGAAATGTAGAATTGGAAAAATGCAAGTATAGAAATAACAATTCTCTATATCCACCTTCTTTTGTTTTGTTTTTATTTCCTTTTTTTAATCTTCGGCCCTTTTTTTTGCTGGAAATATTTTTTTTTCAATTTTGACCTCTTTTTTTTATATATAGCAACTAGACGACTAAAACTCACTAATATTGAGATGATAAAGATAAGTAGATAATGTTAAACAAAATAAACAAAGATTCAAGCATAAAACAAAAAGGATAACGAAATTGATTTATAAAAACCAAAGCTCAGATTCCAAATGATGTGAATCCAAAGAGAAAGATATTTCTAGGACCCACAACGTATGGAAGAAGAAAGAATGAAAGAACTAAATCGATAAGATTGATGAAAAGAACCTCGACCCTATTGGAATGTATACTATAAGCCTAGCTTTTAAATGAACATCTGTTTTGAAATATTTTTAAATGAGAATCACTCTGGTTAAATATTTGTATTTTATATTTTATATATGTCAATGTAGTTGTTCATTTAATTTATATTGTAGATAACATGGTGTGTGGTGTCACACAGAAGATCATGTTATCAGTTCCTTATAAATTATAAATAGTAGCTCACAACCAAGATGGATTGGGACAAACCATTGGAACGGTTGTAGTATAATTTGGTATTAGTCTGTCTTGACTATAAAATTACACTAGTACACTATGTGTGTATTGAGCAGGATCGTTTGAGGTTGTTTGATTTGTACTGACTACGTAAAAGAACAGAATCTCTGTTATTATGGATGTGCGTTTTCTTAATACCTATATAATAATAAGCACGTATACTTAGTATTTATTTTTTTAACTTATCAATGGGTGAGATTTATTCATTAAATCAATAGGCCCGATGAGTTGGTAAATAGTACTATTTAAATGGTGTGTTGTTGATTATAGAAGGAATCTGTGTCCTAATTATTTAGGCTGATGATGTCCCCTTGAGAATCTCATAAGGATTTTCATGTAAACCCTGCAGGTGGACTTAGTCCAGCATGATAATAAAGATGAGTGGTACTACTCTTGGAATCAGATGTTAATTAATTGAGTTGTCAATAACTTATTTAATTAACGGATATACGATATCTTAAACACATGGAGATCAATGCACTCATGATAAGAAGGAGCCCATATTCATATTGTAATATGAGATTGGTGCGGTAGTTCAATAATAACTATTTAGTGGTATGAGTTATTATTGATGGACTTGAGTTGGGTGTTCTAGCTGAACACAAAAAGTCCAAGTTCATCAGGAGGCCTAAACCAATTCCTCCTCTAGGTCCCTGTTGTAGCCTCTATATAAAGCCTCACATCCACCCATCCAAGTAGTTGTTGGTTTTTGATTTTCAGCACCACATTCTTTCCTAGGGTCGGCGGCACCTTCTTCCTTTCCTAAGGCCGGCCGCACCTCCTCCTTTCCAAGGGTCGGTGCCATCTCCTCCCCTTGCTAGGGCCAGCACCACCTCCATCCCTTTCTAGGCCCGACCCCACCTCCACCTTGCTAGGGCCGGTGGTTCCTCCACCTTGCTAAGGCCAGCAACTCATCCTCCTTGCTAGGGTCAGCGACTCTTGCCTTCCTTGGTGGGGTGACGGCTTGGAATAGAAGAAGAAGAGGAGAAGGTGCCTTATCCTAGAGCTTCTCTTGGTGGTCGGTGGTTTGGAAACAACAAAGGGAAGGGTGTTTGTTATCTTGGTAGATCGTCACCCACACTACGTCCAAGAAGAGGAGAGGAATACAAAAGAAGATCAAGAGGTCTTTAACTACAAAGGAATGGTACAACTAGTTCTTTAAATCCGCTGTATAATTTGTTTAGTTTTCTTTGTATCGATTTTGAATACCAACACAAGACGCTAGCGATCTTGTACTTCGATCAAGGTGTACTTTGATTCATCAAGAACTTGCTTGATTAATCAAACACATGTCTGATCGAACATGTATGTTGCTAGGAAAAGTTATGTACTTGTACAATTTTTATATAAGGAAATTTAAACAGAACGAAATTCCAACACATTCAAGTGGTATCAGAGCAAGTTTTCTGACACTGTGTGATTGATTTTTAGTTAAATTATGCACTGCTCGTATATATGTTTAGGCAGGATAATAGTAGGGTGTGCAAGAAAGATTAACTATGTGATTGTAGGCATCCTAGGTGCAACTATTGTGGCTTTGTGTGTTTGTGTTTGATTTGAACCCTCGGGCATGTCGAGATTGTGATGTGTGTGCATGATTATAATAATTAAATACGACGGGTTGCTATATTATTTTTTATACATTCTGTTCGATCTAGATTACATATAAATTCCTTTGTGGAATATAGGATTGATAAGTATAAATTATTATTTCTTTTGTTGCAGCTTGTATCCTTGCTATGTGTAGTGCTATTTTGAGGACCGGAGGCGCGGCGATGAAGGAAGCAAGATAGATGCGACGGCTTGATCCATTTTCGATATATTGGAGGATAGCGATGAATGAGGCCATAATAGTTGGAAATTTTATTTTCATATTTATTGCCTTTATATGATATTTTGTGTGGTGTGATGCTATTTTTATGTGTTGTGATGTGAGTGCATGTTAAAATTCGTCAATTTAAATAACTAAGTAGGAGAGGGATTATTTAAATAAATTTCACGATCTCCATTATTGGTTTGTAAGTGATGCATTCAAACTTGCGCATTGAATTTAAGTGCCTTCCTCCATATTGGATGAGTTTGTTTGTGGATTACTAGATCAAACTTCCTCTATGGATGATTATAGGAAATTATTTAGGTATGTGTGGTCTTCTCTATCTGAAGGGGCACAATCCTAATTAATGGACTAAGTATCAAGTAATGGTATATACTTAGGCGCATTTAATAGCATTCTCCCCATTGGAGTCACTATTTATTTGTGTGACCGAAGATGAACCAACTATTAATTTTATTTGTCATAAAGTTAAGTTGACAAGATAATAAAATTAATGGGTAAAACCTCCTCTTACAAATGTTTGAATTAGTATATATCCACACTATCATGGCATACAAAATTCATGATGTTTTGAGGTGTTGGTGAATTTAAATTATATTATTTGAGGAATCAATATTATTTTAAATTCTAAATTTTTGACCAAATAATTTATTTTGTGATTCTTAGGATTTCAAAATGGCTTTCAATTCTCTTGCTGTTATTTTAAAAGAAAATAAACTTATTGGTCCAAATTATATTGATTGGAAACAGAACTTGGACATTGTCTTAACTACTGAAGAATACAAGTTTGTACTTCTTGAGGTATGTCCTAGCGTGCTTGATAAGGATTCTAGTGAAGAGGAGATAGAGAGACATAGGAAATGGGTCAAGGCAGATGAGATGGTACGGTGTTACATTTTGGCTTCTATGTCAAATGTACTGTAACATCAGCATCAGACCCTACCCACTACCAATGACATGATATCAATCTCAAGGAACTCTTCGGACACTAGAATTGGGCTGCCAGGAAGGACGCCATGAGAAACTTAATGACGACCACCATGACTGAGGGGACACCCGTGAGGGATCATATCCTCAAGATGATGGCTCATTTGAATGAGATGGAAGTCCTTGGAGCTGAAATCGATGGGGAAACCCAGGACGATATCATTCTCCAAATGCTACCCAAGAGTTTTGAGTAGTTCCCCTGAAGTACAACATGAACAAAAGGTTTTATTCATTGGTGGAACTTCTGACAGAACTCCAAGCGGCAGAAGGGCTATTTCATCAAAGTTCTCAAGTTCACATTGCTGAAAACATTTCTGCCTCTAAGCCAAAAGGCGGAAAGAAGAAGAAGAAATAAGTTGGTTCGGCAAAGAAAATGATTCGACCTCAAGGGACTGGGCCGCAGGCAAGTGTGAAGAAGCCGAAGAGCAAGTGCTTCACATGCAAGTAGTCTGGACATTGGAAGGTGAATAATAAAAGTATATCTTATTCATTAGTTGTTGAAACATGTTTAGCGGTATTTTCTACCAGTACCTGGCGTGTAGATACGGGAGCCACTGATCTTGTCTGTAATTTATTGTAGGGGTTCTAGGAAACCAAATGACTACATGAAGGGGAGATCATTGTCTACATGGGCAATGCTATGAGAGTGGCGGCTGTTGCAGTGGGAGATGTTTATTTATCTTTTGATAGGAATAAAACTTTGATTTTTAAAAATTGACTTTACGTAACATGTTTTAGAAAGAACTTGATTTCAGTTTCTAAATTATTTATGGATGGATATTCTATTTCTTTTAATGACAAAGTGGTTATCAAGAAAAATAGGGTGGTTATCAATTCTGGTGCGTTGGTTGGCAATTTGTATACTTTTAATCCAATAACTCCCACGATGTAACATATGGTAATTAATAACACATCTTCTAATTCTAATAAGAGAAAGCAACCTTCAAAAATGAACCAAACATATCTTTGGCATCGAAGGTTGGGTCATATTAACTTGAGCAAGATTCAAAGGTTAATAGTCGATGGACCTTTGGGTTCATTTGTAGTGGAAAACATTCCAACCTGCAAGTCTTGCTTGGAAGGAAAAATGACCAAGAGGCCTTTTAAGGCAAAGAGGTATAGAGCCAAAGAAGTGTTGGAATTGGTTCATTCTTATTTGTGTGGGCCTATGACTATCTAGGAAAGAGGTGGTTTCGAATATTTTGTCTCTTTTATAGACTACTATTCGAGATATGGGTACATTTACTTGATGCGCTGTAAGTCTTAGTGCTTTGATAAGTTCAAAGAGTACACGGTTGATGTGGAGAAATGTCATGGTAAAAGTATCAAAATACTACGGTCTGATCATGGTGGAGAGTACCTCTTAGGAGAGTTTAGGAGTTACTTATCAGAGGCCGGGATTCAATCCTAATTTTTTGCACCTGATACACCCCAACAGAATGGTGTGGCGGAACGAAGGAATATGACTTTTATGGAAATGGTTAGATTAATGATGAGTTATTAAGAATTACTAAATTCGTTTTAGGGATATGCTCTAGAAACGACGACGTATATTCTGAACTTGGTACCTTCTAAGTCAGTACTCTCTACTCCCACAGAATTGTGGAATGGGCATAAGCCTAGTTTGAAACACATTCGGATTTTGGGTAGTCCAGCACATGTGCTGAAGGGAGACACTGATAAGTTGGAATCACGTACAGAAGTTCTCTTGTTCGTGGGATATCCTAGAGGAACGAAAGGTGGTTTGTTTTATAGTCCTAAAGATCATAAGGTCATTGTTAGCACCAATGCCCGATTTTTAGAAGAGGACTATGTAATGAACCACAAACTCATGAGTAAAATTGTTCTTGAGGAAATAAGGGAGGACACTTTACTTTAGTACCAACGGTACAAGATGAGATACCACAAGTAACTGTAGCACGTGTCACAAATAATGCACAATTACAGGTAGTTCCTCATCGTAGTGGGAGGGTTGTTAAACAACCTGAAAGATTCATGTTTTTGGGAGAGTCATCGGATTTGATCCCTGGTGAACATGAAATTGATCCCTGGACATATGATGAAGCATTTCAAGATAAAGATGTAGCATCTTGGCAAAGTGCAAGGAACTCTGAAATAGAATCTATGCATTCTAATCAGGTATGGGAGCTTATAGAACCACCAAATGGTGTAAAAGCCATTGGATGTAAATGGGTCTACAAAAGGAAAAGAGGAACATATGGGAAGGTTGAAACCTATAAAGTGAGGCGTGTTCCGAAGGGGTATACTCAAAAAGAGGGAATCAATTATGAGGAAACTTTTTCACCGGTAGCCATGCTTAAGTCTATCCAGATTCTTTTATCTATTGCTGCTCATATGGATTATAAGATTTGGCAAATGGATATCTAGACAGCTTTCCTTAACGGAAGTCTGGAAGAAAATATCTATATAAAGCAACCAAAGGGATTCATTGCGAAGGGCAATGAACATCTTGTATGTAAGCTCAATCGGTCCATTTATGGATTGAAGCAAGCTTCGAGATCTTAGAACATCCGGTTTGATGAAGTGATCCATTCTTATGAATTCATTCAGTGTCTGGATGAGTCTTGGTATACAAGAAAAGTGACGGAAACGTGGTGGTATTTCTTGTATTATACGTAGATGACATTTTACTCATTGGCAACAATATCAAAGTGTTGTCATACTATGGGTATGGATGTCCAATCAGTTTGATATTGAAGGACTTGGGAGAATGTGGATATATTCTTGGGATCAAAGTAATAAGGGATCGCAAGAAAAGGATGTTGTGCTTAACCGAAGCTTCATACATCGATATTATCCTAGCTCGTTTTAGCATACAAAACTCTAAGAAAGGTTTTCTATCTTTTCGGCATGGAGTATATTTATCTAAAGAGATGTGGCCAAAGACATCAAAGGAGATAGAGGAGATGAAGGTAGTTCCTTATGCTTCGGCTGTAGGGAGCCTAATGTATGCGATGCTATGTATGAGACCAAATATCTATTTTGCCGTGGGCATGGTTAGCAGATATCAAAGTAACATAGGACCAGGACATTGGACTGCCATAAAGCATATATTAAAGTGTACTTGAAAAGAACTAGAGATTATATGCTGGTTTTACCAGGTAGATGATTTTCTCCATATGGGTTTCACGGATTCAGACATCCAATCAGATAGGGACGGTAGTAAATCAACCTCAAGGTATGTGTTTACCTTGGGAGTTGGAGTCATAGCATTGAGGAGTGTTAAGTAGAAATACGTTTCATACACCATCATGGAAGTTGAGTATGTGGTTGCCTATGAGGCAACCAAACAAGCTGTATGACTCATAAACATCTTGATGGACTTATATGAGATTTCTGGTTTGCCCAAAATTATCACAATTTCTTATAATTACTTATCAAAGGCTGAGATTCAATCCAAATTGTTTGCATCTGGTACGCCCCAACAGAATGGTGTGGTAGAACGAAGGAATAAGACTCTTATGGAAATGGTTAGATCGATGATGAGTTATTCAGAATTACCAAATTCGTTTTGGGGATATGTTCTGGAAACAGCAGTGTACATTCTGAATATGGTACCTTCTAAATTAGTACCCTCTACTCCCATGGAATTATGGAATGGGCGTCAGCCTAGTCTGAGTCATATTCGGATATGGGGTAGTCCATCACATGTGCTGAAGGGAGATACTGACAAGTTGGAATCACGTACAGAAGTTTGTCTGCTTCTGGGATATCGTAAAGGAACAAAAGGTAGTTTGTTTTATAATCCTAAAAATCAAAAGATCATTGTTAGTACCAATGCTTGATTTTTAGAGGAAGATTATGTAATGAACCATAAGCCCATGAGTGAAATTGTTCTAGAAGAAATTAGAGAGGACACATCTAGTCTAGTACCAACAGTACAAGATGAAATATCACAAGAAACTGCAACACGTGTCACAAATAATGCACAGTTATAGACAGTGCCTCGTCGTAGTGGGAGGGTTGTGAGGCAACCTGAAAGATTCATGTTTTTGGGAGAGTCTTGGGACTTGATCCCTAGTGAACATGAACCTGATCTCCGGACATATGACGAAGCACTCCAAGATAAAGATGCAGTATCTAGGCAAAGAGCAATGAATAAAGAATTAGAATATATGTATTCTAATAAAGTCTGGGAGTTTGTAGAATCACCAAATGGTGTAAAAGCTATTAGGTCTACAATAGAAAAAGAAGGACCGACGGAAAGGTGGAAACTTTCAAAGCAAGGCTTGTTGAAAAAAGGGTATCGATTATAAGGAAACCTTTTCACCTGTAGTCATGCTTAAGTCTATTCGGATTCTTTTATATATTGCTGCTCATATGGATTATGAGATATGACAAGTGGATGTCAAAACATCTTTCCTTAAAGGAAATCTTGAAGGAAACATCCATATGAAGTAACCAGAGTGTTGGGTTTTTCTGGCCGCAATAACCGCTTTTTGCGTTGTGGAAACCCCAAAATTCCCATGCCACCTGATTCGTGTGAAGTTTAAAATTTCGTAAAAACTTTCACGTACGAGTTTTCTAAGCCTAGATCTACTTTAGATCTACAAGATAAGAATTTACCCTTGATGCGAAGCCCTTCGCTTAATTCCGTTCGTCCAAGGTTCGCCGGATCTCGAGAGTATCAAAGTAGATGCTCCTCTATGTGTATCCACACAAGCAAGAGATGTAAATAATCTAACAAAAAGGTGTGCTAGCACCTTTGAAAGGTTCGGCCAAAGAGGAGGAGAGGGAGATAAGTTGAGAGCTTGAGGAAGAAGAAGGAGCTTTCAACACAAAATGAAACTTACCCCATGAATTGATGTGGCCGACCACATTAAGAGGGATTATAACCTCCATGGAATGCTAAGAGTCACAACTTTTGGTAACTCCCATGAGGTGGCATCCCACTTAAGCAACTATGATGATATGGAGCATCATCATTGGCCAACTCTTTGCCAACTCACTAATGAGGTGGCAAATGGTCATGTCAAACTCGACCCTTCATCTTCCTCTCAAGTCAAGTCAAACTTGACCACTTCTTTCCCTTGGTTGATCTAATCTAACCATTGGTTCAAGTCAATTTTAATTTAATGAATCTCTATTAATTGAATTAAATTAATTAAATGAGTCTAAGTCCAAATTAGACTCACTTAACACATGAACCAAATTGAGTCCAACTCAATTAGCTCAATTTAGATTACTCTTAATCCAATTTGGTTCATCACATGAACCTAATCCTTTAGGTTCATCAAATGAACCTAATCTCCATCTAATTGCCCTTTGTGTGTGACCCTATAAGTTCTTATAACATTGGCAATGCTCCTAAACCCATTTATAAGCATAAGTAATGAGCGGTATCTAGCAACACATCATTACTACCCAAGTTACAAGAATGTTGAGATCGAACATCACCTTGTGACTACTAATTGTGACTCCTCACAATATATAACATTGTCCTTCTATGCTATACATCTAGATTGATCAATATGAGGTATAGACCGTGTCATCCTCTAATCAATCTAAATCTTGAACTCCAAGGAAACACACTCAATCAAATAAGCTCAATATCTCATATTGACTCATTTGGACATGGCCATGCACTTAGTGGTCTCACTCTATCAAGAATATCGATGTCACTCCCGTCATAGAGGAGGGATAGATCCCATCTACATCACTCACATCCCTCCACATAATTTGTTACATACCTAGTAATCACCTTTATAGTCCACCCAATTACGGGTGACGTTTGATGAAGCCAAAGTACGTAACTCCTTATGTAGGGAACCATGGTGACTTCAGGTCCAAGGACTAGTAGTCATACTAATAGCCACATGAGAAAGTATATGACACTCATATAATGATCCATGATACTTTCTCATGGCGGGTCATTTAGTATACATTCTCCAATGCATACTCATGTGTCAACTTAATATCTCTATATCCATGACTTGTGAGATCAAGTCATCGAGTTGACCTACATGCTAGTCTCGTTGCATTAACATTGTCCCTGAATGTTAATACTCAACTAGGAATGATTAAGAGTAGTATTCCCTATATCATCTAACTATCGATTCAACCAATCGATTGATATAGGTAAGAACCTTCTACTCAAGGACGCTATTGTACTTAGTTATTTGACACCAATACAAGTAAGTATAATAACCAAAACAAATGCCTTTATATATAAAAGAAATATGATACAATGAGTCCATACAACAATCATCAAATGATTGGCTCTAGGGCTCTAACTAACAATCTCTCATTAGCACTAGTGCCAATCAGTGTAGGCTCTAAGACCTAATGACCTAGTATGACCATCATGCTTTCTCTATGCCAAAGTCTTGGTCAAGGGATCTGCGATGTTAGTCTCAGTGGGTACTCTGCAAATCTTCACATCTCCTCTGTCGATGATCTCTCGAATGAGATGGAAACATTGTAGTATGTGTTTGATCCGCTGGTGTGAGCGTGGTTCCTTGGCCTGTGCTATTGCTCCTTTGTTGTCACAATAGAGCTCTATGGGATCAGCTATGCTAGGAACCACCCCAACTCAATAATGAACTTGCGGATCCAAACTGCCTCCTTTGCTGCTTCTGATGCAGCAATATACTCAGCCTCTGTTGTAAAATCAGCTACTTTGTCCTGCTTCGAACTCTTCCAGCTCACAGCACCACCATTTATGCAAAACACGAACCCTGACTGCGATCTATAATCATCCTGATCAGTTTGGAAGCTAGCATCACTGTAACCCTTTACAGCTAGCTCGTCATCGCCTCCATATATCAAGAAATATTCTTTATTCCTTCTTAAGTACTTAAGAATATTCTTGACCGCTATCCAGTGACTTTCACCTGTATTTGACTGATATATGCTCGTCATGCTCAAAGCATACGAGACATCAGGACGAGTACATAGCATGACATACATGATAGATCCTATGGATGAAGCATAAGGGATCTGATCCATGCGGTGTCTCTCCTCTCTAGAAGAGGGACTTTGAGTTTTCGAAAGACTCACACCATGTGATATCGACAGAAATCCCTTCTTGGAGTTCTGCATGGCAAACCGTAGTAGTACCTTGTCAATGTATGTACTCTGACTTAGGCCAAGCAATCTCTTAGATCTATCTCTATAGATCTGTATGCCTAGAATGCGGGATCCTTCACCGAAGTCCTTCAATGAGAAACAAGTCCCTAGCCAAGTCTTAACAGACTGCAGTAAAGGGATGTCTTTCCCAATGAGTAGTATGTCATCCACATACAGTATAAGGAAGACAACTGTGTTCTCTACAACCTTCTTGTAGACACAAGGTTCATCTTCATTCTTGATGAAATCAAACTGTTTAATTGCATCATCGAATCGAAGATTCTAGCTCCGAGAAACTTGTTTAAGTCCATAAATGGACCTATGCAGCTTGCATACTCTGCCAGTATACTGTGGATCTACAAAACCCTCAGGTTGTGTCATGTACACATCCTCGAGCAGGTTTCCATTCAGAAACACGGTTTTGACATCCATTTTCCAGATCTCATAATCGTGGTACGCTGCAATAGCAAGCATGATCCGAATGGATTTAAACATCGCTACTGGAGAAAAGGTTTCATCATAGTCAATACCATGAATTTGCTTGAAACCTTTAGCTACCAAGCGACCCTTATAAATAAGTCCATCCATGTCAGTCTTTCTCTTAAAGACCCACTTACACCCGATGGGTTTGACCCCTTCAGGTGGATCAACCAAAGTCCATACTTGGTTATGTACATGGATTCCATCTCGGATCTCATGACCTCTAGCCATTTCTCAGAATCTGGTCTCATCACAGCTTCTTGATAGGAGGTAGGCTCATCCTCAATGAGCACAACGTGATCATGGTCAGACAAGAGAAATGAATATCTCTCTAGCTGACGACGCACCCTATCAGACCTGCGAAGAGGTAGGTCTACTTGAACTGGTTGTTGTTCCTCAACTCCTTGTGGAACAACTTCATCCACAACACTTTGTGGTTCTAGTTAAACTTCCATCGAGGCTTCAGTGCTATGGTTCACATCTTGAACGTCTTCAAGATCGAACGTACTCCCACTTGTCTTTCTAGAAACAAAATCCCTTTCTAGAAATACCCCAGTCTTAGCCACAACTACCTTGTGTTGACTGGGAATGTAGAAGTAATATCCCTTCGTTTCCTTGCGGTATCCAATGAATTAGCACTTGTCGGATTTGGGTCCCAGTTTGTCTGAGACTTGACGTCTAACGTAAGCCTCACAATCCCAAATCCTCATAAAAGACACCTGAGCATCTCTCCCAGTCCATATCCTATATGGTGTCTTTATTATAGCCTTAGATGGAACTCGGTTGAGAATGAAGGCAGCTGTGTCTAGAGCATAGCTCCAAAGATACATAGGAAGATCTGTGTGACTCATCATAGACTGTACCATATCTAATAAAGTATGATCCCTCCTTTTGGATACACCATTCCACTTTGGTGTTCCAGGAGGAGTGAGTTGGGATAAGATCCCACACTCAGCTAGATAGTCACGAAACTCATGGCTAAGGTATTCTCCACCTCAATCTGATTGAAGTATCTAAATACTCTTGCCAAGCTGATTTTGTACTTCATTCTTGAATTCTTTGAACTTTTCAAAGGATTCTGACTTATGTGTCATCAGGTACACATAACCATATCTACTGAAGTCATCAGTAAATGTAATGAAGTACCCATAACCACCTCTAGCAGTGACATTGAAAGGGCCACATACATCACTATGTATAGGACCTAACAAGTCAGTCGCTCTTTCACTGTGTCCACTAAAGGGAGTCTTGGTCATCTTGCCAAGAAGGCATGACTCGCATGTCTCATATAATTTAAAATCAAATGAGTCCAGCAAACCATCTTTATAGAGCTGGGATAAGCGTTTGTCATTTATATGACCTAAGCGACAGTGCCAGAGATAGGTTTGGTTCATGTCATTTGACTTGAACCTCTTGGTACTTATTTTATAGATAGGGTTCTCAAGGTCTAGAATATAGAGTCCGTTCATCAGAGGTGCACTACAATAGAACATATCATTTAAATAAACTGAACAACATTTGTTCTTTATTATAAATGAAAAACCGTTCTTGTCCAAACAAGAAACTGAAATTATGTTTTTAGTTTACGCAGGCACATAACAACATTCATCTAATTCTAATACAAGCTCAGAAGATAGAGATAGATGATAAGTTCTTACAGCAACAGCAGCAACCCGTGCTCCATTGCCTACTCGTAGGTCCACCTCGCCCTTCGTCAATGCCCTGCTATTTCTCAGCGCCTGCACATTAGTACAAATGTGAGAAGCACATCCAGTATCTAATACCCATGATGAAGAAATAGATAGATTGACTTCTATAACATATATACCTGAAGTGGAAGTCTCACTTCTCTTCTTCTTAAGATCTTCCAGGTAGATTTTGTAGTTCCTCTTCTAGTGCCCGGTCTGGCCGCAGTGGAAGCAGGTAGCATCCTTGGTGACCCCAACTTTGGGTTTCAGTGCCTTGCCTTTGCCCTTGGCTAAGGAATTTCCCATACCTTTAGGCTTGCCCTTGCCTTTGCCCTTTTGCACCATCAAAATGGAGTTGGGTGTAACCTTCTTAAGGTTAATCTCAGCAGTTCTCAACATACTCAGAAGCTCAGGCAGTGGCTTGTCAATTTCATTCATGTTATAATTTAGAACGAATTGACTATAGATATCTGGCAAGAATTGCAAGATCATGTCAGTGGCTAGCTCTTGGCCAAGCGGGAATCCCAACCTCTGTAGGTTTTCTATGTACCCAATCATTTTGAGTACATATGGGCCTACGGGAGTCCCTTCTTGCATCTTGCACTGAAACAGTGCCTTAAAGATCTCAAATCTCTCGTGCCTCGCTTGTCCTTGATATAGTTGATGAAGATGTTCAACCATATCATAAGCGCCGATCAACTTGTGTTGCTTCTGAAGCTCAGAGTTCATGATCGCGAGCATAAGACATGACACATCTAATGCGTCATCTTGATACTTTTTGTAAGCATCATGATCAGCTCGCGTGGCAGTGGTAGGTGGTGCCTCGAGAATGGGCTACTCCAGGACGTACAATTTTCGTTCCTATGTGAGAACGATTCTCAGGTTCTTGTACCAGTCCAGGAAATTAGCTCCGTTGAGCTTGTCCTTCTCAAGGATTGAACGCAGGGAGAAAGAGTTTGTATTTGACGTCATGGTTATCTACATACATATTCTCGGGATCAAAGGGATCGCAAGAAAAGAATGTTGTGCTTATCCCAAGCTTCATATAGCGATACAATCCTAGCTTGTTTTAGCATGCAAGACTCCATGAAAAGTTTTTCTACCTTTTGGGTATGGAATATCTTTATCTAAAGAGATGTCTCCGAAGACATCAAAAGAGATAGAAGAAATAAAGGAAGTTCCTTATACTTCAGTTGTAGGGAGCCTAATGTATGTTATGAACGAGACCAGATATCTGTTTTACCGTGGGCATAGTTAGCAAATATCAAAGTAACCCAAGACCGGGACACTGGACTGCCGTAAAGCATATATTAAAGTACCTTCGAGGGACTAGAGATTATATGCTAGCTTACAAGGCAGATGATTTTCTCTCTTTGGGTTACATGGATTCAGAGTTCCAATCAGATAGGGGCAATAGTAAGTCAACCTCGGGGTTTTATGTTTACTTTAGGAGGTGAAGCCATAACAATGGAGGAGTGTTAAGCATAGGTGATTTTTCAGACTCCACCATAGAAGCTTAGTATGTGGCAGCCTCTAAGGCAGCCATAGAAGTCATATGGCTCAGAAACTTCATAATGGACTTAGACATGATTTCTGGTTTGCCCAAAACTTATTACAATTTATTGTAATAATAGTGATGCAGTAGCAAACTCAAAAAAACTATAAGTCCATAAGGCAAGTAAACACAATAGAGCGCAAGTACCACCCAATACGAGATATTGTATAATGAGGAGGAGTTGTTGTCGCCTAGATTGCATGAGCAGATTACCTAGATCTTTTCACTTAGGCCCTTAAGGCAAGATCTTTTTATGGGCATGTTAAGGGATGAGAATCAGATGTATGGCAGCGTTTATGACAACATAGCTTTAGTATAAGTGGGAGATTGTTAGAGTGTATACTAAAATCTTAGCTTTTGGTAAACATTTATTTTGAAATAAAAGAATCACATTGGTCAAATGTCTATATTTATATGCTAAGTATAGTTGTTCAATTAATATATATTGTAGATAACATGGTGTGTGGTGTCACACACAGAAGATCATGTTATCAGTTCCTTATAAATTATAAATAGTAGCTCACGACAAAGATGGATAGAAACAAACCATTGGTATAGTCGTAGTGTAATTTGGTATTAGTTTATCTTGACTATAAAATTACACTAGTACACTCTGAGTGTATTTAGCAGGACCATTTGGAGTAGTTTCTTTTTATACTGACTAAATAAAAAAATAAGAACTTTGTTATTATGGAAGTGTGTGCTCTTAATCCTAATATAATAACAAGCACATATACTTAATATTTATTTCTTTAATTTATCAAAGGGTGTGATTTAGTTCGATAAATTAATAGGCCCGATAAGTTGGGAAATAATATTATTTGTAGTGTGTGTTGTTGATTATAGAAGGAAACTATGTCCTAAGAATCTAGGTTGATGATGTCCCCAAGAGGAGCTTATAAGGATTATCATGTAAATCCTGCAGGTGGACTTAGTTCGACATTAAAATAAGGTTGAGTGGTACTACTCTTGGAATTAGATATTAATTAAAAAGAGTTGTCAGTAACTCATTTAATTAGTGGACATTCGATATCTTAAACATAGGGAGACTAACACACTCATGATAAGAAGGAGCCCATATAGTAATATGAGATTGGTGTGGTAGTTCAATAATAACTCTTTAGTGGTATAAGTTATTATTGATGAACTCGAGTTGGGTATTCCGGGCAAACACGGGAAGCTCAAGTTCATCGGGAGACCAAAACCAATTCCTCCTCTCGGTCCCTGTCGTAGCTTCTTATTTATAAAATTTTATACCCACCTAAACCCACCTTCTTACCCATCCCAAGGTGGCCGGCCAAGACATACTTGGAACCCAAGCAAGGGCCGGCCAAGATAAGGCTTGGATGGGTTGAGGTGTGGCCGGCCCTAACTTGGAGCCCAAGTTGGTGACCGACCACAATAAAATTAAAAGGATTTTATTATTTAAAATCTTTCCTTATGTGGAAGTCATGATTTAAAAGAGAGTTTTAAAATTAAATCTTTCCTTTTATAGTTTCTACAAAAGAATAAGACAAAGATTTGATATCTTTCCTTATTTGTAGTAAAAAGAAAGACTTTAATTTTGAAGAAAATTTTCCTTTTTGTAATCATCCACATGTTTTAATAGAGAGATTTTAATTTATAAAAGTTTTCTTTTATAACTGATATGAGTTAGGTTTAGCAGGTCCCTGGTGAAAAGAATAAAGGAAATAATAGAATCTAGGGGAGTAGGCCAGTATCGACCGAGATATACCTCAAGGGAGGTAGGCCAATATTGGTCAGGATAATACCTTAAGAAAGATAAGCCAATATTGGTTGGGATAATATCTCAAGAAAGATAGACCAATATTGGTCGGGATAAAGATAGGTCAATATTGGTCAGGATAAAGATAGGCCAATATTGGTCAGGATAAAGATAGACCAATATTGGTCAGGATAAAGATAGGTCAATATTGGTCAGGATAAAGATAGGCCAATATTGGTCAAGATAAAGATAGGCCAATACTGGTATATTGGTCGGGATAAAGATAGGCCAATATTGGTCGGGATAAAGATATGCCAATATTGGTCAGGATAATACCTTAAGAAAGATAGGTCAATATTGGTCGGGATAAAACCTCAAGAAGATAGGCCAATATTGGTCGGGATAAAGATAGACCAATATTGGTCGAGATAATACCTTAAGAAAGATAGGCCAATATTGGTCGGGATAATACCTCAAGAAAGATAGGACAATATTGGTCGGGATAAAGATAGGCTAATATTGGTCGGGATAAAGATAGGTCAATATTGGTCGGGATAATACCTTACGAAAGATAGGCCAATATTGGTCGGGATAATACCTCAAGAAAGATAGGCCAATATTGGTCGGGATAAAGATAGGCCAATATTGGTCATGATAAAGATAGGCCAATATAGGTCGGGATAATACTTTAAGAAATATAGGTCAATATTGGTCGCGATAATACCTTAAGCAAGGTAGGCCAATTTTGGTCTGGATAATAACTTAAGAAAGATAGGCCAATATCGGTCGGGTTTACACGTCTAAGATAACAAAACTAGGATTGTTCATGGTGATATACCTGAACCCAGACTAATACTAATTGAGTATACATTATCGCCCGAATATAAGAAGATGACTCTATAAAAGTTATAGTATCCTATTGAATGATTAGTTGAATGATAGTAATAAACCGACCGGACCTAGTCTAGGCTTAACTTCAGCCGATACAAGGCACTACATCATGTTGGGTTGTCTATAGCATAATAAGGATAGGGAAAACAAGTAAGGGTGACAAATATACTTCGATATAACTTATAAGACAGAGTAGGGGCAAATATTTCAGGAATATTCATAAATAGTTTATTGACGATATCTGTGGTGTGTGATTACATAGCAGCTTTGTTAAAAATGGCAGGAAGAATGCTTCTAGACTCTTCTTCAGGTACAAAATAACAAAGAGGGTACATCTGGGATACAAAAAAGATTCCTTAAAAGCTGCTTCTCCACAAGTACATAGCTGAGGTCATCTTATAACAAACTCTAACAAATCGGGGTCCACTTCATGACTATGGAGGTTATATGAAGTGGTATAAAAGGGGGAATCCTCTCTGTTGGCCAGGAAGTTCACATCACTGCGCATATTCATAACCCTAATTTTCAACTACTGTTCATCTCTTTCTTCTTCTTCCGTCTTCCACACCAAGAGAGATCACTAACTTGAGCGTCGGAGGGCCTAGCTAGGGATTCCCACCCCGGTCTTAGGTCACTGATGATAGTGTTGGCTGGTCTCTTGTGCGCAGGAAGTCTTGGAAGCTTCGAATATGGGTTTCTCTTCGATTGGATTTCTCTCTCATCATCGGATCTTCGCGCAAGGAGGGCATTCGGTGACTCTATTTTTCCCGATCCTCTTTGGATTTCTTGGATTGTTGTTCTACAGGTATTATCCTTCACTAACGGTAGGTTTTGTTCTCCAGGCTCTCCGTCTTGTCAAGCTTCTCAGACAGGATCAAATTTGGCGTCGTCTGTGGGAAATTCACCTGAATCTGAGACTACAAAATGGAAGAGGCTGGAAAATCAAATCTACTCACTATTAGCCATGTAGATCTAGATTTTCTCATTAATACTCTTGTACAGAAAGATTTGCAACAACAACAACAACAACAACAACATCAAGCTCATACTGGGGTTACTCTGCCGGTAGCTCATAATCCGACGATCTCGACTTCTGAGCATCGTAGGGGAATAGAGCCGGAAGAAGAAGATCATGTGTATTTCCCTCTGGCCATTGCCTCTCCGACTAGGTGTCCTCGAGTTTTCCTTCGCACTCCTTTGGAATAAGGAGGACGAAGGGATGTATTTCAGGAATCCTCTGGCGAGGCGCCAGACAAAGAAAGGCGCAAAGTTATGATGATGGTAGCTAGTGACAGCTCGCCGGAAAGAGTTATCTCTCCATTTTCTCAAAGTGTACTGGATGATCCGCTTCCTAAGCGGTATCAAAATCCTCAGATCAGCGAGTACACTGGAACTACAGATCTAGAGGATCATTTATTAAAATTTGAGAATGTAGCATTATTATAACAATTTTCTGATGGAGTGAAGTGCCCAATATTCCTTACAACACTTGGGGAAGCAGCTCGGGTTTACATCTATTCTAATTCTCAGTTAGCGGCCTAACAATTATCAGGTCCAGTTTCAAGAAGTAAATATACAAAAAGTTTCTCGATCTGAGAATCAAGTACTAGATGAATTAGCTAAATTGGCCTCTGCTATAACACCATGTAGCCTGGATCGGCCGGTTGAGCAGACATTGTTAGTATCTTGTATTGAAAGACAGGCTGATGTAAAGATACAAGGTGACCGGAGGGCACATATCATATTATAATTGCAGTAAGGTATTCTTCCAATTGATGTAGAACAAGCAAGGATATTTAAGAAGAGGGCTGCTCAATATACTATGATAGGGGAACAGTTATATAAAAGGGCTTTCTCTAGACCTTTACTTAAATGTATTGGAATAGAAGATATACAATATATCTTGTAAGAGGTTCATCAGGGGTCATGTGGCAGTCATATAGGAGGATGGTCCTTAGCCCGCATAATTTTATTAATAGGATATTTCTGGCCTACTTTACATGAAGATGCTGCTAAATTTGTAAGAATTTGTATTTCTTGTCAGAAACATCAGAATATTTCACACCATCCTACACAATTGTTAAGAACCTCTATAGTTTCCTGTCCCTTTGATCAATGGGACATGGATATAGTTGGTCCATTTCTTATGGCAACTGCACAAAGAAGATTTTTTATTAGTAGTAGTGGATTATTTCTCTAAATGGGTAGAAGCAGAACCTTTAGCTCGGATTACTGAAGATGCAGTTATTAAATTCATATGGAAAAATATTGTATGCAGATTTGGTATTCCTCAAAAATTAGTTTCTGATAATGGAAGGCAATTTCAAGGAGACAGAATCCAAGACTGGTGCAAAAGCTACGGCATTACACAAGCATTTACCTCTGTGGCATATCCACATAGTAAAGGGAAAGCAGAAGTAACTAACAGAGAAATTATAAGGGGCCTAAAAACCAACCTGGAGTATGTTGGTGGCAGTTGGGTAGATGAGCTACCTAGTGTTCTTTGGGCATATCGTACTACACCCTGAGAAGCTACAGGGATCACTCCTTTTCAACTGGTTTATGGGGGAGAAGCTGTCATTCCTATAGAGATAGGCGTAGAATCTGACAAAAGACAACTATATGACGATGACAATGCGGGTTGACGACTTATGGAACTAGATCTGATAGAAGAAATTAGAGACAAAGCTGCAACTTGTCTCAGATCATACCGACAACGAATGAGGTAAAATTATAATAGGAGAGTCATCCCAAGATTCTTTCAGGTGGGAGATCTAGTATGGAAACGTGTCAAGCCTGCTGGGGATGTTAACAAATTGGCACCACAATAGGGGGAGACCCTACAAGGTAGTAGAAAAACTTGCATCGGGTTCATATTATCTCCAAGATGCAGAAGGAAGAATTCTCGAGTGTCCATGGAGTGCAAATCATTTACAGCCCTACCATGCTTAACAAGCTTATATTGCCTGAGAAATATAAATATCCTTGAATGAGAGAATTAATTCCTCCCCAGTATATTCCAATCACCTAAGCAGGCGAAGCTTAGCATATCCAAGGGAACAAATTGAATTTATTTTAAGCAAGTTCCCTCCATTCGGTTCTGCAAAAAGATGATAAGTATGCTTGCAATTTATATACTTCATATAATTTTGTGAATACAATGCAGGCCAAATATCGCCCGAAAAATAGAACATGGTTTAAACAACATGATGATCACCGGGCATTATTCAGCTCAAGCATCTGTCAATTGGGGGCTTTTAAGGAGGAACCGATCAGTCTTCCTTAAGGATTCTCAAAGACGTTAAAACCATCACAAGGTTGGTGCAAGCATTTTAGTTTCCCTCAAATAACAGTCAATCGGGAAATCTCTTGAAGTAACCCGGACGGGCCTTCTTGAGAGGAATAGGAGACTTTAAACTATCATAAAAGTATAGTCGATCGGGAAATCTCATGAAGTAACTTGGATGGGACTTCATGGGTGGAAGAGAAGACTTTAAACTATCATAAAAGCACAGTCGATCGGGAAATCTCATGAAGTAACTCGGACGGGTCTTCATGGGTGGAACCGGAGACTTTAAACTATCATAAAAGAATAGTCGATCGGGAAATCTCATGAAGTAACTCGGACGGGTCTTCATGGGGGGAACCGGAGACTTTAAACTATCATAAAAGAATAGTCGATCGGGAAATCTCATGATGTAACTCGGACGGGTCTTCATGGGTGGAACCAAAGACTTTAAACTATCATAAAAGCATAGTCGATCGGGAAATCTCATGAAGTAACTCGGACGGGTCTTCAAGGGTGGAACCGGAGACTTTAAACTATCATAAAAGCATAGTCGATCGGGAAATCTCTTGAAATAACCCGGACGGGACTTCTTGGGAGGAACCGGAGACTTTAAACTATCATAAAAGCATAGTCGATCGGGAAACCTCTTGAGGTAACCCGAACGGGTCTTCTTGGGAGGAACCGGTGACTTTAAACTATCATAAACATAGTCGATCGAGAAATCTCTTAAAGTAATCTGGACGGGTCTTCTTGGGAGGAACCAGAGACTTTCAACTATCATAAAAGCATAGTCGATCAGGAAATCTCATGAAATAACGCGGACGGGTCTTCAAGGGTGGAACCGGAGACTTTAAACTATCATAAAAGCACAGTCGATCGGGAAATCTCATGAAGTAACTCGGACGGGTCTTCATGGGTGGAACCGGAGACTTTAAACTATCATAAAAGCATAGTCGATCGGGAAATCTCATGAAGTAACTCAGACGGGTCTTCATGGGTGGAACCGGAGACTTTAAACTATCGTAAAAGCATAGTCGATCGGGAAATCTCTTGAAGTAACCCTGATGGGTCTTCTTGGGAGGAACCGGAGACTTTAAACTATCATAAACATAGTCGATCGAGAAATCTCTTGATGTAACCCGGACGGGTCTTCTTGGGAGGAACCGGAGACTTTAAACTATCATAAACACAATCAATCGGGAAATCTCCTAATGTAACCCGGACGGGTCTTCTTGATAGAAACCGGAGACTTTAAACTATCATTAGCAAAGTCATGCAAGGTTGAGTACCTAATCAAAATATAATAGAGCACATGACTCTATTGACTCAAATTAATCAGGATTATACGCCCGACCAAAGGTTGATGAAATTCTTCATAATAAATCATTCGGGATTATATACCTGGCCTAGATTCAAAGTCATCTGGATTTCTTTATAAAGATCACTTGGTATTACATTCCCAACCAAGATTCAAAATTCAGAAGGAATTCTTTATATATATAATCCTTCAAAATTACATTCCCCATCAGAAGTTACAACCATATGAAGTTCTTTATCTAAAATCGCTCGGGATTGTACGCCTGACCAAGAACACATAAATCCTATGGAGTTCTTCATATAAAGATTGTTCAAGGTTACACATCCCTTAGAAGCATTGAGGCCTTTGGAATTCTTTATATACAATCGTGCCTGAATAAAGACCAAGAAGTTTATGGAAAGTCTTACTGTTCCAGATCATATGATCAATTAAGATACCACAAATAGAGGAGTTTGTCAAAACAGTGCCTAACTTCGATAAATAAGAAAGAATTATTGAACAGGATAGTACTTATTCTTAGCTCTCATGATTACTTCAAAGGGAGTCGTAGCAAAGACAGTACTTATTCTCATCTCTCATGAACATCTCAAAGGAAGCAGCAGCAAGATAACAAAGGTTAGGAAAGCATGTAAGTAAAATTTTTTACAAAAATGCAAGTATTTAATTACAAGTCTTTTATGAATACATAATCATGCTTACTCAAAATTGCTTGTCAAGTTTTCGGCCAATTCCTGATTAAGTCTGCGACGGTTTATGAATAGAGAGGGGGGTTCTCGAGATAAATAACCACCTTCCCTTAATTATTGAATAACCCCTGTCACGGAATGATTTAAAGTCCCTATTATACGGCGGACATATTCATCATTAAACTTCGAAGACCTCAGATAGGCAAAACGCTTGTCCTCCCATCGATCTTCCTCATGCTCCTTATAACTCTGAAATTCGTCTTGTAGTTTAGTATTTTTCATCTTTGAAAGTGTCTCTTTCCAATTTAAGCTGTTCTAGTTCTTTTTGGAGTGAGGATATCTCTGCATCCTGAGCCTTTCTTTGTTCTTTCTCTTGTAGAAGAGTAAATTCTTTTGATGATAAATCTTGAACCTGCTCAGAAAGGAAAATATTGTGAAGCCTCTCTACTTTCTCTAAGACAATATTTTTATGAGAAACATCCGAAATAGCTTTGTCCTTCAAAGTAGTTTCCACCTGGAGGCTGGAGTTTAACTGATCCACTTGTAACTCCAAGGTTTTCTTCTCAAGCTCTTTGTTTTCTAATAATTGGTGTCGATGTTGCAGTTCTTTCTTCAGAGCTTCCAATTGTTGATTCTGTAAGGCTATTTTGTCGTAATTTAGGGAGATCATTGTGGGAAGGAGGAAGAATAGCTTTCAAAGCTTCTATTTGGGCCCTTAATTTACTATTATCCCTTTCCAAAGCAATGAGCAGTTGGTCTAAATAAAGACTTGAGGCAAGGAACTAAACAAAATAATAATGCGATTAGAGGAAGTGATAAGAAGTTAATAACATATAATTAAAAACACTTACAACAACAGCTTGACGACTGTGACTCCTCGTCGTGCGACAAATCGAATCATGTAAGGGTGGGTGACGCCTCGTCGTGCGCCTCCAACATTATCTTACCATCGAAAAACCAATCATAATCAAGGAAGTTCTGGAAAAAGTGTGTAGTTTACCAAGTGTAATAAAGAAAGATAGGAGAAGAATAAGAAAAATAAAAACTCATGTCTAGTCAGTCGGTTGACACCTCCTTCGACTAGACTTGGAGAGAAGGCTAGTGATATGGGTTAGGTTTAGCAGGTCCCTGGTGAAAAGAATAAAGGACATAATAGAATCTAGGAGAGTAGGCTAGTATCAACCGAGATATACCTCAAGGGAGGTAGGCCAATATTGGTCGGGATAATACCTTAAGAAAAGATAGGCCAATATTGGTCGGGATAAAGATAGGTCAATATTGGTCGGGATAAAGAAAGGCCAATATTAGTTGGGATAATACCTTAAGAAAGATAGGCCAATATTGGTCGGGATAAAGATAGGCCAATATTGGTCGGGAAAAAGATATGTCAATATTGGTCGGGATAAAGATAGGCCAATATTGGTCGGGATAAAGATAGGCCAATATTGGTTGGGATAAAGATAGGCCAATATTGGTCGAGATAAAGATAGGCCAATATTGGTCGGGGTAAAGATAGGCCAATATTTGTCGGAATAAAGATAGGCCAATATTGGTCGGGATAATACCATAAGAAAGGGGTAAAGATAGGCCAACATTGGTCGGGATAAAGATAGGCCAATATTGGTCGGGATAATACCTTAAGAAAGATAGGCCAATATTAGTCGGGATAATACCTCAAGAAAGATAAGCCAATATTGGTCGGAATAAAGATAGGCCAATATTGGTCGGGATAAAGATAGGTCAATATTGGTCGGGATAATACCTTAAGAAAGATAGACCAATATTGGTCAGGATAATACCTCAAGAAATATAGGCCAATATTGGTCGGGATAAAGATAGGCCAATATTGGTCGGGATAAAGATAGACCAATATTGGTCGGGATAATACCTTAAGAAAAATAGGTCAATATTGGTCAGGATAATACCTTAAGCAAGGTAGGCCAATATTGGTCGGGATAATACCTTAAGAAAGATAGGCCAATATCGGTCAGGTTTACACGTCTAAGATAACAAAACCAGGATTGTTCAAGGTGATATACTTGAACCCAGACTAATACTAATTGAGTATAAATTATCGCCCGGATATAAGAAGAAGGCTCTATAAAAGTTATAGTATCCTATTGAATGATTAGTTGAATGATAGTAATAAATCGACCGGACCTAGTCTAGGCTTAACTTCAGCCGATACAAGGCACTGCATCATGTTGGGCTGTCTATAGCATAATAAGGATAGGGCAAACAAGTAAGGGTGACAAATATACTTCGATATAACTTATAAGACAGAGTAGGGGCAAATATTTTAGGAATATTCATAAATAGTTTATTGACGATATCTGTGGTGTGTGATTACATAGCAGGTTTGTTAAAAATGGCGGGAAGAATGCTTCTAGACTCTTCTGCAGGTACTAAATAACAAAGAGGGTACATCTGGGGTACGAAAAAGATTCCTTAAAAGCTACTTCTCCACAAGTACATAGCTGAGGTCATCTCATAACAAACTCTAACAAACCGGGGTCCACTTCATGACTACGGAGGTTATATGAAGTGGTATAAAAGGAAGAATTCTCTCCGTTGGCCAGGTAAGTTCACATCACTACGGATATTCATAACCCTAATTTTCAACTACTGTTCATCTCTTTCTTCTTCTTCCGTCTTCCACACCAAGAGAGATCAATAACTTGAGCGTCGGAGGGCCTAGCCAGGGATTCCCACCCCGGTCTTAGGTCACTGACGATAGTGTTGGCTGGTCTCTTGTGCGCTGGAAGTCTTAGAAGCTTCGAATCTGGGTTTCTCTTCGAATGGATTTCTCTCTCGTCATCTGATCTTCGCGCAAGGAGGGCATTCGGTGACTCTATTTATCCCGATCCGCTTTGGATTTCTCGGATCGTTGTTCTACAGGTATTATCCTTCACCAATGGTATTCTCCCGGCTCTCCGTCTTGTCAAGCTTCTCATACAGGATCAATAACCAACCATGAAGGGAGTTTTTTAAAGTGAAATTTTTATTTTAAAAATTTCTAGAAATAAATTAGGAAGTTTAATTTTTTGTTTAAAATTTTCCTTCTTTGGAAGACATGATGTGGCCGGCCATTGAAAGGTTTATAAGGAATTTTTAAAATAAATTTTCCTTCTTAGACATTGGCAAGGAATATAAGAAAATTTTAATTATAAAATTTTCCTTATTTGCCAAGACCAAGGAATATAAAAGAGAGGGTAGAGGTGCCTCACCTCAGAACATATCATCTATTATTCCTCTCTTCCTTGGTGGTGGCCACCCCTCATCTTTTCTCCTTCTTTTATTCTTCTTCCATGGTGGCCGGCGGCATCTTCATCTCAAGGAGCTTGGTTGGTGGCCGAATCTTGCTAGAGGAAGAAGGAGATATAGGAGGCATTTTTTCTTAGCATCCCTTGGAGCTTGGTTGGTGGCCGAAGTTCTTCAACTCAAGGAGTTTGTTGTTGACCGAAACTTGCTTGGAGAAGAAGGAGACTTGGGTGGATTCTTGTCTCGGTAGATCATCGCCCACACGACGTCCGAGATAAGAAGAGAAATACAGCAGAAGATCGTGAGGTCTATGAGCTACAAAAGGTATAACTAGTTATTAGTTTCCACATCATAACTAGTTCAACCTTTTGATTAGATCTTGAAATACCAAACACAAGAGGTTAATGAATCTAGGCTATCAAATTTATGTTTTCGATTTTGTGTTTTTTTTGTTTTTCAAACTTGTGATTCGATTGTTTTTTTGGTTAAACCTAGGGTTACTATAAGGAGATTAAATATTGAATTTCATTGAAAGGTTTTGTCTAGGAAGTGGTGGATGCTCCCATACCCAAGAAGACCTAGTGTCTTGCCATGTTTAACCTGGAAGCCGATCTCTGAACTTAATATTTAATCGAATTTGTAACATGGGTGGATTTGGATTAATAATGTTAAGCATCGTTTGCAATCCAAGTCAACCTCTAAGAATAAATAAGTTGAATTTGGAATTAATAATGTTAAGTTCTATTTTTGATTCCAAATTTAATTTTTAAAGAACACAATAGGTTGTTAGGAATGGTTCAGGACTTGTACAAAATTTTTATACAAGGGAACCGGTACGATATTCTGAGTAGCAACCATCACTCAATTCTACACTTAGTGTGGAAAGAGCTCTAAAAGATAAAGTCCTCTCAGATGTTACTCACAAAACCACCCTGCTGAACTAGTTACAACAATCGCATGGCTCGAGATCTTCTGAGTTAGCCCCAGAATTGGCCTCCAAAGACTTTGCCTTGTTCCAACAATAAGAAAAATTGCTAGCCCAAGATTTGCAAAAAAGCTCACTTCTACAATAACTAGTAGAGGCCAAGGCAGAGAAGACTATTTTACCAGGGAAGAAAGATAGCCTACAATCTGAATTTCAAGAATACAAAGCAGGCGAGGAAGAGCGCTGGCAAGGCAGGCGCAAAGCCTATCTAAATTCTCCTGAATTTGGTGTGGAGTATGCTAGACGAATTGTAGGAACTCTCACTTACTCAGTTGAAGGAGTAATCCAACAAATGAAAGATCGTCGGTGACTCATCTGAGAACTCCCAAAATACCTTTTGAGTGAATTTGAGTAGACTTAGAATTTTGTATTTGCATTTTATTGTAATTTTATAACTGATGTATACCATTTGCTATTTATCAAATGTTAATGAAAGGTCATACTTACCTGCTCTCCCTTGTGTGATTTCCTTTTCTTCAGAACCACCCAAACATTTGTATGAATGACCTTATTCAATATGTTCCCCATATGTAGAGAAATCTCATAGAAACATTATAATCAAAGAAAGTAGATCTCATAGTTATCTTCTGAGTGATATGAAATAATAAATAAACTTCCTTCCCGATGCTCTCCAGGTTTTTATGATAAATTTAGTGGTTTGCTCATATATGAGGCACTCCTTACTCGTCCCATGGACCGGTCAAGTTTGTACGCCGAAGCAAAAATGAAGATTTACTATGGAAATGTTCCTTCGGGCTTTCCCAACTGCATAGAAGACAGGTCGGGTTTGTACACTCGAGCAAAATTGAAGATTTACTATGTAAATGTTCCTTTGAGCATCTTCGACTACATAGAAGATCAGTCAGATTTGTGCGCACGAGCGAAATTGAATATATACTATATAAATGTTCATTCGGGCTTCTTCGACTGCATAGAAGACCGATCGGATTTGTGCGTCTGAGTGAAATTGAACATTAATAAGTACTGTTAATATCAAAACCCAAGGTTGATCTTGGAGAAGGTTTAGAGTCTCTGGTTCCCCCTAAGGAAGCCAAGCTGGTCACTCATTAGGATCCTCGATCGATTGTTATGGAGGTTTAAAGTCTCTGGTTCCCCCTAAGGAAGCCAAGTCGGTCACTCCTTAAGGTCCCCGATCGACTGCAATGGGAGGTTTAAAGTCTCTGGTTCCCCCCAAGGAAGCTAGGTCGATCACTCCTTAGGGTCCTTGATCGACTGCTATGAAGGTTTAAAGTCTCTGATTCTTGCTAAGGAAGTCAGGCCGGTCACTCCTTAGGGTCCCCGATCGATGCTATGAAGGTTTAAAATCTCCGGTTTCCCCTAAGGAATCCATACCAATCACTCCTTAGGGTCCCCGATCTATTGCTATGGAGGTTTAAAGTCTCTGGTACCCCCAAGGAAGCTAAGTCGATCACTCCTTAGGGTCCCCGATCGACTGCTATGAACGTTTAATGTCTCCGGTTCCCCCTAAGGAAGCCAGGCCGGTCACTCCTTAGGGTCCATGATCGACTGCTATGAAGGTTTAAAGTCTCTCATTCCCCCTAAGGAAGCCAGGCCAGTCACTCCTTTGTGTCCTCGATCGACTGCTATGAAGGTTTAAAGTCTCTGGTTCCCTTTAAGGAAGTCAGGCCGGTCACTCCTTAGGGTCCACGATTGACTGCTATGGAGGTTTAAAGTCTCCAGTTCCCCCTAAGAAAGCCAAGCCGGTCACTCCTTAAGGTCCCTGATCGACTACTATGGAGATTTAAAGAAGAGTATGTGCCGCTCCCAAATAATGTTGCCTACATTTGCTATGTTATTTTCATTAACAATGTTCAAACAAAATACATAAATGACTTATAGGCGTATTTGTTAAGTTATGTATGGTTGTAAATGATTAGTGCTCCAAGGCCGTTTGAGTCTTCTACCTTCTGCATCTTGGAGATAATAAGAGCCCGATACAAGTTTCTGTATGATTTTATAAGGTCCTCCCCATTGAGGTTCTAGCTTGTTAACATCTCCTACGAGCTTGATGCACTTCCATACCAAATCACCTACCTGAAAGAACCTTGAAATAACCCTTTTGTTGTAATTCTGTCTCATTCATTGCCGATAAGAAATAAGTCGGGTTATTGCTTTGTCCCGCGCATCCTCTATTAAATCAAGTTCCATGAGGCGTCGATTTGCATTGTTGTCATCATAAAGCCTTCTTCGATCAGACTCTACTCCGACTTTAATTAGAATCACTACTTCACTACCATAAACCAGGTGAAACGGAGTAATTCCTGTAGCTTCTCGATGAGTAGTATGATACGCCCACAATACATTAGGTAGCTCATCTACCCACCTGCCACCCACATGATCTAATTTAGTTTTAAGTCCTCTGATAATTTCTCTATTGGTTACTTCAGCTTATCCATTGCTCTGTGGGTATGCCACAAAGGTAAAAGCTTGTGTGATGCCATAATCAGAACACCATTTCTTAATTTTTCTCCCTTGAAATTATCTTCCATTATCAGAAACTATTTTGTGTGGAATACCAAATCTGTAAACAATATGCTGCCATAGAAATTTGATAACTGCATGTTCAATAATTATGGCCAATAGTTCTGCTTCTATCCATTTATAGAAATAATCTATTGCTACCAACAAGAACATCCTTTAAGCAGGTGCAAGAGGGAAAGGCCCTTCTATATTCATGACCCATTGATTAAAAGGACAAGATACTACAGAAGTCTTCAATAATTCAGTAGGATGATGAGAAATATTTTGGTGCTTCTGACAAGACAAATAAGTTCTCACCAGCTGAGCAGTATCTGCTTGTAAAGTAGGTTAAAGATATCTAGCTAATAATATCTTCCTAGCAAGAGACCTACCTCCCATATGACTACCACAAGAACTTTAATGCATCTCTTGTAGAATATATTGTATGTCATCTGATCCAACACATTTGAGCAGAGGGCTGGAGAAGACCTTTTTATATAAGTGATCTCCAATCATAGTATCTTGGCTTTCCCTCTTCTTGGATACTCTAGCTTGTTCTGCATTAGTGGATAGAATTCCTTGTTGTAAAAATAGAATGATTGGTGTTCTCCAATCACCTTGAATTTCAAGATTAGCCTGTTGTTCCACACAAGATACTAATAACATTTGTTCTACTGGTCTGTCAAAATTCCAAGGCACAAAAGCATAAGCTAATTTGGCTAACTCATCTACTACTTGATTATCTGATCAAGTGATTTTCTGTAAACGCCCACCCTTCTTACCCAACCAAAGGTGGCGCTACGTTCTTATACTACTTACGTACATGCTTTAGTTATAACAGCGGAAGAATAAAAACTTTAAAGAATTTAATTTATTAAGCATAATATCACATAAATGTGCATATGTTGATTCTATAACTAATCATATTAATTTGTCCGGATCGTTCTTTGCCGAGCCACCACCACACACATCACTATCTGCTCCTCCTATTGCTCCTCTAGCTCATCCAGCTTCTTTATCTGCGGTACAAGGAAAGTAAGCTATGAGCACTCATGGCTCAGTAAGTTCCTTTCCTACTCACTAAAACCGAATTCATATCATTTTATCACATGCGAGGTATCATAAGCATACGACATACAAGGGTATCATATTCATAGTCATATCATAATATCACGTGACATAATATCTAATCATCAGATAATTCAAACACATATGTAGGCAATGCATCATGAATTTGAAAACTTATACTTATAAGTACTTGAAATTCATATCATCATTAGAGGGGATCCCGGTTTGTACCACATACATAATGCGCGCGCTTCTTAAGTAGGTCCAAGGTAGCATGTCTTGAACCCTACCATACATACATACTAGGTCCGAGTCTTACTTCATCGACCTAGGGCATTCAGAAGCCCATTTCTGACGAGGCCCGAGTCTTATTCCATCGACCCCGGGGCGTTTACGGAGCCCACCCTTGGTACAAACCATACAAAAATAATTTATCATGCATAACTATCATATCATATCCCTAACAATCTTTCATGCATTTTATTTTTTTATTTCTTTTCATTATGTATAGCATTTCCTATGCTATCACATATCATGGCATTTACATAACATAAATTTCATTCTTTTCTCATTATGTATAGCATTTCTTATGCTAACACATATCATGGCATATACATAACATAAATTTCATTCTTTTCTCATTATGTATAGCATTTCCTATGCTATCACATATCATGACATATACATAACATAAATTTCATTCTTTTCTCATTATGTATAGCATTTCCTATGCTATCACATATCATGACATATACATAACATAAATTTCATTATTTTCTCATTATGTATAGCATTTCCTATGCTATCACATATCATGGTATAGAAAATCTATCATGTAGTGTAGACTTAGTTACACCTCACTAGATCTCGGAAGCTCTTCTTAACCGAATTTTCTCAAACTTGTTTCTAGGTTTTAAAATCCTCATAAAATCTGAAAAATATATATAAAGCCTTGTACCACAGGTGAGGGGAAGCTTACCTTCTTCGCTTAAGTTTCCTAGAGTTGAGAACTTGCTTGGACCTTTCTTCCTTTCTTGCTTTGCTTGGCACCAATGGAGGAGAGGAGTGGCTAGGTCTTTTGGTGGAGAGGAGGAGGAAGAAGAGGCTTCTCTTTCCTCTTGTGTTGCTCGGCAACAACAAGAGAGAAAGAGGGAGAGAGTGAAGAGGAAGAAGAGGTTCTTCCTCTTGTGTTGCTCGACAACAAGAAGAAGAAGAGAGAGGGAGAGGTGAGTCTCGGCACAAAAGGGAGGAGAGGAGGAGAATGAGTGGGGGATGAAGTTGAAGTCACCCCTCCATGCCTATTTATACTAAAATGAGGGGAGGAAACTTGACTTGATCCATCCTCCCTATTCATTTCTCCCCTTAAATGACAAGAATATTCTAGAGAAATGCCTTTTGAGTTCTCTCTTTTCTTTCCCTTAATTTCTCTCTTTTCTCTCCTTTAATTAAAATTCCTATCTCTCCTCTTACAATATCCTCTCCTATCCCACTTGGTTAACACATGCATGCATCCACAAGAGAACCAAGGATCAAAACTTGTTTATGTATATTTTTATTTCTTTTTACTTCCTTTTCCTTTTAAGTAGAAAGAATCCTTTCTTATTCTTAACTACTTAATCCTTTCTCTCCTTATCCATAATTCTCCTATCCCCTTTGGTATCCTATACATGTTCCTTACAAGAGATCCAAGGTTCAATCTCTCTTTTAACATTTTATTTTCTTTTGTACATAATAATTCGTATATTACTATATTATGCATTATGCATAAATATTTCATACATATATATATTATCTCATATTTCTTCCTTTTGTCCATATTAATTTCATACATTTTAAATCATGCATAGATGATTTATACTCTCAACTTTATTTTTCTTTCATAAAGTTTTAATCATCTAAATCCATCTTAATATTTAACTTAGAATATTTACACCTTCTTTTCATTCGTACTCTCATTATCCTTACTTTCTTATCTAGGCTTTCTAGGGGTGTTACAATCTCCCCTACTTATTGAAAGTTCGTCCCCGAACTTAGAATGACAATTTCTGCTCAGATTCCCTTAGACGTTGGTGGAGCTTCTAATCTCCCTTGACTCATTGAAGGTCCCTCAATTGAAGTCTGCAGTTGGTGTAACCTTGCGGGACCACCTTGATTCAGAACATACTGTGGTGCTTTAGTTTTGGTAGGGCAGTCTCTAGATAGATGTCCTTCCAGTCCACAGTCGTAGCATTTAATTTTGCCCTTACGACAGTCTTTTGCTTTATGACCCTCTATCCCACAGTTGTAGCACTTATTAGTGCCCGTACGACATGTCCCTGGATGTTTCTTCCCACATGTATTGCACTGAGAAAACTTGAGCTGCTTGTTGGACGGACCAATCTCAGTGTCATTCCGTCGTTTTCCCTTTCCGCCGTGGTTCCCTTTCCAGTTGGCCTTAATATTTTCTAGTTCTTCCATCTGAGCTTGCTTCTTGTCCTTGCCTAGTGCCTTCAGGTAGTGTTCGGTATTTAGGGCACTGCTAATTAACTCTTCTGTGGTCCGCGGTCTGTTAACTCCGCCGGCCACATTAAGTGCTATCTCGGGTCTGAGCATCTTTAGCATAAGCCTGACCCTTTCTCCCTCCGTCCTAACTAATTCCGGGCATAATCGTGCCAGGCGGTTGAATCTTTTCATCGCTTCTTCCACCGTTAGGTCACCTTGCCGAAATTCGGTGAATTCATCATAGTGCCTACTTGTCACCCGAGTGTGGAAGAATTCTTCGAAGAATTCCGTCTCAAAATCTGCCCAACTCATTTGGTTCACTGGTCTTTTCACTTTCACTCTGTCCCACCATATTCGGGCGTCTCCTGTGAGACAGAAGGATACGCATTTGACCTTTTCATGCTCAGGCCAGTCCAATAGTTCTATCATGCTCTCCATTGTCTTAAACCAAGCTTGTGCGTCCCATGCTTCACAATTTCCAGAGAATTTCTCTGGCCTCAGTCTTTGCCACTGGATCAGATACGCTTCTTGATGAACTACCGGTGCTAGATTCACTGATGGTACCGGTGCTGCTACCGGCTCCGGTTCAACTACTGGTATGGTTGTCGTATTATTCTGATTTGGGGTAGCAGGATTCCCTTGTTGATTCATCATGGCAGCAATCATCTGTTGCTGTTCCGTAAGCTGTCGTTGTAGCTCAGTAACTACTTGTGCCCAATCAGGTGGAGGTACTGTCTCCTCCGTTCTGGCATTTCGTCTTCTAGTCATACTTATTTTCCTAAATGATAACAAGATTAGTCTAAGTTATCATTTATGCATGAATATCCTAACATATCATGTCTAGGTTTCATGCCATGTTTGAGTTTGAGGTATTCTTTCTTAGGTTGTCATATCATCTTTAGGTTACCTTACCATTCATACGCGTCAAGATCTAGCCGATGGTATTATCATTCTTATGCTTAAATTGATACCATTTCTACTCTTTTTATTCATCAAAAACTTTTATTACATAACTTCTTCTCTTAAAAGGCCAGGTAGGTTGCGACTACTCCTGCCATAAAGGACATGAGAGCAGTAGTCATTATCAACCCAACCTGTATCGACTTGCCCAGATCATCCTGGGGTGGATCAGGCATTATCGGAGGTTGAATCTCCGATGCCTCTTCCGGGTCGATTATTGTCTCTTCATCCATTCCCTCGTCTTCTTCAACATGTTCGTCCAGTTCCATCGGGTCTTCATTTAGTTCTCCCTCGAGGTTGTTCAGTCCCCACTCGAAGTCTATTATATCGTTGGGGTTGAAACCCATTTCCATGTATTCAGCAAGGTTAAATTCATCCTCGACCATCTCAGGAAACTCATTCTCTCCTTCATAATATTCCATAATTTCTGCATCTTCATCTTCATTATCGTCCGAATTCCATTCCTCGATTTCCTCGAGATCCTCCTCTCCGAACTCGCCGTGTTCCGGAGATTCCGAGTCGCTCACATAGTTGTTGAAGTATTCCAGCATATCGGGTTCATCCGCGAACTCGAGGTATTCGCCAGAATATTCCACATCCTCGGGATCGTATTCGAACGGGATATAGTTCATTTCTACAAGATTTTAAAGATTCATTATTCCTCTTATGTTATAGCCTAAGGTTCTTGTATCTAGGCTACCATTCATGCATCCTACTTATCATCATGCACCATTCTCTAGGGTATAGCTTAAGGTATCCTTCCTAGGCTACCATTCATGCATCTTAGAGTATCATACTATTTTTGCATACAAATAAATTATGCAACTGTACTTACTTGGAGAGACAGGAAGGAGCTTGATGTGTGTGTAGTGAGCTGGCAAAACTTGGCTCTGATACCACCTGTAAACGCCCACCCTTCTTACCCAACCAAAGGTGGCGCTACGTTCTTATACTACTTACGTACATGCTTTAGTTATAACAGCGGAAGAATAAAAACTTTAAAGAATTTAATTTATTAAGCATAATATCACACAAATGTGCATATGTTGATTCTATAACTAATCATATTAATTTGTCCAGATCGTTCTTTGCCGAGCCACCACCACACACATCACTATCTGCTCCTCCTATTGCTCCTCTAGCTCATCTAGCTTCTTTATCTGCGGTACAAGGAAAGTAAGCTATGAGCACTCATGGCTCAGTAAGTTCCTTTCCTACTCACTAAAACCGAATTCATATCATTTTATCACATGCGAGGTATCATAAGCATACGACATACAAGGGTATCATATTCATAGTCATATCATAATATCACGTGACATAATATCTAATCATCAGATAATTCAAACACATATGTAGGCAATGCATCATGAATTTGAAAACTTATACTTATAAGTACTTGAAATTCATATCATCATCATTAGGGATCCCGGTTTGTACCACATACATAATGCGCGCGCTTCTTAAGTAGGTCCAAGGTAGCAAGTCTTGAACCCTACCATACATACATACTAGGTCCGAGTCTTACTCCATCGACCTAGGGCATTCAGAAGCCCATTTCTGACGAGGCCCGAGTCTTATTCCATCGACCCCGGGGCGTTTACGGAGCCCACCCTTGGTACAAACCATACAAAAATAATTTATCATGCATAACTATCATATCATATCCCTAACAATCTTTCATGCATTTTATTTTTTTATTTCTTTTCATTATGTATAGCATTTCCTATGCTATCACATATCATGGCATTTACATAACATAAATTTCATTCTTTTCTCATTATGTATAGCATTTCTTATGCTAACACATATCATGGCATATACATAACATAAATTTCATTCTTTTCTCATTATGTATAGCATTTCCTATGCTATCACATATCATGACATATACATAACATAAATTTCATTCTTTTCTCATTATGTATAGCATTTCCTATGCTATCACATATCATGACATATACATAACATAAATTTCATTCTTTTCTCATTATGTATAGCATTTCCTATGCTATCACATATCATGGTATAGAAAATCTATCATGTAGTGTAGACTTAGTTACACCTCACTAGATCTCGGAAGCTCTTCTTAACCGAATTTTCTCAAACTTGTTTCTAGGTTTTAAAATCCTCATAAAATCTGAAAAATATATATAAAGCCTTGTACCACAGGTGAGGGGAAGCTTACCTTCTTCGCTTAAGTTTCCTAGAGTTGAGAACTTGCTTGGACCTTTCTTCCTTGCTTGCTTTGCTCGGCACCAATGGAGGAGAGGAGTGGCTAGGTCTTTTGGTGGAGAGGAGGAGGAAGAAGAGGCTTCTCTTTCCTCTTGTGTTGCTCGGCAACAACAAGAGAGAAAGAGGGAGAGAGTGAAGAGGAAGAAGAGGTTCTTCCTCTTGTGTTGCTCGGCAACAAGAAGAAGAAGAGAGAGGGAGAGGTGAGTCTCGGCACAAAAGGGAGGAGAGGAGGAGAATGAGTGGGGGATGAAGTTGAAGTCACCCCTCCATGCCTATTTATACTAAAATGAGGGGAGGAAACTTGACTTGATCCATCCTCCCTATTCATTTCTCCCCTTAAATGACAAGAATATTCTAGAGAAATGCCTTTTGAGTTCTCTCTTTTCTTTCCCTTAATTTCTCTCTTTTCTCTCCTTTAATTAAAATTCCTATCTCTCCTCTTACAATATCCTCTCCTATCCCACTTGGTTAACACATGCATGCATCCACAAGAGAACCAAGGATCAAAACTTGTTTATGTATATTTTTATTTTTTTTTACTTCCTTTTCCTTTTAAGTAGAAAGAATCCTTTCTTATTCTTAACTACTTAATCCTTTCTCTCCTTATCAATAATTCTCCTATCCCCTTTGGTATCCTATACATGTTCCTTACAAGAGATCCAAGGTTCAATCTCTCTTCTAACATTTTATTTTCTTTTGTACATAATAATTCGTATATTACTATATTATGCATTATGCATAAATATTTCATACATATATATATTATCTCATATTTCTTCCTTTTGTCCATATTAATTCCATACATTTTAAATCATGCATAGATGATTTATACTCTCAACTTTATTTTTCTTTCATAAAGTTTTAATCATCTAAATCCATCTTAATATTTAACTTAGAATATTTACACCTTCTTTTCATTCGTACTCTCATTATCCTTACTTTCTTATCTAGGCTTTCTAGGGGTGTTACATTTTCTTTATACTTACTCCATGAAATTTAGCCTTCAATTTATCAAAGGCCTCTACATATAGCTTGGGTCTTTCATTACTAATTCTAAAGTTACCCATCAACTGTTATGCTATCAATTGAGAATTAGAATGAATTACCACACTAGCAACACCCACATGCTTAGCAGCTTGTAAGCTTGCTATCAATGCTTCATACTCAGCCTCATTATTGGTGGCTCTGTAATTCAATCAAATAGATAACTATATTCGATCTTCCCTAGGAGATATAAGAAGAACCCCAATCCCACTGCCTTGTCGAGTAGAAGATTCATTTAGATAGATAATCTAGGTTTCCTCTATTTCAGGACTTGGTATTTTTATTATGAAATCCACCAAAACTTGAGCTTTGATGGCCACCCGAGGCTGATACTTTATATCATACTCACTGAGCTCGGTCATCCACTTAATCAATCTTTTGGATGCCTCTAGTTTAACAAGCACCCGATCGAGAGTGTTGTTAGTCAATACTATAATTGGGTATGACAGAAAATAAGGGCGTAACCTCTGAGCTGCTAGAACCAATTCGTAAGCTAACTTCTCGAGTGTCGTATATCAACACTCTGCCTCTTTTAATAAATGGCTCAAAAAATACACAGGTAATTATTCTTTCTCTTCCTGCCTCATTAATACAGAACCAACAGTATGATCATTGGCAGATAAGTACACCCACAAAGTTTCTCCTACTATTGGTTTAGCTAATATAGGAAGAGTGGACAAATATTCTTTTAACTCTTCCAACACCTTGTTGCAATCGTCATCCCATTGGAACATAGTCACTCGTCGGAGTACCTTGAAGAAAGGGAGACTCTGATTGGTCGATCGAGAGATAAAGTGAGACAAGGCGATAATCCTCCTTGTCAATCTCCGAGCCTCCTTCAGGTTCTTTGGGGGAGTCATGTCCTGTAATGCTTTCACCTTGCTGGGATTATCTTCTATTCCTCGCTCAGTCACCATGTATCCCAGGAACTCCCACTTTTGGCACCAAATAAATACTTTTTGGGATTGAGCTTGAGCCCATACCTCCTTAAGGTCCTACAAGTTTCCTCAATTTCAGCACATAAACTAGAAGCCCATATAGTTTTAATAAGAATGTCATTCACATAAACTTCCATATTTCTTCCAATCTACTTTTGGAAAACCTTGTTCATAATCTATTGATAAGTAGCTCCTACATTCTTTAGACCAAAAGGCATAACATTATATCAATAAGTACCTTCAACAGTTATAAAGCTAACATTTTCTTGATCGGCCTTGGCGAGTGGAATTTGATGATACCCTTGATAGGCATCCAGCATACTGATAAACTTGCAACCAGCCGTGGAATTCACCACTTGATCTATGTGAGGTAGAGGATAATAGTCTTTCCGGCAAGCCTTGTTGAGATATCTGAAATCAATACATACTAACCACTTGTTACCCGGCTTAGAAACCAGAACCGCATTATCCATCCAACTTGGGAATTGTACTTCTCGAATGTATCCAACCTCGAGTAGTTTGTCTACTTCCTGTTTGATAATCTTATTCTGGTCAACCCCGAAGTCCCTCTTTTTTTGTTTGATTGGTCGGGCGTCCGAATACACGTGAAGAGCGTGCTCCATAACTGTTGGCGCAACACTTTTCACTTCCGTAGGTGTCCAAGCAAATACATCACTATTTTTTGTCAAGCATTTTATTAAATCCTCTCTGAGATTAGGATCCAAGTCAGAAGCGATATGTGTGGTAGCTTCCGGTCGGCCAGGTTGTATTTGCACTTCCTCCTTCTCTTCATATACAAGAGTGGGTGACTTTCGTGAATGACATTGATATCCATCCTTTGAGCTTTTTGGGAGACATTAGCTTCTGCCCTTACAATCACCACATAACACTTACGTGTTGTTATTTGGTCTTCCTTGACTTCCCCTACTTGATCGTTCATAGGGAATTTTATCTTCTTGAAGATAGTAGAAACAACTGCCCAAAATTCATTCAAGACCGGTCGACCCAGGATAATGTTATATGTCGATGGAGCATCCACAACTATGAAAACCGATCAGCGTGTTCCCATAAGAGGCTCTTCTCCTAAGGATATGACCAATTTTATCAGACCCGATGGTTGTACATCATTGCCTGTGAATCCATATAATGGAGTAACCATAGGCTGAAGTTCGCTCGGGTCGATCTGCAACTGGTCAAAATCCTGTTTAAAGATAATGTTAATGGAGCTACCAGTATCAATAAAAGTACGTGAAATGTTTTAATTGGCTATAATAGCCTTGATAATTAGTGCATCATCATGGGGTACTTCTACCCACACCTAGTCTCTGGTTCTAAAACTGATCTCTGGCCCTACCGCCTTCTCAGCACTACATCCGACAGCATGAATAGTTAATCACCGAGCGTGTGATTTCCTGACCTGATTAGAATCACCATCAGTGGGTCCTCCCGCTATTATTCTAATGTTGCCCCGAGCGGTATTACTGCGATTTTCTTCCTGTCGAGCCGATGATGACTCTGATTGTGCTTGGCCGGGTGCTTGAGCTTGTATGACAGGGAGAGGTAATATTCCCGCTTGTGACCCGCTCGATTAATATTCAATTTTGAGTGGGTTGTTCTGTCAAGGATATGGTCGACGATTTGGGATTGGAGAACGCCGACAGTATCGAGTGTTGCCTATTTGTTGAATCTTGAAAGTGAAACTATTCTCCATACCATGAGTATTAGTCAGATGGTATGTGCACCATCTTTGAGGGAAATGCTGAGGAACTCCCACATGTTGCCCTGCTTGAGGTCGTGGCTCGGGATGACGATGGGGCAGGACCACCTGAGGTCCTTTAGGAGACTGGGAAGGTCCCCCCGGACGGGTTACTACTGGAACCGGAGAAAAAGTGTTAACCTCTTTCTTGCGAGCCGCTTGAGCTTCTTCCACATTGATAAACTCCGAAGCCCATTCAATTAAGATATTGAAATTGGTAGGAGGATTCCTAACCAAATCCTTGAAAAAATCATTGTCTTTAAGCCCCTGAGGGAAAGTGCTTACCAAGATCTCTGTAGTGGCCAATGGAACATCAATAACTACTTGATTGAACCTATTAATATAAGCTCTAATGGATTCCTTAGCTCCTTGCTTAATAGAAAAAAGACTCCATGGAGTTTTATAATACCTCCGATTGCTAGAAAAATGATGTAAGAATAACTTGTGGAAATCCTTGAAGCGACAAATAGAATACTCTGGCAAACACTTAAACCATCTTTGAGCTTCTCTCCCAAAAGTAGTAAGGAACATCCGACATTTAACTCCATCAGTGAATTGTTGGAGAAGCGCTGCATGCTCAAACATAAGAAGACGATCTTTGGGATCAGTTGTTCCCGAATATTCTCCACCATTTAAGTTCTGAAAATGTTTCAGTAGTGGATCATCCAATACTCATTGAGAAAATGGAGTGATAATCCTTTCAAGAGAGCTATCGCTAGCTACCACCTTCCCCTTTCTCTTTTCCCTTACAAGGGTTTCTCTAGAGAATTCCTAAAGGGATTCTCTCCATCCTCCTTGTTCTGGAGGTGTTCAAAAATAAGCTTTAGGATGGCGATGTAGGACCGTTAGATTCAATAGAGGGGGGGTGAATATCGATTCGAAAACTTAGAGTATAAACGCAGCGCAAAAGTAAAATAGACACAAATATTTTTTACTTCGTTCGGAGCCTGTGACGACTCCTACTCGAAGGCCCGTGGTCCTTGACCACTTTCGTTGGGAAATCACTAACAAATCGAAATAGGATTACAGAATGAATACAGGAAATGCTAGTGAAAATAAAGCAATACCGACAAGGAAATTAAATAAAAACTGAAGGAGCACTTTGTCGGAGCGTTGTTGGCGTCGCACTGAACGTCGAGCAGTAAGACCAGCAGTAGAAGAGTTCTCAGATGAATTATTTATGAAGCTCCTGCCTGGGGCTTCTTTTATATGCTGTTCCGGGCGCCTGGATCCCTTCCGGGCGCTTGGAATGCGACGTAGCTGCACAAACCGTGATGCTCCACGTGGTGACGACTCGGCTGGATATAATTTGCCTTCCAGGCGCCCGGATCCCTTCCGGGCGCCCGGACCTCCGGGCGCCCGGACCACCTTGCTCCAGATATCTCCTTTTTCCTGCAAAACAAAGTTAGTCCGAGACAATATATATCCTGCAAAATAGATTATTAGCACATTTATAATAGTATGAATTAGCATAAGTTAGTATGACTTAGATTCCGTCTTTCCGAGACCGGAATCTAGTCATGATCTCGACTTAGACATCCGAAATGGATCTATGCCGGATCGACGCCTAATGTTCCCTTCCCGGGAACGCGTCCTCGCAGTCACTCCCCTCCAGTGACTTACCTCACTTACCTGCCAGACGTCCGGTCAGCCCTTCGACTCGGCTGGACTTCTTGCCAGCTATCCGGTCAGCCCGTCGACCTAGCTGGACTTCTTGCTAGCTATCCAGTCAGCCCGTCGACCTAGCTAGACTTCTTGCTAGCTATCCGGTCAGCCCGTCGACCTAGCTAGACTTCTCGCCAAGCGTCCGGTCAGCCCGTCGACCCGCTTGGACTTCTCGCCAGCTATCCGGTCAGCCCGTCGACCTAGCTGGACTTATCCTGCACACTCGATCAGAGTGTTAGATAACGACGAACTTAACTTAACCTGATTTGTCATTCATCAAAACCTGAGTTAGACCATTAGTGCTAACCGCACCAACAATCTCCCCCTTTTTGATGGAATGACAACCTGGTTAAGTTAGTGATAAATATATGCAAAAATCAAGCATGATTTTCGAGGTTTTTAAGTTAGTTTTTCAAGTTTGCATTTAGTTGCTCTAACTTAACCACCTAACCCTCCCCCTTTGGCATTCATAAAAAAAAAACGAGGGTACACATAGTGTAGAGTTACTGTAAAACAGCTGATCTTGTAAAATATCTGAGTTTGGTTCAAAAATTCAAGAAAAAAATCTAAGTAAAAAAAAAAATTTAAATCAAGTTTTTCAACTTTTCAACAAAAAATTTTTTGGTTTAAGTAACATTTACTTTTACTTTTCACTTTTTCAAAACAAAGCAAAAATTAAGTGAGATTAAATTTTACCAAAATAAATTTTTAAGGCTAATTTGATAAAAGCTAAATTTGTAAAATTTAATAGTCAACTTTTTAAATCAGCTTTGAAAATTAGGTGGAATTAATCTTCCAAGTTTTTCAAACACTTAGTTAAGTTTAACTTTTTGTAAACATTTTTCAAACACACAAATTTTAGTTAACTCTCCCCCTGAACTTGATACTTAAATTTAACCAGCTGTCTAACCAATTTGGTACTAACTGACTATCAGAAGATAGTAGCTTTCACTTGGTTAGTCAGATTAAGTTGACTTGACTGATCAACTTAATCTGATTAATATCTGAGTTGTATTTTACGTCCAGACTTATGTTGATGCACTGAAATAAGCATCTTAAGTCCAGACAATTGGCCTATGCATCTCACCCTTTTCTATGTTTGTCAAACACAAGCAAGGTAAACCTAAGGTGTTGGTGAGATGCTCAAAAACTAGACCTATGGGTACATGCTTTCTAAGGATTCAAAACTAGTCTAAGGCCAAAACAGTTTTTGAAATCTAAAAATGGAAAGTTTTGAAAACAAACAAGTTTAACTTATAATTTGATAAACCCATTTTTGAAAGTATTTTTTGAAAAAAGATAGAACATAATCAATGTAAGTCTGAAATATCACTAGATAGATCCAAAATATTTTACAGGTGGTGTAGCTACAGAAGTGAGTCATAACTAGATCTACTGAGATGATGAAGGGGGTGGTCCAGATCCCAAGGATCGGAGAAGCGCCATCAGTTCAGTGTGTCGGGTATCCCCGGCAGCTCGTAACTCGGCAACCTCTCGCCGAATGTCCCGATGAAAATCTGAGTTCCCCTGCTGGAGACTCGCTATAGCTCTTTCTAGTCCGGTCATACGATCGGCTAGAGTGCGGGGAGCATGCCGTGGTGCTCGAGCTGGGGGCGGTGGTGGAGCCTGTGCGGCTTCCTCTGGAAATAGTGCAAGCATGAACTCGTCCACCTGTGCGTCTGGATCGGGCTGGTGCTGTGCCCCCCTCCGCCAAGACATAGTCCCGTCATCCCTATCTATCTGGACACCAGCTAGGGAGAAGTTCCGAGCTGCTATAACATCGAACTCGGTCATATGGGCAATGTCTCCTCTAGTGATATCAATGTGCAACGAGGACATATAGGCTGTCAAAATGTGACAAAATGGCATGTGGACTCGTCTATCGATCACGAATCCAGCCGAGTAGATAATGGTGGAGAAGATATGTAGGCTGATATCAATATCTAACCTATGACTCAGGGCATAGAGTAAGAATGAATGGAATGGGCGCATCACAGCGATGTCCTGAGTAGTCAGTGGTAAAATGCAAAGGACTAAAACTCTATAGAGAGCGTAGTCCTAGACCCGAAGCTCTACCGACCTAAACTGTGTCACAGTGGGATCTCGCTCTCCACCAAAAAAATATGAATAAATCGTATCGAGAGTAATATGTGAGTAGGGATCTCCGAATGGTAGATCCCTGGGAGGATAGCACAAAAAGGAACAGGTAGATGGACGCAACTCTAAAAACTCTCGAATAGTCGTAGGGGAAAATGTGATATCAGTGCCCGCTGCCCTAGTGGTATAGGTGAGATCGTCTACTTTCACTAGGTTATTGCAAAATTCGGCACACAGACTTATGTTTATTGGACTGGTACATTCTACAAGGTTCCTTAAGTTATAGT